>NW_028327171.1:3750000-5000000 GCF_987537825.1 Furipterus horrens
GGAGCTGCCCCACCACGCGCTCTGACGGGCTTTGTGGTCGGGACCCACGGCGCGAGGCATACTGCACAGCTCTGCACTTTTAGGGAGCACCCAGAGCGTGCGCAGGAGGGCTGCAGCCAGCAACCCAAGTTAAGACGCTAAAGCACTCATGTTTCCAGAGCCCGGAATTCAGGGGTTTTCATACAGAAGTTTAGTTTCGCGTTCCTCAATGTTCCTCTAGCTTAAAAAAGCACATTTGGAGAGCTTCTACCTCTACGCCCCCAAGAGCACTCCATTTCCACGGAATTAATTCAGAAATTTTAAAACAGATGAGATCTAAGTGATGATCACTTGGCTCCCTCCCTCTCTTCCTTCCTTTTGCTACCGTCAGAATGTCTGTATCTCCCCCAAATGAGCATGTTGAAATCTGAACTCCCAGTGGGATGGCATTAGGTGCTGGGGGCTTTGGGAAGGTGACAAGGTCACGAGGGTGGAACCTCCATGGACCAGACTGGTGCCCTGACCAGGGAGACCTCGCCGAGGCAGCCGGCCCCTTCCAGTACATGAGGGGACAGAAAAGAGCCAGCTGTGTGTGGGAGGGGTCTCACCGGGCCCTGAACCGGCCTGCGCTCTGATCGTGCACTCCCCGGCCACCAGAACGCGAGGAATGGTTGTGGCTTCTGAGCCGCCTGGTCTACGGTATTTTTGTGACAGAAGTCCAAACGGACTAAGAACCCCTTCCTTCCTTCTTCCCTCACTTCTTCCTTCCTTCTTTCCTTCCCTCTTTCCCTTCCCTGGCTCCCTCCTTTCCTCCTTCCTTCTATAACTCTAAAACAGCTTCTAAAAGCCACCTCGACACTAACATTTCAAAGTTTCCTGTCGACATTTATGATGGGACACAAGTGGAGTGGACACTGTTATTTCCCTTTTTATGGACGAGTCAGGACAGGAACGCAGAGGCTCAGCCACTTCTCCAAGACTCTGGTACAGGAATAAAGCACCCAGCAAACGGGCTAGACCTCCAGAGCTACTTCCACAGGTGGTCAGCCTGGCAGCCGGGCATGGGGCACGCCGGGCCATCCTGCCAGGGACGACTCTGTCCTATCACCTTACCAGCACAGACGGAGCCCTGCACGGAGCCAGCCAGGAGTGTGAGGCAGGAAGTCTTCGTGACCCTCTCTTCCTGGCCCTTCCCAAATGTCACATTGCTCAGAAATATGTACTTGGTCATCCCGAGCACGTAAGGACAGACTGGTTTCCATGTTCTCAGGGGCTTGGAGTGGAAGGTCCTCTGCATCAGACCTCATCATATCATCACCTGCACAGGTGAGCCGAAACCCGGCGCTTTGGAAATGCGCTACGTGGCTCCTGGGCCTGCCTGCCTGGCCCCTTCCCCTCGGGCCCAGCCTTACTTTCAGTACTACCCTCACTTCTCCTGAGGCCACTGGTACGTGGTACAATTCCTTCTGTCTGCAAGCTGGGGCTCCCTGCGACCCTGTTACCCTCGCCCCCTGCAAACCTACCTCAGCACAGTCGCTTCCAGTCTCCCCAAATGTGCGCACTGGGACCTCGCTCTCCTCTCTTTCTGCGCCACCCCACACCTCCCCAGTTGTACCCAGAAAGATGCCTGCTGTGAAGACACACCAAGCCTCCCAGTTTAGGCGTTCATAATTTGGTACTGCCCAGTGAGGCTGCCCACCTGTAGCCTTAAGACAAGAGTTACTATTCATCTACGGAGAGGAGTCGGGAGCTTTCTTGATTGAAAATCAACTTCCTTTTCCCATTTTGAAAAGAGTGACTCCCCTTACACAAGGGTCCTGGCGGGACAGCAGCCCTGAGAGTCTCCTTGGGGCCAGGCTTCCTGGGTCAGGTCCACCTCAGACCTTAATAAAGGACTCTGTTAAACAAATAGAGGGGGCACCCATCGCTTGCAAACACTGAAGAATGCCCTTTGTAAACTCCTTCACGGAGAAGCGTCTTTCTAAGACGTAGCAGAAACAAGGGGAGAGAACCGCTTCCTTCCTTTCCCTGGGCTCTGCCTCTCAGCGTCCGAGGGGCAGGGTGATGCCAGGAACCCGAGGGAGTCCCACCCTTGGGGAGGACAGGTCTGGGGGAATCTAGTTAGAGTGGCAGGCACAGCCTGTGTCCCTGAGTCATGAACCCCGAGCACAAGCTCCATTTATAACCTGTTCTTTAACTGTGTTTATCTGCGTAGGCATTTGGCAAAGCAGCGTCCTTTCCGGAACCTGGGGCCCTGTCATCATGACTTGTCTGTGGAGCAAACGAGGTTATGTGCCTTTAATTCCCCTTCTCAGAAAGTGGGCACTGTGACCACGGGCCCCTCCGCACACCTGGGGGCACGGCAGCGTTGTTGCACTTCCCTCTGCGGCTGCCGCTCCGGGGCTGCAAGGACAGCCAGCCGGGGCGGGGTCTCTGGCACTCGGCCTCGGGCCCAGACAGGACACGCACAAGAGGGCTTCCCTCCCCGTGCACGGTTTGGATGGAGACCCCTCCGCATGCCCAGGAACGCATACGGCTTCCGGAGGCGAAGGCGCGCGTTCAGGCCCCTGCCTCGGATCCGTTCGCTGCGGCTGCCAGGATAAGACCACAGCCTCGTCCCACGGTCTGGAGGCCCGACGTCCGAAGTCCAGTGTGCTGGCAGGGTCGGTGCCCCCCAGGCTGTGAGGGAAGGCCTGCCTGCAGCGTTTCCCCTTGCGGTTGGCCATCTTCTCCCTGCGTCTTCCCATCTGTGCGTCTTCCCTTGGTGCGCGTCTGCCTGGACGTCCCAACCGCCCCTTTTAATGAGCACGCAGCCGTATCGGATCAGGACCCACCCTAACGAAGTCGTTTTAACCTGATTTCCCCTGGAAAGACCCTACCTCCAAACAAGGTCCCCTTCTGAGATCCTGGGAGTTAGGATGTCAACATATAAATTTGGGTGGGTGGGCAGGGCGGGGGCAGTGCTCAATTCAACCCATAACACAGCTTCAATAAATCGTCCCAGGTTCTGAACAGAGATGAGTTCGGGGTACAAGGTAACTAGAAGTGGCACCGGATTTCTCACCCACCTCCTGGGGACCACACTGCTCCCCACCCTGGCCCCAGCCCTAGACCATGGAAGGTCTACAGTGTCACCAGCACAAGTCCTCTTGCTCTGTCAGAAGCTGTGTCCCCAGTGGGCACCTGCCAGCCAGCGGGGACAGGCTTCAGGAAAGGCTCTCCCACAACAGGTCTCAGTCAGGGGAGCGCCTGGGCACTAGCTGCCCACCTACACGCCTTAATGCCGGGACCGAAACCCTTTATCAGCCCTTCTCGAAACCGGGCTCGGCTCCCACCCACTCGCTACTTCATCCACCGGGCACAGAACCCCCCAGCGTTTGCCACACACAGGAGCCGTGCTGACATCTGAAAGCCTGAATGACAAGGAGCCCTCTCAGGGGGTATGCAGACGCAGCATGGGAGTCAGGCGGGAGGAAACCCGATACAAACTCAGTGACCTCAGCGACAGAGGTCTCCCTGGGCACAGAGGTGGGTCATTCTTGCTAGACTGGGGGAAGCCCAAGAGGACCGTTGGAGCTACCAGGAGACTCTGGGCGTCTTGCTTGGCCAAGTTCTGCGGTGACATCTCCTCTTCCAGGTGTGGTGTGGCAGAAGCCACCAGGAAGAGGAGTACCAGAGAGGGGTCACCAGACACAGATACTCTCAGAATGGCAATGAAGACCAGGGTTGAACAAGCTCCCCTTTCACCACAGAAGAACCAAGTCTGCATGACCAGGAAACTAAGGAGAGTTGCCTCCATGAAGGGTCATGATCCCTTTCACAGTTTCCAGACCTGAGCCAGTTTTCAGACTGAAATCCATTGATTAGAAAGGACACTATAGCGTTCCCAGGAGGACAGACCATATAACATAATGGCAAATCAACGTGGTAATGACGCCCCTGGCCTTCTCCCAAAGGGACCTCAGCTACCCTGGGACAAGAGAAACACCCAAATATATCTAGAAATACTGCACACAGGGTCTCAGTTCATACTGATCACGGAGGAACCAAAGCATTCTCACGGCCCCTCTGCTAAAATGGGAGCAGATGGAAACCAGGAATAACGGCATCCCAACCAACACCCATCTCAGGGGGCACCCACCATTTCTACAGACCTACCCGGCAATCATTTACCTGGTTCTTCAGCGTAAAATGGGAGACATACTATAGTCAACACAACCAACTTACATTGAGTTCTTGGCTTGCGGATAAGAAATATCACAGTGGGGAAAGCCAAGTGGGGACTCCTGAGGCTGCCCCCTCCTGTCCTGCCCAAGTATGATAATAAATTAAAGAAAAGATCACATCCCAGGGGAGGAGGGCATAACTTAGCACCTCCATCAAGGATTAAAAGGACGCAGGGATAGCGGTCCCCATCACGTCTCATTTTAATTCATTCATCTGGCCCCTGCAGAAACCAGATGGATCCTGAAGGTTGACAACAGACGACTCAAACGCAACTAAATATGACCTGCAATTGTCACTGCCACGCCAAACGTGGTGTCTTTCTTGGAGGCAGGGGGCAGGGGACGGGGATAAAAATCTCAGGTCCGTGCAACCTTTGATTTGGTGAAGGCATTCCTTCCTAACTCCATCACCAAACAAAATCAGAAGCTGTTTGCATTCAAGCTGAAAGAACAAAATGATCCCCTTACGGTTTTGTTCCGGGACTATGTTAATTTGATCAAATTTCTAGGCCAGTGTATCAGTTAGCTACGACGGTATATAACAAACCACACTGAAGCTTAGTGGCTGAAAACAATAGCCATTTCTCTGGGTCATGATTCCTTAGGTCAACAGCTTGGGCTGCGTTCAGCGGCATGGTTCCTCCGATCTTCCCTGTCTCCCTCGTGCATGTGTGCCCAGCTGCTGACTCAGCCAGAAACGGACTGATAGGCGCTGGTCTGTGCTGAGACGTCCTACCTCTGTCCCCTGTGGGTGCTCAGCCTCCAGTGGGCTGCCCTGGGCTTAGTCACAGGGCTCCAGGAAAGAACAGCCCTGCCCGTGACCTTGCGCTGGGCTCAGAAAGGCACACCGTCACTTCTGTGGCATTCTGTCGGCTAACGCGGGTCCCGGGGCAGCCCGGATTCAGAAGCAGAGCTGCAAAGCCAGTTTATAGGAAGCATCAGTACCGGGAAAACAGGATTATGGCCGTGTTTTGCAATCCACTGGTCTGCTAGATTCCATATAAATTAACATGGGATGGAGTGAGCAGGGACGAGAAGCCTCTAGAGAGAGAGGGAAACAGAAGTCTGATCAGACTTCTAGGCCAGTTATTTCAGGTCAAGACTCCGAGACTCACGCCCCTCCTCTCAGAGCCCAGCAGCCCCCAGCCCTGACCTTAGCTTTGCTCCTCTCTGCCCTTGCCCCCCAAAGTGGCCTCTCTGTGCCTCCTGTCCGCATTCGGAGTCCATTTAGAGACGACTCCATGACTTCTGCCTTCAGAACAGAGCACATTTCCAAACAGGCTGCAAGGGGCAGACAGTTATTCAAGTAAAGGAGAAACAAATTCCTATAATTTACCTGACATCCTGTTGCATGATTTTATCGTATCCTTTGCTTCAGAAAGAGACCAACAAGGAGGTGGTCTGGCGCATACACTGCAGAAAAGTGCTATTAGGTCTGCACGCTCAAAGAAACACAAAGGAAGAACAGGGAAAACCCTAATAATACTGAGTCTGGGAGCCGAATGCAGCCTGTGTTCTTGGGAATCCAATTTACCACGTGTTTCCCAGATGTGGGGGAGGGGGGTGGACTAGAGTGATAAGAACTGTCCGTCTCAACCCTGGGTCCCCTCATCCCAATACTCATGTGCGTCTCCTCTGAACACTGTCATTTGATGAAGCAAAGGGTGCCAACTCTACTGCCACTTTGACTCGCAAAATTATTTTCTGCGCTCTCTTACTTTTCCTGATTCTCCTTCTCTCTTCTTTTTCTTTTTCCTCCACTAAAGAGCAGGAAGTTCAAGTCAAAAGACTAAAGAATCAGACAGAACTGGGGGGCCTTTTGGCTTCTCTCTTTCCAGTCCAAGCTGTGATGAGGTCAGGTAGATTTGCCCGGTAGCCAAGGTGCTGTATTACCTAATTATGGCTCCAAGAGCAGAAATTTGGAAGGAAAAAAGGAAGTAATTAGGCCTCGCCCTCCTAAAACGCCTGTAAATTGTGTGTTTAAGAAAATATGCGCCGCAGAGTCCAAGAGAAGGAGCTGAAGGCGCTCTGGGGTTTCCACACGCAGTGGCTGGGAGCCTGACGGGGATTAGAGCGCCTGGAGCTGTCAGCCAGTCTGATCCCCTAAATTAACCAGATCTCTGCCTGAGCTCGGGAAGACACTGTCACCAAGAGCACCTGTACGGAGGACAATTCTTGGACACGAATCAATAAGATGCTCTAATTTTAACTTGCCTTAATGAGCTCTTTGGATTAAAAAAAAAAAAACCAACAAAGGAGACACATCCGAGCAGAGGGCCCAGGAGCACACACAGACCCGGGCCGACTTCCTGGGGTGGCATTCTGCTCGACCAGTGTCACCTGCTCCATGGCGTCCACTCCCCCGCCTCCCGAAATGCGGAGCTGGAATCCTCCCCTCCCCAGCCCCTCGGAATGGTACGTGATTCGGAGACTGGGTCTTTACTTAGGCAATCAATGACCATGAGGTCAGCAGGGCGGCCATGAATGCAATAGGCCTGGCGTGCTTTTACAAAGGGGAAATTTGGACGCATAACAGACTGAGAAAATTCCAAGTGAAAACGAAGGCAGAGATTGGGGTGATACTTCTACAAATCCAAGAACCGCCAAGATTGCCAGAAAGCCATCAGAAGCTCAGAGAGAGGCCTGGAACAAACCCTCCCGCGCCGCCCTCAGAAGGAGCCAACCCCACCCACAACCTGGCCTCGGACTTCTGGCCTCCGGGCCGTGGGACGATCCATTTCTGCTGTTTAAGCCACCCGGTGGTCCTCCGTCACAGCAGCCCTGGGACAGGAATACGCCCAGCTCCCCTCGCCTCATGCGCCTGTCAGCCCCACCTTGGGCACAGCGGGGTGGCAGTGATGGCCTCTAACTGGGACGGCTTCTGGGAGGATCAAAGGCAGTGATGTGCCCGTGTGCTCTGAGTAGTTGATGAAGGACAAGGTACATGAGACTTTGTTCAATAAAAAATTATTTTAAAAACATCTCCACAAGTTATTAGTCAATTATTTGATAAATTTTGTGACTTTGCAGCCAGAGTGGCATGAGAGGGGAATTTTTTTAAATCCTTTAGAAAGTCTAGCTGCCATTACTTGCTCCACGCCTCAGCAACAAGCTGTTCTAATTAGAGCTACGTGGTCTCCTCCGTTTTTCTTTCAATAGCATGAGCTGGCAGGGCCCGGGGCCGTTCGGTTTGCTAATCAATTATTAATCTGGGAGTTAATAATTCATGTTAATTGGTGCTATAAGGCACTTTCTCTGGCAAATGTGAGCAAAGGTCATAACTTTTTAACAGCAAAGGTGAAACCTTTTCTAAGTTTCTTTTTCCACGCTCCATCATGGAAATATGAAGATATGGAAGGCAAACTTTAACCAGAGCTGGGAAAGCGAGATAATTCCCAGGGTAAAGGTCTAGACCTTCCGTCGTATTTCAGGGCCTGGCACTGCCCCGCTGAAGCAGAGAAGAGCCATGGGGAACGAGGACCCAGCCCCACGAGAGCCTTTCCAGGAGGAACACGCCACGCAGGTTGGTGAATCTTTGACAAGAGGATATATAATAATAATTAGTGTTGATGCATTCCTAATCAAAAAAAAATGTTTTAATAAAATAAAACAAGGCATTTGAGAGACTAGCTCACCAGTGGGATTTTTCAGGATGAATGATAATTCCTCTAAATCACCTCAATGGCTTTCGTTCACATTGGGTGACACCACACAATTCCAAGCAAATCCCTGTCACTGCTGACTTCTTTGAGTTTAATTACGCCCTGACTTCCTTTCTTCCCGAAAGAATTTGAGGTGATTTCTGATGGCAGACAGTAGAAGGCAAGAAATGAAAGGTGTTTGCCTTGATAAATTTGCACTTCCTGTCCTACCCATGGATTCATCTCTGGGTCTCAGAAGCAGTTGGCCGTGGCTCAGATATTTGGGTGTCTCACCCCTTTTTTTCAGTCTCGATGGTTATTCGAAAGCTTCATGTCAAGTCCCAGACTGATATAAGAAAATGACATTTTCCCATTTGGAGAAGAAAATTATTCTTAGTCGCTTTTTTTCAGTTCTGATGACTAGATAGACATAAAATAGGCACAGAATCATGTCTGAGGATTTAGGATAAAATTTACATGAAAACCACTGGTTGAAAGAGCTTTGGGGTGAAGAGTCAAATCTTACAGCTTTTGTTTATCTCAGGAAAATTTGAATATCATGTGCTTTTCATTGGGCTCCTTTCCAGCCATTTACATACTGGGGAAATGTATATCTGGCAACAGGTCCTATTTGGGGGAGTCCTTGAAACTTGCCCTTTGAAAATGTTTTCATTGCTGGCACCTATGTGCGTTTTAAGCAGAATGAAAACACAAAGCAAAAAGGAAAACACGTACCAACAGGAACGACTTTTCCAGCCCCTTGTAGCACAATAAGAAAGCAATCATTCAGTTGTGCCGTGAACGATGGATTCGTGCCTGGATTTTCCAAGCATTTCCCCCCTCAATTACCGTTTCTCTGCAGAACTGAGCTAATGCAAAGAGACAGGCTGCCCTAGTGCCAGGACTAAAGAAGCGAACAAGGACGGAGGCTGCGTTGTCACAGGAGGACCCTGACCGTGCCACGCCCGCTCCGCCTCCATTGCAGCCTCTGGGGGGACGGCGGAGAAGGTGCCATCAGCCCCCCGCATGGCTCGGAGCACCGTTTCCACGCCTGACCCCTGGTCCCCGTCAGACTCTATTATTTGCAGTCAGTAACAAAGATTCATCCTTGTGTTCATCAAGCAACAAGGAGAGTCTTTGTCACTTAGTGTAATTAATAGCTGCACCTCGCGTGGGAAGACGGGAGGAAGGCCCTTCGCACACGGACGCGGGGGGATTCAGAACAAGCGTCATGCATCCTTGTTGCCTTTTGCCCAAAGTCAGTGCCGGAACAGAGGTGGGAGGGCAGTAAGCTGGGTGCTCACCTGCGCCCTGGGTCCCCACCCCCAGCCCCGTGACCGCAGTCGGAGAGCGCTCTGGTCCCCCACCCCGGCGTGTCTTCCCTGCTGCCCCTCCACACCCCCTGCTCGGTCACCCTGCAGAGAACGTGCTTGAGGCCCCGTTTTAAATGAAAGAGCAGGACGCCGAGGCTAGTACTTGCCCAGGGAGCACGGACAGAAATGACCAAACCCATGTTCAAATCCAGGGTGCATGGCTGACCTAACACTGCATCGTGGCCATTTCTCTCATTTTGGGGACCCCCTTTTTTTAAAATTATTTGGGGGACCTTTCTTTCTTCTTCCCCCTCTTTCACAAAAATGGCTGGATTTATGTCACTTGTCCCCAGACCCATATCTTCCTGTCCCCCATCCTGAGCAAACCCAACTATATCGCCCAGGGGGTCACCCGCCTTGAAATACTAATGGCTCCTCACCATCACCCTACTTTGAGCTGGTGCGTCTCCAAGGTCTCTCCCCTGAGACCATTTTATCACTTCCTTTAGCCAACACAGAAAGTCTAAGGCCCGTGGGTTTTCTCTTCTTTTCCTCCCCCAAGAGAAAGCAAATCTGCCCCGCCTTTCCAGTCCCTGCCCCACGACCTCCCTGATTGCCTCATAGCGCCCATCAGCCGTCCCCGCCCGGCAGACCCACTGGGCACGTCTGGCACCTGCGGGGGCCCCTTCGCAACCACCCCACGGGGCCAGCTCCCATCTCCCCAGCCCCACCACGCAGCGATCACCTCAAGGCCTCTGGAGGCTTTCCAGCCACGTCGTCCAGCCTGGAACGCCCTGGCCCAGCTGCATCCCGACCAGCTGCAGGGTGACCACCTGGGGGCCCCACTTCCACGAGCTGGTTCTGATGGGGCATCTGTGGCTTCATGCAGCGCCCCATCCTTTCTGCCGGGCCTTGCTAAGTCCCTAAGGACAGGGGTTCCTGTTGGACTTGGTGGCACCCCGTGTATAATAAATTATAACACTACGCGTGCCTTCCACAGCTGGGGGCACTCCTTGCCTACAAAACATGGTATTTTTGAGTCAAAGTCGCTCTACATTTATACTGAAAGCTCAGCCCCACGCAGCAAGTACCACAAGCACAATTTTAATTCCTACCCCACTGCACCATATTTATTTCTTTATTTATCTTCATTGGAGGACATATTTTCATTGCAGTTTTAGAGAGAAAGGAAGCGAGAGCGTAAGGGAGACAGAGAAACACTGATGTGAGAGAAACACTGACTGGTTGCCTCCCATACACGCCCAGACCAGGGATCGAACCCACTACCTAGGCATGTGCCCTGACCGGGGATCGAACCTGCAACCTTTTGGTTATGGGACGATGTTCCAACCACCTGAGCCACATCAGCCAGGGCGCCACAGCGCCATTTCTGGTTGGTGTGTTCCTAAGTGAGCGAATCCCTTCTTCCCACCCCAAATCCCTTCTTACATCCCTGGTTTCGCCTTAAGGAATAAAAAAGGCAGGTTCCTGTGACCTTGATACACAAGATGGAGAGTTGGCTTTTGCTATTCTCCTACTATCTAATATCTACTCCTAGGATCTCCCAGAAAGCTGTGTTGAGTTCTGGGCACATGCTGAGCAAGGACGGAGCCCCCAATCCATCTGGCACTTTCTGCTGGATTCCAAACATGGCATCCAGATTCCAGCCGACGCGTACCCAAGTTTCTTAGGGTGGCCCACGGGGCTTTCCAAGGTCTGGCTCCTGCTGAATTCTAATTGACAGCAACACTGAACGGCTTCTAGTTCCCCAAAACCACCAGCCTCTGTACGCGTACTCCCAGCAGGAAGATCTGCCCCCCAGGTCCTCGCACGCCCTGCAACCCCCTCCCCAGTATTCGTCAGAGGAGACCTTGTGTACAGGCTTTGCTCAGACACGCCCACCGCCGAGAGCCCTCTGGCTCCTGACCTCACCATCCGTAACCTGGACTGCAGACTCCTTCCCAGGGCACAACGCCACCTGCCCACAGGAGCCTGGTGGCTTCCACTGGCTTCACTGCTCCACAGATTATTTTGTGGAGTATCTGAACATCCAGGTTCTTATTCACAACACATCTCACTGACACTGTACTGTGTCACCTTATTGTTTGGTGAACAGAAATGCAATATGCCTGGTCTGCATCTTATGAAATTAGTCAGCTTCACAGAGTTAAGTCTAATAAATGTAGGTGTGTGTGTGATTTATCTTTATGTGTTGACCAACCATACAAATAATATAATTTAACTTTCATTTTCTGATATATGTACTATTTATTTGCTCCACAAAAATTTGAAAGAATAAGGTCAAAAATAACCACCACGACTATCTAAATCTCAAAGTACATTTTAGGAAACTAAAGAAGTCTCCCCATTGCCATCAACCTGTGAGTCACAGCAAGAAAAGATTCCACGGGCTGATAAAGGCTCACTTGACCTGCCTTGGAAGGAACCACACCCTCGCCTCCTTCCTGGGTCATTAAAATCAAGACTTACAGTTACCAGTCGGGAGATGGACGGGTGCTGTCAGCTCTCACATGACGTGACAAATGGGTTTATTTGTCCCTAATTCATAGGGCCCTCTCACATATATCCTGAAAGAATGATCATTAAATACCACTAGTTATATGGTCTCTAACTGGCTTCAATGTTTACCTAGACCATTTCAAGTTTAATCTTTAATCCCACTGATATGACATATTAGGAAAGTCTTGGACTGTATTCCAGACCCTTCTTCCTTGCGAGGTCTATGAAACAATCGATGAATCTGTAAAGTCACCCAGAAAAGATCACTTGACAACTGTGTCCACAGCTCACTTTCCTAACTTAGTGCCGGGCTAAGTCCCACAATAAGGGGTAGCTGCTCAGAGCTGTCTGTTGAGAAGCAGCAGAAAAAGCTCACACAGGTGTTCCCACCCGGGATCAGCAGTGAGGAGCCCCATAACACCTGGCGCTTCTCTGTGGCCGTTTCCTAAGGCAAATACCCACGGGGGCCATTATCCATGAGCTGGACCCCTCTAGGCACACACAGGGACGGCTCCCACGGAGCACTTACGTGAGGCGAGCTTTTGCGCTGAAAGGCGGGCATGCACCCACATCCAACCCCAGGGAACTAAGTTCTACAGCCAGAGAGTGTGAGAACCTCAGGATTTTCTAGGGAACCCAAAAACGCTACGCTTACGCTCTGTGCCCCAGCCCAGCCTCCCCCACCCACTACTGTGCTCACCGGTCAGTAACAGGGCTCCCTCTTCGCCTAGACTTACAACTTTATTTTCACTCTCCACTCCCTTAGACTTGAAGTTCTAGAACTTGCCTTTGTTCTCATACTACCCGCATCTTGATCCAAGATTTAAAACACCAGTTTGCCTGATCTTTCTCTCTTTCTTTATGCTCAGAAACACATTTCCGGCGGGAGTATCCAACCATTCCCCCCAATTACTCTGAATGGAAGCCAGATAGCCCCCCCTTTACACAGCTGTTGGGGTGGCTGTGCTTGCCTTCTTGCCGTGGTCCTCTGGTAGCCCTGCCCTCTTACAAATACTTAACTGATGGTGGCTTCTAGGGACACGTCAACCTTGAAAGACTGTAAAGGAAAACCCCCTTTCCCCCCTCCCCCATCTGCTATCTACCCATTCACCCTGTTTTCCAGAGCCTAACACTTCCCTTGCTGTCTTCAATCACCTCTTCACACCTCCTGCATGGATTTGACCACAGCCCATCCCCACTGGATTTGGTCAAACCAACGCCCATCCCCCACTGGATTTACCCAAACCAAAGCCCATCCCCCACTGGATTTGCCCAAACCAATGCCCATCCCCCACCAGATTTGCCCAAAACAAAGCCCATCCCCCACTGGATTTACCCAAACCAATGACCATCCCCCACCGGGTTTGCCCAAACCAGTGCCCGTCCCCCACTGGGTTTGCCCAAACCAAAGCCCATCCCCTGATGGATCTGACCAAACTGATGCAGGACCTGGCTTCTGAAGCACGAGGTGACGGTGCCTGCAGCTCCTCCCTCCACCCCTCACTCCATCTACACACACACCTCCCTCTTCACGGAATTCATAAGAACGTGCAGCCAGCCGACTCCAGAAAGCCCTGGCTCCTCCCCTGGACGGCTGCGACAAAGGGCAGAGTAAACGGCTGACAAAGTCATCGGCCCTTACTGACGAAAAGGTGGGCCTTACCTCTTAAGACTATTCTGTTTCTTTGTTCAAGTCATTGCAAGAGGATGTTTTTTCTTTCTCAGTAATTTGTTTACTGTCCCAGAAACTTGAGAGGCACTTAAAAATATTGACAGAATTTTTCTTGTATAAAAATATGGTGCATTTATCTGAGCAAACCTAAACTTGAAAAAGTACAGATTCAATTTGAATTCCAAAAAGATACATTTCCCCATCTACACACGGGGAAAGCTTCCCCTGGGATTTCATTTTGTTGATGCCCATACATTTATCAAATTAAACTCAAAGAAGGAAGGGAGCGCTTGTCCTTGAGGAGTGTATGGCTGCAGAAGCACCGCACAGAACCATTAGATAAGAGAAAAATTAAGCCTTTCCCTCTAAAGGGCACCCAGAAAAGTAAACCATTCTCAGACGAACATTTTACTTCTCTTCCATTCCAGCCTCAAGTATCATAAGTAGATCAAGCTGGTTTGCTTCTGCTCAATAGAGCAATAAAGTTTACCTTTTAGTGTTTCAAAGTGTTCATTTTGTTTTGCTTTTTAATGCATTATAGAGACTAAGCAGACATACAATATAAATGCAATCTTAGCCTGGACCCTGTGTTAAAGGAAAAAAAAACGGTGTGAGGGATATTAGCCGGCCGGTTAACAAAACTGGAACATGGACGGCAGATTAGATAAAAGGATTATATTGATGTTAAATTTACTAAAGTGGATAAGCATATTCTGCTGACATAAGGGGATAATTATCCTTGTTTTTAGAAAATAGGCACTGAAGCATTTAGGGACGACAGGCCATGACGCGCACGACCTCCTGACCAAGGTTCAGGAAACAAATACTGTGTGTGCGAGAGAGGAAGCGTCTAGAAAAAGAGAGAACACAAACGAGAGAGCAAATGGAGACAATGTTCCCAGCAGGTGAGTCTGCGTAAAGGGTACTTGTGATTCTTTGTAAACATTCTAGCAGTTTTCCTGTAAGTGTGGAATTATTTTCCAACAAGAAGTTTAAAGTACATACACCTTACGGTTTGAAATGAGGTGTGAAGAAGAGCTGGATGGTGGCAAGACAAGAAGAGAATTATTGGGGAAAAAAATCCCCACAAGACGGGAAGATCGCTCGAGATCATGAAGGCTCATCACACTTCTGCCCGCCGGGCTCACTCCCACCTCCCCGCTCCTCCTCGCCGGGAAACAGCCTCCGAAGGCACTGGAGCCGGCTTAAAGGTCTCTACCCACAGAATGTATGAAAAGGAGCATCTCGGTGCAAAGGCTGTGTAGCATTTTCTGGGCATGAAACCTCTCCTCCATGCTGCTGATGAAGCGTCTACTGAATCAGGCAAACACAGTTTAATGTTCGACTCCTGGGTGGGAGGGGGTCCTTCAGACTGAAATCCAAAGTTATAAAACTTAAAGTACTTTTGAAATTGAAGGCTGTGTTACAGAGCAAGGGAGGGGGTGTACACAAGACATAGAAAGGCAACTAATCCTGTCCAGGCCCTGCCAGTTGCCCATGAACTTGCCAGGCCAAGGGTGAGAAGCCAGAGCTGAGGGCAGGAGAGGCAGAGGGGGCAGAGAGACGGGTGCGTGCGTGGCCGGTGCGCAGCAAAGCTGGTGGCCAGTGGGTCAGGGGAACAGAACCTGAGCCTGACGTCAGTGACCTGCGGGTGCTGATGGGGGGCTGTCCACAGTTTCGGGAACTTGCTGGTTTGGAAACATCTCCTTTGAGGCCAAGTACAGCCTGAGACCTTCCCGAGACCCCTGAGCAAGTCCCTAAGGAAAAGCCTCTATGCTAGCCTGAACAAAGCCCACGATGAATTTCTGGACATCCTTAAAGGCTCGTGTCCACACTGGGCTCAGAGGGGAAGCAAGGGAGCCAACGGAAGAAGGGGCCTGCCCATCCCACGGGCCGCAGAGCGCGCTCGGACCCTGGGAGTCTGAGCACTGGCCCGCACGGCTCGCCGCTCAGACAGCGGGGCCGCATGTCCGAGGATGGGCACACACGTACAAGGACTCCATCTTGTGAGAAGCGGAGGGGCTTTAAAAACGCCCCGTCATACCATGAGTCAGCGAAGGCTCTTCCACTGTCCCCGTCTTTCCGAACGTAAGGAAGGGCCACCTCTGGGCAGCAGCGCACCCATTTCAGGCCCCTGCGCCAGAGACGGGGGAGCGGAGGGGGGCCGGGGAGCTCACAGGCTCCAGCAGCAGAGCCCGCTCTTGGCAGAGGCGGCTGCTAATTCTCCTTGGCTGGCTCTGACTACCTGTCTAAAAGCGCTGCAGTGCAGGAAGGAAATTTTTCAAGAGATTAAACTATTATTGTTTCCTGTGCGGCTGTCTTCACTGGGGTATGAAAAAAAGCTTTAAGGGCACTTGAAAAGAGATTTGTCTGAATAGCAGGGTTGTTGGGATTCATCTGCCCCTCCAGTCGGGATCTGGCCAATTTCCTCAGGAAAGTGGTTGATTAGGGCCCACGGATCCAACCGTGGCCTAAATATAAGATGTCATAAAGGTGATTAATGGTGGGTTCACCGCTGGCAGGAGTGAAGAGTTTACAGAAGCTATTTTTAACGGGTTGGGAGGGGGAGAAAAACTCATTTGCCACTTTGCCAACATGTTTCAATAGTTAAAACCCTCTTTGTGGCCCCTGATCATTCACGCTACCAATTGTTAAAGGTGGTTGTAGTTTCTGATTTTATTTTTCTTTTTTTTCTTTTTTTTAATTTTCTGATTTTACAAGTCTGTTGGCAAAATTGATTTTTTCATGCACCTCGTTGTTTATAAAAAAGCACACGAGGGACGTGAAATGAACACACGTCCACCGTGATCAGTGACGGCCGCCCCTGGTATCACGGGAGCACAAGCAACGTGTTCCTCCCTTCGCCCTGCGTGCCGTGTGCCCCCACCATGCACAGCGCGGCTGGTGGAGAATGTTCCCTGCCCTCCCAACGTAATGAGATGCTACGGGTTTCAGTGCACAATTCTACGGTACCGCGTCTGCAGTCTGCATTCTGGGCCCACCACCCGAAGTCAGACCTTTTTCCGTCACCATAGATGGGAGCCCCTTTACCTTTTCCTACCCCCACCCCCTTCTCTGTGTGTCTATGAGTTTCTGTTTGTCTTGTTTGTTCATGTGTTGTGTTCAGTTTTATGTCCCACCCACGAGTGAAATCATATGGTTCTTGACTTTTCTGACTTAACTCTGCGTAGCATGAGAATCTCGAGATACACCCATGTGACCGCAAATGGCAGAGTTTCATCTTTTCTTATGGCTGCGCAGGGATCCATGGGATCGATGCCCCACATCTTCTTCACCCAATTACCGAGCGAAGGACACTTCAGGGGTCGCCGTGTCTTGGCCACCGTGAATAATGCCGAGAAGACCTCCGACTCTTGGACTCAAGAGAAGAGAGCAAGTGTGAGGAAGACCCCCGGGGGCAGCACCAGCGACGACTGCAGCTCCTTCCCCAGCCAGATGTGGTCTCCCAGCCAAGGGCCCCAGCACCAAGTCTAGCTCATTTCCTGGCATTTGTTGGCTTTCGGTAATTTTGAAGAGAGGGCAGGAACACTTCATTTGGGTTTTAAGTAATAAATAAGATATCCAAAAGCCCAACCCCAAAGGGCCATCTGACCTTGGCCCCACCATCACAGGGTCTCAAATGTTGGCTTTCAAGATAAATATGTGACATGTATAGTTGGCACACAAAGTTGAATGACGGTGACATTTGCCATGCGGCTTTAATCTCGCGTCGCCTTACCAAGCCACACACCTGTGGAGCACCGTGCATGCGTGTCTGACAGGTGCACTGCACGGTGAGGTTTGCTTCAGAAGAGCGTGTCCGTCAAATGCAAGCTTAGATGTCCCAGAACATCTTTAAGTTGTTTTGTCACTTTGTCCCTCTCCTTTGTCGCTTTTGTTGCCTTTTTATCCTTAGGACCGCTGAGAACTTGAAGAACCCGGGGCCTCTTTCAACCTTTAAAAAGTCCAGGACCAAATACCCTAAGACTGTCCACTCCCAACTACACCCTTAGGGGCAAGTGCTCTGGACGTCCTCTTTTTCTGTCCCACTGAGACTCGGTGCCCGGGCTGACGTCTTCGGGCTGCAGCGATGCCATGGCCCTTTCTACCCTTCCTAACTCACTCTGAGGCCCAAGGCGCCTGCGCCCGGGGTGCCCAGACCCACGCGCACAGCGGTCATTCACGGTGAACAGGTACATGAGGACCGACAGGGAGGACAGACGAGGTCCCGGCCCTCTCCACTCCAGGGAGCGCCTGTGTGGACATCGCAGCCTTCTGAGGCACCCACCACGCTCTCCACTCAAACCTGATAAATACGCACCTAACTAAACTGCAATTCCAAACGACATACAGGGAACTTCAGTGAAAGCAATCTCCGGTGGGTGTTCTGAAAATACGGGACTTCAGATTCCATGCTGCCCTCCCGGGCTCGTCCTAATAAGAACTGTTCATAAAAGCAACATAATGGCAGGAACACTTAACACAAGCAATGACCCTTTCCCAGGCCTGAGTCTCAACCCACGCGGCCATGACACTGGAGTGAGAGACAGCTCTTGTCAAACTTTCTCAGGACTTGATCCAGGCTCCCTCTCCTTCCCCCACCCACACTGTCCTTCTAGGTGGCACATCAAAGTCTGTGACTTCCACAGATTACCACTAACATGTGAGGTTGACGTCCAGCCCTTCCACACCAGCCTCAACCTCTCTGCTAGGCCTCAGGCTCATATACGCCATTGACACTTAGGTACCTCGGCCTCGGGCCTCTCCACGTCAGCCCATCCCAACCTGTGCTCAGCTCCTCAGCCACACCGGCTCCTCCCGTGGGGCCCTGCGTCAGTGAGAGGCACCCACTGTCCTCCACGCCCCAGCGAATCATCTGGGCACCACCCGCCCTCACACCTGACCGACCTCCCGGTCTCGTTGACTGTCCCTGAAACTGCTCTTAAATCCATCCGCTGATGCCACCTTGGCCAGGCAACGCGGAGGCCTTCTCTGAACAACGTGACTGTCTAACAGACCTCTCTGTGTCCACTCTTGTCCCAACCCAACACTCTCCCCTTTGCGGCCAGAGGTTCCCGAATCTCTCTCTCTTCATTCGTTCAGCAAATACTGGTGAAGCACCTACCACGTGCCAGCCACAGTCCCAAGCACACACATGCACACGGTGGTCAGCAGTAGGGCTGGGACTCCTGTCCTCATAGAGTTCACGCCCATCAGACTGGGTCACCTCCAGGCTTAATATCTGTGGTCAACAAAGTCATGGCTCCCACAGATTTCCATGTCCTTGTGGAAGGAATCCAAGCAGCCTCTAAAAGCTGGAAAAGGCAAGAAAAGGGAGTCTTCCCTAGAGCTTCCAGAAGGAATACAGCTATGCCAGCGTGTTGGCTTCAGTCCTGGGACTTCCGACCTCTGGAGCAATGCTGTTGCCAGCCACCAAGGGAGTGGCGATTTGTCTCAGCAGCCGCAGAAAAGCGATACCACGGTGTCACCGTATTCACAGTCTCTGAAAAACACAGGAGTCTTCACCAGCTTCTCAGTGTCTTTGGGATACAGCCTCGCGTTCCTTCCACACAGCGTTGCTCCCAGCCAGCCTCCCTGCCTCTCCCTCCGGCCACCAGCTCCTGCCATCTGCGACCAGAACACAATGGGCCCACTTTCTGGAACCCCCTGTGCTTACCTGGTGCAACCCCACTCCCAAGTTCAACCTTCGAGTGAAAGGCCATTGTCTCAAAGCGACCATACCCGAACCCCTGAGTCTCCCATGCTCCCTCGACTCTCCTGTCCCACGCTCGCGTCACACCTGGCACTGCCGGTCCCAGTGCTTCTGTTCCCCACTAGACCAGAAACTCCTGGAGGAGGGAGCCTGGGAGTCTCTCGTTCGCTGCTGTGCCCTTAATGCCTACCGTGGCGGGTACTCTGTACGAATTTGCAAAATGAATGAAGGAACAAGGGACAGAAGACACATCTCTTTCAGGCGGGTAGTGGTCCCTTCTGTGTTACTTTATTGTACAGAATAGTTTTGACATCTGAAATTGTGACTCCCTGACCTAATTACAAGGGGAAAAAAGCCACCTCCACTGTTATTTTACAAATTGCAAACCATGAAGTCTTTATCTGGGAAGCTTCTCCTGCTTTTCAGGATCCCCTCCAAGTACAAGGTGCACCTCCTGTCTGTATTGATTCAGTCCAAGCAGGACGTCCGTCCCTGAACACAGAAGAACCAGGGACTGGAAGCTTCCAGACTCGCACTGAGCAGCAGGACCTGGGAATCAGCTCTCAGTCTGAGAAGACGGCCCAGCAGCTTCCCAGGGCCACGGTGCGGGGGGGCGGTGTTCCCGTTGTGGTGGTGAAGACGTGCACGAGGAAGCGGACCCCTGTTCTGCTGCCCAGCTCAGCACCCCGTCCTGGGGGAGCTCCACCTCCTTTCTGGGAACTCTGTTCCCCTCCCCCGACTCCACCCACGTGGCTGCTAGAGAAGGAGCTGTGACCAGAGAGCGATCGCCCGTTGTGGCCACTTTCCAGGCCAATCAGATGTACTCCCTGGGAAATCCAAAACTGAGAAAAGGAGACCACTTTTTCCTGTGTCGCACAGAAGAAGAAGCTAAGAGAAGTCAATCTGGTCCAGGGAGAGAGGGCAGGAGGGGCAAACCCTGGTAGAAAAGGAAAAGACAGTGTCTGAGGGTCACGCCTGAGGCCCAGCCCCATCTTTGTTCCATGACACATCCCACAACCATTCACCAACTTCTTTTGCCTGTGTTATTAAAGGTGGGTTTCCGTGGCCCGGGACTCATAGGTACACACACGTAGACACTCCCCTGCGGCCTCTCTTGTGACCCACCATAAACGCACCGAAGCGCTTGCTGGGGTAAGTCCATCCCCAGCCGCACAGCAGCCGGCATTGTGCTCCGGGAGGCACACTCTGTCTCGGGGAGGAGTGCAAGGTCACCCACTTCTCCACAAATGGCGCAGAACCTAACACACACGGCAGGGACTCCGGGATGCCATGCCATGAACTGAAACATCAGTCCAACCTAAGAAATCTTTGTCAGGGCTTTTGGCTCTCTACTGGCATCTACAAACTAAAAGGCCAACGAAGGATCTGTTCACAACCCACAGCAAAGCCTAACTTCTTACTCTTCCATCCTCCTCAAAGGCTCCCACATACGGGCAGCATCCCCCACCGCTCCCCAAACTTCCAAACCTCCCCGCCACCCTCCCCCAGCCTACCCAGCGCGCTCCACTGTCACCCATTCCTTCAAAAATATGTATTAGGCACCTACTGGGTGCCAAGCAAGCATTTCAAGAACAGGGGTGACCTGGAGAACACGCTGGTGAGCAAGGACAGCGCCAGGCTGAACGCTCACGGCCACAGCGCTGCCCTGCTGCAGAGAAAGTCCTGGAGAAGGAGTATGTGCGGAGGGGACAGAGGACAGTGCCCTTCCGCTCTTCCGGCCTTCGCATTCTGTGCCCATTTCCCTGGTAGTTACGGTCAAGGAGAACCCAAGGGACTTCTCAATGGCCGAGTTGCCTCCTCTGGCCACATACACTCAGGTACAGCGGGGGGCAGCCCGGGACAGTCGCAGGATCCACACTTCCCTGAGCCTTAAGGAAACAAACATGGGTCACCACAGACCTGGTGAGTACAGAGCAGGATGGAGAGCAGACCCAGGCGGCCTTCCTGCAGCCACCGTGAACATCCAAGTCAAATGCCAAGTCTAGAGCTCCCGCCGCACGCCTGCCAGGACGGCCGGGGCTTTAGTCCTCCCCAGGCAGGTCCACCCCTCAAATGTGTGGGTCCTGAGGCAACACTCTGTTTGCACCCCTCCCGCCTCTCACCGCCACCGCAAGTTCTACATCGGTGTGCTTTGAAGAAATATTTACTATCCATGGCCGTTGTGAGGAATGAAAGGAGTCACGAAAAGTAGGAAGAAGAAAAAGTCGGAATGAGGGCGGTAACTCACACGTGCACAGGTGAGCGCGGGACTATTTTTCACGTGAGGGGACGGACCACCTGTCGCGCAGGCAGTGACAGCCTGTCCACCGGCAGCGACCCGGGAGCCCCCACCCACCCACCCCTGGGCAGCAGCACCTCTTTGCTGTAACAAAAAGCTCTCTCTGGGCCATGGAGATGGTTCTCATAGTTGGTCATCTGCAAACACCGTTCAGATCATCACGAAGGAGTCGGGGTACACCTCAGCTCATTGGAGACCCCAACACTCCGTTAAGTGGCTCAGAACAGAAAAACGGAGGAGCTAAAGTATGAAGTAGAAAAATATATTCACAAAGAGGCAAGAGAGAAGCATGTTTGTTACGTGAGCTGCATGGGAAAGGGACAGAAAAGGAGAGGAGGAGGAAGGACGGTTCCCTAGTCACGGAACGTCTAAAGAAGGCCTGGGCCGGACGGGCAAACCGAGAACAGCTCTCTATTCCGTGGGTCCTGTGGTCTTTCAGCAGAAGTTAACTGTTCTGGCTTGGAGTGTACAACTGAACTCCAGTGTAAAATATTCAAAAGAAAACGACTACAGAGGACTTATTTAGACCTTCCTGGCAAGACCGTAGATGGAGGAGGGGAGGGGAAGGGCTGTTTATCTTGACAGAGGATTTCCTTAGCAGGACGTGGAAAACATTTTTGTCAAATACAGTTAATAGTCACCCAGAAACACAAAGAGCAGTTTCAGTAGCTTAAAATCAACACGAGGTGACTGGGGAGGTGTGACCGCCCCCCACACACACCCGGAGAGAACATGACTAATTCTCAGTCACGTCTTGACAGGGACAGTGTTGTTGATGAGTGCATAGGAAAAATATCATTACCTAAAATTATCATTACCTAATGCACTTTCCACCAAGGAAAATGTTGTCACCTACTTAGTAGGTAATGTAGACATGTCCGGCCAGAACCTAGGCGGGCACCACTATTAACACGCTCTTGGGACGGCCTTGGGAGACACAGCCGCTGCCTTTTCACACAGAAGAACCGGGGCTGCCCCGAGCCGGTCAGCTCCCCGCTCCACTGAGTCCCCGTGACTGATGTTTGCAGCGTCCCATTAGCCTCCTCTCTCGGTTCCGTGGGTGTCTCCCCTGCAGGCGGAGGCCCCGGAACAGAGCATCTGTGATGGAAATTGCAGGGAATAATGGAAAGTATCTTGGATTGGGAACTCGGTTACATAGGTTCTAGTCCTCACTCGGCTACTAACTAGCTGGGTTTCCCAAGACCGTTGAGAGCCAACTCTGAGCCACGATTTCCTAAAGGTCTTTGCAACTCCAACATGTAAAGAATATGCGCAGAGGTAGAAAGCACCTTGAAGATCCTCTGCGTTAAAGCTACATCTCTGGATTAACCCACTAGTTTCGAGGCCAAATATCCATACTAAGGTTTTATTTTTTTTCCATACTAAGGTTTTGCTTTTAATTCTTCAGTTTTCAGAAAGAGGTCAAGGAACATTGATATATGGTTTGTTTCTTTGCCCTTTCTGCCACCCACACCTCTTAAGGAACAATTTTCTGTATATTTCCTCTAGATACACACACACACACACACACACACACTTAATTAAAATAAAAAGTAATTTTTGTTCTCAAATTCTTCAAAATTCTAATTAACAAATATGCTCTTCTCTTCCACCTGGAGTACAAAGAGTCCTTCATAATTCCTGGTTCAGAACTGTATAAGCTCTTTGTGGCTTTCATAGACTTTCTTCTATAAATCAGGGTAAAAATTTGAGGGGTGCAGGGAGTGTGCTTATCTCTCCAAGAAGCTGGGCAATTCTGAGCTCATATTGAGTTTTGGGATTTGCATAACAAAAACCTGAACCAGGAAATTATAAAACCAGACTAAGCATTCGGCAGACTGGGCACATGGAAGTTTATAACTGGTATTGTAAATTTCAAATACAGGTCACAAACTTTGTAGCACTCTATCAGGGGTGAAGTCTAGTTCCCTGCCCTTGAACCTGGCCATGTACTCACCTGATCAAGTAGAGTGCAGTAGATGTGTAATTGGGCCACTTCTCAGCTTAGTTCTCTCGAGGCTATCAGGCTCTACTTGCTGTTTAAAGAATCCTGCCACTCAGCTAGCTTACTGGAAGATGGGAGACTTTTCCCATAGTCACCTCCTCACCCTAGCCTCTAGCCAACCAGTCCTGTGAATGGGTCTACCTGGGACCATCCAACACCTAGCCAACCTAGAAAATGGCCACAGACTCACATGCCCAGCCAAGATCACCCAAGCTCAAACCAGAGCAAAAGAACCACCTGGCAGAATCATGAGCTAAACAAATGGCTTTTATTTTAAGTCATTTAATTTGGGGGGATTGTTTGTTATGCAGCAGAAGTTAAATGATACATGTGGTTTGTCTTTAACAAAGTCTAGCCTACATATTATCATATATTATGCTCTAGAAATTATTATAAAATCGTTTGTCCTCAACAGCTCCCTTCCCATCTGCTTTTGCTCTCTCCCACACAGCATCCTCTCTTTCTGAGATACTACTATCTCCTTCTATCCCCAGCCTTCCTATCCCAACAGGGAAAAAATAAATAGAACCAATTTGAACAAATATATGAACAGGAAGAGGATTTTTAGCTGTATTGTCTCTTTGGATTTCATTTGATTTTTTATAACACCCTGTGAACTAATATCATCCCCACGGTCCATTCCTACAGATGAGGAAACTGCAGCTCTGAAAGGAAAAATCTTGTCTGTGAACAATACCAAATCTTGCACCCATCCCCGCCCCCTCAGGCGGTTTACCTCCATCCAGAACATTGGCATTTCTAAAACAGGAATTTGCATTCTGGGAGGACTGGCCCTGCTGAAAATTGAAGCCTTGATTCCTGCAGTAGAGTATAGAGAATATTCTGAGGAAGGTATTTCAGACATCCCTAAGATTACACCATTTAAGGGCGTGTTGGCTCCTCTTCTTCCAGAAACCTAAGAAAGAAACCTATTGAAGTGGCATGCCCATTGGTTAAAATTCTGATGATAACCCTGTGTTACTGCTTTATTGGAGGATGACTTAAGGATTATCCTTTGAGGAAGCCATCACCTTCTCTCCTTCGTGAGTGCTAACCTAAGCCAGGTGCTCAGAGGGATCCCTGGGCCAGCAGCACTAGCTTCATCCGGGAACCTGCTGGGACAACCAGACCTGGCTGAACCAAGGCTCTGGACGTGGGTTCAAGCCCCGTGGGAGGACTGCTGACTTAGTCTGGGGCACCTGCTCCACCTGATGACTTTGCAGAGCAGAGGCCGGTGGCCTTGCAGCCTGCGAGCCAAGTCCAGCCAGCCACCTGCCTGTGTAAATAAAGTTCTGTCGGAACACAGTCCTGACTCCCTTTTCCATATTGTCTGTGGTGGCTTCCACACCACAAGGGCAGAGCTGAGTAGTTGAGACTGAGACAATATCGTAAAAAAAAAAAAGAAAAAAGGCCCAAAATATATATAATCTGGCCCGTTATAGGAAAAGTTTGCCAGCCCCTGTCCTGGAGGTTGACTGCATTGGGGCGCAACGGGTAGGAATGTAGATTATATATTTAAACAACGTGACAAGTGATACTCACTGTGCCATTACTAAAACGGGCTGCCATCAGCTAGTTCTGTTTTCTAAGACCAGCTCAGCTCCCACCAGGGCACCTCTAAGAGCCATTCCCACTCGAGAGCCCTCCGTGGGTTCCAGGAAGCTGTAACTCAGCGTCTGCCCACTCCTGCTGCCCCCTCTGCCCTGCACAGGCGCTGCCTGCCAGGAGCCTCCTTGGTGACCAGTCTGCCTGCCAACGCTGGCCCAGAGTCGCCTCTGAGTGAGCCCAAACCTGGGGGAGATGTCAGAGATTATCTGACATTAAATACTGTGGTCAGCAGAAAGATGTCCCCTCAAAGGTGTCCCCGTCCTAATGCACAGACCCTGTGAACCTTGCCTGGAGAAAGGGACTTGGCAGATGTAAGTTAAGAAATTTGAGATGGTAAAGTTATTATCCTGGAGTATCTGGGCGGGCCCAACAAATGACATGAACCCTTAAAAACAGAGAACCTTTCCAAGTGTGGTCCGAGGGGGATATGACTATGGAGAAAGGGTCAGAGACGCAGTGTCGCTGGCTTAATGGGGAAGCATGGGACCACGTGCCAAGGAGCTGGGGTGGCCGGCAGCAGCTGGAGAAGGCATGCAATGGAGTCCGCCCACAGCCTCCGGAGAGACACGCAGCCCCGAGGACAGCCTGCCTTCAGCCCGGGTAGCCCCAGGCTGGTCTTGCAGCCCACAGAACTCATAGATAACAAAGTCACGTCATCTGACACCCATGAGTCTGTGATCACTTGTCACAGCAGCCATGGAAAACTAATACAAATAGAGATAAGTGGCAAATGTAAAATTCACAGGGAGAGGCCAGACCACCTGCGGGCACCTCAGAGGGACAGGGGTTAGTCACTCTGGGACATCTCCTGAAAAGCTTCTGGCCTGCCGGTCAAGAGAGAGGAGCCCCGTGCAACAACCAAGCAAAGGCGCAGGAGTCCAGTGGGGTCTTTGGACACGAAGACGTAAGTCAGAGGGACAGATGCACGTGGCCGTGGAGCTGCTTCTCCGGGGGAACAAGGGCCTGGGCACAGGATTTCCTCATTTGTGACGATCGGTGATTCCGTCACCAGACGGGGCAGGCCCGGCTTGTTAATTGAATCACCACACAGTTCATTAGGAACGATGCACCGAATGCGTGTGGACCACACCCCAGTTTTCTCATGTAAGCACAGTGAGGCGCTTTGACAAGCCAAGGGGAGAAAGGTAAAGAGCAGTCAAGTTTCAATCGCCCGCGCATTAGGGCTGCGCTCCTGGGCACTGACAGCGCTCTGTGAAGTCCCTTATGTATCCAGGACAAGGTACAGTTGTCCGCGGAGCACGGTTCATGCTCTTTCACAGGTTGCCAAAGCTGGAAGGGTCCTCAGAAGCATTTCTCTTCATCCTGCCATTTGGGGGATGAGGAAGCCAAGGACCAGCGTGCTTACGTTATTCACACGAGACCACACCACCATCTCACGAGGCCCCCGTCACGGACAGCTCAGCCCGGCGCCTGACGCGTGGGCAGGCACGCGCCCACACTCCGACCTCCGTCAGGCTGCCTGCGGTTCTAGAGCGGGGGGGCTGGACTCCCAGATGAGCCCCGATGAAGCATGTGGGTGCTCCACGTCAGCTAATAACCTGACCCCTTTCAACAACACTCTTCAGTACTTGTTCTACCTTTTCTTCAGGGGGGACGAGATTTACTTACGTACAGAAGCCAATTCACTTCCCAACGTACCTCCCCAGCCCAAAGCAGCCCCTGTGGTGTAAAAGGAATAATGACAAAACACTCCTCCTTCTTCTGTTTCACTGACCAGACGGATCCTCGGGAGGCACGTAAAGAGTTTTCAGTTAATAAAGCACATTGTCCTCGGTAACTGACGGCAGAACGTGTCGTTTGGGTTCAGAACTTCAGAATCTAAACCTCCAAGTTCCGGGGGCAGCACGACTCCCCCGACAGAAGTCTGGGCAAGTGCGGAGTGCTGTTGTTTTTATTTCCACTGGAAGACGCTGGCTTAGGGGGCCCAGTTAAGACCCCCTTGGTTAGGGCAGTTGCCGTGTGGGGAAACCTGGGTTAACTGGTGTACCGTTCACAGAGACATTCCGATTCACTGGTACAGCTCAGTGCCCGCAGCAGCTGCCGGGCTGGCCCATGCCTTCCTCTACGCCTGGTCAAAGGCATTCACCGAAGTCCCGGTGTATGGTGTATGGGCAGGGGCGTACCGAAAGGAGGCTTGGGTCCCGCACCGGGAAAGCACCAGGTAGCTCCGGAGGAGAGTCAGCAGCTAGGGCAGACGCTGACCACGTGATCCAGGTGACCCTCCGGGTAACAGGAGGGTAATTCTGAAACAGGGCCATCAAATAATACATGGGAAAATAAAATAAAATAAAATAAAAATGTTTCCAAGACAACTAACTGAAGCCTGGTGGCTCTGTCGACAAAGAAACATACTACTTGCATTATTATAAGTCAACTCCTATTGCAGACCCTTTCAATAAGCACATTACCCAAAGCGCGGCTCACTCCTCCAAAGCTCTTCGCCAACGCCCCCACTGTTGGCTCCAGAGCCAGCCTTGAAGAGCAGGAAGACGTTTATAAGCTGCTAATGAGGGCTTAGCACCCCTTGCGGGACAAATAGCCCCAGTCAGCAGCTCCACAGGAGAAAGGAGCTCTGTGCCCAGCAGGTAGCAGCCGGGCACGGTCCGGCACTGATGGCCAGGAGCTGGGCCAGAGGAGGCCTGGGCTGGCTGTCCCTGCAGAGGCTCTGTGGGAGGACATGCTAAGCCTCATGTCTCTGGGTTCTCCGGTCATCAGGGCAGATAACGAGAGAGCAACATACATACGAGAGGAACATCTAGCCTGGGCCTGCCTTACGCCATTTTTCGTTCTGACTTCGGCATCTTCCTGAGGGAAGGACACAGGAAGACTGAGTCCCACGTCATTGCTTGTTCCATTCACGTATCGAACAAGCATCCACTGAGTGCCGACTTCGCACAGAGTGTCTGGTAGATGCTGTCTGTGCAAAACTGACCAACAGCTTCTTAGTCCCTGCCCATGAGGAGATGATACTCTGGTGGGGGGTGGGGAGGTGTCCCAAAAACAAACACTCAGATAAGTACCTAGGATGATATCAGGCAGTAGCAGGTACTCAGAGAAAAAACAGAGCCGATAAGGAGATAGATCCCGAGGGGAGCAGCTGCCTCAGAAGTGGGGGCATCGCATAAATTCCACCCCCCCCCCAAGGATGGGGCACTTGCCTTCTAAGTCAGGGTAAGGAACTGAGATTGTTTTTCTTAATTTGCCAGAAGTTACTGGGAGGTGTTAAACCATGGAGCGTTCTAACCCGCATGCAGTTTTGAAGGCTCGCTTTCGCCACTGGGTAGAAAATGGATTTTCGGGGCTGAGAGTGGACATCAAGAGCTACAGGAAGAAGAGGAGACAGCGGCAGAGAGGCAGAAACAGCGCAGCCCATGCAGATCTGCTGCGTTTGGAGGCTGAGGCAGCAGGACCACTCACAGTCGGAGTGTAGGTTTTGAGACCAAGGAAGGAATCGAGGGTGACTCCTGCCTTTTTGCCTGGAGCCAGAGCGGATGGCAGAGCCACTTATCAGAGCGTCTGTGCCTCCTGATCCACACAGGAGAAAGACCTCTCTGCCTACAGAGTTTCCTCTGTCCCTGTTGTGGACAGAAACTGGCTGGGCCGTGGTCCTACACAGGAAGAAACGGCTGCCTCGGTCTTTTATTTCAGCCCCGCAGGCTGCAACTCCGGGAGCACACAATTCACAACCAAATTCAGAATAGCCTATTTACCTCTTCTTTTTCCACTGGATTGAAATCCTGGGCATTGGTTTCTGTTCGGATGATTAATTTGGCTAGAACTTTTTCATATTTATTCAAGACTAATACGGTGTTATCTGGTACAAAAAAAACAGATGAGAAATCATTCCTGCCGGACTGAAGCTCAGACGCGGCTCAAAGGAAGCATGTGAGACAGAAGGAAACTCTTGGAACACGAACATTAGACAGCCTTGTGCCAGGCTAGAAGACGCCTCGGTCCCCCCAGAGCGTGGTATTTATAGGCGCAGGCACGGAGCGAGGAGCCGACGTGGGCGCACAGCAGGCGCCATGTTTCACAGGCGAATTTTCTTAGCGTGTTCAGACACTGAACTTCGGATGAGCAACTAACGACATTAGAAAAGCCAGCCCGTCGATGGCTAGGCACTGAAGCGCTCCTGTCCTCCACGTAGCTGGAGGGGACAATAGGAAGCAAAATAAACCTGTCGCTTCCCCCGGGAAGCCGATGCCGTAAGGGAGAGGTGGCAAACGTGATGACGATTTATGAAACATGCACGAAGGAGAAGTCTGGGGTGCGGGGGGGGGGCGTGCGGGGTGCGGGACGGCCCTGTCCAGGGCGTCACCGGAGACGGGAAGGGTGAGGGGCTCAACACAAGAGAAAGGAAAGCAGCCCTGCAGAGCAAACAACGCCAGCCGGGCCAAGCGAGGACGGGCGGCCTCGTCAAGGAACTCTGAGGAATGAAGAGGGGCACTTGGCAGACCCCGATGGAAGAAGCAGCAGAAGAGGTCAGCAAGGGCCAGATCAGGCAGGCGGGACCTCGCAAGCCATGTTCGTTGTTTATTCTAAAGGCAGTAGGAAGCCACTGGGCGATTCTAAGAGGAGTGGAGGTCTGGGTTTCAAAGGGCACTGGGCAGCAGGATGGGAAGAGACGGTGCAGATGAGCTGATTTATGGCCTGAGAGGGAGGAGAAGCGACGAGGTGGATGGGGAGTGGGGGCTGCCCCAGCTGTCAGGGGCGGATGGACAGGACTAGGTGACAGACGGTGAGTGACCACGCGCAGGGCTGGGCCGAGACGGGAGCTGGAGGGGGCAGGGGAAGGGCAGGGTCAGTGGGCCCCCGGGGGGTCTGGCCTGAGCCCTCTACTGAGGTAGAAAACTCCAGAAGTTTGCGTGAGCCTCTCCACTCAGTTCTATTTCCCACCCTAGGTGAATAAAAATATATATATAGTCTGGAAGGAAATCCAGAAGGAAGGTCAAAGAAACCAGGGGGCAGAGAGACCGCTGCCAAGCCTGTAACAGACACGGAAAGGCGGAGAGAAGGGAAATAGGGAGGGCAGCAGCCAGCGCACCTGAACCTCCTGCTCCCCAGAGGACTGCGACGACGCGTGACACTCAGAGACGAGAGAAGAAAACTGGAGCGACCGCCCGGCCTACGGCTTTCTGGGCGGCTGGAGGCGAAGGCTCCCCGGCCAAGGCAGAAACGGCGTCAGCTGTGTGGGGCTGAAGGGGGCCTCCCACGCGCCCACGCGCAGTCTGGAGCACGCGGGAGCAGGTTGAACGCAGAAACGCAAACACTGCAGCTGCACTCTCGTGCCCACCCGTGGCTGGAAATGGAAACGCCAGCCATCGGCCCCAAGGTGCGGAGGTGTTGCAGAAACGGGGGTGTCCAGGATTTTGCCAGAAGGTGGGTGCGCATTCGCAGGCCCCCGTTCATGGCTGACTGCGTGACAGGTGAAGCTCTCAGCTCACGAAGCCCCTCGGCTCTGGGAGGACCCCAGACGTGCTCATGGGCCTGGCCAAGGACTCACAGAACTGTCCCCTGTGGGAATTCGTGGAAAATGTAAATGGATGAGTTACACCTAGAACCGGCCTCTGTCCTGTATGTTTCCCCGCTGCTTTGAGTGTCTCGTGGGAGAGAAGTGGGACTCAGTTTACCTCTCCTGCTGCAAGGGGTCATGTTACTTAATCACCCACAAAGTGGGGGACCCAGAGTTCCAGTCCCCCAAACCCTGCGAGCAATGGCTTGCTCTCCCAGGGACACAAGGAGGACAAGTAGGTCTGGTTTGTCCAAGGGAGAGGAAGGCATTCCGTGATGTCTCTTCATATCTCCTTGTAACCACGGCAACAAAACACCACTCGGAGGTGCTTGCTCAGCCGTGACTCTGTCCGTCTTTTGCAAATGGACAGAGCCCCTTTGGGCATGTGTTTTAAATTAATGATAAGTTATTACGTTATTATTAATGATAAAAAATTATCTAACCATATTGTCATATGTATATCTACTTTATGGCTTCTCTCTACTCCCGCAAGAAACATCCAGGACCTGAAATGTAGGGAGTAAAGAAGAGGGGAGGAAAAATGAAGCAAAAGCTAGACTGTCCTGCCGGACAAGAGAAAACGTGGCTGCGCAGGGGGGAGGGTGTGGGGAGCAGAGTGGACACATCAACAGGGCTCCTTCCTGTAAGGGGGGCTCCTGGCCTCGACTTCCAGAGCAAGACCTGGGAGTTAACAAGAGAACACCAGGCAAATTCAGGGAGACCCTTTTCCAGGTACAGTTTATGGAGAAGAAACAAGACTCTTTTAAGTTTTCTCAAGCCCAACTCAGCACAGCCATCAGAGAAATGTCTGCTCGGGGTGCCTAGACAGAGTTCTGTAAGGCCCCCAGCGTCCCCTGCCCTGGCACCAGGCAGGCCCGGTGGGGCTTTGCCTCCCCACTGAGCATGCGGCAGGCCAGGCAGACACCTGGCAGTGCCCCGTGCCCGCGGCCCCAGGCTCTCCCAAAGGCTCCGGGGTGAGGATGAAGCCTCGGGAAAAGGGGGAAAGACTCTGCATTGACAGCAATGTCATTTCTACCCTCCAGCATAACAGAACTTTTGAATAGAAACTAAAGAATTATAGAAATATAAAATATAAATAACATATTTCTGCACAACTCTTTTTTTGGGGGGTGGGGGTCCGGCCTACAAGTCATTTCTGCTACACACCTTCCTCCAGCTCTAAGAGGGTGAGATTTTTTTTTTATTCCGGATGGGATTCTCACCATGAATCAAGCCACCACAATTAAAGAGTCACCTTAGATCCGTCCTACCAGGAGAGAGTTCTAGAGCATCGCAGATCAAATCAGCATCACCTAAGAAGAACCTTATTTCAAGAACCCACATGGACACACTCACTCCCACCGAGAACCAGTCTAACATGCTTTCCTGGAAGCACATTCCAGACAGGAGCCCACACGCTCCAGCAGCACCCCGCCTGGCTGTCCCAGCTCCTCCCCAACCCCCGTTTCCGCTCTGCTGCAGATCACTGTGCCGGACCCAGGGTGACTCCCACCTCGTTCCCGCAGGGGCCACAAGAGCAAAGGGGGCCTCGGTGGCACCGAGAAGGCGCCTAGTATTCAGACTTGCTTTTGTGATGATTCTTCTCCTGCTCACAAAATATCTAGTCAAAACATGGGACATCTGCTCAGTGGTGATCAAGCCCGTCTGTCTGTTCCATGCGCATGCCTACGTGAGGGCTGACTGTCCACGTGGTTTGGTGCAGTCAGTTAAATTAACAGATCTGAGGGCCCGAGGTCTCCGCGCATGCCCAGATGCTCACTCTGCCACGGCTCACGAACAGGATGTCTTTATTTTCACTTGGCGTCCTCATCCGAGTTACCCAGTCTCTTGGAAAAAAAAAAAAAAAATGCTTCTAAAACTAATATTTACTTGTTCCTCCAGAACTCCTCTCATTGCTTTTGTGAAATCAATGGTTCCCTTGATAATTGATAAAAGAGTGTGTGTCTCTTTTCCCTGTCCTGGCAATATCACGGTTTAAATAACAAGACAGATAATTCTTTCGCAAATATGAAAAACAGATTTTCGGAAACAAGCTTATTTTATTAAGCCATGTTATTTAATTTTATCTGACATTTGCAACTCATTTTTGCTAGTAAGCACTCTACATTAATACCTTGAGTTCACATAGAGTTTAACAATATGAATTTCCTATCAGAGGAAAGTACAATATATGTTTGGCAGAATCCAGGTTCGTGAAGAATTAACAGTTATCAAATCCCAAGGGGAAACAAATTCTCTTAATCCACTCTTGCCAGCTGTCAGGCATCCAATTGGCACCTTCAAATTCCTGCCTGTTACCCTAAATTCAGGAATGAGAAGACCAGTAACTCAGCACATCCATGCCCAACCATGTCAAGTCCAAACATTTACAGGCAACCGATTGCCGTTGAGAGAGAAAAACCATGTCAACTTCAAACAGTTTTCATTTTAAAAATATCTAGAATGAGCCACAAATAATAAGTTATTTTTAGATGCTCGAGTAGATATTGCAGAAACCAATCTCAACTTACAAATTACATGCATTCTTGAAAAGCCGTATTAAGTGAAAATTGGCATGGAATCTTACATTCCCACTGACATGCGTTTTAAAACATATAAAATATGGCTCCAAGTTTTAAAAGGTGGAAACCAAGCAGTAATACAAATAGCAAATATTGAGCTACGACAGTGTTAAGGGTAGTTCTTATTATAAAGAACACGTACAGAGCATCCACGGTTTTGAGTGGATCTGCAAATCTCCACCATTCTCTGGGCCTTCAGAAACATTGTTCAATCTTTCAAGAATCGTAGCCATCTGAAAAACTCCCACTCTCTTTTAAAGGGTCGGCCCAATATCCCCACTTTATATACATAGCCTTCCCTGTTCATACTATAATGCCCAAGGAAAGCAATACCCACACCACTCCGAGCCCAAGGGGAAATGTGGGCACCTCCTTCCCTTCCCAGCACCTACACATGCCTCCCTAATGGCACTGGGGACCAATCACTGCCCTTGTTGAGAACCTGGGTGTCCCCACTGGACCCTGTATTCCCTGGGGAGGAGACACCTGGGCACCTTTGGGGGCCAGTGCCTACATCAACACCTGGCCCTTCATCGGTCCTAAGTAAACACATTGGAAATGAACGAGCAACCAATGCAGGAATTAAAGAATTTAAAGGCTATTTTGAATTCTTAAAAGCTTAATCTGGACGCTGCCTAGACAGTCCTTTTTGAACGACCGAGGAACACTTTCAGTGGTCAGGTCCCTGTGTCTCCTGCTGTCAGTGCGTGCACTGCTGCAGTGTGGTTGCTCTGAGCAGGCCCCACGCTCTCTGATTCCGTCAATTAGGGCCCACGGGCCGCCTAGACCCTGATGCGCTTGTCTACAATTAGAGCCACGGAGCAAGGAGCTGGAGGGCCCCCACTTCATAATGTCTTCATCAGCAGACTCTCTAAGCTGCCGTCCCCAGCCGGCTCACAAGTGTGGCCCGTGGGAATGTGTCAGTGACAGGGCAGGAAATGCTCTGGATCTGAAGGAAAGAACAAGATGGCCAATTCAACGTCTGCGTCACATCCAAACAGGCAGCACCGGAGAAACTCGAAGAGCATACAGTCAAGGGCCCACACAAGGCTCACAAGCAGGCCCTGCGATGCCCGCACCAGCACTCACACTGGTGGGAACCTGTCACCTGCAGACTTGCCAGAGCCACTCAGATGGATGGCTGAGCACACACCCGCTTCTAGGGTGTCTCTGAGAAACACCCACGGAACTGTGACGGGCATCTTAACCTCCACAGCCCTTAGGAAATGCTAGAAACCCGGGGATGACAGAAGACTGACAGATGGTTTGGAGGCAGAGCAGCCAGTCAGATGCAGTGGGCAAACCGGCCCAGAAGGGCCCACAGTGTTTTTCTGCAAGCTTGAGTGGTGGGAAATTAAAGGTCATTTTAAGCTGCACTGTGTATTGATGGAATTGCAAGCAAGTTGATGACAGAGGCCTCAATGTTCTTAACAGACGGAGAAAATAGAAGGCCAACTGGAAACCAATTACCAGCAGACCTCGCTAGAGGATGGGAAACTGGAAAATTCTCTAATGAATTTTAGATGGAAGACAGAGAAGGCACTTTTCCTTGTGCATATTTTGGCTTATTAATTATGAACTAAAAGCCTGATAACTGAGGTCCCATATTCCACCTACTGATTCTTTAGCAGAAGGACTTTTAAATTACCCAAGATTCTGGACGCCTCCTAATGTAACCACCGCAGCCTGTGAAAGGTCGAGTCAAAGACTGGCTTGAACTGAAACAGCCTCAGGACGGTATAATGCAGGGTGGGCATGTGGGAGAATCAGTGGCTAAAAACTTCTGATGTTAGCTGGGCCCATGTATTAGAAGGCCTTAAACCTTCCGCGGACAGTCAAACATGCAACCAAAGTACAGTCTTCCTCTAGCACCCTCTGAATAACTAGATGACGAAATCTGTTACAGAATTTACATCACTCTCTCTTAAGGATATCTAGTTTAGTAGAATTAAATATCCCGTTCTTCTTTCTCCTGAGTTTTTGCCTTCATAGTTTGTCCTATTTTGCTCTCGATCTATTTCCATTTATACAAACTGTTATTGAGCTCTGGAACATTTACCATTACTAAGAGCCATTCCACTTCCTAATAGCAAGATATGGATTTTGCACCTCTGAAGAGTTAATGGTGTCTGCAGACTCCACTGTACTCACCAAGGTGGGCACAAACAGATGTCTACATTGCTTTTAATATCCCATTATTCCATGGTTTCCTCTAATGCACAGAAGTAAATCTACAGACAAGCTACTAAGTTTTGACTCTGTGATTTCTAATTATCTTTAACAAACTACCTGAGGGAAAAAAAGGACAGTCCTCCAGTTCACACACAATAAAAACCCGTGTGTGTATATTTCTCGTGATCAGAAGGCTCCCACAAAGATATACACTAAAAAGTCTCTAATTATACCACCTTTAGGCATCCTCGTATTCTTCATATGCTTATTTCTAGTATTACAAGCATGACCCCCATTTTTTTTTTTTGCTTTTCACACATGAATACACAATTGATGATCTTAAAATGAATGCATGCCGAAGACTTATTCACCAAAAGCTTTTCATTTCTCCTCCAATTTTATGCATTCTTTTTAACATTTACGCTTCTTGTCACAGGTATCAATATTTGGGTTCTAATATTTTCGACTTGTTTTTCTAAATTACGACAAAAATTCTCGAAACATCCAAACAACTGTACAGACACCGCCTTTCCATTAAAAACAGCGAAGCAGCCCGCGTTGAGGAGTCTAGTCAAAGGTGACCCCACCCGTGGCTCCGTTGGCAGCTGAAGTCCAGAGTCTGCCTTGTGCCCTGGAATCCTCACTACCTCCGAGTCTGAGTACATTTAAACCCAGCGACCACCTGCGTTTCAGACGATATTAGGAAACGGTGAGCCAGGTCTCAGGGCCCCTCCTGCGATGCACTGGGCTGGGGTGGTTTCGGTCCCTCACAGAGCCCACGCGCCCTCCCGTTCCTGCTTTCCCACAAGCAGCTCCTCGGCCCAGGATGTCCTTCCCCCTCCCACCATCTCCAGCCACCACCTGGCGGATTCCTACTCTTCAGTCCTCGAATTAAGCTCAGAGCTTCTCATGAGCCTCCAGATCAGACTGTACCTACCAGGGGGGGACCCCAAGAAACTGGAATTTATTTATAAAACTTACATGGTTAAACTTCAGTCACCTTCAAAGAACTCTCCAGTGCATGCAATACACCCAATGAGATCGTCCCACGGCTCAAAACAGTTTTTGGACTCATTGATTTCAATGCTTTTTAGTGCTTCTGCTGTTTTTTGTTTCACCCCTTTCAATTTGACAAAATGTTTCCTTTTGAAGACTTTTCTCATCCAGGGAAACAAAAAAGTCACTTGGGGCAAGATCGGGTGAACAGGGAGGGTGGGGCACGAGGGTCATGCCGTTTTTGGTCAAAAACTGAGCACCCAGCACAGTGTGGGCAGCTGCGCTGTGAGTCACCCGTCACGAAATGGGCAGATGCGTTGAAAGAGTCTTCCAAACAGTTTCCCTGAAGCTGAACGCAGCCTCTCACAACAACGCCAGCTGGTGCGCTGATACAGGTAGGCTCCTAGAACACTCACCTAACTGGGAAAGCCTAGACTACAAGGGGCCTGCCCTCCAGGAGGTAATTCCAGGTTTTGGGGGGTCCCCCCTTGTACTCTCCAAGGTCACTCTGCACTTGAGGCTTTGCCACAGTCCTCAGACTTGTAATGAGGTTGGGGGCCTTTGTCCTCACGTGACCTGCAGCTCTGTACACGCATCTGTAAACCTGCCTCCTCCATTCAGTCCTAGATTCACACTGCCTGGCACAGAGACACTTCCAACAGGTCTTCACGAACGCAGGTTAAACCAAGTTCAATGACAAGCTCAGTGAGCAGTTTGTTATTGCCTTTTGTCAGGTTTAGGTAAAAGGGAGGGAGGGGAGAGACAGAGAAGCCCACCTCTGATGTCAGAGTAAAGCAATGCTGAGGGGCCGCAGAGGCTATTTATGGGGCCTCCCAGTGGGGCAAGTTTTCCTCCCAACACACAGGCCTCCAAGGGCCAAGCAAAGCAAACCCAGGCTGCACCGCGTCCTGACACCCACAATGTTTGATCCTCATCCATTTCTTCATACCAGCCGCGATCTGATCTGTGCAGAGGGGCACCGACTGCCTTTGATCTTCGGTGTTGGCTTCGTGTTCCCCCTGAAGCCAAGGAAGCAAATCTGTCTTAAACTGGGAACCGGGGACTTGAGTCACATGTAAAACAGAAAGCTCACATTCCAAAATGAGTGCCAAAGGAGTCCTGCAGTTTTCGGTTTCAGAGAAAAGGTGATAGAACAACGAGCCCACAGGCTGGATTCCCAGTTATCATCAACGGCACCCCCTGCAGCTACCAGACGCAGGGAGAAGGCAAGAAATGACGTCTGCTTTATCTGAAACAAGAAAGAAAACTCACTTGGGAAATAATCGTTCTCGGCCAAGAAGCAATCAGAAAGAAGGGATAATAATAGAAATACAAGATTGCCTCTAAGACAACAGTGTTAACAATGAGCTTGGAATAAAATGCTTTAAAAATATACACGCAATTCCACAAGGTCGCTTTCTCGGAAAGTGCGCTGGTGAAACCCACGGAGAGACTGTCGCAGAGACCCGGGAGCTGGCCTCCTGTCGCGGGCTGCCGTGCCTAAGTCACCGGCAGGTACGGGAATACTGACAAGCGCCTGCCTCAGTGTGGTTTCATAAAGCAATCCAGAAACAATTTTTGGCTTTGCTGCAAATGTGCATAATGGAAAGCAAATATTATTAAAAAGACAATCATTTTTAGTGATTAAAATAATCCAAGGCAGAAAAATTTCTCCCATAAGTTTCTAAGTTCTCATTTATCATCGTTTTGCCGCAAGAAGCCAGAGTAATTTTATTTTTCCTGACTTCTATTAAAAAGATCAATACATATGATTCCAAAGAGTCTCGACTCATGAAAAGATGGAGCAGGCCTGTAATCACATATGAAAGTATTGGTTGTCATTAGCAGAAAGATTGATCTGAAAAGACAGCAGACCCAGAGTGAAAGGACTTAAAATTTTCCACTGGGCAAGCCAGCAACTCTCACCTTCCCGATAATGGAATGCAGATAACAGATCACTGTATTAGAGGGAAGAATTGGACTGGGGATGTTCAGTGGACACTCACTTTCACAAAGCAATACCCAATTTCTCAATAATGACTTTGTTGGATGCAGAAATATCCGTGCGGCCTGCCAGCACAAAGGCACAGTCCAACGTGTATCTGAGGCCAAGGTGCTAGAGGGGCATTTTGTGCAGTTACCTGCAGCCTCAGAGGCTCTAATGAATGTACATGTTCAGTTGATGGTTAAAAATAGGAACCGATTTGGGCAAATGTCACGGGCTTGCCCCATGAATAGAGCTTCTTTCAGCTTTCTTCGGTGCGGCACTGAAATGCCTCTCAGTGGTGACTGTATGAAACCCACAAGGACTGAACTCACGGGCACGCAAAAGCTCTTCCTCACTGCATAGCTCTCCTTTCCAGAAGCCCACTTACCGTGCCGTGAAGATGCCAGCTACAAACCAAGACGGAATTTTTATAGGACCTTGGGGGAGGACGGGGAGCACGGTGACCTGGGAAATTCAGAGTTGTGGCCCAAGGACGTTCTAAACCAGAGGACACCCTTGTTCTACAGAGGTACAATGTTGACACCCCTGAGGATGGTGTTCGCAAGCTCCAGAATGGACGGACAGGATTCCAGAAGGGCTGTGACCAGAAGCGAGAGAGATGCTACGAACCAGACTTTGGCCTTCACGTTCTTAAGACAGCTGGATATTTCATCCCCCGTCAGTCCCTTTACTTACTTAGCGTCCTGCCAATGCCTGGACATCTCACAGTCATCAGACCTGTTCGGGATGGTTAAGCACTGATCACTTCCCCAACGGCCCAAAAGCTGATACTGGGGAAATGCATCAACATCCACTGCCTCCAGCAATGACCTTAAGAGCATCGGTGGGCACCCCCCGTGTGCAAGGACCACTGTTTGTGACGAGCCGCAGCAGAGTCTGGGAGATGTTCCCTGTACGTTGACACTCTAGTCCTCTTCTATGAAGTCTTTTTTTCTATGAGAAAAGTTATTCTTGATCTTTATTTTTTAGGCTTTTAATTTTTTACTCCTCTTCTATGCATTCTTAAATGCCTTTTTTTTATCTAAATTTCACACAAAACCACACAGTCATGGAATCCACCAGATACTTCACCTCACACAAAGCAAAACTGTTTTCCTCTGCGTCTAAATTAAACAAAACACAAACACTTGTCTTCATGAAAATACCAGAAAATGTTCACGCTTTTGGAATTTCCTGTAATAATAGTACCAGGAGTGAATTCCTCTAAATACAGAGGACAGGAATAAGACCAGCCAGGAATTATTTTTAGTTTTTCAAACTTAGTAAAGTCTTTCCCATTTTCAGCTGAAAGGATTTTTTTTTTCTTTCTTGCAACTAAAGAAAACATCTCCATTCTACTAGTGAGTTCAGCATTTTTAAGGAAAGGAGAAATTTCACTTGTCCCCTTGTATGCTTCATACAGGATTCTGTGTAAATATACGTGTGCATGTCTATACCTCATGCCGGTAAGAAGGTCACCTCTTTTTCAAGCCAATTCTCTCTTCGAGACTAAACTCACAATCACTCAAGGGCACTATTACTTTGAAAGTGACACACAATGGCTCTCCCCACCTGGCGTGGGCAAGGGAAATTGATGAAGTGTTTTCCGAAGATGACTGTTGAGTCGTAAGACCACCGCAGACAGACTGCCCGTGATGCAGCTGGGAGCACTCGGGGACCGGCGCGCCTGCTGGCAGGGCACCGTCCCTCCCCGGTCCTCCCCATCCTGCTCACGCCTTGATGAGAGATCTAGAATATGATCCCCTAGGTTGACATGCTCTCAAGAGAGATGGCAGCGAAACTGGTTTGGTGCTCCGAGCCACACACCGGGCGCTGGCTTGCACTGGGCTGTGCGAACCGCAGCCCGTGAGCTGAACCTCATTCCTGCTCTCTGCGCACCTCTGATGAACAAAAAGCTGCTGCGGCCCAAAGCGTGATGTAAAGAGGGCCTCAAAATCCCGCCTTGCCAAACACCATGGAAATAACTTTTTTTTTTTTTTTTAAGAAAAGATAAAATGGGAGAGAAAAAGCTAGACAGGAGTCCCTCTCTATATGGCGGCTCACTTATCGCGGCCTCACTGTATCGTGGGATTTTTTTAAATATTATATTTAATTATTTATCGCGGATTTTTTCGCTATATCGCGGGATTTTGCGATACTGTATATGTATGTTGTTAGAGTCATGTAGGTTTAAGGGTGTAGAATAAATGTAAGGTTCCTGCTTCGCGGGGGGTCTGGAATGTAATCCCCGCGATAAGGGAGGGAATGCTGTAATATAGTTGTAGTAGGGTTTTCCATAAAAACAGAACAATTAGCGGGGGGCGGGGGGGAATTTATAAGTTATTGGCTCATTGATTATGGAGGCTGATATCCCAAGATCTTCAGGATGTCAGCAGCCCGGAGACCCAGGAGGCCAACGGTGTCACTCCAGTCCGAGTCCGAAGCCCCGAGAGACCAGGGAGTATGGTTTCACTCCGAAGGCTAGTCCGCTCCAGACCCATGAAGAGCCGATGTTTCCATTCAAGTGCAGAGACAGGAAAAAGCCCACAGACAGGACAAATGCTCTCTTCCCTGTGGGAAAGCCAGGCTTTTTGTTCTATCCAGGCCTTTAACGGAGGAGGCAAGCCCACCCACATCAGGGAGAGAAGTCTGCTCCACTCGGTCTACAATTTAATTGCTCCTCTCACCCAGAAACACTGCTAGCAGAACAACTAGGATAACGTCTGGCCTGAGATTCGGGAACCCATGAATCAGGCATAAGAACCAGACACACGTTTCCCTTTGTCTGTCTTCATACAAGTGATAACATCTCTCTGCTTATCCCTTCAGTTTAGTAGAAACAAATATTTCTTCTGCACTTCAACAAGCAGGATTTAGATGGGCAGAAGAATTGCGCTGAAAACTCATTTCCCTCTCCAGCTACAGCAAGCTCCAGGAACATTTATTCAATAAAACAGAGAATCAATAAAATTATAATTTTAAGAAGTCAGAGTCAATGCCAGGTTGTCCTCTAAAGAAATTTGATAGAAATTCGTGCCCTTCCTTTTCTTGGTTAGGAAAAATAATATTAAGAGCAGAATTAATTTAATGATCATCATACTGGTTTGGTTTAGTGGTCAGAATTTTTACTGTGAAACATGCATCCAGCTCCTAGTCCTTTGAACTTGCCTCTTCCAATCCTATTAGACCCTTGCCGCTCAAAGGGGGTTCCACAGATGAGCAGCATCAGCACTGCTTGGGGGTGTGTTTAAAATGCAGATCCTGGCCCTCACTCCAGGTCTGTGACGTCAGAATATCTGGGGCGCAGGGCCTAGGAATCTGTGTTCTAAGAAGCTCTCCAGAGAGGTGATTCTGAGGCCTGATAACATTTCAGCATCTTTCCATTAAACAACGCCCTGTCCAGTTCACAGAATCACATAAGCCACCAGCCCAATGTCAACCAAGAACTCACCACCATCACCAAGTTAAAGCCTCATTTATCACCTGCCTTGGCACCTGCTCCACTTCCCCTGTGGACAATGTTGTATTTAACTGGGTTTGCGTAGTCCCTCTAAATATTGAAGGATTGCGTTCATTTTGACAAGGTTAGCGATACTATAGAAGATCAAGATATGACAATATGAAATTTTAATTTTAAATTTAATATTAAGATATTTATTTGCTTTGCATTTCATTCTACCATATGGACATAAATAGACGCCCTCAGAAAACCTTTTCAAGTCGTCACCCTGGCTCTAATCATTCATCTTTTCAATAAAAAGCTAGGCACTTGTCAACACACACGAGCAAGGTGTTTTCCAGGAAAACTCGTACCAAGAACCACTGGCTTAAAGGAGTTGGCCTGTTAATTGGGAGGCATCTATTAGTTCTGCTTCACAGTCTGAAAACAAGATTCCAGCCCGCTTATAATCTGTCAGCGGCCCAGATCCCCTCCGGGCAACAGGAATATTGAAAGAGGCCAAATTGTGTCCCAGTGGCGTTCGCCCCTAGCCTGAGTCCCTGTCATCTCCTTCATGCTCGCCCTACACGGGGTGACTCCCCATCAGCACGTCCCCTGTCTGCATGCCCATGGAGCCCCTCTCACAGAAGGGCCCCCCCAAGACCGTCCTCACTAACCACACCCCGCTTTCCTGAACTTTCTCCTCTGTCCAAATAAAAATGTTCTATACCCTTTCCCATTTCCAAGACCTGATGTTCACCACCTGCCTGATCAGAATCTGTCTGATCCCATTCCCTTTGAGTTGCCAGTAATAATGATGAATGATCACTTAGCATTGTATCAAGTTATGATTGGTGCAAAGAGGGACTTGGAGCTATAAAACCAAGTTCAAGACCCAGCTCTGGTTATGTGACCTAGGAGAAGTTTTGTCCTCAAAGAACTCATAATTTAATGAGGCTGGTAATTGAACAAAAATGCACTAGACTAGCAAACTCCAAAGAAAGGGAGAACATTCCGTGGGAATCCAGAACAGGAGAGCGCGTCTCCAGTTGGAGAGCTTCGCAGAGGAAGTCTCCCAGGTGCACAGTAAATGCACCCAACTCTGAGGTCACGCTCAGAACAGATGTGGAGGCTGAAGAAGAACATAAACAAACAAGCAGAACAGAGACAGACCCCCAGGCACAGAGAACAGACTGATGGTTGTCAGAGGGGTTGTCTGGGAGACAGAGGGGGAGGAAGCACAGACTGGCGGTTACAGACCGGTCGTGGGGATGTGACACACAGCACAGGGAACGCAGTCAGTAACATGGTAATAACTATTTGTGGTGACAGGTGGGTGCTGAAAACATCAGGGGACACTTCACAAAGTATATAATTGTCTAACCACTGTGCTTTACACCTGAAACTAAATACAAAACAATATTGAATGTCCACGGTAATTGATTTATTACTCAGAACAGACACACCCAAAACTACACCCCCAGCAAATGGGATCGTATCCATAGCAACTCGCATCACGTTGGTCTTTCTCTTGGCTCTCAGCGCAGTGAGGCTCATCCTACTGGAGTCATTTGAGACTAATCTTTGGCATCAAAAGGCATGTGTGAGGGGTGTGTGCTTGTGCATGATGGGACAAGTGCGTGTGTAGGATCGTATATGAGTCTTGCATCACGCTAACTAGATAGGTTTGCTGTCTCTCAGTAACTAAGGACATCTTGACTATTTCCCATCGACAAGTTGCATGATGAGGGTACAGCTGCAAACAGTGGAGAACAGTCCCTGCCCTCCAGGAGTTAAGAGTCTGGGGCCCAGGGAGACAACAGACAGTGACTAGTGCCGACGAAAACACAGTTGCAAGGCTAAGCCCAGAGTCTGCACAGCTGCCGTCTAAGAGATTCCCTTCTAGTCTGCGACCCCAGGGCCTCCTGTCGCCATGAAGAGGCTCATGCGTCTTCTCCTCGTGTTGAGTGGTGTTGCCAACCGCCGCAGCGTGGAGTGCGCGCTGCTCCCTAGAACCACTCTGCTGAGCAGTGGTCCTCAGCCCATCGTGAGCAGAGCGCGCCCCAGGGGCCTAAAGGGCAGACACCTCCCTCTGCCCGGGATCCGAGTTCAGAGGCCTCTGCTGGGATAGGTTGGGCCCCGTTTGAAAGGCCCACCTGCGCGGTTCGAAAGCAAACAGCTACGGGAGCTGCCCTGGAAATCCTGGACCCTCAAGATGAATGAACTAAAAACTCCAATTTTCCGTATCCAGACAAATTAAGAACATAATTTAATCAATATGCTTACAGTCAGTTCAGAATGTCTCCAAAAAAATACACAAATATTCACATATTATACCTTCTCCTGCATCCAAAAGATAGTAAGAGGCAGACTACTCCGAAGAAAGGTCACAGTCTTCTGATCTGATCTCTGTACAAGGAGCTATTTTAGTGTCTCTCTTCAATACATGCTCCAGGTTAACAAAAAGGGTATTCATTGAGCACTCAGTTTCTTAAGTATTCATTGGCATCTTCCAGGCAGCATGAATAAATACGTAAGTGTAAGAAATATGCTAAACCGAAAGCGAAATACTGCCAACAATTCATGATAGAAATGAAACAAGCTTTAAAATCTGAGCAAAACCACAGATAAAACAGAGGCTTTTTTTTTTTTTTTTTTTTATTGTGACCTTCAAATCAATTGCTTGGTTTTCTCTTGCCATTTTTAAATGATAGACAACTTGAAATACATCTTTGTTTTCACTAAATGTAATTTTTCTCTTTCACATACTATTGATTCAAAACCAATGTTATCAATAGTCACGAGTGAAAGGAAATGACTTCCAAGGCCATGAATTCTACTGGAACCACGACGCCCAGTTTATGAGTAAAGACCAGCAAACGGCTGTAGAACAAGACGTCGAGCTTCGAGACGAGCTCACAAATGCGTGACGTGGGCAAGAAGGATGAGCAGGAGCAGGAAAAATGTGTTCTCCAAAACTCCACTGACGTTTCTTTTAATTCAGAAAAGGGAGAACTGATGCAAAAATCTTGACAAAGAAATGAATATGAACAGCTCAACAGTGTGGCCGGAACTGAAAGACTTGAAGATAGTAGAGATAGATCAAACAAGAATTCAATAATTCCTTCCCTCACTAAACCATTATTATGCAAATGCCCTGAGGCCCGATACAGGGACTGTGTGGGGACACATGTTAAATAAAGCAGGGTCACATCTTCAAGGTACTCGCCACCTCGCCTGCGAAGCGACAGACATCCATCTCTACAACTAGACATGACATAGCAAGACGTGCATCACACTCATCCTATGAAATGATGATCCAGGCCCAGTGAGAAGGGAGGGCGTCAAGAATTCCTCCCAGCCCTGGCTGCTGTGGCTCAGTGGATTGAGCGTCGGCCTGCGAGCCAAGTGTCGCTGGTTCGATTCCCAGTCAGGACACGTGACTAGGTTGCACGTCAGGTCCCCAGTTGGGGGCACGTGAGAGGCAAACACACAATGATGTTTCCCCCTCTTTCTCCCTCCTTTCCCCTTGCTCTGAAAATAAATAAATACAATCTAAAAAATAATAATAATAAAAGCTAACAATAGAAAATATATTTTTTTAAAAAAAGAATTCCTCCCAGGGACTGTAATCAGGACAGCCTCAGAGAAGAGGAGGGAAGTGTCTGGTTTAATCTGTGAGGTCCTCTGCTCGACGCTCAGTGTACGCGCTTCCCAGGTGAGTCCTTCGTGTACACGTCTCACTGCTATCTATATGCTTATGACTCCAAATTATATCTTGAGACCAAAACCTCCTGCCCTGGCTTCAGAACCACAGCTGCACTGCCTTCTGGATAACCTACAGCCTCCTCAAGTTCAAAGGTCTAAATCCAACTCCGTTCAAATTTCCCCACTCCCCACCCTCAACCCAAACCTCCTGGTCCTCCCCAATTTGCTTTCTAACGAATGGCACAGCCAGCCAATCAGGACCCTGGGACAGAGATGGCACCTAATCCCAGTCACTAAGTCCTGCCTCTTCCACTTCCATGTCCCACCATCCTCTCCTCCGTCCACGGTCTTCGTTGGTATTATCATCACGTTTTACTGCATAGTCCAGTGCATCTTCCAAGCACTGCCGGAGTCACGTTCTCTAACAGACAGTGACTTTCCTTCTCCGATAAGTATCGTCTGACGGTGCCTGGGCACGTCAGGATTAATCCCACATCGCGGATGAACTGGGTCCTCTCAGCCACCACCCTTCCCCCACGGCCCTAAAAAGAACACACAGCGCTGCCCATACAGCGCTTTGTCCTGGGCCATGACATACGCCGCCTTCTCTGGCCTGAGCATCCTTCCCATCCATCCTCTGATCACCTTCCCTGCCTGCCTCACTTCTGCTCAGCTCAGGAACCTCAGGGACCTCCTCCCATGGGACGCCGCCTCTGAGACCCCCCAGGCTGCGTCAGGTCGGCCTCCTGGCCCCGGGTCCCTGTGCGCACGTCCATCGGAGCGCTCCTCACACTGCGCCGTCAGTGCTGGGCGACCTGCCTGCCTCTCACAGACTGTGCCAAGCTCAGGGGCAAGGCCGCTCTGTTCATCTCGACATCTGTCAGGCCGAGCGCAAGACTCATCACACACGAACTGTTGGTGGATTATTCTAATGAACTAAATGGCACGCACGGAGCCTCACAAATATTTCCATTCGCAAATGAAGAGCTGAAAGCCTCAGAAAACATAGGACCATTCAATAAACTTCACTCCTCAAAGACAAGCTTCCAATAACAAAAATCTGCATTCTGACAGAATGTAACTGTCACACGAAGCAGCTGGTAGAATATGGAAAACGTGGGTCAACCGTTGTTCTTTCTACATTGTGCCAAATAACCGCCTTGGGTAGTTGTTTACACCAATACACAAAGGGGTGGGGACAAAAGTAGGGTTACAGCTGTGAGAATGGGAAACACCGCGTTTATGCTTGCGTTCCCTATTTCGTTTTGGTTATTTATTTGGATGACAACTGTAAACCTACTTTTTCTCAACCCTGTCCCGTCCGGTACTTTTGGAGCAGCTGAGTCCATGAAAGAGCCGCTCCGGTGCCATGCGGGTTTAATCGGGGCGCAGCCCTGGCAGACCCCAGAGCCACGCAAGCTGTTCTCCCACATGCCGTGTTGGGCGCCTACTACGTAGATGCTACGCCAGTTCTTCTCCACGTGCAGCCCACGGACGCCTCCGTCTAAGGTCCTGAAGGTCTGCTAAGATATCAGAATTGTACAGCCCGCCCAGGATGTCCTAACCCAGAACTCTAGGACACGGCCTGGATTTCTGCACACGGAGAAGGTCTACCCTATAGATATTCCTTCAAATGAAAGCATGAGAGCCACGGGTCTTCCCCTGGGATGGCCCCACAGGACGTCTACGGAGGGACGAGGGAGTGGAGGAATGAGGGAGTCACGGAGGTCCAGCGGGAAGAGAGGATGGCCAGGTTACAGGGACAGCTGCAGTGACCAGGAGACCCCAGACGGCAGCGGTTTAAACCAAGAGAGTTCATTTCCATCTCACACAATGATCTGGGCACATGCAGCCCGGGACTGATGTGAGCCATCGTGGGGTTGGGGACCCAGGACTCATCTACCTGTGGCCCTGCCATCCTCAGCATCTTTCTCTCGTCTACAAGGTTTAGGACGGTTTATCACCCATCCTCACTCAAACCCGGGAGAAGGGAAGGAGGAGGTGCACTCATCACATCTGTTCCTAGTCTAGACTTAGGCACAGAGTTTCCACCAGCCACAAGGAGGCTGAGGGGTGCCGTGGGGTTAGGAAGAAGTCCACGCACCCCACTAACAATGGAGACTCTATAACAGTTGGAGAGGGGTCAGCAGAGAATGGGATCCGCTTACAATCTCTGTCATCTCGGAGAAAGGGGGAGAGGAAGGACTAGGAGAGGAAATGGACGAGAGTGGAAAAAACATAAAAATCAGTTGTCCGTTCTTCCAAACGTCCTCCACCCTCACCCTGCATCCCCACCCCGATACTTCTGCTTACAGCCTGGTGTTCCTGATTTTCCACGCGTCTTTAATCAAGGCTGTTGAACTCACTTTTACTCGTGCCCGTCTAGCCTTGGCCTTGGACAATGACACTGATTGGAAAATAATCTGCTGCTAGTGTTTCCAATACCATTGGCATAATGGGCTGCAGGCACAAGCTGTTTACCCAAGTTCTCTGCTTTATATTAAGTCGTGGACTCGAGGATGAATTTTAAGCAGCACAGTTTCTCCCTCTGTGGTTAGAGATGGCGTTGTTTGAGGGGCCCTGCCAGGGCACACTTTCTGTAGGAGCAGGGCCCCTGAAACTGGGCACGGCTGTGGCCCTGCACTTGGTGAGTTGAATTTCCACGTGAACAATCATCCTTATTTTCACAGGAAAACTGTACTTGGACTTGGAGTCCAAGTTTGGCTGGAGAAAGTCCGAACTGTCGAGGGCCAGGCAGCCTTTCTGCCCTTCCCGCGCTCAGGCTACCTTCCTGCGGAGGAAGGACTGCCGTGGCTTCGTGCCCAGCACACCGACCTGAGAAGAACAGCCCCCTTCAGCCTTTCCTGGGCCTAAGATGAACCATGTGACATTCATCCCGCAGCTCAGACATCAGGTCAGAGCGTATTGCTTTTGGACGACAGCCATCGTGGGATTTACGGAGCAAAGAACGGGAACAATACAATCCTCAGAGTACATTACAAAGTTAGAGGGTACGTCTAAGCGTGGAAACAGGCGACATTTCAAAGGCAATGTCATAGAAAGAGGCATCAGACCAACAGATCACTGTCTCCGTTCAACTGTCATCTCTACAAAGAGTCGCAGCTTTCGTTTCTCAGACGGAGAGAGAAACTTGAGAAGCTACATCCATGTTTGCAGGAGGCCACGTGGGATCGGACTTTTCCAAAACTGAACTCAAGTGTAATCTGGTTAGAACTATAACCCCCAGGGACATTTCAGTATAGATTACGATTCACAGAGCAACGCATCAGATAACGCGGTTTCACTCCGAAGCACAGGCTCAAACCCGGGCCATCCTCATCACTGCCCAGGTCCCCAGTCATTTCCTGCCTCCCGAGTCGAGCGGTTTCTCTCAGAAAACGACACGCAGTCAGGAAATTACTGCCGACCTGGTTCCTGGCGAGGAATGATGCCCCTTCATCTGGTAAGTTACACAACGCTTGCACTTTCTACTCATCGTTTCTTCCTTCCTGGTTAGCATATCGTGCAAGTGGGGACCACAGATACAGAAATGGAAATGCTCCCAGAAATAAAAAATGATGAAAAAAAATAAGATGCAAAATGTTTTTTAAAATAAACTTAATATTTTTCAATGCCTCTTATGAAAAGGCTAATGGGAAAACATAGATACAAACAGAGCCCCGCAGACACTGATTTTTAAACAGTGATGCCGCCTGCCCTCATCACCGGCATCGACGCCTCTGACAATGGCCACTGAGGTCATCCGGGGACAACTCCAAATAGACGTCAGGCTGCGGTCAGCCCCAACCTGCCTCCAGAAATGCTTACAGGGTTCACACTTCGGCTCTGAGAGGGGGAGTCCAGGAGGAACACTGAGCTGTGGGCCGGGACTTGAGGGGGGAACTCCTGCATGGAACGATGCCCCTGCTGGCTCCCCCCGTCGGTGTCTACCTCCCCGGGGACTGCCTTTCCGCGGCCGCCGGAACCCGCCACGGCAGCAGCGGGGACCGAGGAGCAGCTCCGCCTCGCTGCCTGCGGCAGTGTCCACTGACACACGGCCACGAGAACGGTGAACCAAACATCAGCACGGCTTCCCGCTGGGAAACGCAAGGCGGGCCCAGGACCCTCCCCGCGTGCCTGGAAACACAACCCGTTCTAACATGTCCCCAAAGGGTCATTTCATGTGAGCCGGACTTGCGGAAATCAGGCAGGTTCAATGGGCTATGACAGCGAGGACATTAACTACGTCAGCTCCTCCTGGGGTGCTGTCCTACGTGTTACTGAAAAGAACAAGCAGAAGATCCATGTGAACAGCTCCCGGTTGTTGGTTCTGAGCTTCCCAGGACGGGGAGCTCAGAGTGTCAGCAATCAGGGCTGACTGTCTCAGAAAAGGGCCGACGGTCGCCTGCCCACTCTGCTCGCTCTCCCCTCCTTCTCAGGTTCTTCGGAAGCGGACCCCGTTTTCAGGCTCCTCCAGCCAAGCAGGATGGGAAAAAGGACATCTATACCAGATGGCTTCTAAAAATACTTTATACCAGTTTCAACACTTTAAGAGAAGAGCTGTATGATACTCCAATAGGAACAGAAAAAGGAAACACTTCTTCAGAGATGCCTATCTGCTCATGCCCTGTGTATTTCCTGTTTCGGACAAAAATTTTCCATTCTTCTCATGAAACCATTCAGTTTCAAAGCTGGGAAGTCGAGAAGACACTGTGCTTTAATGTATTTCTCTCAAAAAGAAAGAGAAAATGTGAGTTCTTCGGGAGGGAAGCAGAAGGCACAGAGACATAGTTACTCTCTAGGCTATAAGGTCAGAGGAGCAAGCCTGCCTGTGATCTGTTCAATGTTATAGTGCCTTCCCTGGCACATAATAGTTGCTTAACAAACTTTCTCCTGTATGTTAAATGACTCTTTCCAATGAGTGATTTCCAGTTTTTCTGCCACTCCCTATACTCGAGACTCCGCCAAAGATCTTTTTAAAGGTTCAAGTCCATGATTTCTACTCAGAAGTTTTTCAGCGCCACTTTTTCTAAACAGCAGCTTTCCCTTGCGCACCCAGACGTGAGCTTTCTCTTGAACCCAAAGGCGCAGCTTAGTCATGGGCTTCACAAGGGCTGTGAAGTCAGGCAGAGATGCTCACCTGCCTGGCTCTGCCGCCTGGGAAGCAACACAATACTTATTTCAAGAGACTCTCTATGGCTTAAATGAAATAATATCTAGAAAACAGCAAGGTACCTACACTCAATAAACAGTCTCTTTATCATGAGCACTTTATTAGTAATAGGATCATTAACATCATCTCAACAGAACTTTCAAATAATACTATCAGCGTGCCTTATAAGTTAAATACCATTTATATCTAATTAAGAAGGGTCCTTGCTCAGAAGCTATATAAACTGGTCTTTTGTTCTATATTTCATAGAAGAGTTTCCTTAGCATTTGTAATGTCTGAGGTTAAATAAGCACTAAAGCCTGCAATCTCTCAGACGCGGTTTCTCTAGAGCTTTCTGAAGCAGTACGTACACCCAAAGCCAGCAGCCTGCCAGTGACCACAGAAAACATCGCAGAGACCAGCATGCATTCACACGCACCCTCAAGGCAAGAAATGTGAAATGGGCCATTACCTTGGAGAAGTGGAGAGACGAGGCCAGATGCTCTTCTAGAAGTTTCCATGCCCCACGTGCCTACTTTTCACCTTGTGACGTGGTTAAAGGGATACCTCCAGGTTTAAGGGGCTCAGGCACCATGGGCAGCTCCCCCAAAAAAACTTGAAAGGAGCCCGTGATGGCAAACGCAGAGCGAGAACTCAGCACGTGGAGAACATGTCGGAAACGCATCGCCAGGTACGAGCAGCAGATAAAAGCTTGGGAAGGAAAAGACAGGCGAGAGCTTTAGGCTGTTGCTCTCGATCGCACAGCTAGACGACAAGGGTCTGGACTCCTCTGCAGCCAGCGACCGCTGGCGCATGCGTCTGGATCTGGGAAGTCACCGGAGGAAAGGCGCGCCATCTCGGCTCCACTCCTGAGCCCCTGATGAGAGCAGGACCCCCCGTCAAGGTGCCCACACGGTGCGCCCCGGCGGCTCTGACCCTGAGCACCCTCCGAGGTGCCTCGGTGTCTCCATCCCCTCTCGGGTGCACCATGAAGACCTTAAACGAACATAAGCAAACCTCGCCTTCCCTCCCATTTGTACTTAATCATTGGTGACCTAGAACCCCAGCTATAATCTGTTTTCTGATTAAATATTGGTCGGCTGCATTGAGCCCTTCTTGTTAATTTAAGTGTTGAAACACCCTAAACTTGCCCAGGATTGTACCCACGCTTTTATCTTAGATTCATCTTTCCTGAATCACCCCATTACCGGAAGGAACAGCATCGCCCCCCTGCTCCCAAAAGTTTGCCACTTGGGCTCAGCTCCAACTCCTCCTCACACGTGGGGCGGGGGGGGGAGCAGTGTGCCTCCTCTGCAGCCTCTGAGCCCAAAACGGCTGGGGTAGGAGACAGCCCGGTACCAGTGTCTGCACCCGCCCTCCCTGCAGAGGCCCTTAGAATGGACCAAGGAGGACAGAGGGCAAAGAAGGAAGCCACCGGCGAGACCCCTAACCACACACACCTCACCCCACTCTTGAAAGGCAAAGGACTGAGTCATTCCTACTTTCAACTCAGAAACTGTAACTGAGCAACTACACGTGCCAGGCACTGCTTTGCTTTTGATGATGCAGAGAAAGTGGGGAGCAAACCGCACGTGGGCCTGGCCTCGTGACACTTACATTCTAGAGGGATCTGTTCTTTGGGGTGAAAAGGGAGTCTGAATAACGAACCTTCCGGCTGATGTACCCGTACAGTCTTCAATCTTTCTAAAAGCTCTCAACTGTCCTCAGTCTAATTTCTAAGCCAAATTTCCTTCCTTCTGAGCAAAATGGCACATGGCCAGTCTGACCACCAATTACCAAGATGCTTTCTTAACTATCCGAGCAAGCTGTTGGCCAAAGAAAGCAGGCTGATCCAAAATTACACGGCAAAACATGTGGAGTAACTTTAATCAATTCTTTCAGCCAATTTTAAAGGTATTTATCACAAAGTAACACAGTCTTGCTGAAATATTTCTCCGAACACAAAGAGGGCTTTGTGTCTAAGTCTCCGAGAAAGGCAGGGAGCACCCAGACACTGTGCCTGTTTTGTGAGTTAAAGTGAAAAAATATAATACTGAAACTCCTAGGGATATCTCTTCAGAACAGAAATTCATCAGCAAGGTAATAATTCCCAGTAGCTACACAAAGAAACCACAGTCTTCAGAAAAACCACATAACAGAGGATGGAATACGGGGAGCAGCCCACATAATTACTCATGATAGATAACTGTATTAAAAATTAAATATAAATTATTGTGGGCATTATAGTTTTGGCACAAGATGAAAAAAGTGCTTTATGTTACTTAAAAGTTTCAATAACTGCTTTAACTTTGGCTCTGTCGAAAGTAAGCCTATCCTGGGTAAACATACAACATTTCTTATGAAGTATTGCTTTCAATTCAATTGCAGGTTAAAAACAAAATCTCTTACATTTTCTAAAAGTTGCAATATGGCATTGATCTTTTTAAAAAGTACTAAAACTCGATACAATTTTAAACAGGGTCTTAAGGAAGATTAGTACGTGAAACTCAACAAAACACAAAAATCAACTCCAGATGATTTTTTTAATCTAACTATAAGAAAGGGAAAAATAAATCTTTTTATAAAAGATATAAGAGTGTGTCTTCATGACCCTGGAGTAGGCAACGAGTCCTTAAGGAACAAAAAGAAGCACTAACCTTAAATTTTAAAAAGATGAACTAAATTACATTGAAATGATCAATTTCTCATCACCGCTACTAAGAGAGTAAAAAGGAGATCCATGGGGTGGAAGATGCTGGCCATACAGACACCAACAGAGAACGGACACTCAATAAGAAAAGACAAGAGAAGACCACGCAATTTTTAAAAATGACTAAGACTTTAATACACACTTCACATAAAGATACTCAAAGGCCAGCAGACTCACGGGGCGAAGCTCAGCTTCCCCGGTCGTCAGGGAGACGGAAACGGAAACCAGAAGGTGATCAGAGCTTTTCCAAGCGTGAGCCTGGGACAAGCAGCACCGGCACCACCCGGGACGCGCGGGAAGCGCACACCCCTGAGCCCACGCCGAGGCCTCCCGAACCAGGGCCGCTCTGGGGGCGTCCAGGGAGCCGAGGTTTCACAAGCCCCCCTCCGCCCGGCGGTGCTCCTGATCCACGTGGGATCTTGAGAACCGCTCCGCTGAAGCTGAACATGCGCAGCCCCTGGAGCCCACACGTGGCACTCCTGGGGGCAGGTAACAGAAACGTGTCTGTGGTCCCCAGGAAGCATCACCAGAACGCTCACAGCAGCACCCCTTCTAGCAACCAGAGCTGGACGCCGGCTGCGTGTCATCCTCGGTAGGACGGATGAACACACTGGGAGAGCGTCACCTAACAGAAGCGCGCACAGCGAGGAGGGCGAACCAGCCACAGCCCCCCCACACACACCGGCAGTGTGGACGCAGCTCGCGCACGTGGCGGCGGACCGAGGAAGGCATCACGGAGCCGTCAATCCTGTGTGACCCCGTTTATGCGACATCCCAAAACAGGCGAAACCGAGTCTGTGGGTGAAAGTCGGGGTGATGCTGGGGAGAGACCAGTGGGAGGACTCGGAGCAGGGCCCTGAGGGAGCCGTGTGGCTGTGCTGAAGCTTCTATTTCTTAATCTGGGGCTGGTTACACTGTTAGTTATGCTATTAAAAATTCACTGATCTTATCATCTTCATTGCCGACTTACCATACGGGTGCCTGTCTATGAAGGTTTTTTCTAACTTGATAAAATAATTATTTTCAAGCTCCGTAAGAATTACTTTAGGTTAAAAAATTTGCATTAAAACATGTTTTGGACATTAAAGCACAATGAAGAACACCAAAAATAGCACCGCCCTCTGGGGAGCCACTGTCAGTAGGCAGCAGAAGCGGGCATGCAAGGCCACACACCAAGGGAAGCCCCCCACCCCCACCCCGTGGCTGGATCTAGGTGCTCAAACCGTCCCTGGGGTCCGATTGGACAGCAGAAACCCACCCGTGGGCATAGCTCATTGGTAAGTCCAGGCTTCAATAATTTAAATGGAAGCACTACGTGTACATGTCTCTTAACTCCGCTGAAATTTCAGGGGCTGTAATTGCATTAATCTGCCCGTCGGGCAGGCTCAGCAGCCAGCAAAGGAGCAAAGTGGAAACGCTCAAACGCATTCCCGAGCTGATAGTTGCTTCTGGCCGAAGTCTGGTCATTGTTCGCCGGCAGTCAGTGGATGTAAGAATGATGAATATCGTCTCATGTCCATCACCAGCCAGTCCCTGAGCTCCCTCTGGAGTAGCTTCTGGGCTCCGGTTTAGGCACGAATTCAGTCTCGTGTTTACCAACAACGATGCTGACCTCGGCCAGGGCGTCACTCAGGTAACTCTGCCTATTTTTCCTCTTAAAAAAGGGCCTACATTCCAGTTTTTATTTCTTGAAACGATCATTAGCTTGCATGGTCAGAAAGTCAGGAAGTACTAAGAATTTTAGGTACAAACCTCTCCCGTCTAATCCTGTCCCCCAGTCATTCTGTCCCCCTCTCTGGAGGCAACTACGGTAACCAATATCCTGTGCAATTTTCCAGAGATTGACTATTTATTGGAAAAACTCTGCGGCTACACCTAAATATTCCATCTTGTCCTTCCCTCCTTCCCATACCAACTATTGTGCATGGAACATTTCGACTTTCCCACAGTTCAAAGGGACATCCTCCTGCTTTTCACAGCCCCAGCCATCGCTCTCCAGGAGAATGAATGGGCCACCGTGTACCCCGCCCGCACTGATGTCCATTGACCTTGCATTGCGAAGAGCACTGTCACAGAGACTGGTCGGCATATATGTCTATGAACATGTGTACAAATCAGAGGGTAAATGCCTTGCTATTTATTTCTCAATTCTCGGTTAAACTCTTCAGTTTAAAAAAGTCCAGACCTACAGAAACATTGAAAGACGATGACACGGAACGACCAATAAGATATGTGATATAAACTTCTGCAGCATTGCGACCCGCTGACCGTTTTACGTGAAGAGATAGAGCTTTCCACTGAATCCTAAGAAAGCAAGGTAGCCTGTGAATTCGAAGGCATTTTTTTAAGTAAAACAAATTTTTTTTAAAAAACCTAGAAGAGGACAAGAAATGCAGAATAGGGGTGTTAAGAGTCCCAGCCAGAGCCCACCTCACACAGCTGCCCCTGTGTGAGTGGGGTCTCTCAACCTGACACACCAGGAGGGGTGCAAACTTTTCCCATCAAGGGCCACAGAGTGAACATTTTAGGCCTCTGGGTCCCGGCCACAGTTAGGCGCCTGCACCTTTGCAGCAGGAAGCAGTCCTACGGAAGAGCTAAACGAATGAGTGAGACTGTTCTGCAATCGCTAACAGAACGAGTTACAGTAACGGGCGGAGGACCGGGTCTGGGCCCGTGGCCGCAGCGGGCCTACCCCTGCCCTTGGAGACGATATGGAAATTACTGCTTTCCAAGGAGAGCTGCCTCTTGACCCCCTCCAGATGTAAAAAGTCACCTTCAGCCACCCCAAGTCAATCCTGAGCACTCCTCGCTGGCCTCTGACTGTAGACAGCTAGACTGTCATTCCCTGTTAAACGGAGTTCTGTCGTTCATCTGAACGCACGCCAGGTTCGCACTGAAGCAAGTGTCACTGCACGACGCTGGCACTAGCACAGTCCCTGCATGGTCCCGGGCGCACCCACCCAGTGAGCAGGACGAGGAGCCCACCTGAAGGCAGGCGCCCATTCAGCCTACAGGTTTTGGGTGTGCGTGTGTGCAGGTATGAAAACATATGATCTCACCTGAGAGAAGAAATGTTATTTTGACATTTAGACTTTCACACGGCAGAAAGTATAGCTGAGATTGCGCAAGCAATGTGGTCCCTGTGACTGAAAATACAAAAAATGTCTTCCAACCGGTTTCCTAAATGAAACCTTTGTGGCTGATTCCTTTAAGCCATGTAATGTTCCCTCTTGAATCAGACCTTATTTCGTTGGGTTATATCATTCCCCTGGAGGTAAGGGACTCTGGCAGAACATCTTTACTGACTAAAAACAAGCTATGCTTTCAATGCTCCCGAAGTATGTGACAATAATAATTAATTCAATGCTCAGCCAGGCAGGAGGAGCATCTCCTGTCTCCATTGCAGCTTTTGATCAGCATCATTCGCTCCCCCTCACACTCCCCTTCGTTTCCTTCCATCTTTTACACCCCTGCCCCTTTTTCTCTTGCTCCGACCTAACCAAAAATAAAGCAAAAGGAAGGAAGAGAGTAGCAAGACTTCGTCACTGAAAGATCATATAAGGCAGCGACTTATGCGCAGCCTTCTGAGACAGCTCTCTGAGAGCGAGGACATACAGCTAGCACATGACAAGTCCGAGACGCTCTGGCCAAGCAGTAACCCCAGGATACCAACTCACAGCAACTATACCTCCAATGCGTTTTCAACTGTAACCTCAGAAAGTTTCTCTAATTGATATGTTATTGGCATGATATCAGTGTCAACTAAAAGCAACATAATATGACCATTCTGCAATCAGACAGAAATTTTTAGAAACACTCATATATAGGTCGGACCTAGAACACACCAGTTTGATCATTATGGTAACAAAGATACTTGTTGAGAGGCTGACAAATAAACAATGGGTTATTGATACAATCCTCTAGCCCCCTTTCCTATGCCTAGATAAAAACATAGAAGCTGAAATACGATAACACACTAAGCATAAAAATGAGAAAGCCGGGTCCCCTTAATGCAGAATACAAACATTCTTTCACACCTGCACCTGTGTCCTCCTGCGTCGGGTGGAATTCTGTTGCCCACCTGCAGGTGCTGGGAGGGACAAGTTAAAGATTCCGTTCGTTTGAAAATCTCTCCCCAAAATGCCCCCATATTATCTCCATAATCTAAAAGATTAATTTATCAAATTAGTGTTTCAAATTGTGCTGTGGGTTAAAATAATCAGGCCCACAATCGGATCCCATGGTGGACGACCCACATATTTCTTTTTTTATCGGGAATGAGGTTTTGTTTTGTTATTGGACCATAAAAAAATGCATTTCCCTTAGTTCCCATGTTAATTCTTCCTGGATTTTTTTGTCTGCGGATTCTCTTTCCCACACAGCCACCTGGTGGGAAACAGAAGGTGCCTGAGATGTGAGGGACTGACAGTCACCTGATGTGGACGTCTCTTAAGGTGTAGCTCATGGGATGTCAGGTGCCACAGGAGCACAAGCTAGGGACATTGTCACCACAGAACTAAATGCCTTGCTCTCCACGGTCCCACTCACACCGTAGCCTGGCGGTCCTGAAACGCCATTCAGCAAGCACTGGCATCCTGCCAACAGCCATACATGTGTGTCAGCGGAAAGCAAGAATCAGCAGGAACCAAATGAATGACAGTTCAGAGCGGTTCACGTACTCCAGAGCCAACAGCCCTGGGCTCCAGTCCCGGCATCGCTCAGGGTTCTGCGGCCCCCAGGTGGGGACCCGCATCTGTGAGCCTCACTTCCGGTCATTTCTCCCCTGCGGTCTTACTTCCCCTGGGAACAGGCTAGCAACTCCACTTCCAAGCTTCCCTTGCAGCGAGGGTATAGATAGAAAGGTAATGGGTCTTTCTTCTCTAGTCGTTTCTAAGAGTTTGCTTTTCACTTTGGTCTTCAGGTCTACCAGGACGTGTCTGCATATGGCCTTCTTTGTGTTTCCTGTGCTCATGATCCCTGAGCATCTTGAATCTGAGGATTCAGTTTGATGAAATTCTAAGCCATTATCATTTTGAAAATATCTTCTTCCCCCATTAATTCTGGGAATTAAATTAGGTGTACATCAGACCTTCTATCATATTCCACATGGGTCCCCCATATCTATCTTTTTATAAACCTGAACTTGAATGCTATTGACTTGCCTGCCAGTTCACTAGTCCTATGTTCTGTTCTTTCCAATCAACTTGTAAGCTCAATATAGTCTTAATTTCAGATATTGTACAGGGTTGGGCAAAAGCAGGTTTATAGCTGTTCGAATGCAAAATAATATAATAATAAATAATAACACATGAATAAACCCTGTGTTTCCCATATTCACACTGTAAACCTACACTTGCCACACCGTTTTCCCATTTCACGCTATTTGACTTTTTTATAGATTTCATTACTTGATAAAAATTATTCATCCTTTTATCCACTTTTTCTCTATTTTACAGATATTAATGATGTGTATTTTTAACTCCTTGACTGCTAATTCCAATAATTGATCACCTGTGGGTCTTCTGTTATATGTAGTTTCCTTGATGATAGTCTTACCTGTTCGCACGTCTTATAATTTTTTATTGTGTACTAGACATAAAAAGAGCTGCACTGACTCCAGGCGATTCTACCGTCCACCAAGGAGAACTTCTGTTTCCTCTCTTAGGTCGTGACTAGTCATCTCAACCCAACAGGAGGCTAAGATGGAAACGGGCTGTGTTTAGTCAGGTTCAGAATACTCCCACTCTTGCTTTATTGCTGTGGCATGAATGTCCCGGGCTTTCATGGGGATTCTGGTGGGGCCTTGCCTCCTTGGCCCTGAAATGTTCTGAGAGTTTCAGTTATGCCCTTCAGAGGTTTCCAAATTAGGTCTCTATCCACTCACACAATGCAGCCTCCAGACTGAAAACGACTTCATAGGGCCACTAGCCAAGTGTTTGGTACCAGCTCGCCCCTCCTGGGAAAGGGTCTCTGCCTTCTCACATCGTATCCAGAATGGGTAAGTGACCACGGAGGGCAGAGAACAGCTGGTGGTGGCCAGACAACACTGGGAGGCTTCTCTCCTTGGAAGTTCAGTGTATCTGGTTCTCACTGCCTTCCCAGCTCTCTGGTGCCTCTAAAAGATGGCTTTCTATAAATTTATAAATTGGCCAAGACCTTCGCATCCTACCTGAGAGAGGAAGTCCCCCTTTCCTCCTCTGAAACAAATGATACAATTGGTGACTTGATGCTCATTATCAGCCTCCACATTTTTCGTTACAATAGAATAAACTGGAACAGAAGGAAAGCAGAGACAGCTTAATGGGTGGGTGTTACGGAACTTTCAAAGGTTGTTTATTTCATCCTCGGGCCCAAAGAACATTTCACTTTGTATACGAACCACTTCTTACAGACAGGCCAGGGTGGGAGAACTTAAATTACAATGTCCAGTTCCCATTCAGTTTAATCACTCCACTCATATGTACCACAAGCCCCAATGAAGCCGCTGTGACAGAGGAGAACCATTCTGCCTATCAACTTCACCTTTATGATTAAGACTGCATAGTAATTTTTATTCAGTTTTTGTTAGGATAATATCAATTCACAATCCCCCGCCTCCAGTCAAATTAAGCTTCACACTGATACAACAGAAAAAGAACTAATTGTAAAAATATAAGAAACAACATACAGAAAAACTGGAAAAGCAGCCAGAATTACAATAGATTGTCCTACATACAAAAAGGGGCTGGCTGTGATCATTGAAAAAACGGCCGCCAAGCAGCTCCACACTGTGCTGAGGCCGGCGGGAAGGTAAAGATGAGAACACCGCACGCTGTGCAGAGACCCAACCCGGCGGTACAGGAGCACGGGCCCCGGGGACCCACCCGTGGGAGAGCCCGGCTTCTTCCGTGGCCCTGCCAGCCCTTGATTCTGGTTTAAAAGCGTGAACAGGCCTTGCCAGATGTACGCCATGAACTAGGCGATGTGTGGCTTCATCTCCACCCCCATCCCGTCTCCGGGGCTGCTCGTCCCTCACGGAACCCCCCACGACCACCTAACTGGTGTCTTCGTCTTTAAGGCCTGTCTCCAAAGGCACACTGCCTTCCCCTGCCTCGGTTCACCTCTGCGCTGCCTTCCCCTTCCGACCACGGGGCGAACGTGCCTCCGTTTGTAGAGACGTGCAAGGGTAACAGAGTGAAAATCCAGAAGCCAGGCCATTGAGGGCCCTCTGTCTCAACAGAGAGGCACGGGGCCAGCACTAGCCAGCGGAACATCAGGAAGGAACGGTTCTTCTCTTAGGCTGAGGGCCGGGGAAGAACGGCGTGATTAACTGTCCGCCATTTACAGCCCGTCCCTGGGATGTGCCATCTCCGCCCTGTCACAGCAGGTGAAAAATTCAAAGGCCACTTTTATTTTTCCCATCAACAGCTAGATAGGATCCAATAAAAAGGCAATTCCTTTAATGGACAGGCTAATGCACGGGCACCTGAGGTCTAGGGCCTCCGTACCTGGCACACGAACAGATCCTCTCTTTCCTGAAACAACGCTCCTCTTCCCATCAAAGGGTATGAATTATTTGCCCAAACAATCTCCCACCCGGAACGCAACACAAAAGCGCTGTCAGTGTTGAAATTCGGGTGGGGCCCACCAAATCTAAGGCTCTGTAGTTCTGGGGGGAAACGTCAGGTGCCTGATACGATGAGAGATCAAATAAAACCAAAACACTCGACCTTGCCAAGCGCTCCCAGCAGCCAAATACCAATCTAGATGGAGCTGGGTGTCTTAAAGTCGGAGAGGTGTTGCTTAAACATCTTTTGATATTTCTCCTTCAACAAATGGCCAGCTTCCTTATACTTTTTTTAAGTTTCAAGGGCTTAAAATATGTAAATAGCTTCTTCAGTATTTTATTATGGCATCAATATACTTATGACATATTAGTAAATAGTGCATTTTTTCAAAACACACGATCTATACTCTTTAAAATACCCACGATAGATGGCCCATGGGTACAGTTTTTGCTCATACATGTGAATGACCAGGTACTCTGCCACCCCCCAGGTATCCAGAACCTGGGTGATGCCCAAAGCTGACTCTCAACAAAGAGGTCGATTGAACCAGGAATGTTTTTCTCTCTCAGTCATTCAGCATGTAAGCTCTTGTCCTTTATGTCAGCCTTCAGCTATCTCCAAAAACTTCATCCGTATTTTGAGGCAGCACCCTTTACAAAACACCTAAAATCTACAATCTCCTGCCAATTCTCAGTGTTAAAATCCTTACCCGTGGCAGCTTCAGCCTGTTGATTTATGTGTCTCGGACTCAATAATACATAGGCTCAGAGAGACTGTGAGTCAAACCAGGCCCCCACCCACCCAAACATACCTACACACAGACAAATCCTGCGTGAGAGACTCTACGGTGGATATTAGTTTTGGCTCCTTATTCTGGCTTCAGATGAAAAAAAAAAAAAAAAAAAGAATCTACCACAAAATAACAATGGCCAACTCTGGAGATCAACACAATTTTATAAAGCGCTTTCACAACCAATCTTTCATTTGATCCTCATGAGAACTTTATAAAGTTGACAAAGCAGGCATTATCCTTTCTTTAAGTCACTTTCTTCTTTTTTTTTTTCTTTTTTGTTAAAACTTTATTTATTTTTAGAGAGAGGGGAAGAGAAAGAGAGAGAGAGAAACATCAGTGGGTGGTTGCCTCTCACACACCCCCAACTGGGGACCTGGCCCACAACCCAGGCCTGTGCCCTGACTGGGAGTCGAACCGGCGATCCTTTGGTTCAGAGGCCAATGCTCAGTCCAGTGAGCCATAGCAGCCAGGGCAACTTATTTTAAAGATATGACATTAGGACCCAGAGAGGGTCATTACCTTCCCACCAGCCCCTCGCAGGCAAGCTGCACAGGACATGACGGTCCCCATTCATCACACAGCCTCAGAAAACCCTGATTAATTTTGTCTTAGCACAAAGTACAGGACTTATTAGGGCATTATTATCAGCTATTGCAGGATAAATATCTCTTGAAATTAAGCCTCTGAACATGATGCCAAGTTATTACAAAGCTCTGGCTCCTCCCGACAGGATCTCACTTTGTTGTGCTTAACCACGGCTCCCTCCTTCCTCAAGTTCACGTCTCCATCAGTCGCTGCCGCGAGCGGAAATGTTACAAACACCTGATCGCCTTGAGATGGCTGGGAGGCACGGCTCTCCCCTTACGTCCATGATGCGGAAGTATCCTCACTGCATCCCTCCGCAGCAGCTCAGCGGCCCGCACTCGCCCTAACCCACCCTGCCTTCTCTTAGGCTTCCCCTGCTTCGTGCATCACGGATTCTTGTACTGATTTTTATTTCTTAAATGTCTGCGTTACAATGTCTCGATGACTGAGGGTTCTCTGGTGCCCCCGTGAACCTCGTGCGTGGGCAAGGGCCTCGCTTGCGTCCCCCAAACTCATTTACATGAAATCCTTTAATTCTGGCTAAAAGCGGATCGGCTTTCTAGGGCCACACGGATCTGGCCTGGAGGCTTCCCCAGCCACTCGGGAACCAGTAAGTGAAATATAGGGCCTTTGTCGAGGGACTTAACTACTTTGATCCTTCATCACTCATCCTAATCTTGGACTCACATGCCTGGCTTGCAATGGATGCTCAGAACCGTTTTAGAAGAAATAAGTGTTCTGTTAAAGGTGTAGTTCCCATTTATTGAAACCCTGGTAGGCGCCATACTAGGAGACTTAGCCTGTGTTCTCATTTATGATTCTCAGGATACCCCTGTAAGACATGAGAACCTATCGGTCCTTCCTGCTGTACAGGTGAGGGAACTGCAGCCTCAGGGGGTTAAGTAACCTGCCGAAGGCGCCACAGCTAGGGAGCAGTCACTGTGGGCCCCTGACCCATTCAGGGTCACGGCACCAGGATGCCCTGTCTGCAGCAGGGCTGTTAGAGGAAGCAGTCGCCAGAGTTGTTTCCAAGCATTTGCCACAGGAACGTGTGATTGACGTGCTCCGTGCTATTCTAACACACATTCCATGCACCGTCAGCGGCCTACTCAACTTCTTGAGGTCTTACAGAATTTAATTCCACCAAAAATCTAGGTAACTAGACAGGGTGGGTATAAGATGGGCATGGAGGTGTGCTGCCTACTCAGACCCTCCTTCAAAGAAGAGCTTGTTGTCCGAGCTGTCAACTCCTTCAGAACTGCCTGAGCTACAGCTGGAACCCCACCCAAGGTCATGGCCTTCCAGGGCCATCAACACGAAGGACTAAGCAAGAGGACCGGCCAGTCCAGGTCAAAGCCCATTCACTCTCGAGCTCCCCCTGCAGATTTGAAGGGGTATTACCAGGCCTGTACCACGGGTGGGGGTCTCCTGCCCAAACCTACTTCTTCCCAGTTCCTTCTACCAGTGCTTTTTAAAAATAGGCTTTACATTAAACTCCACCCCCGAGAATTCACTAGGTTTCGCATTGGCCGACAAAAAGTGATATTGCGTGATATTGTGTGATATTGCCCAGATATGAAGCTGGTAGAAGAACATCCAGGGAAAGAAAAAGTCCTGATACTCACACACTCGTAACTTGAGTCCAGGGGAGGAAATGCAGTAAGGTATGGATGGAAGGCTTAAGTGTATGAGAAATATCTCCATCCCCGTGACAGACAGATTTGGAGTCCCAGGGACTTAAAATGCAGAGAGGGGATCTCCATGAAAGAACATGAACTATAAGAGTTCATCTTCCACGGAGAAGTCAGAAGGATCCCCTCTCCGGGCTGGGGCATCGAACCCGGAAGGCCAGATCAGTGCGGTTTTTAGAGGGATGTGTGGCAAGAACACTGAAACTTCATATTTGCAATCATAGAATCAATTTTATAAAACATCCATGCTTGGCTAAGAGAAGGTCATCGCAATAGCACTTTAAACTCAGTCATAAAAAAATGAAGTCTCGTGATTTGGGCAAAAATTTCCTTAGCCATTGATAATGGTTTCACATATATGCTTTTATATATATGAGATATGTGTGTGTGTGTAATATAGATATTCTCATATCCTCTGAAGGTGAAAGTCAGAAGAAGCTACTTATGTGAAGTATTGCAATGTGTGCAAAAACTTCCTTAGCCATAGATATTATATATGTATGTTTTTTATATATATATTCTCATTTCCACTTAAGGTGAAGGTCAAAAGGGTGGGGTGGAAGGAGTACACTGTTCCATGAAAATTTTTGAGCTTATTAAAAATTTACAGAGACCAGAATCCATTCCAAACACAGTCACACCACCCTATCTCCTGCATAAAGGGAGCCTGGTTACTTAGCTCTCCACCCTGCTTTCCAGGGTATCTGATTACCCCTTATCAGGGGCCATTAGTGTCTGATAATAGCAACCAATGCCTTGTTCAGTCAGCCCTCATTTCCTTAAAGAAAAACCCCCTCCTCTGGCATGCAACTCGCCCCCCGGTTCACCCAAGGGAGAGACTCCAGGAACACAGAGGCACTTTGAAGTCAGACACCAAACGGCAAGGTCACTCCCTGTCGGTCCACAAGCATACCCTTCCATGTCCCTGTCACCAGGCAGCACCGTCTTCTTGCCCCAGGCTTTGCCGAGCAGCAGAGAGAAGAAACAGCATGCAATATTTATTAGGATAATTACAAAATATGTAGGAGGCCAGAGTCAACGGGACTGCAGAAATCTTTTAGCTGAGCCCCTTCCTTTCACAGGTCAGGACGTGGCAGCCCGCGGTCTCACAGGGCCGTAGGGGCGCAGCCAGGCTGACTTCCACCAGGACAGGTGCCCCACGTCATACCATGTTTTCCACAACAGGACTTAGGGAGATGACGGAGCCTATCCAGCCTGATCCGTTCCAGAAAGGTCATCTCACCTTTGCCACTGTGTGCCATGCAGCGTTTACAGACGTTTTAAAGAGAATCGTGACCAGCTGCACCCATCACACACACACACACACACACACACTCACACACTCACACACACACACACACAAATGTCTAGAGGAAGAAAATCCACTTTGAAATTAAAATTCCATGGATATTGGCTTCTGATTTTAAAAGCATCCTCTCCCCAAGTTCCATGAATGAGAAAAACCCTACAGGGCAGTGGGGACCCCCGGAAGAAGAGTGAAATGGTGCTCGGCAGGCAAACCAGTCAACACAGAAGGGACGGCCCTGAGTACCAAGTGAGAGCCAGCAGCTGCCCGCTGGGACTCAGGCCCTCGTTCTGCCTGCACCCGCAGAAAAAGAGGTCTGCAGGCGCCGGAGAACAGGCAGCCGCCCCCACGCTGTGCGGGCGCAGCTGCCTGCCAGCTGTAATCCCTTTGGAGCCTGACTGCATACACGCATACGAAGGAGGAAGTGAAGCAAATAACTTGAAGAAGGGAGAAAGAGTTAACAAAGACGGTGCATGCGCCTCTGCTCATTGCAGCACTACTAACAACAGCCAAGCTGCGGGAGCAACCCATCAGGAGACGAGAGAACACAAGAGCTGTGGTACATCTGGACAGTGGAATACTACATGGCCATAAAAAATGAGATCTCACCATTTACAACATCATGGAGGGACCTGGAGGGTAGTGTGCTAAGTGAAATAAATTAGAGAAAGACAAATACCATATGATTTTACTTATATGTGGAATCTAATGTACAAACTGAACTATTAAGCAAAACAGAACAGATTTGTAGGTACAGAGAACTGACTGAGGCTGCCAGAGGGGAAGGGGGCTGGGGGCCTGGGAGACAGAGGGGGAGGGGGCTGGGGGCCTGGGAGACAGAGGGGGAGGGGCTGGGGGCCTGGGAGACAGAGGGGGCGGGACTGAGAAGCGCAGATTGGCGGTTACAGAACCGTCACGGGGACGCAGAGCGCAGCACAGGGAACGCAGTCGGCAACATTGTACTAACTGTGTGTGGGGCCAGGCGGGTGCTGGAACTACCAGGGGACACCTTGTAAAGTCTGTGACTACTTAACACTATGCCGCACACCTGAAACCAACACAAAGTAATATTGACTGTAAACTGTAATTTTAAAAAAATTTAATATTCAAAATAAATGGTGCATGGGCATGCTGGGAGGGACAAGAGCTTCAGTAGGAGGAGATGTGGAGGAGGTCACACTTTCTCATATTTTTTATCAGCTCAGAGCATCAGGGAAGCAAATGGTAAAGAGAGGATCCTCCTCAGCAAAGACCTGGGAGAAAGAACCACAAGGTAGGAAGTAAATTAAGTGGATGAAATTTAAAGAGCTGCTGGTGGGCCCAGGAAGAACATCAAGACAATCACCTTTGCCCTCTTCAATTAAATATCCACTGTATGTCTGGTATGAAAGCAGACCTGACCACGCAGAAGACAGAAGCGATGACTTGGAGGAAAAGCGGGGTGTTTAGGATAAATGGGGGTGATAAGGAGATAAAAATGCAGAGCAGGAGAATGACAGGTCCCCAGAACTGACGTTGCCAACTCAAATACCATGAGTTTTGGGGGAGGAAACCAGAAAGGCTGAAAAGAAAGTTTTGACTTAAAATAATCTACGAAAATGTTAGAGAGTTCAAAGAACACCTGAGTATGTGGAGGAAAAGGGTTTATTCACTATGTTTCAACCGAAGCTGAGGAGAGAAGCCCCCATCGGGACACGTTCTAAGAACTCTTAAACCGCACGAACGGAGAAAAAGACATATAAGCATTTAGGCAGAGGGAGAGAAGCAAAAGGAAAAGGAGTTACCTAAAATAGAACAAAAATTAAAGCAACTTCAGGTCTTCCTTTTGCAATTCTGAAAACTAAAAATAAACAAAAAAAAAAATGCAACTATACTTTTGCCTAAATTTAAACAGCAAAAAAAAAAAAAAAGATTAGTAAGAGACACACTAAATGATCAAGCAATGACTCAAAAACTGAAGAGACTGGTAGTGAACACAGAAATTCACTAAAGATGTTTGAAACAAGGGTTATAAAAACGCTGGCCAAACTAAACCTAAATGCAAAATACCTCTTCAAGATATAGAATAGTAAAAAAAAATTATCATTTAATGTTAATAATCTGAATCTAAAAGCACGAGATATATTTTTTAAAGCTCATAAATGATAAAGAGAAGTAAAAATGCATCCCTTGGGTGCTACACAAAGCTATTTTAAAAAATAATCTCATTCTTAATTTTGGTTATAAAAATACACATTTTAAAGTTTTTTAAAAAGAGCCATTAGCAAAATTAAAACTAGACTACATTGTCTCAGAATCACAGGAGAGTATAAAGGCTTTTAACATAAATACACAAAAGAACAGAAAATATCAGAAAAAGAAACTTTTTAAAAAACCAAGAAGAAGCTTCATTGCAAAATGAAACAAAACATTAAAAATGATCAGATTGAATTTTAACTATCAAACATATTCTGCTCTCAAGATATGTTGAAATAAAATGACCAGAAAAATTTACTAGACAAATTTTAAAAGTAGATTAAAAAGTAAGAGAATGTGTGGTAATTTATTTATTTTTGACAAGGTTGAATTTCGGGTAAACTACTAAACAGGACAAAGAGTGGGATTTTATATCAACAAACATAGAATCCAAATTGAACACAGAACAATAAAAAATATGTGCTTAATACCATAGCATCAAATATATAAAGCAAAAGTTATTAAAATAATATTTAAACAAAAGAAGAATCCACTGAATCAAAATTAATAAGCATTCTCTTAAATAACTTTTGAATAAAAAAATTAAACAAGTAGATTTTTTTAATGAGCACTACTTGAAATCTATCCAGACTCTTGAAATAGGGTCAGACTGTTCCCATAGGAAAGTTCACATTTAAAATCTCTTAATATTAAAAAGGGCAAAATTTAAATGCACTGAGCCCTTTATGCAAAAACCAAGCAAAATATTTTTTAATTCGTGTTACCAAACTGCAGAATTAATAGATAAATCCCGGAGCTGGTACTTTTGAAAACATATACAGTATTCCCTCACTTATCGCAGGTATTATGTTCTAGACCCCCCCACGATAGGTGAAAATTCACGAAGTAGGAACCTTACATTTATTTTAGTATATATATATATTTTTTTTTTTGAGGCTTTATAAACCCTTCCCACACACTCATAAACCATTCCCAATCCCTTATTAACCTTTCCCACACTTTTATAAACACTACTTATGTTCTTAAACATATTCTACACTCTTAAACCTACGTCACTTTAACAACAAAATCCTGTGATATAGCGAAAAATCCACGATAAATAATATAATTTTTTTAAATCCCGCGATACAGTGAGACCGCGATAAGTAAACCGCAATATAGAGAGGGATGACTGTACAGAAAAACACAGTTAAAGTCACTCAAATGAAGAAAATAAAATCAGAAAATGAAAATATACCTGTGTAAATGAAAAGAAGAAATGACCAAAAATACAAAAAAGATTTAAAATTATAATTATAATTTTAAAATTATGAAAACATATTTTGTATAGATCTGTGCTAATATCATTGAGAATTTCTTTAAAATGGCCAATTCATTTGTTTATATAAACAAAACCAAGGATACCTCACTTGGATAAACCAAAACAAAGGAAAAATTGGAAAAGTTATCTAAAACTTACCTCAATGAGGTTATACACCTTAGCAGGTTTTTTAGACAAATTCTTTCTAAATAAAGAACAGATTTTTTTTTTTATAACATATGAATTGCTTCAGAACATAGAAAATCTAGAAAGCCTGTCAACATCATTTATGTAACTGGTCTAACCCTGAAACAAAAAACAGGAAAAAACAAAAAACCATAAAACAGACCATAGACCAGGCTCATAACTATTGACACAAAAATACTAAGTCAAGTACCACAAAGTGAATGTCATATTGTTTCAGAAGAACAGCCTATGTCACAAGGGTCACACGGGAAACGCACGGCCATTTAGTACCGGGCACTGCGTTGCTACAAGAGGACACACCAGGGCCCAGGAGAGAAGCAGAGCGCCGCGCTCAGCCAGACCCGGTCTCTAAGGTCAGCTGCTCACGCACCATCTAGAGACCGAAGTGTAAAAACAAATTTCCAGATATCTGGGTAATTCTTTAAGAAAAACATCAAGGTCTATCCGAAGCCTGAGATGAAATATTCATTAATTCAAATAGGATATCTCTGAAAAAGAGCAACCCTGTGCTACCAGCCACCCCTTCACTGTTGTAAGCAACGGGAACTCCCCGTTCCAACCAAGGAAGCCCTCGGAGCCTCGGCCTGATGTCACCTGTCACAGTCACTGCCCCTGGTCAGGTTGTCGCCTCACTTTCAAGTCCCACCACCTCTGGCCACGCTTCCGCATCATCCCCTCTGCTCCTTTTCACCCCCTCCAGGAGTGACGACTAACGCCCACTCCTCTTCCTTCCCTCCCGGCCCAGACAACTTCTCCCAGAGGTCTCCATCCTGATTATTTCCTCACGTCCCCTCTGAGACCACGGACTGCAGGGGCCCTGGCTGGCGTCATGGGATTCCCTTACCCCACCACGCAACACAGAGCGAGCACTCAATCCATTTTTATTCTTTAATTAACCAACCCAAAAATTTGCAAATACATATCGGTATTGATCCCCGTGGGGCAAAACAACTGTAAATTAACGACCAAGTCATATTCTACTCCAACTCACTGCTCCAAAACAGTCACGCACACACGCACGTGCATACACACCTGGCGAGTTTTAAGGCGTGTCCTGATTCCACCACGTGCCCTGCAAGTTTTAAGATGGGCCACCTGAATCTGTGGGACAAAAGCGGCCATTTTTCTTCCTCGTTGGCTGTCGTGTGTGCAGACGGTGAGAAGACATGCCTCAGCTGACCCGGGTTCCCACCACAGTCACCCCCCGTTAGGGGTGAGCTCCTGATGAACCTCAGCTCCTGGTCAAACCCAAGTAAATGCCCCTCGCTGTCAAGAGGAACTTTCTATTTGTTTGCATTTCTTGTACCAAGTGATAGGAACCAGGGCCGCACGAACATCGCCAGGCTCCCCTCCCTGAGCCGATGTGCTGGGCTGTCCTCATGTGAACAAAAGCAGCTCTAAAAACTAAAAGGCCTAAATGTTGCCCATGTTAATTGGAAGTAAAAAGGGCTTTTCGGCTTCGGATTTCCCACAGTGAAATTATGGCAGATGAAACTTCTGGAATCCACCGAGAAATTGCCTAAAATGAATAGTCAAGGAAATGACAATGGGAAGGTTCATTTTTTGTGCACCTTGATGCAGATTGGGCCTAGGGTCTAAAGAGTTTGTCGCTCAGATCTCTACTTGAGTTTTGAAAGGGTTTTTTTTTAAAGAAGCCACTTACAAGTTCAATTAGACAGAAGAGGGTGGATGCTGTAGGAGAGGGTGCCGGGGCTGTGGAGCAGAAGGGGTGCGTCAGGCAGACAAGACCGGCACTCCCGGCAAGACCACGTTTGCCTCGCACAAAAGGAAGGGGCGCTTGGCGCCAATTCAAGAAACCTGAGCTATGAAGTCAGCGAACCCAAATTATTCAGTACAAGACCCCATTTTCAAAAGATGGGCCAGATCTGTAAATATACCCACACACAGGCCTGCTGAATGTGTACTCACCCACCTAAATATTTTAGACATAGGAAGCAGACCATCTATCTACTGAGTTAAAAAGCAATTTTTACCCATCTTTTTATATCACAAGGCAATTATTGCTCACTCCCCACTTAAATTTGTTCTGACAACCTAATGTCAGATAACACCAAAGAAAACAAATGAAAAATAGAAAGAATAGTCAGTCTCCTGTATGATATATGTTTATGCCAAAGAAGATTAGTTAAAACCCCATCTCCCGCCACCTGTATTCAGGGAAGGTTTAAGGGAACTGTCAGTAAAATCATTACTAATGAAGTAGCAGAGTAGGCAGAACAATGGTTAGGAAGAAAATTTAAAAGATAAATGCAATTGCAGATGTCACAAAGTTTTCATTAGTGAATGAAGATGCTGGGAAAGGTCACATTTTTAGGGTGGCCTGTGAGCATGACAAGTATCCCAAGCACCCAGTTTTATCTAATCCTGTATTCTCATCCAACTCTCAACCTTCACCCTGTGCTCAAAATCCTTCTTCCACGTTTTGGCACTTGGCTTTTTCCATAGAAATCGGAACTGTTGCAAGCCTCTATCCCAACAACCAAACCCAAACATACCTTCTGGGCCTGGCGTCGCCCGCGGTATTTATAATAAACCAGCCATCTTTCGATTACGAACCATCATCACTCGGCCACCTCACGAAGACAACCCAGAATCCCACCAAGGGGCCCACGAGAAGATGGCTTTGCTTGAGGCAGGGATGGAGCTTGGTCTAAAGATGGACGCCCTGAGAAACCAAACAAATGCCCAGGGGCTCAGCGAGCCCTGGAGTTTCCCTTCTCCTGAGGTCCAGGCACTGGCCAGTGTCGCCCTTCCGCACTTGCTTGGTGCTGATGGGAGGAGCAACTGTATCTCTTGCTTAGACTGACAAGTGACAAATTCAAAGCACGTTTTAAAAAAGCCAATGAAGCGGCTAATGGAAACCTTCCTGCTGAGTTACTGTAACCCTATCAACCCACTCAAAGCCTCTGACTTCCCTTTCAGGGGCGCCGGAAGCCAGGAACACCATCTGTGAGAGAGCCCAAGGATGCACCAGCCTGAAGCTTGAGCTTCGCCTCCAAATCCACGTGAATGGTCCTAATGTGTCGAGTATATTTTCAGGAAAAAGTAGTGCAGTTCTTATTTCAGTGCTGTAACAATTAACATTATCTGACTTTGAGCAAATCCCATGATGCTGAAAAGCCAACTCGCCTATGGCACGGGGAAGGAACCCTGCGGAGTTCCAAACGAGGACGTAAATGGAGACCAAGACTTGAGCGGAAAGGGAGCCCAGGCTCTGACTACGCACTCCTCCAGGGATCCCGCCTGTTCCAATGCCACGGGGCCCAAGAGGCTGTGGCGAAAGGGGGATGCAAGGGTCAGGGTGACAAAAGCCTCACCTCGCCAGGGGCGGGGCACGGCTCTAATCCCAAACTAGGAGCTGAGGAAGCAGTCTCATCAATGCGCCACTCGGCCACGCCTTCCAGAGAGATAAGAAGATAAAATAAGGCTACAGTTGGCACCCAGGGAAGGCACAACACCTGGGTCAGCAGACTCCGAGCAGGAGGGAACGGAAGTCATCCCAGACCCCACTTACCAGTGGAAACGCACTAGCTGTTCCATGTGCTGCTTAGAACAGGCTCAAGGACCAAGGCCAGCCTGCAGGCAGGTGGGCCTCAGCCAACACAGCTGGGCGAGGCTGAGATGGGCACAACCGAGGTGAACGGGGACACAGGAGCCGGGCGGGCAGCGGCCAGGAAAGCAACGCGCCCTTCTGTGGTCCACTTCGTCATCGATGAGGAGGCTCTGCAGCCAAGGTACCTGGAGAAACACATTCATTCCAGAGCTGCCAGTGGGCTGACTCACTCATTAAATGACGCACTTGCCAGCCAATAGGAATCGCCCCGCAGCATAGACCCCCTTCCATTCCTCAGACACTTACTGAGCGTGTGTGAGATGCTGGTGTCTGAAGATGAGTAGGTGGCCGATCCCCACAGTGTGTTAAGGAACCACAGGAAGTGTACGGCCCTAACTGTGACCTTCCTTACGCTTAACAAGGGAATCTCAGCTTGAGAGTCAAAGCTGACACGGCCAACAGCCTTCCCGAGGTTGGATTCATTTGGTTTGTTTTTCGCCAGGTCTGAGCTTTGTGGCTGTTTTTAAGATGTGCTTCTGCGAAATTCACTCTACGTGTACTGTTTTTATTAAGTGGATTCTTGGATGTATTTAATACAAATTGAGTTAAGGACATACAGAGGTTTCAGGATCTGATAGTTTATAACTTAGCATTTTGGAAACTACAGAATTAATAAGGACTTTCCTACTAAACACTTGGTGCCATTTTAACATCGCTGACATACACAAATGCTTTTTACCTTTCAACCCCACCATGCAGTTTGTACTTGAGGATGGACTGGAATGTGTCCTCCTCGAGTGATTTCTAGTCAACACCAAATGCATTAGATCCCAAGTGGTTTAAACTATGTTTCTTAAATATAAACCCACCAAAAACTAGGAATAGATTTCCTCTTCTTAGAGTACTTCTGCAAATATACGTTAAACTAACATTTAAAATACAACCAAAATGATAAAAAGCCACAAAATCTCAAAATAACAAATGCATTTGAACATGGCAGGGGATGGTGTGACTATAAAAGTGACTGTGGCCTGCCTGAGTCTGGCCTTTGGCATCACTGTGGCTGCCAGGAGCTGTGTGGCTGTCCCAACGCTTGTCTCTACAAATTACATAAGCCTTTGCTTGTCAGCACTAGGGGACAGTTGTGGTCCCTCACGTGGAGAAGAAGCTCGTTGTATGAGTGTACAGCCCAGGCCCACCTCCGTTCTTGCACTGACATATGACAATTAATGTGGAAGTGTCCACACTCTTGCTATCCCAGGATTTGTTTACCACAAACATGACCACAGAGTGTTTATCATCTTCTAATTGTTTAATCAATTCCACAACGGATCAGCTCCCTGTTGTCTCTTAACCTCAGCCCTATTCTTCCGTTTCTCAGAGAACAACGGTGAGACCTGAACATGAGCGTGCCTACATGCAGTTCTGTTTGCAAAATGTTAGTTTTGTTGCAATGTACAATTCTATATGTATTTACTGAAGAACAAAATGAGTCTTATTAATGAGCAGGGTTTGTATCTTGTGCCCAAAGAATCAGACTGCCCTCCGGCTGAGAAGCAGAAGATACAGTGCACATAAAGGTACCCTGTGCAAAGGCAAAAAGGAGGTTTGGTTAACAGTATGGGCAGGCTGAAATATAACAAATCTATTGCCCTTAATCACGCCAAACCAGCAACCGGAATAGTTGGATGGCATAATTTTACAGAAGACACTTTAACATCATGCATTTGGGTCCTCTTAAAGCAATGTGGCCTTTATAAATATTCAATCCTAACACCCATACAATGAGTGATTCCGGCAGATGTGGCCCTGGTTCTGCCCACTCAGCTCTGGACTCCCATCCCGAAGAGGAATTTTTTCTTCTATTAATTGCCTGCACTCCGTCTGCAACCACTTTGCCCCGATCATTGTGCTCATCCAAGCCCAGTCTTCCGGCAGCTGTGTCCTGTCAACAGAAAGGCCCTGCCTACTCCAGGTATCCCACTCAGAAACTTGGAAGTCTTCCCTTGACGTCCACTTCCACACAAGCACCCAGACTGGCCTCTCGTCACCTGCAGTCCACCGTCCTGCCCCAGGCTACTGACATCCACGGCCCCAGCAATCAGAACACCCTCCTGACGGCAGCCACTCTTGCCCCCTACGGGCCTGTTCTCCACACAGCTGCAGAATGATCTGGAAGTACAAATCAATCATGTCTGCTCCTTGACCCTTTTACGTACTGCCCTTTTCTCCCACAATCACGGCAGAATCGATCCCTACCTGCCAGGCACATTGCTCATGACCTGGCCCCTGTCCCCCTCTCCAGCCTCAGAAAGGGTGTCTTTCCCCCCTATCACCACATAGGGCCTCTCTCTTGGACCTGCGAAGGCCCTGGCCCTGTGGCTTTGCAGGGGCTTCACACCGCCTCACTCCTCAGTTGGGAATGCCTGGCCCTCCCAGGAAGTCTGAGTCCTCACTCGACCTCCACATGGCCCCCCTTGTTATATACCCCAACAGTGTGTTCAGAAGACTATTGCCTCCCCAGACATCCACACCCTAATCTTCAGAACCTGTGAATATTTCACCTTACATGGCAAGAAAGACTATGCAGATGGGGTGAGTGCCCTGGATTATTCAGATGGGCCTGATGTAATCATGAGTCCTTAAAGGTAGGGACAGTTCTCACCTTTAGTCACAGAGACATGGGAAGACAGAGAGAAGTGAACTTGCTGGCTTTGAAGCCAGAGGAAGGGGAATGAATCAAGGAATGCAGATGGCCTCTAAAAGGCAAGGAAATGGAATTCCTCTACAGCCTCCAGAAGGCATGAGGTCATGTGCACAATTTGATTTCAGTCTAGTGAGACCCATGTTGAATTTCAGACCTACAAATCTTAGAGATAATGTGTTGCTATAAAACCACTGAGTTCGTGGTAATTTGCTATAGCACCACAAAAACTAACACAATATTTGTGTTGTCATCCATCTAACATTAGTGATTATTTCTATCATGTGGTGGTTAAAAACCACAAGCTCTGATGTCAAACTGAACCAAGCTGCCACTCTCCCACTCACCAGCCAGGTGGCTTTGGACAAGTTAACCCAACAGACATGCTAAGCTTCAACCCCTGATCTGTAAGAAGGGGGTAATAATGCTTACCTCCAATGGCGATAATGAGCATTCTATGATATTAACATAACATGAAGTACTTAGCAGAATAACTAGCACAGAGTAAAACTCCAATAATTGTAAGCCACAAGTACTTGTCACTTATGTGACTATTTCTTTTCCCCACAAACTTAGAAACTCTGCAAAGACAGGCACCATAACTTTACTGCTCACTGCTATATTTCCAGGGACAAGCACAGAGCTAAATGGAGGAGGTATTCAACAGAGAGAGAATGGATGAATGGATGAATGAGTTTGTATGTACACTACTTTAGGTACCAACATTTACAAAGAGGCATGAGTCATCCAGTTAGCCAAGAACCCCAAAATTTTTACTCTGTGGGTGATAACCTTCCCCACCTGGACAAAGACTGGCCTCCCCCCAAAAGTGAGTTTTGTCCCATTCGTGGCTGACACAGACATGAGATTTCCAGCCCTGTCCTGGGAATCTCAGCCTGCAAACAGGTAGGTACAGAAGGCTTTACTCCATCCTGGCTGTGGGATACTAAACCTTCACTCGAGAGAAGTATCCAACTGGATTTACTTTCATTAGGACTAGCACCCAAGTAGTTCCCAAGTGGTTCCTGAAATCAGTCATGAGCACTGTTTTTTTTAAATCTTAAATGTTCCCAAACTCTTTTGAAATTTGTAGCGATTGATACAGGTTTTTAAGTTTAGTATTAACTGCTCTTGCCACATTTTCGCCTGAATACCAGTCTTTTGTGCTATCCTTGATTAGTAAGGCACTCGATTTTATCTTTCGTTGAGGGCCTTTGAATGTAGCAAAATGCTGAAATGATTCATTAATCATAATAAAAGACTTCAAAGGGATTCAAGTTAAACTTCAAGTTTCGGAAGAGCATACTAGACAGTCAACTTCTTGTATTTCAACTTCAGGACAATGAGCCTAGTGGAGAATTTTGCTAAAAATGCTGATGAGTATGTTAGTCGCATCTAAAAATCATCTGTTGTCCACATGTTCACATCCTATATTGCATTTCATCCAACATCCATTTATTATGTAGCAGAATGCAGCCTGGGCGGTTCATTTCTACTGTCCATCCCCAGAACTGTAAAAGAAAAATGAAGTGAATTCCTTAGGGCAGGAGCCTGACCAAAACCAGAGACACTGGCTCATGGCATGTGACTCGAGCTTTGCCTACCTGGGCTCCAGTCTGAAACGTAAAGTTGAAACCCATCAAATGACTGGGTTACTGTTTGTTTCCCTGCAGCGGAGGAATCTGAACGGCTTTACTCCAGGGCACCGCACAGCGAGCTGGAAGTTCTCACTTAAAAACCCAGATCACTGATGGCTTACAACTGGGGGGTCTGAGAGACAAAAAAAGTCACCCTGAGTAAGGGGTTCAGGGTCGTGTGCTGTGCTGATTGCCCTGTTCTTGTGCAACTTGCAACAATTTTCTTAATCTCGCTAATTTAGTTCTTGGTGGCATCCTGTCCGGGGTCTTGGTGACTGTGGCCTGCTGGTCCTTTCTGTTCACAGATTCCGGAAGACACCGCGACGCTTTCACAAGCCTCCTCTTGGAGGCCCTGCTTCACCACCTGCCTCTTCCTGGTCGCTTTCGCGTCCTCTTTTGCAGCTCGATGTTCCTGCGGCGTCGCCATCAGTTCTTTCGCGGACTGAAGATGCCGTTGGTGGGCTGGGCGCAGACAGAGCAGCGCGGGGAGGCGCGGAAACGCCGCGGCGCACGGCTCTCGCAGAAGTAACGCCGGCCCCGGGTGACAACCGGGTTTCGGAAGTTCCGGCGACAGATGAAGCAGCTGACTGGCAGCTCCCGACCGCTGCTTCCCACCTCGCAGTTTTCGTCCTCAGAGACCCCGGAGCGACCCTCCGCAAGCTCACGCTCCATCTGCCGGGTCGGGGAGGAATTCGCAGCCGTCCCTGCGGACGTCGGGCTGGCGATCGCAGCGCACGGGGGCGCGCAGGTGCTCGGGGGCTCGGACGGGGCCTTCCGCGCCCTGCAGACGTGTCCTTGCGCTTCGTGCGTTTCCGGTGTCTGCAGACTCCCCGACAGACCCCGTCCCCTCCCGTGCCCCGCGGCTCCTCCCGGATCTTCAGGCTGCGCTCAGACGGCCTGTGCGCCCGGGGCTTTCCGGGGTCTAGCTCGCAGCCAGCGGCGCCGCCATGTCCTCTGACCCCGCGCGTTTCGCCGAGCGGGTGGACTTGTAGACCACACGGGGGCCCCCCCCTCCTCGCTCCCCGAGTCGTCGTCGCGGGTGGGCTGCACCATCGGGCCGCGGGCCGCCCGCCTCTCCTCGCGGCGAACCACGGAGCTGCCTTCGTCACCGCCGCTGCCGTCCCCAGGCTCCGGGTCGCAGGCCGGGCGCTTCCTGAGGCCCGCAGCCCCCTTGCGCCCCGGCTTTTTGAACAGGAAGGAGCAGCCCCGGCCCGCGGCCTTCGCTGCACAAGGATGCGCCGCCATTTCCCAGGCGCGAGCGCCGACGTTTGGAGGCCGCGCTGGACTGCGTCACAGGACGCACGCTGGCGTGGGGGCGGGGCGTATGGGGCGTGGGGGCGGGGCGGAGAGGGGCGGGGCGGAGAGGGGCGGGGCGGAGAAGGGGCGGGGCGGGGGGAGAGGGGCATGGAAGAAGCACAGAGCGCTCAGCTGAGAACCAGATCAAGAGGGTCCGGGAAACAGGGGTACCCGTGGAGCACTCTCGGATGAATTTTTTGAGACAGATGTATTTACTACATAAACATTATAATATTCCTGTGGGGGCTGGCCTTCAGTTGCTTCTTGCTTTCACAGAATGCCAATTATCTGCAGAAATTGTCTAAATGATTTACGAAACGTGCACCCAAAAAGCCTCACAGCCTACATTTCCAATCAGGTAATCACATGACTGTTTTCAAACCGACAACTCGTAAACACCTTTTCCGGCCTACGTATATGAATTCGACCTCATGTTTTCAAAGTAACTAAGTGTTGCAATGGAGTAAATTTTTTAAAAGACAAAAGATACTGTGCGTTTAGTGTTAACAGAAATTTGGGGAACAATGATGGCACAGATAAAAGGATGAACACACAATCAAAAAATAAGGGACTCTCCTTTGGAAATACACATTTAAAGCACATGGTCTTCCATGTCTTGCTATGACTTCAACGAGGGACTGCTAAATGGAAGAACTGAGGGGCATGAACGGCAATGACGCACAGCAGCCCGGAGGTGTCCACGGGGAACAGAAGAAAAGAGATGTCTGAATGACCATAATGCTGGGCTGACTGTGAGAAGCAGCAAGCCAGGGGTACCCGTGGCACAGAGACTGCTAGGAAAGGCAGTCTGCTCTCACTGATGGAGTCAGGAGGGACCTCACGTGATAGTTCATTTAAATTAGCTCTTAAGAGGTGAATAGGATCTCAACACCCAGGAGGGAAGTCCCAGTCAAGAACAGCATGGCCACAGGCCAAAAGCAGGAGCGGGACACACAGCTCTGAGGCAGCTGGGGATCTGGGAGACACCTGAAGTTGGGACGGAGGGGGCATGACAGCACCTGCCTGGAAAAGGATAAATTAGGGTCAGGTTGTGAAGGGAATTAGGACATTTCTCTGCAGAAGGTGGATCCAGGGAAGGTCTGGAATAAGGAAGTACTTCAGAAGCACATGCTACGATTCGCCAAAGGAGACTGCGCACGTTGGAAGAGTGGGGAAAGGTTCTCCAGGACACGTGTGTCCTGGCTTACACAGAAAGCAGGGGGACTCCAACCTGAAAGGTGACGGTGGAGACAGGAAGGAGAATGGGTGATGTCCAGTCCTAAGTCAACATTTGGTAACGGATATCATCCCAGTGCAAAGATGATCCGAAACTTTCTGAGAGCGGCGGGGACCTGGGGATGGAGTTCAGGAAGACAGAGAACAGAAGAGAAAATACAGGTTTTGAAAACAAATAATTGATGTTTTCTTTTTTTTTTTTTTAAGTGATGCTTAATTTGAGTCTTAAAGTCTTAAGGTTCATTAGTTAGAAAAAGAAAAAAGGGGACACAGTCTAGCAAGAGGGGACAACATGAGCAAAGCTACATTGGCAAGAGCTCCGAGGCTGTCACACGGGCAGAAAGGAGGCTGGAGGCATAAATGAGGGCCCCAGTAGCAGGAACAGTGAAGACAGGAGAAAGTGAAGAATATTTAGGACAGAAAATCAATAACATCTGATGATGGGAGGGTGAGGGAGACGGGTTCAAGAAAGTGTCTCGGGTTTCAAACTTAAGTGGCCCCTGGGATTTTGTTCCCATTTGACATGGAGAATAGATGTGCAGGAGGAGACAAAGCAGGAAAACGTGCTTGATGCCACTCTGACCGGGCTGAGTTTAAGGTGTCTGGGAGACAGCGGGGCAGAGCTGAGCCTGGGGAAATGAAGAGCCAGCATATCAGTGAGGACAGGGTAGTGGGAGGTGCAAGCAGAGCAGGTGGCGCCCCTTTAAGAGAGCTAAGAGAAGGAGCACACATCTGTCTCCACAGACCAAAGAACCAAAGACTGAGCAGCATTCAGATGAGAAGAAAAGAAATCATCTGGAAGCAGGGTCATAGAGAGGCATCAACAATGTCATACGGTGAATAGAACTAACAACTCAGGCAGCTGGAGGAGTCCTTCGTTAGGACGCCACTTACGATTCCGCTTTGAGCAAAAACTTTGCCTTTCTTTTACTCCTACCGATATGTGGAAATGTCTTTGTTTTAAAGATTTTATTTATTTATTTTTAGACCAAGGAAAAGGGAGAGAGAAAGAAAAAGAGAGAGAAACATCAGTGTGTGGTTGCCTCTCACGTGCCCCCAACTGGGGACCTGGCCCACAACCCAGGCCTGTGCCCTGACTGGGAATCGAACCGGTGACCCTTTGGTTTGCAGGCCAGTGCTCAGTCCACTGAGACACACCAGCCAGGGCTGGAAATGTCTTTTAACCATCAGCAGCGTGTGTGGAGCAATGCTTCCTGCTTTCCATCCCTGTGTTCCAGATTAACCAACGCTTCCCACCTGGGACATTCCAACAGGGCACAGCACGGTGACGGGCAATGCCATTTATAGAGCGGCCTGGAAAATGACCACCTGGTACGCTACCTGAAGATGAGAGGGCTCTTCACCCCGGGAGCCTAGTAACAAACATTTAAGACTTCAGGTGTCACTTATTAACAGAAGCCTTACCCTTGGGAAACTAAAAACATCGATTTCATAGAACAGTGAAAGAACACGAGGCTAACTTGCTCCAAGATTCTCCACTACACGTACAGGTTCTGCCTGAGCAACCCACAGAGCTCTGTTTTTGCACAGTCCCTAAAGGTAGCAGGTGAGTGACAGCACCTGAAATGGGGCCCGGGACCAGCTGACACCGAGAAACACGGCAGCTCCATCAGCTCAGAGCGAACATGAGCTATCTGCCAGGAGCTCTCCCTCCCACACCGCTCGCTAAAATAATTAACGTCCAGAACTTTTTGGTCTTCAATTATTAAATGAAGCAATTTACGTAACCAAAGTCAAATAACCTACAGGCTTGCTGACCACCCTTCGCCATAGAAATGGCCGGTGGGGCACCAGGAACACTGATCCCAGGCTGGAGATGGGGTGGGGAAGGGGGGCAGGGCCTCGGCCGCCTTTGACCCTTCATCACAGGAGAGAGTGGTTCATTCACGGCCTCCCTCCCCGAGTTTTCAGTCCCCCCACCCCACCCCCAGACACCCGCCTGCCAGCCCCCTGGAGAGGTTCTGTCCTTCTTTCATTTCTTGTGTCAGATTTCGGGCTGACACGTGGTAATTGATTCCGTTGCTGGTTAGACGGCTGTTAAGTGGGTGGGATGGAGTTTCAGTGAAAACAAATAGCACTTCACGGGCCTGACCTTTCCTCTTCGGAGCTTTTGTTGTGGTCGGCTGTGGGCGCGCAGATCAAAGCCTGCGCGAGCCTGCCCTGTCTGCGTCTGCAGTGCCCCGGGCTCACCTTCATCGGCTCCCAGCGCGCCGACGACAGCGAGCGCGGCTCGGTGTCACTTCTGGCCCGACGACAGCTCGGCAGCAGGTGGGGGCTCGGATTCACACCTGAGGGCTGGTGTCTGAGAGGCCGGGGTGGCTGAGCACGGCCCGAGCCTTCCAGGGCAGCGCCCCTTCATGGGAAAGCCTTCCGCCCCGAAGGGGGCAATAGTAACCCTTTTCCCAAAGGCAGGTCTGGTCCAAGAGCTGCCCCCGTGGGTGGCACTGGCTCAGCCTTTCGCTCCTTCCACCGAAAGGAGGCATGAGCACTAAACCTTGTCCCACATGAGGTTCAAAGTGGCCCCAATAAAGTGAATACTCTTGGGTTACTGTCCTACATTGCATATGCATTTTTCAGATCCCACTTTGGGAGTGAAGGGTGCATGTCCCCAGGGCGGGGAATATTCCAAGAAGCAGCAGTAGGGAGCTGTGGGGGTGGCTCTCGGAAGCTTAGAGCAAGCAACGACCACACCGAGTGAGGCAGAAACGTCAGAATGCTCTGCTGGGCGGTGAAGGAAGAATCGAGGCTCAGGAAGTGGGCAGCTAGATTGAAAATACCACATAAAGCCAGAAAACCCAGCAGGCGCTGTTCCATGGGAAAGCCCAGAGTGTACCCCACTTACTGAAGCAGTAAGGAGTTTGCGGATAAGAGCTACTGGCATCCCTGAAAGTTCCCGTGGGTGCGACTCTCTGTAAGGCAGGGCTGATGGTAGGAGACGCCAGTGCAGAAGGAGGCCCGCTGGTCATAACGGGGATGACAAGACCCAAAATATTAGACACCAGGATGGTACCCTCAGCTGTCAGAAGCCAAACAGATGACTATCCTAATGAGTGGAAAGGTCAGAGGGCATCATTTGGGGGTCATCCAGGCAGAGGACTATTAAGACAGAAGCATCCCACGAGTCCAGGCCGAGTAGCCAAGCAAGGTATTCATTGCTCAGTCTATCCCATCACAAGAATCAGCCCTGGACAAACAGGAGGCCAGGTGAGTGAACCCCTCCGCAGCCATTACTGTAGTTCCAAATGTATCATGGGATCGACGTACTTAACAGTCACAAACATGCACACAGATAAGAGCTACCACCGTGGGGCAAGTTGAGGGAAAGCTTCTAAACCTGCCCCTTACCCCAGCCAAGGTAGTAAATCAAAAACAACATTCTATCCTGGGTTTGGAGTTTAAAGCTTTAAGGTTTTAAAACTACCCTTAAATTTTCCAGGATGCAGATTGTGGCGACATTGGGCTGATCCCGGCAGAAAGCAGATGGGTTCTGGAGGAAGACAGGTGCCCCCGAACTCAGCCAGGCAGCAGCCCACGGGGACACTGGCCCATCCTTGCCCGACAGTGTGCCTTTCCTTAAGCACGGGCTCAGGCACCCAGTGTGCGGCCTTTGATCTGGGGCCTCCGTCCTTTTCTTCCCTGTCAAAGAGGAGGACAGGAAGCAGCTCACACGCACGTGAGGCAAACAGCAGCGTCCCCTCCCGTGCTTCCTGCAGCCCATTACTGCTCCTCCTCTCCGTCACAACAGAGTCTGAGGAGACCCGGACCAGCTGGACATCTGCAGAGCATCACCCCGCGATGACATCACGTAACTCAGACTTGATGAATACAAGGTGCACGCACATTTGGGGCCTTCACAGTCAGACTCCTGCAATCAAGACAACAGGAAGTAACCCCTATGAAGATTCAGGGGCCAGCCATGCCAGTACACCTTTTAAAGTTCCAGGCCTGGGTCAGGCTGGGACATCTCAGCCAGAGGAAAAAACAAATTACTGTATCTCATCCTTCCTAAAACCAAGAATGCAGTACAATACCCAGTGGGCTTCTCTGGGTTCTGGAAACATTAATTCCACAGCGGGGAATATTGTTCATACCCGTATAACGAGAGACACAAGTTTTGAATGGAAGCCAAAACAGGAAAAGCTCTGCCAGAGGTCCCAGCTGCAGGGCAAGTGGCAGACCCTGCGCTGCTAGAAGTACTGGCGTTGGAAGCAGACACTGCAGAGTGCAGGCAGCGCACATGCAGAAAAATCACAACGCAGACACTTGACATTCTGGAGCAAGGCCTTGTCACTTACAGCAAATCACTTTAGAAAAAAGCGCTCCCGCCATGCTCTTGGCCCTGGAAGAGATGACTCTCCCAAGAACGGGACACCAAGTAACCGATCAGCCATGACGATCCGTTGGGCCCACCAAGCACCACGGCTGGGCAGGCCTACTCACTGCAAAATGAGAGTGGTACATGCAGACCAGGGACACAAGCAGCTACCACTGCAGCACCGGTGCCTCTCACTGATGAGGGGGGACAAAGCCCACTGGTCAGCTGAACAGGAGGACACAAGCCAAACAGGGCCAGGGTCTACGGGTCAGCCTCATTCAGGGGGTGGCCTTGAGAGACAGCAGGGAAAGGGAATCCTCTCAATGGCCAGAGCTTTGATGGCACGCACGGTGTCGAAGGGAAACGGGACATTGCCAGTGTGCAGGCAGCATGAGCTTCATGCCCCGCAACTGCATGTGCGGGGAGGACAGTAACACATTCCTGGGTCATCCATGACACTGGTCCCAAACCCAGCTCATCGTCAGAATGACCTGAAAAGCTTTTAAAGGATATAGATCCCTAAGCCCCAGCTCAGAATTACTGAAATAGACACTCCAGATACCGTGCTCATAAATCTGTATTTCAAGTAAGATCCTGAAGGGATTCTGATATTGCTAGTCCTTGAAATGATATTTGGGAAGCATTTGTCCAAGTCAGCAACTTTCAACCAGCGTGCCGTGACAGGCACATTGGTGCGCCACAAGAATTTTTCAAACATGCAGTACCTGACTATTTAGTCAGGGACCCTGACCTTTATTCCCTTAGATTGTCCCCCAAAAAAGAGACAACAGCCCACACAACAATAGCTAGTCAGTGTGAATGAGTGAAAATTATACTTATTTTTTGTCAGATTAGCAAAGAATATATTTTTTGGTGTGCCACAGCATTTTAGTAAGTAGTTTACGTGCGCCGTGAGACAGAGAAGGTGAAAGTCACTGGTCTAGGTGATCAGCAATGTCACAGGAAGTACAAAAATGTCGGTGACAAATGCAAACACATAACTGACCCTCTTTGGTGATCACTTCACAATATATATGCGATCAAAGCATCACACTGTATACTTAAAATTACACAATGTTCAATGTCTGCTCTAGCTCATAAAGCTGGGGGGGGGGGGGCAGGGGATTTTCTACCTTTTGCGACAGCATGGATGGAACTGGAGAGCATTATGCTTGGTGAACTAAGCCAGGAGGCGGAAGACAAATATCATACGATGTCACCTATAACAGGAATCTAATGAACAAAGTAAACTAATGCACAAAATAGAACCAGAGGCTTGGAAACATGGAACAGACTGACAGTGACCAGAGGGGAGGGGTGAAGGGGAGAAGGGGAGAAAGAAGGGGAAGCATCTAGACAAAGAACGGGTGTGAATGACCCACGGACACGGACCACAGGGTGGGGACTGCCTGCGGGGGCGCGGAGTGGGCTGGGCCGGGCGAGGCAAAGGGGGCAGAGCTGGGACCACTGTCATGGAATAACGATAACAAATGTTTTAATAAAAGTAAAATTTTAAAACGCAACCCTATCCCACTAGGGGCTTTAACAGATAGTCACTTTTCCGCTCTCACCGCCTCTCTGCGAGCTGTGTGTCGTGATGAACGGCGCTTCGCCGATGCCCACGCGGAAGGGATGCGTCTCCCCAAGGTTGCGCAGCAAGTGCACAGCGAGGCCGCGTCGGAACCCCGCCTGGCTCGGGGGTCCCCGCGCTCCCTCCCGGGGACGCGGTGACAAAGGCGGTGGGGCGCGGCGGCGGGAGCTGCTGTCCGCGAAGCACATCGTTTTTAGGGCCCATTCCTGCCTGTGCGTAAACGAAGACCAAGTCTGTTTCCCGAAAGTTTAACTTCAAGCATCAGACTCCGTGGACCGTGGACGACGGCGCGTGGGCGCCACCTGGCGGCCGGGAGGGCCGCCGGCCGAGCACCGGCCGCTCAATGGGCCCCGGAGACCCGAGAGGTCATCGCCGCCAGAGCGCGGTCCGGGCGCATCCCCGTCCGCCTCCGGAGTGATGAGCTCCCGCTGCAGGAGGACGTGCGCTCCCACTTGTACGAATGTAGGGAGGACATGCAAATGAGGGGGGATAAAAACAGGGCAGGCCACCATGGCTCTCGGCAGGGCAGGCTGGGCTTCTGCAAGAGTGGGAAGGCAGTGGCCGTGAGACAGGGAAGAGAAGAGGCGGGCTGGCCGAGCGTGTCCACGTTGGCCTCCTTGCAGTCGATTTCCTGCGGGCGGGCGCTGAAGGCGGCTTGCTCCGGCCCGCCCGTCCCTGCAGACGCGACCCGCGCCCACGGCCGTCCGAGACGCGCGCCGCTTCCCCGTGACTCCCGGGAGGTGTGTTGTCTCAACATCGACTGACCCCAGACACACAGCGGCAAGGCGGGGCGGTTCCGAGCTCACGCGGCGGGGACCCGTTCGTTGTGGGGGGCGCGGGGCCTGGCAGGAGGGCAGAAGGACGAGAGGGGCCCGGGCGGGGTCACAGCAGCGTGGCGCCGTGGCCGAGTGTGCCCTCCGCAGCCCCTGATGGTCCTTCCAGGGGCTCTCGGGCCCTGGGGTCCTTTCACAGATTCTCAGAGCTCCTCGGCATGGTGTGTCTTGGGGAGGAATGTCCTCCTAATGCGGATGACCCTTGAAAACGTGACGCTAAGTGACAAAAGCAGACGCAGGGCCGCATCTTGTCTGATGGCGCTGATATGGCAGCTCCAGCATCGACGACTCCACAGAGGGAGAAAGCACGTCCGTGGCTGCCAGCGGCTGGGGAGGAGGACAGACAGGACCAACTGCTTAGTGGGTGAGGGGCTTCACCCTGGAGGGGTGAAATGTTCCCGAACTAGATGGGCTGTCAGTCACCACAAGGAGAAGGCACTGAATACCACCGAACTGGGACACTGAAAGTCCATCTAAAATGGTTGGTTTTATGTTATTTAAGTTCTACCCCAATAAATATACTTTATTGGAAATATATGTGTGTGTACACACACACACACATGTACACACACACACACACACACATCACACACCCTTCTGTGGCCAAGCCCAGAAATATTACCAAAAAAAAAAAACCTCTCTTTTGTCTTGGGACTTTAGACCAGGGCATTTTTAATTCTGAATGTTCAGTGAGAGTTGTGTGTAAGATTTCCTCGGGACATGGGGCCAGCCTCCTCCGAAGTCAGGAGGTGCGTGCAGCCTTCTGTGTGAACGGGGTTCGATGGTGAGAAGCGGGGGAAACGGGGCGGCACCTGGGCTCCCGGGAAGGAGAGAGGCAGCTCGTCGTTAGCAGCCAAGGGCCTCTGAGACGACGCTAGAACACACGCGAGTCCGCCTTCAGACCCGTGTTCTGTTCCGTGGGCGCGGCCTTCCTGACAGGAACCCAGGAGGTCGGGCCCTGTCTCTGGGACGCTCCCAACTTCATGGTCCCGGGGCACAGAGAACCCGGAGTCCAGAAGAATGCAGCGCGGCGGGGCCAAGCTCTCTCTCGGGAGGCATCCGAAGGCAATCAGCACTTGGCTGGCAGGCCCGGATTCCAAGCACACGCCCAGCACGGGAAACCACACACAAAGGGGAGACCTTTTCTACCTGCCAGTGACAATCCGGAGCAGGAGAAGCAGATGGAAAATAGCCACGGGGCCTCCGTCCCAAGACTCTGCATCTAAGGGAGAATTGAGTTTCTCAAACATAAAGCCTTTCTGTTTACAAACACACTGTGCTTGCCAAAGGAATTCTTTATTTTAGGTGCTTTGGGAAAACTGCAGAGTCCTCGGGTTTGGGGCCAGAGACGCCAAGTGTTGCAATCCTGAGCCTCTGGCAGGGGCCGAAATATGGCTGCCAGTGGAAAGTTTTCAGTGTGGGGCTTTTGTGTCACTTTGTTTCCGTGTTTGTTTGTTTGCTTCATGCCAAGGGTTTCCGCCGCATCTTCCCCAAACCAGGAAGTGGGGGTCAGGATGCCATTTGGGAGGCCGGCCCCAAATCATCCCATAGGACTTGAGGCCAAAAAAGACAAGCAGCCATTAGGCTTAGAAAGCCACCTTCTTCAGACATTCAGACTGAGCATGAGGCCTCGGACGGTCAGCGGGGAATACCACGAGGCCCTCTCTCTCTGTCTCTCTGTCACTGTGGGTCCCTGCACGTTGTGGGGATTTCTGCACTTGTCTCTGGTGAACCCCATTTGTTCCCTCCATCCCACCCTAGTAGGCCCCATTTCTACCTCTTTCCATCTTTCTGTGGCTACTGCCTGGGCTCGGTGTGACACATTCACTCTGACTCCCTGACTGCTGACACTGGGCACCCGGAGAAGACCAGCCCAGCAGAACGTAGAGACAAAGCATGGAATCTCGATAGCTCCTTATGTTTTAGCAGAACCGGGACAAGAATCTTGAAAACCAAGGCTTCTGATTTGCCAAACTCGAGTACTTTGAAACTCACAGGCTAAGCCTGACCCGTGGTCTAAGCCACGGCCAAGAGAACAGAGGAGGGTCCAAGTGTCCCTCCCAGACCCTGGACGAGGACCGGCTGAGGGCACAGGACTGAGAGGGACAGTGTGCAGAGAGCCAGAACCAGAGCTCAAGGCCATCTGTCACCAGCCCCGGGGGGTTGCTGGGAGGGAAAAGGACCAACGTCCTCAGCCCTGAGGATGTCCCAGAGGGCTCTGAGCTCAGGGGCCACCTTCCCTCCCCTGGACTCTGCCCGTCCAGATAGGACGGCTCCTGCCAGCCACTGCACCTGGCCCATCGTCACCCACAAGGTGATGTCCCTCCCACCTCTCTGTCTGGCGTGTGCCCAAGCACCTCGCACTCAGAGAGCCCACGACAATCCCGCTGTCGCCCTCTGCCGCTCGGCCCCCCTCCCAGCCGGCCCGTCACGATAACCACATCTTCTGAGTCACTCACCCGGGATCCCTGGCATCAGCTCTGCTGTCTCCATCTCCCCCAGGGCTCGTCTGGTGCCAAATACCACGGCTCTTCCCTGGTGTCTGTTCCCCCCGTCCCTGGCTCTCATTGCCATGGCCACTGCCTGGTTCAGGAATTCAGCATGTCTCCATCCAACCGGTTTAATCTTCCCCTTCATCCGCCACCGCGGCCACCCCCACGCCGACTCCCCGTAAACTCCGGGACGACCTCTAATCTGACTCCTGCTCCCCCTGCCTCACGCCCCTCTAGACCACCCCTGTCTTCCCTGTCTCTGCACAGACACCAACCACCACCTCGTTCTGGTGCAGACAGTGACTCAGACACGGGGTCCTGCTCTCTCCCCTGAACACCGCCACAGCATCTGCTCTCTCTGTCCCCCTTTTCCTCCTGCCTGACCCCGCCGTATCTGCCGGGTGTCCCCAGTGTCACGTCACAGGAAAACGCGCCATGCTTCAGCAGTAATGGCACAGACGCTGATTTCCACTGGATGAGACAACAGGAAATAGATTGTCATTTTGCAGGAGGCTCAGAGGTAGAGTGGGGGCCATGGTGTCCTGCGGTCCCGACGCCCCTGTGGTCTCCCTGCCACCCCTGGTGCTGGTTTCCCCTTCTGCAGACACTGGTCCCAGTCCAGACACTGCATCCAGACAGGCGAGGTAGGGGAAGAGGCGAGTGTCTCTTTCTGGGCTTTTCCTCAGGTGTGAGGAGACACTTCCAGAAGCATCTGCTCCTTCCCCACCCCCGACCAGAAGTCCCCTTCCATCGCTCAGCCAGTCGCTGGGGGGTGGTACCACCGGTGTTACCTGCGGAGCCCCCCGCACACCTGGATGTGGGGCCAGCCTCCCCTGAGGCACGGGACTGTGGCAGAGACAGTATGGCGACCTGACCGAAACCAGATCCCGTCTGGAAGGAAGCGGGAGGCAGCGAGCAACCGGAGCTGCCCCCCTTCGCGTTTGGCTCCGTGCTGCGCTGGCAGCTGCCTGGTCTGCTTGGGCTTCTGCAGCGAGCCATACGTGGGGCAGCTCACAGACTCTGTTCCTCACAGGTCTGGAAGCTGAGGGTCCAAGATCAAGCATGGTGGACCCTTCCCGGCTCATAGGCAAATGTCTTCGCACTGAGTCTTCACGTGGCAGACGGGACGAGGGGGCACTCGGTCTCCTTGATAAGGACACTAACCCCATTCGTGAGGGCTCTGCTTTCATGACCTAATCCCCTCCCAGAGGCCCCACCTCCTGATACCCTCACATTGGGGGTGGGTTCCAACTTCGAACTTGGGGAGAAAGACATAAGCATTCAGTCCATTGCATCTGCCCTGGCCCCCCAAAATTCATATCCTCTTCACGTGCAAAACACATGCATAGTTGCAAAAGTCTTAACTCTTTTCATTAAGTCAAAAGTCTCAAGTCCAAAATCTCGTATATTGATAAATATCATCTAAATTAGGTATGGGTGAGACTCATCCTAAATCCAGTATGATCTCGTCCTGAGACCCTAAACTTCGTTACACCTACGAAGACTCCATACCCAAATACGTTCCCACTCATGGGTACTGCCGGGCAGGACTGCAACGAATCTTTTTTGAGAATGCATTCCATTCTACCAACTACAGGCTCTAACACTGTGACCCTTTATTTTTTATTCAAGCCTGGCTAGATAGCAATAGGAGACACAAGCAAAGGACTACTGAAGACTGAAGGACCTTTATTTTTCCATTTTTTTATTATCGTTCTATCACGGGTGTCCCATTTCCCCCCATTGCTCTCCCCTGCCCCGCCCACCCCCACCCCTTCTCCCACAGTCAATCCCCATCCTGTTATCCATGTCCATGGGTCATTTATTCTAGTTCCTTGACTAGACCCTTCCCCTTCTTTCCCCCCTCCTCACCCCCGCCCCTCTGGTCACTGTCACTCTGTTCCTTGTTTCCGTGCCTCTGGTTCTATTTTGCTCATTTGTTTCATTCATTAGGTTCCTGTATTAGAGGAAATCATATGGTATTTGTCTTTCGCCACTTGCTTATTTCACTAAACATAATGCTCTCCAGTTCCATCCATGTTGTCGCGAAAGGTGAAATACCTTTTTTTAAAATCACATGTAGATCCACACTGTGGATCATTCAACCACCCCCAACTTGAAGGCTGAGCGATATTTTTTTTTCTCTTTTTATTTCTTAAATGACTGGCAGTAAGTCAGTCTCCAAATTTCAGACACTGATCCTGAACGCTACCTCCATGCCAAAGGACCCTTTGTTTTGGCTTCTGGCACCAGTGCACAGTCTAAAAGTCCCCCAAAAGCACCGTCTAACGGAGCGTGTATTGGTCCCACCTGCCTCGGCACTTCCCCATGCCTTAGATCCCCTGATGATGAAGGTGAAGGCCCCGGGAGGACTCTCAGGAAGGACCCCATGTTGACTGAGTCCCTGCCCATTTTGAGAGAAGTAGACCAACCTTGCGGGGCTGCGGAGACACTATTCCGACCACAGGGCAGGTAAGCGCCATCTTTAAAACGCATCTGCAGTGGGGAAAGGGGCTCCTGACACTTCTGTACCAAGTTGCCCTGGATGATGTCACTGATGGATGAGGTGGCTCCAAACAAAAGCCAATTTCTTTCTCCTTAATAAATGTATCTCTGCAGGCCTCACAGCTGGCAAGCCAATGCTCAGAGATGGCGCTCCACCAGTGAGCGAGGCTGAGCTGCGGGTTGGTCTTGCGCCACGTCTGTCTTAAAAGTTGACTTTGGCAGGTGTGTGGACCACTCACACAATATATCTACTTGCAGGAAAGATAAGGGGGAAAAAATCAAACACTGAATTTTCTTTAAATTCTCACTTGGAAACAAATGCCTTGGCTTTGAAAGGGGAGTGTAATCCTTCTTTCACTGATGATGGACTGGCTGGAACAAATTACAAAGAAAATATGGGAGCTATATATAATTTATTTTTAAAGAACCTTCTGCTAAAGTATGTCCTGAGTAACAAATTCTAAAGAATGTAAATCTCCAGATTATAGTCTATCTGAGGCAATGTGTTTCCAGAACTCTTGGAATGTGTCTAAGTAATGAAATAAATTCAATGATCTTTTTAAAGAGTTCACTGTTGAAAGACACTAGGGCACACAGATGACCGTGGACTCGCGGTGTACCTTTGGGGAAAGGAAAGTGGGAGGAACTCTGTCTTCCAAGATGTAGACGCTCCCAGACAGATGGACTCTGGTGCAGACACTTGGGAACATTTGGGCCCAAGGCCAGCTTTCTCCCTTACAAGAACAGACAGACAGAAATGGTTCATTTGAAGGGGACCTTCCCCAGTTTTTCTAGTTTCTGCCTCTGTCCCGTCCTTGCCTTATGAAACTTCATGGCCCTGGCTGGTGAGGCTCAGTTGGTTGGAGCATCATCCCATAGACTAAAAAGATGCAGGTTCAGTCCCCAGGCAGGGCACAGGCCTGGGTTGTGGGTTTGGTCCCCACTGGGGCTTGTACAAGGGGCAACTGATCGGTGTTTCTCTCTCACATTGATGGTTCTCTCCCCTCTCTTCCCCTCTCTCTGAAATCAACGAGCCTGTCCTCAAGAGATTTAAAAAAACAAAAACAAAAAAAAAACCTTTATGAAACACAGTCTTACAAACTTGTTATGGAAGTTCAACAATATATTTTTAAACTAATAACATGAATTTTTCCATGCAGACAAGTTATATAATTGGATCACCAAATTCAGAAGGAAAAAAAAAGACACAGCTATAATAGAAAACATTTCAGAAAAGGAAACCCATGCTTCAAAAGACCTGACGAATCACAAAGTGATGCGAATGGGAAAGGAAATGCTGAGGATGCATTTTGACCGAGCTGACCACTCGGATGTCTGGAAATGCCCCGGATTTTTCTAAAGAGTTCCTCCTGTTCTTCGCAAAACCATGCCGAGGCTTCAGAAACAAGGGACACACTTTGAAAGCCTGTCTCCATCACAGCTCCTCTGTGCTGGTGGCAGCAGGAGGGCCCGTTGTAAAGACTTTGAAGCTAAGACGGTCACCCCGAGCTGCCACGTGGCGTTATGTTCATGGAAATTAAGAAGGAGCGGGAGTCTGGGAACAGAGCTTCCAGGGAGAGGCTGGAAGGAGGGCGAGGTGAAGAAGTGCTTAGCACATTTTCAGTTTGTTTCCCTTACAACGTGTGCGAGGACCCAGATAGGCCATGGGGCTCTGAGAGAACTCGGGGTGGCTGCTGTCCAGGGAGCCTGGCAAAGCCCGGGGCGAGGTGGGGCGGCCTGCGGTGAGCGGGCCCCCTGGACGGCGAGGTGGTGACAGCGGCCGCCAGGTTCCATGGCATGCGAGCCCAGAGCCGTCCCCTGTGGCCTTTTCTTCAAAAGTGAAGATGGGAGTGTCTGGTCAGCCACAGGTGAGGTGGCACTTCAGGGTGAGGCTGTACACTGTCAACACAGCCAGCCCTAACGAGGACCAGACGGCAGGAGTAGGTGCAGAGCTGGCAGGGCAGGAGTGACAAACAGGGCCGCCAGCTGGGCAGGCCTGCGGAGCGGGGGCAGAGGGAGGCAGTGTCCCCTGGACTCCTGGTCCGAAGGGAAAGTCACAGATACAAACTCAGTACAGGCTGCCGGGGGCCTGCCGCCTGGCCCTGGGACCTGGGACCTGGGACCTGGGACCTGGGACCTGGGAGAAATGCGCTCTGGCCCCGACCCTGAGGACGTGAGGGCGGCAAGTTAGAGGAGAGCCTCTTCCTCCAAATCTTTATCGCCGCTGCCTGGCCTCTGTTCCCCGGCTCGGAGCCGGTCTGTAAGAAACGGGGAGACAGCACACCCCCCAGCAGTGAACTCCAGAGAGCCCCACCTGAGCGCCCCAGCCTGAGGCCCCCGCACTGGGGACGGCGCCCACAAAGGCGTTTTCTACAGAACTTCGACGGGGAGGTTTCGCTTTCCAACGAGGCAAAGCTCAGCTCTTGCAAGGGGAAAGCTGGTTTCTCAGGCTGTTAACTCTAGCCATCCTCCGCTGGACGGTAAGCCAGCGAGTGAGCTGTCCTGATCAGGTCTACAACATAGTGGGCTCGGGGCCTACGGGGCAAACTGGCCCGCCGTGAAACTGGTGTCGGGGCCGCTGGCCATCGTCTTCTTTCCTGGGCGGGGAGGTGAGGCCGCCTGTAGCCACGGGAAGTCATAGCCATGGGATACCCTTGTCCTTCCCACCTCAAGCACAGCCCGCAGGTTACAGGGGAGGAGGGGAGGCTGGGCCCCCCCAGAGAGCGAGGGTCCCTGTAACGGCTGAATTGTGCCCCCCGCCCTGCACACCCACGCCGAAGGCGTATGCTGAAACCCCGACTCCCAGGACCGCAGGGTAGAAGTGGGGTCACCGCAATGTCGTTCGTGACGTCAGAATGAGGTCATGTTGGCATAGGCTGAGCCCCAGATACAGGAGGACCGGCGTTCCTCATAGAGAACTCGCCGCACAAAGAGAAAGAAGCTGCGGAGGCCCAAGGAGAAGACAGCAATCTACGAGCCAAAGAGCCCCGGGGGCCACCATGTGCTAGGATGGGGCCCCTCCCCCCCACAGCCCCGGGAAGGAACGGCCCTGCAGAACACTGACCCTTGAACTTCTGGCCTCCAGAGCTGTGCAGACGCTGATTTCTACTGGTCAAGTCGCCCAGTCTGTGGTCCTCGGCTACAAAGGCCTGGGAAACTGACCCCGTGGCAGAGGACGGTCACGGGCCCCGGGCACTTTTGCCTGTGTGGACCCCTTCCTCCACAGAAGATGTTCAAAGTTATCTTGCAACTGTGTCAGTGTAACAACCAATAAAATCCAGGATGGATCAATCGCTTTTTCTTCTGATTTTAAAAGAAATGAAAGCACTTTCACGGGCCCTAAAGGTCTCACAAGCCCTCGGCCTAACAGAGAAGTGGGTCCCGCAGAGAGAGTCGCTGGAGCCCCCCGACTGGAGTCTCAGCACCACCCTGAAATTACCTTCCGCTGTGCCTAAAACGCCCTGTCCCCACCCCGGCGAGAACATACCCAAGAGAAAAGACTGCCTTGCTTATCTTTGTGGCCCCAGTACAGCCTGGCTCATAGTAAGTGCTCAATAAATAACTGTTGCACTGACTTGAACTGAGCCGATAAAGACGTGGGGTTTTTTAAGGTCATTCCTGGAACATGAGGCAGGAAGAGAGCAAAAGAAGGAAGTTTTGGCAGGCACAGAGCTTCAGAACTGGAGCCTGAGCTCCTGGTAGCAGGGTGAGGAACTGCCGGCTCCTCCCAGGAAAGTTTTGAAACTGAAATAAAATGAGTGTTTTATAACCACCCATTCTGCTCCATTTCTTTTTTTCTCTTCATCTTCAGATTTGTTTTTCATTCTCTAGAGCCTGGAGAGGTTTACTTACATCAGGGCTATTTGCCTTTCTTTGGAGGGGGCTGGTTCACAAATTCCAACTTTTCCACTGAGATTTCCTGACAGCAGGTTTGGCTTTTCTAGGCCCAGCCTCCGTTACGGGTCATGACAACTTTAGGCTGCGGGTTGCTCCTCTCTCGGGACAATTTCCCCCGCCCCTGCTGACCACGCTTCCTCTCGGCCACCTTGGCAAACAAGCGCACCCTCCTCGGCCCTTCCGCCACCACATAAAATTAAAAGAAAGAAATTAACGTTCCATTAGACATTGGGGAGAGACAGAGAAGCACAGAAACTTACAGCATGACTGGGAATATAAGACTTACTTTTAAATTTCTAATTGTGTGCTATAAACTTCCTGAAAGAGCACGCCCCCAAACACATTCAACAGATAGATGCTGATAGTGTCACACAAATGAAAACTTCCAAGGACACACATTGGGGAGCTACAGGGTTGAAAAAGCTAATCCAGTTTCTATAATGCAGGACTTGTCAGTGCCTTTACTGTGCTGACGGGCACTATGAACCTCCATGAGGCCGATGAAGCGTTTGACTAACATGGACCCATCCCATGGGGGGAGCGGTGTGCAGAGAGGAGGTGGTTCAAGGGGCCTGTGTTCCCGGAAATATTCGGGAAAACTCTGGCCTGGTCACGAAATGTCACTGTTGAGTTTCCAAGCAGAGACACGGTGACTATTGCATAAGGACTCCCGGTAGGCTAAAGGGGCTGCAGACTGTTCCTTAAAACTAGTAAGCTTGGTATTAGTGTTCAAAACACGGGGAGGGGAGTGGGAGAGAACAGAACACTCACAAGTTGCGTCTGAGGAGCGCCAGGAGACTGGTGTGTGAGGTGAGCTGGGGAGAGGCCGGAAGACGGGGAAGAGAGGGAGAAGGAAGCTGAGAACCCTGGGGTCACCTCACCCTGGGACCCTGGGACCCCGGGAAGCAAGGGCTGGGCTCCGAGGCAAAAGCACAGGCCTTGGGAGCGAGAAGAGCGCAGCTGACTGAGGCTCCAAGAGATAAAAACGATGCCCGCTGTCTCCGGTCAAGGAGAAAGGGGTGCGGGTGAGCAGGGGTGAACTTGGCACGCAGTGAGCCCCGGTAGCCCAGGTGAAGAGTCCTGGGCGTGCCGCCAAACTCAAGTGCTGCATGACTTTGGACAGGGACTCAGTGTCCCCATCTGTGAAATAAGGGGAGCTGGGCAGAGCCCCTGACCATCCTCACACCCTGACGGTCTCTGGTGATGGGAAGGTCATGTCCATCCAGAGCCAGCCGGGCAGCCGGCACAGCGAATGGGGCATCCTGAGCTGACACCACCCGTACTCTCCCACTGGGACCTTCACAGAGGTGGTTTCGGCCGGCAAGCCTCTCTCCGAAGGGGGGAGCTGTCCCAGTCTGGGCAGCTGGGCGGCCAGTACCGCTGCTTGTGCCCTTTGGGCAAGGGGTGGGAACGGGAGAGGCACAAGTTCCGGGACAATCAAGGGACAATATGTGGGGGGCACGAGGGCGGAAGAACTGCAAGGGGTGTCCTCTCCCCTTTTGAGTTCAGGCAAGCTAACCCCACGCCCTCCCAAACCTTAAACGGTGTCCCGGATGGATCGGGTGCGTGCTTTCTGACTGTCCGGCTATTTCCTGCGCTGCTGAGACTCAGGTCACGCTCCCGAGTCTGTACATTAAGAAATTCATGACAGCTTCAGAGGGTAACGGATGGACCGAACAGCATGGCTCCCATAAAACACGAAACCCCGCGCCAGGCCCCGAGGGACACGTCAGTGCACGTCCACGGCTTTGGAGTCTGTGTGGCCAGAACCGAACTCTTCCCCAGGATGCGGCACGGACGACGGCTGCCCCCCACCTGTCCCGCCCCCGGCACTCTCCCCACCAGCACCTGCACCTGCACCTGCGCCTGCAGGTGGGCCTTGGCCCCCGGCCCTCCTGACTTCCTTCAGGCAGAGGCTGCCGGGGTCAGAGGAGGACCAGGAAAACAGACCCCCTGGGCACCTCAAACTTCTTTTCACTTCCAGCTGACGTGACAATTTTAGCTCAAATGTCAGAATCATTTCATTTTCCGCTATAAGCATGATTCTTACCAGAATGAAAAATCGTTTTTAAAAAGGGTCCGAAAAATGAAATAACACACAGTTTTTTTGGTTTAAAAAAAGCCTAATGTGTCGTAAACTATGAAGTAGTGCCTAGTAACCTCGGTTGTTTTTAAAACGGCTTCCCATACACGGCTTACGGGACACGGCTACAACGTGGGTCCATGCCGCAGAGTGGCGGCCCCACTCCCAGCTCCAGGTGGACCCCTTCCTACGTCATTAATTGGGTGACATGCGACAATAAATCAGAATGCGTCACTATTTTTATAAACTCTACTGTCAGCACATTAATTTGTGACATGCATTTCATACATTGGACGACTGGCTAAAATATAAGTATAGATTTTTACATGATGTATAGTTCTAAGAGGTAGGTGCTGTGAACCATGCATTTGTTCATCAGGAAGGGTCCATTTGCCCTGGCCGGTGTGACTTGGTGGACTGAGCACCAGCCTGCAAATAAAAGGGTCGCAGGTTCGATTCCCAGTCAGGGCACAGGCCTGGGTTGTGGGCCAGGTCCCCAGTTGGGGGGGTGTGAGAGGCAACCACACAGTGATGTTTCTCTCCCTGTCTTTCTCCCTTCCTTCCCTGAGAGCAGTGGGGGAGAAACTGGGTTTGAACAATAATAAAATAAAATAACAACAAAAAAAGAAGAAGTGTCCTTTAAGTGGCTACTAAGAACTGGTCACTATTCTAAGTCCTGGAAGTAACAGAGGAACCAAGTCAAGGAAAGACAGCAGGTGTGCAAACAAATCCTCACTCCTCGGGGGGTTCAACCATGGGCACTGAGTATTCGCGTGACCAGGGAGGTGCCAGCTGACATGGAAAGAGAAGACCCAATGGGCTCTCAGTCTGTAAGGCACATCACAAATACACACAGATTCCTAGGTCCCGGGCTCTGAGGTGTGACCCAGCAGCGAGGGGAGATCCCAGGACTCTGCCTCTTTAACAAGCAACCAAGAGCTTCCAGGAGCACAGAGGATCCACTCTCAGAAACACTGGGGAAGTACCCCCCAGGTCAGTCAAAATTGGGGGCTTTTTTCACAGAAGTATTGCCCTGGGGGTCCCTTGGTTTCACTTCCCCTCAGAGACCCAGAAGACGTCCGATTGGTTTAATCTTTCAAATGACTTCACAGAACTGGGAGAATAACTGGGGTGCTGGAGAAAATACATCCCCATGTCCTGGTTTCCTCTCACCTCCTGAATCGGGCTCCCAAGGTGGAGCCCAGGAATCCAGAAACTGCCCAAATCTCGCCAATGGATTCTGTGGTTCAGCCAGGATTAGAAACAACTGACTAGATTGTCTCTAATCCAACATCAACCCTTCAGAGTCCATGAATGCAATGAGCATCTGAGAGAGGAATTGCGCTTTGGCTGCCAAAACAAGGCCCCGATAAACCTCCCTGCAAGAGAGAAGTTTAAGATTCCTCGATGTCAGCAGAGCCTGCGACAGGACTTAGTCCAACTACGAGTTTTCAGAGTAAATATTATTACAATGATGTAGAATTTTAGCTGGGCCTGTTAACGAAGCAGCTGAACCACCTGGGTGGGTCAAGGGGCCCTGATGCAAACATGCGGTTCAACAGCTATTATATGTCAAGTTCAATGGGCTCCTCAGATCAGGCAGCAAAGATCTGCCATCATTGCGATCCCCACAAGAGGAGTCCCGAAAGAATGGGTCCCTTTGTCAGCTCGAAAACAGGAAACCTCGGTAAGCACACGTTTAAGTCGATGCTGAGTAATACATTCCCCGGCTAATGCGGATTATTAGGGGAAGGAGATGCCTAACAAGTAACTCAGAGCTGGTAATCACTGTCATTTCACAACTCCCATTTTCTCCAGAGGCAAAGGTGACAAATACTTGCCAACGAGCTGGTTCCTGCCCCTGACCTTTCGCCTTTCTCCCCAGGGCATCACCAACCAGTGTCCGCGATGGGCGATGGCCGGCACCCAGACCAGGCTTTGCTGGAGAGAAGGGGAATGAATACCTAGAGGAGCACGTGGCAGCCTCTCCAGCATCTTCTCTCATGATGGCCCCTGGAGGTGCATCAGACCCCACCAGACAGAGGAGACATCCCCTCACTTAACAGCCTCAGTGGGGTCCCCCGTGCCTACACAGTAAAGCTCACGCAGCTTACAGACACACGCAAGGACACCTCCCACTGGGCCTGGGCTCCCCTCCCTTCCCCCACCCCGCTTTCCCTCTCTCACTGAGCCCCTCCTCTCCGTGAACATTAAGCCTCTTCCGTCCCACAACTCAGGGCCTTTCTCTGCACGTGCTAGGGCCCCCAGTACAGTCCCTTCCTGCTCCCTTTCCTCACCTGGCAAATCTCTCCCACTTCTCAAGACCCAGCTCTGACAGTACTTCCTTGGCGAGGCCTTCCCAGATCACCACATCCCTGCGGACCCACCCTTGGTGCTCTGGGGCCCTTTGTTCGAACTCCTGTAATAACGAGTCCTCTGCTAGACTATCACAGATCTACTGCCCACCCAACTCTTCTGCTGGCCTGTGAGCAGCTCAAGGCCAAGTTCATGGTAGCTTCTTAAAATTACCGGTTGGTTGTTTAGAGGAAAGGAAGGGAGGGAGGGAGGGAGTAAGGAGGAGAGATGGATGGAGTGGCAGACGAGGGAAAGGAAAGAAAGGAAAGGAAAGGAAAGGCAAGGAAAGGAAAGGAGGCAGAACGGAGAACTGGCCTGGGGACCGGAGGCACAGACAATCACTGTGAAGTCCGGCGGAGGTACACACAGGTGCAGTGAGGTCATGCCGGAGAATCAGCCAGAACAGTCCAGGCCAGTCACACTGGAATCTGAACCCTAACACAAGAGGAGAGCTGGAGCAACTTCCGTATCCAGTGCAGGGTGGCACGTGCGAAGGAATGACAATAAAGAAAGGCTTGGACAAGAGCTGAGCAACAACGCCAAGGTGTCTGTTAGCATCCCGGCAGGAGGGAGGGGGCTGTGGGGAGAAACAGGGTGTGGCCGCACGGTGTCTCGAGCAGGTAGGGACAGGAGAGGAGGGGACAGGAGCCAGCAGGCAGCTGTCGCTGAAGCCCTGCCTGTGCCTAGAATGCGCTTAGGGTCCTCCAGCCCTTCAGTTCGGGGTCCCAGGCACCCCGCCCTTCCCCACCAGCATGCCTCACACGTCACGGAACTCTTCGGTCTAACATGGGGCTGCCCCAGGAAACCGAAAGGTCCCCCAGGGCAGCAAGTGCTGCCTCTGCTTGTGCGTCACTGGGGCTGGACTGGCTGCACCTGGAATGCCCCTGGCCTACAGGGAGCCCCCCGTGAGTACTGGTTAAATGGCTGCAAGGAACGCAGGTCAGGGGGGCCAAACCCGCCCATCGTGGAAGCAGGGCAACAGGACAAAGAACCCCACCTGGGAAGGCGCTGGAGGACAACCCGTGACGTAGCAAGGGTGCCAGCAGGACTGGTGCTCACGCAGCCTCGGACACTCGGGTGTGAGGCAGGCGTGGCAGCTCGCCCTGCCCTGGGCTCTCCCTGATCAGACAGGGCTGTTGGACGGGCCAGAATCGAACGGTGCCGCTACCTCACCACGCCGCCGAGGTGGACACAAAGGAGCTCCAAAGCCACAGTGACGCATGGCAAGGAGCTCTGGGGCGGAACAGAGACGGAGAAGACACCTCAGTGCCAGCCACGCTGAGGACGTGGCCTCATGGAATTGGTCCTCAGGGAGGCCGGTGCCAAGTCCACCCCTGACTTCATTAGACGTGAAAACGCAGTCAGGGCGGAATGGAGGGGTCACCTCCACTGTGCAGGTCACCTTTCTCTCAGTGAGCCCCCAGGAGACGGCCCTGGAGAGCCCCGCATTCCCCACTTGCAAGTTAAAAATTCCGGGAAACAGCCCCTCTCCCCGGAGCCCACCCTGGGAGAAGGGCTCAGGGTACCGAGAGCAGCCAAGGGCTGCGTGGGCCTGCTCTGCGCCCCGGAGATGCGGGGGTTGGAAATAAACTACAGCCATGATTTAAGTAATTCCATCTATGTGTTTCCGGAGATTAATTACAGTTATTGCCTCTGACACCAGTCAGGGACAGCAGACCGCTTTTGTGAGCCTTACAACAGGAGTTGAAACGCATTAGTCGTAATGGCTGATTTTGTTTTATTACATCTGACTCAGAGCCAAAGGTGGGCAGCACTTAGAGCTGCCCATGGACGCTGATGCCTGGACAGCGGCTCCCCTCCCTGGCCTCCTCTGGCACCTGCACCTGCTCCCCGCGCCCCTCGGCACAGGACAGCAGGAGGGGGCGGGGAGGCAGCTCCCCACCTCCAGAACGTGCCGTGCCGGTGCCGCTGATCAGAGGTACGACCAGGGTCCCTGCCCTTCCAGGGTGCACAGGGGCCAATCACAGTCTAACAAGCACCATCCCATACAGGCGATACCACACGCCTGCCCACGGGTCAGGTAACAGGAGGGTGGGAATGCACACAGACGGGAAGGGGAGCTCCAGGTGGAGAAATCGGGAAAGGGGGTGGCACAGGAGATGAGCCGGCAGAGAAGTTACCTGCTCGGGCGACGCAGATGGAAATTGGGTTCTTGGCGCCACACACGGCCTAGGCAAAGGGGGGCAGCTGAGGGAGGGTGGGCAGAGCATCAGATGCGTCCCTCTGTCTGTGCAGGCTGGAGACGCACGTGCTTGGAGGCCAGTGAGGAACAGGAGCGTCCTCGGAGGGAGCGCGCGCCCAGAGAGCAGCGTGGGGCGGCGTCCGACACGCAGCCAGCGGGGCCTTTAAGAAATTACCTTCTGCCAAGCATCGCTGGTTCGATTCCCAGTCAGGGCACATGACTAGGTTGCCCGTCAGGTCCCCAGTTGGGGGCGCGAGTGAGAGGCAACCACACAGTGATGTTTCTCTCCCTCTCTTTCTCCTTTCTCCTCTCTCTAAACATAAAATAAATAAATAGAAATTACCTACCCCGGCCTGGTTGAGAACCACTGCCCTAGGACAGTCACACCGGTGACCAGGGTCTGTCCTAGTGCTTCAGTACTAGAGGGATTAGCGTGGCGGGCTTGGTAAACTTTAGTCGGGTGGCCTGGGAATCCGCCTCTCACGTCCACAGAGAAATGCAATGTTGAATGTGAAACCATTGACTTAGAAACAGCTTCCAAAGACCGTCCGTCTGTGCGTCATGGACTGGACCCCCAACCAAGAGAGGTTTGTTTCCTGTCTTTAAGGGGTGCTTCCACTCTTCAAGGAGAACGTGCAGTCTCGTGGGAAAGATAAGTATTTTGGGTGAAGGAGCCAGGAGTTTCGAGCATGAGGGCACGTACAAGCCCCCGTGCCCAGACACCAGGACAGGCACACCGCCCACCAGGCAGACCCCCAGGCAGCTCCACGGTGGCCTGTCTCCATAAGCCTTAGAGAAAAAGAGCACAAGAATGGAATGTGTTTAAAATCCATAACATCTTCACAAAGTTAATTTTACTGGAAAACGGCTCTCCCTTTTTAGAACATTGGTCCCTAAGGAGACAGTAGGGGTGGGTGGTGGTGGGTGGAGAGACTAGTTTTTATTTTTATGAACTTGCCTAGGAAAACCGATACACCCTAAGCCCATCTAGTAATAAAATTCCACTGCATCTTTCTCTGGCCTGTTGACTTTGAAACCACCAATCTCAATCCACTTGGAACACTCCATGCAAAATAATCACCATTCCGTTGATTTTCATTTGGCTTTAACAGAAAGGAGGAGTGGGGAGAGAGGCGAACAAGGTCCCAGTTAACGATTAAGAAAATAGGGCAGAAATTAACATCTGTGCAAAATGAATCAAGACTGAGTCTCTGGATCTCTACACTGTCCGTGGATTCTTTTTTCTTCACAGACAAGACATTATGTCTTTCTTCCCTGCATATTTTCTGGATCCATCATCAATACTCCATATAAATCCTTAAACATCAAAAGGAGTTTCTACTCCTGACCTTTAAAAAAAAAAAGTTCAAAAGATACAATAAAGTTGTACTATAAAATTATGGATGCTAGCATAAACAGGCACCTATACACGTTTATATAGTGCATACCCATATAACTATTTTTAACTTTTTATTTGGACATAATTTTAGACATAGAAAAGTTGAAGAATAGTATAAAGAATTCAGAATTCCCATAACCTTTCACCTAAATCCCCCCAATATCACCATTTATCCCATGTGCGGGGAGAGGATACATATGTAAGTTGCAAATGTGACACACTTTTATCCCTAAGTGCTGATGCTTTGGTCTCCTACAAACAAGAACATTCTCTTACATCACCACAATATAATGATCAAAGTAAGAAAATGAGCAATCCTATCGTTCAGACCTATTATACAGACTTTAGCGACCTGTAGCGCAAAAGAAAGTCCCAGGTCACACATGGCGTTCCTGCATCACATGGTCGGCACACCGACCTCTGCGTGTACAGAGCAGAGACCACTCGCCCTCCCGCGGGAATGCAGAAAATGCCACGGCCTTGATCTCCTCCTAGGACCCGACTGGAGCGCACCATGCAGGCGGCCAGAGCAGCACCGCATGGAAATGGGTGGTGGGTATTTCCACCTGCAGCGATCTGAAGAACTAGGGCTACATGAAGATGAAAAGGGAGAACGCGCAGCATTTGTGACTCTGCAAACAGGATCTGGCGACGAGCACACAGCAAAGCCTTAAAAAAGTGGAAGGAGGATGAAGTGACATGGAAGGCAAAATCGAGGTCACTGTTCCCGGGAATCGTGGTGGGGGTGACAGCGCTGTGTGTTATTCTGAGACTCTCGGATGTACTCTGAGATGACGCAAGGAGACATGCTAATTCTAATATTGCCATTCTGTGTGCTTGAGAACTAAGGCTTTTGGTGTGAAAGAAAGTAGAGACAGATGTGAATTTGAGTTAGAAATCAGGGTGCATCTACAAGGCATTTTATCTTTTTAGAGAAAAAGAGAGGTACGCAGGCAGACACATACATATACGTGCCTATACACATGTGTGCGTGCCTGTTTCTGTCCACTGCAAAAGCCTAAAAATAGTGACCAACCCTGTTCTAGAGCCACATCAGGAGCAACTTGGTCAGAGAGGCCTAATTTCAAGAGTTCCTCCAGGTCAAAGATGGAACAATGTGAACTCCTAAAAGGATGAGAATTGCAATAGATTGAAACTCATCAAATACGTTTAAATCCACGAACTCACAATGACATGTTTAAAAACCTAATGGGTAAACTTTTCAGGATGACAAGGAACTACCACATTATTTTGCAAACTAAGTAAGTAAGCGGGACGTATCAAACATTTATCTTATTTTTCTGTATGAACCATCCCACTAGGTAACCAAATAGTCCATGGCAGGAGGTATCTCCTTATAAAACGACCCCAGCTAATAAGGGAAAGTAAGATGCTAGAATTGGCGCGTCTACCATTCTGCGGCCCCCCGTGAATGCATGGACCCAGGCAACGCACATTGCAGCTGCCAACGTGGAAAACAAGGGGGAACCCGCACACGTGCGATGAAGGGCGGCCCGTGGTCAGCCGGCCCAGGGCTGGCGCGGAGTCTGCGTCCTCTGGGTCCAGCTGCCAGTGGGCAGGACGGAGAACAGAGGAGCGTGTTGAGCTGCAGCCTGAGTGTGCACTCGACAAAACCCAGCCTGGGGACACTCCACAGGTCGAGTGGCCAGGTCTTCCAGTTTATTTATTAAAAAGGGGAAGAGATTGAGAAGGAGAAATCGGTAGTTTCGGAACAGCCGCAGGGGTGTCAAGTACAGCACAGGAAATAGAGTCGATAATATTGTAACAATTACGTGCGGTGCTGGATGGGTACTGGACGTAACGGAGGGACCACTTTGTGAAGGACGTGACCGTCTAACCACTGTGCCAGCCACCTGAAACTAACGCTAAATGACAGTGAATGTCAACAGTTACTAACAATAAAAATGTCTTGTCCTAAAGTTTCTTGTCCTGAAACTACAGTGTTTACAACTGTACACTTTTGATTGACCCATAAAGAGGCAATAAACTTAATACCATGAAAGCCATAAAAGTGACTATTTTAGGTGAGAGTCAGGAAGGCTCTAGAGTAACTGGAGAAGTTCTATTATAATAAAAAGATTTAAAATACGTTTACAAATCAGAAAACAAAATGGTTATTATTTGAGAAAGACCTTCCAGAAAAGAATCCGTCATGATGATGATTTACAACATTGGGAACCCCTTACAATATACAAGGGGGGGGCACCCAAAACACAGAATTTATTTATTTTAAAAATGTGTATTTATTCTTACATGGTTAAATTTCGGTCACCTTCAAAGTCCTCTCCATTTGATGCAATACACCTATCGAGATTTCTTTCCGCTGCTCAAAACAGTTTTGGAACTGGTCAAGTTTGATACTTTTTAGTGCTTCTGCTGTTTTTTGTTTTCCCTCTTCCACATAAGCAAAATGTTTCCGTATGAGGACTTTTCTACTGGGCGAAACAAAAAAAAAAAAAAATTGCTCAGGGTGAGATCGGGTGAACAGGGAGGGTGGGGCATGGTGGTCATGCCATGTCTGGTCAGCGCAGTGTGGGCAGGTGTGCTCGTAAATCACCCGTCATGAAATGGGCAAATGCGTTGAAAGAGTCTTCAAAAAAATTTCACTGAAGCCAAACGCAGCCTCTTACAACAACGCCAGCTGGTGCACTGATACAGATGGGCTCCTAGAACACTCACCTAGTGGGGGAAGCCTGTACTGCAAGGGGCCCGCCTTCCAGAAGGTAATTCCAGGTTTTATGGGTGCCCGCTCATAACATGTCTATAAAATAGATGCCTAGAAGAAGTCCTGAAGTCCGCACACCGAGCTCTGAGCTCTGAATGGTGGGGTGGGTGTAAGAAGGGGAGGGGCGTGGGAACACTCAAGACAAGAGGACTTTCGCTTTTTGCTTGATGTATGTTTATACAGCTTGCATTTTTACCAGCAGCTTTTCATGTATTATTTATATAGATTAAATGAAGCGATCAGTCAAGCAGGAGTGAGTAAGTGAGCTAAGGAACGTGTGAGCTGGTGGGTGAGGGGTACCAGTAGGCATCGGGGAGAGGGCCTGGCCTGGGTGGGCGAAGGAGCGAGAGTTTGCAAATGAGGGGTGGGCAGGTTCTAACAGCAAAGTCTTCATGAAATCAAGTGAGCAAACCGCAGGGAAAAGACAGGTCACGTAAACCCTGGTCAGCCCAGAGACTCCACAGCCTGCCTAGCTGAAGATGCTTAAATCCCTAGTCGCTGCCACAGTGAGGTTTGGGCTAAAACTTTATAAGTAAAAAATGTACAAGGAGATGTGAAGACAGACCAGCCAAGCACGAATTCAGAACCCGTGTGCATCCAAACACCACCCGCCTGCCCACCAGGCAGCCCCTCCCCATGAGGTCCCACCAAGAAGTCTCGGGGCCTTCCGCGGCAGCCTCCCCAGAGAACCCTGAAGAGCACGGCTGCATTCCACCCAGAACTATCACTTCACACACGTGACTCTTAAATGCAGAGCCACGGCCTCTGAGTCACTCACCGCCCAGCTCCTCCATTCAGCGCAGAAAGGCATTCTTTCCAAATTGAAGCAATTGAAAAACAACTCTACCTCCCACTCAGTGTCTCCAAGCCGCCCTATTTATAACTCTGGGGATTTAAGTTTCTGGAAAGCTTGTCGGAAGGAGGGTGCGTGGCTTCACTTCCCTGGGCTTCAGTCGGGGTCTTCGGCCATAAAATGAGAAGGACACACACCCCACCTCAGAGAGGGGGTAACTTCAATGAATCGTGACATGCCCAGCACACTGCTTGCTACATAGCAAGTACTCAGTGGGCGTTTGCTGTATTTTCTTGTTGTTTTTTTCTCACTACGGTGAAACTCACATAACAGAAAATTGGCCATATTTAAGTGAGTGACTTAGGGGCATTTAGTATGGTCCCCGTGTGGCACAACCACCTCTGTCTAGTTCTAAAACATTTCATTTCCCAAAAGGAAGCCCCCTGTTTGTTAAGCAGTGACCTCCGTATTTCCTTCCCCTCCCCCCCACCCCCACATCCAGCCCTCACAACCGCCAACCTGCTTTCTGTCTCTATGGCTTTACCCAGTCTGGATATAAAATAGCATGCAAGTGGAATCGTACAACATGCAACATGTTATGTCTGGCTTCCTTCACCGAGCGTGATGTTTTCAAGATCCATCCCTACGGCAGCATGTGGCAGGACTGCGTTCCTTTCTAAGACGGAATGACACGCCATTGCACGGGTATGTCACGCTTTGGTTACCCGTTTCTCCGTCGGTGACGTGAGTTGTTTCCAGCTTTTGCCTGTGCTGAAAGTGCCGTCACGGATGTTCTTGTACGTGCATTTGTTGGAGTGCCTGTTCTCAACTCTTTTGGGTATAAATCTAGGAGTGAAATTTCCAGGGCATCTGGTAATTCTATGTCCAACTTTTTGAGGAACCCCCCAAAAACATTCATTTCAGTGCCTGCTGAGGACAGGCCCTGTTTCACAGCAGGGAGGCGGTATAAATTATTCTTGAGCCAGAGGCCCAATGGGGATTCATCCTCTGTGAGCACCAAACAAATCATGATAACTTCCCATGGGTCTAGGCAAACTCATGACAGCCGAACCTCAAATTTCAGAGTAGTCCTTATCCCCCCAAATGCACCTACCTCAAGTGTTTGTAGGTAAATAAACCTATGCTTTTCGTAGTGCCGATAACTTCCACCGAAGTCAAACTTGACATTCTACGGCATCTAACTAATGAAATACGTTCCCAGGCCCTAAACCGTACGTATCCATGCACACCCAAACGCAAAACGGCAGAAAGCCCGTCCAGCATAAAGGCTCAGACGGATCCACACGTAAGTGCAGGCAGGTCAGAGAAACAGTGCATGATGGGAGGACAACAGAGGAGGCTTCGGGGACACTGAGCCAGGGCAGAGATTCAGGGAGCAGATCAAGACAACAAGAGCGCCGGGACGTGGAGGAGACTTGCCACTTGTGGAGGGAGGCAGGGTTGAGAGAGGAGAGAGGAATGTGAGCTCCCAGCCCTTGCCAATATCTTCCACGGCTAATTACACCCTGACAGCCTACGAATTCCTCTAATAGCTTTCAATGGAGAAACTATTCTCCCCATCCTTGCAACTGTGAAGTGGTGGAGCTGGTTCAGACTGGCTTCCAGTCACCCAAGTGGCACTGATTACAGTGAGTGGGTGTGGGCAAGGGAGAAGGCAAGAATGCATTCTTCTGAGAACGTTCTCAGGAAAAAAGAAAAAGCACCATGTATGGGAAATCTCAGACACTACACGTAAGATGTCCTATTTCTCAACTGAAGCCAATATCTGAGGGGTACTTCTCTCCCTCTCCCCCTCCCCCCCTCCCTCCCCCTCCCTCTCTCCCTCTCCCCCTCTCTCTCTTCCCAACCCACCACCCCTAAAGACAAGGACCTGACAGAGGAGCTAACCTCTCGCCACCGACCTTCAAAGTCATCCTTCAGAGCCAAGGATCACTCTTTCTCACCATGAAGGGTTCCGGCTCCATATATGTCCACCTAAAAACCAAACTTTCCCAGAGACGAAAGCTCTCTCGTCTCTAACCAGCAGCTTCTTTCAGGGTTCTGGATGAAGGCGATAATATTTAGCCATGTATATGGTGCCTCTCGTCTTCCATATACTTTACAGCAGTTAGCAAATATGGGGGGGGGGGGCAGGGAGGGGTGGTATAGTAGGCTGACAGACAACCTTTAGACCCCTAGGCCATTGCTTCTATGCGACTCGCCTACCCTTTGAGTATTTCAATAAAGCAGGAATGGAACCAAGACCCACTGAAAGAGGCCCAGTCAAAAGTTCTAAGAAAAGAGCTGTCTATGAGCCAGAAGAAAACAGGTAATAACACATGTGTGATGGCCCCAAAGGTAAGTCCCACATCTGCTGAGGGTCACTGGTTTCTGGAGTCAGGCGCATCCCATCTCGAATGCCTGTCCTCCCATGCTGACGCCACATCCTTGGAGCACGCCAGCTCTCTCCTTGGAGCACGCCAGCTCTCTCCTTGGAGCACGCCAGCTCTCTCCTTGGAGCACGCCAGCTCTCTCCTTGGAGGAGGGAGAAAGACCACCCCCTACCACATAGGTTTCAGCGAGTGAATGTCCAGCCTAGTGACCAGTGACCATGGTGGGGTGGTAATGAGATGCCCCATGTCAGGGGCCCGATGTGGAGAATATAACTTATTGTGTAGCAGAACTGCATCTTTCCAAAATGTTAAATAGTTTGGGGAATCCTTGAAAATGTTGAAAAGTAACAAGTATTTTGCATCTTTAACAATGTGGGGATTGGTTTCTTAATGATTTTTAAAAACCTTTGCGTTGGTAACTGGGTGCTAACAATGATGCACCAGCGAGCCCTTCAGAAGATGTCGCCAAGGAGAGCGGGGAGCGAGCCGCGTGCCACGCACCACGAAAACCCAGGGAGGTGCTTCTCCCCCCATCACCCTGCTGGCCTCCACTTACTTCCTTCGCGGGTGTGGACTGGAATGAGGTGGAGTCCTGCGCTGTAGGAGCGTCTCCAGGACCCAGAAGGGCTTACAGAAAAAATGATCTGTTTGCTCCTCGCATGGGTGCAGAAGGAGGGTGAAGACCGTTGAGACTTAGTTGTTCTCTCGTCAGCAGAGGGTTCAGACACGCGGAGTCATTTCTGTGCCTTGTACACGTAGGACAATCTCCCTACTTAAATATCATCAAGCCAACCAAGCCATCCTGGAGAATGTTGAATGTCCAGCTGGGTATTCACTAATGACTTCAGAAGCTATTTCTCCGGCCCAGATCTCACCTATAAATTTTAGAGCCATAAATTTCACGGGGGCATCTCAAATTCCACCTCCCGATCTGGCCTTACGATCTTCTCCCCCAGTCCGGGCCCTTCTTCCCACTTCCCGTGTCTCCTCACACAGTGAGTGGTCCTTCCTGCATCCGGTCTTACCAGGTAGAAAATGAGAGGCCTGCCATGCACCGTGTCTCCCACCTCCCACGCAAACATCGTAGGCAACCCATCACCAACGCCTGTCTACTTTCCCTCCTAATAAAAATCAGGTCACTTCGTTTCTCTCCAATTCCTCGGCCACCAACGTACAAACGCTACAGACTCATATTTCCTGCATGAACTAGTCCCCCAGGGAACCCCCTGGCCCTGCCCTAATCTCTTCCCCACAGTTTCCAGAATGAGCTTCTCAAAACTCAAAGTGTCACTGTAACTCCCTCCTTCCCACCATATGACAAAATCCGGGGCAGGGCAAGGGAAGGGCCCAGGGCCTGTGACCCCGGGCAGGGTCCTGCAGGGAGGTCACAAAGATCCGGGCCTCTGTCACCACGAGCAGATTCTGTAGGAAGACGGAGTGCAAATGATGGACATCCCCTCACATCGCCTCTCTGAGAATCTCGGGTCACAAACGGAGGGTCAATGGTGGGGGTCGGGAAGAATGAGAGAAAGAAGGACAATGTCACTGCACAGCATTCCAGAGCCTGCAGGACAAAGTGGAAACATGCCAAAGAAAACCCCACGGAAATTGGGCCTCTCTATCCACAGTCCCGCAAAAGGGACAAGGACGTTTCGTAGATATCTGCGAATTTGAGATCCCTTCCAAGTCACCCAGCCCCGCCCACCGTCTGAAACCCCGTCAGACATTCCCGACTAATGGGGAGAAATGCAGTCCTCCGCCTTTCCTCAAGAGGTCCGAGGAGGTGCGGTTAGACCGGCTGTGTGACGTGTCACAGAAGCCACCTCGAGCTTCGAAAGGGTGACGGGGAGAGACCTGTCGTGCCCAATGGTACAGACTTTCCCGGCTGAGAACAGCCGCTCGCTCTGTGCCGTTCCTGGGCTGTGAGCTGCCAGAGATGCTTCCCGCACGCTAAGAGGACTCCGGTCCTGTGCTTTTCCCGTCTCCATAACTACTCATTCACTATTTTTTAAGCTATGAAGATGAACATTTCTCTCACACGGGTGCTTATAGTAAAAAAAAAAAAAAAGAAAGAAAAAAAAGCTGTCATGATTTTCATGACGTATCTTGGGAAAACTGGAAACATAACAAAAATGCAAGGAAAACAATCTGTCCTGCAGAAAGGCTGCACCCTCCCCAAAAGCCACCCTTCAGCTCTTTCTGGCACTGAAGTTGAAAGTGTTTGTTTACCTTTAAAAACTTCAACTTTAAAGCAATATATGGTACAGTATTCCCTCACTTATCATGGGTATCATGTTCTAGACCCTGCCCCCCGCGAAATAGGAACCTTACATTTATTCTACACGCTTAAACCTACATAACTGTAACAACATACGTATACAGCACCGCAGAATCCGCGATAAATAATAATATTTTCTAAAATCCCGTAACACAGTGAGGCCACGATTCATGAGCCGCGATATAGAGAGGGACGGCTGTATCTTGACCTTGCATTTCAAATAGAACAACAGCATTCTAAACTCCAGCTGTACAGAAAAGTTAAACACACACACACACACACACACACACACACTCACGGCTATGTGGCTGGAGTCTCTGGCTCCAGTTCATGACTGAGATGATGTTTGAGAATCTAATCCCACAAAAGCACATGGCGTCGTTGTCACGCATGCAGCCTTCTCTCACCCATTCGAAGACCCCACCTGCCCTGCTCCATCCCCTCCACCTGAACCGCCGCCAAGCAGACCAGAGCCCTTTTCCTCTGAGTTACTGAACTTCAAGCTTTACCCGCGACATTTCCTGGCCTTGATAAACACCCTAAAGCGTTCAGGGTGGCTAACAAACAGTAGGTGTCGGCCAAAGGGTTAAGAATTCATGCTCCCAGATAATAATCATCAGTACATTGTTCTGGAAAATTAAATACACCTGGGCCAAGTTCCTTAAGGCTGTATCCTTTGGAGATGTTTCAGTTTTTTAGAAAAGAAGAAACAGTTCAAGAATGTGAACCTCATTTCTCACATATATTTTCCTAGGCATTTTCTCTTTCTTTTCTTTCTTCCTTTCTTTTCAATATTTTTATTATGTGCTTTGGGTTTTCCTAAGATTTTTACCTACTCTTGCCCTCCTTGCATATCAAAAATGTCCTTGCATTTTGCCATCTTGGTGGGGACACCAAATCATCAAAAGAAAAGCTCATTCAAGTTCTGGCTGCACTATCATCAAATTCAGACCCTCTGCCTGCACAGACCCCGGCGGCAAGGACGCACGGCACCTGGCTACCTTGGGGAGTGAGCATTCATTCATTCCATAAAGTAAATGCTGACTTAATCCTCTCTGTGCCAAGCACCGGGCTCACATCGAGGCTCCAATCAGGGCTTCCTGGTTCTCAAGAATTCACGTCTGCTGGAAATAACAGACTAGAACAGAGGGAGGCACAGGCTCTACCGGAGGAGAGGACACCGGTGGAACAAGGTGTGCCGTTTCCTTCCAGCGGGCAGGGACGAAGCTGACCTCAGGGTTTCCTCGGAGGCGCAATGAACACAGCTCAGCCTCCGTGGGCCTGAGCCCCTGCACGGCTGAAGGGACAGGAACACTCTGTGACCAGCTTACTCACAGTCATGTGAGCAGAAGCTAACCTGCTGCGGTGTTTTGTGCCATTGCAGGCTTTGAGATCTGTGCGCGACACCAGCTGGGCCTACCCTACCTGACCCTGGCCTCGGCTAAGACGGGGGCAGTGCGGATGGAAAGAGACAGTCAAGAGACGTTGGGGAGGTTAACCTCAAGTCCTGGCTCCCAGGTCTAAGTGTAGGTGAGAGTGAAGAGCAGACAGTGCTGTCATTTCCAGCCCAGGGGAAAGGGACGCTTTCGGAGGCCGTTCATCTGAAAGCGTGCACACCGGCAGCAGGAAAGGCTCTGGAGGAAAGTAACGAGATCTGTCTGAGACCCACAGAAGCTGGGGCCACTGTGGGGGACCCAGGTGGAGCTGCCCAGTGGGCAGTTAGAATCATAAGCAAGGAGCTAGACCATGGAAGCTTGGGAGAGCTGCACAGAAGCTTCCAGAACAGCCCGTGCGGCCCAGGAGAGTTTCCTGTGCACACTGTAAGGAAATGCAGACGGGACAGCGGACCATATTAATCAGTTACGGCGGTGCCTCGACGCCGATGACCGGCGAGCCGCGGATGGTGAAGCATTTTCTCTTGGGCGGTGGCATCGAGACTCATACAAGTTCCAGCAAATGCCGTGAGCGGCGCGCAGTGCCCGGTGCGGAAACACATTTTCTCGTCAAAATGTGACAGGTGCCATGTTTGATGAGTTCTGAAGCCAATGAGTACCCAGGTACCACTGTGTTTTAAAAATTATTGGTAACCACCCAGTCCAGGTGGCGCGGTTGGAGCATCGTCCTGTACTGTACACCGAAAGGCTGGGGGTTCAATACGCAGTCAGGGCACATACCTAGGTTAAGGGTTCAATCCCCAGTCAGGGAGCCCATGGGAGGCAACCAGTCAATGTTTCTCTCTCACATGGATGTTTCTCTCTCTCAGCGCCCCCCCCCACCCTTCCTCTCTCTCTAAAATCAATAAACATATCCTCAGCTGAGGATTAAAATTTCTTCAATGATTGGTAACCTTTTAGGGTGGACACTAAATGAGTTAAGAGTGATAAACTGTATGGGTTAAGAAATCCCAGCTCTGCCAGGCACTGGAGTAGCAAGACTTCCTCTCCTGGAGGTTTCATTACAGGACGGCTGCGCGGGACAAATGGGGTAACATACCCGCCACTCAGGGCTCAGCGCCCGTACGTGCAGTTGCCACAAGAGCTGGTACTTACTGAACTATTCTGTGTTCTCCTGATCCGCCCGCTGAATCTTGGCACTATCTCTGGTGGGTAAGATCACCTTCCCTGTTAGGCAGGAAAGCAGGAACCTGAGATCAGAGAGGTTCAATCGCTCACTCAAGGTTGCACAGCCTATGGTGACCCGGGGCCATCGCCCCAGCAGGCGGGCTCTGGTTCGTGGGCTCTCTCCGGCCACATGACACACCCATGGCAGGACGCTCACCTGAGGAAAGCACAGGGACCCTTCCTCCTCGGCCTCTCCCGAGCCGGGCCCAGGAGGCATCTCCAGCAGCTGTAAGAGCTCGCTCACTGTCCTTACCAAGCACTTTATCAGGGCATCTGGCAGGTCTCAGCACGTCCTAAGTGCTGATGAGAACCTCTGATTCGCTGATGAAGAGCAATTTCACAAGAATGGGGAAAAGTCAAGAACTCCCAAGAAACAAATACCAGTCAGGCAGGATAATAATCCTGGGGCTTACAGAAGCCTCTCAATTATTCCAAGCATGTCCACACGCTGCATCTCATTCCACCAGAGGAGACCGGGACACAGGCCACCCGAAGGTTCACGGAGGGACACAGAGTTCACCGGCAGGGAAAATGGAAATTGCTGCTGTCGAAATAGGCCACTTACTGCATCTATCTCCTCCCTCTTTCTCATCCTGGATTGTCACAAGCCCAGGAGGACAAGCAGAGTCGGGGAGATGGGGCGGTTTGGCTGCCTGGCCTTCGCTTGGGCCGCGGGACCCCCCTCCCTTTCGGAAGTGCGCTTCCCCAGAGGTCGTGGCCACTGCTGCTCCCACCCGTCTCTCTCTCCCAGGTGGTCCCGTGGCCTTGTCCGGAGACAAGGCCAGACTGGAGCGGAGGCTCTGCTACAAGGGACTGAATGTTAAAGCATCGGGCGGTCGACACTGAAGCAGGAGGAGGATGCTTGGAAAGGCTCCAGAGTTGGGGGCCGTGCGGACCACAGTGCTCGGATTGGCCAAGTGTGACTTCCCAAACAGAGCAACACGGGACGCTGAGCCACCTCCCTGCGCTTAGTACGATACTTCGGGCCCTTCTGGGTAGTTTCCGACCCGGCCTGCGAGAAGCGCTACAGACCCAGCTGCCACGTGCACCGCCCCGCACTGCCCCAGCCCCTCCCGGCTCCGGCTGGCAGCTTCCAGGGGCAGCCACGGGCCCCATGGCCTTCCCTCCACCCCTTCCGGGCCTCTGCGGAGCTTCCCAGCCATGACCTTGTTCCTCAGTGCCCACCACACCTTTCTTTTTTTTAAAGTATTTCTATACTATATTTTAAAACCACGAAACATAAGAGATCAATCCACAAATATCTTAGAAGTCCTTCCAAGTGTCTCTGCACCCGATGGCTGCAGAGGCGGGCTGTGGCCTTTCTCTCCCTCCCTCAGCCTGCCGCTCATCCAAGGGCTGTTCAAGGTGACTCACCCTCTAGTTATTAAAATCAACCTTGTCCCAGCAGACCCAAGACCCTGAGTTTATGCCAACGATAGCAACAGGCTTTTACCACCCAGCCACCCAAATGCCTCCCACTCCCATCACAATGGCTCTAACTGCTGACTCAGCCTTCTCAGATTCCAAAAATAGCCCTTGTGCTTCACCGAGGCCGCCCCCCTCCGCCTTGCTCACACGGGCTCCGAGGAGTCCCCTCTCCAGTTCACGGGGCTGCCCGGGCGCGCCTATCATGGGCATTTTTTAGAGCTGCCCGGAGGGCCCTGGACTGCACGCGTTGGTCAGCGAGGTCCTCTGACTCAGGCTGTCCATCTTGCCCACGGGGAAGCCAGGCCCACTGTGAAAAGTCACGTGGCTGTGAAGGGGGTCAGGCTCCAACCAGCACGCCAGGTGCTCAGACATCGTCAATATTCTCTATAGTCAAGAGGAGGAAAATCACCTCCTGCATTTTTATCCTCCTTAGATAAACATCCAGCTCTGGTTGGTAAAAACAACGTCTTCCCTCAAAAAGAACAGAGCATTTGTTTCTGAGCAGGTGGAAGACAGGCTAGCTCCAGGCAGCACAGCAAAGGCAGAAAGGTGGAGCCTCCTGAGATACCTAACAAGCCACGCAGGAAGCGGTGCGGGGGCTGGAGCGTAAGACGGGGAAAAGGAATGATGAGAAGCAGATTCAAGTAACTGATACCCTTGTCACTGGTCTTCAAAAGTAATTAACCTCCAATTCCATTAATACATATACAGAGGTATAAGTTCCCTCATGTATAAGTCTGTCTTATGGCAGCTTCAAGAAGTCTGTACCCCGAGAACATTGGGGGGAATCGAAGTCTGCTAATCATAGGAAATAGATTTCATATAAAGAAGAATCCCTCAGTCATGGGCGCTCTTCTGCTCAAAAAGTAATGAGCTCCCTGTTACTCAGTGCACTCAGTGAGGAGATGGGTGACGCCCTGGCTGGAAGGGTGAGCGAGTCCTGCTTTGCTGAGAACTGGGCAGGAGGACATTTGCACAGCCCTCCAAGCGTAACAGGTGTGGTCTTCTGGGTCAGCACTAAGGACCCACCTGGGTTTAACCGTAACTCTGCCCCTAACGGGGCTGGATGGCCTAAGCCAAGTAGCTAACCTCTCTGGGCCCCAGTTTCCTCCATGGTAACGGGGGTAAACACTGGTGCTACTTGTCGGTGGTTTCGGGGATTAAATGAGTTCATCCACATCAGGGGTCTATCGAGACATAGTCAATGACCAGGAAATGTTGGTCACTGTTAGTGGGACACACTATTATCCCTGTGAATTCTGAATTCTCATACTCTCTCACTCCCCAGGATTACACCAGGCCTCAGAAGCAGATGTCACTGAAGTGGCCACAGACACAATGTGACATCCTTCCAAGCATAGACCATGCACAAGATACCCAGTTTCCTTCTGAGAGCTCATGCTTTTCTTTATTTTTTAAAATCAAAATGAAGTCTAAGGCCCATGAAAAAGAATGTTCAGATGCAGGCTTACACAATTGATATCTTTATAACCTGTCTTCAAATACAATCAATCGCTAATTACATTAATTAATTACATGACCACATATACACTGATGTAAGTCCTGTCACGTGTGCTCCTGCCTTATGCTACAGAATTCAAGGGTCCTTCCATCCGCAACACTTTGCAAAGCACTTCTGGTCGGGGGAGTAGGAAGTCAGAGAGGGGACCCTTTCTGTATCACCACCTGGCTCCCCGGCGCTGCATTTTTTCAGAAAACTTTACCTTGAACTTCCATGCCTCTTCTTCCCACCCCTCCCCCCACCCGCCCCCACAAATTCACACACACAGCACCTTTGAGAGCCCAGACTGAGGCGGAGACAGAACACAGAGAAGGTTTGTCAGGCCTAACGAGTTGATTCCTGTGCAAAAGTCCCGCCACTGCATTTACAGACTGAATGGGGGAACCTTTCCGCTGCTTCTGGTTGAAAATTCCATTGGCACGCCTCATCCAGGGCCTGTGCCTTTAGCACACACAGTTCCCAGCGCTTGCACAATAATCTACACGTGCAAACACACACGCTCAGTGGTAGGTGAGTGGCAAGGAGCTTCAAGGTGTCTGTGTCATCCCGCCGACAACGGGTCCCTGCGTATCCACTGTATACACACGTCCCCGTCACCCAATGGGCCACAGAATTTAACAAGGGTCAAGCGGCAGGGCACACAGACTTTGACCTTCACAACACGAGGTGCTTGGGTGAGTCCGGCCACGGGCAGCTCTTTCCTCTGCTGACAGCTTGTGACTCGGAGGGACAGTTATGAGGCCTGCACAGTCCCGTTTGACAGCCTCTGGCCACATGTGGCTTTTGAGTGCTTGAAATGTGGCTGATCCAAACAGAGATGGACTACAGCCATAAAGCACACACCAAATTTCAAAGCTTGGGTACCAAAAACAGTCAACTCAATAATAAGCTCTGAGGCCCCGGCTGCTGTGGCTCAGTGGATGGAGCGTCGGCCTGCGAGCCAAGTGTCGCTGGTTCGATTCCCAGTCAGGGCACATGACTAGGCTGCACGTCAGGTCCCCAGTTGGGGGCGTGAGTGAGAGGCAACCACACAGTGATGTTTCTCTCCCTCCCTTTCTCCTCTCCCCTCTCTCTCAAAATAAATAAATAAACAAACAAATTATTTTTTTTTAAAAATAATAATAAGCTCTTAGATAGATTATAAACTACAATGATAATTAGGCTATGTGGGATTAAATTAATATATTACCAAAATTTCACCTGTTTCTCTTCACTTTTTTAATGAGGCCACGAGAAAAAACTTAAATTACACACCTAGTTCACAAAATGTTTTGATTGTGCCGTCCTGACCTGGAGTTCTTATTAAAACTGGAATCTCACAGTGGTGGCCCGGGCGTCCGCGTGATGAAGACACACCCACGTGATGCAGATGATTGACACTGGGGACACCTGAAGTAGCCGGCAGGGCCCTCGACCCTGAGTCAGGACACCTGGGCAGCACCTTATGGAACGGCCCTTTCCACCTTTCCACAAGGGCACGACCAAAACTTAAGATGGTCTTCTGAATCTCTGAAATTTCCATTCCAAATCTTTGAATTTTTCCACTGGAAATAAAAATGGTTTCTCCAACATATTTCTAAAAGTACCCAACGAAATAGGCAAGCAATGCCATGTGGCTTCTGGAGGAGAGAGGGAAAGGAGAGAAGAAAGCTGGTAAGGTCTGCCCCAGTCTAAGCCCGAGCCCACTTCGGGAAAGCGTGTGGGTGAGCCCCACCTCCCTGACGACCAGAGCACACCAGCAAGTGGGAGCTGAGATGATAATACTTCAAATTAGTGCTTATTGGCTCGTGTGTAAGAAGAAAACTCACCAGACTGGCTAAAAGGCAGGGCTCATGGCCCCCACGTGTTCCTTCATCCTGTGAGACGCCCCGCTTTCCCACACCACCTCACTGACACGGTGAGGAAGAGCCAGCAACCAGCTGGCCACCCTGCAGTCCCCGAGACATCCGGGCAAGGGTCTGCCGTGGCCTGGAGCACGCAGTGCACGCGGAAGGACGTTTTCCGCACTAAGTAACACTGACCCACGACACAGGGCTGTGACACCAGGCGCCGTGCTGAGTATAAAACACGCACAGAAGGGGCCGTTCCTGTCGTGCTTTGCGAAGGACTCACACAGCTCTAGCCGCAGACCTTCTCAGATTGTGTGTTTTGCGTTAGCGTGAGTCTCATGCTTGACCTAAATGTCAGCTTCTGACCAAGCTCGTTAAACTGGGGCTGGCCGGTCCCACAAGGACTTTACCATTCCAACCAGCAAGTTCTTCTTGCCAGCTGGCAAAAGGAGGAAGACAAACATATAAGAAGTGTAATCAACAGAACTAGGACCCAGCTTGAGCTAACGCCATGAATAAACACACAGGGACTTGGAGTAAACTGGGGCTCTGTGTACAGTGTGACAGGGCGTTCCTGGCTGGGACTTCTCTGCCTGGCACATCTATCTATCTGATCGGCAGCTCCGCATTCATAGACTTCCCCGCTCAAAAGTTTCCCACTGCCACAGGTGCAGGGCACAGCATTCTGCCTAGAAAAGGAGCTCAATTAATCAGCTTATTGCCAGGTAAGACCTCCAGTCACATCACCGCCTGGTACAGCACCTGACTCTATGGCCTCACCTCTTCCTCTGCACAGAAAACAATGAATAGGGCTCTTTGTGCTGACCTTGATCCCGGCAAAGGATGGGACATTTGGGTATGGCTAAAGGATTGGGGGGGGGGGGCTGCCAGTCACCAGGAACCTATGCTAATGATAAACCCAAAGGCTTCCTGGAAGAAGAGGACCCAATAAGCAACCCCTCAGTCATCAGTGGAGAAGTCACTCTGAGCAGCCGTCGGTGCCAGGTCTGAGCCCAGCCCAGCCCAGCCTGCCCTGTCTGGGGACTGTACTAAAAACGGAGCTTGTCTGCCCCGAAAGACATCTAAGGCGTTGAGGCCAGGCAGCGCTGCTGGTTCAGTCACCTTCCGTGGCGTACAGACCAGGTGAAGAGAGGACTGTCCCCACAGGGCTCCACACCGATGTGGCTCCTTGGGGCCCCACCACATCCCCAGCCCAGGCAGAGGAGACGGCACCCACGCAAGGGCCGGGCCGCCTGCTGGGGCAGTGGGGGCGTCTGCAGGCAGTGGCCCAGCATCCGAGGAATAAGCATCAGCTTCCACGTGGGAACTAGGCCCACGAGTTATGAGGAGAAAGGGTCCCCAGGGCCAGCGTCCCATAGAAACAAGAATAGGGGTGTCTATGCTGAAATGAAGCTCCTTTAAACTCCGCGAGTGGTGGGATCTTAACCACAGTTAACAAATCCAAGCCCTTCCTGGGAGGCAGGTGCTGCGGGCTCTCTGGGGGACTGAGGGGGGCTCCTCTTGGGGCAGCTGTGAGCTCGTTTCTGCTGTGACCTCCCTCTGGGGTGACGCCGCTCAGCAGACCCAACCTTGGACTTAAAGGAGCTAAATGATGAGCCTCTCAGGTGAGAACGTGGGGTGCAAAACACACACGGTCACCTGCCCTGAGAACCCAGGGCCGAGGGGTTAAGCTGATGGGGTCCACCCGTGTAAGGAAGTTCATTTCACGGAGCAGGAGATCGTAAAGAGCGTGGGCTCTGCAGCCACAGAGCCGTGGGGTCAGATCCCAGCCCTGCCACTTGCTGATGGAGAGAATTTTAACACATCAGGTGACCTCTCGCTGCACCTTAGATACCTCAGCTATGAAGTGAGGGTTCTAAGAAACACCTTGTGGGACTTTTCGGAGGGTTCAAATCAGGCAAAGCTCATCACGGAATGCCTGGGATATTGTAGCTGCTTAAGGAAATAGCTACTGCTATTAACCAGTTCATTCCAAACAGCGCCCCTTATATATAAAGAAAGCAGGAAGACAAATTAGAGACTGGACCCCACTAATGGAGGGGCAGGAGCACAGATGTCTGTAAAGTCGCAGAATGGGAGAGAGAAAATCTCACAGATGACATGTTCCCACCTCTTTATTTTCTGGATATAAAACCGGGGCTCAGTGTCCAACTAAGCCACACAGCCAATGAGGGATAGAAAAGCACCAACACCCATGCCTGGCCACTGTTGCGGATTGAATTTTGTCCCCCAAAATAAGACGTGTTAGAGTCCTCACCCCCAGCACTTCTGAATGTCACTTATTTGGAGAGAGGGCCTCTACTGAGGACACGAAGTTAAAATGACATCAGCAGGATGAACGCTAATCCAATATGACACGTGTCCCCGTAAAAAGGGGAAATCTGGACACCGAACAGGGAGAGTGCTCGACGAAGATTGGCGTTACACTGAGACAAGAAACTACAGAAGCCAAGAGAGAGGCGTGGAAGCGACGCCGCCCCAGGGCCCTCGGAGGGAGCGGGGTCCCGCCGACACGCGGGGCTCAGCCCCCAGACCAGTGAGACACGAAGTTCCTGCTGCTGAAGGCCCTCTTTAGGCAGCGCGGTGGACTCACACAGCTCCTTGCCAGTAGACCGTTCCACCATACTAGTCATTTTCAAACTCCGCCACACAGAACCCCGGGGCCCCTGGTAGGCAGGGACGTTACTGGTAAGTGTTTAATACGTGGGCCCCACGAAACGGTGAGGAGAGACCTGATGGGCAGGGTTTGCCAGTTTCCGTGGTGTAAACATTCCCAGCATGGCCGACTTCAAGCTGCCAGTGTGTGGCTGGAGAGCGCTGGACACCGTCGGCTCCCTTAAGCCAGTCTGAGCCCCCAGAGGGGCTCCTTGAGTGCTTCAGGTTTTTGCCAAGATGACAGACTCACCTCCGTTTGTTCTACCATCTCTAACAGGCTAAATATGCAGAACAGGCACAGCAAACAGTCACAGCGAACATGGGGCAGAAGGGGCCCTGGCCCGGGGAAGGGCATCCCTGTGTCCTAGTACCAGCTCTGTTGCATGAAAGGCTTCTCGCTTTTCTATCTCTTCGTCTGCAAAAGGGGAGAACGGGAAATCCTCATCACAGGTGTGTCGCGTGGATCTCAGGTGATGCTAAGCACTTTACACCTGTTGTCATGCTGCCACTTTCCAGCTTTACGCCAGCGACTGCGATCGAAGAGTTCATGGAGCAATGAGAACAAGACAGTTTTCGGAATTGCAGAGCCGCTTTCATCATAAAAAGCAAACTGACCGCAGGAAAAGATTTCCCCAATACTACTTTTGATTGTTGATTCCGTATGAGAGACCACAGCAAGATCGTTTCTTTCTAAAGCTCAGTATTTCCTTTAGGGGCATTCCAGCCGCTCCATCGGCAGCTCCGGCACATGCGTGTGTGTCGTGTGTTGGGCACCTGTGGGGATAGCCCGCCACACAGTCAATGAGCTTGAGACCCAGGGACAGGCACCGAAATGGACAACAGAGTGCAGGGAGGAAACTCCACAAGAGCCAGGAACACATCTCTCTCTCCGCGACTGGCCCCTGCCTGTGTATACGTGTATGTGTGCGTGTGTGTGTGCAGGCATGTGCATGTGTGTGTCCTCCCAGAATGCCTCACGCAAAGTGAATCACCAACAACTCCGAGTCCAGCAGGCTGACTTCCTGTGCGGGTTTCCTCTGTTTTCCTACAAGGAAAGAAGGAAGAAGATGGCCACCCTCAGGGACGTAGCCCTAGAATGCTGTTGTCTAAAGGGGAAAAGAATAACAAGGCGGACATACTGGCAGAAAGGAAGAGGAGGCGTGAAAGAGCTGTCCCACTCCAACGCTAAAGCAGGAGTGTCATGGAGGCAGGGGCTGTAGGTGTGTGAGTTACCTGCTCAGAGCTGCATGTGACTTCGCCACGAGAGTAAAAGCAGAGGCCCTAGAAGACACGATGAGGACCCCCCAGAGGGGAGGAAGAGAAGGAAGGCTCAGGAAACATCATCAAAGGCAGTCACAATCTTGGGTGCCAGAGAAAGGATGGGAAGAACAATTTCCCATCAAAGGCCAGGCAACAGAGAGTTTTAAGAAAGAATGGGTGGCCAGCTTTGCCAAGTGTTGGGAAGAGATTAAGGAGGAGAGCAGAAGGACTGAGATTCAGCCAATAGCTTTGTCAATCGGTGGCCATGAAGATCCTTGGGTGGCATATCTGTAACAGAGAGGTGGAGACAGGAGCAATTACCAGGTAGGGACAATCACCAATAATTACACCTCACGTTGCCTCTAAACATACGCCAGTAAAGAGAGACCACACAGGAGAAAGCAGATTAGCAAAACTAGGAACGAGAAATTATATGTTAGGAGAATTTTAATCCAGACAAACGTGGGACTGGGGGATAGGAAACGTATAGACAAAGGCTGATGAGCTGCAAGGGGATGAGAGAGATGCGGAGGGGCCCAATGTGGGACCTGAAGGGCTCGCTGGGTGGGGACGGGCTAGACCTAGCCTCGGAGTCCAGTTCAGCAAGGAGGTCACGTCAAAGGGGCCTGGCCACAGGTAGCCAACTGTCCTCCAAGGAGGCAGACAGCGTGGAGATGGCGCAAGGGAAGCGGGCACATTTGTCAGCGTGGTGGACCATCAAGTTTTCCAACCACTACACTGAACCAAGAGCAGGAACTAAGTCTAGGAAATGGGCAGAAAGACAGCCAAACAGAGAAGTGGGCCAGATAACTGGGCTCTTGCCAACAGACGGTGGTTTGGGTGCAAGAGCCCAGCCTACAGGGAGGACAGGCGAGGGCACACAGAAGGGCCAGTCCATATGGGAACGGGGAGACAGAGTGTCCACCAAACGCCCAAGAGAGGGACTGGGTCCCTGAGAGCACATGGAAGCCAGTGGGCAGATCTGGGCATGAAGAAGGCCTAGAAGGGCCAAAGGGTGACTTCTTGAGCCCAGAACACTGGGTCAGAACCCCCCAGCCCCTCGCCCTGACCAGGCAGGAAGGGCCTGGGGCATGAAGCTTAGCTGACATCCCTGTTTTGTTCAAAGGATCCCAATAGAAGAGGACTCCCAAGGCTGAGAACCCCCAAGGCCAAAAACCAGGCAGGGGCCAGAGAAGGGGGCTTTAACATAACCTGGGGCTCCTCTTAGAAACAGAAAAGAAAACAAGCAGGGTACCGGGGAGCCCAGAGACAGTCTGGAAGAGTATTTGGTAAGGAGGAGACCCAGGTAGGAGTAGGAAAGAACAAAATTCCCAAGGAATGCCTGGCCTTGCCCCCCAGCCCCCGGCCTAACCAGCCACAGACCCAGAGCTACTGAAGAACAATGACCCATCAAATGCAGCGCACCCCGGAAACACACCCCATCAGAAGATTCGAGACTGGGATGCAGGGTGAGGTCCAAAGAAGGCTTTGACCCCCATATGAGTCCCCATTAGAGGTGATGAACGCTCCTTCTTCAGACACCTGTGTTCATAGTGATTCACCCACTTGGAGATGGGATACTCTGAGTACAGCTCTACCTGAAGGCCGAGAAGTCAGGGCAACAACGTCACGTGGAACATAAAGAGCTCCGTGGCTTCTCCCCCAAGCTTGCCCAGCCCCGTCCAGGTTTCAGATCTGCGACTCTTCGAGGTCAGGACGGTAGCTCGGGCTCCGTTTTAGGGGAGCTGACTGAAAAGAGGTAGCTCTTCTGAGCCCAACGAAGGCCTAGAAGTCCTCACTTCCTAGCTTAAGCTTTGTAAATAGCCCAAGTTCTTAAATGCCAATGACAGCTCTTTAAAGCTTTCGGACTTAACGCTGCCACCTTAAAAACTGTATGTTTGCTTTTCCTTTGCGGGGAGAATATTTTGGAGTTGCTTTTGTGGGCTTCAAAGGAAGAACCTGCACTTCTAAATTCCTATCTCAACCGAAAAAATAAAACATTGTGTCACTTTGGCTGCTGTGTCCGGGAACCTGGGGAACGGCAAGGTACAATCCAGGGAGGCCTTCCAGAGGAGGAGGCAGCACTCACAGCCTCCCATTTCTTTCAAGAGATTAAATCATAAATGCCCCCAGGCAATCACAGCGACCTCACTAAAGAAACAAGCCATAAAGAAATGAAGAGGACACCTTGACCCAAAAACCCTCTGGCTTACATAACAGGAATGTGACAGAAATAAGGAAGGACAAGATTGGACCCAGAGGCCAAATGACAAGACTCTTAACTCTGAATCAAGTTCTTCCCGAAGAATCTAGGACTCTGAACTAGACAATCTCCAAAATAAACAAACAAACAAAAAAAACTAGCTCCAAACTGTGGTTCATTTTCAAAATCCAGTAAAAACAATTTAAACGTGAAGTTCCTGGGATTTAGGTACCCTCCCCCCCCCCAATATTTTGTATGCGATGCCTACATTGGTAGGCGAGAAAAAAAAAGTCTATTTCCCTGGTTTATAACCCACACCCTGATATAGACCAGGGACCACTGTCTCCATTCCTCCCCCTTCCAGCATCACCTCACTGGGTGTCACCTGTCAAAAGGCCCAGGAGGGCAGATGCCAGTTAGCAGGGCAAGGACACAGCCAGGCTCCACTGATCAAGATGCACCCCACAGCCTCTGAAATGAGCTCTCCGCGCCACCAGCACAGTGAGTCCGCCCCCCTCCGTCCCTCTGTGCTCCTCCTTCCCTCTGTCCGTCTCCCCGCGTCCCTTCTGCACCTGTCCCGGGGTCAGAAGCGTGGTCGACCTCATGATGAGGCAGCCCTGGGCTCAAATTCCAACTCCAACATGTGAACACTGTCTGACCCCACGCCAGTGACGCTCCCTCGGAGCCTCCAGTTTCTTGTCCGCAACGTGAGCTACCGGGGGCACAACTCAGGATTCCTACAAAGTTAAAATGAGAGCCCGCGTGGGAAGCACCTGGCATAAGGTGGCGTTCCATGAACCTACATTCCTTTCCTTTTCTCCTCAATTTACACATAAATTTATGCTAACTGAATACTCAAGGAACCATTTGGAAAGAGCTTAGGGTAGTTCTTGTCGTCCAAGAAATAATGAGGTACAGAATGTTCAAAGAAGGACAAAAAAGTTGCTCAAGAGGATGGAGAGGTTTCCGTGCACAAACTTCCGATCTGAAAAGGCAGAAGTAGATACCAGTCTGGATGCTACCAAATCTGCAAAGACTGGACACAGAATAAACACACGGACATCAGCATCGAGTCCCAATACGCCGGAACTTTCTCTGCAAATCTGTTTCTTCTGCAAAACGAAAGTAGTATCTACCCCAAAAGACTGTAAAGAAAGGGTTAACTTTAGATTAACACGATGCCTGTGTATTAGTTTTCTCTGGCTGCTATAACAAATCACCACAAACTTCGTTGCTTAAATAACACAGATGTGTTGCCTTAGAATTCTGAAGATCAACGTCCAAACTGGGTCTCCCTGGGCTAAAATCAGGGGGTCATCAGGACCGCATTCCTTCCAGAGGCTCTGGGAGGGGCGTGTTTCCTTGCCTTTTCCAGCTTCCGGAGGCCGCCTGCCTTCCTTGGCTTTGGGACCCTTTCTCCTTCTCCAAAGCCAGCAGTAGAGCATCTTCAAATCCCCCCCTGAACCTCCTCTTCCCACTTTTACTTGTAAGTACCCTTGTGATTACACTGAGTCCACCCACCTCATCCAGGATAATCACCACATCTCAAACGCCTTAAATGAAGCACACCTGCCAAGGCCTTTCTGCCACGCAAGATGACATGTTCACAGGTTCTGGGATTAGGATGTAGACATCTCTGAGAGCCACTAATCAGTCACCTACAGCCTGGTACGTACAGGATGGGCCAAAAAGTCTGTATGTTTTTTTCCATAAAAGAAAAGACACATTTTTCATTTCCACCAATAGCTTTTATTTGGGTATTTTGAGTATGTTGGCGATCTCCCGCTATTGGCTTCTATTGGGGAGAGGCCGGGGGTGCTGCTAAATATCTTCCAATGCATAAGGCAGCCCCACAGCAAAGAATTACTTGGTCAAAACATCAATAAGTACCAAGAAACTTCGCAAACCACTTTTGGCACATCTGATCAGTCACAGCACCTTCTCCGTACACTGTACAAACCTTTTTATGCATTTCAGGTGCATTTTTACCTTTCTTGAAATAACAAAGCACAATCTGCCAAACATGTTACGTATCTTCTTCCATCTTCCATCGTAAAATGGCTGCACAAAAGTTCACCAATTTTGATAAGGTTTTTCTTCTTTAATGTACACTGATGTGACAGCTGTCACAATACAACCTAACAAACGTGTTTCGAATGAAGTTCAGGACAACTACATACAGAAAAACCGGAACGGACTTTTTGGCCACCCCAATAGTATGTTCTCCGCACGTGGGGGCTGCATTTGGCCATCAGGCAGGCGCTGTAACAGGAACCTAATGAAATCCATTGCCCAAATATTAAAAATTGGTTCAAAAATGAGTTCAAATAAACCCACAGATGTCACACCCAAAAACGTCTCTAAAGGACAGCTAGGGACATTTGTGCTTTGTCATCAACTCCCAAAGGCTGACGTTGCAGGTAACAACCAACTCTTCTCGAGCATCTAGGGTGGGACCCCTTCACATCACGAGAACCTTGAAAAAGGCAATATGCTGGAGGTGGTGGGGGTGTCCCAGTTCAAGACGGCGACCCCGTAAGAGGCTCCTGAGCTCCCCTCCCCACACGCCAAATCTACAGGTGCACATGGAGCAGCTTCCTCTGAAAACCTGGCTGGTGACCCCCAGACCCACATGGGAACCGGAAGGAGAGGCCGGGCCACCATCTCGCCACAAACTCCACACCTGGCGCGAAACGCACTCTGGAGGAAACTCACGCCCGGAGCTGCTCCTCGAGGAGCGAAGGGTTTGAACCCCACATTGCTCCCCCACAACTTTTAAGACCTGCAGCTGAGGAACAAGCCCCCAAAACACGCAGCTTTGAAAACAAGGGCAAGACGCCCAGGCTGGGCCGCTGGAGCCCCCCGCGAGCCAAGGACTCACCTGGCCGCCGAGGACGGAAGGGCGCGGGGACTCGCGGGGGCGCGGCGGCTGGCACCCCGAGGAGCGTGGGCCCGCGGGGCCGGCCCCTGGTCCGATGCCCGTTTGACGCCCGCCGGCTGCTCTCTGGCGTGGGGGCTGCAGGTGCCACCCTCCCGCTCCCTCCGCCTCGCTCCGGCCGCGGCGTCCCCTTCTTCGCCCAACTCTGGGTTTTCCGCCGCGCTCCGGAGCGCGGGAGTCTCCCGGATGGCAGCTCTGACACGCGTGTGCTGCCTGGCGACACCTCTCCACGGCCCGGCTCTGGGCGCCCGCGGGCCTGTCCCGGGGGGTCCCACGGTGCCGTAACCAGCGGAGAAAGAGTTTGTAAGTGGGCAGGACCAGAGGCCACAGCCCCAGCAGCCCAGCGTGTCTGGGACAGAGGCCTGTTAGCTTCTGACACGGCTGCAGCCGGCCGGGGCCTCCTGGTTAAACACACGTGCGCTCCGGCCGCGCCTCCCGTGACCGCAGCGCGCAGGTGCTCCCTCTGCGCGCCCCGCGTGCTGGGGTCTCCCTGCAGCGCTGTCACACGCACCTGGGGCAGTCCTGGCGGCAGGCGTGCAGGGGACGCCCCTTGATTGTCTCTGGTGGCCGAGGGACTTTCGTTCCTGGGTCCCACGGAACTGTAACTATCAGACAGACAGCTCTTGAGCTACCACCCGCGGGGCACGGCCAGTACAATGAGACACACACCTGTCTGCCTCTCCGAACGGCTTATTTGCTTACCGTGTAGCTTCAGCCTGAAGCAGGCTTTGGGCTTAGCCCACAAGGAGAGGCCTACAGATTCCAAATCCTATTACAAAGCTATGGTGATCAAACCAGTATGGTACTGACATAAAAACAGACACACAGATCGATGGACTAAACTAGAGAGCCCAGAAATAAACCTACGCCTATATGGTCCATTAATTAATTGGGGACGGAGGCGTTTTTACCTTTTTTTAATTTTTATTTTTCAATTGCAGATCACCTTCGATATTATTCTGTATTGGTTTCAGGTGTCCTGGATACTGGTCTAACCCCATGGTCAATTAATTTGCAATAAAGAAATCAAGGATACACAGTGGAGCAAGGACAGTCTCTTCAATAAATGGTGTTGGAAAAACTGGCCCCTTATCTTAAACCATACATAAAAGTTCCCTCAAAATGGATTAAAATCTTGAATGCAAGGCATGAAGTCATAAAGTTCGTAGGAGAAAATATCGGTGGTAAGCGCCTTGATAAGGGTGAGTCTTGGAGGAGATTGACTGGATTTGACACCGAAAGCAAAGGTAACAAAAGTAAAAATCCACAGGTGAGGCTGTATCAAACTAACGCGCTCTGCGCATCCCTGGGCAGTGTGGCTCGGTTGGTCGGAGCGTCATCCTATAAATCGAAAGGTCACAGGTTTGATTCCTGGACAGGGCACATGCCTGGGTTGCAGGTTCAGTCCCTGGTCAGGACACATACGAGAGGCAACTGATGGATATTTCTCTCGCACATCAATGTTTCTCTCCCTCTTCCTCTCCCTTCCTTCCCCTCTTTCTAAAATTCATAAGCATGTCCTCTGGTGAGGATTTTTAAAAGTGGGGGGGCGGAGGAGAACAGCAACCATCAACAAAGTGAGAAGACAGCCAAATAACCAGCAGAAAATATTTTCAAATCATGTATCTGACAAGAGATTGATAACCAAAATATATGAAGAATTCACAACTCAATAGCAAAACAACTCCCTAATTAAAAAATGAGCACAGGATCTGAATAGACATTTTTCCAAAAAGGAAATACATATGGCCAGTGAGTACGTGAAAAGATGCTCAACATCACTAATCATCAGAGAAATGCAAATCAAAACTTCAGGGGCCATCTATTCTAAAATAAAAGGCATTCCCATAGGGAGTAAATCACAGATGCTTATGAAACCTCATATTTATCACTATTAATTACCCTCTATGCCTCATGTCTATATTATCCCTGTTTTGCAAGCTACTTTTATACTCAAGATGAATAAAGAATTGTACTTATACTTTTAGGTTCAACTTGTATACACACTCTCCTTTGTCACTTTCTTAAAGATATAGTAAGAATACTTAAAACGGAAATAAAGATTTCTCATATAAAAAACTGAGTCGAAATAAATAGACCAATTGGGAAAAAAAAAATGATCAAAGTAAAAAAACCACACCAGATGCCAGCAAGCATGTGAAGAAACTGGGGGCCTCAGACATTGCTGGGGTGGGTCTGTAAAATGGAACAGCCACCCTGGAAAACAGTTTGGCAGTTTGTTATAAAAACTAAACATATTATTACCACATGACCCAGCAATTGCACTCTTGGGTATTCATCCCAGAGAAATGAAAACTTATGATCACACAGAGTGGAACTATATGAAAACCTGTACATGAATGTTCATAATAGCTTTATGAGTCATAACTAGAACCTGGAAACAACCCAGACGTCTTTCAATAGACAAATGGTTGGACAGACTCTGGTACAACACATCCGTACCATGGAACGCTACTTGGCAATAAAAAGGAATGAATTATTGATAGACAGGCACACCCTCAATGAACCTCCAGGCAACTAGGCTGAACGTGTAAAGAGTCAAAAGGTTGCCTTTGACTCTGGTTCCATTTAGATCAGACCTTTGAAAAGACAAAGCTTAGACACGAAGAACAGTGGCTGACCATCTGACAGCTTTGGACCATTCTGTAGTATTTCCGTCTTGGGAGATTCGAAAGTTGCAGTCATCAAAATGGAAATAACCTCCCCATTTGGAAATATCTGTCTGAGTTACACGCTGCCCCTGAAAGGACAGGTACAGTTTTGCTCAGAAAACTAGGTTGCAAAGTGGAAGGGATGAATTCATCTTTCTGCAAAACAGTGCAATGATCTTGTTTCGCTCCATTGTGTCTCTCTCTTAATAACAATGATTGGGTGAAGAAAGGCATGAATGACCTTCTTTATTATGCAGGACACTGTGGGAAGGGGATAGTAAATTAGCCTTTCTTTGCCCATACATCCAACTATCCATCCATTTATTCATTTGTTCAAGAAATGTATTGCATTCCGTTTATAAGCCAGACATTCTTTCAGGTAATAGGAACACAGCAGGAGACAAAATGTACTGCCCTCGTGGGACCTTACAATTCATTGGGGAAATACAATCAATGAACCCATAAATGTAGTGATGAGTGTGGTGAAGAATAAGGCCAGGTCACTCAGTGCAGAGGCATGGTCCCAGCCAGAGCATCTGATTATTGGCCACAGGAAGTCACATGATCAGCTTTTCTCACCAGGTGTGGGGGGGGGGGGCATTTTCAGCTTCTGTCCTGAGAGGCTGTCGTGGGGGGACGTGTGCATGATTAGAAGTCCCCAAACATGGAGAAAGGGTTAAGATGATGACAACCAAAACCATGGCAAGACTGTCCAGTACAGTCTCCAAAGATTTATGTAACCCTTCGTGTAAATTGGTGCCAATCCAACCTCGCTGTGGGGCCCAGGCTTACAGCCCAGTTTCCAGAACTGTTTTTTTCCATCAACCTCTATTTGCTTAATGTTATGAGAGGAAATCCTCTTCCCAATTTTGTTTTAACAATGTTCTAGCTGAGGTTTAGAATACAATTTTTTTTGCTGAGGTGTCTTCTAAGATCAAAGATCTCTTTTTTTCCCACCACGCATATAATCTATGAGGTATCTGAAATATTTGCAACGCACATATTTTGAAGACGTCTGGCCTGAGCGAGGCGTCAGATACTAGGCGCGTTTTGGAAAAACATCTACAGGATGAAGACCCGCCTTTGGGCTCGTAGGCAACCATGCTAGGGCTGAAGGCCCAGTATTGGTGATGTCAACAGACAGGCAGGTCAGCGGTTCAGTACATAAACAAGGAGACCATTTTTATTTCTATTGGGAAGCTTTGTCTTTTGTTAAAATAAATAAGATACTATTTCTTTGATTGTATGTAGCATTGTACTAAAACACTGAATGAACCCCTTGCTCTGAAAGGGAAATCATAATATCCCAGTGCATGGCACTGCTAACTTTAATAAGGTCAGAATATCTTAGGACAAAAATTACTATGCTTAAATATGTAGATAGGACCATTATTAATAAATCTGTTAATTATAGAGAGAAATAGAGCTGAGTGGTTAAGAGCTCAGGCCTCGGACTCAGAGTGTTTAGGTTTGAATCTTTGCTATAAGATTATGAGCAAAAAATCGAATTTCCATGGTCCTCGGTTATCTAGGATGCAAAATAATAATACCACACCTGATTATTAAGAGTGAAGCGAATTAATATATGTAGCATTAATGAAGGTTAGAAACTAAGTGTTCGATAAATGTTAGCTATTTTTATTCACAATCATCATCATCTTTCCTCACCAGTGGATGTCAGAAAGGTAACCAAGCTAATTCTTAGCAGGGCCTCTTCAGAATGAGAGAGATAAACACTAATTACTTTAACCCAACAGGTCAATGCATTTTGTGTTGTAAGGGAACAATAGCCCCTGGCTTGTTTGGAGGGCTCCTCGGGACCATCGGGGGCTGAAACAACTGGAAAGCAGGTGAACTCGGTGACGCAGAGACCAGCTTCAGGGTGCAGAGTAAGGCTGATGAGGGCACAGCATAGACCTGGGACACAAAAGGAGAAAAACCAGAACCCCAGACCCTGGAGGTGAGCAGCCGTGACCCAAACCGGCGGCCACAGAGGGGCAAAGAGAGCAGATGAGCAGACAAAACAGAGCCAGCGATCTAAGGGAGGAGTGGCACCGGCTCACCGCAAAGAAGAATCAACAGCAAAGGAAACAGAGGTCATAAAGCAAAAGAAGGGGGTTAACATAAATTCCATTCTTTGGAAATATGAGTTGCTACCATATTCCTAAATTAACAAGCAGCTATTATGCAAGAAAGCTTGAGAAATTGTATAAATTTTAAAAATTGATTCAGAAAGCGTAACACTCACTGGATAAATGGAATTGGACAAAGATCACAGTTAAATAGTAATTTGTTGCCCTGGAAAATTGAGCCATGGAATTATTTAAGAATATGTCATGAAAAGGGAAAAATGGAAAATATACACTTTTTAAAGATATAAAGTACCGATATCCATCTAATGAAAATTCTAGAAATAGAAAACATCTATAAATAGACGAGAAAAGTACTCAAAAAACAAAAAGAAAAATGTCCATGTTGAAGAAACATATGAATTAAAAATATCCATCACTTGTCAAAAGACCTACCCTGCTGTGAAATTCAGAAGTTGAAGGATGAAGAGAAAATCCTAAGTGCTTCATGAGAGAATGAAGCAGGCTACCTACAATGAGTGAGTGTCTGAGTAGCATCAGCTTCCTCCTTGAGAACACGTAACTACTACTCTAAAGATAACAGAGTCATGCCGTAAAAGCTCTGAAGGAGGATCACTTTGAATCTAGAATCTAATTCCTGTCCAAATTAGCATTGAAAGGGAAAAACAAAATGAGGACATTATTTTCAAAGACAAAGATTCACATACGGGCCTTTTTAATAGATTTAACCAAGCAAAAAATGAGGAATTAATTCAAAAGGGGGAAGATATGGGATCCAAGAATCAACACTAATCAAAGAAACCATAAAACATAGTTTGGAAATGTATTTTAAAACTTTTAACAATAACCCACAGCTAAAACCCCAGATGGCCTAACATGCATGGTAGCAGGGCTGTGGAAAGATGAGATGGAGCGAAAACACGCTAAGGTTCTAGTTTGGTTTGAGGTATTCCAAGTACTTAACCTGAAATTAATAGTCCAAATATTAATTAACCTAGCAATAAGAAAGGGAGCATAACTCTAAACATAAGATTTTATTAAATAACACTATATAAAAATATGACAATCTCAATAAGTCCATGATTTCCTATAAAAAATATGAATTTATCAAAATTGATTCAAGAATAGGTAGAAAATATGAACAGATGAATAGATTATTACACTGATGAAAATTTAAAAGGTAAGAAAAGTTCAAATCCTTTTTAAAAAAAAAAAGGCAGTAGAGCCCTGGCCAAGGGGCTCAGTTGGTTGGAGTATTGTCCCATACACCAAAATATACACCAAAAAGTTGCAGGTTTGATCCCCAGTCAGGGCACATACCTAGGTTGCAGGCTCAATCCCCAGTTGGGGCACAATCGTGTCTCTCTCTCTCTCTCCCTGCCCCCTTCCTCTCTCTCTAAAAATCAATAAATATATCCTCAGGTAGGGATTTTAAAAATAAGTAAAATAAACTAAAAAAGCAACAGGGCCAAATACTTTTATGAGATTTCTATCCCTTGAAGCAAGTGATCATCTTTAAATTATATACCTATCTGAAAGTACACAAAAATACATTCTAGACTCGTTCCAAAAACAGACACAGTTAGCACAAGACAAAAAAGAGAAAAAAAAACTAAAGCCATAGGTCAAATTTGCCTATGAACATATGATCATAGATTTAAAATACTAAAAACAGTTAGCAAATCAAATTCAATATTATATTATTTTTAATGATAGCCTAGCAGAATTTACCTAGATATGCAAAAGTGGATCAGTATTAGGAAATTTATGATGTAGTAAACTACATTGACATATTTATGTTCCTCTCAATGTATTCCAAAAATTGATGTGATAAAATTCAAGATGCTCTTCAGATTTAAAAAAAAAAAAAACTCATATTACTAAGAAACCATGTAAAATCATGTAGCCAAGGGAAAAATGTACAGAAATGGAATAATGAAAAATTAGAAAGTTTCTATTAAGGTTGAGAACAAGACAGCCATCATAGCTACCCCCCAGCATTGTCCAATGTTATAGGTTCTATTTAAAAAGAGAAAAGTAAAAGAAATAAGATATAAATATGGACAAAAAAATTAAAAGTTCCCTACTTGTAGACAAATTGTTATCCTAAGAGAATTGAGAGAAATATTAGTCAAAATAATGTCAGGTACAAAATCAATAGCTTTCTTATACATAATCAATAACAAATTGAATATGTCTCATATTTTCTTCTAATACTTTTGTAGTTTCATTTTTTATATTTAGTTCTTTAATCCATCTGGAATTCATTTTGGCATAAGGTATAGAATAGAAATCAAACTTAAACTTTTAATATTTTCAGGAGTAGTGTTATTAATAGCAATAGATATACAATAAACCTAGAAATTAGATATGAAGTTCCAATACCCACCTAATGAAAATTCTAGAAATAGAAAACATCTATGAATAGAGAAGAAAAGTAATCAAGAAATAGAAAGGAAAATTTCCAGTCTGAAATAAGCCTAATGAAAAATACACAGAAATTAATTTATATATATATTTTATATATTATATATACACACATATGTATAAATGGTTTTGTCCCTTGGGTACATATTGGAATCACAAAAACTAATTAAATCATTGTTTTTAGGGTTGAAACACCCAGGGTTAAAAATCTTTATTATAAAATGTAATAACATTGTTTTTTTAAGTAATGTAGTAATGCAGTAAATGCAGTCAGTTAAATTCTGCAAATTTAATCTATAAATTCAATGCAATATAAATCAATATTCATCAGAATTTTGTATGACACTAACAAGTTGGCTTCAACGTTCATCATGAAGAGAAAATAGAGAAGAATCAAACGATTTTAAAAGATTAAAGGAAACTGTTATTAAACATTAAAACATACTTCAAATATGCATCAGTGAAAAGAGTGTGCTATTGGGACAGGAATAGAAGAATAAATCAATAAAATGAAGCAAAGTCCAGAAAGAGCTCCAGATATATATATATTTCATATTTATAATGGTTCAGTTCAGCAGGGAAAAGGTGGATAACTAAATAAATAGTGTTGAGACAATTAGATATTTATTAAGAAAAATTAAGTTGGACCTCCCTTCCTCCCACATCCTCCAAAGTAAATTCCAGATGGACTGAAGAGCTAAGCATTTAAAAACAGGGGGAAAAAACTATAAACATTAAGAGAAAATACAGAGAATTTATAACTTTGAAGCAAGGCATTCCTAACCAAGACAAAATCAGAAGTTCCAAAAACAAAAATGGCCATCAATTTAAAATAGTGGAACCATTCTATGCAATGGGCAAAGATGTGAAAACGGCAAAGTCATGGGATACTCACAGACTACCTTTTTATTAAAACACGGACATAAGTAAAAACCGTGTGCCTGCGCAGGTAGACAGTCTGTGCAGCACGAGCTGGGAGCACAGCTCTGTCTCTTCGCCTCCACTCCCGCAGCACATCGCGCCGGACGGTTCCTCTTCGTTTTCACGTCTGACTCCTCCCGTGAGCTATCGTTTGGGGCAGGCTTTGCTTCACCCATGTTTCTCTCCACAAAAAGTGCCCCGTAAGTAATGGATCCGTGACTCCATGGTCCTCTTGCCCTCCCCTGCAGCCTTTCCGAGGATCAGAGAACGATACGCTGCCCGGTCTCGATCCCCAAACTGCCATTTACTCCTTGTGCGACCTTGGGCGTGTCGCCTACTCCATGGAGCCTGTTTTCTCACCTGCCACAGGAGGGAGAATGCCTGCGGCACAGCATTGCTGGGAGGACTCGATCGGGAAATACACGGAAGGTCACTAGCAGGGTGCCTGGGGCCATTCTGTCTCCCTGTTTCTGTGACACCAGCGTAGTGACTTAAGAGCCACAGCGCTCGGGTGCGCTCACGAGCCTGGTTGGGAGCAGCGCCCTGCTCCGCCCCGGCCGGTGGAAACAGGGCGCAGCCATCACTCGCGCACTGACTCTCCCACGTGGCCGGCAGTCGGTTCCTCCTCCGCAGGGCGGCTTGGGCTTCCTCTCAGCATGGGGCCTGGATTCCAAGAAGCAGCATCTGAAGAGAGAGCAAATAGAAGCTGCCACTTGCGGAAGGCCTGGGTCTCAAACCTGGCATGGTCCCTTCACCACGTTCTGTGGGTCAAGCAGTTACCGAGCCCAGATCCAAGCTGCCCCCGGACACACAGCAGTTACGTCCTGCACGTGTGCAAAACGCACTCACCGCCCTCAAGCCCCGCCAGAAGCCTCACCCCTCCGAGCCATGTCCGGCTGGCGCTGAAGGTGCCTGAGCGTGACTGTCGGGGCACGACTCATCGAGTCCTCGTTCATCACTATCTGAACACTGTGAACGAGGATCTAGAGCCACGTTAGCGTCACCACCCACACACACACACACACACACACACACACACACACACTCAAGAGGGCGGCAAGCGCAGGACGACAAGCAGACGCTCGCGTTCAGAAAGCGGGGGGATCCGGGGCGTGCCGCCGGCCCTGGTGCAGAGCATGTCTGCGCTCCGGCTGCACACGTGTGCAAGCTTCCTTCCGGGGTCCGGGCCTCCCCGCTGGCTCTTGGTCACACACGCTGGGCTCTCGTTTCTGCCTCTGAGCCTCCTTCGTCCTCTGTAAGAGCCCGTAGCAGGTGCTGCTGCAGCCTTCTCAGCGTGCTTCCTGCCCGTAGACACTGGGGCTGTTTCTGTCCCTCTTAGTCCAATCTGGTGGCACTTCTAGTCAGTAAGTGCGTGTAGCCAGTAAAGCGCTCGTGGTCAGTGGGTAGCAGCTATTGCGGATGACGTCTTACAGGATCGTACAGTTGAAACCTATGTAATTGTACTAACCAATGTCACCCCGACAAATACAACAAAAATTTAGAACAAATAGAAGCTATTATTGTGACTGTCACCAATAACACGGATAAAGATACCAAGATGCTGACCACCTAGGCAACACTTACCGGCACTTTTGGAGGACAGAGCTAACGAGGGAACCCCGGCAAGGTAAAATTTAGCAAGGATCAACAACTGTCCTGCATTTAGGCTCTAAAAATCAATTTCATAGTCACAGGATGGGGAAGCTGTGGTTTGCTGGCACGCCGGTCTCCCCGGCTAAGCCATGAGCTTCTCGCGGGAGAAAATTGAGGGGGTTTCGTCAACAGCAAGCAGACGACGAAGAAACAAAAGCGTGGAGAGACACACGCCGGAAGCGGCGTCCTGACGGGACAGCTTATGATCAGGATGACGAGGACTAAAACCACATTATAGGAGGGACTGGTGAGAAATGAGTGATTTTGCCTGGGGAAGAGCCTTAGGGAGGTGATGGGGCAGGTTATCAACTTCACGTGTCTGGACGCCTGTCCCATAAAAAAGGGAGTGGATCGGCTCCAGGGGACAGATGAGCATGCTGGCTGGGGGCGCCAGGACAGTGCAAGAGTCCCATCAGTACAAGGCAGCATTTCCAGCACCAGAGCCCATTTCTCAGCCTCAGCTGCCCATCATGTGAAGGGTTCAGCACCTCCCCCAGAACAATTCAATCCCCAAGAAATGAAGCTTTTGAAAAATTCACCAGGTGAGTTCATTGCACTGCCAGGATTGTGAATATGGATGGAAATATCAATAAATAAGCTGAGTCCAAAGAATTGATTTACTCATGACCAGGAGTGTTTAAGCTAGAGTCTGCGTGTCTGTCGGTATTAGTATCCCAGAGAGGTTCTGGGTCAGGTGAGAAAGCAGATGAGCTTTAAGACCCAGCGCCAGGACCTACAGACTCAAATGTGGGGAATGATTCCATCCCATCGAAGGACAAAAGAGGATGCGGAGGTCCCCTGTAGCTACGGGAGCTGTGCCCTCACCCTCACGGGCAGGCCTCCTGGGACAGATGGTTGGGTCCCCTCCTCTGCATGATGGGAGTTTCTCAGACTGGACCTCCTTGCCCAAGTGGACACTTTGAGTCGGGGAATAATCTGTTTGGAAGGGTTAAGAAAACGGAAAGTTTAGGGTACAGAGAGGTGGAAAATGGTACTGAAGCCCATGAGCTGGGTATTTTTCTTTTCTTTTCTTTTTTTTTGCAGCCAAGAAAGTAAGAGTTTCTTAAGGAGACAGCGCCAGACTGCTCAACAACCTGGCTCCCCGATGGCTTCCAGGGGATGAATTATATAGGGGAAAAGCCATTAATCGTGGTGACTGATAGTCAGGGCTGTGGTCGGTGCTAGGGTAGCAGATAATTGATCATTGCCTCTGGCCCTGACGTCAGCCACGGCTGTTCCATCCTAGTTTGCAAGGATGTGTCCTGTGGAGTCATTCCGCCTCCCTGGGTCTAAAGCTAGAACGCAGCTGAGGCCAAGATACTATGTTTAGTTTGAAAGCTCAGTCTCAATAGTCAGTAGCCCCAGGACCTTGTTTCTGAGACTACCAGAAGCTGACCAGAACCTCACTGTCCTGAGGGTTTATGATTAAGCAAGGAGGAGGGAGGTGGGTGAGTCGGGGTGCTGCGGAGGCTAGTTGGAGTCAAAGCAAAAAATAAAAACCTAAATAAAAGGCTGGATTAAAGAAAATAAGTGTTCTGTGTGGTTACAACCTCCCCCCTTTCTTTGGGTCATTCCTCAGTCTGGAGGAATGGGGAGCCACGGGTCCAGGTTCAATCAAGAGGGAGGATTAGCTTGTAAGATGGAGTCACATTTGTTTTGTCTGCCCGTCACGCCCCTCTTGTTCGGCTCTTACAATCTCACACGCCCACCTCTTCTGAGCCTCCGTGGGGGCTACTCTGTGACCTTATTCCCACAAGGAGGCTCTCCTACCCCCTAACTTCTACTCCAGCTCTCATATCAAGCTAACTCAATCTCTCGTTTGGGGGCCGCCTTCCCTTCGAGCACTGGGGGTGGGGGGGACAGCTAGGGTTTCCCCTCATTTGCTGTTGGTAAGGCCAAGTCCTTGTGCGGTGGTTAGTTCTCAGAAACAGGAACCAGAGCCTGGAGCTTAACACACCTGACTCCTCACCACCTGTCCCCCTCCGAACTTTCTCCGGTGCTGTTTCTACCCCTGGCTGTTACTGGGGCACACAGACGGGTTAGAGCAGCCCAGCTGTGCTACCTACCAGCAGCCCGGGGTAGGAAATGAACCGCCCCAGTCTCACTGACAAACTTGTATTTCACAGGCAGAACCCTTCCTCGTGTTCTTGTACTTCCCGTCACAAGAAAAGGCACCACCGCCACCCTGCGTCCCACACCCCAGGAGCTGACACCCGGCCCCCGTCCGGCACGCAGCGGGTTTCCCCACGTGAGACTGGAGGCAATTGCCTTGTCATTCGCAGCTCCGGGTCTCCTTCACGCAGGGCGTGGAGGGATACTCGCGGCCAAACAGAGAAACTTTCTTGTAACGGGACTACAGCTCAAAGAGGAGAAGTTGTTATAAATCACAGCACTGTCTTCTGAAGGCCAAGTGCGCATTTTAAAACTTTTCCTAATCCTTTCAAGCCACTGTTTCATTTGTCAATGCTTTATTTGTAAAAGCAAATGCTTGCCCTTACAAAACATCTATTCAGACATCAATGACTCAGAATTCTGGGACTTTCCTGCTTGTCTGGGAATTGCGTTAATGATACAAATGCCTAGTTAGTAAAAGCCTGCCTTCCACGTGTCAAAGACCTTTCCAATCTTAAAGAGGGAAAGAAAAGCTGCCCTGGCTGTTCTCCTTCATTCTTCTTTTGTCACGTAAGTGGCATTTGTGAGGTTTCATTGTACTTGCAAATAACCAATCAGAGGATTTTTAGGGCAGTAAAGCTCTCTGTATCCACTGTAATTTGTCCAAACCCATAGAATGCATGACAGCAAAGGTGAGCCCTAATGGAAAGTATGGACTTTGGGTGACAATGACAGTCAATGTAGGTCATCGGTTGTAACAAACGCACCACCCCGGGGAGGCCTTGATAGTGGGGGAGGGGCATGTGTAGGGGCAGCAGATGTACGGGAAACCGCTGTGCCTTCTGCTCAGCGTTCTGCGCACCAAAACTGCTCTCCGACGTCAAGTCTCCTAAGCCCTGGCTGGCGTGGCTCCGTCAGCGGGGGCTCCGCCCCATACCTGAAAGTCTGCAGGTGCGATTCCCGGTCAGGACACATACCTGGGTTGCGGGTTCCATCCCTGGTCAGGACGAGTACTGGAGGCGGCCGGTCCCTGTTTCTCTCTCAGATCAGTGTTTCTCTCTCTCCCTTCCTGTCTCTCTAAAAGCAATGAAAAACTGTCCCTGGGTGAGGATAAAAAAATAAAAATAAAAATATTTTAAAAAGTAAAGTCCGTTAAAAAATAAATAACCCACCCTGTGGGAAGTAGGCCCTCCTAGTATACTCGTGTTCTCTGAAAGAAATTTGAAAGAATGCTTCCCTTCGAAACACAAGAATATGTGGGTGCATTGAAGAAGGGTGCTCTTAGAAGCGGGAGTTTTTAGGGTAGGTTGCTCCTCCCTGGGGACGTTGATGCTCGCTCTTCCCCCCAGCCATGCCCACAGACTCGTGAGCGATCGCGATTCTTTGTGGGTTTCAATCTCTCCCCCCGGGTCTTCGCCTGACTGCTTGCTCCCTGTCCTGCGAACTTGATGTAGGTGGTACCTCCTCAGAAAGGCCGTCGTCACGCCTTCTGAAATAGCCCCAACCGTCAGCATGTCTCTCTCCAGCTCTCCCAGTGGGTGGTAGAAAGGGTCCCCAGGGCTTAGAAAAGCACTTCTTTGTTCCATAATATTCACTCGGAGCCAACAGACTGCTGTAAAGCGAGGTGTTTGCCCACGTGACTGAGACGTTGCCCGGCCGATACAAAGGAAGGCAGCTCTTTCCATGGTGCATCCAGCGGCGTCCCTGTTGCACGCTCCTGGCGCGGCGTCTAAGGAAGGAGAGATGCACACGGCCCCATGTCTGCTGGGACAGCTTCCAGGAGGACGTGGGGAGAGAGAAGGCTGGCCCAGAGGCTGTGCTGCCCCCTGTCTGGAAACAACATGCCCTTACTTCTACAAGTTTGAATGAAAGACTCTTGTCTCGGGCTGAATGCGGGCTGGCTCCTCCAGCCCAACCTAGCAGGATGGCGCTGAAAACCGGGGAGCTTCCCAGCCCAGGAAGCTGAATGGGACATGCCAACAGCCAGTGAGTCAAAAACAAAGTCACAGGTGAAAAGGTTAAGATATTGTTTCTTTTCCAAGGGAGATCAGCCTGGAACAAAGCAGCTACAAATGTTTCAACCACGTCCGAGTGGTAGAGCCACAGAGAATTCTGAGAAAGCCAGACATGGTCATTCTTACTGGAATCACATATGATATAGAACCATACATATGTACTGTATATAATACATATATCATATACAATACATAACATGATGAAATACATCACATTATTATATTATAAATTATATTGTATTTATAGAGAGATGGTTTTATATGGAGAATGTAGTCTCTACATATATATGTTAAGATTGGCCAAATCTTAACCCCCTTCTGCATCCACACCCCTGCCCAGCCTTGTCATGACCAGACTATGTTTTCCTGCCCAAGGACTTGGCCGTGTGACCTGCCTTGGCCATGGGTTGTGGGTGGAAGGAAAGCATGCCACTCCCCTAAGCAACCTTCTCCTCTCCACTTTCCACCTGCACCTCCACCATCGCTGGCAGAACGTGCCTCAGTTGACCCCGTGGTAGCTCCCAACCCCAGGGGAGGACGAGAGAGACGTGGAGCAGGACCGCCCTCACCACCCAGCCATGCCCACAGACTCTTGAGAGATCATGATTCATTGTGGATTTCAGCCACTGAGTTTTGGGGTGCTACCATGCAGCACTATGTGGCAACATAACAGCTGATACACAGGGGGTGTGAGTGCTTCTTCCTAAAGACCTTAAATCGGCCAGCATATCCTTGTCTGTGCCATTTTTTACTGTTCTCCACATCGGACTTCCAATCCCTCCACTGACATTTGTGCGTTTTGAAATTACAGAGGAGTTCAGAGAAATCAGCAAACAGCCATGTCCCTGGTGCCCTACATGCTTATTATCTTAATATCTGTCATATTTACCGCAAACCAGTCTCCACGTACAAGATATCCCATGAAGGTGAAGTCTGTTCTGAGGGCGGGAACCACACTCGAAACCACCGAAGGTAAACTGACAAAATGCAACATGCGCACTTCCCGGTTTGTCCACAGCATCGGTCTCCGTGAAGGAGGTAGGCAGGAGCGGGAAGGGGACTGCAGGAGGGCAAAGAATGAGGACAAAACCGCTCAGAAAGTAACACACTGCACTGTCATTTGGTTCAGATCGACAGACTCTACTCCTTGCTGAGCCATCATCTCCTGCGATAGTCATGAAGATGGCAAAAAGGATCAAACATCATCACTCCCTTGGAAACATGGCTTAAAAACTCAATGAGGCCATGTATAAGCTCACAGGTCTCCCAACCAATCAGTGGAAAATTTCTTTGGAGGCTCTGTGATTTGTCTGCCAACTCCCAATAATACACACACACACACACACACACACACACACACACAGACACACACAGCTGCATCCGGACCTTCTGTCCTCTCAACATTGTCAGCTGAGACGTCCCAAAGCACAACACCAATCCCTTGCTGAGATGGCTCTCACCTCCAATTTAGTCTTTCCCAACACCCATTACCTGTGTCCCCAGCCCTCCTCACATTCTGCTCCTCACCTCCAAGCTACCAAAAACGTGTGCAGTGGCTACCACCGTGGAGGGAAAGCCAGCAGACTCTCACATTCCGGGGGATACGTTTGGTTTCAGTGATGCATTAGACCACACGCAGGGGGAAGAAAAATGATCAGGTGCAAGGGGAAGGTTCCTTTGATCCTAAATCGAGAAACAAAACATAATAACATGGAGCAATGAAAAGAAATGGCAAGTGAAAAACCACAGCTTGGCTGTCAGAATTAAACATCATTATCAAGATTTTGTGTGTCCCCAACGGTCCCTGGGGGCTCCATTTAAAAACAAATCAAAACTGTGCCTGGAGCTGAAGTGGCTCTTACAATCAGTGTGCCGGGGGCCTGGGAGCGGGTAAACCTCGAACTCGGCTCCCCTCATCCAGCAGCACCCACACCTGCAAGCTCCCCTCATGCATCACTCACGCAGCCAGTCTGTTCCTCTTGGCAGCCTCCAGGAGCCTCCCGCCAAGGTTCTGGGCTCCTTCCGTCAACATGACCGATTCCACATCCTCTTATTAATGACTACCCATTTCCCCTCGTAGTCAGCCCTGAAATCCCTGCTTTGATCTGCCTGGCATGTCCCATGGTCTGTGCTCCTGAACGCAAGCCCTCCTGTGGCCTCAGATGGGTGAGCCTGGCAGACGCCCACATAAGCGAGGAAGATGCTTCCTGCAGGCGCCAGCAAAGGGGGAGTTCTACCGGGAAATCAATGGCCCTGAGCCGAGAACTCATTCTGTTCATTCACTCCGTAGGTACTTATTGATAGCCTGTTGGTAGAGCTGAAGATCAAAATAAGATCGAAAAACAGTGGCTATCATAAACGCCATACATACTTCCAGTTTGAAGGAGCATAACTTATTTAGTTCAAGAAAAGGCCATGATTCCGAAGCCAGTCAATTCTGAAAAGCTGAACTGGGTGCTTCACAGAGAAGACTCCTACCACGTCCATGGCCCCTTCCCCAAGGCGCTGCACCATCCACTGCAGATCCTGACCGGGTCAGAATGGCTTGGGATGAGATGCTTGACCACGGGCATCGGCAGATACCCTTCGTCCAGACCCACTCTCCTCCCTGGACCACTCTCTACACAAACAGCCTTCCTGGTACTTGAACATGCCTTAACTATAAGCCAGAGGCATGTCCAAGGGTACACCTACAGCTCTGTTCTCTCCCAGGAGGCTGATGGCAGGTGCTTGCAGGGAAATCAAAAGGCGAGCACTGTCCTGAATTTAACAAAAATGACTGAATGGTTGCAGTTCACCCCAAGGATCCAAAAGAACGTAGCCATTATCAGACTCAGGTCGCCTGGCAAACATCCGATCTCACATGAGCTAAAATCGGCCACGTCATTAAAACATTAAATAACAAATGACTTGCCTTTATTAAATATTCAGACCTTTCTAATAGTTAACAGACACATGAACTTTTTCATTGCATGGCTTAACATGCAGGTAAGCTAAAGATCATCTCTACTTCCTCTTGGCAACCCCAACACACGCAAGTCAACTGAGTAATGCCCATCCCTCTGCAATAAAAAAAAAAAAAAAAAAAAAAAAAAACCTGCTGAAATTGCTGTCTGGTACGAAGATCAAAGAGGTCTCTTCCCCCAGCAGATTACTCGTCTGCAGCTCCCCGGCCCGTCAGTGTGGTCTCAACTGCTCCCACTTGTCCCACATGGCCCAGGAGGCAGCAGCCTGGATCTTCCAGCTATGGGACTGGGCTTATAAATGACAGTAATTGCCAGTCTGTTAAGTCCCCTCCACCCAGGGAGGAAAATGCCCTCCAGACACACTTCTCAGGCTCCCAGGAGGAGATAAGAATAAATTCATAAAAGAAAATTACCCAATCCTGTTTATACAATGCCACTCAAGCCCCCGGCATTTTTTCTTTCTTTCTTTTTATTAAAGGGTTTCCCATAAAACACTGATGGACCACAAAGTGGGGGAAAGGGCTTCTGTCTGTTTCATCAAATCTGTATTTCCTTGACGTGCTTAGAGCACCAGAACACCCCCGGTCCCCACCCAGAAGGGGTGGGGGCAATTGGGTCTTGTAAAATTTCACATCTCTTCAGGGTATTTCCCGGACTGAAGTTGCCTCTGAGATTTTATCTGCCCAGGAGAGGCTGCCCAGCTTCTTATCTGAAGTGGGAGATATATATAAGAGGTTTAAGCTGAGTTTCATATCATTTCTTCACTACCTTTTCTGTTTAAAGTTGATCCTTTTTGGTTATTATAGAAAGCGAGGATTGGCACGATCCAGGCCTAGGATCTAAATGATAGTTTTGGCCTTCTTTCTTACCAAAAAAAAAGTCAGATCAGCAGTCTGAATAAATATTAACATGAACATTTTAAATATAACACCCACTGGGCATTCATAGAACTCCAGAATTGCATGTACAGGAGTCCCTCTCTATATCGCGGCTCACTTGCCGCGGCCTCACTGTACCGCAGGATTTTTTTAAATATTATATGTAATTATATTGCGGATTTTTCGCTGTATCGTGGGATTTTGCGGTACTGTACAGTAAATACTAAAATAAATGTAAGGTTCCTCCTTTGCGGATTTTCACCTATCATGGGAGGTCTAGAGCGTAATACCCGCAATAAGTGAGGGATCCCTGTATATGCTAGATTAGAATTTTACATGATTTCACAGAAATGGATTTCGAGGGCTGATCTCTGGGCTGCTAAAATATCGTCTCCTGGACTGATCAAGCAATGCACCTCTGCTGTCCTGGGACACACCTGGGAACAGACCAGAGTCTCCTGTTCTTCATCTGCACACTCCCCCTTCTCTAGCCTCTCCTCGGACTTCGGGACAGAAAGCCTGGGAACTACATTTCCCAGGTTCCCTTGCCAACCACTGTGACCACTGGGAGTATCAGCTACAAATTGGAAGATGCGGGGGAGGAAGATGTTACTTTTCCACCTTCTAGTGGCACCTCTGGGGGGGTGGGGGGCGGCCACAGCAAAGGCTGGCAAGGGTGGCTTCTAGGTTCCTGCTCAGTCAGCTCAGTGTTAGCAACAACTTGAATGGCTCAGCAGGGCTGCCCTGTGGTTTCTTCAGATGCAAAGGGGTTAGCGGTTTCCTGCAGTTACCAATCTTTGGGTAACATCACCTCCCCTGTTTTTGTTCCTTCGTCCTTCTCAAACCATGCACTACAAAGTCTCTATATAAATCCCTTCTCTGAAAGACCCAGTTTCTAAACAGAAGAATGCCCCGATTGGCCACTGGCTGAGACAACCTGTCATACAAATAATTCATCCCCGCAAACCATATTTGCAGTGAAGCAGAATTAATAAGATGGTTTAAAGATGCTGCCAAATCCACGGCAGAATTAGGAATAGAAGTTTAATTGCACACATTCTCCCTCTAAGACTATAAAACAGGCAATGAGTCGCGCCGTCACTTCTCCAAACAGCGTTGGTTTGGATTTTACGTCCGCTGGGTTTTGGTTTGCCCACCAGGGTCCCGCGGTGGCCTTGGGCAGGCTCATGGGCATTGCCATTGAGTGCGCGTGACTGCTCCTGACTTAACAAGGCGGGTATTGAGTGCCAGGACTTTGATCCACGCACATGCACAGGATGTGGACATAAGAGCTTCCCAAACCAACTGCAAAGAGTCCCGCTGGGAACACTCCACAACATATTCATCAAAGTCAAAGGGCAGAGCAAACTGAACTGCTTCATTAATTATGAAAATTCTCTGACCAAGTGACATGTTGTTAACTGTGTGGAAGCTTAGCACGTTTTTACATGATTCTTTTTGTCTACTGAGACCCAACATGTCACATTCAGTAATGAACTGAGGTTTTTTCTTGCCCTTATGTAGAAAGAAAAAGCTATTTGGTGCCTGGCTCCCATCTAAATGTTGCTCATGTGTTTACCTATGCGCGCAGTACAGCTAGAGGAAGTGAGCTGGTGAAAGGAAGTTTACAACGTCAGGGTTTGTTTTACGAAGGTGCAGAGAAGGAATTAGGAAAATAGATGCTGGCTCCTGGAAAACATCTGGGTCTCTGTTAAGTACCCGCGCACCCTGAGCTACCCGTGGGGATTCAGCCACAACACTTAACGCTGGCCTCCTGCTCTACGAACGCTGGCCAACACTGTGACAGTGCCGTGTGCCCTCTCTTCACTGTCGGTTAAAGGAACTTCGGTTCCTTGGGTTTTTTCCTTCTTCAACACGTGCGAATGAAGAGTTTAAGAAGTCACTAAACATCCCCTTTCTTCATTCAGGCCGTTTTAATAAACTGATACGGTATCATTTGACTTAACGAGTTCCTACACACCTCCTCTACCCAACCTATACCAGTGTTGGTCACCGGAAACCTTTGCTGGATCAGTTAGGTTACTGGGTTGGTTCCCATAACGCAGGCCAAAGTAACAGGGACTCAACCCCATAGAAGTTTCTTTCTTTCACAGAATGGTCCGATCACACGTGTATAAAGGCTACCACGGTGTTCCATAACATCCAAGTGCCAGGCTCTTCCCGTCTTGTTGCTCTGCCATTCGAAATACATGGCTTCCATTTTGCCAGTTACTGACACACATTATACAAGGCCAGGTCATAGCCGTGCACGCAGCCCTTGAGGTCACATCCCATGGGCCAGAACATAGTCACATGGCACTCCTCACCACCAGGGAAGATAGGAAACAGTTTCTGCCCTGGGTTTCCATGGACTCACCATTAGGATAAACTAATATCCGTTAGTAGGAAGGAGGACGGTGACCAGCCATCTGCCACACTCTCCCCGTTGTCAAGGTGTAGTGTCTCCCTAAGTGCTGGCACAGAGAAGGCACAGAATCGTTGTCGGCAGCCGTCCGTCTCGAGAGACGATGGTGTAGCTTCTTAAGAGTCTATCTGCACCGCCGAGAATGGCTGTGCAGTCCGACTCGGGAGTGACACAGTATCTGTCTCCTCCCGTGTTGAATCGACATCTTGCGATGACGCTGGAGTGTCCTCTCCAGTGAAGCTGAAGCTACAGAGCCTGGGCAGGGTGATATGGAGGGTCTGCTGTTGCCCATGCAGCAGACCCCCCCTCTCTTCGCAGCTGAAGGGTCCAAGGGAAAGACGGAGTCGATACAGCTTGGGTTCAGGTGCGCCGCAGGAGTTGCCAGTGTTGACTACAACGTCAAACCGCCTTAGGGACTCCGGCTCCGGATTTTCTGTCGGGGTTTACTCCCTTAGCCTTTCCCCTGAAGAGGTATGCCGCAAGGCAGCGGAGGTTTTTTAGGCACAGAATAGGTATTTGTTAAATGAACAAATGAACAAATAGGTAGACGAGCTCCTTAAGGGAATGCTCACTTAAAAACAAAAATGAAAACAGATTGCTCGGATGTCCATGCTTGGTCTTTCCATCAATTTCTCAGAAGTGAAATTTAGTTTTTATTAGATAATTTAGTTGATTCAGACACTATATATTTGTATATCAGAATCAGAATAGCAATGCATATGTTCCATTAATGACTCCATTAGTTTTTTCCAGAGAATTTCCCAAACCTATAGAGTCGTCACGGGACCCTTTTGTCAGAGACTGTTTGCAAACAATACATGGGACATCCATGAAAACCATTCTCCTGCCTAAAACTCTTAGCAGGAAAATAGAATTCGACCATTCATCTTCTCAAGAAGGACCTTAAAGACAATCAATGTACACATAGACAAAATGCATTTAAAAAGAGCAACAATGCACAGCAACGCTACTCCGTGATACATGTCATTATATGGGCAACGCCAAGAGTGAACCCTTAAAGTGTCAGCGGCGCGTGAGGATGATTGTCAATGCAGGTTTATCAGTTGGGACAAATGCACCGCTCTGGTGGGGGATGGTGACCGTGGCGGAAGCTGCACTGGTGTGGGGGCCGGGGGTCTGTGGGAAACCTCTGTATCTCCTGCTCAGCTCTTCCACGTCCTAAAACTTCTCTAAAAGATGAAATCTATTTTTTTTTAAAGCAACAACCGAGAAGCCCTTCAGAGCACACTGACAACAATGCCCGTGGTGTCTCCGCACAGCCATGACCAGCTAGACAGGTGGACTGGCGACCTCACGTGGGCTCACGTCCCTGGTGACAGAAGGTAAGAAATGGCAGGGACCCGGAAATGTCATCAAAGCCGCTCATCTGCTTCAGATCTTGATGGCACTGCACCGCCGAGAGAAAACATCCACATGATCTCATCCATCCCCAGGTCCGGGCAGCATCACTTCCACTTTAAGTAAACACTAAAAAGGGAAGATTGTCCAGACGGGCAGCGGCAGACGCACCGCCTTTGTGGGCCAGGGGATGGTAACCAGCGGTCCCGGGAAATCTGACATGAGTTCGGAAAACACGCCTGGATTTTGAAAGGGCTTTTCCTGACACATCCAGTGGGTGCCCAGAGGTCTTTGGGGGGTTGTGCTCCTAAAGGGGGTGCAACTGTGTTAGAAATTGTGATCCACGCTACGTCCACACTGCAGCTCCTGCTTGAAAGGGCAGTCAGTGCAGTTCCCCTTCGAGACAGCTTCTCAGCAGCAGGTGCCTGCGAACCGCTCAGAAAGGAGGCCCATGAATGTAGCGGTCTTGGAATTCCACTCTTTTCCAACAGTTCCCCCTGTCTCCACCGAAAGGCTAGGAGAGTAAGGGCAAAGAAGGTCGAATTTTTAGTTGATAGTAATCTCTTGTAATCATGGGACTTGATATAGTACAGACCGGCCGACTCGTTTGTTCAGTTCCGAAGAAACAGCATTGCACAGAATAGCAATGAAGAGTTCAGTGTTAGGGACCCCTCTTAGGCAGCACAGTCCAGGGAGGAGAGCTGAGGGGGAAGTCGACCGAAAACGGTTTTCAGCAATCCAGCCGCCAACGATCTACGCTTTCCCGCTGTAGTTTTCACTCTTTCCTTGATGAATTCTGAATCTCCAAGATTTAAAAACGACTCTTTCTCAGCCTATCTAGGCAGGAATCCGTTTTAATTAAAGCAAGTACGAAGGCTGCATGTGAAGCTAGATAATGGTGATAACGGTGCTCGTTTTTAAAATAAAAGAAAAAGAGTAAAGTTAAGGCTGAGTACAGTAAATACTAATGAAAAATGTGTGTTATTCAATGTCGTCACTAAAAGGATGGAAGTATTTTCACATGTGATTCATTCCCATTGAAACAGGAAGGGAAGCAAAAACACCAGCGCCTACCAAGGCAGTTACCCTAAGTCGGAGCAACTCTGCCCCTGTGGGGAGGAAGCTGTTCTCCTGCCAGTGGGGGCTCAACCAGCTCCCTCCAGCCACCACTTCCGGAGGGTCATTCACACACACACACACACACACACACACACACACACACACACACGACCATAGCCAGCCAAAGAGTTTGAGAAAGGGGGGACTACACCAACCTTTTCAGAATGAAAGCAACCGAAGACATCCTTCAAGAATGAATGGAGTCCACGAAAAAAAGCTGATGGATAACTTAAGTCAAAATCTTGTTGGGAGAAGGGGGGAAGAGGGGGGTGGTGGTAGAAAGCTGACCAGTTGCCTGGTTTCAGAGGTCCTGAGACAGAGCCTAATATCATTAGCAGCCACTTCGGGCAAGGAAACCAGAGCACACTTGGAAGGAGAGGGAATGAGGCCCCAAAGGAATAACACACCACACATGTTCAAATGCGAAGGACTTGGGGATTTGCAACTTGAATAAAATGGCCAAAAGTTACTCCTGAAGTTAGAAAAATGTACAGAAAACACATACTTCTAAAAAGGAGAGTTACAGAGCAGGAGAAAGGAATGACCTTGGCTTCTATGTTTCCTACTTCAATTTCCTTAACTAGAAAAATACTTCTATGTAATGAGGCTGCTAAGACCCATAAGCAGAAACCCAGCTGAAAAATAACTAGCTGCAACTGGGAGAGAACAACCCCTCTCGTATTTATCTAACTTCCTTGTAAGAGAAGCCACAAGCTCCACACGACATAAGAGTAAAAGCGGTGTTGTTCATTTTAACTTTTCCAAAAACAGAAAGTTGATTTAATCTAATGAAGATATTTGGGGCAGAGGGCAGGGAAAGAGGGTAGAAAACGAACTTACCCTGGGAAGGCAGCAACAGTTCTGGCCTTGAGGTGTAGCTCTAGTCTAGACATGTCCTCCTGACTTGCCCTCAGCTCCAACTCACCATCCGGTCGCCCTTGACACTCCACCGGAGGGGTTTGCAGACCCTCCCCCTTTGCGCAACCAGGTGGAGTCAGTACCTTCCCCTCCTTCGCTCTTTTTCCTCTTTCAATTTTAACTCTCCTTCTCCTTCCACCTTCTCCATCACTCTCTTCCAGAGAAGTGAAGTCACCATCAGCAACCAATGCTCAACTATAAGAGAAGGGCATATACAGCCCACAGCACGTGTTCCTACTTTAATTTCCTTAACTAGAAAAATACTTCTACATAATGAGGCTGCTAAGGCCCATAAGCAGAAACCTAGCTGAAAAAGTCAAGGTACACCTTGAACACCCAGCTTGGGTGATAGGGAAGGCCCTGCCACTGGATCCTACTCCATGAGGCCGTACTACCAAGGCACAGAGTCAAAGCAGCTCTGCCTAACACAGAGAAACAAACACAGGGAAGCTGCCAAAACAAGGAGACAAAGAAATATGGCCTAAATGGAAGAACAGATCAAAACTCCAGAGAAAGAGCTAAACAGAATGAAGATAAGCAATCTATCAGATGCAGAGTTCAAAACAGTGGTTATAAGGATACTCAAGGAACTTAGTGAAGACCTCAGCAGTATAAAAAATATCCAGCCAGAAACTAAGGGTACACTCATTGAAATAAAGAACAATTTACAGGGAAACAACAGTAGAGTGGATGAAACTGAAAAGTGAAATCAGTGACTTGGAACATAAGGAAGAAAAAAACAGCCAATCAGAACAACAACAAGAAAAAAGTATCCAAAAAAATGAGGATATTATAAGGAGCCTCCGGGACATCAAGAGGTCCAGCATTTGCATCATAGGGTGCCAGAAGGAGAAGAGAAAGAGTAAGAAATTGGAAATGTATTTGAAAAAATAATGAAAGAAAAATTCCTTAATTTGGTGAAGGAAACTGACATGCAAGTCCAGGAAGCACAGAGAGTCCCAGACAAGATGGATGCAAAGAGGTCCACTCCAAGACACATCATAATTAAAACACCAAAGGCTAAAGAGAAAGAGAAAATCATAAAAGCAGCAAGAGAAAAGAAGTTAGTTACCTACAGAGGAGTTCCCATAAGACTGTCAGCTGATTTCTCAATAGAAACTTTACAGACTAGAAGGGATTGGCAAGAAATATCCAAAGTCATGAAGAGCAGGGACCTACAGCCAAGACTGCTCTATCCAGCAAAGCTATCATTTGGAATGGAAGGGCAGACAAAGAGCTTCCCAGACAAGGAAAAACTAAAGGAGTTCATCATCACCAAACCATTATTACATGAAATGTTAAAGGGATTTATTTAAGAAAAAGAAGATCAAAACTATGAACATTAAAATGGAAAAAATACATATCTATCAACAACTGAATCTAAAAGACAAACTAAGCAAACAAGAAGAACAGAGACAGAATCATGGATATGGAGAGCTGTTTGACGGTTGCCAGGTGGGAGGGGATTATGGGGGAATGGGTGCAGAGGTGAGGGGATTGAGAAGTACAAACAGGTAGTTACAGGATAGCCATGGGGATGCAAAGTACAGCCTAGGAAATGGAGTAGCCAAAGAGCTTATATGCATGACCCATGGACGTGAACTATGGTGGGGGGATTGCCTGGGGGGGTGCTGGGTGGAGGGGGGCAAAGGGGGGAAAATCAGGACAACGGTAATAGCATAATCAATAAAATATGATTTAAAAAAGTTATTTCAACATAAAAAGGTTTTTTCTTTAATGACTCACTCTGGATAGTGTCATTTCACTGAAGTTCCCACCTGTGCCCAACGCAGCCTTAGCTCTTTCTTCAACAACGTGAAAGGAGAGAATGAGAGACCTGTTTATCGGCTTCATGATAAATTAGAAGGTAGCTAAGACCCAGACACAGATATTACGTATTAGACGTCAGTTTGCCAAGTTGGAAAAGAGAGCAGCAGCAACAAAACTAGGTAAGACAGGTCAAAATCGCCTTGCTGAGGCAGAAGAAGTGGGCCATACAAACTACAGAGGTGTGTTCCCCCAGAGCAGCGTGGCGTGGTGGAAACAGCCCAGCTTCTGAAGATGAGTCCTGGCGCTGACCATCTCCAGTTGGCTGGGGGCCTTAGGAAAGTAAACAACCTTCCAGGCCTGGCCAGTTGTTTACAGTTTCATCCAATATGCCAAGGGTATGGGTTCGATTCCCAGTCAGAGCACACACAAGAGTCAACCAACGAACGCAAAAATGTGTGGAACAGCTAATTATTGTTTCCTCTCTCTCTCTCTCTCTCTTCTTCTCTCTAAAATCAATAAAAATAACCTTATAGAGTCTTAGTGTCTTCAAATTTGAAATTGAATGGTAATATGTCCTTTTTATGGGCTCTGTAGGAGGGATCAGCAATCTTTTCCTAAGAGAAGAAATATTTTAGGGTTAGATAATGTGTCATAGCTCTTCAATCTTAACAATGTAGCTTGAAAGTAGCCATAGACAATACACAAACTGGAACCTTAAAGAAAAGACTAGCAAGGGAGGAGGAGGAGGAGGAGGAGGAGGCAGAAGAAGAAGAAGAAGAAGAAGAAGAAGAAGAAGAAGAAGAAGAAGGAGAAGGAGAAGGAGAAGGAGAAGAAGAAGAAGAAGAAGAAGAAGAAGAAGAAGAAGAAGAAGAAGAAGAAGAAGAAGAAGAAGAAGAAGAAGAAGAAGAAGAAGGAGAAGAAGAAGGAGAAGAAGGAGAAGAAGGAGAAGAAGGAGGAGAAGAAGGAGAAGAGAAGAAGGAGAAGAAGGAGAAGAAGGAGGAGAAGGAGAAGGAGAAGAAGGAGAAGAGAAGAAGGAGAAGAAGGAGGAGAAGGAGGAGAAGAAGGAGAAGAAGGAGAAGAAGGAGAAGAAGAAAAGGAGAAGGAGGAGAAGGAGGAGGAGGAGGAGGGGGAGGGGGAAGGGAGGGGGAGGGGAGGGGGGAGGGGGAGGAGGAGGAGGAGGAGGGGAGGGGGAGGGGGAGGGGGAGGGGGAGGAGGAGGAGGAGGAGGAGGAGGAGGAGAAGAAGAAGAAGAAGAAGAAGAAGGAAGAGGAGACCGAGAACTTCCATGTACCACAAAATTCCCCGATTCCATCGCCGAGATAGTGGCAGGAGTAGCAGTGTCTACAGAGCCCTCTATTTCCAAATGTAAATGTTATTCACACATTAGCACCCTGGGAGTAAACAGCCATAACATGTATTTGCTGTATTATTTTTAAGTAGTCGGCACAATTGTAGAAAACCAGAGAAATGAGTGGAGCGGATGAACCTCGAAGGATACATTACTTACGTAGATAGTAGGTAAGCTAGTGAGTGGACCATGCAATGCAGGTGAAACTCACCAGTGTGTTGAGTAAAGTAATGTGTGAACCGTAAACGGTGAGTCCGCGTATAACATAATCCAGAAGACACGCTGTGTTACATAAACAGTGCGTGAGCCACACAGCATGCGTAAAAGATAGAATTGCGTTTTTTATTTTATAAGGGGGTTGGAACAAACAAGAGTGTTACTTATAGATAGAAAGACCAGTTTATAAGATCCAGATCATACAACCTGCAGGCTGATAGCTCTGTCATCCCTGCATTGGTCCCTCAGACATGACACCCATCATGTTCGCATTCCGGCCCCCCGCGTGCTCTGCCCAAATAAAACGCATGGGAAACCCCTAGCCACTGTGCAAGCTTCCTGTTACTTCTATAACAAATTACCACCAACTCAGTGACTGGAAAGAACATGAATTTATTCTCTTACGGTTCTGGAGGCCAGATGTGTGACGCAGGTCTGGCTGGGCTACCGTCCAGGTGTCGGCACAGCGGCGCTCCTTTCTGGAGGTTCTGGGGAAGGATCTGTCTCTTTGGCGTCTTAGTTTGCAGGGGCCGCCAAAACAGGACACCACAGACTGGGGGCTTACACCCCGGCAACCCACTGCCCCACGGTTGTGGAGTCCAGAAGTCCAAGTCAAGGCGTGGGCAGGAGAGGTTCCTTCCGAGGGCCGCAGGGGAAGGACCTGCCCCAGGCCTCCCTCCCCGGCTTGTAGACAGCCGTCTCCTCCTGTGTCCTGTCCTTACACTACCTTCCCTCCATCCATGCGCCTGTGTCCAAACCTTCCTCTTCTTGGGAGGACACCGGTCACATTGGATTAGGGCATTTCAACGGGATTACCTTTGCACAGATCCGATTTCCAATGAGGTCATCTTCTGAGGTCCTGGGGTTAGAACTATACATCCAGCAGGCACGAGAACACAATTCAGTTCCTAACACTTGAATTTCCCAATTTCTAAAGGTGTCTGCATTCCTTGGTTAGGGTCCCTTCCTCCACCTCCAAAGCCAGCACTAAAGCACCTCTGAGTAGACATCTACCTGACCACCTTCTCTACCTCTGACTCCCATGCCTCTTACGTTCCTGAAAGGACTTTTGTGATTACATTGGGCCCACCAGGTACTCCAGGATAATCTCCTCACCTCAAATTCTTAACCACATCTACAAAGTCCCTTTTACCATTTAAAATTCTAGGGACTAAGACCTGGGCATCTTCAGAGGTTGTCATTCCACCCAGCACAGCCACTCAGCCGGTTCATCGGTGACCTACAGCTATTGTCTGGACCTCTCTCCAAAAAATGTGTGGGGTTACAGGCACCTTTCACCTGTCAAGCCCTTATTTAACAACAGCTCTAGTGCTTGTAACCGTACCATTGACAGTGAAGGCTGATGCAGCCGAGGATTCTAGAACCCTGGAAGTATGGTCCTTCCATCCCACAGGCACCCTGAAGGCTTTCATGACCCCCCAATTTCTCATTGCTTGCCATGGTATGTTTTGAATTAACTCAATCAACCCTGTGATTTGAGCATCTTAACTTGGTCTGTGAGCCTTTCTGTTGATTTCTCACAGCTGGACTAGCCTGCAGGTAGAGTACCAGAGGCTCCCACTGCACCAAGGTCCTTCTCCACACATTGGCAGCTTCCACGCAGAAGCAGGTTTTGAGCCCAAGGAAACATGGTGAAATTGGACGGGAGAGCTCAGAGGAGGCAGACCTGGGCAGAACCCGGCCATGAGCAGCCCAGAGGCCCCAGGAAGTCCTCCTCAGTATCAGAGGGCTTGGGCGTGGCCATCTGGGAAGAGGCCCCGACGGGCCAGCTGCCCCCTGGCACCCTGCCCAGCCCAGCCTGCCTGCACAGTGCCCGAGGCGCAGGGCAGAGCCGGTTCCAGGAGCATCGTGACACAGCAATGAACCCGGGACAATGTGGGAAATCAGATGCTCAGGACACAACCCAAAAGGCCAGGAAAGGAATCGAAAACCAAACTCTTAGTTCCTCTGTTTCTGAGCAGCGCCTTCCATTATTTGTGGACTCCAAAGCGGAGAGAGAATGTTAAAGACTTGCTCATCATAGGTTTAAAAACTTTCTGCCCTTTTCCCAAATACAGAAGCATTCCAGATTTCAAGATGGAAATAAATATTTAATATAATTTTTAAAAAAGAAACACCACCTGAACCTACCAGTTATGCTTCTTAATCCCTGCCCCTTTTCCCCCATTCTCCCCCTTCCACAGGGGGAAGTTAAGAACAGTACAGGAAACAGAGAAGCCAAAGAACTTATATGCACGACCCATGGACATGAACTAAGGGAGGGGTTGCTGGAGGGTAGGGGGGTACCAGGCAGAAGGAGGGAAGGGGGAAAAATTGGGACAACTGTAATAGCATAATTAATAAAATATACTTTAAAAAGTAACACCATTTGAAAAACATTAAGAGGTATAGTAAAAACTGACTTGTAGAAATAAATTGAGTTTTACTTCAGGAAGGCTTTAAAGTGTTAAATTAATGTCCTTTTAATTCAATGTCAATCTTTTTAAAAAATTTTTTAAAAAGAGTTTTCTCAGTAGTAATTGTCACAGAAATGCTTTGAAACCCCCACCTCTTGGGTCTCTTATGCGAAGAGGACTAAAACGTGTTCTGCCCGATGGAGGAACGCAGAGTTCCAAGGACCTCACCAGAAACCCTTCCCGCAGAGGAGGATTAAGGGCGGGTGAGGCCCCGGGCGCAGAAGAAAATATTGGGCCCCTTAAAAAAAGAGAGAGAGAGACAGGGAAAATAAAAATACACGTTAACCATATTTTATGCAGCGTAGTAATGAAACCAGACTTGGTGTCATTAGAAGAAAGTGTAAAGTTGGGATTTTGCGGGGCCCTTCATACGTCGGGGCCCAGGGCGCGCGCCCAGTGCACCCACCATTAAATGCGCCTCTGCGTTCCCTTTAGATCTCAGATTCCGCACCAGGATGACCCTCCCCGGAGCAACGACCACGGGGATTGGAATGAAGTGTTTTCTTGAGCAACAGGCGTCCTTACCACTGCACCGCGGGCCCCTCCCAGGCCTCCCCGGAGCCCCTGGAAGTGCCCAGCACCTGAGCTTCTACACCAGGGTTATTACAGCGGCCTTTCCCGACAAAACCCTCCTGAGTTCAGCTGGCGGGGTGTAAACGGTCCTGATGGGAGCAAGGAGCAACACGGAATAACCTGAGTTTCCTACCACGGCCGTGGTCTTCTGTGAAGAGGTGCCACGGGTGAAACTTTCCGCACTCAGACGGCCCCTAGGCTCCGGCCACGAGCTCACGGCCGCAAGGGTGACGAGTTCCTCCCGGGAGAGCCTGCATTTCGCCTCCATACCAGGCATGCGCTGGCCCTCCCATTAACTCCAATTACAGAAATGCATTCTAAGGAATCAATCAGAGAGGTAAAGAATACAAACAACAATATTCATGTCAGCACCATTTCAGAATTAAAAACTGAAACAACCTCAGGTCCATCCACAGGAAAACAATTAAATGAAGCGAAGCGCAGGCGAAAGACGGAGCAATTATGTCGCCTGTAAAACCCGGGCCCTTCGCCACAGTGTACGCCATAAACTAATAGAATATTGGGTGTCAACGGGAGTTGAAAATAGTTTTTTTTCAAGCTTGGGGTTTTGAAGAGTATTTAATGATACACTCACGATATGATGTAATATAAAAATGAGGATATAAATTTACACATACAACATGATTTCAATTGTCTCCGTAAGACAGTAAGAATTGTTATTTTCATGATACGTTTCTGTGTTTTACAAATTTCCTAAAATGGAAAGGTATCACTTCCAAAATCAGAGGGGAGAAAACAATGTTACTCAAGGAAGCGGATTTGTCCCAAAGAAAAGTCCCCCTTGTCAGGGCTGCAGTTTTGACAGGAGCCGGGGACACACGCAGACGGGAGGAGGGACCACGTGGAAGGCTCCAGGGGCCACAACCGTCTCCGGGGCTCCCAACCAGGCCCTGCGGTTGGCCCCCGTGCCAGGCCTTCCATGCCCCAGGGGACACCCTACTGCGGACGCCCTCGAGAACGGGACCGCTGCGGCTTTTCAGTTACACGGATGGTTCAAGGGGCGACCATAAAGCAGCGTTAGCAGAGTGGCTGTTGTCGATTCAACGACAGCCGATGGTGCTCCCCAAAATCACAGAGAAGCAGTTCAACAAAGGCGCCATCAGCCTAAACAGCACCTGTCCCAGCTGTGGGATGGCGCACAGCGCAACGTCCAAGTGTCAGTTCCGCAGGACCCCTGGGCAAGAGAGGCGGGGAGGGGGAGGGGCAAGAGAGGTGGGGGAGGGGCAAGAGAGGTGGGGTGGCAAGAGGCATAAAGGGGAAGGAAAAGAGAGAGGGGAAGAGGAGAAAAGGGAGGGAAGGGGAGGGCAGGGCGGGAGCGAGGGAGAGGATCCCCACAAACAACTAAAGTCTGTGTTGCCTAATTTAAAAATTCGCTGACTGTAAAATGTTCCTAGCGCTGCCAGGATGGGCAAGAGCGCGTCTCTCGTCCTGGATAAAGCAGAATAGCCCCTCTGTTCCTTCTCCCAGCGCGTGAACAGGAAGGAACATCTGCGCTTCGTCTTGTGCGCCTCTGCGCGCACCAGGGGCCCAGCGCACATGAAACCCGTGCGCAGCGAGAGGCTGCGCTGTCCCGGCAGCTTCCCCGAGGCGCCCGCGCGCCCGCAGGATCCGCGCGTGTCCCTGAGGATGCAGATCAACGGAGAGTCCGACGGACACAGAGGGACACCTAGTGACCAGCCCGGAGAGCAGCAGCGCAACGTGCGCGCGGCGCCCCAATCGCCAGCTCTCCTGAGACCCACAGGGGCGAAAACCACTGGACGTCCTGCGTACCTTTCTCGGGGTTTGGGGTGAATAAGAAACACAGGTTTGCCGTTTATTGTGAAAGCAAAGGCTAGAAACGTCCCATTATTCCATGAACGCAGTAAGTGAAAACACACTTGAGTGCTGCATTCTGCACATTTCAGGGGAAGAAGGGGTGGGTGAGGAAGTCAGGAAAAGGAGCATGCATCTGAGACCACAGGGACCTTCCCATTTGCCACATGCCCTGAGACAGGGTGGCCTTCTTTGGGAAAATGTCAAACCTTTAGACTAAAAAGATGAGTAAATATTTCCAACATTTTTAATTAAAATTTTTTCTTTCCCTGCTACCATTGATACTTTTCGTCCCCCCCCCCCCATCTCCTTCCCAAATCTCCAGAATTCCACCCCCAGCAGCCCTCCCAGACATCCCAGCTCACAGCGCCCTGTCCTCGGAGCTGACTGAGCTCTGTGGCCTGTTCTGCAGCCCTGCTTTCTTTCTTTCTAAGATACATTTTATTGATTATGCTATTACAGTTGTCCCAATTTTCCCCATTTGGTCCCCTTCGCCTGATACCCCACTTCCCTCCAGCAATCCCCCCCCCCCACTTAGTTCATGTCCATGGGTGGTGCAAATAAGTTCTTTGGCTTCTCCATTTCCTCTACTATTCTAACTTCCCCCTGTCTATTTTGTTCCTACCAGTTATGCTTCTTAGTCCCTGCACCATTTCCCCATTTCTCCCCATTCCTCCTCCATATTGATAACCCTTGAAGTGATCTTCATATCTATGATTCTGTTCCTATTCAGGTTGTTTACTGAGTTTGTTTGTTTTTAGATTTAGTTGTTGATAGTTGTGAATTTGTTGCCCTTTCAATGTTCATAGTTTTTATCTTTTGTTTTCTTAAATAAGTCCCTTTAACATTTCATGTAATAATGGTTGATGATGAACTCCTTCAGCTTTACCTTGTCTGGGAAGCATTTCATCTGTCCTTCCATTCTAAATGATAGCTTTGCTGGATAGAGTAGTCCTGGTTGTAGGTCCTTGCTTTTCATCACATTGAATACTTCTTGCCAGTCCCTTCTTGCCTGCTAAGTTCTTTTTGAGAAATTGCTGATATTCTTATGGGAACTCCTTTGTAGGTAACTCTGCTTTTCTCTTGCTGCTTTTGAGATTCTCTCTTTATCTTGAACCTTTGGCATTTTAATTATGATGTGTCTTGGTGTGGTCCTCTTTGGGTCTAGCTTGTTTGGGATTCTGTGTACTTCCTGGACTTGTATGTCCTTTGCCAAATTAGGGAAGTTTTCTTTCATTATTTTTTCAAATAAGTTTTCAATTTCTTGTTCTTCCTCTTCTCCTTCAGGCACCCCTTTGATTCAGATGTTGGTATGTTAATGTTGTTCCCAGAGGTTCCTAAGCCTATCCTCACTTTTCAGAGTTTTTTTTTTTTTCTTCCTGCTGTTCTGATTGAATGCTTTTTCCTTCCTTGTGTTCCAAATTCTTGGTTTGATTCTTGGCTTCATTTTCTTCACTGTTGGTCTCCTGTGTATTTTTATTAATTTCACTTAGTGTAAACTTCATTTCTTCCCTTACATTTTTGCTGTACTCAATGAGTTCTCTGAGTATCCTGATCACCAGTGTTTTGAACTCTGCATCTAATAGGTTGGTTATGTCCACTTTGTTTAGTTCTTTTTCTGGAGTTTTGTTCTGGTCTTTCATTTGGGCCATATTTCTTTGTCTCCTCAATGTGGCAGCCTCCCTGTGTTTGTTTCTGTGTATTAGGTAGAGCTGCTTTGACACCCAGTAAAAAGTACCTGTAAATTGTGTGGTGTGGCGCCTTAGGGGATTGCCAGAGTGGGGTCACCTGCTTCTCCACTTTGTGGCTCTGTCGGGGGGGGTGGCTAGAGAGGGGACAATGCCGCTGACTCCTGGATGTGTGCCCAGAACTTGCCCCATTTCCAGTCACTTCACCCACTTCCCGTATACAACTGGCAGCCTTCCAGATATTGGCCTGGTGTGAATCCAGGGTGGGTAGGTTTGCGTATGACCTAAGTCCATGTGTGCCCTTTAAATAAACTTTCCTGCAGATCTGGCAGTTTCTTCTGCCACCCCAATTCCCACTGGTTTTTACAGCCAGAAGTTATGAGGATGTATCTTCCTGGCTCTAGAACCCTGGGCTGTGCTGTCTGGCCTGAGGCTGGGATCGCTCGCTCCCAGGGTATCCCTCCCAATTTTTATCTGCCACACATGGAGGTGGGACCACCTGTTTCGCCATTGTCACTGCCGCTGTGTCTCTCTGCCCATCTCCTGACTCCGTCCCTCCTACCTATCTGGATGAGCGTAACTTCTTTAAATCCTTGGTTTTCAGACTTCCATACAGCTCGATTTTCTGACAGTTCTGGGTGTCGCTTGTTTTGAAAAATAATTATAATTCTCTCTGTGGTTGTGCTAGGAAGTGAGGCACGTCTACCTACACCTCCATCTTGACCGGAAATCCTGCAACCCTGCTTTCCACGCAGTGGCCCTGTGACACCCCTGTCCATACCTGCACGCAGCAGCGCCCTGCAAAGCTCCCACCTACACAGAAGCCAGGGTGCAGGGCACACCCGATTCCCTGCCTGGCCCAGCCCACCCCATGGCTTCGCAGCCTCCCGTAGGCAGGGCACTGAAGCAGCTCTTGGCCACCATCTCATCCTCAACACGCATCTTCCTCGTGGCTCCAAGTGTCAGCGCAGGCTGGCTGAGCCCGCGCAGGGGGTGCAGGGGCCAGGCCACAGGGGTGGGACTCAGGCCAGACCGATCTGACCCCGTGTGTGCTGTGTATACACGGATGGACATGCACACACATGCACAGTCTTTGATAGTGACGGGGTGATGATATGTGATGACAACTTTATGAAATGAAGGAAGAACTAGTGACCATTACCATAAAGCCAGTCTTGCTCACCCCTGACTTTGAAAGTTTTGGTTCCCCAAAAAGGAGGCCCTGTCAGAAGAAAGGACTGTGCACTTCTAAATGAAACACGCCCAGAGAATTTACAAAGAGGGTGGGGTAACCGATCAAACTGGAAGACGGAGGATTGAACTTCACACTGGGTTTCTCTCATGTTCCATGTATGACAGCGCACACACCCCCACACAGGGCTGGACCGGCGGCCCTGCGACCCGCACCTCGGGCAGCCCCAGCTCGCCCTCTCGCCACGACCACTCGTGAGGACGTGCGCGCTGCTGCCTGTCTCCCCAGGTGTCTCTCAGCCGACAGCCTGCTGCCAATTGGCGATCGCCCTGTTTGCCCAGGACGGTCCCCGTTTGCTCCTGTTAACATGGCGTCAGGTTATCAGCACCCTGTTCCATTCTGCAGTGAGTGCTGGATTGAATAATAAATTACATGGCCACTTACCTAGTGGGAACTCTTGTCCCTCCAACACAGCTTTCCTAACCATTCAGTGGATCACGTGATCTTGCCCCGTCCCTACCTGTGGTTCCCAGAGGCCAAGGAAGAGGGAGACAGCATCAGATACTAACTATATTTTTCTCCACATAAAACATAGATCCTAATTCCCTTCAGATGTCTCTCTCCCTGTAGATGAAATTTAGATGTCTTTATATTTCATAAGCAAGCCGAAAAAGCATCCTTTATGTAATGTTGTTTTGGAAGCACCAAATATCTGGCCATGCTAAGGCTCAAATAACCTAAAATTAACAAATTAAAGCCTTAACCATTCCTGATGTAGTCAAAGAATACTCAACAACATGGAGGGAAAATACGTGTACATCCATGGTAAAGGGGAAGAAGCAGAATTCAGAATTATATATTATGTTATGTACATAATCGGCTTAACAATAACCCACAGCCTTCGGACCAACTTACATAATCGCACACAATGATTCTATACACACATAGAAAAAAAAGAAAAAGGGAAATACTTCAAATAATGGTAACTGGAGATGAACGATGGATTCCAGGTGACTTTTGCACATTTATGTATTTTCCCAATTTACTAAAATAAGTTTGCATTGCTGTTTTAATCAGATTAAAATGTTATATTTTACCCTGACCATTTATTAATAATACACATACCTGATAAGTGTATGAATATCTGATTCCTTTTGCATACAAATAATGTTAACTGATGAGGTAACATTTTGTAACCAAACTTGAAAGTCATTACAAATCATGTGCTGGAACCCACAGATACTCAAGATACGCACCTGTGAACAAAAAGTAAAGAAACTATACGGGTTGTTATCACTTGAGCAAGGATAGTTTTTGATAACTATCCATTACTGATTCTGTTTCCATTTGCCAACTAGAAATATATCCTCTTCATTTATGCCCTCCCCCGCTTTCTCTAGGTGTATAAAATGACAGCTTGTGTGGAAATCAAATTGAGGTCAAATTACCAACATTCTGTGTGGGGCTAGAGGTCAGAATTACCTTCATAAACAGCCCTGAGGCCCAGAATGAATTTCTAGTTATTCAGCATTCTACCTCCCCACCTCAGCTAATGAGAGAGGGGGGGGGGGCAGAAAGGCTCCCAGGCTCAGGGTTCAGGCTGACTTTGCAAATGACCAAGAAGAAGAAAACCATCTGCAGGCACAACCAACAGAGTAGGAGTGAGCAGGTCCTTGTATGTGTAAAGGCAAATATTTGATTAGTTCCCTTCAGTGAATAATTCTGATTGCAGGATAATAGGAAAGTGGGCGCCAGCAGGCAGCAAAGAAATCCTTGATATGCTTTATATGCTCCCTCTATCTTTTGTAGTGTGACGGGCACCAGGAACATAAGCTGCCTAACCGCGACGGTGGCCCTAGGCCCTGGGGAGACTGTGGCCACCCTTCCTGTCACTGGCTGACCACGTTCTCTGTTCTTAGTCTGAGCACGAGCCGTGGGGCGTAACGCCCCGTCCAGAAGCGCTTGGTAGCTAACACGGTCTCGGTGTGCACGAGGCTGCTTCTGGCTTCAGCCAAAGGGTATCGGGGCTGTGGACTCCTGTGAGGATGGAGAAGTCGGTCCCTGCAGGAAGCAGCCCCCGGGCACTGCTGTCCCCTCACCGTCCTGCCCTCACCCCTGTGCTGCCCCGTGTGGGCTCCGTGTTCCTGGTCTGTCCCGGATAATCCGACGTCGCTCTGAGTGAGCTGCTCCTCATGACGTGTCTTACTTTTGCGCACGCCTAGCTGCTTTTCTCTCATTTATGCTTCTCCCATCTTCAAGCGATGGACGGGGAAAGAAAGGTGCTATGAGTCGGGACGTGGAATGGTCTAAAGCCTCGCGACTCAAGATCAGCTTGCATCTGAAGCTCACTCCTCGCTTCCACGGTCGGTCCGCCGGCCCTTCTCCCTGCCTCCGCCACCCTCATCCCAGCCCACCCTTCTCCCCTGTGGCACCAAAGGGCTCCGCCATGAATTCAAGTCTGATCAGGACATCCCCCCGCCTGACCCTCCCCAGCGGCTCCATGTCCCCCCCTGAGAACAGGCAGAACGCCCAGTGTCCCCTGACCTTCCTGGTCAGCCCCGCTGGCACCTTCCCTCCTGCCGCAGCCAGCGGGCCGGCCCCCGCAGAGCCTCAGCACGCTCAGGCCCCCACCGCCTGCCCGCCTGGCTGCCACAGAGCAACTTCGATTCATCCTCCAAGAGTCGGCACAAGGCTTCCATCTTCCTGGAACGTGTTTCTTGGAAAAACTCAGTTTTTAATTAGGAAAAAATGTTTGAATCAGTACCTTCTTGGAGGAGACAGAAGGGATGGCCTTGACCCTGGAGAAAAAATTACAACCAACCTCAGATCATTTGTCTCTCTTTTTTTTTTTTCTTTCATCCAATCCCCATAATTACAGAAGTGGACTCTGTATGCCGGATTAGAAATCACATTAATTTCGCTACTAAGTCTCCAGGAAAACAGACAATTCATGGCACCGATCAGAGCTGGCAAGGTCTCCGGGAAAATGCACACAGAAACAAACAAACAAAAAAATCCAACGTGGCATTTCCCACCCCGGTGGAATACACTTTCCCAGAAGCGTATCTTCCACTTTCATCGCTCTCCCCAAGAACCTTGGGGGAATCAGCTGACCCCTCGCTCTGAGAGTTAAGCTGTAAAGCCATTGGGTACTCGCTACAAAGACAGGTTCAAGGGAGAGAAGAGCTGCCAGCCCAGCAAGATCAGTGTGTTCTTTGCCGAGGAGACTGGTCAGCTGTGGGAGCGGCCCAGCCCCCGCGGGCCTTGGCAGCCCTTCACTTGTAGATTCATAACTCCAACCTCTGCCCCGGTCTTCACAGGCCCGGGTTTTCTGTGTGTCTTCTCCCCCTCTCTTCTAAGGACACTTGTAATTAGTAACTTGTCACTGGACTTGGGGCCCACCCTAATCCAGGATGATTTCCTCTTCAGATCCTTAACTTAATTACATCTGCAAAGGCCCTTCTTCCCAAAAAAGGTAACATTCACAGGTTCCAGGTAAACATTACCTCTTGGGAGCTACCATTTAACCCACTGCAGGGAGTATGCATCCCTCTGATTGCAACTTCATCATTAACCCCTGTGATTCCTGGCTGACCACACTTCCAATTATGGTTTCAGTCCTCAAGCAGCATGGCCTCTCTGGGGTTCTTGAGACCCCAACCTTTCTGCAGTTATATTTGTTGTGGAAAATCAATGGATGAGAATTCTGGTTATGCACCTGGGTCTCATGAGTGAATTAATTCTATCTGCACTAGAGAGAGAGACGGCCCTTCTCTTAATATGTTGACCCAATAGCCTTCCTGAGCCTGCCACCCAAGGTTAATTCCTTGCCCGGTAACTCCCCAAGGGGAGCCACCCAGAGAGGCTCCTGCAGAGACTGCCCAGTGGCCATTCCACAGAAGACCCTCTCCTATGCCCAGCCAAGCGAGGACAGAGAAGCAGAGAAGACCAGAGGCCTTCAATGAGCCAGTAGTCATTCGGGGTCCTTCCACCCTGTTTCTATGATCACCCAGGGTTGGCCCCTTTGAGCCAGTCTTCTGAAAGATGACAGCGAAGCCAGTCAAGATGGCAGAAGAAGAGGTAAAGAACCGCGAAGAAATTCCTGAGCCCCAACGAACTGTCCCAGAGCAAACGTGCCCACTGTCCAAGCCCCAGTGTGACTCGTGGCCACGTGGCCACTGCTGAGAAGCCAGACCTTCTGCACTGGAAGTGGACATACACCCCACCCCTCACTAGGCCATGTCCTGTGGCCTGGAACTGAAATCCCAGTCATCATACTTTCAAGGCTCTGTCCTGGCCCCTACCAAAAGTAGCCAAGAGGAACAGACCTCCACAGGCGCTTGCTCGCCCACTTTGCAATGCTGGCTTTGTTGTTATTTTTAGTGTGTTTGCATAATTTCCAAAGGATCTGGCTTCTTGGCGAAGCTGGCAGTTTTTCCAGCAGTTAGAACTATTCTTTGTGATAGGAAAAAGACTCGAAACTAAGATTTTAAGTGTCACAGTGACACTATGCGTGTTTGTCCTCCAGAAGACATCTCAGCTGAGAAATAAAAGCTCCCAGATGCTTTCATCTGTGGGCTTCTGGCAACTACAGAAATTCTCGGACAGGTGTGTGCTCACTGCCAGACCTGTGGCATTGAAATGGGGGTGAAGGCCCCTGTGTGAAAGGGTGTAGCTGAGGGAAGGCTGTGGCACCCATGCTGGTGACTAAGAATTTAACTGAAGTCTCTCTGGTTTATGCTTCTGAAGTCAATTTAACTTAAAAATATGACTTCTTCGTATAGGAAGTACATGGGTCTATACTGGCTGTTGTGCCTGGTTTCCCTTCATTTCCTGTGCCAAAACATTAGTCCAAATGCTGTGTCTGCCCAGTTCCTCATCAGCGTTGGCCAACCAAGCGGAAATGCAGGGGCAAGGAGCTCCGGTACACGCCTGCCCACGCCCCTCCCACGCTCCTGTGTCCCCGGGCCTCAGGGGCAGCTTGTCAAAAGTGGCAGTGGGTTCTGGAAGGAAGAAAACAGCTGACTAGTTGGAAGGGTCCCATCGAGGGCTGTGCATATGTTTGTGTTTCATTCCAGACCTAACCGCCCTGGGTCTCTGCCTAACAGAAAAGGAAGAGCGAGTGACACATTCCGGAAAACATGCGCAGTGGAGTCCTTAAGTGACTACTCTTAGGGACGGTGTTTTAGCACCCGACCCCCACGGTTCTTCAAACAGGAAGTAACAATGAACTTAATAACTTTGCGTTTCTTGTAAAGAAGGACCAGAGAAACAGGAGAGAACGGCATATTCACCTTGCAATAACTACAGTGGCCGGCACGTGCAATTCCTACTTACCTACACGCTTCCAAAGCCAGTCCCGAAGTGAATACAGAAATACCGGCGGTGACACAGCTGGTTGTTGACTATCCCTCTGTCACGTGCCCAGAATGTCCTACGAGGATTTTGGAATTTGCTGTACAACCCAACAACTCCTTCCTAGTAGACGTTTTGGTAGCATGGAAGGGCGTTTCAGCCCCAAGTACAGATCAGAGAGATGAGAGCCTGGAGTGACAACGTGGTTAAACCTGTCTGTCTTTTTTTTTTTTTTTTTTCATGGACATGTTCTTGTTCAAAGGTGAAGTATGCTCTGAAGGGGAATCAGGTAGGATTACCTACATGCTGTTCTGGAATTCAGCTCAGCTTAGGAGAAACCTGTGAACTGTTTTCATATTCCATTTTCCGGGACAGTATAGCCCATGTTCAACAGATGCCCACGGAATCCCAAAGCAGCCAATCGGCGAAGCGGACCCGGTCACTGGGTGAGACATGTTACGTCCCAGTCAGCGCCTTGAAGAAATACATCATCCACGTGTAAACAGGAACAGTTGCAGGAATGGGGCCTTTGCCTTTCTGCCTTGTTTCACCGAAACCAGGACACAAAGCGCACACTTTCAGGCAAAAGTCGGGTCGTCTGTGACCCCTGCTTCCCCCACGTTCACTGACACTCCAGGAAAGCAGAGAGTTGTCTGGATGAAACCGAAGAATCTTCTGGCAACCCGCATACCAAGTGAGTGCGAGGAATGTAACGCACCTTTGGAATGCACCTGCAAAACAGCCATGCTCTGCCCTCCAGGGGAGGTCTTCCGTACGGGCTCTGCAACCTGAGGCTGCCGGAGCTCTCGTCACTGTTATCCCACCTAAGGAAGCTGCAGGTGCCCTCGTGTGCTGCTCCCCTGAAGCTCAGAGCCCTCCGCCTCCACGCTGGCCTCCGGGAGGAGCCTCGAGGTTGCTGGGCCGCCTCGGTAACCCTGTCACCTGCCACCGCGCACGTGCCTTCTCTCCGCACCTCAGTCACGCTCTGACCTTGGAGAGGACGCTGAGAGGGGAAAAGGCCTGATTAACTTTCCATTTATACACCAATTACTTTACTATTGGCACCTCCTGCTGCAATCACTGACATAAAATCTTTTACGAAACAAAATGTTATAAATGAGAAATCGATTGGATATTTTAAAGTTTGCTTTGAACCCGGCCATTAGCAGGAGATGTCCTTTCACAAGAAAGGTCTGTGCTGCTTCTGCGGCGGGGGCCACATTCAGTCATTTTTAACCGAATCGACAGAGAAGGCCATTTTTCTACCTAAAAAGGGAAAAGGAGGCTTTAGATCTGCGCGAGCTAAAGTCATGCCAAAAGCTCACACAAGGTCAGCAGAGAACAAAGTTTTTGGTTTCTGCCGCAGACTCTTTGCCCTGACTGTCCCAGACGGTCCCAGAGGCTGCTGCCCCCTCTCTCTTCCTCGGGCCTTCATCCAGATGCCACCTGCTGGTGACTGACCAGCGCCAGTCCCACCACACCCAGCAGTTCCCTCTCCTCGGTTTCCTTCATCACCCTCCTACGCTTGCCGGTCTTTACATGGTCTGTCCCTTTACATGGCTTATTGTATGTCTCCCCGCCCCCCGCCATGGGAACGGGAGCCCCATGAGCCCAGGGAGAGGCCAAGCACACCCAAAGGAACCAGCATGCGGCAGGCACCCAGCCAACACAGTGACGTGAAGGGTCTGATGGGACGTCAAAATAGAATAAAATTGCCTGCCATGACCCAGCAATGCCCCTTCTCTTCACTCAGGCAGACGGCGTGGGGAAGCCATTGCCCAGGGGGGCCAAGGCCACGAGAGAAGGAAAAAGATGATTCATGCCCTTGACGGTCGGAGACAGCGCCCTGTGCGCCCCATCATGTCAGAGCCCTGCCTCCAGCTGCCGCCATGACCCCGGGCACTCCCCACCCGAGAGCGGGGAAACCTGCCCTCGGCTGTCTTGCTTCCCGACTTGCTGGTGAGTTCCCTCCGGGGCCAGCTTCCTGGGAGCCCCAGCCCCGTCGTCACACTGGGCCGGACGCCGGAAGGACCCTGTGCTCGGTTGCATGCGCTGCTGCCTCTGTCTTGAAATTCTTAACTTTACCTTTGAACTCGTGTTTTGCAAATGAGGTTCCATGGGACGATGGAGGTGCATACGAGCAGAAGACATACCTGGAACAGAGAGAAGGTTCCCATCTTTGCATCCTTGCCAGAACCTCCCCCCGCCACTTTTTCCATAAGTAGCCCCATTTCCACTTTGCACTGAGCTCCTAGAATTACGTGGTTGGTCCTGGCTGTACACACGTTGTCTGTGGAAGGCAGCACCGCTTCTGAAGGTGCAGAAAAGCCACTGCCTTATCGTCTAGCCCCCCAAACTGAAAGCAGTAAGACCATCTTTTTGGCGAACAGCCCCCACCTCCACGAAGCTTAGATTCCATTAAGTCCGAAATGAAGGAGAGCCGCAGAGGCAATGAGCTGCTTTTGGAAGGAAAATTGCTTTTTGGAAAGAAAGTTTTTTTATAAACATAATTACTGGAAATGTTAATAGTAGTAGCTTGGAAATAATTTCTGTTGTTTGGAAACTTTTCAAAAAGTTATTTCTTGAAATCATGTGACAATCTCTACTGAGTGCACCACGTACTAAAACAAAATTATTTAATCCACCTTTCCCCAGGGGAAGAGGCAGGGATGGGTGGACGTAGCCCAAGAGGTCTCAAATGCTGGAGAGAATTTGGCTGTTGAAAAATTATGCAGATTCATAAAAAGCCAAGGGCATCTTTAATTCTGCAACTTTCTGATGTTGAGAAAACTATGGACTTACAGGTTCAAGCAAAACAGAGAAAACTTAAATTAACTGCTAAAAAATAAAAGTGAGATGGATCATTCATAAATTAACTTACCATGACGTCTAAATTTGATAACTTTTAATCAATCCAATAGTTTACCTTCCTTTTCTCAGCCGAGTAATGTTTTCCTAACTGGCCAGGTCTCTCTCTCTCTCTCCCCCTCCCTGTTTTCTAAAAGAGGCTACAAGCAGAAGTGTGGCCAAGCACCTCCACGGCCAGACCCAGCACCCCAACGTGGGACGCAGGCGGAGCGCCAGCTTGTAGAAGAGGGGGGACAGTGGGGACCGCAGGTGCTGGTTGAGCACGGGTTAGCCTGGGCGTTCTGAAGAGCAAAACCCAATTGCGAGTAATTTAATAAGGAAAATGCCTCTGAGAGAACACGGGAAAGGAGGGAGGGCGGACCTCGGTGCAGGTGGCCTGCAGGAAGGACGGGGACAGAAGGAGTTAGAGCACCCGTGTCCCGGCCTGTGGCGTGTCTACAGAACGCTCAGCGGGGCGCCAGGGGAGGCCTCCAGCCCCATCGGCGGGTCCCACCTCTCCACGTCACACACCTGCCTCAGTGTCCCGCCTGGCTCCGTGACGGGAAATGTGGCCTCCGTGCCAAGCAGTGGCAGATTTCAGAGCACGGCAGCTGGGGCTCTAGGGCAGTTATGACCCCCGGCACGGGAGATCTGGGGCCATGCTCGCAGCCACCACAGGGCCCAACAAAATACACCCAAGGGCCAGCAGTTTGAGACTCTACCTGGGCCCCGGGAAAGTCACGGGCTTCGTTCTCTCACTCTCTCTTCCTTGCTGAGCTGCTGTCATCTTTCTGTATCCCCTTGTCACTACCGTCACAGTGAGACTTCACTCACCCACCACCCCGGTCGGAGACATTGAAAAGATTCGCGCATTGAAAAGCGGGCCTTGCACTGCTAGGAGGAAACACATTTCCAGAGAGAGCTGGCCTTAGAGGCTTGTTGGAAGTCAGTCAGCAGACTAGCCTGCGGGCCAGAACGCTTGGATCAGGCACGCAGGTTGCTCCATGTCCCCGGGAGGTCACCGTGCTCTGTGCCGACTGTGATTCCATAGTCAGATAAGTAACAAACAGCATTTTTCAAGCTCATAATGTGATGCCAGTTTGGGAAACATAAAGGAATCTCCCATTCTCCCCTTTTGACACAGAGAAGTGTTCCCCGTGGGGAACTTCCTGGGATCCCACTGCCTTTTCCAAGGACGTCGTGAATCGCTGGGCAGAGGAGAATGTGGGCACGGGTGGGTGGACGGGCAGGCCCGCAGGCCCGTGGCTGTGGGCTGAGCTCCCAGTAGCAGTCTCACGTTACCAGACTCATTCTGCTGCAGGATGAAAGGAAACAGAGACAGGCCTGTCCATGCGGAACCAGGGGCGAGAACAACAATAGGAGGCCGTCCTTTCAAAGGCACAAACGAAACGTGAGATGCGAAGGAGGATTAACAGCTAAGCCTTCGCAGGGGGGCCAGAAGGACAAAGAAAACTTGGTTGTTGACGCGTCCCAAACTCCACCCGAGAAAGCCTGCGAGAGGCCCCTGGGGGGGAAACGACCGTCTTCCCATTCCAGAGCCGCTGGACAAAGGGGCCAAGGACACCCAGGGCCCCTAAACACATGGTCCGTGTTTTCGGAAAGAGATGAGCGGAGAATGACTTTGTCAGAAACGGCTGTGGTGTGGAGAGAAATAAAGAATGTGAGAGTTACACGTGAGCGACATGCTACTGATCCTGCCACCCAAGCCTGCGGTGACTTCATATACCCTAGAAAATAAAGGCATGAAGTTGGGACATGGCCGGTCTATCGCCTATCCAGGTCATTAGTCATCTCCTAGGAAGCCCAAGCGTCCTCCCAGTCAACATGTCCTCTGACAAACACCCCTCCAATGTGTTCTCTCGGGGGGTGGCAGCCCCTGCATTCCGCTGTGCTCCCTGGAAACCTGTCCCTGTTGGACGATTCTCCTCCCCACCACACAGCCCGTCATCGGGACCACTTGAGTTCACTTCCTCCTGAATCCGTCCACTCCTCCCAACAGCAGCCTGCACCCTGGTCTCACCGGAGTTCACTTCCAGCGAGTCTCCTCGATTCAACCCTTGCTCCACCCCATCGTCCTCCAAAGAGCAGCCAGTGATCTTCTTAAGACTGAAGGGATCAGTGGATGGAGGTGATATGGGCCCATCACCTTGACTCCTTTATGTCCTTGGTGGTGGCAGTAATATTTACAGTTCCTCCTGAGACGCAGTCTTATCTCTGACCTACTGCCCTGAATAATGGGCGAGAATAGTCTCAGGTGGCTCTTCTTTGCCCTTCCTACCACATTGTCCCTCACTCCAAAGTCAGAAGACAGACTGGGAGTTCAGCCAACCCCTAAAGACACCCGTTTCATTCGGGGGCCTGAGAAATAATCACAGGGCAGTTTCATGCACCCAGCGGATCCATTATGAAGTGGACTCGGGGTAGAACTTCATTAGTCACCCGGGACCAACACGTGGCATTTCAGGACCTCTGATACCAGTGTCAGCTTGGACCTTGTAGGCACCAATCCTCAAGAAGCCTGGCTAGTCCCTAGTCTCTAGCACTAGTGACTTGGGGAAATATCTACAGATTCGTTGAAGTCGAGGATTTGCAGACTAAATGGTCACATCTACCTGTGGGAAATGGCAGCACCCATCTTCAAGGGGACCTCAGCCTCCCTGAGAACCTGTGGCCTCTCGGGGTGTAAACATCAGGGCAGGAGGCCATGATCCTCCATGGCCATGACTTCTGTTAAACATCTGTTCTCCAGCTTTCCTCTCTGCTTATTCTTACCCACTGTCAACAATGCCCTGGTCAGCTGTCCGTCTGTCCCATGTCTAGAACACTGAGCCCTATTAGCCACTGCTAACTGCCACTCTGCAGCACTCCTGGGTCTGCTCACCATGGCCTCCTGTGCTTCTGGTGGCCAAAAGCTGACATCCAGTCTCCTAGTCCTGAGCCTCAGCACCCCACAGCAGTGTGTATCAGCATCAACCCCGGCCTACAGCACATGGGCACTGGCCTCTCAAAGATGCCACTGAGTCCTCACTGCGTGTCCCTATCACCTACAGATGGGATGGTCCTTTCCAGAAACCTAGTCAAGTGGAGGGTTCTCGGGTTTCCCGTGGCCACTCCCCTCTGATGCTCCCAACTCTGTGAGCCTGACCCTTCCCTCAACATTATGCCAAACATGCTCTAGACTCTCCACCTGACCATTGTCCGCCGTCATCCTGTCTAAATGCCAAGGAGCGACCCCATGACAATGAAGACTGGCTCCAGGTGACCGCGACAATCTGACTCAAGACACATTCCTACGTGATTTGCTCATGCACACTTCCCAGTTCCTGTAAGTCTCTGACACGGAGATTGTTTTCTCCTGGACCAGGAAGTGGCTCTGGTTGTTGGCAGGAGACAGTGAGGACAGATCTTGAGGAAAACAATGGTCAGCCGTGGGACATCGCCTCCGTCTGCCAGTTCTCGGGGACAGCTTCCGCCACGCCATCCGAGGAGGTTTGGGCCACCTGGGATCCAGTGTTCTCAGCCTCGGCCAGACAAATGTCACCGTCCAAGGTCTCCAGATCCCACTGTTTCCCTAGCAGGGAACTTTCATTGACACTGAGGAGCCATTAAAGCTGTACATTTAGTCTCTCGCATTTCTGCCCCCCCCCCTGTCTCCCGTAATCATATCCTGACTTCTAGAACCTTGTGCCCTGCAGCTTTAAGAGATGAGACCCTCTTTTACAGCTGCCACGGGCTCCCAGGGCTTTGAGAGAGAACCTCGGGGCGGCACTCAGCTGCCCTGCACCTGTCATCTCCTGTCCACGAGGCTGCGGATGCCTACAGGAGGGACCACCCCATGCCACAATCCTTACGGTTTTTGTTGCCACAAAGTGGGTCAAGTGCCACAGTGACCGGGTATCTTCACCCTTGACCTTCCACCTCCTGCTTTCAGAGACGGAGAGAGCTTTCCAGACAGGCTCTGTCCACTCAGAGCAGATATGCCCTTAGGACGCAGGAAGATACAGCAAATATGCTTTTGAAAGAGTGCGCCCACGCAACAGATGATTCTGGGGGGGCTGCTCTGTGTCGGGTACAAGGGCAGTTACACAAAGTCTGCGCCAGACACTGAAGGCGGGGTCCGTGCCTGCCACCCCCGGGCTCAGCCCGAACCTGACATCGGCACCAGGCACACAAAGGGCATTTACAGAATGTCAGCAGAGGACCCCACGGCTTTGCGAACCCTGCCCACGCATGTCCTCAAACTTCTAAGTGGGGCAGGTCAGCTCCTTGACAAGTCTACCATCTTCATCTGCCTCCACTGTGCAGGTGGCCGTGGCCGGCACAAATAGCTCCTTTCAGGCTCTAACAGCGCTTGGGCACATTCCCAAAAGAGAACACGCATTGCAGTGTGATCCTATCACATGAGATGTGAACAAATATGCCAAGTCGCATGGCAACATAATATATCCACTTGCTGAAGAGTCTAATATCAAGTGCCGTACCCAGAGGCCTTGATGAGAAGCAAGACCATAGTGACTAGGTCAAAATGCTTGCTTCTACTTCTTTCCAAACCCCCCGGGCACGTGGGAATTCGAGGGGTTAGGTGGATTGCGCTTCAGGCTTTAAGGGAAACACAAGCCCGTGGTGAGACCTTGGGATGGATTAATAGAAGTATAGTGTCATGAAAAAAGGAGGCCACAGGCCCCTCTGTGACCAGAACTGGGGGACGCCTGCAGGAGGCGACAGGAAGGTGACCAGCATTCTTCCTTCGAACCAGAAAGCAGCGAGGATATTCACAAATTAGACAGCCAAACACGAGCGCCATCTTTAAATGCTGCAAGACACTCAGTGTGAAGAAGAGCTGGACTTTTCCGTGGAGTTCCAAAAGGCAGCACTACGAGCAACAGATGAAAGTGACAGGGGAACAATTTTTAATCACAAGTGAGGGAGTCCTTTTAAAGAACCAAAGCTGTTTAAATGCTGGAACCATCTCATGAGGTGGCCACGTGGGCCGTCACTAAGCTTCTCACCCCAGGAGGTCTCCCACATTCTCAGTGGCGTGGAAAGGCAGGAGAACGGGAGCGTCTCTGGGCGTCGAGTCAGGTTTTGTGGAAAGTGCCCCCCGGGACAGAGAGCTTAGGTCAGGCGGCCTCCAACAACAGCTTGTAAGCGAACCAAAAACTCCTGTGCCCTCAGATCGTATTTTTTTTCTCCTGTGACCAAGGGGAAGAACTTCCTGGGTCGGATTCCAAACGGGTGCCCTGATCCCACCATGAACATTTGCAGTCCCCCGCCCGGTGGCTTTTGTGCGGTCCTCCCCCCACCAGCCCCACCCCAGCCACACCTGCAGTCTCGCTAAGAGCTGCGGGCCAGGCCCCTCGCGTTTATAACGCAGACAGGGAATCAATGACTCCGTGCTGATTGGTCACCAGAGCGCTTTCTCTTCCGTGTACTTAATGGCTGCGGTTTCTCCGAGAATGGAAAGCTTTCTTTTCTATGGGAGAAGCTAAATGGCTCCCTGAACAGGCCCCAGCTGGGCAAACAGTGGGAGATGCAGGCAAAATGGGATGAGAGTGGCCACACCCAGGGCCGGGCCGAGCAGCCTCTGGGCACCGCAGCCAAATGGCAAACGGCTGCGTAGCCCTTTGATCTCCCAGGGAAGCTGCCGCTTCCTTCAAGAGAACGTCCATCCAGGCCTGTGGTCAGTCCCAGAGCCTGAGAATGCTCCGCAGACGAGAGGCCCGGCTGCGCTTCCCGCCAGGACTGGAACCTGCCGGAGCCCTTGGGCAGGAAGTGAGGACGCAGGCGGCAGCCTGGCCAGCGGCCTGGGTCCCGGGGTCTCCGCAGCGCCCCCCGCCCCCCACCCTACCTCCCCACGCGTGCTGTGCTGTGCTGTGCTGTCTCTGCACACGGATCTGGCCTGTCGTGCCCACGGCAGAGCGCACACCCTGCCTCCGGCTCCCAGCGGCCATTACACGCCCCCGCTGCCCACCCCCCATCATGCCAGTGTCCGAGGCAAGATGAGAGGCCGCGAAAACACACGAATGAAGGAACGAATAACCCCTGACAGGCGGCGACCTGTGCCCCAGCCGGGCCGCACTCCTCCCTTGGGGACTGTCCTAGGGAAGGGCGGATGCTCCGGGAGAATGGGGCTGCAGAGGCGCGGGAAGGGGGGGCGGGCTGGAGCTGGGACCAGTGCGTCCGGCTCAAAGCGCTGGGACTCCGCCACAGAAGGACGGACCGGAAGGAACCGGGTCTTCCTTCAATGCCAAGGCCACCCGCGGTCTGACCCTGCGCACAGTCCGCCTGCAGGGCAGGCCACAGTGAACTCGGAACCCGCGCCCTTGGGCGACGACCGCAGGAAGAGGGAAGCCCCGTCTTGAACTTGCGTCTCCTCATTAGGCGACGTCAAGCCTCCTTGCGCCCCCCGATATCCCAGCTGCCCGCCTGGGCAGTCTCTGACAATCCGAATCCCGCATCACTGGCTACGGACACCCTCTTGCTTCTTAGCATCCGTCTGTATCCGACCTGCGACGCGCTCAGAGGAAGCCGAGCGACCTCCCGCACTGGCGCCGCTGCTTCCCGGCTGTGCCTGTACCAGTCGCGGCCCCAAGAACCCTGACCTCTCAGTGACGTCCAGCCTGCCTGGCAGTCCGGGTCTCAGCGCTGAACACGGGCCCGGGGCTTTTACCCACAGGACCTGGTGAAAACAGCAGAACTGTTCGACCTTCCTCATGAACTGAAAACTAAGTCACAGGTGTGTTCCCTCACCCAGGAGGTGACGCAGGTGTTGGTGACAGGCCCCGAGCTCCACCCCCCGCCCTCTCCCGTGAAGGCCAGACACCCCAAACAACGTGGGCTTTGGATTTTGTACTTGGTAAAAGTAGCGTCATCGGCTCAGCAAGAATAACAACAACAACAAAAACCAATCCAATTAGAAAATGGGCAGAGGACGCGAACGGACACTTCTCCAGAAGCCATCCCCATGGCCGCTGAGCCCGACTTCACTAGCTATAAGGGAAAAGCAAATCAAAGCCACAGTGAGAGGCCCCCTCACGCCTGTTACGACGGCCGTTCCCAACAAGACAAGTAACAACAAGTGTTGGCGAGGTTGTGGAGGAAAGGGACCCCTCATGCACGGCCAGGGGCCAGCAGCTAGACAGCCTCACTCACACCCTGCAGCACCTCACCTCCGAGCAACCTGAGGGGACACAGAGCCGTGGGTCGCCCCCACTCTCCTAGATCATTAACCTTGTGCCGTGGCCCCGCACAGAAAGCGGGAGACAGCCTGGGCTTTGGAAGTCACGAAATAGGAAACCGCACTCTACCTTACCGTAAGAAAACAGAAATCACATTTATATGTCAATACCAGTCTCTTAAAGGTTAAAAAAAAAAAACACACAGAACCCTTTAGATATTTTAAGTGAGCAAATAAGCGCCAGAATCTGTATTAACATGTATTTATATCCTCCATAAAATATTAAAATACAAGCCTGGCGAGTTGCTCTCTTTTCTGCATCCAGAAAAATGCTAACCATTTAGTCCAGAAAGGAGAAAAGTGCCCAGACCTGTTTTAAGAACATAAACATCTCACTGAACTTCAGTGGAGTGCCTTCTCCCTCTGGTGGCAAGTTGAAGACTCTCGCTAAAACCCTGAAGGCCCTGGGTCCTCTGTCACCAGAACTCTGAGTGCCCGCGTCATCCCCAGCTGAGTCAGACACCTCTTGGTGCTCCCAGTTGGGACCAGATTTGGGTAAAAACACGAATTACCAATGGAATCACAAAGCTCGAGGAAGTCGTAAGGACAAACACTATTTTGACTGTATTTTAAACTTTCCTGGAGAAGCTAATATTCTCTACATCCTTGACTCTCAGAAGTATTTTAAATGCACTGTAGTGTTTCATCTTGGAGGCAGAAAAGACAGGGAGAGAGAAGGAGGGGGGAAGATAAGAAATCGAAAACATGTTCCGAGCAAAAAATTTGATTCTGCTTAAAACGTACATGTATGTAGTCAAAGATTTAGTGACATGTGAGTCCGTTTCTCTCAGGAAGCCCAAAAAACATCATCTAGAAGAATAAGTAATGACTTTTTTAGCTAAAACAAAAAATTGACTTATAAATAGAATTAATGCCCAATACTAAGATACATCTAGATTACTCATGCTGACAAAAATATCTTGGTCCAATTATTATTTTTTTTTCATTATGATTGTCTTGTGTCTTTATTCCTCAAATCTTTAAACCAGACTCTTCCTCTTCACAGTAAAATCATGGAAAATTCTCTAACACATTTTCACCTACTACGGACGTGACATTGGGTACAACAGTGAACGTGACATTTCCTCCCCCCGCCCCCCGGGGCTCACCCGCAATGGGGTAGACAGGCAACCCTCAGGGTCTATATAAAGGGCTGAATCAGTACCATCTCATGACACTTTCACAGCTCTACGTGGCAGGTGTGTCATCCCCATTTTACATACGAGGACACCGAGGCCCCGAGAGGGTGCCTGCTCTGCCCCGGGACCCATCCCAGGAGTGAGAACAGCATCTGCCCGCGAGGTCTAGTGCAGGAGGACTCCCATCCACCCGCCAGCACTCGTTAAAAATAACGAATTCTCCCAAACTCAACCCCAACGTTCTGGGGGAAAAGAAATCATTCTTTAAAATTATGATTAATTCCTTTTAGCATGTGTAGCCGTTGAATCCCTTTCAATAAGATTATAGCTTTAAAAACCCTGAAAATAGCATAATTAATTATAATAAAGTGGAATTCAATGAAAAGATGAACGTCAAAAGGATCGTGGGCAGACCCTGCAATTCCCCTGCAGAGGGTGAAAAGTTCAGTTGAGGACATTGGATTTTGTGGGGCCTTCCCCTACCCCCACCTCGTTTATTGAGACTAATGCTGGAGGCCAGTTACCGGAATTTTCAGGTGGCCAAATGCAGCAATTGAAGGGCAAGCTTTTCTTCTGTAGCAAGAGCATGTTTTGCAAGGCTCAGTGACGCAGAACAGAGCACGAGGAATGAGAAGTTACAAAAGACACTTCACTCTGACAAACATAAAGTCAGCACTTCTACACCCCACGCGCCTCGTGGCCGGCATCCTAATTCCAGACTGACTGCCTCTAACAGAAACCAGAGCGGCCGTGGGACGGCGGGGTAACCCGCGGCCACCGCGCGGCCGGTCCTGGCCAGCCTCGGTTTCCCCTGAAACACTCTGTTGGCTCGGCCAAAGCCACGGGAGTGAGCGCCTCCTGCAGCAAGTGTTGATATAAAGGAAATGTCCCACGTGACCGGCGGTATTTATCCAGGTGTGACTTCCGCCACCGGCGCCAAGTTTATCAAGCAGGTGGGCAGGTGCGAGCTCTCTCGTGTGAGCGCAGCTGGAGCTGCCCGGCACCGCCTCTTGCGCGCAGCAGAGACCACAGACCGAATGGCGCCTCTCTTCACTTAAACCAGAAGGGTTCTGGATCGGATCATCTCGCCGAACCCCAAGAACATACCTCACGCGTTTTAACTCGGTGTGACTCATCAGCGCTGCCCTCCGACATCAGTGGCGGGGAGCTCTGCCATCACGAAGATGCTTGGGGGATCCCCTCGAACTCGGCCAACAGCCAAGAGCCCCTCCCCCCAGCAGGCATCTGTTTGGGGTTATCGCTCCTAATGGCTGGTGACGCGAGGAGCCGCTGGCTGAGGTCTGACTCCCTTCCTGCAGTCGAATCGCTGTGGTATGTTCCAAACCCCCTCCAGGCCCGCCACCGGTGGCCCAGCCATGAGGTCCGTTCATTCCAGGACACACTTGGCTTCCACATGCTGCAAAGGACAGAGATGCAGAGGTAATACTAGGACTCAGCGTTGAAGTTGTAGCTACCGGAGAACGTGGAAAACCCTGAAATAAGACAGCTGAACAGCTTGGAAATTTTTAAGGCATCTTTTCACACGGTCAGCTTTCTTTCTCTTGGGGATGCTTCCCTGCCACGGCACTTATCACCAGTATGATTAGTGAGGTATCGGCACACGTTTTGATGTAATGCCAGTCTCCCTGGCTGTTCTTAGCTCCCTCAGGGGAGCACCCAAGACCGAATGAGGCCCAGGATATGTACCGGCACATAGTAGGGGCTCAGAAACATGCTGCCGCTATCTCTGCAGCAGTACTGAGGCCCCATGACCTCACGTGCGCCCTGCTTCAAAAGCACCCTGCTGCCTGTCCCAGTTTCCTTACACCACAGCTATGCGAGACGTGACAGGGCTGAAGGGTACATGGGACCTCCCTGTATACTATTTTTGCAGCTTCCTGTGAATCTATGATTATTCAAAGTCTGGAATCTCACCTACATGGTGGGGGAGGGGTGCCTTCCGCATCCATCCTCTCTCCCAGGACGGCACAAGGCTCCCAGCTTCCTGGGTTCCACCACTGTGTTCTGCACTTCACCAGCTTTCCTTCCAATTGTCTGACATCCCGAACGACCTAACAATTGTTACAAGCTCGTTCCTGTTTCCCTCCGGCCCTTGACAGAGCGGATCGTGTTATACAACAGCGACCCTTCTGAGGCAGCCCGCCAAAATGCCAAATACAATGACAGTTTTTGTATAATGTATCCTTTTCTGCTTTCTCCACCCGGAGACCACTAAAGTTATCACAGGGCAGTCATTTTCACGGCTTGCTGGGAACCCAAGGCCAGGGAGAGACAATGGGTTGATGAGCCAGCCAGTCCTTCCCCCCAGATCAGCGCTTGGCAGGAAAACCCAGCACACGTGTGTCCGGGTGGCCCGCTGATCAACCACATGCTTCCAAGCATCATGAGCCCCACCCGAGGCGGCTTCGTGTGACCCAGAGAATCAGGCCGCCGCCGGCTGCCAAGCGCTCAGAAAACTGTACAAATTACATTAAAACCAACAGAGAGTCTTCCCGCGTCACCGTATTTGGGTAACTTCTCACCCCTCCCAGCGCTCCTCCAAAGCCACCACTGGCGGGAGAAGGACACTCCTGGCCTGAATCACACGATCACATCAGGCTTTTAAACAAACCGCTGACCAGGTACGAAGTCACTTCCCTGCGGGCCCGGGCAGAGGGATCCAGGATCCTGGCGGAAAGCGGAGGCAGGTGGGCAGGGCACTGCTGGGAGAGGAGCCCTGAGCGGGGCCCCCTCTCTGTGGTTCTTCGTCCTCCCAGTAACGTTCTCCAAGGACAAAAAAAGATTCCCACCTCCACGTCCACATCAGTCCTTGGGGGTCTGGTTTTCCAGCACCTTCACAGACTCAACGCATCGCCTTCACTTGACCTTGTTGTAAAAGCAGACAGCAGGAGCAGAAATTCGAGGGCCACACCTTTGAGGACCTCTCCAAGCAGCGAGGCCACACTAACCGGGAAAGAGAAAACGTAATGAAAACCACGTTTCATCACGTCCCAGACAGGAGGAGGAGAGAGACGCGACCTTCACTCCCGAAGAGATGTCACACAGCCGCACGTTCGAGACACCTCACTGCCAGGCAGGGAGCCCGGCGGGGGACAAGCGGCCCGTCCTCTCACGGGTTCGGGAGCAGGAGAATCATGTCCGTTCCGACAGCACTTGCGCACACGCACACGCCAACCCTCACAGCCCTGAGCTATCACACCCACTGCGCAGACGAGGAGACCGAGGCGCCGAGGGAGGCAGGGCCAGCAGCGGCCGGGGACCGGCCCACGGCTCGGCGCAGAGACAAAAGCGGCAGGTGAGAACTGCCATGCTCTTCTTTGGGGAAAAAAAAAACAGCAACTAAAGCACAGTCCCCGGAAGGGGCTTTGGGGGCCTCCATCTCTGTCTTCATGGTGGCCTTGGACTCACTTCAGAGGGTGACGTTCATTCTTCCTCTGACAATTCAAAGAGAATAGTCCCTAAGCAGATACAGTCTCATTTCAAAGGTGATTCATAAAACATTGTCTCCAAAAAGAAATGCAGCCAGAAATGTGAGACGAGCGAGTTCTCCATAAAGGGCCCCAGCTGTTACTTGACTCGGGCTGTCGGGCCTCCGGTGGGACAGCTGCTTAAGTCACGATATCAAAGGACTTGAAAGGCGGCAGCTCACCTTGAAGCGGCTGCAACAGGACCGGCCGCAGATGGAGGCTGGACGCCCGAAGGCCGGGCCCATGGCAGCAGCGTGAGGCCAAGTCCCCCACTCACGCCCCGACACCCCCTTCTGACTTTGCTACAAGGAGAGGCAAGCGGGGCCACCACCTCGCCCCGGGGCTGACAGAGAAGTCCCTGTCCCCCACTCATTAAACACAAATACACTCACAGCAGAGCTTCCCGGTGGAAACGGGTGTGGCCTTGGGGGACAGGGCAGCAGGGACAGGGGTGGCATGGTGCCGGGAAAGGACCTCGGTCCTGGGTGCTGCCAGGCTCTGCCCCCCGGGGTCCCTCTCGGAATAAAAGCGCCTGGCCTCGCCACCTCCCGGAGACGCGGTGCAAACCCAGTCTCCCCCAGAACCCTTCCAATAGATAAAGTTTAGTCCCACCACCTGGGGAAAGGAGTCTTCGGTCCGGTTCAACCCACCGTGGCCCTCTGGGCTCTTGGACGAGGGCTTCCTTTGCCTGGTCCCGGCTGTGCAATCTGTACCCGAGCCGGTGTCCCCACGGGCCATTGAGGGGGTCAGCGCTCTGCTCGTGGACTGGACAAACACCTCCCCAGGGCTGGACCCACGTGACTGCACTGCCCCTCCCGTTAGAGAATTTGGGGGCTCAGCACCCTGGGCGGACGCCAAGAATACAAACCGCACTCTCCAGGGGTTGGCATCCGAAACACGTCGGGGACCGGGGAGAAGGGACTGGATCGGCAGCCCTGAAGAAGGCCCCGCCACCCCAGCAGCCTGGCCCCATCCCACTTCTCCCCAGGGCTCTGGGAGGGAAATGAACACCCGGTTCTCTCCAGGCACGCCCCACGCACCCCCGCAGGACACGGGGCCTGGCGGCCAGGACAGAGCTCACTGCCCACGGGACTTCGGACTGTAGTTCTTATACAGTAACGCACCAGAAGTCGGCTCTACCTGGGACGTGACGTGGCCCCTCTGTTTTCCCAGATTGCTCTTCACAAGCTTTGCTCCAGCCTTCTCTTTTCCCTTTGAAAGCCGTGACAGATCGGGCCCACACTGTTCTCCTTTCGTGTTTCCTCTTCATTGTGGTAAAACACACTTAGTATAAAATGTACTATGTCAGCCACGTTGAAGGGCACAGTCCAGTGGCACTCACAGCCTTGTCACTGCTGGCCAGCCATTGCCACCTCCACCGTCACACCTCCCTCATCATCTCAAACGGGGACTCCGCCCCCGTGAGGCACTCCCTCCCCTATCTCCCTGCCCAGCCCCTGGCACCCACCATTCCACTCTCTGTCTCTGTGGATGTGACCAGGGGCCTCGGGTAAGCGGAGTCACACCGCATCGGCGGCCTTTGGTGACCGGCTCGTTTCACTCAGTATAATGAGAGGTCACCTCACGGCCCGCTGATGTTGCGTCAGGATCTCCGTCCTCCCTTGGTAAGGCGGGATAATAGTCCCCTATATAAATACACTGCGCTTTGTTTTCCTGCTCACTCGCTGGTGCACACGTGGTTCCTTCTGCCTTTCGGCTGTTGTGAACGATGCTGCTACTAACACGGGCTGACAGGCTTCTGTTAGGGTTCGCGGCCCTTGCCCACAGCTGCCCGAACTGAGAGAGACAGATGTGAACGGACCTTCAACTTCGGTGACGTCACTGCCCAGGTCCAGAGGACCTCAGGCCCAGGGGTCTGTCTCAGCAGCTTCCGAGGCCCCCCTTCCTGTTTAGTGCCTCCCCCCACAATACTGAACCCCAACAAAGGCCCAAGCCACTGAAGAACAAACACCCCAACTCTCACGTGCACCCCTATTCTCACACACACCCCATCTCTCACACAGGAATTGCAGCCCCCCCCCCCCCACCACCACCAGCCTCAGCATCGCCGTCCCTGCCCCCACCCTCTGCAGATGAGAGAGTTTGGTTTTGGAAACAGAACAGCCCCTGCCTCTGCCACACAGGCACCCTGGTCTCCCCTTGGAAATCGGAAGTAGGGAAAACACCCCAGTGCGTGATCCTGCACCGAACGGTTTCTGTAGACTCTCTCTAACTCTGCTCCTTCGGTCCTGTTTTTATTACATGATGTTCATTTTGCCTCCAAAGGGAGGAATCGACTAGAAAAAGACACTTTGAATAACCTAGATAACCCTCCCGCTGTCCTTGGGAGGTAGAGGACATAAAAGAATACGGAGAGAGCTTTGAAGGAAAGAAATGCGTCCAGAAGCTATTCTGTGGATGAGACAGGACCAGGCCATGTGAGTCTCACTGACGACTGTACCCCAGTGAAGCCTGCAGGGGTACAGTTGGCGCTCAGTAAGTAATTATTGCACAAAGTCAGTGTCGGGGTGCGGGGAGAGAATGGGGGCCCCCTGGAGCGCCATCTTCAGCTCGGCTCAGTGGGGGTAAAAGTGCTGCTTGAAAGAGGGAGCACCAGGGAGGCCCAGGAGCGAGCCCCACGGGTGTCCACTCCTGACTCACCCATGGGCTTGGCCCGCGGTGGGCGGCGCAGGAAGAGGCCTCCGGGCACACCTTCCGGCTCCCGCACCTTGCCCGGCGTTCCTCTAAGCCAGTGGTTCTCAACCTTCCTAACGCCGCGACCCTTTCATACAGCTCTTCCTGCTGTGGTGACCCCCAACCCTAAAATTATTTTCGTTGCTACTTCCTGTCATTTTGCTACTGTTATGAATCGTCATGTAAATATCTGATAGGCAGGATGTATTTTCATGGTTACACATGGAACATAACTAAAGCAGAGTGATTAATCACAAAAACAATATGTAATTATATATGTGTTTTCCGATGGCCTTAGGCGACCCCTGTGAAAGGGCCGTTCGACCCCCAAAGGGGCCGCGACCCACATGTTGAGAGACCCGCTGCTCCAGCGGTGGCCGTGTGAAATGCAGGGGCACGCACGACGAGAACCGCGAGGGCACGCCCGGCTGCTCGTGTTCGTGACAATGGGGCACCTGCAGCAACAAGAGCAGGACGTGCCTCCCACTTCCACCTGCTGCCGCTCCTGGCCCTGTGCCCAGCCCCCAGGGGGGTGAAGTTCCCCCTCACTGCACACATAGGCAGCCCGCCCTGCACCCGCCAATCCCAGGCGGGCCCGCGCCAGACGGCCACCACGGGGAGGATGTTCCCCGCCCCTCGTCATGAAGAGTGGGGGAGAAAAGTCCTCCCGCTACAACCACGCTCGCGTCGAGTGGCTTTGCCGAGCCTGGGGCTGGTGACGGCCCCAGATCTGGACAAGACGCACGAGACAAAAACGACCCGGCCCCTGGGGACGAGCCCCGCTTCTCAGCAGGGTACGGAGGAAGCAAGTTCCTGATGAAGAAACCTGAGCAGACACAGCAAGGGAGACACCTTCTCGCCCGTCCCCATGAGATGGGCCACTTTCTGCGACGGGCCTGCAGTTTCTGTCCATTAAACCGAGGCACTGAGTTGTACCTCCAAAGCGCCCGGTTCTGAACCCAGCATGCTTGAACTGGACGGGAAGACTGGAGACCACTCTAAAAGGAACTGGGAGGACAGGTGACCCACGAGGAACACAAAGATGTCCACCCCCTCGAGGAGGAAGGGTTGCTGGCAGTTTATTAAAACTCTGGGGCAATGGCGGAAATAATTACATGCAATAAAGATCCTACTCCCCTCTTCAAGCAACGTCTTCCAGGCCACCGAGACCCAGAAGAGCCTGTCCTTTAGGTCCACGAAGAAGAGAAAGGCAGACCGACGCTGAGGTTTTGTGGTGAGCCGAGGGGAAGTCTCTCTGGAGTCTGCTGGTCCCACCTCACCAGCTCCTTTGTCCCAGCGTGCTGTGGTTTGGGCTTCAGACAAGTGGAAAGACCAGCAAGCACCCTTCCTCCCGGGTTACACGTGACTGCCCGCAGCGTGCGGTGCGGTTCGCGGGCGCCGGCCGAACAGGAGACAGCCACAGTCCCTGCGCGCCCAGCGGGGCCCGGGGCCGAGGCCGAGGGTCCCACCCGCAGACCAGAACCGAGTCTGGTTAAGAGGCACCACGGCCAGCCTCCTTCAACCACCAGCTTTTCTGAAGCAGGAAACGTGAGCGCCAGGGAGCTCAGGTGGGTAACTCCCATCACGCGGACACAGCCGGGCGTCCCAACGACGAAGCGAGCATCACTGGCGCAGTCCGTCTGTCCAACAGAGGCGTCACGAGCCACGCGCGGCTACTTAAGTTTAATTTTTAATTCATTAAAATGAAATAAAATTTACAATTCGGCTCCTCAGTCACACTGACCACACGTTCCGGACTCAGCAGCCACACGTGGTCAGCGGCTGCCACCATGGCCAGCAGACACAAAACATCCCCATCGTCACAGAGAGCACTACGGCACCGCGCGGGGCTCAGTGCTGAGAGGGGAGCAGGATGGGGGTTTCAGAAGGAATAAGGGGGTTCTGGTTTGTTTAACTCAGAAACCTGGGCATCTACTGTATGCCTATCCTGGACGTGCCCGGAGGTGCACTCAAACATAGGAACTTGATACGAGACCCCGAGGGGACAGAGACTCATGTTGTTCCAGAGAAAGGCAGTCATACGTATTGGGTTGGCCAAAGAGTCCGTTACATTTTTTCTGTAAAATAAATGACACATTTTTTATTTTCACCATTAACTTTATTGATTTGGATATTTGGAATATGTCTGCGATCTCCCACTATTGGCTCCAGTGGGTAGAGGCCGGGGGTGCTGCTGAACACCTTCCAGTGCAAAAGGCAGCCCCACAGCAGAGAATTATTTGGCCAAAATGGCAACGGTACCAAGAAACTTCGCAAACGACTCTGACACGTTTGATCAGTCACAGCACCTTTTCTATACACTGCACACATCTTTGTGTGTGTGTGCGTTTCAGTCGTGGTTTTACCTCTCTTGAAATAATAAAGCACAATCTGCCGAAAATGTTGCGTATCTTCTTCCAGCTTCCATATTAAAATGGCTGCACAAAAATTCACCAATTTTAGTAAGTTTTTTTAATGCTTGCTGATATGGCAGCTGTCACAGTACAATCTAACAAAATTGCTTCAAATGAATTTAAAGACAACAAGCTCTACTAGAGCCATCTTATGGAAAAATAAAAAATAAAACAAACTTTTTGACCAACTCAATACATGTTCCTCGGGTAATTGTTTCTGCAAGGGTCGTAGCTTTTTAAATAAGCTGAACGCGAGTTCTGGAACAAAAGTCTGCTTGGCAGCCTCCCACTCCTCCTGATAACCTGTTCTCCTGATTCCTGGTGAAATGATTTTAGATCTCTCCACGTGAAAGGGATCAGGAGACATCCCACTCCCTCCTTTTATAATACATTGATTGATTGGCCCTCTTCTTTCCATAATAATAAACGAAATAATATTGTTTATTTTAGAACTTTCTTGCATAACCCTTTGCCCAAGGGCCACACCACCTTTGGGCACTAGCTCTGGAGCAGTGGAGAGCGTTTAGTCAAGGTTCTTTGTATGACACGTAACAGAAACCAGCTTGGGCTACCGCCATGAGAAAACAGGTGTGTAAGACATACTCTAGGGCACCTCCCAAACCCTGAGGACCAGGAGGCCACGGAAGGACTCGGGCACTGGGCAGTCCACCGGCTCTCTCTGCCTCTCATCTCTGCTTCTCTTTGTCCAACTTCTTAATTCTTAACTCTTTCATGGTTGCCATTCTGGCTTGACCTCTCACCAGGTGGAAGAGGGCCACCCCTCAGCTCCAAGGAACTAGGTGGCCACCCACGACTCTCGGGCTGTCTCATGTCCCTGGGTATCCACAGTTTCCAAGACCCAATTCCAAGTGCCCAGGAAAGCTCCTGCGCCCAGTTTGTCTCTCAGTGGCCCAGACAAACGAAGGACAGTGGGTGTCAGCGGCAGCTACTGAGGTATGAAAGCACAGGGAGCACACAGCCCTCAGAGAGAGGAAGTCGTCCCCCTCTGCACAGCACTATCCAGGGTGTTAAGGGACAAAATATCAGGCTAAGAAGCTAAAGGCCCATCTGTTAGACATGGTCCAACACCCAAAAATATTATAATACAGGGTGTTCGCACAATCTGGAAACAGCCCTGGCTGGTGTGGCTCAGTGGACTGAGCACCAGCCTGTGAACCGAAAGGTCGCAGGTTCGATTCCCAGTCAGGGCACGTGCCTGGGTTGCGGGCCAGATCCCCAGCTGGGGGCGTGTGAGAGGCAACTGATCGATGTATCTCTCACACATTGATGCTTCTCTCCTTCTCTTTCTCCCTCCCGTCCCCTCTCTCCAACAATATATAAATAAAATTCTTTTAAAAGTAAAATGGTAGCAGGATTGTGCAAAAAGGAGAAAGGACTCATGGACGTGGGCAACAGTGTGGTGATTGCTGGGGGGAGGGTGGGGGGTCTGATGAACCAAATGGGAATAGAAAGAAATACAATAAAGATTAAATTTAAAAAATAAGTAAATAACGTTTTTAAAAAGTAAAATCTGGAAACATAGCTAACAGTATTTTACTTTTTAATATATTAAAGATGTCCTTGACATCAAGTATATTTATTCATGTGTTTCCAAGCATTAGGGACAACTTTACATGACATTCCGGATTATGAGGTTCATGACTATATTAGTCAAAGGAAGCAAAGATTTTACTAGAAGATTAAGGTTTTAGCAGAGTTTTTTTACAATATATTTGAAATGCTGAGATAATTTTTATGCTTATATTTCTGGCAATACCTACTTTCATTACAATAAAAATAGGCTAAATTGGAGGAAGTATAGTCTTTTTTTTTTTTTACCGTTTAAGTTACTGTTTCTACAATAGCCTTGATTTTAGAGACATTCTGTTAACTAGATTTTGTTACCAATTATCTTACTACCTGTTTTCTCGGAGAAATTAAATATTGATATCCTTGGAAAGGTACTGAAGCAAAACAATAAGCCAAATTATCATCTTTATGTTTTTTGCTATGAAAAACTAAGACATTGAAAGCTTATAAGGTCATTCAATGCAGCTTTTTTTTTTGCAATCATTAATACTGTATTTTAATTTTAATAACAATTCGCTCAAATTTTTCACACTAAAAATTGATTTCTAAAGAAATACCTTTCCCTTGTACTAAAAATATAATTTCCATTTGGATCTTTTTACCAGGTAAGTTTTTTCTCACTGGGGTTCCCAGAATAAAATAAAGATCCAGCCATTGAAAATAGAGCTGGGTCAGCTTCACGCACCGTGTGGCCCAGAATGGCCGCCGGAGCAGGTGACAAGCTGAACCTCTACTTCCTCACTTCGGCTTTTCTCATCTTATGGCCCCGCCTCCCACGCTCTCCAGCAAGCCACCCCGCTGTCCCTCTGTTCCCGGCAGGTGGGGTAACAGGGATCACACAGGCTTTGAAGCCAAACACCATCGAGAAACTACATGGTTTTGAGGAAATGACTCAATTCCTCTTTCCATCTTTGAAAATGGCGTCAGTGGTGGGAATCTCACAGGTTCGTGACAATTAAACCCGTCAGTGCGTGTACAGCACCTGGCCTAGTGCTCAGCACACAGGAGTTAGGCCTATATTTTAGATACAAAGTAAGAACCGGAATTCTTACTTTTGTCGTCTTTCTCTGGAAGGCATAGCTTGCTTTTTGTAGTGTATTCCTGCAAATGACCTTCTTTAGCCTGGTCTTCAAAGCCCCTCCTCTGCTCCCCAGTAAACGTCTCAGCTGGACACTTAGTCTAATACTTCCAGTCTGCATCCAAGCTCAGTCCCAGCCCTGGCGTGCGGTTCAGTCCAGACACTGAGACAGAAGTGGACTCTCAGACACGGCTGAGTCGCACTGAAAGGCGAGGGGGCACAAACAAAAAGGACGAGGAACTAAACCAGAAATAGAAGACAGACGCACAATAAAAAGACAGAAAATTGTCAACAGTGTTTACCAATAATTTGAGAACTTAGTCAAGATAAAGACCTAGAAAAAAATACTATCAAAAACGACTGTAGAAGAAACAGAAAACCTGAATTTTTATAAACACTTATAAAACTTAATTATTAATTTAAAGTATTTCCTCCACTGAATGGTATGCACATGGGATTGGGCCTCTCCACTCTTTATTATGGGAAATGTCAAGTGTATGCCAAAGTAAAAATAATAATAATTTCCCACAAAGAAATGGTTTTGCAAGTAAGTTTTATCAAACATTCAAGAGAGAAGGATTCTAATCCCTCATAAAACTTTTCAAATACTGGGAAACAGTACAAATCATTCCTTTAATGCGAACATGTCACCTTGATGACCAAAGTAAACAAGGACGAGATGAGAAAGGAATGTTAGACCCGAGGACCTATAACTGGGAACTGGGGTGTGTCCCTGCAGAGGCTGAGCTCCACGGTGACATTGCCCTTCAGAAGAAAAGCCGTGTCTTACATTAAAAGTGTTATCATCCTTCCTGTCATCTGTGGTGATTTATCTTCATTAAACTACAACGCTTCCATTAAGACCTGATCAACACACACTCTCGCAGGATGGGGTGGTGCCTGGAAGTGAGGAATGAGGCCTGTCCTTCGCCCACCACCGCAGCTCCAAGAGACCCGAAGCGCACACGGAGGCCCCGGCCCAGAAGCCCTGAGCAGAGGGAGCAGTGAGGAGGTAGGTGACCCCTAATGGCTTTGCTGCTCAGCTGAACCGCCATCCCCAGTGGCTGTTCAGAAAAACAACGTGATCAGAACAAAGCTCATGATCAGCCAGGTACAGCCTGCAGCGGCCACGGCCACCCTCCCTGACTCCTCGCTGCCCCGCCCACAAAGGTGTCAGATCAGAAGCTTCAGAGGCTTGAGACGTCACCTCCTTTACTCCTGTGTCCCTCCCGCGAGCAGTGTGGCCCCATTCGTAACCTCAGCCCAGCTACACTACCTTGCTCAGTGACACCCGTCTCTTACTTCAGGAACTGAACAGTCTGCAGCCCGTAAAGCCTCACTTTCCAAGGCTAGAGCGTTATAAACAGAACCCACGTAAGCAGGGATGGGCACGGGCTATGTAAGGGGCTGGGAGGTTATCAGCCAGCGATCTAAAGATAAGTCTGGTGGTACATGATCTGACGCCACCAGAGGCAGATCCAGGAAGTGCAGATCATTCCAAGAAGCACCAACAAACAATAGGAGTCAAAAAAATGGGGAGACAGAGAAACAACCTCCCATCAAAAGGAAAGGTAGAATCCCCAGAAAGAGTGCTAAATGAAATAGAGGGGAGCGAACTATCAGATATGGAATTCAAAACATGGATTATGGAGAAGCTGAATGAGCTCAGCGGAAACTTCAAAGAACTCCAGAAAAACTACAAGGAACTCACAGAAAATTACGTGAGCATGAAAAAGGACATAGAAGCTATCAATAAGAGCCAGGAGGAAATGAAAAATACGATCTCTGAATTGAAGAACACAGTAGAAGGAATTAAAAGCAGGCTAGAGGAAGCAGAAGATCGGATCAGCGAGCTGGAGGACAACCTACACAAAAACTCCCAGACAATGCAACAAAATGAAAAAAGACTGAACAAGACTGAAGAGGTTCTAAGACAGCTGCAGGACAACATGAAACGTAATAATATCCGTATCATAGGAATTCCAGAAGGAGAAGAAGAAGAGCAAGGGATAGAAAACCTCTTTGAAAAACTAATGACAGAAAACTTCCCTAACATGACGAGAGAAAGAGTCACGCAAGTCCAGGAAGCACAGAGGGTCCCAATGAAGATGAACCCCAACAGGCCCACTTCAAGACACATCATAATTAAAATGCCAACATTCAAAGACAAAGAGAGAATCCTAAAAGCAGCAAGAGAGAAACAACTAATAACATACAAGGGAGCTCCAATAAGGCTATCATCAGATTTCTCAGCAGAAACACTACAAGCCAGAAGGGAATGGCAAAAAATATTCCAAGCAATGAAAAACAAAGGCCTACAACCAAGAATACTCTACCCAGCAAGGCTTTCATTCAAAATGGAAGGTGAAATAAGGAGTTTCCAAGACAAAAGAAGGCTAAAAGAATACATCTCCACCAAACCAGCATTGCAAGAGATACTAAAGGGTCTGCTTTAAGATGATGAAGAAACAGAGAGACAGAGAGGAACACGAGTACAAAGGGGGAAAATGACAATGAATAAGTACTGAAAGAAAGAAGGAACTTCTACCATTTGCAACAACATGATTGGAACTAGAGAGAATTATGCTTAGCGAAATAAGCCAGGCAACGAAAGAAAATTACCTTATGCTGTCACCTGTTACAGGAAACTAATGAACAACACAAACAAATGAGCAAAATTGAACCAGAGGTATGTAAACAAGGAATAAACTAACAGTAACAAAGGGGGAGATGGGAGGGAGAGAAGGGGTAAGAAGGGGAAGGGTCTAGTCAAAGAACATGTATGAATGACCCATGGACATGGACAACTGGGTGGGGACTGACTGTGGGGGGGGACAGGGTGCAGGGAAGCAAGAGGGGGAAAAAAAGTGAGACAACTGTAGTGGAAAAACAAACAAACAGAAAATTTTTTAGTGGGGGGGGAATAAAAATATAAAGAATAGAAATGCAAGTTCAGTGAATATTAGAAGGACAAGGATTTTCCTTCCGATAAGACAGTCCTACAGACTTAGAGACTTGTATGTGGGTTATGTTACATAAATTAACATGTGTTTTCTGTTTTCAAAGGGCATAAGCCTACAATCTCATTACCTGAGTGATTATCTGTATGCATAGGCCTCACTTAATCCTGTCTGCATTGCTGCCTCCTGAGACTCAATGGTTTGGCTGAACTAAGTGGCTGGGTTGGTGAAGAACGGGGTGGTCTGTGGGCTTCACTTTAAAACTGGTTTCTCTTTTCTATCCTAATGGCTTGGACAGAAAAAGCCCAGAGGCCTGAGATGGGGGAAACCTAAAATATTTCCCTCAGTCCAAAATAAGTATAATGGGCAAAAGGGTTTTGGACAGGTGAGATGTACCTGGCACACCTTCCTCCAAAGAAGCCCTTCTTTTCCCTAATGTGGGACATTGAAAAATTAATACCTGTCTTTTGTCATCTAGTGGTTACGGATTAAATGATGTCCTTTAACCCTGTTGCCCCCAGAATACAACAAGGATGCCAGCCTGTCAAACCAAGCATGCCGTTGTCCAGAGACAGCCAACCAACCTGGAGTCTGCACGATCCTTCCCCCTGTGGGAAGGCCACCCTCCCCTCCACATCCCCACTCTTATTAGGGATTTCTTGACCCACGGGTAGGTAGGACGACGACCATGTCCAGCTTGAAGCAGCTAGAGGAGCTCGAGACCTTCATCCATTGTCCTTTATAAGATTGTAAAGGGTCTTAAGTCTGAGAGGGAGGAATTGTTATTTTTTATTGTTAAAATATTTAACTAATTAATTAATTAATTTTAAAAAAGAAGAAGAAGAATATATGAAAGGGTGAGGCGGGAGAGCTTGTATGTACGACCCATGGGCATGGACTTGGAGAGGGGATTGTTGGGGAAGGGGGTTGCTGGGCGGAGGGGAGCAAAGGGGAAAAAAAAATTGGAACTATTGTAACAATATAATCAATAAAATATACTTAAAAAAAAAAAAAAAAAGAAATACATGAAATGTTCAAATCTACCCATAGCAACAAAGAGGTAAATTAAAACTATTTTTAAAAACCAAAAAAAAAAAAAAATAAAGATAAGTCTGGCTAATACCAGGCTAGACCAAGGCGAGGGCGGTTTCACTCGTAGGAGCAGGCCGGGTCTGGGGGCAGGCACCTGGGAGTTGCGATGAATAAAATGTTACGAAGGTCTTCAACATATAAAATCAGTCAAATCGGCACTGGTCTTCTTGTGGTCAGAGGATGGAGATGCAGAGGTTCACTCCCTCGGCCGCCTCCTATCCTCTGAGTAAAGACCCCCGACCCCAGGCCCGAGCCCTCACACTGTGGCCCTGGGCACGCAGCTCAGAATCCACCGCCGTGGCCCACACTTTCCACCAAAAAACCTGTCGTAAGGTCAGGCGCGATGCCATCAGGGGGTTTTGTGGAGGCCCAACCCTTCGTTTGCCAATGAGAAAACTGTGGGAGGAGGGTCTTCAGACTTGTCTAGAGTTCACAGCTCCTCAGTGGCAGGGGCCCAAGTATTGTGAGTAACCTTGACCTCTACCCTCTCCTGTTTTCACTACCGCCCCCTGAAGCTTCTGCCAATGAAACTGAAATGATTGACCTTGGGCCGCTGATGTCCCCTTTGCTATTAACTGTCCCCGGATGTGAGAGGGACGTGTCCACACTGCTGCACTGTTCTTTGAGCATGTGTGTTTCAGAAGTCCTGGCTGGGCTGCGGACGAAGCTTGTGGAGACAGGTGACCCTCCTACACGCATGGCCCCCACTAAGTAGCATGGGGGCCAGAAGCCTTCTCGGAAATCCTTGAACACCTGTTGAGCGTGGGGGAAGGTAGGACCGGGCCCAGCAAGGGAAATCAACAGGGCACAGGAACTGGTGACACTGGGGGGTTCCTGGGAAAGGGCCCACGGTGCTGGATAAGGGGTGGGAGCTGACAGGCCAGCCTCCCACAAGACCTAGTGATACAGGGGACCGGTGACTCCCGGTAGGACAAACGCCTCTGCCCAGAAGCTGCCCCAGGTCCGACCCTGCTGACAGTGTGCACGGGACTTGGGAAGAACACGGGCGCGGAACACAAACAACCAAGTCCCAGCAGAGCCAGATCCTAAAATCGCCACAAAGGGCCCCCTCCAGGAGAACAGAGGTGAGAAAGGTGTTTGCTTACCAACGGGAGGGGGGTCAGCCTCGGGACACCACAAGGCCAGGAGGCAACACACGCTGCCTCTCCCCTGCTCCAACGCCCACCTACACCGAACCCCCAAAGCAGGCGTCACAGCCTGAAGGACCCTCCTGACCCCAGGCAACTGGGGCTGCGGAAGCACAGGGAGCTCGGCCTGCAAGTCCAACTTAGAAATCGGCAGCAGGTCACACTGGCTGGCCCTGCTGTGGCACGTGACGATTCCTGGCACCAGTCACCACGGTGGAAGGAAGGTGGGACCCTGACTGGCACACGCCTGAGTCAGGTGCCCATTGGGCCGGCTTCCTCACAATCCCATGGGATGGGGGAGGAATGGCAGCACCCCAAAGGTGAAGAAAAGGGCCGGTATGGAGGGAGGGCTACCAAACAGGCCAGAAAGCAGATGTCTTAGCTTGAGAAATGTCTAGTCTGTTACCTAAAAAAGGTCAAGACTTAAAGGTTTGAATGAGCCGAAATCAGAAGAAGATGCAAAGATGAGAATTTAAGAAGGTAACCGTCACCTTCCGGGGGACGACTGTCACACCAGACGGGATAATAAGGAAAAAGGTGAAGAGCTCAGGCAGCCCAATGGAAGTGCAGGAAGAAGACGAGAAAAGGAATGACCTAAAGACCAGTACAGGCTCCCCGGCAGCCACGCCGCCTGGCGTTTCATGCCCCCGATCAGCCTGCTCGATAGCCGGCCCCGCGCGCCCCCAGGAAGGGCTGAGAAATCTGAGTTCCGCGGGGTCAGAGAAACCAAGGCCATTCAGCCGGTGGTGCAGCAGGACTGAAACCAGACCTGGGTCGGAGGGACCGGAGCCCTCCCCGCCCCATCCCCACCTCTCTGCTCCCTCCCCCACCCCCTCGCCCCCTCCTGCACCACACTGCCTCCCCTCTTCTGCAGGTTCCAAAGCCAAACCGAATCGTAAGCGTTTCAGAACTGGGGCGTTTTTGAAAATACAGCGATGGCCCTGTTAGAGGCTAGCGTTTAAGAATTCAGCAACAACTCAGAGTGTCCCTGGACTGGAGAGAGAGGCTGGGAAACCGGGTAGGCAGAAGGCAGAGCTTCTCAGGTGTGCAGGCCCAAAGCTTCTCTGGGTGCTTGCGGGAACGTCACGTCGTAGGCCCTTGGCCCCAGGGGTTCGGATTCTTGGGTCTGGGGTGAGGCCCGAGGGTGGCAGCTTCCAGAGGCACCGGTGACGCTGCGGGGGGCCAGCGGCAGACCAGCCGTCAGAAACCCGGGCGAGGAGCCGGGGGGAATGAAAGACAGTGGCGCGTGACAAAGACAGGAGGGAGGTGCACAGGGCCCAGAAAAGAAGGACCTGGAATGTGTCAAAGGCACCTGCTAAACCTACTTAGCTGCTTTTGAAAACAGATGTAGTTTTCTTCCCAGAAACAGAACGTTCTGGAAGAGCTAGGGGACTATGTCCTAAGGGGCAAAGTGCCAAACCTAAGGCTGAGACTTAATTATTAATACTCGGCCTGAGGTTATAAAAGAGCAAGGAAAGAAAATAGGAGGGAAGGACACACAAAGTCAGCATTACTTTTTTCTTTTCAAACAGTTTTCATTCACTGATAATCAATATTAATATTAAGTGTGCACTCATATTTTAAATGACAGCTAACGTTTAAGCCGCGCTTAGGTCAGGCCAGGGCCTTGGCACATACCAACCGCACTTCTTTCTCCTTCCCACCTACAGGACAGGCCCTGTTTCCATTTCACGGCCACACAGAAAACTGAGCAGAGGAGATGGAAGCACAGAAAGTTAACGCAACCGCAAGTCACGCGAGGGTGAGCGGAGGGCGCCGTCCTTCGCCCGGTCCGGTCCCTTGCTCCTTACCACTGTCTCTCCTACAGAGAACCATCTGCACCCCGTCTCGGCGGCCCCTCCCCCCAGTTCCAGCGCCAGCGGCCCCAAGTATGCAGAGAAGTCGCTGAACCGGAGCACACAGTCTGCGGAACCTAACGTGGGGTTCCCTCTGCAGAGGGAGCCCCTGCACCTTGCGTGGAAGCCTCCACCCTGGCGGGAACCTCAGCCGGGGACGGGCATGCAGTGCGCTGACCCGGCCCGCGTTTCCAGCACCCCAGGGGAACTCCGATGCCCCTTGTCGTCAAGGCTCTCCGTGAGCTCTCTCCCGGGCCTCTGAGCAAGCCAGAGCACCCAACTCGGTGAGCCCTGGCCTTGCCACTGGTGAAGGAATAAAGAGTTCACCTCCTCCGCTCCCTGGGGAGCAGGACCAAGGAGGGGCCCAAACCCACCCGTAGCCCAGTACGTCCTAGGTCCCATGCCCCCTGCAGACCCGGCCAGAGCCCCCCGCCTGTTCCCCACCAAAGCTCTGCGTCCTGACCCCGCGTTCCCGACAAAGAGCCGTGCCACACGCCTCCCCCCACGCGCTGGTGACCCCGCTAAGTCAATGTTATTGATTTACACTCTGAAAGAAACGCCAGAACTAGTATTTAGATGTCAAAATAACTCCAAGAAGAGTACAAGGCTGTTTTGATCGTTTGAAACCAAACCCCTGCCTCCGCTGAGATGGGGCTTTCAGGGGCAGCGCTGCCTTAAATGCCGCGGCGATGCTCCACAGCTCGGGTTTCCGCTTCAAAGGCTGCTCCCTGTGAAATCATATGCAATTTCAAAAAGAACAAGTCCTTGTCCTACTTTGAGTCCCCCTCTCTTAAAAGCGTGTTTTGACTAAGATTAATTTATAGCCCAGGGAGATTTGGGGAAGGGAAAAAGCCTTGAAATTGCAATAAAAATAACTAAGAAATCCGTTTGCTTCTTAAATATCGAGTGTCGTTGTTTTGGGGGCAGGACCAGATTTGTGCAGAGCCGCGGGGAAATGGGCCGACTGTGGGGTTTGCAGGACGCACTTGACACGTGAGGGGAAAACATTCTCGCTGTACGTGCGGGGGTGGCAGCGCCCCAAGGGGAGCGCAGCTCGAAGCATCATCAAAGGGAGGGCGGTCCAGGAGGAAGAGGGAGGGCAGGGAGGCCCCTCTACCTGGCCGCAGGGCTGGGGGGCTGATCAGCAAACGCCCCGGAAGCAGCTGAGAGGGCTCAGGAGCAGGTTTTCCGGACCCACTCCCGTGCCGCGACCGTCGCACCCTGGCCGTCCCTGTCCCGGTAACCACAGACATGCGTCTCTGTTTCTACACTAAATCAGATTTCTCCATTAGTTTATCATTCGCTTTCTTAAACAAAAAAAAAAAGCACCACCATGTACCGTTTTTATGTCTCTTTATACGCATTAAGGGAGCTCTTCGCTGGTCACTTACATAACACGGGCCTTACCAAGTCAAGGCCACTCGCTGAAGGGGCCCCACGGGCGCCTATGGCTTTATTCACCCGCCCACGGGGTAAAGATATCCGTGCCCTTACCAGCTTTTGCACATGGACACTTTGGTCCTTCCACGCCCAGCATTTTTTGGTTATTCAGATTCCCGGTCCTGAAAGGAAAAGATGTTTTCCATAGGCCAGGGCGTTAAGTCCCTGCACTGTGGCTGTGACCCGCTGGGGCACGTCCTGGGCACTTCAGATTTCCTCGCTAAGGCTGGCATGACAGAACGCCCCAGTCTGAGTGGCTCGAACAACAAACATGTATTTTCTTACAGTTCTGGAGGCTGGAAGTCCAAAGTCAAGGAATCGGCCGCTTGGGTTTCTCCTGCAGCCTCTCTCCTTGGCTTTTAGGGGCGTCTGCTCCGCGTCCTCACGTGGTCCTCTGTGTGCAAACATCCTTGGAGTCTTCCTCTTGTAATAAGAAAACCAGTCTTATTGGATTTGGGCCCCACCCTCGTGATTTCATTTATTAGAGTTCTCCAGAGAAATAAAACCAATAAGATATATGTCAATATATAAGAGGAGACGTAGGATTAGAACCAGCTCACATCGTTAGGGAAGCCAAGAAGTCCCATAGTCCAGGGGTCTCCACCCTCCAGGCCTCGAACCAGTACCAGTCCAGACCAATTAGGAACCAGGCCACACGGCAGGAGGTGAGCTTGAATGTGTTGTACTTGAATCATCCCAAAACCATCCCCCTGACCCTGATCCATGGAACAAACTTCTTTGTCATAAAGGTATTTGTATATCGATGACACAGTTTACTTAAGGTGACTGATTCAACACAAAGATGGTTGAAATGGCATCAAAATTGGGAAACATTCGCTGCTAATACTCCACAGTCAGAAGGACCAAGGCCAAGTTCTCCCCATCACGGGCACCAAAGCTCTGAAGAGCTTCCAAACAGAACCTATACTGTCCCGTATTTTTCTCTGATTGCTGTTCCTAAATTATTAACCCAAAAAAGCATAATATAGGAATGTTAGCTACCCTCCCCTATTGCTAATTCAATAGTAAATTGTTTTTACTTCATTAAGGAATATTTAGGGTGAGCTGTATAAAACATTATATTCACGAAGTGACTAAGGTGCCCTCAATGCTCCCCTCCGATTAACTAAACTTGAGACAGAGGTGGGCTTGGAGGACTGAACCATGGAGTATTAGACAGGCCCTGCCCCTTGGACCCTGGGTGAACTGGAGTGAAGAGACAGAAACCCAGGGAGGTGAGCAGATGAGAACAAGTATCAGTCTGTTCTGGCTGCTATGACAAAAATACCAGCGAGGCAGTGGCTTAAACAACAGACATTTCTTTCCCACAGTTCTTGAGGCTGGGAAGGCCATGGTCAGGGTACCCATGAGGTCAGGTCCTGCTGAGAAGCCTCATCCTGGTTTGCAGACATCTATCTTCTCTCGTTGTGTCCTCACATGGCAGAGAGAGAGCGGGGCAGAGCGGGGAGGGAAGAAAGGGGGGAGAGCAGGGGAGAGAGAGGTGGGGTAGAAGGGAGGGGGAAAGGAAGAAGGAAGAGACCACGGAGAAGGGGTGGGGGAGGGGAGGAGGAGAGGGGGAGGGGAGGGGGAAAGGGAGAGGGCTCTCAGGTCCCTTCTTCTGCTGATAAGGGCACTAATCCCACCACGAGGGCTCCACCCTCATGACCTCATGTAACCCTAACCACTTCTCTAAGGCCCCAAACCATCCCACTGGTGGGTAAGGCTTCAGCACATGAATCTAGGGGTACGCAAACATGCCAGCCGACAAGCGTAGTATTTTTCACGTGAGGACACCCAAGACAGAGAGTCCATCCAGCCCAACTGTGTGGGCCGGGCTATGACGGCCACCTTCCAGGCTGCCCCCGAGTCCAGCCCAGGTCCCAGACCCATCCTGGAAGGTCTGGCAGCACTAAGGCATGCTCATTCTGAAACGTGCCATGAAGATGAGGCAAGGGCCCCGAGCTGACAGCCAGCAGGGCAACTCCCCGCCGGTGGGGTTACCAAGGGAGAGACGGCAGACGTGCCCCAGGGCACCGCCTGAGCCCAGACAGCGGGCTGCCAGGTCACCCTCTCAGAATGGCCGCACGGAGGGGGTGACCTGTAAACACAGCCCCTCCTGCCCAGAGCCGTTCCAGGAGAAGAAACAGGAGGCCACGGGGCATGTTTCTCTTCAGGCTACTGCCTAAGGGAGCTGCTTCAGTTCAATTCCATTCAATTGGATGAGAGGGAACTAAAGCCAGATTTTACCCGATATAACCGTGTGGTGGGCTCAGCGGAAGACCGGGTCGCCCAGCCAGAGGGGAGCCATCCCGTCGTCCCTGCGCGGAAGCGCAGTACGGGTCACCCTGGCGCAGCCCGCGGAGTCGGGGCTCGGCCTGTCCCCACTTACAGCTGAGGGGCGGAGGCACAGGACAGGCAGACACTGGCCAGTGTCACGCGATGTATCAGGCCAGGCCCAGCTGGGGCCCCGTCTAGAGCCCGTGCCTATAATCCATACCCCGCATGGCCCCCGTCAGAACACACTTAGGCAGGAGCCCCAGGCGCTCAGGATGCCCACTAAGGACAAAGGAACCACCCTGGGAAGCTTTCCCATGAAAGCATCAAGGAAACATGCTCCACCAGCCGGGGAATCTGCGTGGCTTTTCAGTGTCTCCTGCCTGTGACACAATCTGCCCTCAACAGAGAGAGAGAGAGACAGAGAGACAGAGACAAAGAAGAAGAAAAAGAAGGAAGAGGAGGAGGAGGCAGAGAAGGAGGAGGAGGAAGGGAGGGAGGGAAAAGGAAGGAAAAGAAAGGAAAGGAGAGAAAAGAAAAGGAGAGAGAAGAAAAGAAAGGAAGGGAAGGCAAGGCAGGGCACCAGAGCAGCAGCGATAATTAAAGATGAGCTGAGAACCCTTCAGAGAAAGGAGAGTGGAGCGAGGTTTCCCTGGGAGAGTTGTATTTTTAGGGAAAGAATGATTTTTCTTCTCATGACTGTGGATCAAACTCTGAGGTTTGACTAAAGAAATGACCTTGAACCACAGCAGAGCATAATGAAAGACAATTTCCAGTAAGTGTGCTAGCTCGAATTAATGACTTACTTTTTATTTTTAAACTGAATTCAGTAGAGATTTACATGCATTAGGTTACAGTGATTAATACTGAAATTTGACCTTGAAATAATCTTTACATTGTAAATTCTTAATGATCAAAACAATGTTCTCAGTGATTAAAACATATTAGTAATTAATTATTAAAGAAGAATAATTGCAAATACACATTCTTACAATCTCAAGGCTTTTAAACCATTTGTACAAATGACTGGACATTTTTTAAATTTGAAAAAAAAAAAGGCCCTCCGTCTGATTTCTCGTTTTCCTTGTGAGTCCAACAGCAACTCTCAGGGTACTTCTCAGCCTCCTTTTCTGCTGTCTTACAAGCTAGAAACACATGCAACTACCTTTGAGCCCATCAAAGCCTAAGAAAAGAGGAATCTGTAACAGCAAATCGGCAGGTTTGATGATCATATTTCTTTTAAAAATCACTCTGTGAACAGTGTGACACCACAGGTCAGGGCAGGATCCCAGTGTGACACCGAAGAGCTGTGTTGATACCCAGAGCAGGAACAGGACAGGTGGCCAAGCCAGCTGGATGCACCTGAACAATTTCTACTGAGTAATAACTTTTCAAAAAATAATTGTACTCTGTTGGTTGGTACATCATCCCATATACCAAAACGTCACGGGTTCAATTCCTGGTCACAGCACATACCTAAATTGTGAACTGGATCCCCAGTCAGGGATCATATGAGAGACAACCAATCAATCTCTCTCTCTCTCTCTCTCTCTCTCTCTCTCTCTCTCTCTCTCTCTCTCTCCCTCTCTCTCTCTCTCCCCCCCCCCTCTCTCTCTCTCTCTGTCTTCCTCTCTCTCTCAAATCAATAAAAACATCCTTGGGTGAGAATTCGTCTTGCTGATTAAGATCAACCTTCACACCATCCCAGCCAGCCACCAGGTATGCACAAATAATTTGTTATTGATAACTTACTACTACTACTAATAATAACTTACAAATAATAATGTTATTGATAAAAACGTAACAGCTCTAAAATAAAACTTAATTACGTTACTCTTCTAATAACATAGATTTAACGTCAATCCTGAAATCATGTCACTCCTGATGTGCTTCCTTGATTTAAAAACAATCAAACAAACAAACAAACAAAGCCTTGGGCGAGAATGAAGGACAGACAGTCCCCTGTCCCGTCACGTGCAATCCAAGGGCCCTCGGTACAAGTTGTTACGCTGCTTGTCAGGTGTGGTTTTATAGTTTTGTTACCTTCTTCTGAATTTCACTCGGGGTATATTTTCAATAAGACAGACAACAAGTTCTTTGCTGATCCTTGATGTCTGTGTTATTGAAAATACATCCTGAGTGAAATTCAAAACAAGACGGTACCTCTGTGAGCCGGTGGATACGCTCATTGGCTTGATCGTGGTGGTTAGGGCATAGTGTGTCAGTTTACCGAATCATCAAGGTGTGCTGAAGCAGAGACAGCGGGGGTGGGGAGCAACGAGGTTCTGACACCGGCTACGATGTGGGGGGGCCTCGGAAATGCAGCGCTAAGTGAAACAGACCAGACGCGAAAGGATGGATGTTACCTGATGGCGCTGACACGAAATATCTGGAACAGACAAATCACGGAGACAAGCAGATTAGAGGGCGGCAGGTGCTCGGGGAGAGGGGAACGGGGCGCTGTTGTTTCCTGGGCACAGAATTCCTGTCTGGGGTGCGGGAAAGAATCGGAAATAGACGGCGGCGAGGTTACTCAATATCATACCCAATGCCCCAACTGGGTCACGTGGCTGAGTTCATGTTATGCATATTTTACCACAATTTTTAAAAGTTTGCATTTTATAAAAACTTTATTTATAAATATAGGGGCTGGCTAGAGTTTGCTGACCCTGACCTAGAGTTTTGATAACACTGAAGGGCTGAAGGGACTCTTATTCCTTATAATCCCCAAGCAGTAGGTGTGAGGTGTCAGTATGTCCCACGAGCCCCGCCATCCTGTCACCGGGCTGGCCACTTCCTTGCAGGTGTGTACAGGTACACATGTGGGACATGGAGGAAGGTCTGCTTACACTCGGTTATGGGACCTTAAAAAGCCTCCGAACTCCATCACGGGCCCCGTGCTGTGGACCTAAGAACATACACAGGACCACGTGGGAGGCCCCCAGCATGCCCTGCCTCACTCTGTCACCTGCTGTCCACTCCAGATCACAGTCAGATCGGGTGCATCTGACGTGCTGGCCCCCAAGGTCCTGCGTGGAAAAGCAGCAGAGAGCACGTCACAGCACCTGTGGACGGCGGCCACCCCGGCCCCAGGCACAGCTCCATCCAGAGGAATAAACGTCCTCCTGGAAGTGGACAGGAAACGCGGACCTGAACATTGTAATTCGGCGCAGAACAGCCTGCGAGCCAGCGCCAGTTTATGCGACGACCAATAAAAATAAACCACGGTGGTGTTTTTAAAGTGACTTCCCTCGTGCTGTGGTCACTTGTCGGGTACACAGTAAATTAACTGTGAAGTGCCACTTCCTGCCGGGGCTTTCCCCTCGAATATAAAGGATTTAGAAGGCTAAAAAACACAGGCACGCATCGTGTCTGCAGAAATCATTAAAAAAGATCAAATGTAATATTTTCTTTCCACATGGACAACCGCTTTGAGATTTTTCGTTCAGGCAGACCGAACACACAGCCCCCAGCGTTCGCCAGTTACACCTGACAGATACCATTTGGGCCTGAGTGATGTTGTAAGTGAAATAAAACAGTGGGAGGAAAAAAGCAGAACATGATAAAAGGCATTTTTCTTGGTCTGCTGAGAACGTACAGTAAGGGACCCATTCAGGAGGCAGAGCCTCGCTTCCTGCCAAGGACGGGCCCCATGTCATCTTGGGTTCGAATGTGACTCTTGTTTGACAGTAATGGGATGGGAAGACAAAACTCAGCATTCGTGTCCCTTAAAAGGGTGCCAGCTCCTTTCCCCCTCACAAAGAAAAAAAAGGTATATAAACAAAGGGAAGGAGGTGCCTTCCCCGCATTCTGCACAAACCTGAACTAAAGGGGAAGAACAATGCGTGAAACTGGCACGGCCATAGCCCCAGGGCGCCCGCAGCCCCGCCCGGCTCTGACCCACCAAGCTGGGAGCTGTCAGAACCAGCTGCCACGGGACAGAACAGGCCCGGCCCACCCTCGGGGGGGGGGCAGCATCTGGTCCTCCCCACGCCCCGGCTCCCTGAATGCCCCTCCTCTTCTGAGGTCGTCCTGTCCCCGAACCCCAGATGGCCTGAGACAAACTAAAAGAAGTCCGTCCCCCACAAAACCCGTCCTTACACCTGACCGCGATGTTGCCGGAGTCAGTGAGCGGCCCCTGGGGAGGCCGCGTGGCACCGAGCAGACCAGGCCTGCGGTCCATGTACAGGACCTTGGCCGCAGACAGCATCTTTGCAGCAAACGTTCTGCCCACAGAACTGATTGGCAGTAAGGCAGTTCTGCCACACGACAGGACAACATCACAAAATAGAACAGAGGGACGTGTAAAGGGACATAATGAGATGTGGGACCTGGAGTCTGTCCACTGATGCGGTGGGGAGGCCAGCGACACCTGGGGCTTCCCCTGCCCCCCGCGGAGGCTCTGGCCTCGGATCCCACGCGCACCCCGGTCAGAGGAAACGGCTCCTTCCCGGCTCCCGCAGCTGTACTCGTTCCTGACTCTAGAAGCACCTGGCAGGAGGGGAGTCACAGGAGCGCCCCCCTTTCTTCGTGTGGGTGGTCAGTTCCAGCTCCTTCAACGTGACCCTTCCTGTTTGCCTGCGTGTGGGGACCCCACTCTGTCTGCTCTCAGTGACCAAGTAAATAAAACCTGCTACCTGCTGCGAGATATTCCATCTCAAAAAAAAAAAAAAAAAGTGCCACATGTCACCATGTATTTATGGCCTGCCCGTAGGCAGAGACAGGCCGGGCCTGCATGTTCTCACCACGCCCACCTCTGGGCCCCCCACTCCGGGCCGGGCCCCCGCAACCTGGAACGATCGTTTATCTGCCTGTTTGTCCCTCAGTGCGGTCCAACGGCCCCCAGGAGAACGGGGACGCCTGCACTTTATCTCCGCAGCGACACGCAGCGTTGTTTTTGCTCTGTCCCGCTGCTGCTGCTGCAGCTGGCGGAGCCGCAGGGGAGCCCAGCCCGGCTCAGCGGCGGGCCTCTCCCGCCATCCAGCGTGCGGACAGGGAAGCGTCTGGGGCTCGCTGCAGAGCGGACTCAGGGCTCCCTTCGAGTTTTCCCAGACTCCACCCGGCCCTGGGGGCCCGCACAGGGGTGGCCTGCTCTAAAAGGAGACCCGCGCACAGAACTGAAGAGCTCCTGCGGTGGTCGGGCCACTCCTGCTCAAGGGCACGGGCGGACCGGCTGTTAAAGCGGCTTTGGGTTAATCTGTACTCCACAGGGGCCGGTCCTACCACAAAGATTATTTCGGAGCTCGAACTTGGGGGGCAGTCTAGCAGTGGCACGCTCTGTCCTGCCTCCCAAAACCACTGTAACTGCAGCCCTCGGAAAACCAGAACGTTCCGGCTGGGAGAAGTTACAGCAGCTTGTTCCCATGGCCCAGAGGCTCAGAAAGGAATATGGGCAGACAAGAGTCGCCTGGAAGCTGCAGGCCCCCCAACATCCTGGCACGCCCCAGAACAACTCAGTTACACCTTCTGGGGGGGGGGAGGTGGGACAGGGAGCCCAGTCTCAGCCGTCTCTGCCTGTGACAGAGAGAGACTCCGCGAGGGGTCCCCATGCTCATGTCCCCCACAACGCCCAACCAGTGACAAGAGCTCAGGGCCAGCCCTGGACCACCACACAGAGGCAGCAAAACCTGCCGAGCTCAAAAGTCGAGGACGGGGCAGCCGCAGAAAAGCACAGGAAGTACCTGCGTCACCCCCACCCCAAGTCCAGGGCCAGGGCAGCGGTGCTGAGGAGGAGAGCGGGAGAAGCCCCCCAGCCTCACCGCGGCGGGCACTGGCGGCCGAGGTGTCCCGGGGTCTGCGCGGACCCTGGCCCAGCTGCCGGAGCTGCGGGGGTCCCCGCCACGGCGCCGTGCGGCACAGTGGCACAGCGTGTGGGGCCCCCCAGCAGGGCTGTAGAAAAGCACACCAGGCCTGCTCCTCTCCTCCTAGTGTCCCCGTTCCCTTTAATCCCCACGTGACGTTCTGGGCCTACAGCCGCAGGTCCTTCTCCACGGGAACCAACATGGGGGCACTCCTGGCAAAGCTCTCCGCTCCTGTCGCCTTTCCTCTTGGGGACAAAGCTCACTGCCAGGCATCAATCTACCCACAACTCAGAGCGGCTGTGTACCAACTGGGGCGCAAAAGAAATTCCCTCTTCTCCCCACCCCCATTGGCTCCCCGGGGTGGTCGTGGGTGGGGGGGGCAGTGAAAGCCATTTTCTCAACTGCAGCTCTGATCTCCGTTAGCAGTGCCCACCTTCCCACAGAAGCACCGCCCAGGTCTGAGGGCCTCTTTGTCGCTTGAAAGCGTCGCAGAATGTAACTGCTCCCCTCTGTCCCCTCAGGCCCCGCCAGGCGTCAGGCGGCTTACCACCCACAAACTCCGCAGTAACCGGACACCAGGAGGGGAAGGTATGCTGGGCGCCTCTGCTGCACCAGGCGGGAGAAAACCGGAAAAAGAGGAAGACGACGACGAATTAGAGAGTAAGGAAGAAAACAGAAGAAAACAGCGTCCCTGGTGAAAGGGCGGTGCCCGCTGAGCCTCCATTGCGGAGATGGGGTTGCTGGCTCTCGGTGACTTGGCAAGGACAAGCCGAGGGAGGGGCCTGTCGCCTGTGAACAGTGGCCCAGGCTGCAGGTGGCAGACTGCCCCGCGAGGAGCCCCGGACGTCTCCCAAGGAGCCTGAGGGCACAACGCCCCACGCACTGTCTTTCAGTTAAAGTTCCATCTGGGTCTGGGGCAGGTGACGCGAGATGTCCGTGTCTCTGAGGAGTCACTTTTTGTCACTGCCTCTGTTTTTTCTAATCATTGGACAGACTAAAGCACAATCACCCCATGGTCTGCAAAGCTGTTCATGTGCAGGGGCTTTATTTTTGAAAGGAGCGAAGTACCTCCACGTAGGAATGAGCATATTTGGGTCCTAACCACCCATAACGGGGGCCAGGAAGAAAGGGCTGGGACGGCACCGGGCTCAGCAAGTATGGCCATGACTTGCCTGTGACCTGCCTTTGTCCACAGAGCACCGCTGTTCAGGCTGCTCCATGTCATCTATGGCTGTTGTGCAGGACAGTGGGGACAAGGCCTGTAGGACCCAGAAAGCGTACAATATTTACTTTTGGGCGCTTTACAAAGTTTGTGAACCCCTGGCATAGAGCATATCACAAAACAGACGGCAGCTATTAAAAAACAAACACGCACGGCATGCATGAACAGGACAAAATGAGAAGCCACAGTAATGGAAATGTTGCACCTCCAACGCTGCCTGCCTTCTGGGGTCAGAGGGCCTCGTTCACTGGGAAGGAGGATAACCTGGGAGGAAGTCAGCAGGGCTCTGGACAACAGAAACGTTGGATTGGGGGGGAGCAGCGTCCACACCCAGGCAGGATCAGCAGGCCCCGCCCCAGCCTCGGAGAGTCCGGAGGTCCCTCCATGGCCCACCTCCCGCATGACAGATCCAGGCCCAGAGGCCAGAGCCCGCTGAGCATCGTAGAAGGAATGCCCCCTCCTCCCACACTGGTTCTGAATAGGACACAAAATAACACAGTACAGACAGAGATCCAGATGGGCCGGTGGCTTTAGGTCAGCGTTCCCACGTGAACGCCACCCCGAGCAGACATCCCGAGGCTCCGCTGTGCTGGCTGGGGCCTGGCTGCCCAGCTGGAGAGGCCTGCACAGGACAGACCCCAGGAATGAACCTGAAAGAACCACATGGCCGGCCAGGCCTTCTTCCCTAATCAGCAGTTAGATAAGCGCTGCTTCAGGGTGCAAGAGGCCAGGAGCACGTGTAGCGGAAACATCCTCCTCCTGGGAACCCCAAACATGCCCCCCAGAAGGCTCCTGCAACACCTACCTCAATGTGCCCACATGAGAAGGACACGTGGGCCGAGGAGCTGTGTCCACGGAGCAGACAGGCATCTTGCTTCCCGAGCAAGAGCCCCCCTGCCGCGCTGCCCCTGCGCCTCCTCCTGCTATCCCCCTCAGGGAAGGGCTGCGCAGTGAGGCCAGGCTGGCCAGGCTGCTGGGACGGCAGGCGGCGGAAGGCGGCTCTCCTCTCCGGCAGGCAGGGCTCCCACCTCGTTTTCAATCAGGGCTTTTCAGTTGTGCGGCAGGGAGAACACCAGCCCTCGGACGCCCCCCAACAAGACCTCCCGTGAGTCAGCAGTGCTCAGGGACACGTGTGTGAGCCTCACAGCGGCGCTACTGCATGCACGTGTGGGGCCTGCTGAAAATCCAGATGATGGGCAGGGGACCTGGACTCAGCCCCGCATGAGGATGGCACAGTGAGTTCTGAGCACACACACAGCGCTGGGAACAGGGGTCCCACTGAGGGCAGGGCCAGTGGCCTTTCCACCCCGCTGCGCACCAAGCATGTAATCTTAGCTCTCCACCTCTTTCCTCGTGAAATAGGGTAATTGCAGGCTGAACTGAAACTCCATGCGTGTAGTCCTGGCTGGTGGGGCTCAGTGGATGGAGCGCCAGCCTGCGAACCAAAGGGTCGCTGGTTCGATTCCCAGTCAGGGCACAGGCCTGGGTTGTGAGCCAGGTCCCCAGCTGGGGGCATTTGAGAGGCAACCACACATTGATGTTTCCCTCCCCGACCTTCTAAAATAAATATTTTTTAAAAAGAATGCTGCGCATGAGGGCCTTGCACCCAGTCACACCAATATTTAATGAGTGTTATTGCCTTATTTCAGTAACGTCCAGTTTTTGCAATAAGCACATACTTGCTTGTGTGGAATCATCCGGTACCTGCTCTGACCCCACCCCGGCCCCAGCTGTCCTGAATGTTAGTTTACAGGCACAAAAACACTGAAAAGTATAAATCCAGAGCCCAGATCTCAAAAGGACTACTTAAAGCCCACTTCATAGAAAAGCCATGCTCAGAGGCAGGTCAAGGGCCTGAAGTGCTGTCACGATTCTCTGTAAAAAGGTGTAATTCTCAATGGCCACTGAGCACAAGCATTGTCCTCCTAACCCTCCCAACAACACCATGAAAACAGCAGAATCGAAGAGGCAAGCGAGCGCCCACCACAAAGGGAAGAGCAAAGGGGTGTCGCCAGCAAGCTCTGGGACACCGGGAGCAGGACGGAGGTGGGCCCCACACTTCTTCTGGGCTTAACAGTGACAATGAACTTTCCATTCACGGTCCCTCTCAGCACCTAACCCCCTGGCTCTCAGAGAGCTGTGAGGTGCGGAGGGGCCCGCTGCCCCCAGGGCGGAACCACTGTTCAGGTCCACACTCCCACTGCAGCTGGGGGTCAGGGGTGGAAAATTCAAGGTGGTTTGCCCAGTGCAGAGCAGTGGGGGCGGAGGCCGGGGGGCGCCCGGGACAGCCCAGCACTCCCTGTAGGGAAGCCACCCACCGCTGAGGCCCCCCCACCCCGATGGTGCAGGAGCACAGCGGGAGCACAGCTTCTGGCCCTTCCTTGCACAGCTGCCAAGTCCCGCAAGCAGGACACCCAGGGAGAGGCAGGCCACGCGCGGGTCCGGCCGACCCCTCGCCCACCAGGCTCCCCTCATTCAGTTCGGCACCTGCCTCAGACCGCTGTTCACTGAGTTTAGAAGCACCACCAGGATGCGCGTCCGTCCCCACGCGGCCAAGTACACCCAGAGCCCTCTGCCCTGCAGATGTCCCTCCAGGTCCCCGGGGGCAGCCACCACTCAATCCCACAAAGAAAGAAGGCAGAGGACTAAGTATATCGTTGTTTAATAGAAACTAGTCGCTGACTGTCCGTGATTCCGTATGAAACACACCTGGGAGTGAGAACGTCTGAGAAGTCACCCCCGCCACAGGAGGGCGCGAATGCCCGCGGCGAGTCACAGCCAGGCGGCCTGTAAACGTCCGAGGGCCTCGGCGGACGCCTGCAGGACCTCGAGCTCCTCTGTCCACAGGGATTCCACCAAAGCGAGCTGGCTTCTCAGAGACGGTTCTCCGTCTTTCATGTGAGAGACCTGGAAGTCATTGTTAGGACCGTTGATTGTAATAAAAGGCACAGGACTTGTAGCACTTCGGGCACTTTTACGTGTACGATTCGGTAGCATTAAGTTTGTTCACAATGTTGCGTCGCCATCACCACAGCTGTTCCGTCATCCAGAGCAGAGACTCTGTCCCCATTCAACACTAAACACGACGTCCCCACGTCACCCTCCCCGGCCCCCGGCCCCCGCAGCTCTGCCTCCGTAAATTGGCCGAGCCTGGAGCTCACACACGTGGGACCGCAGAGCATCTGTCTGCCCGTGCGGGTTTGCTTCAGCGAGCATAGTGCTGTCTTCAAGGTTCATTAAAATTTCCTAAACCCCAGTAATGTTTTCATTCAAACAAGCTGATTTCTCACTCAATTATAACGTTTCACTAGACAAAAATAAAAGGGAGAGAGTACTTAAAGCTCCATCACCGAGAATTCATACAACAATGCTACCTGTGAAAAGGGTTAAGGCCCCAGGGACACAGACGACAGCGGGGTGACTGCAGGGGGCGGGGGGAGGCCATAAGGGGAGCAATGGTGATGGAAAAAACACACTAAACATAAATTTCTTAAAAAGAATGAAATTGCCAAGAAAAAATAATAATAAAAGGTTCGGACACAATGTTAAGTCAAAAGCAGAGTCCGCCTACACCCGCTGAGTAAGGACGGCACTGAGCAGCACCCGAAGGCGCACCGCCCCCCCAGCCCGTCGGAAGGAGGCGCTTCCTCATCAAAACCCGCCTCTAAGGAAAAGCCGCGGGGACAGGAACACACCTTCCGCAGCACCGCGGCCGTCTCCCCGGTGAAACGGCGGCAGATTTCCCGGGCCACGTCCAAGCTCGTCTTCTCGTTTGCGTCTGAAACCATTTCACCAAGAAGTGCTTTTTTCCAGCTCGGACTAGAACCGGAATGTTTAATAAGGTCATTTCAACAGGGTCTCAAAAACCAGAGAAGCCGTCAGCACCGCACAGCAGGGCCCCCCAGCGCCTGCCCCGTGTTCCCGGAGGCGGGCCCCCTCCCCCTCGCTCCCCCCCCCCTGCCTCCCCACGGCCCCCCACGCCCCCGCGGAGAAGCAGACAAGGGCCCAGAAGAGCAGGAACGACGGACAAAAAGCAGCGGGGAGGCGGCACTGTTGTCATCACGGGACCACGGCCACCGGCCACGGGGACGGAGCAGGAGACGCGCGGGAAGGCGCGTCCACAGCCCGAAGGGCCAGGAAGGGAAAGGCAGGCGTGTCCTTTTCTTCAAGGGACAGTTTCCTGAGCGACAGCAAACGGACAGGGACACGCGCGCAGAGTCCGACGCCGCGGACGGAGGAGCCTGCGGCGGGCCCCCTCCCCACGCCCCGCACACGAACACGCAGGCCAGGCCGGGGGCGCCCGCGACGTTTGCAGGTGGGGTTCGCGGGCGGGCGGGCCGGTGTGCGGGGCGGCGGGAGGGAGGGGGCAGGGCCGACCCGCACACTGGGCGGAGGCACCGATTCCGGAGGCGGTGGCTCAGAAGGGACAGGCGGGGGCCGGGCCGGTGCCCGGGACGCCCTGGGAGGGTGTAAGCAGAAGGCGCTCAGGAGGGCAGGCCCGCCCACAGCACGCCACGCAGGACAGAAGGTCTCCGCCGTCCGCGGCGTCAGGGCCAGTGGCCGGAACTCCAAGGACAGAGGAAGGGCGTTCACCCGTGACCGTCACCTAACCGAACCCTCACGATCGCCCGCGGAGAGCGCGCGGGTACCCCCGCGGGAGACGCAGAGAAACCAGGAACGGGGCGGCACCCCGGCCCCGCAGCCCGACGGAGGGAAGGGGCCTCGGCACGGCCTCCGCAAGCTTCCATTGATGTTTAATTTGAGGCGGCCCTGCCTGCAAAGGGCTCACTGTTTTCCCAAGAAGGAGGGAAAGGGGCGCACGTGGGCACCCACGAGGCAAAGTAAAGGGGAAGGGCCCGGGAACCAAGGTGAGAGAGCAGCGGGGAGCGGAGGCTGCGCCGCCCACGGAGCACCGTCTGCCGGGGCTCCTGGGGCTGAGAGTAAACCCAGCCGCTGCTGGGGTGGGGACCAGGGAGTGACCCTCCTCCCCAACACCCCGCAGAAGAAAAGGGTGCAATGTAATAGCACCAGAGGCACCCGAAAACGAGCGCCCGCCCCGCTCCCCAGGCCCGCGCTGAGGCCCACTTCTGGCACACTCTCGCTAACACTCCGGCCACCCGAGGGTGCTCCCTGCTCTCCCGGGTCTCCGGGAAGTCTCCGCACACGGTTCCCCGCCCCTGAGGCCGGCCATGCAGCGAGCCGCTCCCTGCTCCCTGACCGGCACCGGGCAGGGCAGCACGGCCGGGGGCTCTGGCTGGCGAACGGCCAGGACGCGTGTCTGCACCCCCACCAGCCCCACCATGAAAACATCCAGGCCTCTCCTTGCCCAGGGGTCTGGGTCTGCCCCCCGGGCACACCTGGTCAGGGGCTCCATCGGCCCCTGGCGAAAACCCACCCGCTCAGACATTCCTCTGGGCGGGACCAGTTCCCACGCTTCTGAGGGGTTTACCCTGAACTAGGGGCTGCAGGTCGCCGGGGAAAATCCCTGAGCAGGCACCACGAAGGTCCCCAGACCACGCACTCTGATTGCGATGCTAACACCAGAGACCCGGAAACGGAGACACTGAGACGTGAAACCCGCACCCCGACACACGCACCGGCATCCCAGGGTGTCACCCAGCACGCGGCCAGCCCATGGGGAACTTACAATTCTTCTGCCTGCAGGCACAACAGCTTGAGAGCCGTGAGCAGCCTCCACGATGGTCCGTCCCACCCGAATGTCAGATTTCTAAAGCAGAAACACAGGGACGAGCCCGTCACTCCCAGTGCCCCGCGACACCGTGACAGATGGCTCCGGGGCCAAACAGCTTTTCTAAAGTGGCCACCGAACGTTATGTAGCCTGCGACCTTGGTCACAGAGACAGAAGAGAAAAACAAGTCTGCAAATACTTATCAGCAAAGCCTGAGTAACAGAAAATTCTCTCCTGTTAAAAAGAAAAAAGGTAAACAGCCACTTCCCAGTTTATTTTGGTGAGGAGCTGAACTTGGATGGGGGTCCCAGCAGGAAGGCCATGCCATCGGTCACCGGGGGATAAACAGAGACGGAGCTGGGCTGTCCTGGGGACCACACCGCTGGAGAGCCTCCCGCTGAGGCTGGGTCACTGACCGCGGCGTCTCACCCCAGAAGCAGGCCTGAAAGGGGGCACCTCGAGCCTCCTCGGCCCATTCGTGTGACACTGCCCAGCCACCCCCACTCCAGGAGCCTGCGCCACAGGGCTAGGGGACGGGGGGCCAGCCAGGCCCCCACAGCCCAGCGCCCCCCCCCCCCCCCCACCTCACCACAGGCTGGAGACAAGCCCCACGGGGCCACCCACCAACGCATACAGGGCTCTCTTCTGGGACAGTGACTCCGTGGTTCAAGCTGGCACCTTCAGTCCCTGAGAACGTTTCCTGCCAAGCGTCTGACTCTCCTGTGTGCCCCACAGCACGAAGCATAAGTGACTGCGAACAGTGAGTGCTCAGTAAATTCCTACCTGGCCCCTGGTGACCGTCTGAAGGCATCTCATCCCTAGAGAAACAAACCCTAACCCTCGTTTTCTCATCAAAACTTCCTGATGGAACCATTCTGAGAGAAAGAAAAACACTTACTCTATAAAGTCATGATCCTTTAAAATGGAAAGCTTTTTGTTCATCTGTTTATCTGTTGATGGAAGGTATTTAACAAGCATATCTATATAAAAAAAAATTAGACTGAGATTTAGGGTGTAACTCAGACAAAAATATAAATCTTTCCTTCTCAGCTTCCGTTCCTTCCCACTGGCAATCAAAACATATGTAAACAGTTTTACTTCATTCACACACACACACACACACACACACACACACACACAATCTGGTCTTCAAGTCCAACTCAATGAGACCGTTATCAGCTCCAGAAAAGCCACCAGAACTCCAAGGCAGGGGACCGAACACCCACAGGCCAGCTCCTGCTCCCACTAAGCCAAGCGACCGACAAGGCCAGGCGGCGGGGCCCTCGGCAGGACTGCTGGGAGCACAGCCCCCGGAAGGGCAGGCTCTGCACAAGCCCAAGAAAACGCCCACAAAAAGCCAGAATTCACAGTGGTCTGGATGCCTGTGATCTCGATCAGAAGCTACTGAAATATGCAAAAATTCACAAAGCTACTGGGTAAGAGGGTCATGGGGGATTTTTCTATCTTTAAATGTCCTTTTAATATTTGGTTTTACTTTTTAAGTGTAACAACTAATACATAAATGTGGCTCACGGCCGTCAATAGGACGGTCATTCTGACGCTGAGGCTGAGCTGCAGGCTGGTTTCCCGGGACAGCCAGCCAGGCGCCGGCCTTTCTCTTCTATTTCATTTTCATAAACAGCATTATTCTTCTGCCTAAAGGAGGGAGCAGTATGGCCTCAACCAAGTTTCTATTTCCACTGGAACTTACATTAAAACTGTCTCAAATTATACACATAGTAACTGGCCATTTCTTCAAGGCCTAGAAAACTGTTTCTCTGCTGCTTCAGGAGAAGGGGGGGAAATCGGTCTTCTATGTAGTTTTTCATACTGTGTTTAGAACTTTCACAGCAAAGTTTAATAGCTAAATTATCATCTTAAAAAACAGTCATGCCAATGATGATGGCTAGTTAATAGGTCACAAAAGAACATAAATAAAAGCAGTATTTCAGCCCTGGCCGGCAGCTCGGTTGTTCAGAGCATCGACCCGATGCACCAAGGTTGCGGGTTCAATCCCTGGTCAGGGCGCCAATAAAAGGGAAAAAAACCAGTACCTCATTGTGGCACTGAACCCCAAAACAAGCTCTGCAATTAACACAGTCCTTTACATAGAACAGGTGCTTAGTAAATATTATTTGTTGCTTTCTAATCCTTTTCTATTTTTAGTAACAGTGAAATGTCTCAGTACATAAATTTCCCTTTCTCTCCACCTATTAATACATTTCTTCCCTCAGCACGTCGCCTGTTCTTCCATTCCATGACCTGACCTAATGCAATGAACTCTTTCCGGTTCTTCTCACCACCGATACCGACCTAAGCTTCGTCGCTTTTACTTCGTTACTGCAATGATGTGGTCAGCAAGGGTGAGGCTAGCCCTACCGAGGAGAAAATAAATGATATGCATTTGGAGGTCTGCCGTGTTTATTAAAACTTAAAATGACCTCAGCCCCAGATGCGGAGAAGTTCCCACCACCTTTGTAGTAAGAAAAGCCCAACCTTGCGCGACGTGCACCCCGGTGTGGGGGTTGCGGGGAGCCACGAAGCCATACTCCAGGAGCAGCCGCTGGCTGTCGTGCGGGCCGTAGCAGATGAGCACCTCCTCGTGCGGCCGCCAGCGCGAGCCGGTTCTGACCTCGTAGCAGTGACTTTCCTCATTAAATGCTGCTTTTACCTGTAAAGGGAAATCCGGGTAAGTGGTTTTCTAAAGCAAAACATAAAACTAAACAGACTAAGTAACTGCACTGATGTAAGCCAGGAGCCCCTTCCAGACACTCACACTGCCTTTACCCACAGCAGGAACAACGCCCACCCCCACTGCAGCCCCTCGGGTTCGCTGCACTCAGCCCCTGGGGGGGAAGGGGTCCTGCCTGGGGTTCTCAGGATGGGTGAACACATGACCCCGACAATGGGGGAAGGCCCAGCAGGCCACTCAGGGCTGCACTCAGGACCAGTCACCAGCAGGGCCATCGGAGGCGGCTTCGTAGTAACAAGGGGTCACCAGTTGCCCTGGCTCCGTGGGAAGATGTGATTTGCTTGTTTGAATAACTTTGAGGGCTGGCAGGGAGGTGGGACCTGGTAGGCTGAGGACCAGGAGGGGGGCAGCTAGTCTGGCTGAGAGCAACTGGCCAGGTGGGAAGCCTTCCCCGCCAGCGGGGGGACAGTCTGGGGAGAGCGGAGGACTCACAATCAGGACCCCGGGGCCCTGTGAGGCCCGAAGAATTCCAAGTCTCATAACACACAGCCCCTGAGCATGCTGTTATTGGCTGACACCGCTGTCCGGACTCTGTGACAGTTCCGTGAGCTGACAGGTGTGGAGGACAAGAGCAAGAGGACCCACTGCTGCCCACAGTGAGGAGTGGGTGTGAGCACTGAGCCCCCTCACGTGGCAGAGCCCAGCAAGGGGAGGATGACTGGCAGGCCGATGACAGGCCGGAAGTCCCGCCCCGCAGCACCGACGACGGACCAGGGCCGCGGGCTGGCAGTCCAGGCCAAAGGCCAACTGCAGCACAGGGGCCGGCGGCTCTGCCGTGAAGGGCTGGGGAGGGCCCACGCGGGGCCCCTGAGCCACAGGCCCACAGGCTGTAGCGGGCAGCGCCCCTACACTCAACTGGAAAATCACTGGGCCGGGGCATCGATGCACGAACGTCACGCCAGTGGGGACTGAGTCCCTGTGTCCGGTGTCCTGCTGTACTGCACACCCCTGACATCACTCATCGACATCGACCACAGGAACACCCTCCAGCCCGGCCTCCTTTGCTCAATGTTGTAGGGACGCAGCTTTCTACATGAGTGACAAGCAGACAGCAAGGAGACTGTCCTGGCCTCAGAAAGCGCAGTGAGGGCCTCCCCTCACCCTCCTCCCATGGCAGTGGGTCTTCTCAGGCTGGCACGGGGCGCGAAGGCGACAGCGTGAGCATAGGTCCCAGCCAATGTGCCTCCAAGGGGACTGAGTGGGTCACTGGTGGACCGATGCCCAGACGCCCTGTACCCTCAGAGCAGGCCTCTGCCCAGCAGGCCCCCAGACAGAATCGTCTCCTTCCTGTGCCCAGGGAGAGGGGCTGGGGAACAAGGATCTGAGACTGTCTCCTAAAGCGAGGCCCTTTCACAGTTTCCCAGACTCCTTTTCCGCACAAATATTTATCCATTCAACACAGGTTTCCCGAATGCCTGCTACGCGGCAGGCCCTGAGCCGGGCACTGAGGTTACACGGAGGAACAAGTCCCCGTCGTCTGCGACGGCAGAGCTCAGACGGGAAAGAAGGAAGGTGACCAGTGATCCCAGCAGACAAAGCTGACAGCGACGCCGAGCGTAAAGGGGGACGGGACAGGCAAGCGCGCCAGACCTCAGTGCCAGTTCTGGGAGGGAGGCAGGGGGACTGTACACCACGGGGCGGGGGTGGGGGGCCTGCTGGTAAAGACCCTCCAGCGGATGTGGCACCAGGCTCTGCGCGCCCGGAGAGCAGGGCAAACAGGGCCAAGGGAAAGGGTGTCGGGAGGGAAAACGGGGCGGGAGGAAAGGCAGGCGCGCACCGGATGGCAGGCAGGGCTCCCTACCGCCAGCTCCACCTCCCCCCGCGGTTCCCCTCGCTATTCTAGGTCCCGGGTTCTACATGTCGGAGTCCTTCCTGTCGAGACAGAACAGGTGCCCCTCGCCAACCTCTCACCTGGACGTGCGGGCTGTGATTGAGCAGATCCAGGTAGGGGGCCAGCGCGCAGGTGTCCGGCTCCGCGGAGAAGCACGGCCTCCGCGCGCGCTTCATGTACACGGCTCGGGTGTTGAGCGTGCACCAGGCCCACAGGAAGGCGCTGTAGCTGAAGATGCTCTCCGCGGCCTCCGAGAACAGAGGCTGCAGGGAGCAGAAGAAGTCTCTAGAGGAAGTAAACAGCTCCTGCACACGGGTTCTCTGCTCTCTGGCCTTCGCTTTCAAAGGTCTGGGGAGAAGATTCACCACTTCTGGCTCCAGACAAACAGGGCAGGTGTAGGTCTTCGGTAAAATCTCCAGGTAAGGCTTCCAGGGAGACCGATCCCCGGCATGCTTTTCTGCAACTAAAAAGGTGCACAGAGCCAGCAGAGGAGACGGAGGAGGCTGCCACCTTTTAAAATCAAAAGCCAGAATGAAAGAATTACTTTACTGAGAGATACAGACACCCTCGTGGTTGGTTCGGCTCCCAGAGGGGCTGGGCCATGGTCACACCTCGCCCCGCTTACTTCATGCGCCCACGGGAGGGCCTTCCTTCCCCAGGCTTCCCTCTCCAGAGAGCACCCCAACCCAAGTCCTCTGAGCAAGTCACATCGACACAAGGACGGACTCACTAACCCAAATCCCAGCTTTGCTCGCAAGAGATTCCTTTTTGCAAAACACCTCTTTGCTTCCAACTTGGTTCTCTGGTTTTAAAGCTTTTGGTGGAAGTCACCTGTTTTACTTGGATAATGATATAAATTTTGGTGGGGGGAGGGGACTGATGGGAAGAATCTAGACCTGCCCCATCCACTGGGTACATGTAGCTATTTCAATTTTAATCCTAAACTTACCATCTCTATTGTAAATTATACACTACAGTTTTTTCATTTGTTCCCAATAAAAAGATCTCATGCTGCAAGAACGTATTTAGAAAGTTTACATTAATCCTTCAAAGTCCAAATTCCTATATTGCCATATAGTGTACTCAAAATTTCAGAATGATACAGAAAATATTCATACTAAGAGCATCCTTGCCTCTACTCAGGCCAATAAATGAGCGTCAGGCCTCCTACAAAAGCAAGGGAGGTGGGGTGGGGGTTACACCCAGAACTTAGCCCGGGTTAAGAAACAATACAGCCTTTTAACCCTCACGATTTAGAACCCCGTCTGCTGAGGCTCTCAGGCACGCTGTCCTCAAGACAGCCCCCAAACAAAGGCCACCATCACACGTGCCGGGAGACAGCGCTCCGCTCCAACGCGGCCTCCTCTCCTCTTTGCTAAATAAAGCTAACGCTTCCGTAATGTCCAAAGCTCCTCAGAGTTGGAACGAAATGCAAACAAGTACCACAAAAGTAAAAATAAAAGAGCAGTTAATGTTTTTCAAGCTCTGCTATGATGGAGAACGGGCTCCTACAAGCCTGTCCGGTGATTTACCTCTTTTACCCCATTTAATCTTTACTTCCTGGAAGTGACTGGGCAGGATGCAACCCCACCTGCCAGGCAGCCAGATAAAAACCTTTAAAATGCAGTTTACAATGAGTTGAGACAAAACTTCACGGAACAGAGTAGACCTTCCGCATCATTGCAGGTATCAGCTACGCAAAGGGGCTGGGTCCTCATGAACGCTGTCTGGGTGACATGCCTGCTGATGACACAGACTTGGAAGGAGAAGCGCGTAGGCACATGTGGGTCACTTACTTAGCGATGTACGGCCCTAGGTAGCTCCTGATCACTGTGTCCGTGGTGAGCAGGCAGCTCTCGGGCAACGATATGATCACCTGTCCCTCCTCATGGAGAAAGAAACTGAGGGTTAGCGCACCTGCACTCTGGGAGTGGCCTGTGAGGATGCGTCTTCCCAAGCCCTGTCTCCACCACCCCCTCCTGAGAGCCCCAGGCAACCCAGCCTCAGCCGGCAGATACAGGTGGGGCTGCTCCCGTGCAGGCACTGTGACCCCGACAAGAGCTAAAGGTCAGGGAGGTGACTGACACCCATCACCAGCCAACCCTTCACAGGAAGGACTAAGGAGACACTGGGACGACTCCAATCAAACTGTCCCTCTGTTGACTCAGGCAAGGAAATTGTGTCGCCTTTGGGAAAGATGAAAGCCACCCAAAAACTCCAACTGGTGCAACCCAGGCACCAGGGACCGTTCCAGGCAGTGGCCTCCTCCCACACAGCCTGTGCCCCCGGCTAAGGAGAGGCCTCAGTTTACCACCTACAAAAGCAGTATTTCAGTTCCTCCCACTGAAACAGAAACGTAGGAAGGAAAATGAAGATGTCAGGTAACTGACACCAGAAACAAAGCACTAAGAAGCCAGATGTAAGCACCCATTGTCTTTGTAACCAGCACTGAAGTCAGAAATTCAGCCAACGGTCATCTGGGTTCCATCTCCAGAAATCGAGCGTAAGCCAGGCAATGACAACCGCCCGTCCTGTGCCCACAGCCATGGCGTTCTGGTCTCTGAAAGCCACAGGGTAAAGCGTTCTCTGTCCTGACTGGGGTAAACACCCTCATCATCGAAACTCATCCCACTGGACACTTAAAATCTGTGCATTTCCCTGTGTGTAAAGTAGGTCTCAATTTCCAGAAAGTCTAACACAGACGTCAAATTTCAAAGCACACGCACAGCATCTGCCCATTATCATCTCACGGTCTGAACCAGCGGTTCTCAACCTGTAGGTCGCAGCCCCTTTGGTGGTCGAACGACCCTTTCTCAGGGGTCACCTAAGGCCATCAGAAAACATATATATAATGACATATTGTTTTTGTGATTAACCACTATGCTTTAATTATGTTCAATTTGTAACAATGAAAATACATCCTGCATATCAGATATTTACATCACAATTCATAACAGTAGCAAAATTAGTTATGAAGTAGCAACGAAAATAATTTTACGGTTGGGGGTCCCCACAACATGAGGAACTATATTAAAGGGTTGCGGCGTTAGGACGGTTGAGAACCCCTGGTCTAAACAAAAATAACCTGCCGCACACATGAGGTATATCCCCCCATCCTGCTACAGAATGGATTACCCCTCCATCCGAAAATAAAAATATTATATAACCATGTGGAATGTACTTACTAGTAATTACCTGCATACTGAAAATGGTTAAGATGGTAAATCCTAGGTTACATATATTTTGCCACAATTAAAAACTATTAAGTAATTTAAAATTTGCAATAGCATAGAAGTACAACATTAAGTTACCATTCTTTACAGTAAACATACGTACGTGACTGGGTCTTACACAAGTTATGAAATTATAAATTTAAGTAATTAAAAATAAATTAAGAAGTTAACCGGTAGCTTTACAGAAAGGTGTCGCGTGTCCTTCACACGGCACAGAAAGCACGACAGCGGGCCCCGGGGCTCAGCTGTCACCCAGGTGCGGAACCAGAGCGGAGGCCCCGCCCCCTCCACTGAGCAGGCCTCTCCGATGACAGCCCCCCGCCACCGGCCCGCTGAATACGCGATCTGACTAATGAAGCGTGCGTGGCAGAGGCCACCGGCCGCGGCGTCCACAGCCTCCCCAACCCCACCTGCGGGGCACTGCGCCGGGCCTCACCTCCCCCGAAGCCGGCTGGGCCGCGCGCCTGGTCGCGGGCACATGAGCTGAGGCCGGCGTTTCCCGGCGGGAGGAAGCCCGCCCTCCTCGCCCACAGGCGACCACGCGGGACCCGAGGGCGTCAGGCCCCTCTAGGGCGTGGGCAGAGCCGCAAGGGGCCTGGGCCACTGCTGGCCGCCGATGACACCAGCCAGGGCCGCCTACCCAGGCCTGTGCGCGTGACGGCAAAATGCACTCCTGCGTCTAAGCAGTTACTCTGGGTGCGTCTTACATGCAGCAAACTAGACTCTAACCGACAGAGCTGTGCTAAAACACACCTGTTAGGTAAAAAATGCCTGTGTGTCTGAAATATTTTTAATCAGTTGATTTAAGCCACAATAAAAAGGCAGCAAAATCTATACCGGGTTTCGAACGGAAGAGAAAGATTCTCACCTGCAGACACGTTTTGCTCATCAGCCCCCTTCCCGTACCTAGGAACACAAAGACAGGAAAAGGGTAAATAAACCCTACCACGGCTTCCAGGGCTCCGAGACACCTGAATAAGAGACGTGAATGAACTCCAAAATCACACAGAGCTGAAGCTGGGCGTCTTGTATCCTTTGACCCCAACAACCCCCGAGGATCCCCAAGCAATTCTGGAAGAGGCCCTGACCCTTCCTTTGGGCTGTAATCCTTGAAGGGCAAAGTGAGCCTCAGAGCCAAGACCTACAGATCATGGGCTTTCTATAGATGTGCTGCTGGGCCCCCTACCTGCTGGGCCTCTTACCTGCTGGGCCCCCTACCTGCTGGGCCCCTTACCTGCTGGGCCCCTTACCTGCTGGGGCCCCTACCTGCTGGGCCTCTTACCTGCTTGGCCCCTTACCTGCTGGGGCCCCTACCTGCTGGGCCCCTTATCTGCTGGGCCCCTTACCTGCCGGGCCCCTTACCTGCTGGGCCCCTACCTGCCGGGCCCCTTACCTACCGGGCCTCTTACCAGAACTTTAAGTGGGCCTCTCTCTCCTGGGGCCTACCAGCCCGGGGACAGGGGGCTACTCCTAACACCCACCCGACCTTGGAGGCCTCAGGCCCCTGTTCCCAGACCCAGCTTTTCCCATAATGACTTGAGGCCTCTTTGACTGACTGACCCGTAATGCCCAGTCGGGTCCCACAAAGCCTAGGCTATGCCCCCCACCCCCCGCTTCCTTCACCAGGCAACACGAGACTGGGCGCTTTCCTTAAGTGGATGAGCTCGGTGGGGCGGACCTGGTGCCATCTGCGCCCTGTGAGCCAAGGCCTTGGCCGGCACGGCCACACCCAGGATCCCCAGCAGCAGCAGCCCCCAGGGCTCGCCCCACGTGCCCAAGGCTCCCCTCGGGCCGGCAGAGGGGCCACGTGACCAGTCCTGGCTACATGGGCCTAGAATACTCGTCTCTCCAAACTCACAGCTCTCAGCCTTTTTCCTCTCGGTCTGCGGGACCTCTGGCCAGTCCAAACTCACCTCCCCACCCAGAAGCACACCACCCGATCAGACACGTGGTTTCGGTTTTAAGAATTTAATTTCTCGTGCGTGTCCCACGTGGAGGTAATCGCCCCTGCGGGCCAGAACTCCTCCTGGAATCAATAACTAAGAAAACGCCCCACCCCCCACCCCAGGGTCATCCTTTAAAAGGCTTGCATGATAATTTAAGGGGACGATTATCTCCAAGCATACACAGGAGTGGGCTAGATAGCTGTACAGTTGTGACACACGTAAGTAACACAACAATAAGTAATAATCTAAGAATGATCTGTGTGTTTAACATACTCACAACTGTAAACCTACTCTGCTCACCCCTGGATATGAACAGAACCTGGCTGTGGGATAAATCTGGAAGATACTTACCTGTGTTTCTACAATGCAGCGTCGAAGACCAGAAAACAGACCACAAGAACCTCACTCACTGTGGCGAGGCAGGAAGCAGCCACTGGGGTCTTACCAAAGTAAAGCTTTTTACAGACCCCCCACTGCCTTAAAACCCTGCTATCACACAGCTCCCGGGGGGCCACAGCCAGCCGGTGCTCCGGCGGTGGAAGGACACACTGGGGTCACTTCCCAAAGCATCAGTCACGGGACAGTCTGAAGACTGAATCCTGCCTGCATCTTAGGATCCCAGCCCTGCCCCGCCCCACCCCCAGCTAAGGCTTAATTCCCCCAAATTGTGTACATTCTGCCAGAGTGCCTCCATGACTGTGAATCTGGAGTGGGGCCCAGAGAGACTTGTTTCCACTTTTGAAAACAGGAACTCTTCACTGCTCCACGTTATAAACGGATTACTTATTTCCAGGCATTCCGTTCACACTCTCCGTCCACTCCTGCTGGATAGTTCCTGCTCCAGGCAAGCTGACGCCGGGGGAGCAGGCCGGCCTCAGGCCCCGAGTGCCCACCCGTGGCTCATTTCTCCCCGCCACCGCGTGAAGAACTCACCCAGTAAAACCTAAGAATGGGACTCTTACTGACCGCGCCCTGACACACGACAACAGGAGCGTCGGTCACAGATGGACAAGTACAACTCACCACCATTAAGAGCAGCTCCAACAGAAAAAGGCTCAGACAAGTATTTTAGGCCAAGGTCACCGTGTGTAACTGACACGCAGGCAGCGACCCTGACTGCGTCCCCTGACTCAGCCAGGGCACACGTGGTCAATCGTTTCTCTGGGGTGATGTGTACGGACGTCAATGTGCTCAGTTCAATAACCTGGTGGGTACTTGAATGACCATTGTAATGGCTCAGGGGGGTGTTCGGACACATGTGACTTAAATCTCCTATCGGGTAAAATGCCTGCACCCGAACTGTGACGCAGACTGTCCAGGCCCTGAGTGCCCAGCTGCCTCGGCGCTGTAGCAGGCGCACATCCTTTGCAAGGGCGTCGTGGTCCTCCCCGTGGGCACCCCAAGCCCACCTCTGGACAGAGCCGGGCGGCCCTGCACGCAGGCACACAGCCCCAGCAAGTTGCCTGGCTTCTGTAAGAGAATGTTCCGGAAGAGAATGCTAACCCAAAGTCCATGAGAAGATGCTCAATTTCCAGAAAAGACTATTAACTCAACTTCCACAGCGAGCTGCTCCAATTCAGAAGAGAATGTTAACCCCCGCTGCTCAGGCAGGGGACGGCACCTGGGGAGCAGCTGAGGCCTCCCCGGGACGCCTGTCTCAAGACACATGCCAGAGAACCCCACATCCACTGGCCGTTTGGGACCCCCCCCACCAGAAGGCAACTGTGACCCCCTGAGCTGTGGGGTAACCCCGTCAGCCTGCAGGGCTTGGCAGGTCCCAGGACCTCCCCATAAGTGCGCTGAGAGGAGGAGGCAGCTGTGGCCACAGTGCACACAGCCCCCCCTCCCCACCCCCCCAGGACCCAGTGAAGTCATCTCCCTCAGGCCTAAGTGCCAGGGACGCCTGCACCTCTGCTGTGGACAGCCGAGGTGTGCAGACGCCGAGGTGCAGGTAAACAACCACGTAATGTATCTGAGCTGCTGGAGGGGGGCATCAGAGCTGGGGCTCCCCTCTGGGGGACGCGCGCGGTCTTACCATTGTCCTTACATAGTGTCCTCGTCCCTGCCTTCTCCTCAGTTTTCTACTTCCAGGTCCCTTTTTTAATTTCGAATTTTACTTCCCCATGTTGGAGCTGCTCCCCACAGGCCGTTTTATTTTTAGAACAAGGTCAAGTATGTTAACCCACCTCCACCAACGCTACAGCTGCCAGGCAGGAAGCCTGACACACAACACAAGCCCAGCTCCCAGAGAGAGCACAGCCACCTGCAAGGCTCGCCTGTGCCTTCCTGTCCCCTGTGCCCACGTCCCATGGGACAAAGGCCAGGAGAACGGACTTACCTGGGAAGCAGGCGGGTACTAAGTTTGTATCTTCAAACTTCCTCTCTTTCAGCCACTTCTTAAGCTCTATAAACTCAGGCTTGAAGCTCTCGTTCACTGATCAAAGGAAAGGGAAAATGGGGATTAAAATTACCACATAATCAGATCACCATTTAAAAAGAAAATCTCTGATGACTTGTCTCAGTGTTGTCATAAAAGGGAATAAATTTTTCAATGTACAAACCATGTAAACTAAAAAGAAAAATGACACGATCATCTCAGAGAGGCAGGAAAAGCAACCGTAAAATCTAACATTATGATGTACGCGGTACCGTCCAGGTAGCGAGGCCCTTTCACACACAGGAGGTCATTCTAACCGGGCTACCCTGAACTCAGAATGATGAGTTTATATACAAACACTGGTGCCCTGCAGGTAATTAGAGGTCAAGAGAGAGTTTAGGGCTAGAAACAGAAACCTGGAAGTCTTCCCCGGAGAAGACACAATTGAAGGAGTGATAAATATATTTACATTCCCACAAGGGTTAGAAAGAACATAATGGCACAACTACGGAGTATTCTTTAAGAAGCATTCTCTGTGAACATTGCCCATGTGCCTTTGAGAAAAGCTATTTGCATCTCTTAATACCAAGCCAACAAATAAATTCCTTTTTTCATCACTGGCACCAAAAAATCAAAACTGTACCTCCTCTTGATTGAGAACTGAAGAGTTTTCGTCTCCTGATTCGGCTTGTTCTTCCTCTTCCCTTCTTCATACTGAAATAGCAGTTACTGATTAGGTGCCGTCTCTCCCAGTGTACGATAATCACTGTTCTTTGTACCTATAAAGATATAAATAGACAAACATATTTTATTTGCTAAACCATTCCTCTAAAGTGTTTTTGTATACAGGACGTTTTACTGAGCTAAATCATGATCCACAGTGCAGTTAAGGAATGCCCATCTTATTGGTCACTCTAAAACAGTTCTATCTTGAGAGCCAATTAAATGCTGATTAATCACGTGAATCCTTATAACTGATTTGATAATCGTGTGCTTTTGTTACAGGAGAAACCCTGGTTCTTCTCCATGACGCAGTAAAGAATTACAGACCAGCAAGCCTATTAGCGTTCACGCAAAGTTTATTAGTGCTAAGTTGAATGAGAGAGCAAAAGCAGGGGTGACCAAAGCAAGGATGGCCAAAGGCTGGGTGACTGGCAACCATGTGGCCAGAGCCCAGGTAGCCAAAGGGCCAAGAGAGGAGAGCAAGTCCTTCGTCCTGAGGACTTGCTTTATTTTTCATTCCATAAGATGAACCTAGGTTTAGAGGAAAACAAGAACAAAAATATTCTGAACCAAATGGTGTACTAAAACATTTAATAAAATATAACAATATTTCAACCACGTAAAGTGAACAGCAGTCAACAGCGGGATTAAGAACCATCCTCACTTTTCATAGGGTATAAGCCTACGATCTCATTGCCTGAGTGACTGTCTGTACGTATAGGCCTCACTTAATCCTGTCTGCATTGCTGCCTCCTGAGACTCAACAGTTTGGCTGAACTAAGTGGCTGGGTTGGTGAAGAATGGGGTGGTCTGTGGGCTTCACTTTAAAACTGGTTTCTCTTTTCTATCCTAATGGCTTGGACGGGAAGGCCCAGAGGTCTGAGAGGGGGGGAAACCTAAAATATTCCCCTCAGCCCAAACTAAGTATAGTGGGCAAAAGTGTTTTGGACAGGTGAGATGTGCCTGGCACACCTTCCTCCAAAGAAGCCCTTTTTTTTTCTTCCCCTAATGTGGGACATCGAAAAATTAATCCCTGCCTTCTGTTATCTAGTGGTTATGGATTGAATGATGCCTTCTAACTCTGTTGCCAAAGCTGTTGCCCCCAGAATACAACAAAAATGCCAGCCTGTTAAACCAAGCACGCCCTTGTCCGGGGACAACCAACTGACCTGGAGTCTGCACGATCCTTCACCACGTGGGAAGGCCACCCTCCCCTCCTCACCCCCATGCTTATTAGGGATTTCTGGATCCAAGGGCAGGTAGGACAACGACCATGTCCAGCTTGAAGCAGCTAGAGGAGCTTGAGACCTTTGCCCATTGTCCTTTATGAGATTATAAAGGGTCTTAAGTCTGAGAGGGGAGAATTGTTACAGAGCGAGGGGATCCCCCCAAAAAATAAATAAATAATTTAAAATTTTAAAAACCATCCTCACTGTCATTAACAAATGAGGAGAGACTTTATGGTTCAAGTGCTCTTCTAGTTTTCTGGGAACCCCAAGAACTCATCATTGCTACTGTCAGAATTTATGAAGCTCAGGTGCTCACAATCACTGATATCACTCTCTTCGCTGTCTTCATACTGACCAGATGCCCTGAGATTCGGCAGTAAAGTGGGACATTTAAGCGTCCCCAGGGGTTTCGCGTGGGCCCACCGCTTCCTCTTCTAACAGCTGTCACCACCGCTGACAGGTCAAGTCATACACATCATGGTCTGTGCTGCAATATTTTCTCCATAAAACACAGACATTTTCCCCCACTTCTGGGGGAAAAAAGTGCATATTATGGAGCAAAAAATAAGTATATAGTTGATTGATGGGTAAAGATGGTGCCAGCTTTCCCAGGGACATGTGACCACCCAAACACAGGTAGGGGTGGGGGGCTGTTAGCCCGAATCCTTATCGTGCTCTGAACTTCATTTGTTCATTTTATATATGTGACAGGAAGCAGGCAGTTAACCAAAGCTGTTTTATGGGGGGGTTATTTTCTCCTTTGGGTACTTCAGTCCCCCTCTCCTTCCAGGCCTTGGGATGAACACAGAGTCTCAAGGTTTTTCTTTTCCCAGCTCGTGGAGACGACACACGCAGACGTGCCAGGGCTCCTCCCCCGCTGCAATATCACAGCCCACTTGTGTTGCTCAAAACACCTGGCAGCCTTATCGGACCAGGATCCTGGGTCAGTGGGGGAGACCCGTCTTCTGTTGCTCCACGCCTCCTGTGTGAAGTTCTCAGTGGGATGGCAATGGTGAAGGCCCTGCCTTGTTCTCCCCTCTGGCCCGCTCATTCTGCTCTCACACTTCGGGGACTTGTACATCACAATCTAAGCGACATTCACTAAGCACCAAACTACACTTCTGAATAAACAGGAGCCATGACGCGCCCCGTCTGTCACCCAGGAAGTCTTGGAAAGAAAAACAAAAACAAAAAAACAGGATCCTGAGGCAGATATAATTAACTGGGGTTCGCAACAAGTCGGGGAGAGAATGAGCCGAGAAAACAGACAAAACAAAGAAATAATCATAAAAACTAAAATGACCACTAGTTTCTCCATGTTACTTCCTTGGAAACATAAACACAAAATCCATTAAAAACAACCTTAGGTGTATTACGCAGCGACTAACAGGAAAAACATATACACTAAAAGGTAAAAACGTCTAAGATATATTAAGTGAAAAAACTAAGTCGCAGAACATTACAAACTCAAGGATCCCTTCTAGGTTTGCCTCTGAGCACATTATATGTGTTTATAAAACCAGAGGATTTAAGGGAAGATATTCAAAGATGTGCAAGGGGACGGTGCTTTGCCTGTTACTTCTGTATCCTCCGCCTCTGTGATTTATGAATACGTAACAGGACGTGATTTATGAATACGTAACAGGATGTGAACATCACTTGCGTTTCTGTGTGTGCACGTCAACGACACAACTGTTTGCAAAATCTACTACGGATGCCGGACAGAAACCAGGAACGCGACAGGAGCCCCGGGCACTATGAACATCGCACTGCAGCCCCCCTGAAAGGGTCACTGTTCCATCTACCGGGGGTGGGGAGTGGGATCCCCGTGTGCACCCGACTGGGCCCAACGCCCTCCCCCGACCCCCACCCCCGCTCTTCCGCTCTGGTGCCCAGCGCACCGCCCCCACGCTGACCCCCGGCCGCTGCGCGCGGGTCCCTGGTCCGGGGAGCGAGCGCTACACGTGGAGCCTGGGTGACAGCCCGACCAACGGCACCGTCCTTCCTCCCACTCCCAGACCCGGCTGGTTCCAACCCCCGGCTTCAGGCTCCTTCGCATCCCGCCCTCCTCTCGCCAGCGCCTTAACAGCGGCTTCTTGGACCAGAACTCGCCAAGAGGACGACTTCCGGGCCTAGCGGAGGCATGCAGCGCGAACTCAGGTCGCCGTCTTAGATGAAAGGCTCCAGCGCACGCCGCTCCCGTTACCCGGGCAACGGGAGGCCCGGCCCGGAAGTGCTTCCGGCTCACCTCGGCGGCGGGGAAGCGGGCCCAAGGCGCGTGGACCCCGGAACACCACGAGCTGACGAGGCGGCCGCAGCAGCAGCAGCAGCAGAGGGGGAGGCCGGGCGCCGCCAGGACTGCCTGGAGCCCCCACTACCCGAAACCAAGCTCTCGGTGGCCAGCAGGCGCCCTCCCTCCGCAGCGCTGTCGCCTGGCGCATGCGCGGTCTTCCGGATGCGCCAGGGACGCCCAAACCGGCGGGATCTAGGCGCCCGGACCCAGGTTAGGGGGCTCTGCGCTCTGAGGAGGCGCCCCTGAGACTAAAAGGGAGGAACCTCCTAGGTGGCCGTCCCAGGCGCGACCCTCAGGGAAGACACCCGTCCTTTGACCCGCCGACCTCCGCCCCGCCCCGGAACCAGCGAGCGCTGGCAGCCACAGACTGGGCCCGCCCCCACTTCCGGGGCGCAGGCCCGCCTCTTTGCTGGACTACGGGGGCTCACCGGCCTGGTTTTCCCAGGATCAGCCCTGCTAGGGAATTCCGTATCTTTTAGGTAAATAGACCTCCCAGCGAGAGATGGAGCCCAATTTCCGCCCCACCCACCCACCTCCATCATAGGGGCCGCATAGTGGCCTGCTTCCCAAGGGTACAGCGCGGCAGGGAACGTGCCCTGGCCCGGTGCTCGGGTCGCAGCGTCCTCCCTACACCAAAAGGTTGCAAGAACCAAGTGAGGGCACACATCGAAGTTGCCGGTTCGATTCCCCGTCGAGGCAGTATGGGAGGCAACCGATAGGTTTCTCTAACATCGGTGTCGCCCCTCCCCCCCTTAACCTGCGCTCTAAAATCAATCAACATATACTCGGGTGAGGATTTTTTTTAAAGAAAAAACTAGGGAAAAGGAACCTTACAGTGGAAAGACCTGGGGGGCAGTGCAGGGGGCAGGTGATGAAGGTTCCCATCATTCAGTGACGAATGATGTTGATAGGATGCCCGGGATGTAGGGAGGGTCCTTGACCTCCGTGGTGCGCCTCTCCAAAACCTCATCACCCTGGGTCTTCTATGAGATAAGCAAAAACACCTGATCAGCACTCCTAAAGTCTGCCAAAGGTCATGAAACACAAGTAAACTGAGAATCCGTCATAAACCAGAGGAAACTAAGGAGACGTGACAGTTCAGTGGAATGTGATATATTGCAGGGAATCAGGCAACAGGAAAAGGATATTAGCGGGGAAACTAGTAAAATTAAAATAAAACGTGAAGCTTAGCTATTACTGCTGTTCCAATGCTAGTTTCTTAGTTGTGACGAACCATCACAGTGAGCTGGTTAATAACAGGGGAATTTGATGGGGGGCATATTGGAATTCTCTGTACTACATTTGCAACTTCTCAGTAAATCTAAAACTGATTGAAAAGAAAAGAGTTAGAAAGAGATGGTTCCAGATCTGGACCCTGGAGTTAGTGATGTCATCAAAAAATCAAAGCTCTTTCTAATTTTCCACACAAGACCCTCCTTGGGTGTTGTTTCCTCGTGGTTTGAAGATAGTTGCTCAGCTCCAGTCCTCACATCCTCACACAGGTACGTTCAAGACAGGAGGAAAGGGGGCAGAACACATGGGTATTTTCCTTTAGGATGAAGGAAGATAATCCATCCGCCCATTGACAAAGATTCTCCCCTTGGCCAAGCCGCTGGGCTCTTCTGCGCCTGTATCTCCACGAGGCCTCAGCCTATGCAGCCTACAGGCTCGGCACGAATGGCTCCATCCATCCACTCCCCGCCACCTTCAAAGGCGTAAACTAGCCCTAGCAGAGTTTCTCCCAGCTCGAGGCTCGTTTCCCTAGAATGACGCTAGCCCCCCTTAAGGAGCTCAAAGCTGCCAAGAACATTTACTATTTGTTCTAGGCGACGCTTGATGACCCTTTGCCACCCACAAAGGCTCACCGTGCCCTGTGAGAATCCTTGCTCTGTGCCTCGGAGATACTGTGTATCTCCTACAACTCAGGAGTCTTTCTCAAGGATCTGAAAGCCCGTGCTTTGAAATGTGACTATCAGAACAGAGAGGGCTTCCGTCTGTCTCCCGGTCGCTGTAGACACACAGCGGTCCTAACCGAATCAGCATTGACACTCGAGCATCTTTCACTTCCCTGACTCTGCTCAAGCCCCGCTGGTCCCCCTCCCTCCTCCCTCCCCCTCCCTTTGAAGAGCCCAGTCACCTCTCTACACATCCAGGCTGAGTTCAGTTCACACTGGACCCTCTTCCCTATTGCAATACTATGTTACCGATTCAGGTCTGTTCTTACGACTTTAGTATCCAGCTTCATCTTGGCCAGAATTAATTGTTTGGAGTTAACCTACCTACTAAGCAACGCAGCCACGATTTGATTCTCAGACTCAAAGTCCGTGCTCCACCCGTGTAGGAAAACAGCGAATACCCTATACAGACAATGTGTAGAGAGCGAAGCCGGGGTCAGGGTGGGTTCTCTGAAGGTAAATAATCACGGGCAAGGGAAGACCCCGCGAGCTTGATAACTTACCACTGAACAGTACTGTTCCCCAACATTTCTTATTTTAAAGACGCCACGGAACTCTGTACTTTAGGACACATGAAATAACTGTGAGTGGTAAAGATATGAGTTTATTCCACAAGTTAACGGACGCGTTGTGATAAAATTCTTTTCCATAGTGCAGCCAGGACGACCTCAGACTTAATTCTCGCAGTGTAAGGATTACCTCTACGTCAGCCATTAGCCGTAAAAACAGAGATCTTGGCCTCTACTTTGACTCTTGTTTTATTTTGCAAGCTGTTCAGAACCCAGACAAGGTGCTGTGTGTGAGGAGGGCGAGGGGCTCAAACACACCACCAAGGTCAAGACCCAAATGTAACAGAGGAAAAGAGACATAAAATCATCCACGTAGAGCTTAATTCCCTGGCTTTAAATTAGCATGTTTTTTCAATATAAATTTTCAAGAATGTTCCCATAGTCAAATCTGTCAGTACTTTCCTTTGTAAGTCTTCCCCTGTTCCCATGTTGACAAAGCCCTTTTCCCCGTAAGGAGAAATATACACTTTACTTAAGTATCCTTATACTTGTTTTCTGGTTTTATAAATAAAACAAGAAGTTAAAAAGTGAGGAAGCAGTTTTTTCTCTCTTCAGAAATTAATTGGCATATGTTGTATCTCTCTCTCTTTTTCTTTCCAATCATTTGTTGCTCCCTTTCCCCAGTACCATTTTTGGAATAATTCTTCCTTTCCCCCATTAATTGTTAATGCAATTATATCATATGCTAAATTTGTATTACTGCAACATACGTTATATATTGTGTTTTCTGAAGCATCCTGCCTTACTGACCTGTCAATTCTTGTGTTGCTACCAGTACCAATATGTTAAACAAATGAGGCTGAAAATTGTGATTCGTGACGTTCCGTACACACCATGTGCTATGGATGAGTGGCCCTCTAAGTAAATTTAATCCATCCCACTCCCTTTTTTAAAAAAAATTGATTGATTTAAGAGAGAGAGAGAACCCTGTGACTGCTGGCCACCGGAAGTGTAGCTAGTGCAGCTGAAGAACTGAATTCTAAATGGTATTACTTAGCTTAAATTTACATTTAAATGACCACCTGTGACTAGTGGTAACCATAAGGGACAGCACAGAAATGAAACTTGGCTTTATAGTTCCCTATTTCCTCTGTTGTAGATACTAAATAGGAAGGGAAAAAATTCACTTCCTAACGGACACTTCTCCAAGGAGGACACACAGAGGGCCCATAGGCATATGAAAGGATGCTCAACATCACTAGCCATCAGAGATGCAAATTAAAACCACAGTGAGATACCACCTCACACCTGTCAGAATGTCCATCATCAGCAAACAACAAGAGCTGGCGAGGATGCAGAGAAAAGGGAACCCAGTGCCCTGCTGGGGGGAATGCTGACTGGTGCGGCCGCTGTGGGAAACAGCATGGGATTTCCTCAAAAAACTAAAAGTGGAACTGCCTTTTGAACCAGCAATTCCATTGCTAGGATTATATCCAAAGAATCCTGAAACCCCAATTCAAAAGAACTTATGCACCCCTATGTTCACAGCAGCGCTGCTTACAATAGCCAAGTGCTGGAAACAGCCTAAGTGCCCATTTGCAGATGAGTGGATTATAAAACTGTGGTATATTTGCACATGGAGTACTATGGAGCAGAAAGAAAGGAGGAACTCTTACCATTTGCAACAACACGGATGGAACTAGAGAGAATTATGCTTAGCGAAATAAGCCAGGTGGTGAAAGACAAATACCATATGATATTACCTAATACAGGAGACTAATGAACAACACAAAGAAACGAGCAGAATAGAAGCAGAGGCATAGAAGCAAGGAGCAGACTGACAGTGACCAGAAGGAATGGGGGAGGAAGAAAAGGGGGTAAAGAAGGGGAAGGGTCGGGTCAAGGAACAAGTATGAATGACCCGTGGACATGGACAACGGGGAGGGGATTGACTTGGGGGTGGGCAGGGGAGAGCAATGGCAGAAAAATGGGACAACTCCAATAGAGCAACAATAAAAAAAGAAATGAATGAAAATTCATTTCCTATCACAACTAATTTTTGGCCTGAGGACCTCAACTTAAAATGGAGATAACAAGACGCATCCTGACTAGTTATTGTGAGTGTGAAAAATGGCTGCAAAGCCACCTGGCACCTGTGCACCTGCGGACCTGGATACAGGTCACTCGATGACCTTCAAGTGTCTAGGGCAGCGACTTTCAACCTTCATCTCGTGGCACACACAAACTAATTACTGGGATTCTGCGGCACACCAGGAAATAGATTTTTTTTTTGCCATTATAACAGAAAAACAGGTCTAGTTTTGCCTTATTCACACCGGACAGCTGTTGTGTTGACTGTTATTTTCTTATTTCACAATCCAAGGGACGACTGGTCAGCGCCCCCGACTGAATAGCCAGGCGTTGCCCGTTTTAAAGACCCTCGCAGCGCACCGGCTGACTACGCTGAAAACCGCTGCTCCCGGGAGGTGATCAGTGAGCGCGGCCCACTGTTCCGTGAAAACCAGCCGAGGATGAGCCAGCAGCTTTGTCTCCGCCGACGCAGGGGACAGACCGACACACGCGCGGGCCGTCATGTCCTCCTCACTCATTCCACAACCCCGGCTGCAGAGGCTTTCGTTTTCAAGCTCCAGTCTCTCAAACATCGGGGGGTGGAAAAGTCTGTACAAATGCCTCGTTTCTTCGGGCGCAGCTGTGACTCCTCGGCTGTGGGACCAGGAGGAAAACGCCTCGGAGAGCCGGGGGCAAGGGTTCAGTTTAAGCGTCGTCACAAGTCCCATGAGAACGGGTCTCTGCGGGCGGACGGACGCACGGACAGGCGCCGGCAGCCAAAGGCCTTCGCCCTCAGCCCGCCTGTTTCGTAACCCTGCCCGGGCGCCCTTCCCTGCATTCCAGCACCCCGCGCAGTTCACGGGGGTTCGGGGGGTGGGATCGGGGCGGGGCCTGCGCCTGCGCCTGCGCGCTGGGAGGGACGGCTCCGGGCTCCGCGCAACAGGCTACCCCGGGACGCGCGCAAACGCGCTGAGACGCCCGCGAGTCGTGAGCTGTGCCGAGCGGTTCGGTGTAAACAGTGCGGTCCGCTCTCCACGCAAGTGCCGCGCGGGTTCCCCACCGAGCCATGTCGTCCTGCAGCCGCGTGGCGCTGGTCACCGGCGCCAACAAGGGCATCGGCTTCGCCATCGCGCGGGACCTGTGCCGGCAGTTCTCGGGGGACGTGGTGCTCACGGCGCGGGACGCGGCGCGGGGCCAGGCGGCGGTGCAGCAGCTGCAGGCCGAGGGCCTGAGCCCGCGCTTCCACCAGCTGGACATCGACGACCCGCAGAGCATCCGCGCCCTGCGCGACTTCCTGCGCCAGGAGTACGGGGGCCTGGACGTGCTGGTCAACAACGCGGGCATCGCCTTCAAGGGTAAGGGGCGGGGTGGTCGCCAGGGAGGAGCCACCCCGAGCACCTCCCGCCAGGGTCGGGCTGGATCTGTCAGGGAATCGCTGCGATGGGGCTTCTTTGCACCCATGGGGCGCAGGACGGCTCCTTCGGGAAGTGGGAGGGGTGGGGACAGGGCAGCCCGCAGGTCAAAGTGCAAGAGAAGCCCGAGTGCTTTCTGGCCAAACGGACCTTCGTTTGCGTTTGGAAACGCTTGGCTCTGAGGGCCTGGCAGTCTGTTCTGGGTTGTCACAGTTTCTCCAGGTTTACTTTAGGGCAATTGGGTGAGTTTTTAACGAATTGTTAAATAAAGGAAACAGCACAGTCCGGTTCACAAAGATCCCATTGTGCGCCCTGCACCCGGCCTTCCCGAACGGTGCCATCCGGCAACAGTGCAGAACGTCACCAAACAAGGAGAGTGTAGAGGACTCTCCCCAGGAGCCAGTTTTACACAAAATGCACGTTTTCTATCATTCTATGGACCTTTGGCACGTGCCTACTGTGTATTAACTCTGTTCCCCTTCTCTCCTTAAAGTTAATGATCCCGCACCGTTTCACGTTCAAGCAGAAGTGACGTTGAAAACAAACTTCTTTGGGACCCGAGACGTCTGCACAGAGCTCCTGCCTCTCATGAAACCCCAAGGTGAGTCTGAGGAGGAGGAGCCCTCCTGTCCAGTCTCCGTGGGGACCCTCTGGCATACCCACCTGCAGCCTTTGTCTCTCTCACTGACAGAGAAAACGGTCCTTGGCAGGGTGTGCCTCAGAGAGAGCGCAGGAGTCCTTTGTCAACAGCTGTCCCACCTCCCCATCCCTGCAGCTGCCCACTTCCCCTTCACCACCTGCTCCCACGCTGATAAAGCCCAAACGTGGAGAGCACAGCATGCCGGTCGGCCCACTGGGCTGATTTGTGTTTACCTCCCTCGATCAGAGTAGCGCCTCCAAACCCGGATGGTGCCTGTTCGCCTTAGAGCTGCCTTTTGTTGGTCCACAGATACCTGTTCACAGAGCCCTGCATAAGTGACCGTAAGATCTCAATTGTTCCCCAAAATAGTCTTAGGGGAAAAGAGGCGGTCTGCTCCTGAACGCAATGAGTACCTCTTTGTATTCCCCTTGACTTGTATAAACCATTTTCATGTTCTTATGGAACTTGTGGGCACTGCCCTGCCTCCTTGTTAAAGCATGTCTCTGACCTCATCTGAGACATGATGGGAAGGTCAGGTTTCTAGATTGTCTTCCATCCTCCACTCATAGAGACAGTCTTCATGTATGCTCATAGCACACTGGAAACTTCTCCAATAGCAACTTCCTGGTCCCAAACCCCAGCAGATTCGGCAGCCGTCATGCCAGTGTGCGCCTTTCTATGTCGTGATTCCTGCTGTGTTGCAGGCCGAGTGGTGAATGTGTCCAGCTTCGTGAGTGTCAGAGCTCTGAAGAGCTGCAGCCCGGAACTGCAGCAGAAGTTTCGAAGCGACACCCTCAGCGAGGAGGAGCTGGTGGGGCTCATGAACAAGTTTGTGGAAGATACAAAGAACGGGGTGCACCAGAAGGAGGGCTGGCCCAACACCGCCTATGGGGTCTCAAAAATCGGCGTCACGGTCCTGTCCAGGATCCACGCCAGGAAGCTGGGCGAGCAGAGGAGCGGGGACAGGATCCTCCTGAACGCCTGCTGCCCAGGGTGGGTGAGAACTGACATGGCCGGACCCAATGCCACCAAAAGCCCAGAAGAAGGAGCAGAGACCCCTGTGTACTTGGCCCTTCTGCCCTCAGAGGCTGAGGGGCCTCATGGACAGTTTGTTTCAGAGAAAAAGGTTCAACCATGGTGAGCCCCTCTCCCAGCTCTCTCCATGGGCCCCATGATGCTGTCTGTCCTGAATGGACCAAAAGTGCCTGTACGCTGTCAAATAATTTCTGTCCCAAAATATAGCTCCATAAAGTATTGGTTAACTTGGCTACTAATCCTGTGAGTCTTGTGATTTTTTTTTTTCTGTGATACAGGGGGAGAAAGAGTGCTGTGGATGAGAGTACAGTGACCCCTCACTTACCGCAGGTATTACGTTCTAGACCCCCCCCCACGACAGGTGAGAATCTGCGAAGTAGGGACCTTACATTTATTTTAGTATTTACTGTACAGCGCCGCAAAATCCCGCAACATAGCAAAAAATCCACGATAAATAATTACATATAATATATTTTAAAATCCCGTGATACAGTGAGGCCGCCATACGTGAACTGCAATATAGAGAGGGACAGCTGTAATGAGTGAAAACCGCAGATGATTAAACGGTTCGCTCTACAGATCCACTGTGCACTCTACTTACATGCTGAACCTGCTCAGAAATCTAACAGACCTAAAAGTTAGGTCAAGGAAGGACAGCCTGACTCGGCTGCCACCAGCCTAGGAGGAGCCAGAGAGTAAAGATCGTCAGCTTTGCAGGCCACAATCTCTTGGAATGGCTCAGATCTGCCGGTGCAGCGTGCAAGCAGCCCCAGACCACTTGTAACCAGTGAGCGGGGCGGGGTTTTACATATTTCTATTAACTGTGACCCGGGGCCACACCAACATGCAGGCTCTTGAAGAAAACGGATTATTTAACCATGACACACATGTGCCATCGATGGCCAAGCACAGAGTGAGAGCTGGCACGCACGGGGCATCCCCAGCGGGAGCAGTGCTGCCCACACTGAAAGTAATCACGGGACCGATTTCTTTAATAAGAAAGGAAGGTGATCTATTGTATGTCTTCAGAAGCAGGTACCCTGTCTAAATATCGCATTGCATTTTGGGAAAAAGCAACCAATCCCGTTCTGCAATGGATAATAGGTCCAAACCCAAAACAATTACCCTGCACAACTCTTCACCTTTTGGGGCTCTTCCAAAATAGTTTCTTTAGTTCAACGGCCATCAGTCTAGCCCCATTATCAGCACCAACCAGTGTGCTTTGGGGGAAGAACGCCTCTCCAGCCCCATCTGCTGCTGGGCTCAGAGCTGGCATCAAAGAGGGCTGTGTGTGTTCTGCCTGGGGCCGAAGTGCCTCTTGGGCATGGGGAAGGGGCAGACAGGGAGTGGGGGCATTAGCAAACTCGTGGAGGGAGGGACAGAGGCGGGTGTCTGTCTAGAAGTCACAGTCTGGAGCCCAGAACTCAGTGCCACTTCTGGGATTGTCTGGGTCACCATAGAGCAAGACAACACCCTCCAACCCCTGCGGCCCACAGCACTGCCTGCTCTCTGTTCAAGTTGCTCATCGCGTGACAGAGCTCCACGACTTCCTGTGGTTGGAGAGAGGGCTCAACGTGCTGATCAACCATGTGAGCATCTTCGTTCTGGTTAGGGTAAGTACATGCTAGCTCAGAGGAGAGAGCCTTTCATGAGGGGGACCAGCCAGGGGAGCCAGCACCCCCCCGGGGGGGGGGGACAGTTGGGATAGTAGCTCCTATGGGACCTAGAACAGGCTCCCTAGGGAGGACTGGAGACCACAGAGACAGCAGAAACCTCAGTGACTGGCAAGGCTTTCCAACCAGAGGGTCTTTGCGTTACCAGGGTTCAGACTCTCAGGGACCCCCTCCAGGTTTCTGCACATTTTCTTTGATTGTACTTTAGAGTAGTTCGTTGATTTTTAACTTATTTTGGAGGGAAAAAATTGCAAAACTACACATTTTGCATGCTTCACCTAGCCTCCGAATAGTACCATCGTACAGCACTAGAAAAGATTAGCAAGCCACGACTTTGACATTGGCACAATACTGTGACCTACAGCCATTACTTTGAATTAACCACATTTTACTTGCAAAAAAAAATTTTATATAACTATGGAATTTCACCACATGAATACTATTCATCAACTCCGCTCAACTTCTCCCTGTAACATGATGATCACACACCACTTCATATTCAAGCAGAAGTGATGATGAAAACAAACTTTTAGGACCCAAGATGTCTGCACGGAGCTCCTGCCTCCCGTGAAACCCCAAGGTGAGTCTGAGGAGGAGGAGCCCTCCTGTCCAGGTTCCAGAACCATCCTCCTGCCTGCCTCGGACCTGTCTGCAGCCCCTGCTCCCGCTCCCTGCTCAGCAACACTGCCCCCTTGTGTCCCCGCCGGCCGGGGCGCTTCCGCCTCAGGACAGTACACTCCTGTCCAGTGGTCATCAGTGCTCTCTGTCCCGCTGGTCTCTGCACACCTGGCTCTATTTTTTTAATTGATTTTAGAGAGGAAGAGGAAGGGGAGAGGGACGGAGACAGACGGGAGCATCGCTGTGTTGGTTCACTTCCTTAGCCTCTCATTGGTTGATTCTTCTATGTGACCTGACTGGGGATTGAACCTGCCACCTATGGGGATGACACTAACCAACTGAGCTATCTGGCCAGGGCTACAGCTGGCACTTTCTTACCCTTCAGGCCGGTGTTCAGAAGTCTCCTCGGAGGCCAGTCATTGCTCGTGCCCCTCACGTGCTGCAGTTCCCGCCCCCCTCCCTCTCCCTCTCTCTGAGGGATCTTACTCAGGTTAGTGGGGCCTTCACTGCCACCAATTCATTAGGCCCCGAAAGTCTTCTTCTGGATCTGATCACGTGGGCTTTCCTTTCTTCTCTACTGATACAGCATATTAAATACATCAATTGGTTTCTAGATGCTAAACCAACCATACATATCTGAAATAAATATCACTTAGTTTTTACGAGTTCAGGAGGTCCCCAAGACCACCCTCAGGTTCAAAATTAATGAAAGCTATAACACTCAAAATGACAGTGTGTGCTAGGAAATGCAGACTGATTCAAATCCACAATGGGGAAACTCACCGGACAGGGTCCAGGAAAGGCCAGGCGCGGAGCTTCCAGTGGTCCTGTCCCAGGAAGTCCTGCAGACAGCGTGGATTTATTCTAGCAAATGTACACAGGGCACGGCCCACCAGGGACGCTCACCTCGGCCTTGGTTTCAGGTGTTTTTGTTGGGAGTTGGTCACCTACACGTGGCTCATCGTTCTCTTGGCTGACCTTACTCTCCAGCCCAGCTCATACCAGGTGCCTCACCGTCATCATGTTGTTAACATACATGGTGTAGCCTGACCCTAACCCCCAAGTAAACAAGGACAGTCTTATCAGGCAGGACAGTGCAAGGGGTTCAAGATTACCCCCAGCAGCCCTGGGCAAAGGGCCAAACCTTTTCACAGGTCACTCCTGGAGCTCCGCCAAGGCTCTCTTCCAGCACAATGATCATAGAGCGTATTTAATACACAGTTTATACAACAGATACAGAAATGGTACCAGAAGTATGCCTAACATTTGGAGGAGCCAGAGTGGGGTAAGGAGACATTGAAAGGAACAGCTAGCCCATCCCGTAAAGCCACTACATACATTTTCATGTTTTTGTCCTCCTTGATTCCCGTTGACCAACTGTTATTTTTACTTTATCTAGCATGAACTGTTTGTGGCAGAACTATTTAGTAGTGTTAGATAAACTGAGGCATATCAAAAAATTAAGAGTTTATCGGAGAAAACCTCTATTGGAGTTGGGAAGCACCAAAGCAGAAGTATTAGAAACGCTCAAACTACCTTCCTCTCCCTCTTTCCCTTCCATTGTCTCTAAAATCAATGAACGTATCCTCAGGAGAGGATTTTTTAAAAAATTACAAAATACTTGAGATCCTGTTTTGGAATACAAAGGTCTCTAAACAAGAATGGATGCTGCTAGAACAATGCTGTTTCCTTTCATCTCATAATCAAGTCAGAGTGAAGACCTTGGCTACATCATATACATGCTCCATTAAAAAAAAAAAACACATCCTGACCCTTGGGCCACAGTTCTCTTGTAAGTACAGTAGTTCTTGTCCAGAGCTGGAAAAGTCTTCTCAGATGAGCACGTGAATGAAGGGAGGGAGGTAAAGGAAAAATAAAACGAAAAAAGATGAAGTCTGATTGGGGAGCAACTGGACAAGAAAACCAAAAAGGAACATGAATTTAAAGTTTATTCCAGCTAGAATGCAGGTTATTCCGCCTTGAAGGTAGCATCACACGGCATCCTTCTGAGTCCAGGCCCGAGACAGTCTGTTGTACTTCCTGTCTCTGTCTGTTTTATAGACCTGTGAAATCTCTGACACTAAGAGGTCATCTGGGTTTGACTCACAAAACAGTCAACAAACGGGCAAAAGAACTTTAGAAATTGTTAGAGCAAGAGACCACTGTGATCTTAGATTATTGAGACAAATGCTAACATTATTGTTAACATTTGGGTGGTAAATTCTTGTTATAAATGCAACCTTAGGTGGTTTGAAGGGGTGGTCTGAGGGAAAATGAGTTATTAAAAAAAATACACAGGCTTAATCCGTTCTCTGACTACAGTGGAATTAAGTTATTAGAAGCCAATAATTGCAAGATATCTAGAAAATCCCAAAGCAGTTGGAAAATAAAAAATATGCTCCTAAATACCGATGGTCAAAGAAGATATTAGAAAGTAAATTAGAAAGTACTTGAAACGGATTGAAATTGAAACACAACGTATTGACGTTTATGGGTTGCCTCTAACTTGAAGGAAAATTAATAGCCCTTAATGCTCACGGTAGAAAAGAAGAAAGATCTCAAATCAATGACCCCAGCTTCCATGGTAAGAAACTAGAAGAAGCAAATAAAACCCAACGTGAACCAAAGAAAGGAAATAAAAATTAGATGAAAAATATAATATAACCAGAGAAAAATATCAACGAAACCAAAAGCTGGTGACTTGAGAAAAGACAAAAAATTGATCACCCTCTAGCCAGGCAGGAAAGGGAAGGAAAATATGAAAGACACAAATTATCATGATCAGGAATGAGAATGTGGCATCACTCCCATTATGAAAAGGATTAATAAAGGCATATGAGGAACAACTTCATAGCAACAGTATCAACGACTTAGGTGAAATATGATAATTTTCTGAAAAACATGAATTAAGCTCACTCAGGAAGAAACAAAATCTGAATAGCCCTATCTCTTTAAAATGGAGTTCTAAATAATCTATAGGGGCAAAAAAATATTGGTTGAGCCACATTTGGGAACGGCCACATAGCAGGTGCCCACCTTCCTGACCTCACCTGGTCACTTGTCGGAGAAGGTAGAGTCAATGCGACAGAGGCAGGCAGCTTAGCCAGCTCTGCGTGGGAAAAGCTGAGTCACGATGAGATCGAAGCTCTCCATAAATCTACAAGTCACCGTGAAACGCCTGGGATCACACACACTCAGGTTACACTGAAGAAGGCGGGTGGGGCCGTCCTAATCCACAGCACGACACACCTTTGGGAGTTCCTTTTCATTTGTACTTTGTGGGTACATAGATTTCATTGGGAGAAGAAAAGATTATATATATCACCTTGGACAAACCTGAAATGCAGACACGTAACACCCCTAGGAGTTATGTAAAGATCAAAGAAAACCATTCCAGTGAAAGGCTTGCCACACGGTAAGAGCTTCATAAACATTCCCGCCCACGTGGGGGCGCACAGGGCGATGGGCACCCTGCGCACACCTGGGCATGTCCTCATAAGGCCATTTGGTTCTAATTCCCGCTCCTGAGACTCTCTTAAGCAGGCCATGAGACCTGTGTCCCCAGAAGCTGTTACCACGTCCAAATAATTTCATTGCATTTTAAGGAAAAAGCGAACAGTCTCATCTTACAGGGGATGTTGGGCGCACACCCAAGAAAAACTCAGCACTTGTTTTTGTCTGTTTGGGGTTCTCCTAAAATAGTTTCTTCTGTCCAACTGCCGGGATCTCTAGGCGCTATCAACCCATCACGGTCTGGTGTCGGGAAAACGACAACCGCTCCACCGACAGACACGGTACCGCCTGGCGCAGAGGAGCCTCTAAGAGGACGCAGTGCGGGGAGGGGGCGGACCCGGGAATGGGGCATTACGAAAGCCTCGGGAAAAGAAGGCCCCTCCTTGGAGGGAGGGACCGAGGCCAGGGCCTCGTTCCCCAAAGTCGCAGCACAGAATCTCAGATTAGTTCCTTGCGGCTTCTCTGCCCGTGACCGGGTCTCCGAAGCGGGTGCTCCCCGTGGCCTCCAGTTCGATCCGCTCTCCGCGCACGTGCCCCGCGCGCCCCCAACCCAGCCATGTCGTCCTGCAGCCGCGTGGCGCTGGTCACCGGCGCCAACAAGGGCATCGGCTTCGCCATCGCGCGGGACCTGTGCCGGCAGTTCTCGGGGGACGTGGTGCTCACGGCGCGGGACGCGGCGCGGGGCCAGGCGGCGGTGCAGCAGCTGCAGGCCGAGGGCCTGAGCCCGCGCTTCCACCAGCTGGACATCGACGACCCGCAGAGCATCCGCGCCCTGCGCGACTTCCTTCGCAAGGAGTACGGGGGGCTCAACGTACTCATCAACAACGCGGGCATCGCCTTTAAGTGTAGGTGCGGGAGTGGGAGGTCCCTGGGTGCCCAAGGGAGCGGGGCTGCAAGCCGCAGGCGCCCCCACCCACCCACTTGAGTGACCGGGAAGGGCAGCGTGCGCCCCGCGGGATGCCCTCTGCTCTCCCGTCCCGTGGCGGCTGCTCACGTCCCAGAGTTGCGGGCGAGATTCGCTCAGCGCCCAACCGGCCCCCGGCGCAGCTCCCAGGGCGCCCCGCCCGCCTGCCGTCCTGTGCGGGCCCGGGCACAGCCCAGGGCCCTCGCGGAACTGCCAGCTGCTGGCTGCGGTTTGCAACAAGTAAACGCCTCCTGGGCGGGGGCCGCGCCCTGCTTAGCTCATCAGCTTCCTGCGAAGGGTCTCGGGGCTCACTTGGCGCTTTCGCTTTCTAGAAAGGGCGCATTCACAGATGCCAGGAGCCATCTGCGCGGGACAGGAAATGAATCTCTGAGACACGATTAGCGTGCACTCGCATGTTAGTGGACTCGGGACTTTGTTTAATGGAGAGCTTTGATAGGCTCCGGCGTAAAGGAAGCGAGCCTGTTCCCTCCCCCAGAGGACTTGTGTTTGTTATCAAACAAACAAGGGTGCCTTTAAGTAGCATCTTTGATACTTCGTGGGGGGGGGGCGGGAATCAAGGCGATTACTTCTCTATTACTCAATTGAGAAAGCTATTGAGCGGCCGTGTGCTGCGGGTAAAAAGGAATAACAGCCCAGCCTCACTCACAACCGAATGGGGAAGAGAAACCGAGGCAAAACCGAGTAAAACGAACCAGTGTGAAGCATGAATGCCGTCCCCTTGGCCTTGAGTGCTCAGCAATGCTCTGCAGGCTTCCCGGGAGCGCAGGGGCAGGTGGCTGACACCCCGGCAGCCCATGGCTGACGGACTGGTGGGTAAATACCCGGCTTCCTGGACTGCACGTGGGGGACACCCACGGGCGCTGGAAGCCTTGCTCCTCGAGGTAGGGGCGGGGCGCAGCAGCACCTGCTACCCTGGGCCCGCGCTGCGATCACAGAACTTAAGGTTTGGTCCCACACCCGCTGAATCAGAATCTGCATTCTAACGGAATCCCCAGGGGCCCCCTCTGCCCGTCCAAGCTTGAGAAGCCAGACAGGCACGCAGACCAGTAGCTGCAGCGTCCGCTGGGAGCGCAGACCAAACTCTGGGGGTGGGACCCAGAAAGCTGCTCTAACAAGCCCCGCACCTGATTCAGTGTGTGGTTGACATGTAAGGGCCACCGACCTAGTGGTTTAAAAACTGCTGTGAAGTTAGCTTTTTTTCCCCCCCTTTAATTAGAGATAAAATTCACTTTGTCATACATTTCAGGGGGAATTGCCTGATTTTTTTTTCCTTTGTTTTCTTCTCTGTATCAAAGTTGATGATCCAACACCCTTTGACATTCAAGCTGAGGTAACGCTGAAGACAAACTTTTTTGCGACGAGAAATGTCTGCACTGAATTACTGCCGATAATAAAACCTCACGGTGAGTCCGGTGTGTGGGCTGCCCAGTTGCACCTACGTTTCCCAAAGCACTTGCCCAGGGGTGCTATTTCTCTGCAGGGCAAACATAGAAAATGGCAATTTTTGATAGTAGTGTGTCTGGCTCCTCACCCCAACCTTGTAGCTTTCGCCTTAAAAGGTATGTATGACACGTGGCAATGATCTGGGGTCCCCCTTGGCACAAGCTCAGCCCTAGAACAATAAGGTGTTGCAAGTCTCCAAAGTCCTGTTGCCTTTTTTCGACCTCCATGAGCCCTCCTCCAATTCCCCAAGGTGACAGGGCCACACCCATGTCACCTGGGGGCCTGGGACATAGTGTGTGTTCTAGCGTTATTATGACACTCCCTGTATTCCTTTCCTCTTGTACCAAACTTTGTCGGGCTGATTCACAACACCCACAAGAAAATTTTCTCTTAGCTTTGCCAAGTATCATAGCCAATGAGGTTGATCTGAGGCAAGATTATTGCTAATTGGGAAAAAAGAGGACATTTCCTTTATTAGAAAATATCTTGCCTACATTCCAAACTAGTCAATAAATAACTTTAATTGCCGTTCCCACAAATATTGGTTGAGTGCCTGCCATAACCCAGTGGTTCCTCTGAGTGCTGGGTATACAATGGACCCGGACAGTCATGTCTTTGGAGCACAGAGTCTATTGGGGGAAATTGTCATTAACAAAGAATCATAAGTTTCTATGGCAACTGTGCTGGACGAGGGCTGTGATTCTAAGGAAAAACGACTCTGTGTTTCTTATTACAAATGCGGTTTTTAAAGTTTAACGTTTTGCCCTGGCTGGTGTAGCTCAGTGGATTGAGTGCCAGCCTGTGAACCAAAGGGTCACTGGTTCAATTGCCAGTCAGGGCACAGGCCTGAGTTGTGGGCCAGGTCCCCAGTTGGGGGCACAAGAGAAGAAACCACACATTGATGTTCCTCTCCCTCCCTGTCTCCCTCCCTTCCCCTCTCTCCAAAAATAAACACATAAAAATCTTTTTAAAAAATAAGTAAATAAAACTTAACGTTTTGAATAAAGATGATCCCTAGTGCAAAAATCTTAAAATCTAAAAAGTCACCTAGTGAGAGTTGTAGCTGTCCGGCCTCCCTGCCCACCGCCCTGCCCAGCTCCCATGTCCAGCCTCCAGGGGTGATTTTTATTGGTTCCTCGGGGGTGGGGGGTGGGGATCGTGGAAACCCCACAAGTAGAGTTGCAGATGCTGGCAGGAGGAAGCCTTGGGTCCAGGTTCAGGGAGCTGCTGCGTGCCCAGGGCCTAGGGAATGGAGATTTAAATTCAAATCTAAGCAGATCTAAATGTTTATTTTCTACTTTTTTTTTTTTTTTTTTAACACAAAAGGGAACATTAAGTATAATGTTTGCCACCTTGTTTTCTTCATTTATTCTGCCAGGGGCTCTTGCCTGATCAGGACAGAAAGCTTTTTCCCCACTGCACAGGATTTCATGGTAGGGATGTCTCCTAACCCAGTACCAGGAAGTCTCCTCCCCATGGATTTTAGAACCCTAGAATTATTTGGAAAGCTGCAAGTTACTGGAGAAATTACGGTCCCGCAACTTCGCTTTCAGAGGAGACTGAGGCCAACGGAAGTGAACGCAGCCAGGTGGGAACAGAGCTGGAAACAGTATCCAGGCTTCCAATTAAATCAGGACAATTAATTCTAGTGAAGTAAGACTTGTAGCGCCAAGTGACTGCAGACCAAGCCCTTTGGAAAGAAAAAAAGAAGGCCCTAAGGAGGATGGGGCTCAGGGAACAACCCAGGACAGGTGAACCGCTGTCTTTAATTCATTCTAGAACAGCGTTTCCCAAAGCAGAATCTCTGCTTTACAACGCGTTGAGAATATTTGTGACTTTGCAATAAACCTCACGTTTACCAGGAAGCCAAAATGCTGAGTATTATTGCCTCTTGATGTGCTGGCAATTGCTTTCTCCCTGGTGTAAAGGCCACTTTTTATTTAGGTTTATAATATCACTGTAAAGAAAGTTAGGCGGCTTGCTTATTGGTTCGAGTCTGAGAAAATAGCTTAAGCAAGTATCAAACCACTAGGGGGAGCAGCTAGCCCACTTTTTCCAAAAAGAGGGCGGTGTTCCTGGACCGCTGTGGCCACCTGGCCCTCAGCAGACTGGGTACGAGTATTGCAGGTGCCGCCCTTCTGGGAGCTGACCCGACCCGTCTGGCTGTTGAGACTGTCACCACTTGGCCTCTCCCAGCGGTGAGCCCTCAGAGCAGGGAGGACACTTCCTCCCCTAAGAAGGTTTTCTGTTTCCATCAGAGGTATAGAGTAGCTCCGGCAACTTTTCTTTTCTATCTTTCTTTCCCTTTTAAATTTAATTCCCTGTAGCAGCCAAGTGATTGAGAACAAAACTGTTTAGAAAGTAATGAAGCACACAATATCTCCGATGTGGGACTCCGGGCCAAAATATTGAAGGGGACCTAATCGTGAAAACAAACGAACAAACAAAAACAGGCCAGCCCTGGCTGGTGGGACTCAGTTGGGCATCATCCTGCACGCGGAAAGGTCACAGGTTTGATTCCTGATCAGGGCACATGCCTGGGTGGTGCGCCAGGTCCCTGGTCTGGGGTGTGAGGAGAGGCAGCCAATTGATTGATGTATCTATCACACATCAATGGTTCTCTCCCTGTCTGCCTGCCTCCCTTCCTCTCTCTAAATATAAATAAGTAAAGTCTTTAATTAAAAAAGAAAAATGAAAAGAAAAACATCAGGCCAATCCAAACTGGGGGAAATACTGCAAAGTAGTGGCCTAGAGCCTTCAGGAAGGTCAAGTTCTCCAGAGTAAAGTAGACTAAAGAGCTATGACAATAAATGCAATCCATGATCTCATATTGGACCCTGGACAAAAACAAACAAGACCCGTAAAGGAAGAGACCACTGAGACGGCTGGGGACGGCTGAACGGGTTACCCTTTAGATCGGCGATTTTCAGCCCTCGCAGCTCACGGCACATGTAACCTCATTACTAACATTCTGTGGCACCTCAAAAAATATGCTTTCCAATCCGACAAAAAGTGGGTATAATTTTGATTGAATTACAAAAAAAAAATAATAATAATAGTCATTACCTACCCTTTCTGCTCCAAAGTGACTTAAAAAATTTTTTTTTCTTTGTTATTGATTCCAGAGAGAGGAAAGGGAGGGAAAAAGAGGGAGAGGAACAGTGGTATGACAGAGAAACTGATCAGTTGCTTCCTGCACGCGCCCTGACGGGGACCAAACCCGCAACCCAGGCATGTGCCCTGACTGGGAATCAAACCTGTGACCGTTCGGTGTATAAGATGATACCCAACCAACTGAGCTACACCAGCCAGGACACTTGAAAATTACTTTTTAAAACATCAGGTGTCTGTAGTTGTATATAAGGATTTCTGGTACCAAGAATTAACCAATCAGACACAACCTTATTATGCGACTTGACCACTAAGATGAGGCTCTGTTATATAACCTATATATTTAAGGTTCAAGGCAGGGCGTTCACACCGGACAGCTATTGCTGTGTTGGCTGTTGTCATTTTTCATTTGACAATCTCAGGGAAAAGAGGTCGGTGCCCTTGCCCAAATAGTCAGGTATTGCATGTTTTAAAAATTCTTGAGACACCCTGGCTGAAAATCCCTGCTTAAGGTAATAGTGTTGTACGACGATAAATGTCTTAAGTGTGGCAAAGTGGTAACAATTGGTAAACTTAGAGGAAGGGTATATGGGTATTGATTGACCTATTCTTGCAACTTCTCTGTAGGTTTCAGGTAAAAGTGAAAGTTGGGCAGGACATATATATTACCAGAGAGAGAGAAGTAATGAAGGAAGGAAAGAAACTACTGAAGAGTCTTAGGTACCTGGGGAATCAGAGGGTGCTCTCCTTCAGGGGCAGAATGAGCGGACTCACACAGAGTTGTGTCCTTGAGAATGTCACTCAGAAAACAAAATAAAATCTAGTTATCCTACTGGACGCAAAGGCTATGGATTCAGGAAAATTGTAAGAAAAGAATCCCCCCAAACTGGTGTGTTTCTCTATTGGATAAAATGTGTAAATTCACACGTATACTGGGTTTTGAGTTTCCACCAACACTTCAAATTGTTTGATAACGTGGGCCTGCATAATTGTGTTTATGAACAGAACTCTGTCTCGAGCAGCTGTGAAGTATTGTTATTATGAACATTAACTCATTAATTACATTTAATTCTTTATTAACGAGCACCTAAAATGGAAGGAAAATCAATGCCAGGGTGGAGAATCCATGCACTTCACTGTGAAAGTAGCCATGATTAAAGATGGACAAGGGTCATCCCCAAGGCATGGCTTGACCCTAGGAAATGCGGAGACCAATAGAGAGCTTTAACTTCCAGGTGAAGGTGCTACCCCCAGGAAAGGAGGTTCAGAGGCACCTGGAGTGTGTGTGTGGGGGGGTGTTTATAAACTACCGGGTGACAGTACTACAGGCCTCCTCACCTCATGGGCAATGACTGCTCTTTAGCCCCCGCTACTGATGGAAGGGTGTTCTCCCCTTTAAGAGAATGGGACCAAAAAAAAACATTAGTAAACCCACCGGTGCTTCCCAGGGTCATGTTTGTTAATCGGCACTTAAACCTGCACCGTGACTCGGTCATAGTCACTTGTTGGCACTGTCAGCCCATGGCCGTTTATGTGACTGCGTTCCTGTTTTGTATTGTCCTGCCTCAGGCCGAGTGGTTAACATCAGCAGTCTGCAGGGGTCCAAAGCTCTTGACAGCTGCAGCGAAGATCTGCAGCAGAAGTTCCGCTCTGAGACCCTCACAGAGGAGGACCTGGTGGACCTCATGAAGAAGTTCGTGGAGGATGCCAGGAATGAGGTGCACGAGCGGGAAGGCTGGCCCAACTCAGCTTATGGGGTGTCCAAGTTGGGGGTCACGGTCTTATCAAGAATCCTGGCCCGGCGCCTGGATGAGAAGAGAAAGGCCGACAGGATCCTGCTGAACGCGTGCTGCCCCGGGTGGGTAAAGACAGACATGGCGGGGGATTACGGCTCCAGGACTGTGGAGGAGGGGGCTGAGACCCCCGTCTACCTGGCCCTCCTGCCCCCAGATGCCACCGAGCCTCACGGCCAGCTAGTCCGGGACAAAGTCGTCCAGAACTGGTGAAGGCCTTCTTTGGCGCCCAATGCTCAATAAACCGAACGACTGAACGAAATCTGCCGTCGTAGTCTGATGTGTCTCTGTCCTTCGGGAGCGCCAGTTGGGGGTGTCCTGGGGAGAAGAGCTCCTGTTCTGGACTCAGGCTGGGTGAATTTGCTGTACCCAAACTTGAGCCTGCGAGGAAGAGCCAGTCCTGGGGTTGTCGCCTATTGGAGGGCATCAGAGTCACCTGGGGGGCGTGTTACGGCACGGCCCAGAGGTGAGGCCCAAGAACAGGCACTTCTCCCAGGTTCTCAGGGGCCGCTGCTGCTGGGAACCACGCTGAGCACCCTGGTCCGGAGAGGGGTGGCAGGCCCTGGAGCGGTGCCCCACCTGTCCTCTGCTGCCTCTCAGGTGGTGAGCCTTTGAGGAGGATGCTTTAGCCTCAGCGCTGCAGCCCTGCTTCATCTCTCATTCTGTTTTATTATACTTGAGTGCCTTCTAATTGGTTCTTATACTTATGAAATACAACAGGATATGTAGCTTGCAGGACTCAGGAGAAATGTCTTTTTTTTTTTTTTTTTTTTGCATTCTCTGTTCTTCCCAGATTGTTTGCAAGGTGGCCCTGCCACTTCTTTGATCTTGTTCACTTGTGACACGTGGGCATCTTTGTCCAGACCATCTCTTGGTTCTGACACATGCAGGTGTCTCCTACGTCCAGCTCCCCTCCGGGCTACAGCCGAGGGTGATTCTTCAGAGACCTCCGCGGGGCCCCTTCTGTAGTCCCTTTGATGACAGGTAACTCCACATTCACCACTTTCAAATCAGATTAATTTTGCAACCAGTCTCATGGGTTCTGGAAATACCCTGTAGAAAAAAGACTTGGAGACTTCCAGCCAAGATGGAGCCGTAGACAGACACACTGCATCTCCCTCCACAACTAAGAAGGAAAACAACTACCTCAAAACTAGAGACAACCAGAAGTTCCAGAAAATCAAGCTGCATGGAAGTCCAACAAACAAAGATATAAAGAAGAAATACTCATCCAGACAGGTAGGAGGGGCGGAGCCCGGGCGGAAAGGACGCGGTGTGGTGGTGGCAGCAGCGGCGGCAGTGGCAGGCTGGTGGGAAGCAAAGTTACGCATTTTACAAAGTCAGGAGGGACACCTGGGGAGCATTCCCAGCTCCTCACCAGACCAGACCACACAGCTCATGGTCCCAGCACCAGGGTAAATAAAGCCTCATTGTTTCTGACTGTGCAGACCAGTGGGGGTTGGGGCAGAGGCAGAACCCACCCTGGGAACGATGGCCAGGGCAGCAGCCAGAGAAGCGCCAGTCCCATACAGAAGTGGGAGAGGTGTCTGGAAAAGGGGCGAGTGCTGAGCAAGCGGCATTGTTCCCTCTCAGACTCTCCCCGACACACAATGCCACAACATGATGAAATGGGTCACCCTGTACTGATGATCCCTAAGGCTCCGCCCCTTACAATGTAACAGATGCAACAGCTCTACCTAAGACACAGAGGCAAACAAACACAGGAGCCTGTCAAGATGAGTAGACAGAGAAGTATGGCCCAAAAGGGGGAATGGATCAAGCTTCCAGTGGGAGAACTAAGCAACAAGGAGATAGCCAACCTAACAGACGAGGAGATAGGCAACCTAACAGATGCAGAGTTCAAAACACTGGTGATAAAGATGCTCACAGGCTTGACAGATATGCTTGAGTATGGCAAACGCGTAAGGGAAGAAGTGAAGGCTATGCTAAGTGAAACGAAGGAAAAGCCACACAAAACCAATGGTGAAGGGAAGGAAACCAGGGTTCAAATCAATGATTTGGAACATAAGTAAGGAAAAAACAGTCAACCAGTGCAGAATGAGGAAACAAGAATTGAAAAAAAAATGAGAGGCTTAGGAACCTCTGGGACAACTTTAAACATGCCAACATCTGAATCATAGGGGTGCCAGAAGGAGAAGAGGAAGAGCAAGAAATTGAAAGCTTATGTGAAAAATTAATGAAGGAAAACTCCCCAAATTTGGCGAAGGAAATAGACATACAAGTCCAGGAAGCACAGAGAGTCCCAAACAAGCTAGACCACACCAAGACACATCATAATTAAAATGCCAAAGGTTCAAGATAAAGAGAGAATCTTAAAAGCAGCAAGAGAAAAGCCAAGAGTTACCTACAAAGGGGTGCCTATAAGACCATCAGCTAATTTCTCAAAAGAAACTTCGCAGGCAAGAAGGGGCTGGCAAGCAGTATTCAAGATGATGAAAAGCAAGGACCTACAACCAAGATTATTCTATCCAGGAAAGCTATCATTTAGAATGGAAGGGCAGATGAAGTACTTCCCAGACAAGGTAAAGCTAAAGGAGCTCATTATCACCAGGTTATTATTACATGAAATGTCAAAGGGACTTAAGAAAAAGATCAAAACTATGAACACTAAAATGACAACAAACTCACAACTATCAACAAATGAATCTAAAAAATAAAAACAAAATCCAACTAAGCAAACCAGATTAGGAACGGAATCATAGGTATGGGGATCATTTGGAGGGTTGTCAGCTGGGAGGGGAAGGGGGAGAAATGGGGAAATGGTGCAGGGACTAAGAAGCATAATTGGTTGGTACAAAGTAGACAGGGGGAAGTTAAGAATAATATAGGAAAGGGTGAAGCCAAGGAACTTACATGCATGACCCATGGACATGAACTAAGAGGGGTGGGATTGCTGGGGGTGGGTACTGAGCAGAGGGGAGCAAAGGGGGAAAAAGTGGGACAACTGTAACAGCATAATAAATAAAATATACTTAAAAAATTTTTTTTGGAGACCAAAGGATCTTGCCAAAGAGAAGAAATATACTTGGGAGGAAAGCTTGCAAAGGAGCCGAGACGTAAGTCGGAATGACAGGCGCACAGTGGACAACATGCGGAGGGAAGAAAGCCCGTGTCCACCAAGTTTATGACGGGCTGGTCACAGTGGGGAAGAGCAACCTTGTCACCTGATTACGACAACAAAGGCCACGTCTCCTGACAACAGAAGGAAGAGACAATGCCGCTTTTCATTTGAGAATCAGTAAAGTGTGAAAATGCTCAAGGTGTCACTTATTTAGGGGACCAGGGCTCCCCCGGTGACCCTGTTATTGCTGGTCTGCCGCAGGGTGCAAGGCAGCCATTTTTCTTGACTCTCCGCCTTACAATGGCAGCGTGGCGAAACCCTCGCCTCGCTTCTCCATCCCCTTCGGGCAGAGCGACGTCTGAATCCCGCCCGGCATGCGCCTCCCTTCCTCCAGCCATCTCTCAGTTTCCCGACTAAACCCAGCAGCTCCATGGTCATCTGAGACCACAGCTCCTGAGACATTTTAATGACTTCTTGTCTGGCTCTAAGCATTTCAATGGCTTTCCATAAATTTCCTGAGTCCCTTTTCCACTCTGGTCTTCCTCGGCAGGGCGAAGGCACGGGCACCCTGAGCACCCTCGGTGGGCCTGATGCAATCACAGACGGGAAGCGCACAGGTAAGCAAACCAGGCTAATCCCTTTGTTTCTTCTCTTTCCACCCTCCTGGTTTGCTTTTGTTTGTTTGTTTGTTTTGTCTCTAGTCGATCTCACCTTGACAGTTTTTGATCAGCATGTAGCCCACTTGGAAAACTTGCTGATCAGAACGGCATTTCTCATTTTTATGAAAAAGTCGCAGGGGCCCTTATGGGATGGCCTGTCCAGCACCATCTCCCAAGAATTACCTCCTGCCCCCTACCCCCTGCTTCTTCCCTGAGTTTACAGCTGCAGCAGTCACAAGGTGCTTTGCCCTGCTAGCCTCAACCAACTGCGCCGGCTCTAGGACGAGCTGAAATGGACAAGGGAAAGCTCAGAGGTGCCACTGTGGGCAGCCCCACCTCACCCGCATGGTCCAAGGAGCAGAGGGAGACAGGCATTGCCTGAGAAGGAGGTGATGGAGGCTCAAAAGAAGCAGTTACGGTGGCCCAAAGAGAGACGGCCCCCTCCCCACGGTGGCATCTCTCCCCTGGCCTCAGAGCATTCCTGAGATCCCCAAGTCTAAGACATGCTCCAAGATGCTCTGGGTCCTTCAGGGGAATTTCCCTTTTTAAGCTGGTTTGAACAAGGTTCTTGTTCTTGCAACCAAAGGAGTCTAACAAACGTGCATGAAAAATGTTTCCTGGTATGCGGTAGGGGAAAATAAATTAGGCTTGGAATCAGAAGGGAAAAAGAAAAAGAATCATGAATTGAGAACCCACGGCATACGAAGAGTTTCTCGACAGTGTTCTACAGAAGGTAGGTATTAATGTCATTTTCAAATGAGGAAGTAAGGGCTTGGGGAGACTGAGTAACTTGCCAGGATCACAGAGCTGAGAGCCATGAGCCGAGCCGGCATTGTCTCCAGGTCTGTCTTAGCGCAGAGTTCCCTGGCTTTTCTGGGAACCTAGCACTTGTCATGTGCAGCTTCACCATCGTGAGTCTAGAGACAATGGGCAACTCCCTTGGTGTCGAAATGAAGGGAGGTGATACATTGAATGTAAGTGAGTTGTAAGCCATGTGGTTGTCAGATCCCCCAACTTAGCCTCTATGTGAACTTTCCCATGAAGTGGATAACTGAAATACGGTTTGAAAGTGGCATACTTTAAGTGGATTATCCCAGAAGATGTGTTTTTTAGGAGCCAGCGAGCCCGTCCACATCGGCTTCTCGGCGATACACTTTTTCAGGTTGACACATATGTGATAAGCCTTAGGGCTGGTACAGTTCCTGCCGTAGGCCTGGCCTCGGCCTTCTCCCTCACCTACTGAACTGCGACGAGGATTGTGACAGACCAAGACGCTGAACAGGGATGTAGTGTGGCGATGAGACCAGTGATAATGACAAGCCCGACAAAGGTTTAGTTGTTCCTGCGAGTCAACCACAAGTGGGCACGGCATCAGATATGGAACAATGCAGGACTTCTATCTAGACGGGTGGAGTAGAACAGAGTTTACGGAAGAGACAGGCTGAAATGCACACAGAAGCTCAGAATGTGTTTACCCAGCCAATTTTTCTAATGGGTGGGCCAGCCCGAGCCAGAGAATGCATTCATCTCTGATTTATAACGCCTTCTCTGTGGTCAGAAGAGGTAAGAAGGAAAGTTCTGATTTAAATTAAATCTGAAGGGCCCTGAGTAGTCTGAGTACTATGATGCAAGGAACCTGCTCTATTTACAGGTCTTAAACAGATAAACGTAACTAAGTAGACTTTTAAGTGTGACAAGACAACCTGACCCAAGAAACAGATTTCTTGTAGGAATAAACTTTCAGACCTTAATGCTGTCCATTTATTGTCAATCCTGGTTATAAATGGAGTTATTATTTTAAGGGTTTAAAACACAGTTGAGTTTGAACAACAGGGAGTTAGGGGTGCTAGCCTCCCACACAATTAAAAATGGTAGTATAACTACTACTTGAATTTGTCAGTTAATTTAAAGTAACTTCCCATACACTTGGAGCTCTTTGGGATAAGGGACATAAATACAAGGCATGTGTATTAGGACAAAGTTGTACCTGGTGGTTTTGAAACAGACTGGTTCTCTTTCACGGGTGAGGATAAACAGTTCTTTCATCTCGTATTAGTTCAGTGCAGTGTGGCTAGGATTTGAAAAATCTCATCGTTTGTCAACTCATTTAAAAAAAAAAACAACAAAGTTTATCATATCTTCATTAGGGAAGCAATTTCATGAAATTAATTTTTTTTCTTGCTAAGTGATCCTTTAGTTTTTCTCTGCTTCTCCTTTAAGACCATTCCCCAAATTGACCATTAGAGGATTTACACCTGGGGCACTCGGGATGCGCCAAATGGAGACCGAGAAGGCGAGGCCAGAGATCCAGCATCCCAAACTATTAAAATATTCTAGGTAGTTTGGGGGAGGTGATGGATCCCCTTGGGAATCGAAACGTTCTGTACAATTTATAGTGTTCACGATCCTCCCCCTCCCCACCCCACCTCTCAAACTCTTTCGCGGCTGCTTTGCCTTCAGGAGCCCCAGACTAGGTATGAAAATTCCCAAGGGAACTTAAAGGGTTAAATGGATAGAAATTACCACCTCACCCAGCAGGCGGCGCTGCTGTGTTGGCCGGGAGCCCCCGCAGGTGCAGCCGCGGCGCTCAGGTGCGCTCCGCCCGGCTCCCGTCCTGCCAGGGCCCTCTCGCCCTGCAGCTCTCGGACCCGGTCGTGTGGGTCTGAACTGGCCAGGTCCGAAGGCTCGTGACACTGGCAGGAGGGGGTTACAGTTTGGCTGTAAATACTAATGCTCTTTAGAGTTGACGAGAGGCCCCCTCGCTGAGCCGGGGCGCACTTACCGAAGCTCATTTCAGGAATTCATCTTTCACCTCCTCTGATGCCAAGAGTCGGAAAGATGCGTCCTGTAGGGACAAGGCCCCGTAACCAGAGTCTGCAGGCCTCTGCGGTCCGCCTCCTCCTCGAGGGTCTGGGTGATGGGAAGGACGGGGTGAACCAGGTGCCATGGGCCCGACCTTTCCGGAGTTCCCCGGTTCCCCGGCCTGTAACTCCAAAGCCCCTCCTCGGCCAGGCTCACCCAATAGCCGAAGTTCCCGTTCTTTAGTGGGGTCCGAAGAGCTCCTGGTGAGAGGCGGAGCCACCCCGCCCACCGGTGCAAGGCCTTCGGGGGCAGTCCCGAGGCGACGGGGCAGGCTAGCAGTCTATGCCGATAGCGACGCCCCCGGCCCGCAGGGAAGCTGTAGGAGCGCGGGCCCGCCCGCTCACGCTGCGAACTCGCCTCCCAGCCCCCTCCGCAAGCCGAGGCACCGCCTCCTGATCGGCCCCCGGGTCAAGGACCCGCCTCCTGCCCCGCCCCAAGCACCAAGGTACGCCCGCCGCTCTGCCCCAGAACCAAGGACTTTGCGCACCGAGGGCACGCCCTTGGCCCCGCCCCCGAGCGCGGAAGGCACGCCCACCTGCCCCCGCCCTCAGGGTCCGCTCCTAGCTCCGCCCCACGTGCAGAGGCCCCGCCCCCGCGCACGGAAGCCCCACCTCCGATCCCGCCCCTCTCCGTGGAGCGGTGGCCCGTGGGCCCGGGCGCGGCGCTTCCTCCGCGGTCCCAGCTCCCGGCTGCGCAGGAGCAGCCGCTCGCTCTTCCTCCTCGATCCGGTTGGCTCCTTCTCGCCGCCCGTGGGCGCGCCCCCGAGAAAGGCCGCCGCCGCTGTGGGTAAGTCGGACCCGCGCCGTCGGCCGCCAGCGGAGCCAGGGGAGCCGGAGCGACGCCCGCGGGCGCGCGAGCAGCGAGGCGGCGCGGGCGTCCTCCCCCGGCCGCGCAGGGTTCCGGTGGCGCAATGGGGGAGATCCCGGAGGGTAGGTGGTTCTCGGAGCGCGACCCGGGCCGGCACTGCTGCAGTGCGGGGCGGCTCCGGCGAGGCCGCGCGTGGGCGTGGGCTCCGGCCCGGGACCTCCTAGGGACAGCCCTGGAGGCTGAGCAGGGTACCCTCGCGGCTCCACCATCTCCGGGCGGTGCGGGAAGTGCGGCCCCGCCCTTGCCGGCCTGGCGCGGCCTCTGGTTCTGCAGGTGGAGGTCAGGCGGGTCAGGGCCCACCAGTCCCCCACCTCGGCCTGCTGATCGCGGAGAATCTGCCTTTGCTGTGCCGTCCTAATTGGGGAGGAGGGCTCGGGACAGAGACCTTTATCAGGCGAGGGCTTTCCTGTTAAGGGAAGACCCCAGAGTCAGCCAGCCTGTCCCCAGGAGGAGGGATCCGAGCCGCAGTGCGCGCTGTCCGCGCCGGGCCCCTGCGTCTGGCAGGATTGCCGGCTGTGGCTGGCGTGGGTGGCCCTTTAGCAGGTGTTTCCCTAGCCTGGGACAGCTGTCCTACAATAAGGAAAACCTTTGTAGCATTTTTTTTTTTTTTTTTTGATAAGGAGCTGGAGGCCTCCCCCTCCCCCACACCGGCCTCCAGTCAGCTCCCATGAGTGTCTTTAAATTTACCACAATGGAATGACCACTCTGAAAGACCAAATTCAAAGTAACGTGCCCTAGCGTTGGCTAGACCAGTTAACCAATTGCAGCTGAGTGCTGTAGACTAAGGGTCATTATCTGTTGATGAGTGTTCATGCTCATCGGAGGGTGGCTGTCATTTTGCACTGTTTTCCTTTGCATCTAAGTCAGAAATGTTCCTTCATATAATCATCTTTACAGTGAACTTTTGGATCTGGCCGTGGAGTTTTCCCTTGAACTTGTTTTTTTAAAAAATTAAGAATGGATAAGGTGAGAGATTTTTCTGCTGACGTTTTAGATTTTTAAGCAGATATACCCGGTCAGGTGACACTTAGTTTAAGTGACAACTCTTGTGTATTTAACTGTTCGTAGGCTGTAGAACTCTTACCAGTTTTTCTGAGCTACCACATCTTGCGCAGAAAATGTATTCAGGATCGATTGCAAAATCATTGTCCAAAGAGCTCCTGCAGGGGCTGCACTATTCATTCGACTTGCAGCCGAGTGCGGTGAAGGCTCTGTGGCATTGTGCTGTGGCCTGAGCTGGAACCCAAGTCTGCCTGTTGTAGCTGCTGTGTAACTGGGCAGTTCCCAATACCCTCATCTGGAGGCCAGCGATAACCCTTCTCACAGGACTCTTGTGTGCAGCATGAGATGAATCCATGCATAAATGGTGGGCTTAACCAAGTCCACCCAGGAGACTTCCCTAATAGCATGGCAGCAAATGCCCCATACACTGAAATAAAGGAGCTTGCTTGAATGACCATTTTCAAACTGAGCTGCGCTGTTAGTTACACAGAATAGTGCTTTCTTCATCTAGCCACCCGCGATGTTGACTTGCTCTAGTTCCCTGCTCTTACCTAGTCGACACCCTCCTTGCCACATGCCATGATGCTCCTTTGCCACCCACCTCCTAAACACGTTACCAAGGACCAAGCTCTCTCCCTGCTCAGTAGCCGCCCACACCTGTGACTTCAAGGACCCGTCTGCTGGTCATTGGGCTTCCTCTGACCTTTCCTCTGACCAGTGTCACTCTGTTACTTCAGCTCACCCTCTGTCCCTGTGTGTGCCATGTTAAATTGACATTATGTATCTAGGTATTTCCCTTTCATTGGACTGTGAACTGAGAGTGGAACCCAGTCTTTCCCATGGTTCCCCAGTTCTTGGACACTGTCTATAGTAAACAGGCTGTGCTTGGAGAGTTCAGTGGTTCAGAGATGCTGGGATCTCAGACCTGCAAATTTCCCTGGGGGGGTGGGTAGTTATGGATTATGTATGTGGATGTACTGACTTCTTACTATGTATTTGGATGTACTGACTTCTTGGCAAAATAAACTACCACCTCTGTTTACCATCCCTCATATTTTCAAAGTGTGAGGCTATTTCAGAAAAAGGGGCAGGCCTTCCCCAAAATGAGTAGGCAGTGCTCTAGCGCGGGTGCATATGCACAGTCCAGTACATTTTTGCAAAGGCCCTGCATGTGCAAAGGCTCTGGGGCAGGATGAGTCAGTGTTAGGCTATGTCAGCAGAGTGCCTTGAAGAGAGGCACGTGGGGCCTTGTAGGCCACGGGGCAAGTGCGGAGGGGTTTGGAGTTATTGTAAGCTTAATGGGGAGTTTATACATGGTCGGGATGCTTTTTGTTTTTTTTTGTTTTTTTTTTAATTTACTGATTTTAGAGAGAGAAGGAAGCGGGGTAGAGAGAGAGAAAGAGAAACATTGATTTGCTGTCCCACTTAACGTGTGCACTCATTGGTTGATACCTGTCTGTGCCCTGACAGGAGGTTGAACCAGCAACCTCGGGCTGTCGGCTGCCTGGCCAGAGTGTGTGTTTCAATGCTGTGTGCCCAGTGCATTGGGGAGGGGCAGAGTTAAGGGGATGCGTTAGAGTTAGGGGGCCCGTGCAGGCTGGCGGGGAGCGGGGCTGTTCCCGTGCTGCGGTCGGGGGGTGCGTGAGACCACAGGTGTTTGGGGAGAAGGGCCACTGGGCTTGGGTTGAGTCTGACGGGTGAAGAGAAGGAAGAGTCCAGAATGGTGTGGGCGGTAGAGCCACTTTCTAAGGAAAGGAAGACTGGAGAAGCAGCAGGCTGAGCAGATGGAATCAAGAGGAAAGGGTTTTTTTTAAGCAGCCTTACTGAGGTATAATTTACAGACCATAACACTCATTCGAGTATACAACTCAGTGATTTTTAGTAAATTTGCAGAGTTGTGCCACCATTGCCATAAGCCAATTTTAGCACATTTCCATTTCCCTAAAAAGATGCCTTGTTTCTATTTGCAGTTACTCCCTGTTCCTACCCTCGGCAGCCAAGCATCTTCCTTCCCATCTCTACAATTGCAGCTGTTCTGGGCACTTAACACAGTCAGAATCAGATGTGGCCTTTGTGATCAGCTTCTTCCACTAAGTGTGTATTTTCCGGGTTCATTCTTCCTGCAGTACTTGGTTCCTTCTCATTGCCAATTAGGAGATAAATTCTTTCACAGTAAAAGAATATGACTAGACCAGCGCCAGCCTGGGAACCAAAGGGTCGCTGGTTCGATTCCCAGTCAGGGCACATGCCTGGGTTGCAGGCCAGGTCCCCAGTTGGGGGCTTGTGAGCGGCAGCCACACATTGGTGTTTCCCTCGCCCTTCCTCTCTCTAAAACTAACTAACGAAAATCTTAAAAACAAACAAACAAAGAATATGGCTAGACCACATTGTGTTGAGGTACACCTGAGAGTCTAGTTTAGGATGCACTAAGTTTGAGACCCCTGGCCACATTCAGATGGAGGGGTCAGGTAGACATTTGCAGGAACCCAGATGTCAGCAGGGGAGGTTTCGGCAGGTGTCACAAATCCATGGGTCATTGTCCTCTCACTGAGGAAAAGAGAGGAAGGACGAGGACCCGAGGACTGGTGTCAGGAATCCCCACGTTGCCACACCCTGTGGAGTATTTTTCAGAGTTGTAATTTGTTTGACTAGACCGATGGGTTGACCTGCAAATTTTTTTATAGGAAATATTTTTATTTCACAAAGTATGTAGTGACGGTACCCTAAAACGTTACAGGACTCTGGACATGTACGCCTACAGAGCAGAGAAATAAATGCACAGACTTGCCCTCCAGAGTTGGCCCTGGGGGCCCGAGACTGGAGAGAGGGTGTCCTTTGGTACCTACGAGTCCTCAAAGTTATAAATGCAGCATGCTTCATAATCAGCATGAAGTACTAGGTTTTATAATGAAGAAATAAAAACAAAACTTGACGTAAGTGTGCAAGTGTATTGTGTACATGACAGCATATAAATGATGGATGTTTTCACAGAGTCAAGTTAGTGCCGCATTCCCTGGTCTTTGTTCCTTTTGTCACATTGGGGGAAAAAAATAAAGGGAAGTGGTTGCTTTTGTAGCTGGGATTAGACTGTCTACGTCCTGGGCTTTGTAATAGCTAAGGTGGTTCACGTATAATGAATGCGTCTAGCCACAGGGAAAGACGAAAGAATCTGTCAAAGAATATACAGGAGTGGGAAGGACAAAGTGATGGTGGCTTGGGTTCTGGTGTAACCACCCTGCGCCCAGACCCTACACTCAGGCCTAAAGCTGCCAGGGCAGCAGCCGGTGGGGGGTCTGGTAGGTGACTGGCGCTTAGTAACTGCACAGGATGGCAGACACAACACTTTCATCCTCGTGGTTTTTCACTTTTTTCCCCCACCAGATTTTCTTCTGGAATATTTCCAATCCTCCGTTCTAGTCTAGCTGTAGAGGGTTGGACTGCCAAATAGGTTGTTTCCTTAGGTTTTATAAAAGCCCTGCAGTGGGAAGGGCCATCTGCGTTCAGAATTACCAGTTGGCAACAGTGTGTAGTTACCCGCCTTGGGAGTTTTTGCTCTTAGAATTAATTTTGTCAATGAAGTGGAACCTTAGCATTTTCTCCTGTGCCTGCTCCTTCCATGACCTCCCAGAATCCAGGAGGCCGGATCTGTTTATCCTTCATCTCCCGTAGTGCCTGGCCTAGAAGCCTTGGTAAATATTGGTCTTGGACCGCCCTCCCAGAGAGTTTGTGCAAGGTAGTGTTTGCAGGCCTGGAGCTCTGGGCTGGGCACGGTTTCTGTCCCCGAGTAGTGGCCCATTGGTTTATTTTTTATTTACTTTCAGGTACTTTCTCTGCTGCAAGAATGTAAGATGGATCCAGAAGAGCAGGAACTATTAAACGACTACAGATACAGAAATTATTCTTCGGTGATTGAAAAGGCCTTAAGAAATTTTGAGTCTTCCAGCGAATGGGCGGATCTTATCTCTTCCCTGGGCAAGCTCAACAAGGTATGTGGGTCTGGGTCGCGGGAGGGCAGGGTCACAGCGCCCTTTGACTTTGTTTGAAGGGATTGTCTTATCATGACACCACATGCTGATTATAATCGGTAGAAAATACAGGCAAGAAAAACCACCCCAATCTGTCCCCCGGAGATACCTGCCGTTACCCTGTCACTCTCCATTCCTCTTCCTCGCCTTTTTCCTGAGCGTAGAATCATAGTGTGGGTGTGCAAGTAGAGTAGCTGAATAGTCTTCTTCTCGGCAGTGAAGTTGTTTAATCAGTTATGCAAAGATGAATTGTTCTTCATCTCATGCTTAGGACTTACTTGTCTTTTTCTTCTTTGGTCTACGTTTTTGACCATTTTACTGCTCTGGAAATTCCTGGAAGAATAGAGGGTAAAGTAAATACTGACCTCTGCCCAGAAACTGGTGTGTTTGGATGAGGAAAGAGGTCAGGTCTAAGGAGACCCTAACTGATCACCGTGTTCTGTAGATGAGACCATCGTAGTTTTCCGTCCTGCTCAGAAGGGGGTGGCACAGTAGCGGCCAGGCACTCAGGTGACCACTGAGACCGTAGGTAGAAGGTGTTCGGGCTGGAAGAGGCTGTGCCGTCTGGCCGGGACGCCTGACTTTGGAGCCCTGGTGCTATGTGGGGGTTGGGAGGGGTTGCCCCGCCCTCCTCTGCAGCTCCCCTGTCCCCAGCTCCTGGACACCGGGGTCTCTAACAAACCTTGCTAAAGAGAAAGAATTTCTCCATTTACCTCTTCACGGACTAGGGTAGGGAGGAAAGAATTCTAGCAGGCCAACCATGACCTCCAGAGAGCAGCTCTTCACACGCACGGGGGCTGTCGGGCACAGCGCAGATAGACAGGTGGTGGCCGGGAAACTGTGTCGTGTCTCACAAGGTATATTTGCAACCCGTGGAGGTCATGGCTGGGTACTGGCTGGCGTGGACAGAGGCCAGAAGAGAGCAAGTAAGAGCCCCAAGTTCAGTTTCAGAGCTCTAGCTCAGGAGCCCCCCGGCTGGGACACACTCACTGTCATACTATAAGGGAGAGGGCGGAGCGCTGCAGTGGGGTTCAGGCGTAGTCATGGTCTTCCGGGTGTGGCCCTGTTTCAGTACCTGACGCTCCTGGAATCTAAAAATAGCACGCTTATTTTGGGAGGGCGTGTGCTCGTTACATTTATATGTTGAGGTGAAATTCACCTAACGCAAGATTTCCCATGTAACCATTTAGGGGGTATTGTTAAGGGGATTTTAGTACATTCACAATATTGTGGGTCACCACTATCTAGTTCCAGAACATTTTCACCATTTTAGAAGGAAACCCCTCCCGCCCCTCCCCTGCCCCGGCCCCTGGCCACCACCAATACACTTTGTGTCTACGGACATTTCGTGGGAACGGGATCATGCAGTAGGTGGCCTTTTGTGTCTGGCCGCTTGCATTTAGCAGTTTTCAGGGCTCATCCGTGCTGTAAGGCGTATCAGTACTTCATCCCCTTTTGTGGCTGAGTGATACTCCATTGTAAGGGTAGACCGCGGTCGGTTTATCCGTTCATCCGGTGACGGCCTTGGCGTCCGCCTTTGGGCTGTTTGGTGCTCCGTGCACATCTGTGTACAAGTTCGTGTTTGAACGCCTGTCCTCCCTTCTTTGGGGCATAGACCTAGGGGTGGGATTCGGGTGCAGGTTATCAAATACAGTGCGGCCCCTCTTTAGGGAGGTTCAGGCGTTGGCCACTCACTCATCACTAGCTAGTTGAGCCCTTCCAACGGCCGGCTCTGTTCCAGGCGTCTGGGTTCAGCACAGAGCAAAACCAAGACCCTGCCCACGTCCTCATGGGGATCAGGGGGAGCTGCGCTCTCAGCCTGATGAGAACTGTGGGGACAGCAGAGAAGGGAGGGGACAGCAAGTGTTGGGGGGATGGTGCGATACTCAGCGGGGTCATTGGGGGAGGCCTTGCTGAGAAGGTGCCATTGGACCAGGTTCGGAGGGTCTAGCGTGTCTGAGGCCAGTGAGGTCCTGAGGCAGTCGGGGGTGGGGGTGGGACAGCACAGGAGACGAGGCCACGGGGCGAGGGCTGCGGCAGGCTCCTGACCGTGTAGGTCCTTTAGAACCAGCGTCTGACAGCGGCCATCGAGTCAGCAGGGAGCCCCAGAGCGCGCGAGCCGAGGGGCACGGCCTGGCTCCCTTCTAGCGTGCGGGAAGCCCTCCGAGCGGCTCCGCTGGGGTCGGGAAACGGAGGGTCCCGGGTGGCGGAGACGGGACCATCGGGAGCTGCCGTGGGGCCGGGCTTGGGTTCCGAGTGCACTGCCGAGCCCTACACTTCGCAGCTGTAGGAACGGGACTCGCTGGTGGGTCAGACGGGAGGCGTGCGGGAGACGGGAGGGGCCGTCCCCGTGGGCGGCAGGGGTACCGGGCGTCACTTTGGGACGCGTCAGGGTGGGCCGTCTGGTGGGTGTGCGGATGCTGGTGGAGATGAGTCATGTTGCATAAAAACGTAAAACGATGGCTCTTCGCTGTAGCTGGTACCCAGTGCTGTGTCACCCACGTCCTGTGTCCTGTTGGCCTGAGCCTCCTGTCCTGGGGCTGGGACTGGGCAGTGAGTGGCAGCAACCCGCCCCCTTGAAGAATTTCCACAGCATCGGGGGGTGGGGGGCTGAGGGTGACACTGTCCCCACCTCAGCCCCATCTGTGGCAGGCGCTTTCTCAGCGTGCTGTGCGCTGAGGACCCGCCGCGCGTCCCTGTGTCCCCTCACAGCCTGCCTGGGGACAGGTCGCAGGCTGAGCAGCCTGTGCGCGGGCATAGCCGGCAGGTGGCGGAGGCGGGCTCACTCCTGGCTGTCCGGCTGCAGCGCCCAGACTTGAGCTCTTTTCCTGCCAGTGCCTGGTGGCTCACGCAAGGGGACAGGGCCCCCTCTGTGCCGCCAGGGCGCTGTGTTCGTTATCCGGATGAGGGAAGTGCCCTAATTAGCCCCATTGTGCTGATGAAGGTTCACGTGCCCAGTCACGTGGCTGGGATTTTTATGGGTTGAATTGTATGCGCAAAAAAAAAAAAAGGTTGAAGTCCTCCCCCGCCCCCCACCCCCCACACCTCAAATCGGGGCCTTGTCTGGAGATTGGGTCTACAGAGGTGATCAAGGCGAAATGAAGTCCTTTAGGGTGGCTCCTCAGCATGGATGGTTGGTGTCCTTATAAAAAGGGGAAACTCGGGCTCAGACATGCGCATGGGGCAGGTGCCGCGTGTGGATGACGGCAGAGGTTGGGGCGATGCAGTTATATTTTGAGGAACCAGAGATGGACAGCCGACCACCAGAAGCGAGTGGAGCGGACCGCCCCCTCGCAGCCTCAGGAGGGCCCAGCCCTGCCCCCGCCGCGGTCTTGGACCTCCGGCCTCCAGACTGGGAGCCCGTCCATTTCTGCTGTGCCTGCTGGGCGGGGCTTTTTGACAGCAGGCCTCGCACACTGCCCGGTGGTGGCCGGAGACACAGCCTGAACCCGGAGGTCCCGCTCTCCAGGAGTGTAAGGTTTGGTGGCAGGAGACAGACAACATGTACACATGTGATGTCAGGAGCTGAACACCGAGGGGAAAACTTAACCAGGGACGTGGGGTAGCGAGGAAGGAGGACGGGGTGCTCTTGAGACAGAGAGGGCTCTCTGATAACGTGACATTTGAGATTTGAGCCGAGGCCCGGATGCAGCGAGCGAGCTGGCGGGGAGGCCATCTGGGGTGTGGGCCTGTGTCCAAGGTACAGTGGGGGGAAGGGCGTGGCTGGGCACAGAGGTGACAGCCCCGGCCCATCCCGGGTTTTGTGCTGGGAGGGAGGGAGGGAAGCCCTGGGGCTTCCAGGAAGGCACTGAGCCGGACGACTGCCGCCTTACCTGTTGGGAGAGCCGCTCAGCCCGCTTCCTGGGGAGCCTGGGAGCCTGGAGGCCTGTGCAGGAGGCCGGGGCCGCACCAGCACCCAGGTCAGGGTCACGGACTCCGTGGGGGGTGTTGGTGAGCAGAGGGAGCAAGCCTCCATCAGCGTCCAGGGACACCTGCGAGGCGCTGAGGTGAATAAGGGGTTTTCTTCAGGTTTTGGTGATGGGTAGATTCCTTGGCTTCAACCATGTACACAGACCTCAGTGAGCGAATGAGTGATGAATTGGTAAAATATCTTCCCAATGCAAACAGGAGTAATGTTGCCGTCTGCAAAGGTTAGGCCACGATGCTTTCTCGCCGAAGCAGGTGATTGCAGGCCATCAGACGGGAACCGCAGACTCCGCAGAAGGCTCCCTGGCAGACGCGGACCCTGAGCCCTGAGAGGTCCTGGCTTGTTGGGCTGGAGACACGGCCTCATCGTGTCGTTTTTAAAACCCGTTCAGCTTTCAGTGTCACGTCTAGAATTCTCTGTGTTAAGAGACGTTTAATCGTTTTTAGGCGCGTGTACACACATAGGGTCGTGTCTACCTAGTTGTGTATCCGAGACTTCAGGTCATCCCCTCATTGAGTATTTTTAGATCAAGTGTGTTTTGAGCTCTTATGAACCCAATACCCTACCTAGCCTGGATTATAACTTTAATTATGCAAACGAAGGGTAGTACACATGAATCAGCTCTGCACACTTAGAAACCTTACCACTGAAGCTTCTTTTCAAAGAGCGGGGTCACGTTCCTAAACGAAGCCCCTTTTTTGCTGCTTTTATTCAGTGCCCTGCTGTTCCACAGAATGGTCAGACGGCGGGTAGCAGGCATAGCCCAGGAAATGGAGGTCTTGGGTGTCATGCTTCAGCTTCTGAACTCACGGCTTCATTACAGACCCCTCCTTTTTAAAGTAGAGCCTCCTTATTGTGGCTTTCCCAGCTAGCTAGCGCGGTGGCATCATGGGAAGAGGCGGGAGCTTGGGGACCAGGTGGTTGTCCTGGCCCTTTGCAGATCCGCTCCAACGCCTCGTCTGCCCGAAAGCTTGGTGAGTCTGAACTGGGTCCCGATTTTCACCCCAGCGCTAACCATCTCCTTTTTTCCGAGGTAGTAGTGCAGACGAAGCGTCTTTAGTTTGGGATCCAGATGAGTTTTCATGGCTGCCGTGAGAAAATACCACAGACTGGGTGACTTCACAGAGTCACTGGGTGACTTGCTCACCCTTCTGGAGGCTAGATGTCCAAGGTGAAGGTGTCAGCAGACTCAAGAGTCTTTGTGTCCTCTCTCTGGGGTCTCTCTTACAAGGGCACGCATCCTACTCACGGGGCTCCACCCTCGTGACCTAATCACCTCCCAGGGGCCCCGCCTCCAGCTTCCACTGCATTGGGGGACACACATGTTCAGACCACAGCGTCAGGATCCAGGCCCATCTGGCTGCACCATTTTCTCTGTGGGGCTGTGTTTTGAGTGTCTTTTGGGGGACTCACCCCTCTAGGGAGGGCTTTTCCACGTGTCTCCTGGGGTGGGTCCTTTCAGTCATCCTCCCACTGAGACGCAGCTTCAGCCACTGCTGCTGACACCCCCCTCCCAACCAGACGGACAAGCAGGTGGCCTGGAGCAGGGTCTGCGCTCCTCTCGTCACCTCACATTTGGGGCCCCAATGTCCCAGTATGAGACCTCGGTTTGGGACAGTTATTTCAGTCATTCCCGCGCTACATTTTGCTGCCACCTGGGGTGGTGGCCTGGAGGGTGGAAGCCGTCGGGTGAGCGGGGTGTCAGGGACAGGCTGGAACGGTGCAGGCCTTCGGGCCTTCTGAGAAGAGACCAACCGAAGGGCTATCATTGGCAGTCACGGACCCTTGCACTTTGGGATGCCATCGGCGGGGGCCTCTGCAGCAGATGTGGCGGGGCCAGGGGGAGGGGGCAGTGTAAGGCCCCTTCATTTCCAGCAGGGTCTGATTTTCTTGGCATCAGAATCTATGAGATGCAGCGCATGGGATGTGGCATCCTAGCCCGTATTCTAGCCTCCTTTTGGTGGGTGACGTGCCGGGGCTCAGACAGCATGCCTGCTTCCCCCCCCCCCCCCACCCCCAGAAGGAGCCGAGAATAGGCAAGGACGCCGCTGGCTCGGGCGGAGAGGTGCCCCCCTGTGAGCCGCCAGACACCGGGTGGACACGCCCCTGGGAAAGAGCCTTCTCTGTGCGGAAAGCCATCGGGCACACACCCGGGACCTGAGAGCCGGGGTAGCCCGTTTACTTTGTGTGTGGGCAGAGGATCGTCCTGCCGTCTTTCCTTTCAGGTCTGCTGGGGGGATGGACATAGATTTGGACAGATGAGTTATTTCTCCAGTAATCAAATGACAAAAACTTGTCCAGCAGAACTGAATTTGTGGATAAGGGAAGGCACTTTGTGGTCCACTTACATTTTTGTCAAGAAAGTTACGAAGCTAGAAACGTCCTATCAGGCCACGGGGAGGAAGGTGCTGTGGACTGAATTGAGTGTCCCCCCTACATTCCTGTGCTGAAGCCCCAATCCCCAGTGTGACTGTGTGGCCCACGGTAGGGAAGTAAGGTTAAATGAGGTCACAAGGGCGCAGCCCTGATCTGATGGGACCGTGGCCTTTTGAGAGGGAGAGACGGAGGTCAGCAGCTCCTGGGGTGGCTGTTCAGTGGGGAAGTGGCGCGGCGGTCGGTCAGGACACGGCAGTGTCATGCCAGACACGTGTGTGGCCTTCAGGTGAAGAGGACTACACGGTGGTAACAGCTCACGCTTCAAACGAAGGGGCGAAGAAGGCAGGGTGAGCAGCTCCTCTGCAGCCCTGTTGGTCACGTGTGCGTGCGTGTGTGCCGTGGAGGGATGGGCAAGATCTGGAAGCTCTCGATTGCTGGATGATTTACTTCCAGGTATTCGTAGTTCTCAGTGAAGTGCTCGTGAACATTTTCCGCACGTGGAGGTGTTTGTCAAGGTCTCCTGCCAGAGGAGGAGTTCCTGTGTCATTGGCCGGAGAGGCGAATAATTGGACGTGTGAGCTTGTGTGCAGACTTTATTTTGATCCACTAATGTGTCTGCGTTGGTGCCAGAGCCACAGTGTCAAAGCCATGGAGCTTCCTGGTGTCCAGCTTCCCGGACCCAGCGGGACCAGGTTCTAAACACAGCCTGAAAGGACAAAGTTACGTCCGCTCACCGCCGGGGGGCAGGTAGCCCCTTGTCTGTTTCAGAATATTTTCACCACTTCCAGATGAACTTCGGAATCGTGTGTAAAGCTCGAAAATCGACTGGGGGTTGAGCGGAGGAAGTGCTGTCTACACAGCTGGGCCCTCCCACGTAGAAATGTGGGCGTTGTCTTCATGGATTAGAAAGTGTTCGCTTTTGTCCCGAAGAATTTAATTGTTCTTCCTGCATAAGTCCTTCCTGTTTCTAAAATACATGAGCTATTTTATACGTGCGTTTGTGCTGTTCTGGATGGAGTTATTTCCCACTGTGCGTTGTAACTGGTTGGTGGCATGTAGGAGACTGTCAGTTTGTGGAATTTGGAAACTGGCCATCTTTGTGAAATTTTTTTCTAAGTTTTTCAGCCGTTGTCTTGAGTTCCTCAGGTAGGCAGGCATACCATCTGTGGTTTTCCCTCGTATTTTGCTAGCACTTTCTGGGACAGTTTAAATAGCGACGATACCGTCAGTGTCTTTGTCACAGTAGTGTCAGCTGCTGGCACGAAGAAGTCCGAAGACTCAGTGCCGCCCATGAGAGCGAAGTTCATTTCCCACCGTGGTAGCAGCTCAGCACGGTGCTCCAGACGGGGCAGCGCCCTTCCACGTGGTCGTTCCCCAGGCTCAGACCAGCGCCTCCGCCGTCTCTGACACGTGGCTTTGCAGGCTGCGCCGTTCTCTGCCACCCGGCCCTCGGGCAGAGGGCAGCGCGCCCGGGTGCACGGTGCCTGTCCCCGCCCCAGCCGCGCGCAGGAGTTCTGATGGGCGCTCCTCCAGTGCGTCGTCAGTCCCTCCACCCCACGGGCTCCATCCCGCGGCCCGGCTCTCTGTGGGTCAGTTTATTCCTTACTGACTGACCCAGTAACTTCTTATCTCTGTGTAGCAAGAAATGCGTGCCGTCTGTCTCGGTGCCTGACCGGTTTGGGAAATGCTGAGCTGCTTTTCTCCGAGCAGCACAGCTCTGCCTTACCTGTTTCCCGTGTGCTTCGATGGTGAGTGTACTCAAGCCTGACAGTCCCAGCGCCTGCAAGGGGGGCTGATTCGGGTGCTGCGTGAAGGACGGAGCCCTGAGCTTGGGAGCAGAGCACCTGGGTTCAAGTTCAGGGTCACCACTTCTGAGTCTGGGGCAGACATGCTGGTTGCCCACCCAACCGCTACTCCCCTCTTCTTGTCAGAGGGGTAAGGTGGCCACGTGCTGCAGGGTGGTGGTCCCGTGTCCCAGCCCCAGCATCAGGCAGTCCTGTTCCAGGGCTAAACCCTGTTCCTTCTGTTTCCCTGGGCAGGGGTTGGTCCAGACCTGGGCATGTGGCCTTCTCCGACCTGTGAGCTCTGGCCTCCAGCTCCTGGAAGAGGTTTCCTCTAACACAGGAGGATAGGAAAGGAACAGATGCTGAACTTTTCCCCTCCTCTGTAGCTGGGTGAGGATTGAATACAGTGATCCCTCACTTACCGCGGGTATCACGTTCTAGCCCCCCCTGCGAAGTAGGAACCTTACGTTTATTTTAGCATTTCTATATATTTCAAGGCTTTATAACCCCTTCCCACACACTTATAAACCGTTCCCAGTCCCTTATTAACCTTTCCCACACTTTTATAAACACTACTTACGTTCTTAAACATATCCTACACTCTTAAACCTATGCAACTTTAACAACATACGTACACAGTACAGCAAACTCCCGCGATATAGCAAAAAATCCACAATAAATAATTAACTATAATATTTTTAAAAATCCCGCGATACAGTGAGGCCGCACTAAGTGAACCGCGATATAGCGAGAGACTGCTGTACCTGAGTGTGTGGCAGACACCTGAGGCAAAGGCCAAGGTTGCATCAGCTCACCACCGGGAAAGAAGCCTAAGAAAGCTTTTTGGGCACCATTGACCCCTCTCATTGACCAACATGCTGCTCCAGAGCAGGGCCGCTCGGCCTCTGCTCTGGCGGCGTCTATGACTGGAGAGGGGGTGCTGCCTTTGCACAGGAGGGTGCTCATCAGCATCCTGGCCTCTGCCCACTAGATGCCAGCCCCCCCCCCCCATTGCAACACCCAGAGACATGGCCAAACATTGCCACTTGTTCCTGCTCTGGACGTCGGGTTGTGAGCGACGCATTTCTTCGTTCAGACCCGTACAGCTGCATAGCCTGTTCTTTATAGCTGGAAGCGTTGTGACCACCCCGAGCCCGCCGGGGCCCCCTTCCCCCGAGGGCTGGTGCGGGCTCCCTTCATTCCTGACAGTCCAGGTGTCTGTGCATCCTTGAGAGATGCGGGGTGTCCTGTGCTGGCCGGCGTGTCCCTGGCTGGGGTCAGCTTTATAGAGAGGCAGCAGAGGACTGAACCTTCGCCGTCCTTCCCGGGAGCTCATGTTCTTCCAGCGCCTGCGCTGTGCCCGCCGCACAGCCTGCCGCCTGGTTCTCGGGGTTCCAGGCAGTCTCACAGCTGCCGGCGTTGGAGAGAAGAGCCGGCTTTGGCGGGAGCTGACCCAGAGGGGGCCGGGCTCCTGCCTCGGTCACTGCTCCTGTGGGCCTTGTCCGCGGCCACCTCCCTCCCGTCCTGAGAGCTCGGGCACCTGCTTCTGTGCAGACAGCTTGTCTGGGGGCCGGGGAGCAGAAGCACAGGTCAGATGCAGATCGGAATGAGCAGGTGCTGCAGCCTGGAGAGGTGTGTCCTTGCCTCCCAGCTGAGACTGAGTTACGTCCATCCTGGGTGTCCCGGGTCACAGTCCAGTGCCCGAGCCTCTGGGCTGGCCGAGCCAGAGCGCCCTGGGAGGACGTGTCCCGAGCTCTGGCAGCCGCTCTGCGCCCGTCCCGCTCTAGCGTTGAGGATGGCACGGGCCGCCCCGTGCAGCAAGGGGTGATGTTTCGTCTCACTTAGCCAGTCCTGTTCTTCCGGGCGAGACCTTGCAAGAATATTGAGTTCTAACGGAGGAGTTTGGGAGATTGTTTGAGATTTGTCCTGAGCCTCTGTCCCCAGGATGTTCTTTCTTCTCTTCTGGCTCTGAATTTAATAAGTTGATTTCCAAAATAATAGGCTTTGGTTGGTATGTTAAATATATCATTTGTATGTGAATTACAATTTGTTTAAGCAAAAGCAGAAAAATAACACATTCCCATACACTGCATCATTTAGTGTCTCCATGGTACGATTACTTTTATTAGATCTCCGGTTTGTGATTATAATTTTTAAGTGTTTCGGTTTTCTCTGCATCAGGCGCGTTCCGGGGTTTAGAGCATGTTCTGAAGTGTGTGTGTCCCTCAAGTTCATTTCCATGTGTTTTACTGTAGGACTCAGTTGCCTTGACCTCTTCTCGCCGTTTTCTATCATTTCTGAGCGTGTTGGCCCGTAGCCCCCAAAAGAGGGTGATTCCCTTTAGTGAGCCCCATTACATGCTTGTCACCCATTGTTTTTCAAGTCTAATCATCCAGAGTCACTGCCATTGGACTCGTTTTACTGATGAAGCCACTGGGCTCAGACTTGCTCGAGGCCTCCCAGCCCCACAGATAGGATCTCAGCTGAGCCCGGGCCCCTGGGAGGCCCGCACAGGGTCAGGGCGGAGGGTGTGGGGGTCAGGGAGCGCTTAGCGACTGCGCTGTGGGTGTAAATGGGTAAGTCTGGGGACGTGGAAAGCGTGGCAGCCAGCCATCGAACGCTCCTGCATGGCACCCTGGGAGCGTGGGTGTCAGTGAGGGCGAGTGGCTTTTACGATCTACGTGTTGTAATAAACTCAGAAGGGGTCAGAACAAAGCGCAGCGTTGGAACCTGTGTGCCGTAGGCAGTCCTCCGTGAGACAGTGTGCCATCGATTGCCGGGTCATTCATCTTCACCGAGAGCCCGGGAGGGGCCTGGCGCCCCTGTCGTGAGTGCCTGTGCAGCTGTGGTCCCTGTCAGCCACGACACACTGGGGCAGAGGGGCGGGAGGCATCTCCGCGTCATTCAGCTCCTTTCCGAGTCTAACGCACACGACCGCTGATGGGCAGGCGACGGCGCTGCCCAGCTGATGAAAGGTGGGGCACCGGCTCAGGTCTGGTCTGGAGCCCGTGCCCCTCCTTGTGTCCCTGCCATTGCCGTTCTGGGCTCTCTCTTGAATGGGACCAGCAGAGCACTCCCTCTCTAGCTGAGCCAGCCGGTGGCCCTGCCCACATGAGCCTGTGACACTGGCAGGCCCAGGCCGGCCCCAGGGTTGCTCCTCCTGGGTGTTCAGTTAGCACCGCCTGTGCGTGGACCGCCGCTGGGCCGGCCTCTGCACCCGGCCTGGGGGCGCTGCTCCTGTCCCTCGAGTCAGCCCTCTGTCCAGCCTCCCGCAGGTGGCCGTGCTCAACCTGGGCTGTGGTCCACCGGCAGGCAGCCTGGCGTTTGCCCAGAAATGCAGGTTAATGTTCACTGTGGCAGTAAGGTAAAGCCGATTCAGAAGAAGGAGAATAAAGACATTTTTAAAAGAAAAGAATCTATTCCAGTGCATGTAACTGACGCAGAAAGTAGAGTTAACCAGAGCATCCTGCTGGCGGCTTCATTGCTGGCTGGACTCAGGGGACGTGGCTGCTTAACCATGTTGGGAGTTGACCAATCAGGTGCCCTGCGTGCAATGTAGTGACAATTTTGAGAAGGAAGCTCCTTGTTTACAGAGGAGCTGAACAGGCGTTGGTCCCCCAGTTAAACAAGAGCTGACCTCACTGGCCCTTCTGTGCCTGCCTCTGCAGCCGCGTCTTGTCACCCCTGTCCCCACCCTCCCAAGCGGGCCAGGTGGCCAAGTCACGGCCATTCAGGTAGGGCGTGCCGGCTGCCAGCGGTGTGGGAAGTCCCGGCCAGTCCTGTTCTTACTCAGTCTGTTCTGTTTCCATTCTCCCTGGAGGGGCCCGTGGGTGGCCCTTGGCAAACCCGTGAGGAGCGTGCAGGCTGCTGCCTCCCGGCCGGCCTCACTCACTGCACCGCCTCGTCTGGGGGCGTGAAACGAGCATCCTTATAAAGCTGACCGACTTCCAGGAGGAGGATGTGCGGTAGTTTCCCGTTTCCATGGCGAGAGACTTGCCTGTCCGTGGGCTGCTCCCGTTTCTTCACAGACAGACGCGGCCCCAGCGTCCTGACTCGGCCCTTCCCCCCGCTTTGCTTCACTGTAGGAGCCACAAAGGACACACTTAGTGTGCTCCTTTACAGCGTCAGCGTTTTAAACTCGAATAGTTTTTCCCACCCGTATTGTAAAGTTGCCTTTAAAATTTTTTTAATTCTGATAAAATATGCAAAAAATTATCATCTTAACCATTTCAGGTAAAATACACATAACATAAAATGTATCAGATCAGCTTCTGAGTCCATTTTAAGTGCATTAAATGACTTCTGGAGTCCGTGGTCCACCCTTTTGAATTTTTCACCACGTTTCTTAGGCAGAACCATGCTGATCATGGTGAGCGCCCCGGAGACGTCTGAGCAAAACGAAGTGAAACAGACGTCGTCTGGGGGTGGGGCACACGAGACACCTCCCGGTCTCTAGTGATGCAGCTCCGATGTGGTTCGAACCCTTTTTTCCAAACTTTCATTCTGTATTTTACTATTTTGTTTTAAGGTCCACCTGTGAAGCCCATGAATACAGTGAGGTTAAAAATATTGTAATTATGTCTTAATTATGGCTCAAGAAATGCTTTTAAAATAATATGGTGCCTGAGTAAAATAAGGAAGTTTGATTTCTCATTTAAGTGCGGTGTCTCCGTTCTGTTTAGCCCTTTAAAAAGTCATTTTGAAAACCAGACCATTTTATCCTCCCCAGTTCATTGGTTTCCCTGAGATATTTATCCTATAGTTGTAGAAGAACATCATGGCCTGTTTTTTTGTGTGTGTGTTTCTTTGTTTTTTTAGCATTCACGGTTTTCAGTGGCCAGTCACTTTGGGTTTCTGGTTTCCTGAAAAACAGCCCAAACAGTGGAACTTCCCTGGAACTGTTCTCTGCGCTTTTCCCCTGGAGAAGGGTCTTCCCAAAGCAGGGCGCGGGACGGGGGCAGGAAGGAGAGGGGCGGGCGCGTCGCCACCCCGGAGCTGGCAGGGAACGAGGGGAAACCAGGGGCTCTCAGCTGCCAGAAGGTGGTGTCCAGCTCAGGGCTGCTGATGAGGGGTTAAAGCCCACGCTCAGCAGAGGCCAAACGGGGTCCCTGGGGCCCTCAGCATTTGTTACAAGGAGTTCCATTGCCTCTGGTCAGGGACGAGTTTTTAGTTCTGTCCGACACGCAGACATCGCTCAAGCCCACGCCCCCCGCAGCTCCGCTGAGCACCGTTGCCTGAAACCCAGGGCTCGTTCCTCTTTTCTCCCTTGGCGGCGGTAAAACACATTTCCCGTTTTTAGGTGCCCCGTTCAGTGGCGTTCACGTCATTGTGCAAGCTCACTGCCACCGCCGTCGCTGGAACTTCCTCGTCTTCCCAAACGTGATCCCACCCCACCCCCCACCACCCTGGCACCCACGATTCCGCGTTCTGCATCCATGAACCTGAGCGCCCCAGGGAGCTCCTCTGCGTGGGAGCACACCGTGCTTGTCCCCTCTGTCACGGGCTCCCTTAGAACAAGGTCTCCGGGGCTCCTCCGTGATGTAGCCTGTGTCAGACCGGCCTTCCTTCCTCAGGCCGGGCCGCATCCCATCGTACGGGCCACGCTCCGCTTGTCCACTTGGGTGGCCCCCCTTAGGCCGTTGTGTTCAGGGCTGCAGTGAGCGTGGGCGTGCAGACCATGTGAGTGGGGTTGCTGGGTCATGAGGTGGTTGTGTCTGTGTGGGAGGAGCCGCTGCCGCAGGCCCACACAGTTTTGGAGCCTCCCTGGCCCGGGCCCCTCTGAGTAGAATATTGACTTTTTCAAAAGCAGCAGCAGCCGCCGCCGTGGGCAACAGGTGTGACCCCACCTCTCAGAGAGGGCGCGGCAGGACCCCTCCAGTTCCCTTCCGAGAAGTGTCTCTGGGAGCCCCTCGGGCCGCCGCCCACACAGCTCGCGGGGCAGGCAGCTTCCGAATCAAGGGTGTCTGACCGAAGAAGCCACGTGGCTGACGCAGCGCACTGAGCTCAGGATTTCTAGCAGCCGGAGGGACAGCGTGAATCACGAGATGACTCTCACGCGCTTTGAGGTTGCCCTGCAACAAGGAGATGTTCCCCCAAGGCTGTGTCAGCCGTCTGTGAGGCTGAAGGAAAGCTCTTGTGAGGGCAGACATTCGGGGAGACAGCGTGGGGACTCGTGGTGGCCTTTACCACTGACCAGATGCGACTGGTCCTTCCTCTGCGGTCTGGCCCCCGAGCTTCGGCACAGAGCAGAGGGTGCCTTTCCTGCCAGCATCACGAGGTGGGCCAGGTCCTCCTCAGGCGTGTCTTTGAGGTGCTACTCAGTACTGCTCACACGGAAGGGGTTTCCGCTGGGAACCGAAATCCCCTTCCCTGCGTGAGTTGTCACCTGGGGAGCAGGAGCTCAGGGTGGGGGCGTCCTGTTCCCGGAAGTGCTTCGAGTCCTCTACGTTGAAAACATTTTCACCTGGTGATTCTAACCTCCAGTCTTACAACTTACAAAGTCTTTCTTTCTTCCTCCCCGCCTTCCTTTTTATCCTCACCTGAGGACAGGCTCATTGATTTTAGAGGGAGGGAAGGGAGGGACAGAGAAAGAGAGAAACATTGATCAGTTGCCTCCTGTATGTGCCCTGACTGGGGATCGAACCTGCGGCCTTTTGGTTTATGGGATGATGCTCCCACCATCCGAGCCACACTGACCAGGGCACAAAGCATTTCTTCATAAGCTTTACATTAAGTACCACTTCTAGAGCGTGTGCCAGGAGTGGCACGTGTCATTCCACTCATCTCCCTGGCCAGGTGGGTCTAGAAGGGCAGAGAAATGAAACGCAGCCACGGGCTTGAGGGAACCGAGTGCCTGTGAGCCCCGAACAGGTGACCCCATCGTTTGCACCTGACAACCATGGACTTGGCAGGGACTTGGCATGACAAGCAGAAACTGTGTCCTGACAAAATAGTCTAAGTTCCGCTCGCCCACTCTTGAGTTACGGAGAAAGCCCAGGACCACGTGCCCGGTGGCCGGCCGCATCCCGGATGTTGCTTCCTAAACACTGCGTCTGCAGGACTGGCCGGGACTTGACCTTGTGGACACTGGATCGTGGCGATGTTGTTCTTATACCTCTTCTTCTGTAGGTTCGAAAATGCCCATCACAAAACACGCTGTTTCCTGTGTGTTTCCTAGTCCGTTTCCTCTCTTCCAGAATTGTCTGTCACCTTGTCCTTGTTCCCCACTACAGCCTGAGTTTCGGGTCACCTTCTCCCTCAACTGTTTGTTTTTTGGGTCTTTTTGGACATAAACACATTTAAATATTTTGTTGGCTTTACCTTTGTTTTAAGATATTAGACTCATAAAATAATGTTTTAAGATATTCCTTGATGACCTCTAGTTTATCAGTTTTTTAAAAATATAGTTGTATTGAATTGGAGAGTTCAGTTAGCCCACATGCTTCCGATGGAAAGTATTCTTTTCCTTCTCGTCCTTTACCTCCTGCACAGCCTTGGTGTTTATTTTAGAGGTGGGATCATTTCGTTTGTTTATAAAAATAAAGCTTTTGTGCCCTGAGACCAGATGGTCCTGGGGCCCATGCTTCTGACTCACGAACAGGGAGCACCTGGCGTTGCCCGCGTCTGTGACTTCTCCAGGCGGCCTGCCACGTTGTAGGCACAGAGGGCTGAAGGTGACCAGGAGGGACACGGACCTGCCTCTGAGGGGCCCGCCCCTGAGTCTGACCGCCGGGCAGGTGACTGTTAGAAGAGCGTTGTAAGTCGGTCGATGACAGGTGCGCACGTGACACCCAGTGGAGGAGAAACTAAATATGGGGGGCGGCCGTTCTGCTCCTTGAGGGGCACCACGCTGGCCTTAGGGAGGGAAGTTGGCAGGTGCCTGGGAGGAAAGGCAGCCGCTGCCACGTGGGTCTGCGCCGTCACAGGGTGTGAGTGAGGCAGGCGGGGTCGGGCTCTGAGGCCTTCGAGTGGCCCTTTAAGCAGCATGGACTTCCCCCTGTAGGCCTTCAGTACATATTTGTGTGAGTTACGTCCACCGTCCGCCGGCGCGACAGACACTCAGCGTTGCAGACTGAGTCATGAGGCCCCGCCCAGCCACGGTGTCCGGGGCCTGAGGACAGGTGTCGGCCGCTCCCACTCCTGGCAAGCAAACAGCCAGGGAGCTTTAGCACGGACAGACCTGTGTCCTGCTTGGGGACACACAGCCCTGGAGCCAGCAGGGTCCCATGTTTCAGCTGTGGGCATGACTGGTGAAATGCCAGGGGTCACAGCCTGGAAGTATCCCCACTGTCCCACACAGAGCCGCCTGGCTGTGACCCCTGGGCAACGATTCAGGGGCTGCCGGAGCACACAGAGTCTGCACAGGGATGGGAGGGCACCCCCTCCACACGGCCTGCGCTGGGCCTGGTCTGTGCAGACTGGGGCTCCCCTGGGCAGGAGCAAACGGCCCCTCCCCCCCGCACGCACGGTGCCAGGTAGCTAAGAAGCTGGTGGACGACGACAAGGTCACTTCGAGGGAGGCAGCTTCCCTTGCTCTCGAGACGGGAGCCTGCCTCGTGGCAGCAGTGCCGGGGCATCCCCCGCACCGTGTCCTGGAGCCTGGCTTGTGGCATCCCCCTGTCCCCCCGCCCCCCCCACCCCATGCAGCCCCTGCGTCCTCCTGTCCTGCCTCGTCCCTTCCAGCCAGACCTGCTGGTGTCTCCCACTGTCAGCGTCACCTCGTTCCCCCTCCTGGGCTCCTCCTGTTTTCCAGGCGCTGCAGAGTAACCTGAGGTACTCCTTGTTGCCGCGGCGACGCGTCATCAGCAAGAGACTGGCGCAATGCCTGCACCCGGCTCTGCCCAGCGGTGTGCACCTGAAAGCTCTGGAGACCTACGAGATTGTCTTCAAAATCGTGGGGACCAAATGGCTGGCCAAGGACTTGTTCCTGTACAGGTACACTGGCCTCCCCAGGTCCCAGGACCAGTGACACGTCAGCTGGCGGGCTCCCTGGGCAAGAGCGGGGCTCACACAGGCAGGCGCCTCGCACCCCGTGAAGCCCTGGAGCCCCTCCTCCCGACGGCTTTTAGGGAGGGGGTGTGCATCCTGCCCAAGGCCTGCGCTCTGCTAGTGGCACGTTGGGGCCACGTCGGGACAGGTGCACGCCTGCGTCTCCAGTTCATTTATTGTTTTATTAATTAAAAACCATGTCAGGACAGGCAGGCATCTATAGCTCCAGTTTATTTATTATATTATTATTTTACTTATTATTCTTTTTTGCCCTTACCTGAGGACGTTTTTTCGTTGCTTGTAGAGAGAGAGGAAGGGAGGGAGGGAGAGAGGGAGACATCAGTTGGTTGCTTCCCATCTACACCCTGACTAGGGATGGGACCTGCGACCTGGGCGTGTGCCCTGACCAGGGACTGAACCTGTGACCATTCTGTCTGCACGGTGACGCTCCGATGGGCAGAACCACTGGGCCAGGGATACATCCCCAGCTTAGGGGGCCGGCTGGCTGATGACCCAGGACTTCTGAGTGCAGCACATGTCTCATGCACCCCCTCCCCCTTCTCCCCCACAGCTGTGGGCTGTTTCCTCTCCTGGCGCACGCAGCCATGGCGGTGAGGCCGGTGCTGCTGGGCCTATACGAGAAGTACTTCCTCCCGCTGCAGAGGCTGCTGCTGCCCAGCCTCCAGGCCTTCGTCATCGGCCTGCTGCCCGGCCTGGAGGAGGGCTCGGAGGTCTATGACAGGTGGGTCTCAGCCTGCTGGCCGCTTCACCCCGTCCCGTCCGGGCAGGGGGCGGCTCAGGACATGGTGGTCGCCACCCTGCCTGTGCGCTGCTGTGACGGCTCGGTCTTCTGTGACTGCCCATGCGGCGAGGTGGCCACCCAGCCCGGGCTGTGCTTACAGCGCACGGCCCGTCACTGCCTCATCTCTGCGGGGCTGGGGGGAGAACGGTGGTGGGAGCTGACCGAGCTGCGTCTGCAGGAGGTGCCGGGGGGCAGCGGCCAGGACGCAGGGGGTGGGGGAAGCAGTGGGGCCTGGGGCTTTGCTTTGTTTCTGGTTGGTGGTTCGTTCTGAATAGAAAAGATGAGAGCTCTGGGCTCTAAAGTGCACACACTAATTTTAAAATTTCTCAGCTGAGACTATGCGAGGAATGTTCTTTCCATTGGTTGCCTCTCAGAGGCCCACAGCTGGGGGCTCAACCTGCAACCCGGGCACGTGCCCTGACTGGGGATTGAACCGGTGACCTTTAGGTTTGCAGGCCGGCGCTCAACCCACTGAGCCGCACCAGCCAGGGCTACAAATATTCTATGAGACAAAAAGGCTCAGACTAGTTTTAAGGAGAATAGAATTCATTTCTAACATAAAAAGGTAGTAGGCTTCTTGTCTGAAATCTTTGTACATGCTGAACTGATCGCTGATAAGTAAGCTACAGGCCGTTCGGGTTATAAGTGGGAAACAGCAGCCGTTGTTCTGAGTGCCAGGTGTGTCAGACTCTCCTCAGGGCGCCAGGGACACCTCACAAGCAGAACTGACCGAGCAGTGACGGCTCTGTCCTCCACTGAGCTTTTTACCCGAGACTCACATCCTTTTCACGTCTCCATCCCTCTCCTGTCCCGTAGCAACAAGCTGACACGCACAGAGGTCCCCGTTGTCCTGGGGATACAGTTCAGACACTGGACACCCGGGGAGGCCACCAGCTGTATCTGCAGCACTCCCTCGGGCCAGTCTTTCTGGGACTGTTTTCTGGTCTCCGTGCAAACAGGAAGCGTGTGAGGGACGGAAGGCTGAGGATTCTGGGTCAGGTCACGCTTACAGTGAAGCCCCTTTGCGGGGTCTTGGCTCTGCTGTCACTGGCAGGTGCTCTCACCTGGCCACCAGCTCGTCCTCCCTGCTGGCAGGGGTGTGCCCTCATCAGCTGCAGGTGCAGCCTGAGCAAAGGGGCGCCTGGCCGCGGCTGGCGTCGGGAAGAGCAGGCCCCAACCCGCTGGTGGCACTGCTGACGTAGCATCGTGGGAGGGAGAGACCTGGTTACAGATGAGAGAGGAGTACGGGCTGGCCTCCGCAGGAGAGCTTCCTGGAGTGGGAATCAGGGCACGGAGGGGCTGTGGGCACAGTGGCAGGAAGCGCTGTCCCAGGCTTTTTGGAAACTGCGGTGGAGTGGGAGGCCCCGGCAGGTTTTGTCCCCCGTGGTTCTGAAGTCAGGTGTCACGTGGCACGGTTGGGGCTGGCAGTGCTCTCGCAGGGAGCAGCTTCATCATCGTTCAAGTCTCCAGTCAGCCACCTCCAGTTTTCTTTCGGGCGCGTTAGTGACTCCCTGTGCTTCCAGTGTGACAGCGGCCCTGCTCGTCGGCCCCCTTCTGGTGGTGGCCCCCCGCCTCCTGGAACGTAGCCCGGCATCCGCAGCCGGGCCAGAGGCAGACGCGGCCGATTACACTCTTATCTGTGGGCCAGGAAGCCGTAACCTTCAGGGTATGTGTGTCTTAGCAGATCCCATGTCAGCGACAGTGACGGGCGGACAAACACAGAAAGAGGAGAGAGAGGGCAGCCGCTCAGCGCGGCGAGGACGGGGTTTGCGCGGCCGAGAGGATGCGCTGGGCCGTTGCAGCGTTGCACCGTGTTCGCGGCGCAGCCCGGGGAGCGGCGGGCGGGCGGGCGGGACTGAACCCTCACCCTCGCGTCTCTCGTCCACAGAACAGACGCTCTGCTCCTGAGGCTGTCCCTGGTGGTCGGCAGAGAGGTGTTCTATGCTGCCCTTTGGGGGAGTGTCCTGGCCGGCCCGTCCGTCCGCCTGCCCGCCTCCCTCTTCGTGGTCGGCCACATCAGCAGGGACGTGCCCGGCAGGGAGCAGAAGTACATGCTGGGCACAGACCACCAGCTCACGGTGGGTGTGTCACTGGGCCGCAGTGGGGACGCACCGTCCGAGGGGTCATGTGGAGCTGCTGAGCCAGGCGGGCAGGCAGCCTCCTCGCGCACGAGGACACCCGGGACGGCGCTGTCTGTTTTTAAGTGTGCAGGGCGGTGTGTGTGTTCAGACGAGTGTTGTTCCCGCCCGGGGGGCCCTCCTGGAGGCCCCGGCTCTCGAGAGCACAGTGAGCCGTCGGTGCATGGGGAGCCGTGCTCAGCGCTGCACTTCAGCCGACGCCCCCTTTTCTCCCTCCCCCAGCGTCACACTGGCCACCCCCGCCCCACCCCATGCCGGCCACTGCCTGTGTCCGGCCCCAGCCGCTGTCGCCCTCAAAGCTAAATTGTCGGGGTTCCTCAGGGGCCCGTCCGCTGTCCCTTCGCGGACAGCTCTCTTTCCGGCAGTGACGCCTTCGCCTCCTCCCCAAACTCGCCTCCTGTGTGGCGACGGCGCACTCTCTGTTGCCACCTAGTGGTGAACCCACGCTTTGAACCTAAAAGGCTGGCATTTGAATTCCGAGGTAAGCACGCCGGCGGCTGCGTGGTGTGAATTACTTACCCGTGGGTCCACTCCTGTTTGCAAAGTCGGATACCAGATCCGCCTCACGGACCCTCTGGGGGTTAAGTGAAGAGTGGGTGACGAGCACCTGCAAAGGAGGCCCCCAGTCCTCTCCTGCCGTCTCTTCCTCTGCACTTTCACGGCCCTGCTCCAACTTCCTTTTTTTTTTTTTTTTTATTCTACTTATTTATTTTGAGAGAGGGAAAGGAGGGATAACGAGAGGGAGAGAAACATCAACATGTGGTTGCCTCTTGTGTGCCACCAACTGGGGACCCGGCCTGCAACCCAGGCCTGTGCCCTGACTGGGAATCGAACCTGTGACCTTTCGGTTCACAGGCTGGTGCTCAGTCCACTGAGCCACAGCAGCCAGAACTGCTCCAGCTTCTTAAGTCCTGCTTCCAGACCACGACGTGACTTCTAAGTGGTGTCTCCCCTTCCCATTCTCCCATCCTCTCCCTTTCAATCTGTAAGAGATTTGAATAGCTTCGCTCCTGAAAATAGCTGGCTTCCTGTTGCCTCGAATCCAGACTCAGGAGTAGTCTTAACTGCCTGCTCCCAACCCACCAAATACCTTGTTCTCCCCAGCGGGGGCCCCCACTGCCCAGCCTGGCCTCGGACGCTGGCCCCTGCTGCCTCCTGCTCACGCTGTCCGTCCCTGTCCCAGGGGCCCAGGGGAGGTGCGTCCTGTCCTTCTAGCTCAGCTCCCCACGGAGCTTCCTGTTTTCCCAAGAGAAGGGTCTCCCCCTCTCTCCTCTGAACTCTCCTAGCTTTTATTAAAGGCTTAGAGCCCCCCGTCACCCCTTGTGCAGCTGTGTCACAGTCTGTCCTCAGAGAGACACGCGAGACAGGCACTGAATTGGTTGGGAATCCATTTGAGTGAATATCTTTGGAGTTTGAGTTTAACCGAAAGTTTCTGCTGGAACCTGAAGACATTCCTTTCTGGAATCAGGGACTTGAAGTCTCAGAACCCAAGCGCCTGGCCCACAGCCCTCCAGCTCCCAGAGGAGCAGGAGAGGCTGCCGCAGACCAGCCTTCCAAGGTGACGCAGCCTGGGCGTCTGGACTGGGACCCAGGCTGCCCACGCATGTGGCTTACTGTTCTGTTCCTTGTGATTGAACACGGCCGTGTCAGTGTCCCCGGAAAGGTGGCTTCGTTTTTCCTGCTAGAGAGGACCCTGCGGACGTTGGTAAATGTCTTGGGAGCGAAAGGTTCACATCGTTTGTCATTTCCAGGTAAAGGCTCTTTGCGCATCACTGTTGGACTCCAACGTCCTGGTGCAGAGAAATAACCTGGAAATCGTCCTCTTCTTCTTCCCGTTTTATAGCTGCCTGGTGAGTTGCCTGTGCTCTCCCGGGGACGGCGCAGTGCGTCCCGGGAAGGCGGGGTGGGCAGGCGAGACCCGGTGCTGGTCCTGGGCGGTGCGCAGCCGCTCCGCGGTCGCCATTTGCTCTCAGCGTCGGGAGGATGGTGACGACGTAGCAAAAACCGAATCACTTCTGCTTCTGTCCCGGGGCCCCGCGGAGAGCTGCCTCTTTCAGAGAAAGCTCTGGAGACTGGTCGGAAGGGCTGCCCGTCAGAAAATCGGGGACTGACTTGGCCGCCTCCTCTGTCCTGGTAGGATCCCGGGGAGCAAGCCATTCCCCTGCGCAGACCGGACCTCGTGCGGATTCTCTCGGCCGCCGCCCAGACGCTGCTGAGAAGAGACATGTCTCTGAACAGGAGGCTGTACGCATGGCTGCTAGGTACCGTGGAGCGCACGTTCCTGAGCGTGAAAGAGGCCTCTCGGCGCTGCTCGTTGGCCCAGCTGTGGTCTTGGCGGCACACTTCCGAGTCCTGGCGTGTGGGAAATCGCCCCCCGTGTGGGGCACGGGCCGGCAGCGTTCTGCCCACACCGTGGCTGCGGCTGGTTCACAGCTACTACTTTAAAAACAGGGAAATAATCAGTGAGATTTTTGACACGCTCGGTTCCATTTTAAGAAGCTTGAAATGCCACAAAAACCTGTAGCTGAACCTTGTTCAAGGGGTAGCCCGTTGCTATGGAGAAGTTTCTCAGGGAGGGCAGGTGAGGGGAACCCACAGACAGGGACTGCGTGTCAAAGAGGGTTCCGCGTGGACAGGCATGTGCGAGGCATAGTGGTGCTTGGGGCACATGTGGGTAACGGGGGCTGAGCAGCCGGGGCACGTGTTTCTGTGAGCGCGTGTCTTGTGTTCCACAGCCTGCAAACTTGGGGGAAAGGAGCCCTCGACTGTCGGTTGGCAGGCCTCACGGGGACAGAGGTCAGGAAGTCACAGCCTGAGAGGGCAGCACTTGCACACATTTCATGAAACCCCACATGCGTGTACCGAGGAAAAGATGGTATACAAAGCAATGGTGGAAGGAGTCTTCCTTTTATTTAAGACTATTTTTTTAGAGGAGTTTTAGGCTCACAGCAAAATTAAGAGGAAGGTACAGAGATTTCCCTTAATAACCCCTCTTCCTGGACAGACAGCCCCCCAGAGTGGGACATGGGTTACAGCTGACGAACCTGCACTGACATGTATCACCCCCCGCGTCCATGGTTCCCATTAGTGTTCACTCCGTTGCACACGCTCTGGGTGCGGACAAATGTGTGATGACATGTATCCATCACCATAGTGTCATACAGGGTATCTCATTGCCCTCAGCACCCTCTGCTCCCAGGCTTTTCTAACCCCCAACACACAGCTCTTAACACCCCTAAGCCAGGAAGTCCGCTTGACCCTTTCTTCCCTCCTTCCCCTGGTGATAAAAGTTCCAGAGCCACGGCATGGCAGCTTAGGAAGGATTTCAAGATGAATACTAACGGGCTCTTTAAGTATTTTTATCCAGAGGGTGATTTTGCTGAATGCACAGCTTGCTCCTAGTGGGGCCTGTCTTGTTGTGTAGAGAGAGGACCCGGGACCGAGCCCAGTGTCACCTCCGACCCCGTAGCCACAGCTGCAGAGCCTCAGGTTCTCTGCTTGAACCGGGGGTGCTGTTCATTGCCCGAGGACCTCCCAGACGTGCCCAAGGCCCAACCAAGGACACTCAGTGGGCATTTTCCCATAGTGCTGTGCAAATACACACTGGCTTTCCAAATGACGCTCATCCCGGTAGCTCCTGGAAATCACACCTGTCGGAGGCAGTCGGCCCGCATTCCTGGGACAGCCCCATCGGCGCCTGTGGGTGTGGGGCTCCGTCAGTCTGCCGCTGAGCGCCGATGGCTGTCACAGGGGCTCGGGCCTGGGCCTGCCGGCGCTGGCTGTGTGTTCTGTTGGGGGAGCTGCATCTTCAGGAATAAATAGCACCGCGCGAGGCCTTGCACGGTCTGAGGCTCTTTCTGATCACAGCTCACGCGCGTGGTCCTTTGCAGGTTCAGACATCAAAGGAAACACCGTCGTGCCGGAATCCGAGATCTCAGACTCTTACGAAGACCAGTCCTCGTATTTTTTTGAAAAATATTCCAAGGATCTTTTAATTGAGGTAAAGAAGCATTTCTGGGAATTCAACCCCAATTCCTGGTCATGTCCTTCAGGGTGTTTCTCTGCAGGGCCTCCGAGTAGACACCGGGCAGGTTCCTCGGGACACGGTTAGGAAAATCCCGTGCGCGAGCTTCGTGCTGTGCGCCTGGCTTTCCTTCCGTCCCAGAGAACAGCCAGTACCGGCGTCCTTCACCGTCGGCGACACCCTAACGTGCGGCTTTAAACGGAACAGGGCCTGGCCGAGCTGCTGCACCAGGAGTTCGCCGACACGGACGCAGAGGAGCGCCACTGCGCGTACCTGAGGCCTTTCCGCATCCTCGTCAGCCTGCTGGACAAGCCGGAGATAGGTACTGTGTGTGGCCGGGCACCCCCACGTGCCCCGTGCGCCGGCCATTTCGGGGGGTTTCACCCGGCGAGGCCCAGTCAGCGCGTTGTTTCAGTCTAAGGGAGTCTGGGACCTCAGAATCCCGGGGTACTTGCGTCACGTTACGTGGTTCTGTGATCACATCTGGTCACCGCCTAACAGTTTGACACACAAGCTTTGAGCATGTTTGTTAGGAAAACCCCTCTGAGCTCTTGCCATCATGCGTGGCCGCAGAGGGGCCCACAGAGCACACGAGGCAGTGACTTTGTAAGAATACTCCCTCATCAAATGTCAGACTTCAGATGGGCTTCCATTTTATTTCCTGGAAAATGGGGGGCCCTCCTCCCTCTTTTTCCCTTTTGACCCAGGGGAAGGTGTGTCTGCCACTTGGGCCTCAGTCTTCTCCTTTGTCAGAGGAGGGGGGTGAACTAGACTCTGGCTCCTAAAGGGTCCCCTCTTCCACCCCGCGGGCCTGTGAGCAGCGGCCGAGAGACGTGGCCTCCGTCTGTCTTGCTTTCAAGAGAAACGCTGCAGTTTCCGTTCTCTTACGACCTTCATGTCTACGCACCGGACGCCGCACTGGGGGAGGAAACCCCCACCTCCCTGGGTTTCGGCCTCGACGGCGCCGTCTGCGCCTCGGGGGTGCCCGCCGCCGGGCTGCTGTTCCCTGTCCCTCCGGCCCCGGGGGGAGCCCTTTGCTGGCTCGGTGAGAGAGGTGTGGGGCCTCTGCGGTGCGGCAGGGACCGTCCGGGCTCCGGGGGTGCAGAGGAAGGAACGCTTCCGGTCACATTAGCGGGAAGGAGGACGCAGGTCCCAGTGTGTGGTCACGGCTGAGCAGCTCCTCCCTGCGGAGTGATTGGCACCCCCATTTAGTGAGGTCTCCACACTTACCTCCAGGCCTCCACACCGGGTGGGCCTGCTCACTGGACCCATCTCACCGAGGGAGAGGCTAAGGTCGACCAAGGGTAAGTCATGTGTCTGGGGCCACCCAGGAGCTGGGATTTAAACTCCGGTGTTGAGCCCCGGAGCCCGAGCTCCTTGGCCAGGACGCTGCCGTGGGCCTGAGGCCGCTCAGACGCGCCAGCCCGTGCCGTTCCTCGGGGTCCACGGGTGAACTTGCATCGCCCGGCGGGGGCGGCTCTGGCTGCTGCTGGCCGAAGTCAGAGCGCGAAGCCTTTATAGTCTCTGCAGGCTGCACCCTGAGGTGCTGCCCACGGGTGCGTGTGCACACCCCGCCCCACCGCCTCAGTCCGCCGGCAGCGGGCCCGGGGGGTTTCCGCCTACCGCGGAGCGGCTGCAGCTCGGGAACGTCATGGTGTCGTCTGAGAAATGGAATGGCTTCTCAGCCTGCACGGGGGGCGTGCTGTGTAACCTGGCGAAGCACTCCAAGGACAGCGTGCGCGGTGGCACTTTGCGTCTGGTTGGTTTATGTCAGGGCCACGCGCCTGGAGCCGTCGAAGGTGTTGCTGCCCGGCTGGGCCCCCAATTGTATTTTCCGGAAGGGACGAATGGCAGGCTTGTGCCCAGTCGGGACAGTCATTTGCTTTGTTTTGTCTGGTCACGTAGTTGTCTGAGAGCAGACACACCGAGAAGCAGAGCAGTGGACGGCGCAGAACGGGCGGCCCAGGGCAGGCACTCAGTTGCGTCCGTCCTCCTGCTCCGAGGCTCGGTCACCGCCTCACTCCCCTCCCCAGCGGGGGCGGCAGAGTTGCCCTCACTTGGGAAAAGGACGCGGCATTCTTCTGCCCTTGATAAAAGATTACCTTGATCTGCGGGCTGCTTTCTGCACAGAGGTTTGACGGAGCTTTCTTTTCTCTGACTTGACCCTGTTTTCCTCCCTCTGGGGACACGGGAGAGCCCGTCCTTGCTGCCCGCTGGGCAGAGACGCCCAGCCACCTCGCAGCTGCCTGCTCAGCCACCACGTTCTCCCAGCGGGTCCCGTCCTCGTGCGACCTTCATAAGCATCAGGATTGCTGGTGTCTGTTGTGGGGCCCGGCTCACGATTAAAAGAATTCTGAGTTTACATTGAGTCATGTCTCTGGCCAAGCTGTTTATGCACATTTAAAACATTGCACATACTTAACCAGTGTCACCCCAATAAAGTCAATAAAAATTTAAAAATAAATAAAAGAGAGCTCAGGATGAGGAAAAAAAACCAGAGCAGAACATTGTGCACCGACCCTGGCTGCTCCAGCGGAGTCTGGCTGTGTCGCCTCTGCCCAGTCCCTGCGTCTGCAGTCAGGACGGCCATGTGGCGTCCGGTCCCGGGGCCACTGCGCGGAGTCAGTAAGCCGGCAGGTACACGATGCTTAGGGTGATGGCCGGCGCGTAGAAGCTTGGCGAAGATGCCAGCCGTTTTCAGGGGCGTTGATCCCCGGCTAGAGGGGTCATCGCCACAGCCTCGGGTTTCTGTGCCTTAGACCGAGCTGTCTGCATGTAGTCACTCTGTGCGCTCCGTGTGTGGGTGTCACTTACTGATTTAAAAACGGGCTGTTCACCTTCCTCTGGCCGTTTTCTTTTTAACTGCAGGGCCCCCGGTGGTTGGGAGTCTGTTCCTGGAAGTCATCCGGGCCTTTTATTCTTACTGCAGAGACGCTCTGGGCTCAGACGTTCAGCTTAGCTACACGCAGAGTGGAAATGCGCTGACAAGGTGAGTGTTCAGCCGCCGCCGGACGCTCTTCCTCCCTCCCTAAGGCCGCGGTCTTGTCCCTGTTGTTTCCTGGGACTGCGAAGTGCTAGGGACCTGGAGGTGCAGCTCAGGTTATCTGGACGACAGGTCTGTCAACGTGAATTGACTGTCCCTATTGAATACTGGGAGGAGCTTCAAAGGAGTTTGATCTAGTCTCTTCCCCAGCCTGGGAAGTGAAAACCACATTTATTGATCAGGTATAAAAAGTTGTTCAACAGCTCTGCCTGGTGTGCTCAGTGGATTGAGCGCTGGCCTGTGAACCGAAAGGACACCAGTTCGATTCTTGGTCAGGGCACAGGCCTGGGTTACTGGCCAGGTCCCCAGTTGGGGGCGTGCGAGGGGGAACTGATCAAAGTTTCTCTCCCTTCCGCTGTCTAAAAAGAAGTAAATAAAATCTTCTTTTTAAAAAAGTTGTTCAACGATGGCATCTGTGTCTCATATACCCAAGTACTGAGTTTCAGGGACAAGGATGGGGTGCGTAAGTTCGGGAAGTGGAGCCAGGAGGTGAATGGAAGGGCACCCTGAGGGCAGGGGGCGTGTGGACTTCAAGTGTCTGGTTACCTATCAGCCCTGTGTTCTGTTTTCGTTCTTTTTTTTAAAGATTTTATTTATTTTCAGAGACAGGGGAAGAGGGGGAGAAAGAGAGGGAGAGAACCTTCACTGTGTAGTTGCCTCTTATGTGCGCCCCCAGCTGGGGACCTGGCCCGCAGCCAGGCCTGTGCCCTGACTGGGAATCGAACCGCTGACCCTTTGGTTCGCAGGCCGGCGCTCAGTCCACTGAGCCGCACCAGCCAGGGCTGTTTTTGTTCTTTTTAAGATGGTACGACCTCTTACTACTTTACTCTTTTTTTTTTTTTTTTTTTTAATAATTTTATTTTTTGGTTTTTCAATTACGGTTGCCCCATTTTTTCCCCATTGCTCCCTGCCACCCAGCCCACCCCTTCTCCTACAATACTTTACTCTTGATATAGTTTCCGTCTGCCTGAATTAGCATTGGGTATATAGGAAATACAAATCAATTGGGAAATTTTTCTGGTTTTATTAATTTTAAGTGTACAAAGAATTCTTAGTGTTTACTTTTTGCTTCCCAAGTAGTTTGTTGTTCTCATGGATATGAAAACAGTATTATTTATATAGTATTATTCATGTAGAATATCCGAATATTTGAAGGTATCAAGAAAAAAGATATTACCCATAACCCCTTCAGAGGAAAACATACATTTTCATTTCCTTCCAGACTTTATATATGTTTGTGTGTGTATGTGTGTGCGTGTGTGCGTGTGTGTGTGTGTGTGTGGAGAAATGCCTGTCTTTTATTTTAAAGATGGAATTACACTGTTTAGTTGCCCCCTTTTTTTTTAAATGCAAGTTGTGAGTATCTCTGCTCTCTTTTCCTGTGGAATGTGATGGTTGCCTTAGAATCCTCGGTAAGGGTTTAATTTAAGAAATTCTGACTGAGTGGCTGTTCTCTCACTGACCGCTCTTTAGGTGGTTTCCACTTCGTCAGTATTTGCAGTGTTTTTCTTATGCTGACATCTTTGTGTGCAAAGCTTTGTGGGATAAACCCCTTAAGTAAAGTCCCTGAGTCATAGAAGATACACATTTTATTTGAAAAACACAAAATCTTGATTTTCTTATTTTCTTGTGTATTTGGAAAGGATACACATTTAAATGTCAGCCAGATTTCTCTCCTGAATGATTGAACCATGTTATTCCACCAAAAAATTATCTAAATGCCTTCAATTGGACTAAAGCTGGTTTTCTATATCACATTCTTTCTACGATAGCTTTAAGTGTATCTCTAAGAGGATTGCACATAACCTTTCCTTTATGAGAACAGTAATATTTTTGTCTTTAACCGAGTTTGCCCGTCTCCCTAGAAATAACTTGTAGATGATAAAATGACTTCGTGTTTCAGACGCGCTGTTCCTGTCAAACAGGGCTTTTCACAGATGTAGTTACAAATGCCCCTGTCCTTTTGCAGCGCCATTAAAGAAAACAGAAATGCCTCTGAGATTGTGAAAACGGTGAACTTGCTGATCACGTCTCTGAGTTCGGACTTCCTCTGGGACTATGTGAGCAGGTGCTTTGAGGATTGCTTCAGGTAGGGACCCAGGCCGGGGCGGTGAGGGTTGAGGAAGGGCGAGCGGGTTCCTGGTTTCACGGCTGCTGCGTGTGGTCAGGTGGCAGGTGACTGGCTGGCGGTAAGCGCTCCCTGCTGAGCACAGAGCAGGAGAGGATTCAGTTAAACTTCTAACAGAATCGAACACACTGCCAGTAAGGAGGTTCGCATCATCTTTGCCAAATAACCCGGGACCTTCTTTATTTATTGACCTCGAACTTCAGGAAGTCCCGAGTGCTTTTTCTAGTCGCGGATGAAAGGCGCCTTCCGTGCAGTCCTCTCGGAGGCCTGATGCCGGAAAGAAGCTTAGTGGTGCGGCTCGTGGCTGGAGAGGGTGTGCGTGACATCATCAGGATCTCATTCCTCAGATCAAAGCGTGAATGCTTTAGCTACTCTGATCAGCTTTGTGTCCCTTTGCATCTGGTGAACTCCACCAGCTCAGAAATTCGGGTGGCGGCATCCTCTGGGAATAGCGTGTGCCACACATGGCAAGTGTGCGCCCTGCACCGAGCCCCCGCCAGGCCCTCCAGCCAGGCTCCCCCCGGGGAGCAGGCCTTTGCCCTGCGTTGGGGGCCTGACGTCACTGCCGCTGACAGCACCCCCGGTCTGCTGGGTGGGGATCCCTTGTGGGCGTGGACTGCCCGCCCCAGCCCCCCAACCGAACTGGCGAAGTTCACATCAGAGCAAACCCGGCTGGGAGACAAGCAGAACCAAGACACTTAGTGATGCTTCTCTGTGTTAAAAGGCTGCAGGCACCAGAGCTTCATGGTTTGAACTAGAAAAGCTGTCTCTCGTTGTGTTTGGGAAAGAACAAGTACTTTTATTGAAAATGAAAGAAACACTTAAAATTACGGGAGAAAGACTTGATCTGTTTTTTTCTCCCGGGACTTCCGCAGACCCGCGAAGCAGGGTCCCGCCGCCGGGAAGTGCGTCAGCCCTCCGCCCACGGTCTCGGAGCTCTGCACCCTCCTCGTGTTCCTGCTGGATGTCATCCCCTTGGTAAGGTCCTCGGCTGCGGAAGGGGGTGCGGGGGGGCTTGACGCTTCCTGTCAGGTTTGTGTTAGTGTTGTGGGCTCACGGAGAAGCAGTCTGACATAAACAAACAGCACTGTTTCAATGTTCCTTTCAACGTGGAGGATGGAGCCAGACATAATCTCCTATATGTTTCGTGTCTTATTGAAAAGAGGTTGTGACTTTGAGCTGAAATCACGTAAACCGGAGGGTGCCCTGCGCGCGCTCCTGTACAGCAGTATTTCGGAGTGGGAGTAAATGTGTATCCTACTTAAAACTCTGTAGTTGGCCACTTTTCTCAAAGGAAACTAATTTTCTTAACATGGAACTAAATGTGGCAGGGATTTTCTATTTTTAAGGGTAAAGCTGCTTGAAAGGAGATTGATCTGTCTGACTCAAAAAGAAATATTTTGTTTTCTGATTTGGGAGTTACCGTGAAACTTCTTTGTGCGCTAAAGAAACTGAGCGTCCTGAGAAGCCGTCGTGAGCTGCACTTTCTCCCTGTGAGGGTGACCTGACACCGCGGTCACTAGACCCGTGTCTCTCATTCCCAGGAGCTGTACTCAGAGGTGCAGACCCAGTACCTCCCACAGCTGCTTGCCTGCCTGGTGCAGCCTCTGGCCGAGGACGCGGCGGCCTTGAGCTTACCCGAGCTCACGCATGCGCTGAGGACGTGCTTCAAAGTGCTCAGCAAGGTCCAGATGCCGCCTTCCTACCTGGACGCGGAGTCCGCCAGCGGAAACTCGGTACGTGCCGGGAGCAGCCCAGATGGTTCTCTGAGCCCAGAGCAGAAAGTGATTCGGGCCGGTTAGGACAGGCGCGAGGACTGGCCCACACGTCGGTCGTATCTCCAGTACTCTCCTCGTGTCCTCACTTTATAAAAGCCTTCCGCGGGGACGTTAACACGCCTTCGCTTTGCCCCGTCCCTGCTCCTCCCCCGCCCCGTGGTTAGATGCGGCCGCTGCCCAGGCCTTCCTCTGCTTGTTGGCACGAGCATCCTCCTGTTTTTAAAAATAGAAGTGAGATAGTAGCTTCCTTGGGCCGCAGGAACAGAGGGCCGCAGACGGAGCGGCTTGAGCGACGGCGCTCTGTCCTCTGAGGCCGTGAGGGGAGGCCCTGCTCCGAGGCCCCAGCTCTGCTGGTTTGCTGGCCGCCCTGGGCGCCCCTTGGCTGCTCAGCACGTCACCCCGGTGTCGGCCTTCAGCTTCACGTGGCGTCTTCCCTGTGTGTGTGCGCGTGCGTGTCTGTGTGTTCACGTCTCCCCTTTCTGTACGGGTACCAGTCACTGGATTAGGGCCACCCTGAGACCTTATCTTACTTTGATCATCTGCAAGGAGCCTCTTTCCAAGTGAGGTCACGTTCACAGGCACTGGGGCTCACAGGCACTGGGCATTGGGACACAGTTCAACCCATAGCATGCACTGACTTGCTTTGCTTGGGGACAGCTTTCCATCCTCGCACGCCCCCAGCTGGGGACCTGGCCGCACCCCCAGGCATGTGCCCTGACGGGGGATTGGGCCAGCGACCCTTCGCTTTGCAGCCGGCATGCAGTGCTGTGAGCTGCACCCGCCAGGGTGAGCCCCCCCTCTGTGGTGCTACCTCGGTGATCTCTGCGCACCCTGCGCAGCTCGTTCAGAGTCACGGGGGTCTCGGGAGGGTCGGTTCCTGGAAACGATCGCAGTCAAATCTATGTTTTTGTAAACGAGGAGAGAGGCTGCCAGGTTGTCCTCTGAAAAGACGGACCCTTACAGTTCCACACGCAGTTGGAGGTGCACGGTCTCGGGATTATCTTTATTTTCTGCTGCGTCTAGGGAGTGGAAGATTCTGCCCTTGAAAGCCGCCGGGCGCAGTGGCCGCAGGCGTGTGAGCAGACCGAGGAGCCAGGCTTCTGAGCGCCATGTCCCGGGCACTGCTCGGGGGGCAGGGGGCCGCCTGAGGGGATGGAGCCTCCGCGCGCAGCCTGGCAGCCGCCTCACAGACAAAATCGCTCCTTTTCTTTCTCCAATAGCTGTTCTCGCTATTGGGGACAGTGACCCTAAGAACTATTTAAGATATATGTAGTCTGCAGATGAAAAAGAATATGTCTCAAAAGTTGCATGATACTCTTATTCTTCCCTAGAAAGCCCCATGGGTTGAAAGCTGAGGAACTTGAGTGTATTGTCTAAGTAACAGCATAAGGAAAGGGGTTGGTTCATTGCAGGATCGCTGTGTCATCCCTTTGGAGAAGCCACAGAAACGCATACAGCAGGCCTCTGAGTGACGTGCCGTTGTAACGGTGAGGAGGTGCCGCGGGGACTTCTCTCTTGTTCCTCTCGGCGAGCCTGTGGCGAGGTTGCGTCCTTATTCGTCGTTTTGCTTAATGTCACAGAACCCACTTATCGATGGCACTGGGGGAGGACTTCCCATACACATAGCTGTGCATGTGTCTTTTATACGTGTGTGTGTGTGTGTGTGCGCGCTTCCAAACTGTTCCAGCTCCCTCTTCTTACTTTATTTCTTCACGCCTTTGTTTTACCCTCAGCCCCATTGCCTCAGTTATATTTTGAAATCTGTCAGAAACTTGTTTTTAACTAACTTTGTTAACGCTGACGCGTCTAAATAAGCAGGTCAAGGCCAGCCTACCCGAAGAGCGTGGCGGGCCGTCTGCCTCCTGCGGGGCCGCCGCCTCTCTCCCGCCTGTGCGCCGTCTCTGTTCTGTTACTCGCTGTGCACAGGGGTCCTCTTGGTGCAGAGAATCACGGTTTTAAGAACCAGGAAGTGCACGTTTACCATTTGCCACATTTGCCTGATATTTGAATCCTCTGGTCTTCCAACGTGCACATTACAAACTTCCGTTTTTTGCAGAGCCCAATAAAACGTGAAAACAGTGAAATGGCCTTAGACACAAAGGCAGTGGTCCCCGGGGATGAAGACGTCCTGTTTCCGGCGCTGAAATCTGAAGACAGCGGAATCGGGCTCAGCGCGTCGTCGCCGGAGCTCTGCGAGCACTTGCGGGTCCCCCGAGTCTCTCCCGAGAAAGACGACGTGTGGAGGATGGGCGGGAGTATACAGAGGACGTTCTTTTGCGTCCAAGAACTGATTGCCAACTTTGCCCACAAGAACATCTTTGGAGCCCCGCTGACGGCGTCCGCAGAGGCAGCCGGGGCCGGGGAGCCCGCAGGCCAGTGGGACGAGGGCGGGCCGCGTGGCCCAGAGCCCGGTGGCAGGAAGAACTCGTGGGAGGCCAGGCCCATCAACATGCCCCAGTTTAAGCAGATGCTCTCAGACTGGTTCACAGTGCGGGGGTCTCCATTCAAGACCAAAAGTGTGCCGCCGCCCTCGCCTGTGCCCAGCAGCGCCGGCCGAACAGAGGAGGGAGACTGGGCCGTGGGCCAGGCGGTCACTGACCTGGGGGCCCCCAGGGAGGACTGCAGGGAGGCCTTCGCCGCAGCCTGCCACCTGCTGCTGGACTGCGCCACCTTCCCTGTCTACCTGTCCGTGGAGGAGACCGAGCGGCTCTGTGACACACTCTTCCAGCTCCCCGGTGAGCAGGCGGCCCGCGAGCACCCACGGGGGGCTCGGTGCTTAGGCCGGTGATGTTTCCAGAGCAGCTAGAATCGTGGGCCAGGGAGGGACCCTGCGCAGTTTCTAACTGACGTGCGTGCAGGTGGCCTATTGGGGAGGCCGGGCCTTGATTTTTAAACATTAGGTGTTGGCCCCTTGGAAGGTCAGCAGCATAAAGGGGGCTCGGTAATGACTGGCAAGTACCCTGTTTCCAGATCCATGCGTTGGTCGCTGGGGCTGCCTGAGCGGCTCGGGCAGCAGAAACGTCTTCCTCACGCTCTGGAGGCCGGAGGTCTGAGGTCAGGGCGGCAGCGGCGGGGCCTGCAGGTCTGGCTCCCAGGGTCTGGCAGTTCCCTGGCTGGGACATCACAGCGCCAGCCTTTGCACGGCGTGCCCCCTGCATGCGTCCCTGTGTTCACGTCGCCTTTGACGAGGACACTTGTCATATTGGACCAGGGGCCCACTGGACTGTGCCCTCACTGTCACTAATCACATCGGCATCACCCCTATTTCTTGGAGTGAGGACCCGAACATAAGAACGTTTGGGGGACACGGTTCGGCCCCTTGCAGACAGTGTAGCAGCTCAGGCTGCCCTGACAAACTGCCGTAGACCCAGTGGCTGAAACAACGGAACTAGACTTTCCCACGGCCCTGGGGGCTGGAAGTTCCAGGTCAGGGCGTCAGCAGGGTGCACTTCCGGGATAGCAGCCTTCTCCCTGGATGCTCACATCCTGGGGGCGGTGGGGGGGGGTCTCTCTGATGTCCCTTTGTAAAGGGGCACTAGCCCCACCCGCAGACCCTGCCTGCAGGGCCTCATCTAACCCTAATTATCTCCCGAAGGGTCCACCTCCAAACCACCGCACCAGGGCCAGGCCTTCACCATGAGTCCTGGGTAGACTGATTCAGTCCATAGCAGGCAGGGAGCACTTTATCCAAGAAGAGGAGGGAGGAAAAGGGATGGAGGGAAGGTGGGAAACCGAGATTTGGTCGGTGGGGATGTCCGGTGCTGTCAGCTTACATCTCCGCGCGCTTTGTCTGCTGCTCTAGCTGCCAGCGATGGGTACCCGCCACCTGTGTTTGCCCTTTGAAGCTAGTGCCATGTGCCCTGCCACCAAGAGAGGTCTCCCCCAAAAGCAATTTGAACTCTATGCCCCAGAGTGTGAATTTTACCTTATATAATTTTTTTTTTAATTTTATTAATTTTTCAAGAGAGGATAAGGGAGAGAGAAAGGGAGAGAAACATCAAGGTGTGGTTGCCTCTCACGCCCCCTAACTGGGGACCTGGCCTGCAGTGCAGGCTTGTGCCCTGACTGGGAATCGAACTGGTGAGTCTGTGGTTCACAGGCCAGCGCTCAGTCCAGTGAGCCACACCAGCCAGGGCTAAGATTTTAGTGGGAATTTTACCATCTCTAAGTTTTTCATAGAAAACGAACGCTTGGAATCATTTCAAAGCCCTGACCTTGACATTGGTAGACCTCAAATACTTTGACAAGCTTATTTGACAAACCAGACCCAGTCTCACTTGCCCTGTGTCCCCAAGCGCTGACTGCACACCATGTCACCACCGGAAGGGCTGGGTGGCTCCGGGGCTCGGGGAGTCTCAGAACCTGCACGCCCGAGCGTCCCTCCCCGGCGGGTCCGTCCGTCCCATCCTCTCTGGTCGCTTCCTTGCAGGAGCCGGCAGCGCCAGCTTCCCGTCGTGGCTGAAGGCCCTGATGACCGTCGGCTGCTGCGGGGCCGACTGTGAGCTCCAGCACACGGCCGTCGCCACGCTGCTGGAGGTGATCAACCACTCCCAGTCCCTGGCCCTGGTCATCGAGGACAAGATGAAGCGCTATAAAAGCTCGGGGTACAACCCGTTTTTCGGCAAGCTGCAGATGGTGACGGTGCCCCCCATTGCGCCAGGAATCCTGAAGGTCATTGCCGAGAAAACAGACTTCTATCAGGTAGTGCCCACCGGGAAGATGGTGGGGGTGGCCTGGGATGTTCTTCCCAGACTGTTTACTGAAAGCTGTCCCCGAGGCCATTGTCACTGTGCTGAAGAAGGTGGTGGTGTTGCTGACATGCAGAGGGGGCTGCTTGGCAGTTTCCAGCCTTGGAGCCAGTTTTCAGGATCAGCAGTTCAGGTGTAACTTGAGAACTGGAAACCACGTTTCCTTAGGAGAAACAGAACTAACTAACGGTCAGGGGCTGGAACCGATCAGTGGTTTGTTTGCTCTGTGCACAGAAGACAATTCTGTCACGTAGAAACAACGGGCCAGGAAAGGCTATCTGATCCAAGCTGTCCCCAAAATATCACAGTCTAGGGGACCTCTTCTCCAATGACCTGGAGGAACGCCTTCAGAAATCCCCCTCCCGGAAATGGGGACCAACCCTGCTTGTGAGCCTCGCCCTGTTGGGTTGGGCGCCCCTGCGGGTGCTCCCTGGGACTCAGGGAGGCGTGCAGCCGGCTGCAGACCCCTTGTGTTTGAGGAGCCGGCACCAGGGCTGGGGAGGTGGAGGAGACTGTCTGTGTCCCGACAGTGAGCAGGCATTGGTCACGGCGTTGTCATGAGAACGCGGACAACCAGTTCATAGAGATAAAGCTGAAAGGCAGCCTGAATCCCGCCCCCCATGGGTGCACCTCACGACTGGCGACCCTCTCAAACCCACTTTCCAAGGGTGCGTCTCTGGAACCCCGGCGCCGGCATGCAGGCAGGCTTGGTTTGTGCTTCTTCAGAGAGTGCGTTACCAGGAGGTTCTTGCTCCAGTTGACCCCTCTCCGAAAGTGGGGGTTCTCTGCTGGTCACAAAGCTCCACGTGTGACCTGCGTCATGGCCTCTGCCTGGATGACTTCTGCTGAGTTTCAGAGTTTGATTTTGGTTTGCTTAGTCGATGTTTCTTTGTATATTAAGGATTCTCATGCAGCAAAAATAAGTAGAAGCCAGTACCTTGCGACCAGGACTGGACAGGCAAGGAGGAAATGGGCGGGTGCTCCCTGTGTTCACATGGTGTCCCCTTTGTCCCAGAGGGTGGCTCGTGTGCTGTGGAGCCAACTGAATGAGGAGACCCGGGAGTATCACGTCACCTGCGTGGAGCTCTTCTACCGGCTGCACTGCCTGGCCCCGATGGCCAGCATCTGTGAGGACCTCATCTGCCACGCCCTGCTGGACCCTGACAAGGTGAGTCTGCAGCCCCGACCTCCCTCCTGCAAGGGTCCCCACTGCAGGGCCAGCCTGTCCCTCTGCGGGCCCAGGGCAGACGTACGTACGTACAGCTGAGGACATTCTGGGGCTCGGTGGACATCTCAATAAATGAGCAGAAGTGGCAGAGGTGTCAGGACCGAAGGCCTCCCGAAGCCCAGTGTCCCCTTCCGAGGCCTGGCAACATGGTCTGTGTCCACCTGGAGGCGCACCAGGGAAATCCGCCCAGACTCCTCTGGTGTGGCAGGTCCCCGGAGGAACCTGCAGAGCTTCTGGGGACGCTGTGTCGGCCCTTTCAGCTCTGGCCGTCCCTCGCAGTCTGGCGGTGTCCTTGTGCTCTAAGCCACGTGGCTGTCACTCCCCAGGGAAGTGCAGGAGAGCCCACCTGTCCTGTGTTTTCCTTCGACCAGAGGCCCACCTGTGACCCTGGGCGGGGTGCACTGTGTCCCGTGTGCGAGGGGAGAGGGCGCAGGCCCTTCCGCCTGCGGGTCAGCCCCCGCGCAGGGACAGGCGCCCTCCGCTGGCTGCGCTGCCGTCCTGCTCCGGAGCCCTCGGGGGTTTTCCCATGGCGTTTGGTGGGACTAAAACAGTGTCCTGTCGGGAAACCAGGCTCCTCACGCCCGCCTGTTTCCTACTCTAGGGAACCAGGCTGGAGGCTCTGTTCCGGTTTTCTGTCCTGTGGCACCTGACGCGGGAGATCCAAGGCATTCGGGTGGCCTCGCACAACCGCTCCTTCGACAGGTGAGGGCGTCCTCGTGATCGCTGACCCAGGACGCAGGGACACTTTGCACAGATTCCTGGTCATCGTTTGGGCTGTGGAGGGAGAGGGGTGGGCCATGGGCCACGTGGCCTCCCATCCTTGACCCACTGCCAGCGGCCTCGTGACCCCCTAGGTGGACGTGGGCCGGATGTGTGAACACACACAGGGGGGACTCGGGGGCCTTCGGTCACCAGGGCAGCTCCGAGAGCCTGCCCCACGGGGCCGGGGTTGTGGGCTAAGGGAGACGGTGTAGATTGGATTGGAGTGGAGGCCACACTGGGCGTGTGTCCTTATAAAGACGTTAGCTGTTCACTGAAGGTGCGAATGTACTGCAGATCCCTTATAATCCAGCTTGTTTTCCGACAGCCTTGTCTCCAGAACTCGAGGGGTGGGGCCTGACCCACGGCTGGAGGGGCCGGCTCATCGGGGTGCCTGGGGCCCCGCCCCGCAGTCCGCGTGACCCGACTGGGGCTGAGGCCTGGGGGTCAGGATTTTAGAAGCTCGCTCCCGCTGGTTCTGGCATGAAGCCTCATCTGCTGGGTCTGCCAGCCCAGCGGGCGCGCAGCCGGCTCCACGGTGCCCCTCCCGCCGCAGGTCCCTGTTTGTCGTGCTGGACAGCCTGACCTGCACGGACGGCGCCATCGGCGCAGCGGCCCAGGGCTGGCTGGTGCGGGCGCTGTCGCTGGGCGATGTGGCGCGCATCCTCGAACCGGTGCTCCTGCTCCTGCTGCAGCCCAAGACCCAGAGGACCTCCATCCACTGCCTCAAGCAGGAGCACTTGGCGGGTGAGCTTGCCGCGCCTGGCGGCCGGGCCAGCTCTGTGTCAGCAGGGTCCCCAGGGGGAGGAGAGGGCGTCCCGGACCCTGCTGCCCGTCGTGACAGTTACGGCGCTTTGACGCGCTTTATGGTTTTGCTGGATTCAGGCAGCGAAGGCACTTCGTCAACTTGTGGGGACTTTTAAATTTTAAGGATCAGATGAACCATCACTTAGAAATGCTAGGTGGTGGGTTTTCCCTAAAAAATGAAAACAAAAAAAACTTGAAGAAATGCAAAAATTTTAGTCATCCATGTTCTGGTAAAAGGTAGCTGATTCCTGATTCTTTTGCTAGAGAAAGCAGAGCAAGGGCGTGCAAGGTAGGAGGCGAGAACGACAGACACCCGCCCAGAGGTCTCCAAAGCCCACGCCGGCACCGGCCCGGGAGACGCGCATCCAGGGCCTGGCGTGAAGTCATGTCCGGGTTGGCCAGGCCAGCTCTTCGGCCCAGGTCCCTGCTCAGACCTGGGGGCGAGATTCAAGCATGCATGACCAAGAGGGTCAGAATCTGCAGGATTTCTTTTCTAGCTGCTGTCTGAGGTTCTTTCCAGCTCAAAAATTCTGTTAACATATAGTCAGAAATGCAGAAGAAATAAGCCTTCGGGGTCGGAGAATCTCCAGGGCACCTGAACACAAGCGAGGGCATCTAGGCGGTGAGAAGAAACGGAAGACTGACATGGCCCGGCCATGCTTCGGCACGAGGCTCAGCCCCTCCCGCCGCTCCCGCACACTGTCACGTCCCGCGGAGACCTGCGGAGACGCCACCGTTTTCTGAGCCCGGGCCCCACAGCCTTGAGTTCGTGTGTTTAGCTCGCCAGCTGGAAACAATGTTGTCTCAGTCTTCTCTTAAGAGACGAGCGGCCTAGCACCTACTGTACATAAGCGCGGATTTGCAAGAGGGCGCCCTCTTTACGAGATTCCTTGCCTAAAACCGTGACTTCTGGTTGTCCATGAGGAAGGTCAGCTGGCCCCCTTCTCCGGGAGGAGGCTTTCCATTCTTCCAGTGTAAGAGAGTGAAGTCCAGAGACTCATGTATAAACTAAGCACCATCCAGAGAAAGACAATACCATGTGATCTCCCCAGTAGGTGGAATCTAATGAACAAAAGAAACTAACAAAATGGAAGCAGAGGCAGGGATACATGGAACAGACTGACAGGTGTCAGAAGGGTGGGCGTGGGGGGCCTGGATGAAAGAAGGGGAGGGGATTTGCCAAAGAACATACATGTACGACTCAAACACCACAGTGCGATGAAGGCCGGGGGGGGGCGGGACCTGGGGCATGAAAGTGGGCGGCATCTTTAATAGTGTCAATAGTAGAAAATAAAAAATAAAAAAACACCTGATAAACAAATAAAAAATGTTTGCCATGTATGGCGGCTACATTTTTTGTTATTCCTTTGTTTTAAGAAGAAAGTTTTAAATCCATGGCTTATTGAGTTTTAAAGTCTCACAGCCCCTCCTGCTGCCTTCTCATAGATTCCCTGAGCAGGGATCAAACCTGCAACCTGGGCATGTGCCCTGACCTGGAGTCGAACCCACAACCTTTCAGTCTGCACTGGCCAGGGCTGATTGCTTGAACATTTTTTAAAGACCGGTTCGCTTTGCTTTTGTCCATCACGTAATCTAGACTCTGGTGTTGTAGTTTTATGGGGGAATTTAATTACTATTGATCTGTCTGTCTGGCTTTAAGACCACGATCACTCAGGAACTAACATACCATCTCTCACCCTCTGTTCTGAAGTCCTTTGTCATTTTGTAATTTCCAGAAGACTTGCACCGTTGGTTTAACAGGAAGAAAACCTCGTCCAAGGAGGCGTGTGGCGCGCCCGAGCCCCAGGAAGGCAGCTCAGAAGACAGCGTGCCTCTGAGCCAGTTCACCCCCGTGGACCGTGAGGCCATCTGGGCCGAGGTGGAGAAGGAACCCGAGACGCGCGCTCTGGGGAGCCGGCTGAGTGAGGAAGATCTTCCCGATGACGCGGACCTTCTGGACGGGACAGCCCATGACGCTCCCGACAGCAGCGAGCACACCGAGTCTGCAGACACGAGCTCCGGCCACACGGACAGTGAGAACACGTCCTCTTTGTCCTCCCCTTCCCACGACCCGCAGGAGCTCAGCAACCCCTCCAGCGGGCGGGCACCCCCCGGGCGCTCAGACTTGCTGGCGGCCTTCCAGGCGGAAAGCCTCAGGTCCAATGCCAAGCTAAGCCTGGTGCGCGTGGACTCAGACAAGACCCAGGCTTCGGAGTCGTTCTCCAGTGACGAGGAGGCCGACGCGGAGCTCCACGCCCTCGCCACGTGCAGGCTGCTGAAGCAGCAGCAGGAGCGGCGGGAGACGACCAAGGCCTTGTTCAAGCACATCCTGCTCTACCTGCAGCCCTACGACTCCCGGCGCGTCCGCTATGCCTTCTCGGTGCTGGAGGCCGTGCTCAAAACCAACCCCAGGGAGCTCATCGAGGCCGTGTCCGGGACCAGCCTGGACACCAGCTCCACCGCGCACCTCAACCTCATCTCCAACCTCCTGGCGCGCCACCAGGAGGCCCTCGTGGGCCAGAGCTTCTACGGGAAACTGCAGACCCAGTCCCCCAACGTGTGCCCCCACTCCCTGCTGGTGGAGCTCCTCACCTACCTGTGCCTGAGCTTCCTGCGCAGCTATTACCCCTGCCACGTAAAGGTCTCCCACCGAGACCTGCTTGGCAACCGGGACGTGCAGGTCAAAAGCGTGGAGGTGTTGATTAGAATAATGGCGCAGCTGGTCTCGGTGGCCAAGTCTGCCGAAGGGAAGACCGTGGAGTCCATCCGCAGCCTGCTGCAGAGGTGCCGAGTGCAGGAGTTTGTCCTGCTGTCCCTGTCGGCGTCCATGTACACGAGCCAGAAGCGCTACGGCCTGGCCACCGCGGAGCAAGACCAGGCCCTTCAGGAAGATGGCCTCTTCGAGGAGAGTCTCATCAACCTGGGGCAGGATCAGATTTGGAGCGAGCACCCCCTGCAGATCGAGCTGCTGAAGCTCCTGCAGGTGCTCATCGTCCTAGAGCACCACCTGGGCCCGGCCCAAGAGGAGGCTGAAAGCCAGCCGGATCTGTCCCGGGAGTGGCGGAGGGCGCTCAGCTTCCAGCAGGCCATCGGCGCCGTGCAGTACGTCCACCCCCACCCACTCACCTCCCAGGGGCTGCTGGTGTCCGCCGTGGTGAGAGGTCTGCAGCCGGCCTACGGCTACGGCATGCACCCGGCCTGGGTGAGCCTGGTCACGCACTCCTTGCCGTACTTCGGGAAGTCCCTGGGCTGGACAGTGACACCATTCGTTGTCCAGATTTGCAAAAACTTGGACGAGCTGGTCAGACAGTATGAAAGTGAGTCTGTGAAGCCCTCTACCAGGTATGGCGATCCCTTGATGCGTTATTACTGCTTTAATAACGGCTTTTGTGATGAATAATGTCTGCTTGGCCATAGAAGCCGGCCGGAGGGAATTATAACCGAACCAGAAGCCAGTGTAGTATTGCTGGGAGTGGGGGGGTGACAAGGGACTGAGTGTCCAGGTCCTCTAGTTTTAATCCCACGCAGCCACACAGCCACCTGGGCTGGCTTGATGTTGCAGGACAGTCAGTCACTCTGTTGTTTTTGCAAATCAGAAACAAAAACGTGACTCACCTTCACAGAAATTCTAAAACATCTAAAAACATTTTTCCAAAGTGACTGCGTGACTAAAAAATAGCACAAATATGCCTGCTGGTGTTGTAGCAGTATTTCCTTACGAGAACCCCAGTTTCTTTAAGGTCGTGCCATCTCTGGTTCCCGTGTGTGTTTGTGGGGGTGAGAATCATTACTGCTTCTTTCCTAAGAATTCTCAGACCCACTTTCTTGTTTCTTTACCAAAGCGTAACCTCCAAAAGGGAAAATATTTCTCCGGATTACCCACTCACTCTTTTGGAGGGGCTGACAGCCATTAGTCATTTCTGTCTTTTGGAACAAACCAACCAAAATAAAAAGGTAAATATTTTTTTCTGAGTTGGGGGCAATTTTATAATATTGTTCTGTCTTCATTAGGTTATGACTGTTTCAAATAAGACATGTTTGTATGTACTGCAACTATTATGCAAATCTATGCATGTATGTAATGCCAGCATCATGCAAACGCGTACAAATTGTGTGCCAATGTAAGGAGTGCACATGTGGTCTGTCCCTCAGTCCGAGCCCGTTATTCCATCAGTAAAGCCGCTTCCCTGATTGTAGGCGTGTGTTTACTTTTCCTACGAGGTGTTTCCTTGCTCTCCTGGTGTTCCTGAAATCTGCGTTGGGGGGCGTTCGAGGTGTAAGTCGCCCTCCCCTGTCCAGCATTGAATTCAGGAAGGCAGCTAAGGCTTCGGGGGAACGGCGGACAGTCTGTCATGTGGGCTCTCCGACTCACAGGCGAAGGCCCCGGTTCCAGGGCTCAGGGTCAAGGTTAGGTAGGGTCAGGGTCCTGCCCCCAGCCCAGTGCACACGGGACTCGCTGAGAAGAGGCTGCAGCCTCGACCGCCTCCGCCAGCCCCGGCCGCCGTTCACAGCGAGGGGAGAGCTGCCCCCAGCGCGGCCGCGTCTCACGTGTCACGTCCCTTTCAGGCCACAGCTGCAAGTGATCCCGCCGACCTGAGAAATGCCAGGAACGCCATCCTGGAGGAGCTGCCCCGGCTCGTTAACACCACGGCCCTTCTCTGGAGCGTTCTCAGAAAGGAGACCCAGAAGAGGCCCGTGGACCTGCTTGGAGCCACGAAGGGGTCCTCTTCCGTTTACTTTAAAACCACCAAGGTGAGCGACTTCCTCTGGGATTCTATTATTTTCCTTGTCTTGTATGTCCCACCAGAAATACATGCATGTGTGAATAATGAAACGTGGTGTGCTCGGGGGAGCTCACGTCGGAAATAAGTCGGAAGTAGACGTCTCCGGTTTGCTTATGACAAGTCATTTTTCTGTTCATAGACCAGAGGCTTTGTCAGTGGCTTTCAGCCTATTTTATTTCTCCTTTGCCTTTTTTTTTTTTAAGCTAAAGATAAAGTCTCTGGGGGTTTGAAGTGGGTTCCTAAAGGCCTCACCTGTCTCTTGCCAGCCCAGCGGCTAAGGCAGTTCACCCCGCATTCCGCTCTCGGAAGCGCCTTGGACATGTGGGTGTGTCAGCGTGGAATGTGGGGGTTTTCTGTTTGGCTCTTGTCTTACCGAGTTTTTGTTGTTCTTGCTGTTGTTAACCCAGAAACACACACCCAGAACCTGCCTGGTTCTCTCTCTCCATGTCGGTCTCTGCCCCAGAGCATGCAGGCCAAGTGGGGGGGGGGGGGGGGGCAGGGGCATCTCCCCTGGCTGAGCGCCCCCGCTGCCAGAGCGGTTCAGGCCACAGGGAGCCAGGCTGCAGCTCCCTGGGACCTCGGGCCAGTTCATCCACCGCCCTGTGGTCCTTGAGTCAGAAGCACAATGCCAGGCAGCGTCCCAAAGCGCCCTCTGTTTGTTAGCATCTTTACATTCTCAGTTACAAACGAGGACCTCGGGGCACAGAGAGTGAGCATGTCTGCTAAACGGGGACAGTGAAATAGACCCAGGCAGTCTTGACACCCAACTTAGATACTGTGATGCAGAGGCCTCCAGAACGTTCTGTCCGCTCCAGGGCTGCCCTCTGAGGGAAATCTGCATTTCAAGCTGTCGCAGGGACTTGCTTAAAGCCCAGGTCTTTTTTTAAAAAAGGGTAAGAAAACCTGTAGGCACTTGATCTCTGAGCCTCAGTGTTCTCATCTGTAAAACGGGTCTGTTGTTAGTATCCCACCTCGTGGGCTGACAGAAAGATTCATTTTGATGATGGCTAACGTTTGTTGAGCACTTAACTGTAAGCCCTCCCTGAAAGACCTCCCAGTAGTCTCACTGGAGCAGAAACCGTGTCCGAATGGAGGGGACATCTCCGTCCCATGCTCAGTGGTATCTAATGTGATACTAAACCCAGGCCCTGGGGACACGGTGAGTGTCCGGCAAATCCGCGTGTCTGGTGAATGTCTCCGTGCCTGCTGCTGTGCCGGGCCCTGATCACCCGCCAGAACAGAGGTCCCTGTCCTTATGGCAGTCACAGGCATTAACTGGCACTTAAAAAATAAGGCTGACCACGCCACAGAGAAGCGCAGGGTGCTCTGACAGCGGGCAGGCAAGGAACCCGCCTGGGTCTCAGGCCGGCCTTCCTGAGGCAGGGGTGGGGCTGCGAGCCAGGTTGGGAGGACGTGGCCGGGGCAGGGGTGTCGGGGGCTGCAGACCTGCCGGATTTGCAAAGGAGAGGGCAGCGTCAGGCCCTGAGAAAGAGCCAGGTGTCGTGAGAGGGAGAGCGGGAAGTGATCCAGGGTGTCGCGGGTTTGGTTTAAATTGATTAACTAATAAAATTAGTTAAAGGTACTTATCTCTAGAAATTGAAAAACGTCTTTCCCAATGAATGTAAGCCCTTCCTGGGCTGACGGAGAGAAGCAGGGACTGACTGTGGGGTTTGGATGGCGACGGAGCCCGCTCTGCTGCCTGGGCTCCCCGTCCCGCTCTCGGCGCAGCACGCGGTGGCTTCCTGCTGTCCCCGGCCCTGCTCACAGCTGCTCCAGGGCAGCGTCCTCGCCTCCTCGCTGTCTGCCTTTCTGTCCACCCAGTCGGCCCCCAGGCACCTAGAGCCCTGCCCCACACCCAGGGCCTCCAGGAGGAGCTCCGATCCTCCTGTCCCCACGGTGCTGGGAACCCCGACCCACACGGCCCTGCTTCGGGGTTTACTGCCGGTGAGGGTCAGGTTCAGGGACACGGGAGCCCTGACACCGCTCTGCCGTAACTGTTGGTTTTTCTTTCCCCATTTTTCAGACGATACGACAAAAAATTTTAGACTTCCTGAACCCCTTGGCAGCCCATCTCGGAGTTCAGTTGACAGCTGCTGTCGCGGCCGTGTGGAGCAGGAAGAGGGTTAAACGCCACAGTAAGACGAAGGTGAACTTAAACAATCAGAGGAGTGGCTAAACATACCCTGACCAAAGTGGCAGAAGGTCCTGAGTGATCAAAGGTGACATCGGAGGCCAACATGGGAAAATATTGACGGAGTTTCACCGTTTTAAATGCAGAGATGGTGCAGCTGAGTCTCAGGACAACTAGCTCTCTGGGCTGGGGGGGCGGGCAGTGGAGCGCACCCCGCCTTTTTTCTGTTTAGCCTTTTAAACTTACTACCTAACGACATGCACACAACGTCTATAACGTGTATGTTTCAAAGACCAAAGTGCTACCCAAACCCACCAGCTCTCTCAAGGAAGGGGTCGTGATCCTGCCTGTGAAGACCCCGCAGTACCTGGCAGTGGTGCCATTCTATAGCTCTTTGTTTTAACCATTTTTTAAAGACTATAGTTTTAGGTTTACAGCAAAGTGAGAGGAAGGTACAGAGAGGTCCATGACTCCCCTCCCTCACACAACCTCCTCCGATGGTCAGTATCCCCCGATGATCCCTCATCGCTGCCTGAAGTCCATAGTTACTGTTAGGCTCCCTTAATTTGTAGAAATAGGATTTGTCCATGATGGTAAGGAAAACTTAGATCGCCACATTCCTGTGCCTGAACTTGAGTTTGCACTTCGTCGTTCTTCAGCCACAGCCTGGTCTGTCCCAAAGCCCTGCATGGGCTCAGTGGACCTGTTTGTGCGGAACCAGCATCCCCCTTCCTTCGCTCCCTCTCCCGACCATCCAGGGTCCTACCTTATACCCCGCCTCAGGTCTTTCCCACCCCCCAGTGTCATCTCAGCGCCCAACACAGGCCCCTGTTCCCTGGGGAGGCGGGAGGGGCTGGCGGCCCAGGCCACACTACTCTGCGCCTGTGCATCCTTCCCGGGGATGGCCCTGATGCGCCAGGTGCACATGCCCGTGTCGTGGAGACTTCCGTCATCAAAACGTATCTCCCACAGCGGGCGTCCTGCCAAGGCTGGCTCCCGGGAACTGGATTATCAGTGTTTCTTCTTGCCCTTGGGTCTTCAGGCCGTGTCTCGATGCCAACCTATTTGCTTCAAATTCAGTGTGTCTGTTTCTAAAATGCTTTCTGAGCTGCAACATCCCAATCCTGCTGGCCTGTCCTCAGATGCACCTTTTGGTCCCAGTTTGGATCAGATACGAATGCTTAAATGATTAAATGCGTAACCCTTCATGCCCCATAGAGTCGTTACCCCGTTTTCACTTAAATAATTAAAAGACGAGAACAAACCTCTTTCTCCAGAGGCAGCCCTTACAGAATCCTTTCCGTGGTCCGTTCTTACTTCTTGTTTTCTGTCTGGTTTTTTTCCTGGCAGATTGTCCCGGCAGCAAGTGCGTCCCAGCTGACCCTCGTTGACCTGGTGTGCGCGCTCAGCACCCTGCAGATGGACACGGTGCTGCACCTGGTGAAGGAGGTGGTGAAGAGGCCGCCGCAGATCCGTGGGGACCAGGTCGGGAGCCGGGGGACCCCAGATGAACACGGGCTGTTCTCATAACTCCACATCCTACTAGTTGTGTCAGGGAGGGAAATGAGTCACCAGAGCAGCTAGGAATTTGGGTGTAAAACGGAGGCATTCCTCCTGGGCTCTGGAGACAGGGCGTGAAATGCTCCCCACGGGCTTCGGTGGGCCTGCGTGAAGCAGGGACTCCTTGTGGTCAGGGACCGTCTTTCATCCTTGGCTCCCTGCTGCGGAGTGCGCACCCAGTACCGGGTTCCCATGAAGTACCTACTGGGGACAAGTGGAATGACACCTTTACAAGGAGGAAGTGGCCCTTGCTTCAAGGAACTTGCAGCCTAAAATATGTCAAAGATAAAGCCAGACACCAGTTAAAGGGCGTAGGACTGATTTTATTCAGTAACTGCTGTGGGAGAGGTGAGAGATGAGTTCAGTTCTGATTCGTGCAAACAGAGGTGACCTGGTATTTTAAGCAGAGAATCAGGGGCGCAAAGAGGGGGAAAGGACAGGGGCCCCAGCAGACTCGGAAGCGGGGAGTCGGGCAGCGTGGTTAGGCCATCCAGGTTTGCTAAGGTGCTTGCCGAAGGTAGGCTCCTACGTGCCCACGAGACTGGGAGACAGGGGCCCTGTCTTTCTGGGTGATAATTCTAAGAGAGGCTTGCAGGTCCCCAAGAAAGACATTCCTGGGTTATAGGAGGTGCATATACGTCTCAAAGGCACAGGGGAAGGATTCATAACCTACACTTTCCTTCACAGATGCTCTAAGAAAGGGGGATGCAGAGCCCCTCGGGCTGGCTGAACGGATGGCCAGTTAATTGTTTAGGTGCCTCAGGTTTTCTCAGGCAGGTGTTTTCAGGGGGCTGGTGGGTCCTCATCCTGGGGTCAAGGCCTTCAGCTGCTGGCAAGCATGCTGCCGTTGTTCACATCTCTGAGGACTGGGAGACGACAGAATCGTTTCTGCTAAAGGGTTCAGTCCTTCCAGGCCAAAGTCAAGGCCTAGCTGAGAAGAGGCCTTGGAGGAGTCCAAATAGAGTTCAGTCTGTTTTATTCTAGATTAATTAAATTGGTTTAAAAAACTGGGTATTTCTTTCAATCTTGAAATAATCACCTACGTTCAAGTGATTTAAAATTATATAGTTAGGAAAATTTAAAGACATATTCCCCAAACGAAAATGAATGGAATGGACAAAGTGATTATTAAAATATGTTACTCAGACTTCTGGTCAAGATGGAGGCATAGGTAGACATGCTTCACCTCCTTGTGCAACTGTAAAAAAAATTACTGCCAGATCTTAAAATCAAATAGCAACCAGAACCATCAGAAAATCGAGCTATATTTTATTTCCGACTTCCGGCCAAGATGGAGATGTAGGTAGACACACTGTGTCTACTTCCACAACTAAGAAGGAACACAACTACCTCAAAACTAGAGACAACCAGAAGTTCCAGGAAATCGAGCTGCATGGAAGTCCAACAAACAAAGAAATAGAGAAGAAATACTCATCCAGACAGGTAGGAGGGAAAGAGCCGGGGCGGAGAGGACACGGTGTGGTGGTGGTGACAGCAGCTGTGGCAGCCCAGCGGAAAACAAAGTCACACGTTAAAAAAAGTAGGAAAGGACACCTGGAGAGTGCTGCCAGTACCAGACCAGGTCGTGAAGCTCACAGATCTGACGCAGGGAAAATAAAGCCTCATCGATTCTGACTGTGCAGACCAGTGGGAGTTGGGGTGGAGGCAAAAACTGCCGGTCTCAGCAGAGTCCACTTGTTTAAAGGGCCCCCACGGTCCTAGAACATTCGCAGACCCACCCACTCTGGGAACGACAGCCAGGACAGCAACTAGAGTGGCGCCAGTCCCATACAGAAGTAGAAGAGGTGGCTGGAAAAGGGGTGAGTGCTAAGCAAGCAGCATTGTTCCCTCTCAGACCCTCCCCCACATACTGTGCCACAACATGGTGAAACGGGTCGCCCTGTATGGACAAATACCTAAAGCTCTGTCCCTTACAACGTAACAGGAGCGACAGCTCTACCTAAGACACAGAGGCAAACGCAGGAGCCTGTCAAGTTGAGGGAACAGAGAAGTATGGCCTAAAAGAGGGAGCAGATTAAGGTTCCAGTGGGACAACTAAGTGACGAGGAGATAGCCAACCTAACAGACACAGAGTTCAAAACACTGGTGATAAAGATGCCTACAGGCTTGACATATGCTTGAGTATGGAAGACGCACAAGGAAAGAAGTGAAGGCTATGCAAAATGAAATGAAGGAAAATCCACACAAAACCAATGGTGAAGGGAAGGAAACCGGGGTTCAAATCAATGATTTAGAACATAAGAAAGAAATAAACAATCAGTACAGAATGAAGAAACAAGAATTGAAAAAAGCAAAGATAGTCTTAGGAACCTCTGGGCCAACTTTAAACATGCCAACATCCGTATCATAGGGGTGCCAGAAAGAGAAGAGGAAGAGCAAGAAATTGAAAACTTATGTGAAAAAATAAGGAAGGAAAACTTCTCTAATTTGGCGAAGGAAATAGGCATTCAAGTTCAGGAAGCACAGAGGGTCCCAAACAAGCTAAACCCAAAAAGGACCACACCAAGACACATCATAATTAAAATGCCAAAGGTTAAAAAGAGCATCTTAAAAGCAGCCAGAGAAAAGAGAGTTACCTACAAAGGATTTCCTATAAGACTCAACTGATTTCTCAAAAGAAATTTTGTAGGCATGATGGAACTGGCAAGAAGTATTCAAAGTGATGAAAAGCAAGGACCTACAACCAAGATTACTCTATCCAGCAAAGCTATCATTTAGAATGGAAGGGCAGATAAAGTGTTTCCCAAACAAGATAAAGCTAAAGGAGTTCATCATCACCAAGCCATTATGTGAAATCTGAAAGGGACTTATTTAAGAAAAATCGGATCAAAACTATGAATGCTAAAATAACAAACTCACAACTATCAACAACAGAACCTAAAAAATAAAAATAAAAACAAAAACAAACTAAGCAAACAACCAGAATAGGAACAGAATCATAGGTATGGGGATCATTTGGACGGTTATCAGCTGGGAGGGGGAAGGGAAAGACATGGGGAAAAGGTGCAGGAATTAAGCGTGATTGGTATGTACAAAATAGACGGGGGGACGTTAAGAATAATATAGGGAAGGGTGAAGTCAAAGAACTTATATGCACGACCCGTGGACATGAACTAAGGGGTGTGGGATTGCTGGGGGGAAGGGAGGTACTGGGTGGAGGGGAGCAAAAGGAAAAGAAATTGGAACAACTGTAACAGCATAATCAATAAAATATACTTTAAAAATAAATAGGAACAAATAAAAAGAAAGAAGGAAAGAAAAAGAAAATCAAGCTATATGGAAGTCTGACAACAAAGGACTTAAAGAAGTCACATTCATCCAGACGGGTAGGAGGGTCAGTTGCAGAGACGGGACGGAGAGGTGGTGTGGCTGGGACAAGTGGTAGTGGAACGGATGGTCCCACATTCCCGTGTGGTGGATAAAAATCTGAAGGGACACCCTAGAAGCGAACGATCCCAGCCCAGGCAGACAGCATAGCCCAGGGTTCCAGCACTGTGAAGATAAACCCCCATTACCTCTGTCTGTAAAAACCAGCAGGCGTTGAGCAGCAGAAGAAACTGCTGGATTTTTGCGGCATACAGGGCCCACACGGTCTTAGGACATGCGCAAACCCCAGGGCAGCAATTGGAGGGGCGCCAACCGCATACAGGAGGTGGGTGAAGTGACTGGAAACGGGGTGAGTGCCAGGCAAATCACCAGAAGCCAGGCAGCAGCACTGTCCCCTCTCCTAGCCCCAGCCACAAACAGCCACAAAGCAGTGAAGCAGGTGGCCCCGCCCTGGCAACTGCCTCACACTCTGCCCACAACTTACAGGGGCCTTTGCTACATAGGCCACGCTACCGAGGGAATCAAAGCTCTACCTGATGCACAGAAACACAGGCAGGCCGCCAGATGGAAGGGGCAAAGAGGTAGGGCCTAAGTGAAAGAACAGAACAAAACCCCAGAAAAGAACCCAAGTATCCATCAACAGATGAGCAGATAAACAAAATGTACATTAATACAACGGGATATTACTCAGCAGTTCTGACACCCGCCGCCACCCGGATGAACTTGAGAAGGCGATTGTGCTGAGTGAAAGGAGCCCGTCACGAGAGGACAAATGTTACACGATCCACTTACGAAGTCTCTAGCGCAGTCAGGTTCCTAGAGACGGAGACTTAGAGCGGCGATTGCCAGGGGTGACCGTGTTCCACAGGATCATAGTTCCCGGTGGGGAAGAAGCAGCAGGTCTGGAGGTGACAGTGGTGGTTGCCCCCAAATGTGAGTGTGCTGAATGCCACTGAGCTGGCACTTTAAAATGGTTAAGATGGTAAATTTTATGTGTGTTCACCACGATAAACATTTTCGTAAGAAAAGGAATATTGTGTGTAGACACTAAGGTCATCACACTCAAGATGGTCAGCAGAAGCTGAATGTGGAATCAGAAATGTTTTAGGCTGCTTTGCACCCCGTGGTGAGAAAACGGACCAAGACTGTTTTGGCAGCTGGTGCAGCTCTGCCGGCCTCGGAGCAGGACTCTTCTCTTGGGGCCTCTCCTCTGGAAGGGCCTCTAGCCTGTGGCCCAGAGAGGCCTCTGCAGGAACGTCCTCGCTGGGAGGCCTGGCCCTGCCTGGCTCCTTGCACGTCAGTGACGCGCGGGACCCGGTGACCCGTCCCCGTCGTTGCCCTCGTTTGCTGAAAGTCAGCCTCGTGCGTCGGTGAAACTTGGGCCTCCGCCAGCCTGTGTTCTGGTCGGCAGAAGAGAGAAGCCTGCCTAGAAGTTGGTGCTGGGAGGCCAGGGCACAGAACCAGCCAGGCACTTAAGGAATCAACGTGGAATGACCACGGCAACCTCCACACGAAATGGAGGTCCGCGGAGGGTCTCCCACGAGGGTCCGGTAGTCTTGTTGCCCTTCCCTCGGATACATTAACATGAAAGTAACTTGACCCTGGAGGACCGGGGCAGGGATGCAGGGGCTGTAGGATCCTGTGTGGATCCCATGGTGACTGAGCGGGTGTCAGGCCAGGGGGTTGACTCTCCACCCTGGGGGCTGTCCTTATGAAGCGTGGCAGGAGAGCGGCCCCCGGCAGGCAGTCGGAGCAGGAGCCTGTAGGTCTTGTTTTCGCACAGTGCTCGAGTTTCTACACCTGTGGCTTCTACCTCCAGGCTAAGAATAACCAGGCCTTAACTAGGTTTTTGACTGTTCCAATAACAAAATCACATTTTGTGGTTAGTTCAGCCAATTAGCTCTACTTCTGTAATTTCTACAAATAGCTGTTCCCAAGCAAGGAGGAAACCAGTGTTTAAGTAATTCCAGCCCCCTGAGGTTTGGGAAGGTTGCCAGGGCGGGGCTTAAGGGGATTCCTTGAGCTGAGAATTAGAAGCTTTCATCGCTGGTCGTCTGTAGCTGGTCACAGGTGTCCAGAAGGGTCCACATTGGCCCCCACTCTTTGCTCTGGGGGCTCAGTTATAATCCCACATTCTCCCCGGGTGCCTGTGAGGGGCCCGAATGGGAAGGAGGGGAACACAAAGGGAGTGGCTCTGGAGGTTGACCTGAGGGGCACTCATGGTTAGGGGCCCCGTCGGATGCACTCGCTTTGGTTACACGCGGGGATACCTCCGCGTCCGTTGTTACGTTTGAAAGGGTCTCTCGCTGAAAACCTTCGCCTTGTTAGCATGTGGAACTTCTCGCTTTGCGCTGGAGTTCTGGGCGAGCCTCACTTCCTGCCAGCCTGGCATCACGGGCTCTGCTTTTCCTTCCAGAAGCTGCCGCTCGTGGATGTCCCGGTCCTGCAGTTCTGCTACGCGTTCGTCCAGAGGTAACGCAGCCCAGAGCCGCATCCCCGCTGCAGAGGGTGCGGCAGTGATTGCAGCTCATGCCGCCGGTCCCCGTCCTCACTGCTGGGGAGTCCGAGCGCGGCAAACACCCTCGCGGAGCCCTGACTGCGCCAAGGCGCAGGCTGCCCGGGTGGCCTCCCCTGTCCTCCTCCGGAGACCTGACCTGACATTTTAAAATCCACGTGCTGTCTGCTGAACGCTCCGTGTCAGCAAAGCTTTACGTGAGGCCCGGTGAACGTTCAAAGAAGTTTGCATTACACTGATACCAAAAAAAAAAAGTGTTCGAGGCCCACACGCCTTTTAGAAAAGGAGAAATGGTTGCGTTTGGGGCTTCCCCGCGTGCCCTGCCAGGCAGCTTCTGCCCGGGTTCGCGGCTCGTCTCCGCGTTGAGTAGGCTCAGTCGCGGGAGTGTGGGAGCCGTTCCGGCCTTTCTCTGGGGCCCGGAGGGAAGCCTTGCAGCTCCTCGGGCAGATCTCGCCGCGGCCCCTCCCCTGGGTGCGGCATCCTCTGCTGCGGCAGCTAGGGCCCAGACCCCCCCAGGAGAACCGGGGTCCTCTCCGTCTCTCAGGGGTCTCTCTCTAAGTAAATCTGACAGTTTAAGCCCCGGGGGAACACAGTTCACGTTCCGCAGTTCTCCCCACTCACCACGTCCTGACGTCCCGGGGAGGGAAGTCGCCGCTCAGAGCCCCAGGCCCCCCTGCCTCTGGGGTTAAGTCCAGACCAGTCTGGACCCTTGACCCCCAGCATCGCGTTAGCTCTTTCCCCCTGGAGTTACTGAGCTGTCACGGCTCGTGGTGGCTCCCGTGGTGACAACAGCGGTGTCTGTTACCGTGGCCCCAGGGACACAGGCGCTTCCACAGCAGCTGCAGATCAGATGCCGCCATCCTCCTGCAGAGGGGGGCCTGCCACGGTCGCTCAGGAGCCAGTCGGGGACCAGGACACGAGCCTGGGCCCCCCTCCCCCAGCGGTGGCTGTGCTGTGTGACCTCGCTTTGTGGCAGCAACCCCGAATCTTCCTCCCTCCCCATGAGGCCTGGCCTGAGGGTTGCTGAGTATCAGCTTCTCGTGGGTGACTGTCCCCAGTGTCCTTGGAGGAGCCGAGTGGGGGTCTAGACAGGCCCAGATGCTCGAAGACGGTCCTCTGGGTTAAGACTTATTTTTATGGAGGAGCAAACCAGGAGCATCTGATTTGGCGGCCAGGGGATTTCAGGTCTCCCAACGCCAAGTTCTTGCCAGAGACCGAAACCTCAGCCTGTGTCCATTGTGCTTTAAAGGACTAACAGATCGGTCGTGTACGCCCTCTTCCCTCCGCCTCCCAGCTGTCGGGACCCGAGATCGGCTTGGAAGGAAACGTTTTGTTTGACTTGCTCACGGTTGGGTGTTTTTCCTGTGTTTCTGACACTAGACTCCCAGTCCCAGCCTTGCAAGAGAACTTCCCCTCCTTGTTGGGTGTGTTAAAGGAGTCTGTGCAGCTGAACCTGGCTCCCCCCGGGCACTTCCTGCTTCTCAGGTAGCGTGACCCCCTTCAGTGACCCCACCTCTGCTGGAATGTATCACATTTCTGCAGCGTTCCTGGTCTGAAGCCCGTTGTCTCTCCACAGCATGCTGAACGACTTCGTGGCTCGAACCCCCAGCCTGGAAAGCAAGAAGGACCAGAAAGACCTGCAGGTCTGTGTGTGAGAAGCGTAGCAGGTTCTTACTGCCCCCGGGGGCCGTCCGCCTCCGAGGGTTTCGTGGTGCCCCCTGGCAGGATCGGCTCCTCTCTCTCTTCAGACCACGCGTGTTCGCAGGTCTCACTCCCTCTGCTTTTGTCCTCAGGGGGCTTGGAACTTTCCTGGCGACGGTGCTCAGCTTGAGCGTCTGCTGGGGAATTTCCCAGCTGCCCTCTCCTGTCCGCTGTTGGCACGTGTACATGGAGCTGACCCTAGGCGTGATGGGCATAAGTAACTTATCTCCCTCACACCTTCTTCCCCTCCCTACTTAGCGCAGGACACACTCATGGGAAATTTCAGGAATACTGAACATTAAAGGCGGAACTTACCCAGAGGAGAAGGAAAGTCTTGTTCTTACAGTGGAAGCAACTCTGAATAGATGTAGCGATGGAGTTATAAAACAACTCGTTTTTAAGCCGTTATAATCACTGATGGAAGGGCTTTTTGAGTCCAAGACTTTGCTGGAAGCTGGGATGGATGTTTTATGGCTTTGGCAGTACTACGGCCCGTGGTCAGGGTCTGCTGGCACCTGTGAAAGGTCTGTCCAGGCCCCAGTGCTGAACCACTGCGCGTCATCAGGAAGCCTTTGGCCTCGACTTGGAGAGAAGAAGCATCATCAGCGTGCAGGCGCCGCGCCCGGTCCTGGGGCAGCACCTGCCCAGGCGCACCTGGAGGCCCTTTGCCTGTAGCCAGCCCCTCCCCCTGCAGAGCTTTGGGCTCGGGCGCACCCCCTCGCCACCCAGCAGGCAGGTGTGCTCCCCCTTCACGCCCAAACACAACCGCCACCTGCCGGGCTTGCAGGGGAGTCAGGATCGTTTGGTCCTCAGGTATCAGGAACCTCCAGCCGCGCCCAGCTGGTGATGCTCGGTGACACTGGCCTGAGGAGCTGCCCGTGTTCCCGCCTCTCTGTCCCCACTGCTAGAGCAAATCCTCCGCTCATCGGACCCCTGACGTGGGTGACTCCTCCCTTCACCCTCATCGAGTCCATTTCTGTGTTTTTTCCCCTTGTGATATTGTTGGAGGTTCATTCTAGCAAAACCTCATGGTTCCAAAGAAAGCAGAAAAGTAATCTGCTGGGTGCAGTGTGCAGCCGTGACATCCTATTTACACTGTTTTCTCTCCATCGGCCGGAGCCGTGTGTACAGTCAGCCGCTCCGTGCAGGTGGCTGCTGAGCACCTGCATGTGGCTCGTCAGCTGCAGGTGCCGTCAGCGTAAAGGACACAGCGGTGTCAGAAACAGCCCCACAGAAGAGAATGCGGAACGCCGTTAGTTATTTCTGCGCCGATTCCGTGTCGGGGCTCTTCTGGGTACATTGGGTCCAACATGACCAGCATGTTTCTTTCGACACCTTTCGCTGCGGCTCCTGGGAAACGTCATACTACCCACGGGGCTCTCAGGGCCAGCTCACATCGTATTTCTGTTGCATGTCTTCCAGGGACTTCAGGTCCTTTTTCTTAACGAACTGCCTTTCCCCTTTCTCCTGATTCCTCCTAGGAGGTCACTCAAAAAATCCTGGAAGCTGTGGCGAACGTCGCTGGCTCCTCCTTGGAGCAGACCAGCTGGCTGAGCAGGAACCTGGAGGTGAAGGCCCAGCCTCAGATCCTTCTGGAAGAATCTGACGCCGAGGAAGATTTGTGCGGTAGGTGTTGAAGGGTCAGAAAATGATGCCTGCAGCCAGCTGGTGGGACTGGTTTCTCCTTAAAAGGAAACTCTGTTTTTACTTCTTAGAACATATTATACATGTAATAAACAGGCGGGTCCCACTAATGGTGTCCGGAGTAGCGTGCTGGCGGGTTAGGCCCTGACAGAGCCACGGAGGGAACTTCTTGGAGCAGTTTGCATGGACTTGGTGATAGACATCTGCATGGTGTGTGTGTGCGTGTGTGTGTGTGTGTGTGTGTGTGAATGTATGTTTCCGTGTGTGGAGCTGCAGACAGAAAGAGCATAGCAGCAGAGTTGTCAGGCAGTGTACACTGTCTTTCATTCCCGGCTGGTCGTTTGTCATTGCCCGGGATGCGAAGGTGTTATAAGGGACAACACACAGGCCGGGCACAGCCTGGCCTGGTTACTAGTTAGCTTGGGGCTTCCTTGGAACACAGTGAGGCAACTCATCCGTCTACTCAAGGGACCACTGGTCAGCCAAACATTGTCCTGGAAAGAGTCTGAATTCAGTGCAGTAGTGTAGATGGTCAGTTGCCGGTGCCCCAGAGACCACCAGACAAGTCTGTCGGTCACGCAAACCTTGGGTTATTGGACCTGCAGTGACGGAGGAACTTGGCAGAGTCCAGGAGCGCCTCTTCGGGGGCAGTGGGGGGGGGGGGGGGGCGGAAGTGAAACCGAGGGCAGCTCCCGGCCCGGCCCTGCTGCCACCACAGCTCAGCCGGAAAGCAGGGACAGGGCTGGATGACAACTGCTGTTATCACTGGGAGAGGCCAGCAGGCTGAGAAGGCGCGGGTTAAAGCCCTAACAGCCCCCCTCCCTACCGTGACCTTTCAGAAGCACGTTTGTACAGGGGAATGTGGGGATTTGGGGGGGGGGGCATTCCTAGGGGGAGCGCAGACGCGCAGAGGAGCTGTTTCTCTCGGGAGCAAGGGGAGCTGATGGGGAGTCGCACAGCCTCTCCCCGAGCTCGCTCCCTTTGTTCTCCCTGCTGGCCTTTGACCTTGGCGCTCCCCTCCTCCCCGGACACCCGTGGTTCCTGGCCAGGGAGGCTGCGTGTGCTCTGGTCAGGGAGGGGAGGGGTGACCGCGCGCTCAAGTGTCCTTGCGTGGGGGAGATAAGGCTCGCAGCCCCCAGCTGCCCGGGAGTCGCTCAGGGTGTCTGGCCTTGTTTAACTTCCTTGTCTGCGTTGCCCCATTCCACCCGCCCAGGAATGTTCCCAGCTTCTCCCTGCCCTGCCTCAGGAGGGTCTCGGCTGAGTGGTCTGTGGCAGATCTCTCTGTGTGGGACCTGGCTGGGACCGGGCAAAGTGAGTGACAAAATGCCTCTGGACCGGCAGGCACAGCGGAGGGCGGGGGCCAGAGTGGGTCTTGCTGACCATACGGCTCGTTGTGATACGCAAACTGTGTCGGCTGGTGTGTAGTTATTCTTTCGGGGCTACGTGTATCTGAGAGGAAGTAGTCATCTTTGCTGCTAAGCAGGATTATTTCACACAGGGACTGGAAAGTGTGTCCAGTCCCAATATTGCTTAACGTTGGACGGGAAAACCGGCCTGGGCTCAGTTTGATTTGCACAGGGCAGAAAAACACACGAGTCCTCAGCGACCCAGTGCTCACCACAGAGCAGGTGTTGGAAGCTGTTCTAGCAAGTTCGTTATCTGATTATCATCAGCAATAGTGACGTCAGCAGCAGTGACACAGAATTTGTGGTTTTTACTCCACGGGGGGAGAAGTGTCGGGAAGGTGGGCTCTTTCCTTTTGCAGGTGTCAGAAATCCACTTCCCACTGACAGACACAGAAACCACACAAGACGGGCTGCCTCACGTGGGAAGCGCAGGCGTGGGTGCCCGGTTCAGGCCGGGCAGGCGCAGGCGCCCAGATGGGGTCAGTCAGGTCTCACGAGGGGACTCTGGTTGGCTCCTTGGGCCGCGCAGCTGACCCGGAGTGGGGGAGGGAGGACCGGTGCACGGGGCCACGGGAGCCGGGCTCCCACCCGAAAGGGGGTCTGTGCCCAGAGGAGGAAGGGGCGCTGGACAGGCCGTGGTGCCACCCCCAGCCCTTCTGCCTTGTGTGTTTAGTATTTGAGTGGTTTGCATAAGAAAAAAAATAATTATACTCTGCAGTGAAGATACTGGTATACTGTTACTGGCTGATACAAACCGATGACTATGCTTCTCAGGCTGTGCTTACGGTGTTAGTTGTTCTAGAAAAAGAGCTCTTGCATCTCCTTGGCTAATTAGCCCTCGGGTGTTTCGGTCACGTGTGCTGATAACAGGGTGACCTGTGTCTCCACCACCTGCCCCGCTGTGCTGCCGGTGGCCAGTCGAGGGATTGGGTCTGGCTTTTGTGCAGTAATTACCTTTACTGTAGTAATTACCTGATTTGATTTTAGAAATCATAGTATTCTAAAAGTATGTTTTTAATATTTTATTTATTCTTTTAAGAGAGAGGAGAAGGGAGGGAGAAAGGCAGAGAAACATCATTGATGGTGTGTGCCTCTCGTGCGCTTCCAACCGGGGACCTGGCCTGCAACCCAGACGTGTGCCCTGACCGGGAATCAAACCGGCGACCCTTTGGTTCACAGGCCGGCGCTCAGACCACTGAGCCACGCCAGCCGGGGCGGCAGTCACAGCATTCTGCAGGCTGAGGTGACTTGAGCTTCTCAGGAAGACGTAGTCTGCACAGGACAGCGCGCCAGGGACCGGGGTGTTTGCACCGCAACCGCGTGCTGCTCAGTCCGGGGCAGACCAGGCGTCCGCACCGTCCCCCTGCCCCCGGCACGGCAGGGGCTTCCAAGGGGCGCGCGTTCCGCTCCCGGAAGTTCGGTGCATGCAGAGCTGCGCACGCCCTCACGTGTAAACGTGTGTCTGGCATGTGCCGCAGGCCGAGTTCTGGACGCTGGTGCCACCACGGCAAACAGACAAGCGGCCCCCCCGCCCCGTGGGGCCGTGGAAGGCGGTGATCAAAGCCAAACGCACACAGGGCTCTTTTCACCTCTCCCGCAAATCTGAAATGGTCCCAAGCAAAAGTGTTTTTAAGGGCCAAAAAAAGCAAGAATGCTACCGAGAGAATTTCAGGAGGCTCTTCCTATTCTATGGACATCAGAGGAAGGTTGTAACCAGGGGCTGGGAGGGAGGCGGGGTCACACGAGAGGTTGCAGAGCTTGTCCCCCAGAAAAGTGAGAGGCAGGCTCGCAGAGAGCTGGGAAGGCTCCGCCCGGAGGGGAGGCCAGTTCCCGGGGGTGGGGGCGGCCGAGCCCGGGGAACCCGGGGAGGCGGGAGGCCGGTCAGTGCGTAGAGCAGTGACGGGGGCCGTGCCGGCTCTTGAACACGCCACTCTGGCTGCCGTGAGCAACAGCGGCCATAGGACGAGCGCGGGAGCGGGAAACCCACTTAAAGGGGCTTTGCAGTGGGTTGGGCAAGAGCGCAGGTTGGCTTGGAGGTGGGGGCGATGGGGAAGGCGGACAGATTTCCGTGCAGAGTTGGTGGGGTTTGTGGGCAGAGCACGGGTGGTGGCTGGAAGAATGGTCAGTCCGTGGCTTAGGGTTTTCTGGCGGAAGCAGTTACTGAGGCGGGGCAGACTGCAGCAGGACCATCTGGGTAGTGAACTTGAGCCGGGTTTTGCACGGATTACACGGGTGCTGTCTGGGTACGAAAAGGGACCCGAAAAGACAATTAAGCATTCACCGAGTCCCGGAAACTACGAGAGGAGTGTCTCAAGGAGGAGGGAGGAGGAACACAGTGACAGGCTGTTGAGGAGTAGAGTAAGATGAGGACAGAGACGCACTGTCCTTCTCTGACCACGTGCACGCCCCTGGGGACACGAGCACTGGATCGGAGCGGCTGGGGAAGAGCAGGGGAGGCAGGAACAGAAGACCGTGTCTGCACGAAACTCTCTGAGCTTAGTGGTCAGTGGGACAGTAACCGGGGACACCTGAGGACCAAGGACCGTTTTTTTGTCATTTGGAATTTATTTTTAAATTGGAGTATGCCAAAGCATATTTGTGTGGCGATGGAACGGCGCACACAGAGGAAGAGATTAATACCAGAGAGAAAGACGATTAGAAAGCAAAGCCCTGCCCTGGGGGCTCAATTGGTTAGAGCATCATCCTGATACACCGAGGCTGTCAGTTTGATCCCAGGTCAGGGCACATGCAGGAGTCAGCCCGTGATGCGTGAATCCCTGCAACAAGAACTCGATGATTCTTTCTCTCTCCTCCTTCCCCTCTCTCCCCATCCCTTCCTCCCTTCCTCTCTCTCTAAAAAGTCAATTAAAAATTATTTTTAAGAAAAGGAAAGAAAGCAAAGCTTGGTGACCACAGGGCCGGGATTAGTATCAGAAACGGAAGTACTGGTCTTTGCTAGGAGCCGGGGGCACGTCTACTCCAGCAGGAGGCCTGGCAGAGAACGCAGGTGTAAATGCTCCCGGTCGGTAACCAGGACGGTCAGACGGGAGCCCCCTTCTCATTGCAGCGGTTTTCTCAGGGAAGCATGAAGCGAGGCTGCCAGCCGGGAGGGGAGGGGATGGGGGACACGCAGCCTGCCACCCAGGGGGTTATCTGGTCCCATCAGGTGTCTTCCGAGATCCATGCGCATGAAAGAAAGCAGGATCGGTTTCAGAGCCCTCAGCCACCCAGAACTGCGCCCTTCTCTGAGGGAGGACTTCCGAGGGGGAGAGAAGCAAGAGGCAGGGGTGTTGGGGAGGCCAACGCAGGTCACGGGGGGCGGGGTCAGGGGCGGGGGCGGGGTGAGGCAGGGAGGGCCCCGGGGCCCCGTGGGCAGTGGAGGCAGGCAGACTCAGGGTCTGGGGCATTCAGGAGGTGCCGGAGCGCATTCCGGGAGTAAGTGGGCAGGAAAGATAAAGACGTGGTCCGACCAGGAGGCATGACATGGAGGCTTTGGACATTGGTGAGGCCACGGGTGTGACAGTGACAGTGTCAGTGGGTGGCTGAGCTGGAGCAGCGTTGACGATTTTTGGAAGAGAAAAGGTCGAGGTCCGCAGAGGTCAGGCTGTTAGACGGATCACCCAAGGGAATGCTGACGTTTCCAGGATGATGAGAGGGAGGAAGACAGAGCTGGTGCCGATTTATTTAAACAAAATATACAGATCATCCGTCACCGAGAACAGTGCCTAAGCCATATTCATATACACAGTCGGTATGAAAGGCGAGATCTCATGGCTCCGTCCATGCGGGCGGCAGCCGGGACCCGTCCCGCAAGGTCACAGCGCAGGTGCCTCTCTGGTTAGCAGATGCGGCCGCCACTGCGACCATGGTGTCCGCCTCTGCCCCTTCGGTGTACAGCGTGCAAGCCCTGTCCCTCCTGGCAGAGGTAAGTGCACGCCTGCCCGTCATCCCTTACGGAAGCGACTGCGCCCGAGGCTTTGGGACAGCGTGACTTCTCGGGTCGGGGAGCGGGATGGCACTGTCCCTGGGGAGCCCCGTCTATCTCGGCCTCAGGCTGCACCACGGCGTTTTCTGTTACGCTGTGTGTCCCCTGAGGACGAGATTTCCCACCACCACTGGGCTCAGAAGATTTCTGTTTCCTTGCGATCCCCTTCTTCTAGGTTCTGGCCTCTCTCCTGGACATGGTCTACCGAAGCGATGAGAAGGACAAAGCCGTGCCTCTGGTCTCCCGTCTGCTTTATCACGTGTTTCCTTACCTACGCAACCACAGGTAATGGCCCTCCGTTGTAGCCCGCCCCTGGACCGGACGCACCTCGTGGCTTTCCTCGGCAGGGCAGTATCTGGTCTTGACCTTTCTCCCCTCTGACCCCCTGTAGCGCCTACAACGCTCCCAGCTTCCGGGCTGGCGCGCAGCTGCTAAGCTCTCTGAGTGGTTACGCCTACACGAAACGAGCCTGGAAGAAAGAAGTGCTGGACTTATTCCTGGACCCTGCTTTCTTTCAGATGGACACGTCCTGTGTGCAGTAAGAAATGCTGTCCTGATCCAATGTTCCCTGAGTCTCCACTGGAAAAGGGGGGGCAGGGTTCTTGTTACACAAATGACTCTCCTACCTGAAAGGGCAGCAGAGTTAGCAGACACCCAGACCGTAGGACGTAGGACATCCCAGTCACAAACTCCAGTGTTAACTGTGTACTCGAGGGAAAGGAATTCAGTCTTTCCAAAGTACGAAGGTACTTCTTTTTTTTTAATCAAAACAATCCCAATTAAGAGCATATTATCCCTGAAGAGCTTACTTACGGGGTCCCAGCAGTTCTTGGTCCAGCGCTGGTTTGTCTCGCAGTCATGGAGTATTCGGCACCGCCGTGTCCTGGTCCCGCGTCTCAGCTCACCCACCACAAGTCCTTTGTGGGCCCTTGAGCCGCCAGGCCTGTGCCGGCCGCTGAGGTCCACAGAGATGCAGCTGCAAAGTGAATTTGCTGCATCTTTCCCTCGGAGGCCAACAGAACCACTCAGTGGCTATCTTCCTGGTGTGACCGAACGTGTCTTTATTAATGGAGGGGACAGAGGGTGGAGATGGGTCAGCTTTGCCGTGTGGCCTGGGAGTTGGCCCAGCCACCGCCGTCCCAGGGGCTCCCACCCTGTAATGCTGTCGGCCTTCGGGAGCCCACTTGAAGACGTGTATTTGTCTTCGCCGCCCCCCCTTCTTCCCGTCAACACAAGCGCATGAGCATCACGCTGTGGGGACGGGTCTGGGGGCAGCCCTTGGCAAAAGCCCAGGCCCTCGCCAATTAAGTTTCCTTTTCTGGTAAAGCGGAGTTATTCGTCGTCATCCGTATTACCCATCCCGCTGTCCATCCCCCGTGTGGAGGTTGTGAGTGAAAAGCTTTGGTGTGGCTTTCCCATATACAATTAAAACGACTCATTTCGCTAACTTTTCAGAAAGTAGTTTTTAGTAGATCTGAAAGGGGCTTGGTCTTTCCTTGAGGCTTTTGATCAGACTCATCTTTTGCATATTTAACTAATTTTGCTACTAATTTTGCTTCTTTTAATGTGCAGTTGGAAGTCCATTATTGACCATCTTCTGACTCATGAGAAAACAATGTTTAAAGATTTAATGAGTAAGTTCTGGGTTACGTGCACATAAGTCACACTTTAAGGGACCGTGACTTTAAGGAACCAACGCCACAGTAATCAGCTCTGACCATGGGTTTCAGGTCTCCCTCAGGCTTTTGTGTGCCGTCCACGCCGCAGGCTGTAACGTGATGGGCATCACATGTCGAGGCTCAGTGAGGGAGCCTCTCTGGGTCCTGCCTGCGGTCAAGCTGCCTTCGCGAGCTTTTCTACAGCTTTATTGTGGAGGGAAACTTTGAAAAGTTATGCTAAGTTTATCATTATTTATTAGGAGTACTTTTCTTCTCTCCCTTATCATTAACTATCATTAAAGAAATAAGTATTTTTTAAAAGATTTTACTTATTTATTTTATCTATTTTTTTATTTTTTAGATTTATTTTTAGAGAGGGAGACAAACATCAGTGTGTGGCTGCCTCTCATGCACCCCCAACTGGGGACCTGGCCCGCAACCCAGGCCTGTGCCCTGACTGGGAACTGAACCATGACCCTTTGGTTCCCAGGCCGGCGCTCAGTCCACTGAGCCACACCAGCCAGGGCTTTACTTATTTATTTTTCAAGAGGAAAGGAGGGAGAAAGAGAGAGAAATACTAATGTGCGAGAGAAACATCAATCGGTGGCCTCTCACACGCCCCCAACTGGGGACCTGGCCCGCAACCCAGGCCTGTGCCCTGACCGGGAACAGAACCAACGACCTTTGGGTTCACAGGCTGACGCTCATTCCACTGAGCCACACCAGCCAGGGCAGAAATAAGTACTTTTTCAAATAAACATAGAAATAATAACTACAAGCCCTGACTAGTAGTTTTCTCACTAAATGGAACTTATTTCCTACATTTATTCTAGACATGCAGAGCAGTTCCTTAAAACTATTCTCAAGTTTTGAGCAGAAGGCCATGCTGCTGAAGCGCCAGGCGTTTGCTGTCTTCAGTGGCGAAGTCGACCAGTACCACCTTTACCTTCCTCTGATACAAGGTAGGAGCGCCGACAGCGCCCGCAGGCAGACCCGCGGGAGGCGGGGACAGGCGGGCGGGCGGGCTGCTGCGGGGCCCGGCACGTTCTCGCAGAACGTTCAGCTGTGCTCTTGGCGGGGTATTGTCGAGGGACTGCAGGAACAGGGCCGTAAACTGAGACTGTTTGTAAAGCCGATGGTCATCATGCTGTTAGTTTTTAGGAACCTGACCGTACGAGGTTCCTCCTGCAGTCAGGATACGTGGAGTTTACGACACCGAGGCCAGTGAGCGGGAGGCTTTGGGAGAAGTGCCTGATTTCTCCATAACATACTCACTCTATTGTTCTGTCTGCCTCAGAAACGAGTCATTGTGGATATTGTACCTGATTTTGAAGGTTTTTTTTTCTCCTTATAAAATATCGGTGTGTAAAAAAGGGCTTCTGTCATGAGTGGCACATGCAGGGCGGCTTGATTATTCTACGTGTGGAATTGACATTGAGATTTCAGAAGCACGATTTTTTAGTATCTGGGCAGCTAATGATCATTGGTCCTGGCACCCATAAATTAATTAATTAAAATAAAATAAAATATTGGTGTGGCAAAACAGACCTTCTGTTTTAATTCACTCTCCTCCAGACATGACAGAATTCTCAACTAGGAACGGGTTTTCCCTAAGACTCATAGCCTGTGTGGGATCAGATAAAACTCATCCAGTTCTCAAAGGATTTTTGTTTTCTCTTATGAAGACTGTTGTCACAAACGACCTTATAAATATTAGAATTATGGTGTAAACCCTTTCTGGGGGCCAGGTTATTGAGGTGTCACGTAAGCCCAGTGGAGGTCACCCTTCGGTTATACAGGTCTGTGAGGTGGTGTAAACAGTCGCACAGCCGCCGCCGCCGTCGGGACAGAACGTCCCCTTCACCCCAGAGAGTTCCTTCCTGCCCTTAGCCAGCCACCACTCGGCCCCACCCCAGCGACCCCCGAACTGCTTCTGCTCCCCTGGTTTCGCCCTTTCCAGAATGTGACGTAAACGTGATCAGTGTAAGTAGGTGTAGCCTTGAGTCTGGCTTCCCCCACTTGGCGTGACGTACCTGAGAGCCGTCCATCCTACTGTGTTCACCAATAGCTGCTCCTTTTTACGACGGAATGACCCTCCGTCCTGTGATTCGTTTACCAGCTCACCCGCGGGAGGGAGTTGGGGTTGTTTCCAGGTAGAATTTTGATACGAATTGTAGCTCCGTCGGCTCGCAGGGCGCACGCCCCCCCTGAGGGCTCTGCGGCAGCACTGGCTGGCCGCCCACGCCCCTGCGCGGTGAGCTGTTTGCAAGGCCCTGTTCTAGTTCAGAACAGCGGCGGCCTCCCCAGTTGTCGATAGGACTAGGACCTTCCTTACTGGCGACACTCAGATAGCTTTAGACCGCAGCTGACGTAATGTCAGCACGTAAGGCCCAGAGGCGATTTTCACCTCTCCCTGTCCTGTGCAAGCAGGCATTCAGACGCTGGCGTAGCTTTCCCGAGGGGCTGGAGGAGGCTGATCCCATCGGGGGGCGGGGATGGCGGTGAAGGTGACCGCAGCCCTCCGGACTTTGGCTGGAAGCAGAGTCTAAGCCGAACTTGGTCACCTTCCCGCACCGTGTGGAGGGAGAAGGGGCAGGGAGCCCCGTGTCCGGGAGTCCACGAGCCATGGGCCCGAGGTCCCAGCGCACTGGGGAGCTGGCTCTCCCCGTAGAGGAGGGAAGCGGGCGGAGGACTTGACCCTGGCAGGGTTTAAACGCCCAGTGGTTCCGAGAAATCATGCCTGGGAGAGGGGGAGAGAAGTACGGGCAGTATACTGCTATTTACATTAGATAGTCTGTTATATGTAAAGCATGTGTAATTATACATGTGTGTGTAAAATGAAATCAGTGTCACACTGCCTTAAATAGGCAGGCGGGGCTCTCAGTGGGGAGGGATCTGAGCGAGGACGATGTGCGTGGGGTGGGCCCTGACCAACTCCGCACATCTGGGCCCAAAGTGACATAAGTTTTCCATTGATCACAAAAAGAGCTGCAAAAAAGCCCAAAGCAGTTCATTTCTTACAAAAAAGGAAAAGGGCGAAGTGCTGCTTGTGTAAAATGAGGAGGAGGACAGACTTCACCCCCCACGGAGGCCCCCGATCAGGGCCCAGGTCCGCTTTGAAAGTCCAACTCTAACGAGTCCAGCCTTCGTACGATCTCCGCATTGGAGTCTGCTGGTTGTCTTCTCACAGTCCAGTGAGACTCGGCATCCCAGGGAACAGTCTTCTCTGGTACCCAGGCCGGAATGAAATTTAAAAATTAAATTAAAGGAAATAAATAAAAAAAAAAAAAACCTCAGGGAGCTCACCTCCAGGTTCCTTGCTGGTCCTGCCGCCTGTCCTTCGGCGTTCAGTGTTCCGCTGCTTTAGGTATTTTGTTCTGGGGCGTTTTCTTCTCTGTTTCCATGAGGGAATGGAACCAGACTCAGAAGCCAGCTCTTTAAAAGCCCCGACGTGTTTGTCAGGTGCCTGAGCTGGGCACGTGCCCTTTTTGTCAGAGCGCTTGTCAGGGTGGGGAGCGGCACCCCCGTAAGCTCGCTGAATAAGGAGACTCTTGCCTGGCGTGGCTGTTCACTGTAGCACTTTGGGTTCCTAAGAAACCTTAAATTACAAGGAAAAGGTCCCATTGTAGGAACAAGGATTACAATAGACAAGCGGCAAAGATTTTTGGGCTCCACAGGAGTTTAACTCACTCTTTTCCCCCGCAGGAGTTAAACTTTACCAATTAAATCTGTTTCATGCACTCACTCCGCCCCCTTGCTTCTGCCCACCGAAGTGTGGTGTCACCTGCCAGCCGGTGTATTGTTGTTCTGGTCCCCTCACTCCCCAAGGACTGTCTTTGGTTTCTGTGCCTCATATTTCATATTCTTAGAAGAAAACGCAGGGGGTCACTGAGCCCACGCTGAATTCCCGGCTTCAGCCAGCAGGGTGTGCCTCTCTCTTCGGCTGTGGCCCGGGCTGAGAGCCACGGTCATCCCTTCCGCTGGCCAAGGCCGCGAGCGACGGGGAGGGCTGGGCAGACCAGGGCGCAGAGCCCGTCCCGGCACCCACTCCTCACCCTGGGCGGCGGGGCGGTGTCAGGGCCGTGACGACTCGTTTGCTCTGCGTGTGCTCAGACACCCAGAACTGCACGTTTGTGTGACGTCTTTGACCTCTTCTCTCCTTAGAACGCCTGACAGACAATCTCAGAGTCGGACAGACGTCCCTAGTTGCTGCTCAGATGTTTCTGTTTTTCAGAGTTTTGCTGCTAAGGGTATCTCCTCAGCACTTGACTTCATTGTGGCCAATAATGGTCTCCGAATTAGTAAGTATGGGTGTTGCACCCCGGAAAGCAACGTCGGGGCTTTTGAAAACGCTTCCTCGGGGATAGTAACCTGTTCCATATACTCGTGCGCCTCCGGGCAGCGGGGCTGCGTCCTGGGAAGTGAGTCGTCCTGGGAAGCGAGTTGTTAGGCGCGTCTGTCGCCGGCAGCAGGTCCCGGTGTGCGCTCGCCACCCGCCAAGGATGGCGCTGCCCACCGCTCCCCGGGGCCCTGCGCACTGCCTGCGCCTCCCGGGCCGCGAGCCGGTGCCACACGTCACTGTGCAGAGCGCCACGAGTCACTCGGGCGCAAGGGAGCCCGCGGGGGACAGCCACGGGGGTCACCCGGCGCAGTGTGGACCTCAAGCTCAGTTTACAAGGAGGAGGACAGGCTGACATAGCAGGAACACCCAGTAAACACATAAACCAGTAGCATTGTCATTTATTACCATTATTAAATATTGTGCACTGTCCCTAACTGTACGTGCCACACTGTGACAGCGGGCAGTGCAGTGAGTGTGTTTACAGCAGCGTCCCCACAGACACATGGGGCCTCGTGGTAGCTCTGAGGTCGCTGGGTGACGGGAACTTCTCAGCTCCGTGATAATCTTACGGGACCACTGTGGTCTGAGCCGTCCATCGCTGACCAGAACGTCACTGTGTGGCACGGCCGTACATCTGACTTTATCTGCAGAATTTCCTATCAAGTTGGTAGCGCTCATCAGCTCTTGGTTAAATACAGAATGTTTTATCTTACCCTGTAATCCTATTTGATCTCTCAGAAGTCAGTTATTTCAATTAATTTGTACTGTTTTTACCTGCTTTTTAAATATATATGTTTATTAAATGTATTAGGGTGACATTGGTTAATAAGACCATGTAAGTTTCATATACATATCTATCATTAGTTGCTATTTTTAAATGTTTCTTTTCAGTTTTATTGAGAAGTAATTGGCATACAGCAGCACATAGGTTTAAGGTTACAGCACAGTAGTTTGATATGTGTTGTGAAATGATTTCCGTAATAAGTTCACTTAATCTCCGTTATCTCATGTAGATACAAGAAGAAAGAAGTAGTTTTTCCCTATGATGAGAACTCTTAATATTTCCATATACGAGGAGGGGGACCTAAAAAAACCCTGGAATTTATTTATAAAAAATTGTGTGTTTATTCTTATATGTTTAAACTTCAGTCACCTTCAAAGTACTCTCCATGGGAGAACATATTCACCAGTACATCTGACGGGGGGTTAATATTTAAGATTTGCAAAGTACTTATAAAAGTCAACAAAAAAAAGCAAACAACCCAATTCAAAAATCGGCCAAGGACCTAAATAGACACTTCTCCATAAAGGACATACGGATGGCCAGTAGACATATGAAAAGATGCTCAATGTCACTAATTATCAAAGAAATGCAAATTAAAACCACAATCAGATATCTCACACCAGTCAGAATGGCCACCATTAATAAATCCACAAACAACAAGGGCTGGCGAGGACGTGGAGAAACGGGAGCCCTGGTGCCCTGCTGGTGGGAATGCAGACTGGGGCAGCTGCTGTGGAAATAGTATGGAGATACCTCAAAAAATTAAAAATGGATCTGCCTTTTAACTCAGCAATCCCACTGCTGGGAATGTATACGAAGGAACTCCAAACGCTAATTCAGAAGGACATAAGCTCCCCTGGGTTCACTGCAGCGTTTTTACAATCGTCAAGATACAGAAGCAGCCCAAGTGCCCATCAGCGGATCAGTGGATGGAACAACTCTGGGATGAATACTACTCAGCTGTTAAAAAAGAAGAAGAAAATCTTACCCTTTGTGACAGTATGGCTGGACCCGGAGAGCATTATGCTGAGTGACATGAGCCAGTCAGGAAAGACAAGTACTGTTGATTTCACGCATACGAGGAAGCTAATGAGCACACTGCACTAACCAGGAGACTAGGGACAGACTCAGATGGAGAGCAGATGACAGCTGGGGGGGGGGGGGGTTTGCAGGGGGAGGGATCAAGCAAAAAGGAGAAGGGACTCGTGGACGACAGTGGGAGGTATAAGGGGACTAAAAGGTAATGTAAGAAAAATACAACAAAGATTAAATTTTAAAATTATTTTAGTAGGAAAATGACGATTTATAGCAAAAAAACAAAAAACCTCCATTTGATGCAATATACCCACTGAGACTTCCCACAGCTCAAAACAGTTTTTGAACTCATCAATTTTGATGCCTCTTAGTGCTTCTGCCATTTTTTGTTTCACCTCTTCCACATCACAAAACGTTTCCTTTTAATGACTTTTTTATCGGGGAAAAAAACAAACAAAAAAATGGCTCTGGGCAAGATCGGGTGAATAGGGAGAGTGGGGCACAGGGACCATGCACATGCCATTTTTGGTCAGAAACTGCTGGCCACTCAGCGCGGTGTGGGCAGGTGCGCTCGTAAATCACCCGTCATTAAATGGGCAAACGCATTGAAAGATCTTCAAAATAAAATTCCACTAAAGCCAAACGCAGCCTCTCACAAGAACGCCTGCTGGTGCACTGATCCAGATGGACTCCTTGAACACTCAGCAGGGGAGCCTGGGCTGCAAGGGGCCTGCCCTCCAGTAGAGAATTCCAGTTTTGGTTTTTTTGTTTCTTTGTTTTTGGTCCCCTCCTTTTATACCATACAGAGGCCTTCTTTGGAGTCAGATGGTTATAGGGTAACAGAACTTGTTACCCCAAAATATGTATATTTGGCATCAATACTATAAGCTAGTGAATTTTTTTAAGTTTTTTTAAAAAAGATTTTATTTATTTTTAGGGAGAGGGGAAGGGAAGGAGAAAGAGAGGAAGAGAAATAACGGTGTGCGAGAGATACATCAGTTGGTTGTCTCCCGCACGCCCCCAGCCGGGACCCGGCCCACAACCCAGGCCTGTGCCCTGATCTCTGGGAATCAAACTGGCGGCCTTTCAGTTTGCAGGCCAGTGCTCCATCCACTGAGCCGCACCATCCAGGGCAGGCTACTTAGTTTTGAGAAACAACAGACATGGGAGAAACTCTGAAAACCAAGTAAAACATAAAAGACATTTGCATTTGTAGGGGAAATCTTATTTGTAAGGGTGTCTTCCTCCCTGTGCCAGGAAGAGGTAGAGGACCTTATCTCTAGAAACTCATCAGTGCAGAAGACAAGTTGATAGCTCATAGCTCTGGAGGGACTGTACAGATGGAAGGGTTTTGTAGATATAAGGATGGGCGAATGAAGTTACTGGCAAAAGAAAATAAAGGATTCCAGGACGGAATGGGACAGAATTTATCACGCAGATTGCCTCTTCCTCTGGGAAATGTAGTAGGCCCTTGTGACCGATTGCCTCCCTGGTGTTGACCAGAAGATTCCAGACTGGTTGATTAAGATCATGTTTTTGGAAGATGTTGAAACTGCAGTTACTTCTGGTATTAAATCAAAGTTTGGTGTCGTGGCCTTTAGCACAAGTGATGCCATTTTGGAACTGTGGTTTGCTCTTTAGCAGTAGGTTGTCTTCTCATTTTGTCAATTGTTTCTTTTGCTTTATTTGCTATTTTTATGGACATAAATTTCAAACATTAAGCTAGGTTTAACCTCTTTCAAATAGTAACTTGAATTCACATTTTATTTTCAAGATTCAGACGTTCATAAAGCTGGAGGAGGACCTGAAAGAGGATGATGAATCATTGAGGTAAGAGCAAGGGTCTACGCACCCATGTGAAGGTTAATGGGTATCACTTTAGGGTGTAGGGTTATCTAATGTAATGCTAAATACTATTTTCTTGAAGTTCTTGTGAAGGGATCACATATTTTGATAATTTCTGAAAAGTAAAAACTTGCTGGTGGACATTATGTTACCGGTATGCTTCATAAGGCCAAGACTCAGAATGGCAGAGCGTGAAGTAAGGAAGGGTTTATTGATCAAGTAGGCGCCAACCTATGAGATGGGAGACACGGTGGCAGCTCAAACCCATCCTAGGAAAGTACAGAGTTCTGGCTTCTTTCATTCCCGGGGTGGGGAGTGAGGGGCAGTGGGAGGGGCAAGAGGTGATTGACAGCCACTGACATCTGGGCGCCATCAGGGGTGTGAGGAGGATTGTGCTTAGTCTGTCCCCCCCGGTTAAAGTGCGTCCGGCCAGGAGGTCCCTGCACATCTTTGATAAACACTGCGTGCTTCCCTTAACTCCTGGGAGAGGCACTTTCTGCTAAGTGGCTGTTTTTGTAAAACTCAAGCTACAAGCAGAATTTCTCTAATGATTAGTAGGTCTGTCTGCAGGATGCCGCGGGCCTGAAGGCCATGGGAACAAGGCCGGCTTGAACAGGGTGGATTCGGAGACCTGGGGCGTTTCACTCAGTTACGGTCGCATAGGCAGGCGGACCGCAGCGGACGGGGGTGCGCTTCTGACAAGGGTTTCTTTGCAAATCTGTAGGAACAGCAACAAAATCAACAGAACGAAAGTTTCCGTCCCGGATGGAAATGGGCCCTCGGTGGGGGAGATACCCCAGAGTGAACTCGTCTTATATTTATCAGCTTGCAAATTCTTGGACACAGCCCTCTCTTTCCCACCGGACAAGATGCCATTATTCCAAATGTAAGTCGGAGGAGACCGTGTGCTCTCGCCGAGGCGGGTGACTTCTCTTTTGTCGTAAGCACTGGCCCTGCCCTTCCCAGGACGGTCTGTGGGAGGCCGCGGGGCGGGGCCTGCTGGCCAGTGAGCCCACTCCGCCCCCCGCGGCCCAGGTCACTGACACCCGTGGTTTTGTGAGCTGGCTCACGGTCGTGGACTGCGCGTTGGTGGGTGTTCAGGTGCTTTTTGCTACTGAACGCTTATGAAACCAGAGTCACGCACTGGTGGTCCTCCCGCCTTTGTGTAGATTCTTTTGTCTGTTTTTCATTCAATAAATGGAACGTTCCATCTCAAAATCACTTTTGCCCCTGCCGGCTTACGTTCCCTGTGGGCATAACACACCTGCTCATACGTTAATTTCATGCGTGGCCCCAGATGCCCCTCCTCGGTGTCCCATTCCACTAAAGAGAGGAATCATCTAGATTTATCTGTGGTTAAAAAACCTGTTCTCCTTAAATGCGTGTTACCAAGTAAAAGAAGCCAATCTGAAAAGGGTACATTCTGTATGATTCCAACTATATGACCTTCTTTAAAAGGCAAAACTATGAAGGCGGGAAAAAGGTCAGAAGTTCCCAGGGTTGGGGAGAGGGAGGCCAAGCACAGGACTTGTAAGGCCGCGGGACTGCCCGGTGTGGTACCGTAGGGATGGTACCTGCCACTCCATCCGTCCAGACCCATGGGATGCTTCGCAGCAAGCCAGCGGGACCCCAGTGTGAGCTGTGGACCCTGGATGGAGGGCGTCTCACTGTAGGCTCATCAGTTATAACAACTGTGCCACGCTGGTGGGGGAGGGGGTTGATCCTTGGGGAGGCTATGCATTTGGGGACAGGGATGTATGGGAACTCTGTCCTTTCTGTTCAGCTTTGCTGGGACTGTAACTGTTCCTAAAAAGAAAGCCTTTTTTAGAAAGCGGGTTATGATGTATATGAGTATGCAAAGCAGCGTTATTCGTAACAGGCAAAAAGTGGAGACAGCCCTAACGCCCGTTGGTTATTGAATGGATGAGTAACACGTGACCTGGCCACACAGTGAGGTACTCAGCAGTACACAGACACGAAGCACTGACATGCTACCACACGGATGACCGTGACAGCATCAGTGAGAGAACCCAGACACAAAGAACCCCATGGTGTATGATGGTTCCATTTGTGGGACATGCCCAGAGTGAGCAGATCCGTAGAGACAAACTCTTAGTTGTGCCCTAGATTGCAGGGTACGTGTCGGGGGCTGAAGGGGGACATGAGCAGGAGTTCTTTTCTAGGTAATGAAAGTATTCTAAAATAATTAATTATGGTGATGGAGGTATAATTCTGTGATACAGTAAAAGCCATTGAAGCGTACACTTTATAAACAGGTGAATTATATGGTCTGTGAATTACATCCCAGTAAAACTACTTCTAAAAAATGTTTTAAGAGGCCCCCGTGCCAGCATGGCTGACCTTGGGTTTTTCCATGCAGTTACAGGTGGGCCTTTGTTCCAGAAGTGGACACAGAGGGCCCTGGCACCCTGTCAGACCTGGAGGAGGGTCACCAAGAATGCAGACCCCACACAGTCAGGATTCTAGAACTTCTGAAGTTAAAGTATGGGGTAAGCGCTCTTCTTTTTAAAGTGTATTCATGGAGGAAGGGAGAAGGGGAACGGTTTCAATGTGCCCCCTGATTTTAGTCACTTGGAATAATATTCACGATATATCTTACCTGAGTGTTAAAGCTTGGAGATGGTTACAAATTCCATCTTTATTTTTCTTTTTTTAAAAAAATATTTTATTTATTTATTTTTAGAGAGAGGGGAAGGGGAATGAGGGAGAAAGAGAGGGAAGGGAACATCAATGTGTGGTTGCCTCTCGTGTACCCCCAACTGAGGACCTGGCCCACAGCCCAGGCCTGGGCCCTGACTGGGAATCAAACCGGCAGCCCTTTGATTCGCAGGCTGGCGCTCAATCCACTGAGCCACACCAGCCAAGGCTCCATCTTTATTTTTTGTTTCTAAGTCACTTTCTTCTCTCAGCTGCTGAGAGGCAAGGCTTCCTGGATAGCACAGTCATGTCGAAGCAGTTGATTCCTTGGAGGAAGGAAAGCGGGGCCTGCCCTGGACGGGCTTGGGGCCAGGTCCTGGGGGACAAAGTCCACTGCAGACCTAGAGCCTGAGTTTGCGCTGCTGTCCTTAGTGCTGGTCCTTCCGTGAGGACCCCGTCTCTGCAGACGGGCCGCCTGCGCGTGACATCTCTAACCCCTAGCGAAGCCACGTCATTGTGTGTGTGTGTGTTTTCCCAGGACACTGGCGGCTCTGATGACATCAGCGGGAAGAGGGAGCTCCCCCTCCTGCGTCAGCACGCCGTGTCCAGCGTCAGGCAGTTGAGGCCGTTCTTCGAGACTCTCAACTGTGCTTTTAAAACCCACAATAAACCGCCTGCCGACAACCAAGCGCCCCCGGCCACAGCGTTTCCTGTCACGGGCAGTCCAAGGGTCTTCAAACACCTGGAGGAGTGTGTCGAATATGATTTCCTGGAACATATGGAATGTTAACCTTCTAAGGCAATTTGTTTAGTTATTTACTGATACGTCAGCGGAAACCAGGATGTATTCTAAACAAGAAGAGAGCCAGGGTAGACTTTAAAAAACAAGCGTATTTCAGTTTTGAAAGCAGATTTCAGATAATTTTCTGTTGGGCGACAAAACATACCTCCCTAAATGCTTTGTAATATATTTGGGTCGAATTATATGTTTCTTCCTCAATTTATGTAAAGAAAATAAAGATAATATATCATCTAACAATAGCACAAAATTTTTAAGTTGAAATAAAGTATGAAGAGAATGAAGTTTTTTTGTTGTTGCTGATACCAAGTGGGTCTCAGTACATCTCTAAATTTTTAACTTGTTGAATTTTTTGTTTTAAGATTTTATTTATTTTTAGAGAGAGGGGAAGGGAGGGAGACAGGGAGGGAAAGAAACATCATCGTGTGAGAGATTGGTTGCCTCTCACACGCCCCCAATCAGGGACCTGGCCCACAACCCAGACATGTGCCCTGACTGGGAATCGAACCAGCGACCCTTCAGTTCATAGGCCAGCGCTCAGTCCACTGAGCCACACCAGCCGGGTCTTGAATATTATTTTTAGCATTTCACACATATATTTTTTAAAGTATTTTAGAGCTAAAATATATTTTCTAGAAACTGTTTGCCCTTTACGATGGACTCTTGAGCAGCGGTGGAAGCTTGAAGTTTTCTGAGTGTGTTTAACTCTTGCCTTTTAAAATCACATGTTTGTGCTGTTCAGCTGCGTAAGAAATACCTAGTTTTCAGAAGTCTGACAGCTGTCACCTTAGATATGTTCCACCACGCGCCGTGCCAGTCCTTTTCCATCTTCACATAATCAGCCCGCCTAGTCACGGAGCCAGGCAGGCCTGAAGCGGCTACCGGAACTCCCTCTCGGGACTCCTCCCTTTCCCTCGATCCCTTCTGAAGTCTCTCTGCCACGGTGCACACATCACTGCTCATCAGCGTCACCCCTTCCCAGGCTCAGACTTCTCCCGCCTGGCAGCACGTCGTCCCGCTGTCCCCAGGCCTTTCTGTCTTGCGCCAGCTCCCACATTTAGAACCCTGGCTGGGTGCCCCGCCTCTGCTGGGGCTTGCCATCCGCACCTGCCTATCTCCTGTCCCCCTTTCAGCCACCAGAGCATGAAATCACTTTCCTGGCCAGATGCTCCCTACTGTCCATGCCATCCTTTCTGGGGACAAGGTGGAATTTGACCAGCACCAGGGATTAAGTGTCTCCTCACGTCCCGCTCCTCACTGGTCTGTGTGCAGTGCGGAAGCCGGGTGTGTCGTTAGCCCCGATAGAGGATCTGAGAGCGCAGCACTACTTGGTTCCCCAGACAAGGGCTAAAAATAAGAATCAAAAGGCACCACTAGGTATAAGGGTGTTCATACAACTTACATGGAAATGGTTATTGTGTGTTGGGCGATGTCTTTGAAAAATTTGTAGGTTTGGTCACTAAAGATTTTTTTTTAAGAGTATATTTTATTGATAATGCTGTTACAGTGGTCCCAATTTTTTTTTTCCCTTTGCTTCCCTCTGCCCAGTAACCCCCTTTCCTCCAGCAATTCCCCCCCCCCTTAGCTCATGTCCATGGGTCATGCATGTAAGTTCTTCGGCTTCACCCTTTCCTATATTATTCTTAACTCCCCCCTGTCTATTTTGTACCAACTAATTATGCTTCTTAATCCCTGCACCATTTCCCCATTTCTCCCCCTCACCCCTCCCAGCTGATAACCCTCCAAATGATCCGCATACCTATGATTCTGTTCCTGTTCTGGTTTGCTTAGTTGGGTTTTTTTTTTTTGTTTTTTAGATTCAGTTGTTGATAGCTGTGAGTTGGTTGTCATTTTAGTGTTCATAGTTTTGATCCTCTTTTCTTAAATAAGTCCCTTTAACATTTCATATAATAATGGCTTGGTGATGATGAACTCCTTTAGCTTTATCTTGTCTGGGAAGCACTTCCTCTGCCCTTCCATTCTAAATGATAGCTTTGCTGGAGAGAGTAATCCTGGTTGTAAGTCCTTGCTTTTCATCACTTTGAATACTGCTTGCCACTCCCTTCTTGCCTGCAAAGTTTCTTTTGAGAAATCAGCTGATAGTCTTATAGGCACCCCTTTGTAGGTAACTTCTTTTCTCTTGCTGCTTTTAAGATTCTCTCTTTATCTTTCAACTTTGGCATTTTAATGATGATGTGTCTTGGTGTGGTCCTCTTTGGGTCTAGCTTGTTAGGGACTGTCTGTGCTTCCTGGACTTGTATGTCTTATTTCCTTTGCCAAATTTGGGAAGTTTTCCTTCCTTATTTTTTCATATAAGTTTTCAATTTCTTGCTCTTCCTCTTCTCCTTCTGGCACCCCTATGATTCGGATGTTGGTACGTTTAAAGTTGTCCCAGAGGTTCCTAAGCAATGAGGTTCCTCGTTTTCAATTCTTGTTTCTTCATTCTCTACTGGTTGACTGCTTATTTCTTTCTTATGTTCCAAATCATTGATTTGAACCCTGGTGTCCTGCCCTTCACTATTGGTTATGTGTGGATTTTCCTTCATTTCACTTAGCATAGCCTTCACTTCTTCCCTTATGCATTTGCCATACTCAAGCATATCTGTCAAGTCTGTGAGCATCTTTATCACCAGTGTTTTGAACTCTGCATCTGTTAGGTTGGCTATCTCCTTGTCACTTAGTTCTTCCACTGGAACCTTGATTCATTCCCTTTTTGGGGCCATACTTCTCTGTCTCCTCATCTTGACAGGCTCCTGTGTTTGTTTGCTTCTGTGTCTTAGGTAGAGCTATCGCACCTGTTACGTTGTAAGGGGCAGAGCCGTAGATATTAATCAGTACATGGCAACCTGTTTCACCACACTGTGGTGCTGTATGTGGGGGAGGGGTTAGGAAACAATGCCACTTGCTCAGCACATGCCCCTTTTCTAGGTACTTCCACTTCCCATATGGGACTGGCACCTCTCTAGCTGTTGTCCTGGTTCCCAGAGTGAGTGGGTCTGTGGAAGTTCTAGGACTGTGGGGGCCCTTTAAACAAGCAGACTCTGCAAAGAGACTGGCAGTTTCTTCTGCCACCCCAGCTCCCACTGGTTTTCACAGCCAGAAGCAATGAGGCTTTATTTTCTTCCCCGGCGCTGGAACAGTGAGCTGTGCGGCCTGGTCTGGGGCTGGGATCGCTCCCTGGGTATCTCTCCTGGCTTTTATAATGTGTGACTGCTCTTTCCGCTGGCCAGCCACAGCCGCTGCCGCCCCCACACCTTGTCCTCTCTGCCCGGCTCCGCCCCTCCCACCTGTCTGGATGAGTATTTCTTCTTTATATCTTTGTTTGTTGGACTTCCATGCAGCTCGATTTTCTGGAACTTCTGGTTGTCTCCAGTTTTAGGATAGCTGTGTTCCTTCTTAGTTGTGGAGGGAGACGCAGCGTGTCTGTCTTTGCTTCCATCTTGGCCCGAAGTCTGGCCACTAAAATTTTAAATACTGAAATGTAGAATTATAAATTCCGTGTAACTTATACAATGCATTACCTATAATTCATGTCATGAGGAGACAACCGTGTCCTCGTTAGTAGTTAACATCAAGGTGGATATAAATGTTCGTCTATCAAAATTCACAAAAATGAGTTTATTTACATGATTAGTAGCTATTCTGCTATGAAAGGCAGTTCTTATATCTATGCTTAGATTTACAAATTTTGTTTTTCTTGTTTCTTCTCCGGTATCTAAAACAACTTAATGGTCTGATAATACCATATGTAATGTAATACTTATTCAAGAGAAATCTTTAAGGACAAGGAGTGAGCAACTCATCCCTGGTTTTCATAGAACAGTAAGAAGTCTCATAAATGTGTGTGCATTAGATCTCTTCTTGTGTCAGCATGAACACAGTAGTAAGGATACAGGCTCAGACATCAGCTTGCCTGGGAAAATACTTTGTGCTTCATTTTTCTCATCTGTAAAATGGAAGTGTCAGTGGTAACTGCCTCTCCAGGTTATAGCAACTAAGCATCTCTGCCACCTCTGTGGTCCCTACAGACAGTTGTGATCCTGCACTCATCAGTAAAAACGAAGCCTCTGCCCACAGCCAGTATCCCTAAGCCTGAGTACCAACATACACTGTGTATTTCACAGAAGAGGAAATGGGTATTCTAATCTGAATACCAACAAACATTGTGCATGTCATAAAAGAGGAAATGGAGATTTTTAAACTAAGAGAAACAAAATTAGCAGTTCTAATATTTCCTTCTTACCCACCCCCCAGGGCCCTTCTGCAGCCCACAGTGGAGAGGACTGCTCAGACTCAGCTCCTCCCAGAGCGAGTTAGTGCCCTGTGTCCAGCCCAGCGACCGAGGGGCCATTGCACTGAGTGTCTCAGGACAGCCAGGGGCCAAGGGCAGCCAGAGCAGACAGGACGGACTGCTGCTCTGACAGCTGCAGGGATGGTGGTGGCTGTGTAGGTATGTGAGGCCACGAACCTATGTCTGCCTCTGGGGTGCCATCCGGAGGCCGGCCCTCATGCTCAGTATGTCCCCAGCGTGGCTTGCTTTCTCACCACCCCCGCGGAGATGAGGATGGTGCCAGCAGAGCCAGGAACTGAAACCGAAACCGTGGTCGGCCTCGCTCTGGAGCCCTGGACTCTCAGCCCCGGTGCTGAGAAAGTCAAACAGGAAAACCTCGAGTTGGCTGTGGGGTGTGGCGTGCAGACAGTTTCTCAGACCGCCCCACCCACCTGACTTCCTGCAAAATCACCTGTCTGAGGGTCACCGCACGGGGTGGCTGCTAGCTCTCAAGGAGTGGTGAGGTATGTTTTAAAGGAGAACAGGCCTTAGCATCGAGGATTTGTATGTTACGCCCAGTTAAATTAGGAGTGCCACTGGCTAGGTTTGTGGAACGAGTTGAAGTTTTGAACAAGGGTCTGAGAGCCCATACCGAAATCTGTACTGGAATTAAATGCTCTGATGTAAGACAGTGCCTTCTACCCGGTACTGTTTGCAGTTTAGTGGGACACACAAACCAGTGAATATGAAAAACTAACACCATACATCATCCAAAAAAGAGAGTATCGTTCATTAGGACGTGGGCCAGCTAAGGAGTTCACCCACTTTATAGAAAGGGAAATGCTTTTAGAGAGAGAGACGAAGGGAGAGAGAGAAAAACATCTATCTGATAGAGAAACAGTGATTGGTTGCCTGCCATGTGCACCTGGACTGGGGATTGGGCCCACAACGTAGGTAGGTGCCCTGACCGGGAATCGAACCCCCAACCTTTTGGCGTACAGGATGATGCTCCAATCAACTGAGCCACAACAGCCGGGGCTAAGATCATTTTTAATCATAACAAAATCACATCAAATTCAGCATTGACATTTTTTGAAAACAAAGGTTTCCAAGTACATAAACTTGAGTCTGGTACAAGCACCAGAGGGGTGCGGTGAAGGATCGCCTCCCCTGTAAACGCCCCTTTTATACCAGCCGACTGTAAGGTTAGCCCATACGTGTTTGCTCACCTTTCATCCCCACGAGTGAGCCCTGAGGATGCAGAATTGCACAGTACGCTCCATCGTGTTTAAAAAAGGGGTGGGGTGGGGCAAGAATTTGTACTTACAGGTAAGGATTTGTTTTTACACGAATTAACTATTGTCTCTTCCTGTTGTTGCTCTAACAAATTACCAAAAACAGTGACTTAAATCTGCACAAATGTATTGTCTTCCAGTACTGGAGGCCGGATGCCTGATGAGTTTCACTGGGCTGAACCCAAGGAGTCTGCAGGGTTTCGCTCCCTTTGTATGTTCTAAGGCCCTACAATAGGGTTCCCTTGCCTCTTCCAGCTTCTAGAACTACATTTCTTGGCTCATGGCTTCTCTGTTTTCAAAGCCAGTGGCATAGCATTTTCAAGTTGCTTTCTCCCTTGGCGGTCAGTCTTCTGTGACTGAATTGCTCAGCCTCTGTCTCGGAGACGTCTGTGTTTGTTTGTTCGTTTGGTTTTAATTGAGAGAGAAGGGGAGAGAAAGAGAAACATTGATTTGTTATTCCACTTATTTATGAATTCATTGGTTGATCCCTTTTTTTATCCTCGCCTGAGGGTATGTTTATTGATTCTAGAGAGAGAGGAAGGGGGAGAGATTGACATGAGAAAGAAACATCAATCAGCTGCCTCCCACACACTCCCCACTGAGGATCAAACCCACAACCTACCATTGATTGATTCTTACACGTGCCCTGACCTGGGATTGAACCTGCAACCTTGGTTTATCAAGACAATGCCCTAATGAACTGAGCTACCCTGCCAGGGCAGAGACACTTGTGTTTGCATGTAGCGCCCACCTGGACAATCTAGGCTAATCTCATCTCAAAAGCAAAGTAACTTACTGACCATCACATAGCTAATAAGTGAAGAAGTTGGATTTGGGCTTGGAGAGACATGGCACTACTATTAAATTAAAACGCTACTTTCTTTCCTGTAAAGTGCCAGTTGAGACTCACCAAATTGATTTCACAACATATTTAATAAATGCAACCTTGACATCATGGGACTTCTATATTTTGGTCTCCACTGCACGCTTAGTGCCTTACCTTGCCGATCAGAGGCCGTGTGGGCTCTCCGTTCCTGACGCCGTGCAGGGAAGATTTCATGCTACGAGTCCAGGTGACTTTGAGAATATGTTTACTGAAGCTGGAGACAGTGAAACAAGGGAAGGGCTTAGATAGGAGAGGCAAGATCATAGCAACAGGATGGGCCCAGGTGGGGCTGCCTTGGCCCTTTGGGAAGAAAGTCCCAGAGGCAGGAGAAGTGAGCAAGCAGAGCTGCATGGACTCAGGAAACAAGTTACCGAGGCAAACGGAGGGCCCTTGGAGAAAGCAAGCACAGATACTGTGCCTCAGGAAAGGAGTGGGGAGGCAAGGCCTGAGAGAGAGGGCGGGGTGGGGGAGAGAAGACGCAGGCGAGTGTGTGAATGCCCTGGGTCCTTTGTCTCGAGAATTTTTATGTTTTCTGCAGGCAGGAATTTTAGGGGAGATCTCAGAGGAGGATCTCAATAGAACATTCATCAGCTTTCCAGGTGGGTCCTTTCAGGGTGGTGGTCTCTACTGATTGGTTGGCACTAGGGCAGGAGTCATTATGAAACCAGGAAAGTCAGCCTGTGTGCTGCCTGGCACCACCAGAATCAATAAACAGAGACAGGGACTCGATCTTTTTTTAGAAAATATTTTATTTTATATTTTAGAGAGGGGAAAGGAGAGAGAATGAGGAGGAAACATGAATGTGTGAGATACACCGATGGTTGCCTCTGGTGTGCCCCCAACTGGGAAATCTGGCCCATAACCTGGGTATGCGCCCTGACGGGGAATCGAACCAGCAGCCTTTTGGTTCACAGGCTGGCGCTCAGTCTGCTGAGCCACACCAGCCAGGGTGGGATTGAATCTTTACGGGCGCTTTATTCAAATGGACAGCGATCTGAGAAGATGGTAGACCATCCTACATTCCATTTCAAACCGACGGCTTTTTATAAGGAGGAGAAGAGTGTAGGTAAGAAGTTAGGAATTCAGGGAAAAGGTTAATCAGATAAAAGCTGCTGCAGTCTTTCCTCCGCTGACTGGCAGCTCTTTATCTGTGTCCTTGGAGGTGGCCGTCTCTCCCTGGGGCACAATGACTCAGATACCTCGAAGTCCTCCTGGGGCACAAAGGTAGAATTCTTGTGGTCCCCTGGATTGGGGGGGGGGTCATACCTTCAGTTCCTGAAATGAGAGCTTTTTACATGCATTAATTATTAACTATTACTTAAAATTAAAATTTTCCAACTCTTGAGTTACCCCTTCGATTAGTCATCGCACCCAGTCCGGGCAGCCATGGCATCACTTCATGTTTTTGCTGCTTTTCTGGGCCTGAAGCTGAAATATAACTGAGGCCTACGTGTTATCTTTAGTAGGACTAAAATTCTGTCTCTGTGGTCAGCAGAGAAGGAAAACTCTGACTCCAAAAAACCTCCGCTGCCTTGCGGCATACCTCTTCAGGGGAAAGGCTAAGGGAGTAAACCCCGACAGAAAATCCGGAGCCGGAGTCCCTAAGGCGGTCTGACGTTGTAGTCAACACCGGCAACTCCTGCGGCGCACCTGAAGCCAAGCTGTATTGACTCTGTCTTTCCCTTGGACCCTTCAGCTGCGAAGAGAGGGGGGGTCTGCTGCATGGGCAACAGCAGACCCTCCATATCACCCCGCCCAGGCTCTGTAGCTTCAGCTTCACTGGAGAGGACACTCCAGCGTCATCGCTAGATGTCGATTCAACACGGGAGGAGACAGATACCGTGTCACTCCCGAGTCGGACTGCACAGCCATTCTCGGCGGTGCAGATTGACTCTTAAGAAGCTACACCATCGTCTCTCGAGACGGACGGCTGCTGACGGTCAGCAGAGTGGAGGCTTTTTCCTACGATTATTTGGTGCTGATCAGAACCTCATTTTCCTGAGGGCTTAATGGTTAAGGGGAGTGGAAATGCAAGGGAGAGGGAGGTAGGGAGGTGAGATCGCTGAATGAGACCAGTTTGAATCAACTATGTAAGGGATAAGCCAGTGACTCTCAAACCAGTAGGAGATAATTAACAGATGAATCGTGGACAAGGGGCGAGGAAATGACATTCCGCAGCTCCTCACACTCATCTCTGGGATCAAAAGGAGGAAGATTGTCCTCACCAAACACAGAGAAATGGGAAGATGTAGCTAGATAACTTTGGACATAAGTTGGAGATACGTAGACCTATAACTAGATTACCCTTAGTTAATCACACCCTTAGTTAAATAGTTAATTGCATTAGATTGTGAACCCGGATTAACCGGTAATGGAGAAACTGGGGAGGAGCTAATCGTGTTAGTATAAAACCAGTTTTCTTTGTCTACTTCGCAAGTGCGTGTCCCTGGCTGGCTGTGCGCCTGACTCTGCAGACTCGTGAATAAATGCCCCCCTTTGCTGCCCAAGTCCTGTGTCCTGGTGTTCTATTGTGACCGTTCCTCACAACTATGAGTCTGTTTCCTTGTTCCACCTGCCAAGGAATTCCCTGGCTTCTTACTATCCTACCCCACAATCTTAAAGCTGGAGGAAACCCAAAAAATTACTAAGTCCAAAGCATTTCTGATAGGACTAGCTAGCATTCTTAGGTGATTCACATCATGTCATTTACCCAATGATCAGTGGCCAGGGTGATAACAGAACACAAAGGGGGTTTTTTGTGTGATTTTTTTTTTAACTCTTCCTCATTTACTTATTCATTAATTCAAAACTTTGAGTACTTACAAGCCTCAAGTTGAAATAATTAGGTAAAATTAAAACGCAAGTGGCAGAAGAAGCTGTAAGGTCTAGTCCCCTATTGTAAATAACATGTACTATATAGTAAGTCAGACGGGAAACTCAAGAGTTAAAGATTTTAGCTTTAGTTACAGTTGATAGGCTGGAGAAACCAATGCGTGCGGAAAGCTGTTACTCCAGGAGCTGCAAGGCAGAACTGCAGGAGGTCGGGGAGCAATTCAACCTCTGTGCCCCAGGGGGTCTGCAAGCCTCGGAGACGGTATCTGAGCCAATGTGTCCCAGGGAGGGAGAGTCACGTGACACCGATGAAGAACTGTTGGTCGGCATGTTACAGAACCCCTGGGCTGCTCCAGTTGAAAACAAACCCACGGGCTCTTTAGTTAGGGGCCCAATTGCCCGCCGCCAAAATTATAACTCTCGATACCAGAGTTTGGTGAAAAGAAAAAGAATTGTTTATTTAACAGTTATATAGATTTAGTTATTTGCGGATTTCTGTTATTAAGTCTTATGCTCTTTAAAACACCCACAAACACATATCCTTGCCTCCCCCCCTTCCAAACCAAGCTAGTTTTAGGAAAGTCAGAAACACCGTTTCCCTACTTCCCAGGCACAGTTCAGCTTTACCAGCAGCTGCCAATCACTCAGTTCCCATTGGGGAGGTCCTTTCTGTGCTGCGGTGCCCTCCAGCTCTCAATGCAGAACTGCCTGGATTCTCAGCCTCCTTGCAAACTGCCTTCTTCCTGCAAACTGCGCGGATCTCCTCTCCTTCTCAAAACCACATGGCGAGAGCCTCTTAACGCAGCCTGGAGACCCCTTCTCCAAGCCACATGGAGGGAGCCCACGAGAGCGAGAGCGAGACCCCGAGAGCGAGCGCGCGAGCCAGAGCGAGAGAGCGAGAGTCAGAGAGCGAGAGAGTCTGAGCTAAAATGTCCGCAGCTGCTTATATATCCCCGACTGCGTCCTCTGACGCAGTGGGCGTTGCAAACAGTTCTGACCATTCACAGACCCTTACGTAGGCTCTGTGTGCTTTCCATACCGTCCCCTGGTTCAAGACCCCTCCCATCTACCTGAGGCTTTGGATGCATTAAAGCCATTTGCATAAGAAAGACACTAGCCACCAGCCTCAGGCATGTGGAGGCATTCCAAAAGCTGCTTCCTTCTCCCCATCCCCCAGCTGCAAGCTCTGGGGATTTTTGGACTCCCCTGTTTCTGTAACAGGCAGATAAATAAATACTAAGAAACTTGCTGCTGGACTGCAACTCTTGTCTGATTAACCTCTTTCCAAACCCTTTACCTGCCCTTTCCTTGTCCCTATTGAAACGGTGGCTTGAGGTGAGATGTTAAGATGGTATTTTTAGGGTGCATGACCCGCTGTCTTGTCAGATCGCCAGCACCCGAATAAAGTGCTGATGAAGACTCAATCCTTGTGTCTACTTATTGGTTCAGGTAGTGACAGGCCGCATCAGTGCCAGCTTTACTGGGTTCAAGTCTGGAATAATATATACCACATTGTTTATATGTTCTGGTGAAAGAATCGGGGCTCAATTTTGTTTTACATTTCTGTATTATTAGAATTTTTACAAAGAAAATACCACTTTTACAGTCAAAAACGCAATGGATATTTTAAAAACTTTTCAATCTTTTCTTTACTTTCAGTGTAGACAGCCCTTTGATGGGAGGCTCACGTGTTGGAAAAAATTTAGTTTCAGGTAATAGCTAATGAACTTAGTAATCAATGTACGTAAAACACTATTGTTTCAGGAACTGGAGGTATGACCCACCTGGACTCCGGGAGACCCTGAGCCATTCCACCTTGTGCCTCAGGAGGACTGCGGGCCATGAAGATGGTATCTGAGCCACTGGGCTCCAGGGTGAGGTGACCACCAACCACCGCCCAGGGCACAGGTGGAAGGGTGCCGCAGCTTTTAACTGATTGACTTTTCCCCTGAATTTCAACCCCCTTACCTACACTTTTCTTCTCCTTATAACAAGGGTCTGTTTAAAATGGAATCTAAGACGGTCTGTTAGGGTAGGAACCGCCATCTTCGCAGATTGCCGAGCATCTGAATACAGTGCCCATAGATTAAATCCCTGTGTAACAGAACCCTGGGCTGCTCCGATTGAAGCAGAACCCCCGGGCTGTTTAGTTAGGGGTCCGATTGCCCGCCGCCAGAATTATAACTCTGAATACCAGGGTTTGGTGAAAAGAAAAAGAATTGTTTATTTGCACATAGTTCTGCCTCCCCCTCCCAGACCTGGCCAGTCTTAGAAAAGTCAGGAACACCGTTTCCCCACTTCCTAGGCACAGTTCGGCTTTACCAGTAGCTGCCAATCACTCAGTTCTGATTGGGGAGGTCCTTTCTCTGCTGTGGTGCCCTCCAGCTCTCAATGCAGGACTACCTGGATTCTCAGCCTCCTTGCAAACTGCCTTCTTCCTGCAAATCGCATGGATCTCCTCTCCTCAAAGCAGCCTGGCAAGAGCCCCTTCTTAAAGCCGCCTAGAGACCCCGGCTCCAAGCCACATGGAGGGAGCCCACAAGAGCCAGAGAGTGAGGGCGTGAGGGCCAGAGAGAGCCTGAGAGAGAGCCTCCTAGAGCCAGAGCCAGCCCAAAATGTCCACACCTGCTTCTCTCTCCCTCCCTGCCTCCTCTCTCCCCCTGCGTCCTCTCACACAGTGGGTGTTGCAAACAGTCCTGACCATTCACAGAACCCTAAGTAGGCTCTGTCTGCTTCTTCCATACCAGCCCACAGCCCAAGATCCCTCCCATCTTCCTGAGTCTTGGAAGTAAAGCGGATCTTTGCAACAATGTTTCCAGCCACTAGCTCCAGGCATGCAAGGGCATCCTGAAAGCTGCTTCCTGTTGCCTATCTCCCAGCTGCAAACTCTGGGGTTTGTTTTTGGACTCCCCTGTTTCTGTAACATCTGTCTCTGCTTATGGGGTCTGGCAGGCGACAGGCAGCCCCGACGCGGACTTCTCCGGTTTCGCCTTGACTTACTCATTTCTATATCTGCTCCGTCCAATGCCCACCTCCAAATAAGTCACCAAATAAGTCTGTGGAGCAAAAGGATCAATAAATGTGCACGCGAGAAACAGGGCTCTACCAGGTTGTATGATGATAATTTTCAGGGTAAATCCAGGAGGTACCAGTGCTTCATTTTGTTAATAAGCTTTCAGATCCCGTTGCCACTGGCGGGCAAGGGACGGCTTTTCACAGCGCAGTTCACAGGCGGCCAGGTCAAGCGCCTCGGGTCTGTCTTTCTGGGCCACCAGCGCACGTCGCGATGGCAGGCTTCGGAATGCAGACCCTCATGCCCCCAGGTCCATTGATGCAATAGCTCTGGGCCCGCCCCGCCCCCGCAGGCTCGGAGCCCAACCTCGTGGCCGCAACCGCCTCTCCCCGCCGGGCAATCCGCCTTTCGCAAGCACCCAACCCCACCGCGCCCGCGGGCGGAAGTGAGTGGGCGGGGCGCCCGCGAGGCCCGCCCCGGAAGTGGGCGGGCCCGCGCGGGCCCCACAACAGTCCCCGCGGCCTCCCTCCCGGTCGGGCTGCGGCAGAGGCCGGTCCTGGCTTTGTAGCTCGCTCAAGATGGCGGCGCAGCCACCCAGCGGGATCCGCCTCAGCGCGGTGAGCGCTCGCGAGGGGTGGAGCGGCCGTGTCCCTGGAGGGCGGGCAGGCGGGCTGGCGAGGGGGGGCCGGCAGTGGGCGGTGGCGACTCGCCGGCCGGGCGGCTCGGGCCGCGGCGGGGTCGGGGGAGGGGGCAGCCGTCGCTGTCCGGTCGGCGGAGCGGCTCGGCGGGCGAACAGGGCCGGGCCGGGCCGCGTCCCGGGCTGCGTCCCGTGTCCTCCGCGTTAGGTTTCGGTTTTGCCCCCGAGGCTTCGGGCGGGGCCGGGGCCGCGGCCCCTCCTTCCGGCTCCGTCCGGGCTGTCTGGCAGCTCTGGTCCGCCAGCGGGGGCCTCGGCGGCTGGCTCGCCGGCCTCGGATCGCGCGCGCCCCCTGCCCCTTCTCGGCCTGCGGGCCTGCGGGCACCCCGGGGGGGGGGGCGGGAGCGGCGGGCTGCGCCCAGAGACGCCGGTGGCCTTGACCCCTGGCAGCGGCACGGGGCGCCGCGAGCGCGGGCGAGGCTGCCTCGTTGAAACCCCTGCCGGCTCCCGCGGGCGGAGCTGGGTCCTCGGGCTCCCCGTGCTCCCCGCGCGCCCCTCCGCCGCGCCTCCGTCGGGTCCCCGCACACCCTCCAGCCTGGCCCGAGTCTGCGGGTCCCCGCGCGGGGAGCGGGCACGCAATACGGACTCAGATCGCAGGTCCTACAGCGGGGGCGTGGCGCTCCTCCCCGATTACCCGGAGAAGTTGCTGGTGGTCGTTGATGAAACCTGGCCCTCGCCGGGGGCTGGCTGCCCGGCCTCCGCGCTTATTGCTCTTGAGCTTCGAAACGGCGCCCTGCGCGGCTTTCATTCATTTGGCCGTTTCTTCCCGGCGCCCGGTGTCGTGGGGCTGGAGCCCCGATGCGCGTGACACGGCGTCTGGGTTCACTTCGCGTTCCCCGGGCTGCGTGTGGAGTTGGAAGTGTTTCATTTTTCAGGCTGGTCGGCTTTTGGGTGTCGGTGCAGAACGCCGATGCTTTGCCCGACGTTCTGCGCTCCTCGTTCTTCCCGGGGAGGGGGCGCGGCTCCTGCGCGCTCTCCCCCGTGCTGAGTGAAGGGTGGTCGGTTACAGGACCGGCTCATGGCAGGGAATGGCACCGAGCAGCTGGAACGGAGCGCGCAGCTTTGCTTTCTCACTGCAGGCTGGAGCATTCTTTGCCGGTGGGTCATCGCTGCACAGGGCGAAGCCGGGCAGGTTCCAGGGCGCCACGCTTAGGGCAGGTGTTGTCAAGTCTGGCCGCCTCTGGTTTCATATCTGGGGCTTGTTGAATTGTCCCGCCCAACCCCGTCCCCAGATTGGGCCAGATGCAGGCCCGGGACCCCACAGTGGGGACAAACCGGGAGCTGGCTTTTCCCAGGTGCGCCCTTGGGTTCTCTTCTCCCTCCCCCTGCTGTTCAAGACTGAGCGGGGACAGAAAGCGGGAGGAGAGTCAGGACAGTCTTGCGAGACCCCTGTCGTTCGCTGGCTGTCGGGGTGAAGCCGCTGCCCGGGAGCGAAGCCGTTCTTTTGTGGGTCATGGCGGCCGTTCGGAGCCCCCTTGACCGAGATCTCCCACCTGCAGCGTCTGGACTCTGGTGGCTTGAGGACAGGAGCTGGCCCGCTGCGGCTCCTGGGTCTGGTCCAGCCTGCCACCGGTTTCTGCGTGGCCCAGGGGCTGAGGGACGCCTAGGCAGACAACTCCAAGGCCGTTTCGTACCCCATGAGAACTGAGATAGACCTCTCTGTTGCCACGCGGACGAGTCATTGGAGCCTGGCCGCGCTCATCCGCCCACGGGACCGCGCCCCGGGGCCGCGGTAGCCGAGGGTCCAGGAATCGTGAGGCACGCAGCGCGCGCCATCCCGCGTGCAGTTAAAACGTCCCGCAGTCGGCTGGGCGATCCCGGAGTGCAGTGTGGAGGGACAAAAACTCACTTAAATACTCGCTTTTTGCCTCCAGGTTTCTAAGTCCAAAGCCGAAATCCCGCTGCGGGCCGAGCTGGCGCCTGCACGCGCTGTCACCTCCTCCCTCCCGTCCCTCCAGGGCGCGTGTCTCTGCTGGTTGACTTACCGGACGACTTATCGCGCTTCCTGTTGTTGGCAGGGGAGTCGGGCAGAAGTACGGTTGTGTTTTCTCGGCTGTGCAGCTTTTTCTTTTCCCTGAACTTAACCATTGACTTGTATTTTACTTGCTTGTTTGCTTAGTTTTGCTCTGTACCGATTGACCACTTTTTCTTTCAGACTTTGAGAGCTGGGAAATCTTTCCCGATGTGTTCAAACACCCAGTATTCTCAGTTTTGTTGGTTCAGTAGTGATCTGGGGACTTCCTTCTGTCATTTTTTCTGGAAGTTTCCTTCCCCTTTTGGTTGAGTCGCCATCACGTATTCCTCTTTTGAGGTTTTCTCCCTTAGTAAGCACGGAGTCTTAGTGACTAAGAGCACGGGCTCTGGCGCCCTCCCGCCTGGGACCAGAGTCTGGCCAACAACTGGATCCGGGGCCCTGGACAAGTTCCTTACATTAAGCTCTTTGGGCCTGAGTTTCCAGCCTGAAGTGTGGGGGAAATAACCCTGCCCAGCTCGCAAGTGCGCACGAGGGCATGTGCCTGCTGTAAGCACGGGGGAGACCCTGGCTGTTCTGTTACTGGCACGGTGGGGTCCACGGAGCCTCCCAAGGCCAGTGCAACTTCTTAAAAACTGTACATGGGAAGAAAAAACATTTTTTTTTAATTTAAATTTTATTTTTTATTTTACTTTTTCCCCCCATTTTTAAAATTGTTGTTCTATTACAGTTGGGAAGAAAAACTTTTATGTCATTTCTTGGAAATTTGTTTTTGGTACCATTTCTTGCTCTTTCCGTATATTGGCTAGGTCTGAAATTCTAGATTAGAAATGATTTGTCTCAAAATTTTAAAGACATGTTTTACTGTTGAATAGAGCCCTATGCATTGCCTTGGGTATGTGGGCTGGAAATTCAAGAAAACCTTCTCATTTGTTTAACAGATTTCTTCCCTCTGTTTTTCTGCCCTCGTCTGTCTGCTGTTTCTTGTCTCATTGGTTTTTCTTTCCTTCCTGGGAGCCTTCTCCCATGTGATCCCCTACCTCGCTCTTGTCATGTATTTCATTAGTATAAGCACTTTGTTGTTTTCCGAATGTCTTCTTAAAATCTCCTGGGTCAAAACATTTGTTCTATTTGCTGGGCATACTAGTCATAGTACTTTTGAAGTTTTCTTTACTCTGCTTTACCTCTACCTTTGCTTCTTAACAGTGTATTGTTTTGATTATTTAAATGCTTACTTATTGATTTTAGAGAAAGAGCGATTTGGTGTTCCACTTACTTAGGCATTCACTGGCTGATTCCTGCATGTGCCCTGACCAGAGATGGCGCCCGCCACCTTTCGGTGTGTGGAACGGCGCTCCGACCACCAGAGCCGCACCTGAGGGGGTGGCTGGCCTTCTGCCTCCACTTCCGAGTGAGCCCTGAGCGCTGACCGAACGATGTCCATCCCCGAGTCCAGTGAGTCCTTCGGTGGCCTTCAGCATTGAGCGATCAGATGGGAAGGAGGCAGCTTCTTTGTTGGGGCGCCCTGTGCCCGTGTCTGCAGACACTGAAGAGTGCACGTGTTAGACCATAAAATAAGTATGTGTAAAATCACTAAAATATTGTTTCACAGGAATTTCTTTAAAGTGAGAACAACAACGACAAAAAGAACGTCATCCAGAAAGCGTAATGGTAGGTGACCCAGATAGAACCACGAGAGCTCGTGCTGTTTTCTAGAGGAACTTGACATCCAGGCTCCTGCCCGCGGCAGCTGGTCTGCCAGCTCTTCTGGAAGCTCAGCAGGGCAAAGGAGGCAGAAGTATCAGCTTGCCAACTAGGTTTTTATTTGTTTGTCACTGTGGTGGAACACCAGCCCTGACAGTCACCCTTCTGCAATACTTGCTGTGAATGTGACTCCTCTGAGGACCTTGTATAAATGGAATCATAACTGTGTCTTTTTGTGAACAGCTTATCTCACTTCACGTGATGTCTTCAGAGTTCATCCATGTCGTAACAGGTGTCAGAGTTCCCTTTTTCAGGCTGAAGAGTGTTTCATTGTGTAAACACGCTACACTTTATCTGTTCATTCAGCCAACACAGTTGGGCTGCTTCCACTTTTTGGCTATTGTGAATAATGCTTTTAACATGGGTTTACAAATATCTCTTTGAGACTCCATTTTCAGTACTTTTCAGTATACAGCGATCCCTCACCTACCGTGGGTATTATATTCTAGCCCCCCTGCAATAGGTGAGAACCCGCGAAGTAGGTACCTTACCTTTATTTCAGTATTTACATATATTTTAAGGCTTTATAAACCCTTCCCACGCACTTATAAACCGTTCCCACTCCGTTATTAGCCTTTCCCACACTTTTATAAACACTACTTATGTTCTTAAACATATTCTACACTCTTAAACCTACGTAACTTTAACAACATGCGTATACAGTACCGAAAACTCCCGCGATATAGTGAAAAATCTGCGATAAATAATTAAATATAATATTTTTTAAAAATCCCGCAATAAGTGAACCGTGATATAGAGAGGGACTACTTACTGTATTTCTCAGAAGTGGAATTGCTGGATTCCATAGTAATTCTCTATTTACTTGTTTTTTGAGGAACCCCCTTATAGTGGCTGTACCATTTTATGTTTCTTCAAAGAGTACGCAGGAGTTCATTTCCCCACATCCTCCCCCAAACTTCCTTCATCTGGACCGTGTTTCTTTGCCTCCTCAGTTTGGCAGCCTCCCTGTGTTTGTTTCTGTGTGTTAGGTGGAGCTGCTTTGACTCTGTGTCTTGGTAGCGTGACCCTAATGTAGTAGGTGTCCTGAAGGGCTCGGTGACACAGCCTCCCCCACCACCCAAGCTGGGTACTTGAGGTGCGCCCTTTGTGTGGGCTGAGTGCACCCTCCTCTTGTAGATGAGCCTGGGTTGCTGTTGGCAGATCAATGGGAGGGACTTATCCAGGCCAGTCAGCTGCAAGGCCTGGCTGTGACCTCTGACCACCAACCTCTGCCCTTCGTGAGGCTCAGCTGTGCAGGGGCAGGTGGTGGTGCTCCAGTGCGGTCTCTGCTGTCCGCTGGGTGCACTGGCCCTGGGGTTTCCCGGGGGTGCAGGCCAAGGTCAGCCCCCGCCTGTGTTTTACCCGGGGCACCTGCCTGAGCTGTAAAGCGATCTGAGATGGCTGCTCTCTCTCTCTCTGTGTGTGTGTGCGCGTGCGTGCGCTGGGCTTGGAGATGCGCGCGCTGCCAAGCTGTGAGGCTAGGCTGCCAGCTGCCGGCGCCGGGCCTGGGCTCACTGCGGCCAGCTGCTGCTGCTGCTGCTGCTGGGAGAGGAGTCAGGAAGTTGGGCAGCAGGAGCCAAGACCAGCCATTCACATGGAAAAGCCCCTGTTAACAGCTTGGGTGGGCCCCTAGGCTGAGTGGTAGTTTGTGTGGGACCCAGTCTCAGGGGATCTCTAGGGCGGGGCTGACAGTGTAGCCTGGCTGAGGGAGCCTCAGATAAGGCGCCCCTGTGGCTCTGTAGGGGAGGGTTCTGAGAAGGAACAGCGGTCTCTGCTTGTCTTTCTGCCTGGGAGAAGGCTGTCCCCCAGCTCCGTCCCTCCCCGGTTGCCACTGGTGCCTGCCAAGCTGCTGCCCCGGTGTTTGGGCTCCAGCAGTTTCTTCCACCGACTCAATCCCCACTGGTGTTGGCGGCCAGAAGTTGTGGGGATTTATCTTCTTGGCCCTGGGACCCTGGGCTGGGCGCCTGGTGTGGGGCTGGGGCACCTCGCTCCCGAGATACTGCTCTAGGTTTCTTACCCACCGCACGTGGGTTTGGGACCAGCCCGTTCTGCGCTGCGCCTCTCCTGCCCGTCTGGATGGATGTGGTTTCTGTAATTCCGTGGTTGTCGGACTTCCATCCACCTCGGGTTCTGACAATTCTGAGGACGGTGGTCCTGCGTTCAGTTGTCATTTTGATGGGGTTGTGGGAGGAGGCGGGCCCCGTCCGCCTGCACCGCGGTCTTGACTGGTGTCCTGCAGAAAGTCTTGGCGAGCAGACTGACAGCCCTGCCTTCCAGGAGAGTTATCTGCTAGGCTGTGTTTTCCAGGTATAGCCTGAAAGAAGCAGCTAGGTTGTTCTTACTTGGTCTCAGTGTTGTTCAGTGCAAGGGCAGAAAATTATATTGGTTTTGTTAAACAAACAAAAACTTACAGTTGAAAGCTCTACTGAAAAGGGTTTATTGAGGCAAATGGTAGCCAGAAAAGGACCAGAACCTGGGCATGAAGTCTAAACCAGAACAGCAGAGCTGGGTGCAAAAGACAGACATGTCCCCTCTCCTGGCGCTGACGGGCACCCTCATCCATGAGGTTTTGTAAAGGCAGATTAAGTTGTTTCAAAGAGTTTACATTAGGGGACAATTGTAATTGAAAAACCAAAATAAAAAAATTAAAAAATAAAAAAAATTAAAAAATAAAAAAATAAAAAAGAGTTTACATTAGCTCCAGCTGGGGTGTCGGGTAGGAAAGGTGTCAGGCGGGAGGAGCGGGACAGGCTGAGGACCGGGTCGGAGCCGCCAGGGGGAGACGCTCACTGCGTTTACTGCGTGGGACCGGCCTGGGAAGCAGCCCTGGCAGGCCTGGCTGGGCCGGGGTCCTCCTGCAGTCGTGGGGTGCGCGCCGCTTGGCCGCCGACTTTCTCCTGCCTGCGGCGCTTTCACGGAGGGCCTCGCGGTGCTTCTTTTCTCAGTTTCTGTTCTTAAACGCAAGCCTGGAATTTACATGACTCATTGGTCTGTTTCAGCTTTGCCCGAAGTTCTTACATACAAATTCTACGAGTCACACGTGGCCATTCAGTGCAGTTGCTGAATTAATAGGTATGTAAACTTGATATTTTTCATGTGTAACATGTTACTTGCAATTGAAGTTTTAAAAAAACTTCATTGAGAAATATCATGTAAATATCCTTTTTTAAAAAACAAAAGTATCTTGAAGGATAACAATATGGGTAAAACTTGAAGCTTACCTAGCATAATAGCTATTCAAATGTTTGTCAAATTAATCACTATTCAGCCTTTCCTGTACTACTTTCAAACTATTTTAATTTGCTAAGTTCATAAAGCATTTATGTTGAAAATATTTTTATTCTGATTATAAAAGAAATAGATCCACTGTAAAAAGTGAGAATTACATTTTTTAATAGTTGGGAAATCTGGAAAACAATAAATTAATTTTTCTAGTGTTAAGTAGGGGGATTAATGTTATGTTACATTTGTGGTAGTAAATTCTTGTTTCCTTCAATGAACATGAGAAAAGAGACAAGGTAGTGATCAGATTTACGTATGAGTCATGATTTTAGGGGGGAGTGGGGAGATTCATGCACATGAATTTAAATTAAGCCTGTGTTTGAGGAACATGATGAAGGAAAATTATATTCTTAGGTATTCTTAAATGTCCTTTATTATTATTTTATTTATTTATTTATTTTGAAGATTTTATTTATGTTTAGAGAGAGGGGAAGGGAGGAAGAGAGGGAGAGAAGCATCACTGTGTGTTTGCCTCTCATGTGCCCCCAACGGGGGACCTGGCCCGCAACCCAGGCCTGTGCCCTGACTGGGAATCGAACTGGTGTTCCCTTTGGTTCGCAGGCTGATGCTCAATCCACTGAGGCACAACCAGCTAGGGCTGTGTTTTTTTATTTTTAACTTACTGATTTTTTTTTTTTTTTGAGAGAGAGAGAGCGAGGTGAAGAGAAAGATGAGAGAGAGGGAAAGAGACCAACATTGATCTGTCGTTCCACTGATTTATGCATATTCATTGGTTGCCTCTTGCATGTGCCCTGACTGGGGACTGAACTTGCAACCTTCGTGTATGAGGAGGACCCTGTAATCCAGAGGACGCTCCAATGACCTGAGCTCCCTGGCCGGGGCCCTTAGATGTACTGTAGGTTCTTTATCAAGGAAGGATCTATCTTAGAAAAGAAGCAATTTTGAGCACCTTTCTTTTCTTTGGTATAGTTAGGTTTTCCAGAGGGTCCCAGCAAAGATGCTGTTCAGATGTCTTGTTTTGTTTTGTTTTGAATCCTCACCTCAGGATATGTTTATTAATTTTTAGAGAGAGAGGAGGAGAAAGAGAGAGAAACATTGGTTGGTTGCCTCCCATACGTGCCCTGACTGGGATTGAACCCGCAACCTTTCGGTGCACGGGACAGCACACCAACCCGCTGAGCCAGCCGGCCAGGGCCAGGTGTTTTTTAAAAACCCGGCTGGATATGCTACAGCGTAGCAGCTGTTCACTGTCACTGTTTTTCATGGCAACCCAGAGAATCGCCCCGACCTGGGATTTTTCTTTCACATACAGTGATTCTCTGCCTTTCTTTTCTGTTAGAGCAACTGCAAGTCCTAGAGCTCTGGGTGGTGTATCGGATTTTGAGTTTTAGTGAAACACTGTCTTTCCTGAAGTGGCTGATTTAAAAAGATTATTTGGTTTGAATTCTAGTCTGAATTACGGAAGGGTAGCTTGAGAACCATTATTTACAATAACTGGGATATTTGACTGGATCTTAGTTCACAAGTTAATTGTATTATAGCTACTGTTGAAAATTTTTAAATTTTTTTCTTTTGATGTGTTCCTTTGTAAGCAACCCATTCTGAGAGAAACAAGGTTGCTAAACGAGGAAGTTAAATGGGAGGTGTACAGAGATCATAGAAGTGTAAAATCAACCACAAATTTTGGTTAGATTGTTTTCAAAAACATGATTTAACCAAGTAAATTTGGAGACGTAATTGTCATGAAGCTTGTCATGAAGCGATGCGTGAGTGGGGCAGCGTCCCATCTGGCAGCTGTAAGGGCCCTTCGGTTGTACGACGGAGGATTTTATAGGAAGCCGGCTGGAGCAAGGGAGCTATTAGCAAAAGAAAAAGGATTTGGGGGGCCCACCTTTGGGCGTTTATTATCCTGTAGGTTGCCTTGCCTGTTCTTTCTGTAGGAGATGGGGAGGACCAAGGGACAGATTACCTGGTGCTTGGCCAGGAAAGTCCAGACTGGTGAAGGTTAAGTAAGATAATGTTTCTGGGAGAGGCTAAAATTGCAGTTAAATCCGGCATTAAAATCTGGGTTTGGTGTCATGGGGTTTTAGCACGAGGGACACTATTTTGGGCCTGTGGTTTTCTCTTTAACAATTGAAAAGGGCCACAGTTTGAAGAGCTCTGAGGACGGTAAATCTTCCTCTCTGCGTGCAGCTTCGCAGGAAACGCTGCTGCTCTCTCACTTTCCAGCAGCCACATTGTGTCCCTTCCCTGTCAGCGCAAGTGCCAGCTGACACTCGGCTCCTGTCGTCCCTGTGGGAGCCAGGCTGGTTCTTTGGGCAGCAGCCCTTCAGATCTTGGTTGACCTCTGTAACGCAGCGACCCCTCCTGTTGTCACGCTTTCTCGGTGGCAAGTGCCCGCATCTGCGCTGCGCAGTGAACGGGGGGCTGTGGAAAGGGTTACGTGTGTGTGACGGTCAGTGAGTGGTGCCTAGCAGGGCGCGGTGTTGGCCTTTCGTGTGTGCAAGTCCTAGGAGTTCCGAGCATTTCAGCTTTTTAATCGTCCTTAAAATATGTTACTCTGTTGCATGTTACAGGATTGTTCTGAAGTAATTGCTTCTTTTCAAAATGCAGACTCAGAATTTCTCAAAACTTGTTTCTCAGATAATGCCTACGATCCTGATGTGAATGCTAAGCAGATATGGATTGACAAAACAGTGATAAACAGCCACGTCTGCCTGACGTTCACGGACAATGGGAATGGCATGACTTCAGATAAACTGCATAAAATGCTGAGGTGTGTAACCGTGTCCCACGTCTGAGGGTCACTGCTGCCCCCCAGGTCAAGGGTGTCACGTGTCACACTTCCTGCCCCAAGTCTTGGGTTTTTAAACACGAGCGGCTGCGTCCGCAGCGTGCTCTGTTCTCCTGAGTTTTCCCTCGTTCTCTGCTGTCAGTTTGTTAGGCAGTTGCTGCCATTCTGCCCCTCACCGCCAGCCGTGTCTGGCCTATCTAGGATGCCGCCACTTCTTATAGAGTTGTAGCACGTTGATACCAGTTGTTTATGCTTTAGTGTAAACCAGTTTTCACCAGTGTTCCCAGTAAGACTTACCACTTGGGGTGGGGGTAACTTTAAAGGGATTCTTCAGAGGCGGGGGAAGGAGCATGAAACAGTCATAAGGCCTCGGGCTCTAGGTCACAGTATCGGGTGTCAGTATGGAACCCAAGGCGCCTGGAATGGAAACGAGGATACTCAGTGTGGGCACGGGCGGAGGGAGACTGTGGTAGCAGCGGCCTTCCTGCGCTGCCGAAAAGTCGGGGCGACCCCAGCGGCCATCCCATCACCGGCGGCTTGCTGAGAACGAGAGAGCCGCTGACGCTCACGGGGAGAGACTTCAGGGGGCCAGGCCGTGGGCACGGGCTCCTGTTCGGTGTGCGGACGCCTTCGCACGCCCCGGACGCGCCCGCAGGCGGGAGGCAGGTTAGCCCGTGGCCCAGGAGCGTGCGTCCAGGAAGGCGGTGGCCAGCGCGCGGAACCCGGCTTCTTACCTGGTACAGGCTTCGAATTAAAAGCGTGAAGGTCTTATGTATTTTTAAACTCTCTTCTCTCTTAGCTTCGGCTTCAGTGACAAGGTCACCATGAACGGCCACGTCCCAGTCGGGTTGTACGGGAACGGCTTCAAGTCCGGGTCCATGCGTTTGGGCCAGGACGCCATTGTTTTCACCAAAAACGGAGAGACCATGAGCGTGGGCCTCTTGTCGCAGACCTACCTGGAGGCCATCAAAGCAGAGCACGTTGTCGTCCCCATCGTGGCGTTCAACAAGCACCATATCCTTTTGGTTTTGAAACGGAAACTGTGTAGGAACTCTGAAGAGAGGACGTGAGCTCTTCTGTCCTTTGGCCTTCCTGCAGATTCTTGTTTCTCATCACACCTTGCGTTCCAGCTCCTGTCCCTGTCCCCGCCTGTGCCCTTACGTCACGCCTGCGCGGTCGTCCTCTGCATCGCGGGGACTGCGCACGGAAGGCCTTTCCGCGAGGCAGGTGCCTTTCGTGCTGAGCTCCTGCAGCCGCACTGCGGGTGGGCTGGGAAACCGCTCACTGCCACGGCCGGCGGGCTGTCTTTGGGACAGCGTCCTCCGTGGAAACACGTTTCAGATATTGGAAATGGTTAATTAGTAGGGATGGTAAACTCGCTCTTCCTTCTGGGGGTTCATTTGAAATCAAACTGCCATTTACGACGTAGGAAATGGTTTAGGAAGTAATTTTTCTGTTTAATTTTGAGTTGGCATCCATATTGCAACTGTGGAAAATATGCTGTTGGTCTGAGTCTTTAACTTAGGATATACGACAGATGATTAATTTAGTGGAATCAGAAGCAAGCCTCGCTGCAATTCTGGAACATTCTCTGTTTTCTACGGAACAGAATTTACTAGCAGAACTGGATGCTATTATGGGTAAGAAGGGGACACGGATCATCATTTGGAACCTTAGAAGGTAAATATAGACTCCGGCTAGTTAAACATTGAGGAGGAGGTGAAGTGGGTGCGCGGGAATGATTGCGTCACGTCCCATCCGTTGGTTGTCACACAGAGTAGAAATGCGTTGGAAGGAGCTCGCTTTTTTGCTTAGTCAAAGGTTTGTCTTTTCCAAGGGTTTTTTATTGAGGCCACTTTGGCTTCAATTGAGGTAATTACATGTTACTAAAAATAAATTTCCAACAGCGAGGTGAAGTATCCCTAGTACTCCATTCTCACTCTTTGTAATTCCACCCTTCTCCTCATAACAAACGAATAAATAAATGCATGAGAAGACAGAAACCCAGTTAAGTTCCAACTTGTTTAAGTTAAAAGACAAATCTTAGTTTATCTGGTCCGTTACTTCAAGGTAAGCATGATTCAGCATCTGGGGAGCAGAGTAACAGAGATGGGACTTCTGTGTTGCCAGGGTTTGTGGTTCTTTATCCTCGTGGTGACAATGAGATCCTTTGCAAATAAAAGTTGTGAAATTTAGGGTGAACTTGTAACATTGAGAGATCTAAGACATACTGAACCTAAGTAGTGATAAACCAAAAATACTTCAAGTCATGTGCTTTTCTGATCTCCTGTGTTCTTTTCCTTTTTTTTTATTTTTGCTTTCCTGTCCCTCCCCCAGTTTTAATTTAAACTTTTTATTTTAAGATACTTACAGATTCACGTGCAGTTGTAAGAATGGTGGCAAGATCTCACGTACCCTTTACCCAGTTTCCCCCAATGGTAGCATCTTGCAAAACTAGAGCGCAGTGGTACCGTTGATAGTGACACTGATGCAGTCAAGACACAGGACATTTTTATCACCACACGGGTTCCTCGGGTTGTCCTTCTGTGTCCACAACCCATCCCCTCCGTCATCCCTGGCAGCGTCTAACATGGTCTTCATTTCTGTAACTGTCGTTTCAAGAGTGTCACGTAAAAGGAGCCGCAGTGGGAAGCCATTTGTCACTGGCTTCTCTCATTCAGCATAAATCTGGAGAGTCATGCAGGCTCTTGATGGGGCAGGAGTTTGCTTCCTTTTTTCTTGCCTGGTGCCGGCGCACGTGTGGATGGCGCGCAGGGTGTCCACCCACGCACCTGCTGAAGGCCCCCGGGTCTGCCCAGCTCTGGGCCATCACAAACCAAGCTCCAGACGTTCGTGTGCAGGTTTTGTGGGAATATAGTCTGTATTTTTCTAAAGTAAATGACTAGAGTGTAATTGATGGGTCATAGGGGAGTGTTATGCTTAGTTTTTTAGGGAACTGCCAGAATGTTTTTCAAAGTGGCTCTCTTATTTGACCTTCTCACCAGCAATGTGTGTGAATACAGGTTTGTTTTTTTCTTTTTTTGCATTTTTCTGGATTCTTTTCATTTTATTTCTTGCTTTGTTTTGTTAACTAATAATATTTTATTGCTTATTTTGCTCTGAAGTTAAATTTTTGCTCCTTTAAAAAACTGTTTTTACAGCTACAAAGGCGCAACAGAGTTTGATTTTGATAAGGACAAATACGACATCAGAATCCCAGAGGACTTAGATGAGGTGACAGGGAAGAAGGGCTACAAGAAGCAGGAGAGGATGGACCAGATTGCCCCAGAGAGCGACTACTCCCTGAGGGTATGTATCTGGCTCTCCCGTGGAAGGGGCAGTTCCTCGGGGGGTGGGGTGCAGCGGCTGCCTGTGGTCCCCCCGGGACAGCCCCTCAGACAGCAGCCCTGTCACTGCACTCTTCGTGAGCAACTCTTGTGTTTTCCCTTAGAAACAGGCTTTTCCCTGTGAAGTCACCTGGTGTGACAGAGCTGGTAGTTCTTCCCTGGCTGGCTCTGTCCTTTAAGTTGGGGATGCTGGGGTCACTGTATCCTGTGACAGCCATGTTGATTAAGCAACCAAAGCTGCCAAGTTCAGAGTTTCTTTTTTATTTTAAAACATTCTAGAATATACACACCGTGACATCCTAAAGCAATACACTATGTATAGACTAGAGGTAATGCACATTAATAAAATTTTGTGATAGACATCTCTGAATTTTGATCCTAGAAATGGCTGTTTTTGAGGTTGAAAATAATATCTCAATATAACAGTGATAATAAGACATTAAGTTTCTCCGTCACTATAACTGTTCCCTTTATTTTTGTGCTGCATTGATTCCGTAACCCCAAGCAGAGCATACATTTGACATTTACAAGTTTACCATGTAACTTTTTGTTAGCATTTAAAATGGTAGGTGCTGCTTTTATGTGATATGCCCCACGTGTTATTGAAGTATATCCTCATTGTTAAGACAATCTTGCCCAAGTATGAGTGAGCCTGGAGGCAGCCAGAGCAGATGGCACGGTTTTAGTGCACGACGAAGTACAGCATTCTAAAATATAATTAATCAGTTTCGTAAGGGCCAAAGCACCACTCGATGCTGCTGAAACCAAGAGACAGGGAAAAAGTAGTAGAGGAGGGCGAGTTTTTGTTTGGCGCGACCCTTTCACGTGCCCTTGAGTTACGCAGTTCAGATTTCTGATGTCCCGGAGGCGGGCACAGAAAAGCAGGTTGTAAACATGCTGAAGGGTGCAGAGTCTGGGCAGGCTTCTAAAGTATCTAAACTTCCCTGCATTAAGAATCGAGAACACATTTAGATTGTTAAAGCTCACTTTTGAAACAGTGCTGCGTGTTGGTGCATTATTTATAATTTTTCTTTTTCAAACTTATAACTGTCCCTTTTGTTTGTTTTTTTGTACAAATAAAATTTATTGATGTTTTTTAAATTACGGCCATCCTTTTTTGTACGTGCACACTTCTTTAAAAAAATATTGATTCCAGAGAGAGGAGAAGGGAGGGAGGAAGAGACAGAGAAACGTTGGCTGGTCGGTTGCCTCTCGCACGCGTCCTGACTGGGGGCCACACCTGCAACCCAGGCCTGTGCCCTGAGGGGAGTCAGTCGCTCGACCTTTCAGTTTGCAGGACGGTGCCCAGCAGACTGAGCCCCGCCGGCCGGGGCCCTGTGTACATTCCTTAATATGTTAAAATAAGCCCGTACCGTACATACTGTTCTGTAACTTTTTTCACTTAACGTACCAACACAGGTATTTTTACTGGCTGTAGTATGTTGAGTTTGGTTTTAGTGGAAAGTATGTATAGTGTATATTTTATTGAAAAGTTAATGGGTCCTTTGTGAAAGTCAGATGGTAGCTCCTTTTTAAATACATGTGTGAGGAAGTGTTGAGCGAACCTCCAGAGAAGCATTTCGCAAGGGCGGGCCGCCCTGTGTGTCTTCCAGGCCTACTGCAGCATATTGTATCTGAAGCCAAGGATGCAGATCGTCCTCCGTGGGCAGAAGGTGAAGACGCAGCTCGTGTCAAAGAGTCTTGCTTACATCGAACATGATGTTTACCGGCCAAAGTATTTAGTATCCTTTATTTTCTTTTTTATTTTTTTACAGATTTTATTTATTTGTAGAGGGAGGGGAGGGATGGAGAAGAGAGGGAAAGAAACACCGACTGGTTGCCTCTTGCATGTCTCCAGCTGGGCCCACAACCCAGGCCTGTGCCCTGACTGGGAACAGAACCAGCGACCTTTCAGTTCGCAGGCCCGTGCTCAGTCCACTGAGCCACACCAGCCAGGACTACTTTCCTTTTTATGATGCTGTGTAGAGCTTTATTAGTCAGGGGTACTCCCCTAACCCCTTTTTTCCTGATACTGGTCCTACTCCTTCCCAACTTTGCCCTTTTTTCTGCACTTTTGGGTTCAATAAGTAATGCAATAGAAAGTATTATTTGAAGGGAGTGAGATGGTGTGTTCACAATGTTCCTTAACATGTAAGACTAAAGCAGTGAGAATTACTTTTGGATTCAACTGCAGAAATAAAGATCATTATGGGATAATGATGTATCACAGAAATAGACTCATCAAAGCTTATGAAAAAGTTGGATATCAGTTAAAGGTAAGCTCAAAATGTTCATATTTTTTATAAAAGTTAGAATAATTTGTTACTGGGTCAGATGTGAAATGATATGCTCTTGCCTAACGACTTAAATGTCAGTGTTTTTAATAACATTGGTGTGGCTCTTGAACTTAGAATACTTCGATATTAATTCCTCACTTGGTCCTGAATAATCTTATGAGGGGGACAGAATATTTTCTCTCTGTTTTGCAGCTGAGGAAATTGGGGCTGAGTCACTTGCCCAGACCTAGTGATGAGTACGGATCTCAGACACAGATGCACATCTTTTGACTGCATTTGGCTGTAGGTCCCTGCTTATTTCCTGCTGGAATGAAATTAGTGGGTTTTCGGTGCTGACTCAGTAGCCTGAAAAAACAGTGTCTGGTAGGTGGTGTGCTTTCTTGGAGATGGAGCCTGACTGTGTTAGAGCCTCCCTCCTGAGCCACACCCACCAAGGCCTTCCACTCAGGGTAGCGGAGATTGTCCCGTGTCAGTCTGTGTGTTCTTCACGTGTTTTCAGAGTGGTGTGTGTGTATGCACTAAGATTCAGTGGTAAGTTCTGAAAGTCAGATTTGCTACAGGTTTTAAGTGCAGGCATGTTTGTTTCCCAGTTTCCGTGACTTTCATTTTTGATTCATCGCATTTCGTTCTGAATTTTTCGTAGAATGATGTGAGCTCCTCATGGTGTGAGGGTGTGGGCTTACCCTGCGGGTACTCAGCGGGCTCTGACTCTGCGTTACACGCTCTGCGTGGCGTGAGCTCAGAATATAGTGTTTTTGCAAAAGTAATGTTGTTGGGCTCTTTGTAACCATTAATGCTGGTCACCAGATAAATCCGTAACTATGGCAACCATGATGAAGTATCAATAATTTTTTTAAATGCTCATTTTCATTTATAATCAGAATAGTAATTTTCATCAGAAATATTCTGCAATTGAAGTTTCCGCATTTCACTGGTAATTGGAAATGCATTTTGGTAACAGGCCTTCGTTCTCAAGTGCTTTGGTATTCAGAAGAAATACAGTATCTGCTAAAGAATGTAAATTCTTTTCATCCTTCACCATGGAGGACTCTGACTTAGAGGCACAGCCCCTGCTCAGTTAAATTTGCATATGTATAATTTCTGGTTAAGTTTGCTCTTGTAAAAAAAAAATAGGCTTTTACAACCAATTGTTAATGTTTTTTTTTACCAGACCATGGGCTGGACCTAGTGTTTTCATTCTGTGGATTCAGTGAACATTCACTAAGTAGGTGTCAGATACCCGCTGTAGCTTCTGATGCCAGGTGCTCAGCGTAAGACGCAGGGTGGCCCTCGGGGCGCAGCGAGGCGGGGAGGGCTGGGTGCCCCTGGAGCGGGGTCGGCTGTGTGGAGGAGTTGGGATGGCAGGGTGTGCAGTGTGGGGAGCGCAGGGCCTTTCCGGGCAGAGCAGAGCTGTCTGCACAGGAAGGGGGGACGCCTCTGAGACAGCGCCTGCATTAAGGCAGGAACTGGCTGGGCTGGGACCAGGTGACACGTCAGGGACAGAGTGACAGGAAAGACGGGAGGACGAGGCTGGAACGAGGGTGAACGTGAACGACAAGGTGAAGGGCACCGTGGTTTGCAGGTGGTGTGAGACGCAGACCCCCTGACGGTTCTTTGTGGGGCCAGGTCGCGGCTGGATGTACGTGGTTTCATCTGCGGGGGGAGGGGCAGGACGAGGTTCACGGTTGTTCATGTGGGAAATCATACTGTGATTGATTAATAAGCGATGATCCAAGAGTGAGTGTCCGCATGCTCACAGCTGTCAACTTGCTTTTGTCCCACCCTGTGGAGTTAAGTTTACGAAGATTTTTGTTTTATAAACTCCGTATTCTTTCACTTTCTGGGTAGCCTCAGGAGGAAGCTCCCATCGCGCACTGAACACGCTTGTCTCACGTCGGTGATCGGAGTGGGGCTGCATCGTGCTTTGAGGAGCTCGGCGTTTTAGCCAGCGGCACTTAAACGCTAGCTAGTGTTTACTGCTGTAGGCTTTCATTCCACTGCCTTCAACAGCTGGATGTGTAACTGAGTAAACGGCTGGTTTTTACCTGGCGGGCTTACCTGGGCCAGAGCCTTTGCTCGGCCCCGAGGGTATGGACGTGCGGTCGTTGTGGTTTCTGCTTCTAAGAGGCTGCCTCCCAGTAGAGGGGTCTTTTGTCCCTCCTGTGAAAGTGGGGATAATTCTTGTCCACACGGGTGCTCGACAGCAGTGCAGGTGGTTTGGGAGGAAGGCTCTGCTATGTTTAGGAATTAACTTCCCGGAAAGTTACCTACTAGGAGCTGTTTTTCAGCCTGCACTTCGGGACGTAAAATAGAGGAAAATGTTTGATTCAAATGACAGATCTTTGTGGAAGGGCAGTTACCCTGAGTGTCGCGTCTCACGCCTGAACCTCCTGTCTCCCTCCCCTGCAGGCCAACAACATGGGCGTGGGCGTGGTGGGCATCATCGAGTGCAACTTCCTGAAGCCCACGCACAACAAGCAGGACTTCGACTACACCAACGAGTACAGGTGTGCTGCCGCTCTCCGCGGCTGCCCGGGGACGGCGTGTTCTGGGGGTACTTCCGTCGCGTCTTCTCAGCTGCATTTCTTTTGTCTCGTGGATGTTTTTGCATTGTAGAACGTTAGGGGAATGTTCAGTGGGTGAGAGGCTTGTGCAGGAAGCACGTGTAAACGTCGCCTTCCATCCTAGACATTGCATCCTACAAGTAGAAGTATATTCTCCCGCCTTCACTGATGAGGTCTTTCTGAGAGTCATAGAAAGTTCCTGCTTTCTTAGTGTCACCGGAAGGGGGACCTGGCCCTGAGCAGGTCTGCCTAGGGCTGGCCAGTGGTGCGTGGGTCCTTGACTTCGTGCAGGAGAGATTTCACAGCGGAAGTCCAGGTGGTTTTAGAGGCCATTTCTTACAGCTGGGGACAGTGGAACAAGGAAGGGCCTGGGAGAGAAGCAGCAGGAGAGGGACCAGGTGCGGACGGAGCCCGGGCAGGGCCGCTGTGGCTCCCTGAGAAGGCGGAGACAAGGAGGCCTGGGGGCAGGGGCTTCCAGTGAGGAAGTGTTAGTTTCACACCGTCCTTTGTCTAGGCCGGCCACACAGGCCTCCCCTGAGCTTGTCAGGGTTAGTGTGTGGCCCCTTTTCTCATTCACAACTAGAATGGTAGAAGGTGATTACTGAAAGGGGCAAAAGAGGACAGACGGTAGGGGTCCGGAAGTAGCTGATACAGAAGAGCAATCTAGGTTGAAAGAGAGACGGTAAAGGAACTAGGAGAAGGCTCCGCTCCTCCACCTCTGAAGTCAGAGGCCCAGATCTCCCTGCAGAGCTCATGATAAATACAGGGACAGCCACCCGCCTGGCCGGTGCTGCTCTGTACTGGGGCCTCCTGTTGCCAGAGGCTGTGGGTGGCTGGAGCTGGGCTGTGGGGATCTGCCTTTGCTAGGATCGGGCAGAGCTGGACCTGGTCTCTTGCTGGAAGGCAGAGCAAGGTCTCAGAGCACAGCTGGAGCGCCTCTGGGAGGCGAGTGGGCTCCAACCAAATAGTGACAGTGCCATCCCAGAGCCTGAACGGCAGGTGTTGAGCTGCTGTCGGCTGGCAGGGGTCACTGCCCACTAACCCCGGCTGATATTGATCTGGCTTGTAGGGGATAAATATTTACAAGGTCAGACTCTAGTACCACAAAACTGAGCAAAGAACACTGGATTTGGAGCTGAGGGACAATAAATTGATAAGTGAGACAATCAAAAAGCTCCCAGTTCTTTGATAAAATTAATAGACTATAAATACCTGGCAACTAAGGAAGAAAATGAGAAAAACAGGCGTCGTCAATGTCAAATGAAAAGGAGGACATGACTGTAGGTCTGCAGACCCGAAAACTGTCAGAGGGATGGCATGAGCTCCGACTGGTGTGCATCAGTTGGCTGGGCATAATCCTGCAGAGGGAAAGGTCACCAGTTCGATTCCTGGTCAGGACACATGCCTGGGTTACAGGCATTAAAACTAAGTAGATTGTATTGTAAGATGGCATCGGTGGATTTTAACGTTCAAAATTTACACTGATGTTAAATAAGAAAACTGATGGTTATTTTCATAGTTACAGAAAAAGCACTTGATAAAACAATACCTAGTTGTGATTTAAGAAACAAAATGAACATTTACAAAACCATTAATAGAAAGGGCATAGTAATAATACAGTTATTTACAAATATCAATACACAGAGTGTTTACAAAAAAGCAACAAGAATCATTTCAAATGGTGAATTATTGTTAGCTGCCCCGTCAGGAGTGAGAGTGAGGTAAAGCTATAAGCTGTTTGCCTTCACCCTTGAGGAAGTAACCAGTACAATAAGGCAAGAAAAAGAAAGTTACAGGAAGTCCTAAAGTATCCGCTAACTGGAATTAATACAGGAACAAATAATGTATATTCTAAGGTTGTCAGATAAGAAATACTGAGAAGTCAATTGTATTTCTGTATACCGGCAACAGCAGTAAAACAGCATGAAGTTTTTAAGAAATCATTTATAATAGCATCAATAAAAGTTACTTTGGAGTAAATATAAGATGCAAAGATATCAGCACCCTAAGAACTAACAGCATTGTGGAGTGAAATTTAAGGAGGTATATCAGGTTCTAGAATTGGGAAACTGGGTATTATAAAATGTCAGTTTTTCTCCAAAACAATTAAATCAACTTCAGTTAAAAAAACAAAACCCAGGAGGTGGGTGTGTGGGGGTGTTGATGTCATGGTAGGCTTATTCTAAATTTTATGTGGACAGTCAGGAGGCCAAAGCTGGCCAACACAGTCCTTAAAGAGCAACAAAGCAGGAGGGCTTACACTGCTGAGTGACATTCGTAAAGCCGTGGTAACTAGGAGAGTGGGTGTTAATGAAGGGCTAGACGTCCAGTGAAACAGAGTGGAGAAGCCAGAAAAACAAACCCCCACTTCTCATACGCATGAACACCTGATCTATGACGCAGGTGGCGTTCACGTGTAGTGAGAAAGTGGTCATCTTTCCGAAAGTGTTGGGTCCGTTGTCTCTCTATCTCTCTATATAGATGAAAGGGACTTTAATTTCTATCTCTCAAATGAAGCAGAAGGCCAGTTGTAAATGAATTATAGACCTAAATGAGAAAGGCAAAACCAAAATGGAAATGAGAATATTTTTATAATCTTTAGTTAGGCAGGTTTTTAAAAAACAAGATACGAAAAGTATTAACTATCATGGGCAAAAGTGGAAAAATTATCTACAGTATAAATAAAAACTAGCAGGTGTGAGCAAGATGTAGGGCATTTGGCTCTCATACGTTGCTGGCGGGTATGAAACTTGCCGACCATTTGTTAAGACTCTTGTGCTCTGTCAAGTAAATGCCCCCCTGGTGACCCTGCAGAAATGGGTGCAGTTTCATGGGCTGAGGCCTGGAGGTGGTGAGAAGGAGAGAGGAAGAGGAATTGTGGCTTTAGTCTTATTTATCCCAGTAGGTACCATTGACCTGCTTTTTAACCTTATTGTGGGACTTAGGGTGGTGAACACACAATACAGTGTACAGGTGATGTGTTACAGAATTGTACACCTGAGACTTGTAGGTTTATTAACCAGTGTCAGCCCAAGAAATCAAATTCTTTAAAGAACCATCTTATTCTGGGAGAGGTGAAAAGTCTCATTGTGGGACAGAGGCTGTTTGAAGCACACCTGCAGGTAATGGTCACATACTTTCATGGACCAAAAGTGTGGGATCTGATTGGAACTGCAGCTTGTGAGGTTGGGCTGAGCCTCGGAGAGCCTGCGGTTCTCCCAGGTATTGGTTGGCGACATGCCTTCACAGCAGGGTACCCAAGTATTGTTTTGTGTCTTAGTTCCCAGACGACCCTGGCTCTGTGCTCTGCTCTAGGAACTCAGAAAGGTCCTCCTAGAAAATTGTTGTTACTTTGAGTGTTTTGTATTAACTGTGCTTTATGAAGTGCTTTCATCTTTACCGTGCTTTTCCCTGAAATTGATTTTATAATTTATTTTTTTGAGGCTTACAATACTAGCACTAGGAGAGAAACTGAATGACTATTGGAATGAAATGAAAGTGAAGAAAAATGCAGAATATCCTCTAAATTTGCCAGTTGAAGATATACAGTAAGTGTACATTAAAAATTTCAACCCACTGTAATATCAAGATGTGAGATACCGGAGGGTGTAGTGATTGTACAGTGTTCACAGTTGACTCTAACCCATAGTAAGAAATAAATTCTACAGCTCAAATCAGTATACTGTAAAATGTACTGATGAATCTATACGAGGTCTGTCCGGGAAAAATGCAGCCGTTGTTAATATAACAAGAATGGTTTGCGCAACCTCGATGTAACTTGGCAGCCAAGGAGCGTGGACTGGAATGCGCCTGCGTGAACAATGACTACTTCACTGTACTAGTCAGTGGGGGCAGTAGAGGTCATTGAGTGAGCATGTGCACTGTGTGGTCGTCACATTCAAAATGACTGAGCGAGTGGAGCAACGAATCTGTGTCACATTTGGCATTAAGTTTGACCATTTTTCAGCGGAAAGTAATTGGACGATTCAGAGGCCGCAGCTGTGGTCAGCTGGTGATTGGCAGCTTCATCACGACAACACACCCACTCATGCATCAAGTCTCGTGCTGAGTTGTTAGTGAAACAACAAATCACCAGGTGACTCAGCTACTCTACAGCCCAGATTTGGCGCCCTGGGACTTCTGGCTTTTCCCTAAACTAAAATCCCCTTTGAAAGGGGAGAGGTTTCAGACCGTCCATGAGATTCAGGAAAATACGATGGGACAGCTGATGGCGACTGGGGGAACTTCCTGTGTGAGGTCCCACGGTGCCTTCTTGGAAGGGGACTGAGGCATCACTGTCCTGTGTACAGTGTTCTTGTATCTTCTTAAAATGCATCTGTATTTCATAGTATGTGGCTGGGTACTTCCTGGACAGACCTTGTGTACATTCATATGTAGTGATAAAAGATCCATGAAACAGTAGTTACCCATGTGTTGTATGTTACTATTTCTTTCATTTAAAAAGCACATCTTGGATTTCACAATCTACTAATAGGCTGCATCTCATAGTTTGAAAAACCCTGGTTTTGTGTTGTAGGACCCCGAGTGTAAAGCTAGACTTGAGTTCTGCTGCTTAAGTAACTGTGACATTGAATTTGTTACTTGGCCTTCTCTAAGCTTCCATTTTCTCCTTTGTAAAATGGAAACATTAATAGCATTTACCCCTTAGAATTGTAAGAATTAGAAGACAGGATGCCTGACAAGCCCTCAGAAACACACCGAGCACATGGTAACAGTCCCGTGAATGAGTGTGTACTGCTGGAAGGGTGTTCGAGATGCGTAATGAAAAACAAAGATACAACTCAATGTATTAATCTCCCTCCCTTTTTAAAAAAAGATTTTACTTATTTTTAGAGAGAGGGAGAAAGAGGGATAGAAACATAACTGTGCGGTTGCTGCTCATGTGTGCCCACATCCTAGGCCTGTGCCCTGACTGACTGAGAATCGAACCGGTGACCCTTTGGTTCGCAGGCCAGCGCTCAGTCCACTGAGCCACACCAGCCAGGGCTCCCATTGTACTTTTGTGTGTGTCTATATACACATGCATAATATAACTTCCTGAAACAGATTTATATTTACTTTATAAATTTCTGGATTGTTTGAAGTTTTATAAGAAAATGCATTTTTATAAACTTAGATTTGAAAAGTTATTGGCATCAAGGTGAAGACTTCATTGTTAAATGAGTCTATTACCAATTCTTTTCAGGATTAGTGTGATTTTTAAATAATACAAGTATAAAAGTGTTTTATAAACTGAAAGAATATACAAATGTTAGTTATTCAGAGATGTGCTTTAATAGAGGGCAAAATATAATATAATTATAAGAAATTGTTTAAACTGTAGTAATACAACTTTATTTTCTATACCTGAGTGATGTATTGTGCTAATAAATCTAGATTTGACATTGCAGATGCTAAGTTAATATAAATTTCAGAGCAAGGCATTTGAAATATTTTGAGTTGAGTTTTTCTTATCATAGAACAAATTTAATAGTATGCAATGAAATAATACATTTAAGTCAGTTTGCTTAAGTTGGTCTGTGATTTTCAACATTTTATAAATAACCAAAATTAATTGTTTTGGTTTAACTTGCTGTATATAATAATAGTTGTGTCACAGAATTTTCAGGGGCAGAATTAAATAATAGGGGCATTTTATGATGGAAATAATGTAGAAAATCTAATGGAAGTGTATTTAGCATCCATGTTTCCATGGTAATATCTTGTTGTTTTGCCGTAGGAAACGTCCTGATCAGACATGGGTTCAATGTGATTCCTGTCTAAAGTGGCGAAAATTACCAGATGGGATAGAACAGCTTCCAGAAAAATGGTATTGCTCCAATAACCCTGACCCACAGTTCAGGTACCATATAGTTGGTAGTGCCCTTTCTGGAAAGGAGGCGACGCTGTTCAGGGTGTATGAGTGGACGCTGGTGACCTGTTCTCCCCATGTGATTTTTCTGACTAGAAATTGTGATGTTCCAGAAGAACCTGAAGATGAGGATTTGGTGCATCCCACTTACGAGAAAACCTACAAAAAGAAGTGAGTGCTGTGTAAATGCGCAGCGGGAAAAGGGCGCGGGTCCGCAGCAGGGGGCTGTCTGCCGTATCTAGTAACTAATGCCTCTCCAAGAGGAAGCGAGTGGACCTTGGAAGAGCGTGGGTGTTAGGGGCACGGACCGACCCCCCACCCCCTCTCCCTCGCAGTCAGAAGTCTGCCTGTAACTTAAGCTGCCCTCTGCGTACGACCCTGCAGGTGGGAAACCCAGGGATGCAGAAGTCTAACTGTGTGTCTGTTGGACTCGCATTCGTGGGTAGGGGCACCCACACCACCCAAGCCTGTGCTGTTCATGGGCTGAGTGTGCCACCGGGACACTGCTCCCCCCAACAGACTGTGGTGTGGGCGCGTAACAGCAGGTGCTTTTTACAAAGGTTTATGCTGTGGGTACCTGCTTGGTTGCACCCGCTGTTTGTTGCTGTCCTGTGTACAAGTAGTGTGCGTACAGAGCAGTTTGTCTTTGGGGGTCACACACAGATACATCCGAAGTGAACACTGCCCGGGACGAGCTGATAGTCTCACCAGCAGGTGAGACGCGTATGCTGCCACCTGGAAGTTGACAAGGACCATGGAAGGCACAGCCCAGTCCTGTTGGGAAGCCCCTAGGGAGAGAGTTACTTCCGGCCTGGGGACGCACGGGCACGCGGGGCGGGAAGATGCATGAGGGACGCGTTGTGGTGGGCCTTGCAGGGAGGATGGGAAGGGGCGGGGGGGCCAGGGTGTGTTCGGCTTGACTGGAGTGCACATGTGAGCGCGCCCGGTGGGGTGGGGGTGTGCTGGGGGGGCCGGGGCTGGGGCGGGAGCGCCGGGCGGGCGGCGGCCGTGGTGGGCTTCAGGCTGGCGTGCCGCACGCCGGAGGCTGAGTTCACCAAGCTTCCGGGTGGCTCCTCGGGGTGGGGCCCCCAGCAGGCCTGGGGCAAGCAAGCAAGCTGTGTGGTTTTCCCATGTAAGGGGCGGAGACACAGGGCCGGGAAGTCAGAGGCCAGCAGGAGTTAGGGTGCTTCTGGGATGAGGTGGCAAGTGTCCCCGCCTCAGGGCTTCCCCCTGATCGTAGTGCACGCAGCTGGGGCGGGGCAGTGAGACTGCAGGTCCCTGCGGGACGGAGCTGCGCGTGGTAATGAGGTCAGCCTCAGTGTCTTCTGCTTTCTCTTTCAGGGAAAAATTCAGGATCAGATACCTGGAAAGGATCCCTCAGGTAATGAGCCTTCCGTTTGGTAGCTGTGTCTCACGTCGGGTGGTGATTCATTGAACCACTGTTTTTAAAGCTTAGGACTTGCATAACAAATTGAGTGATCTTGTTCATTCCGTTCATGTGTTTCTCTTTTTTTAAAAATGTATTTATTGATTTTGAGAGAGAGAGAGAGAGAGAAACTTCAGTTTGTTGTTCCACTTGCTTACGCATTCAATCGTTGATTCCCTGACCAGGGATTGAACCCGCAACCTTGGCACACCGGGGCAGCGCTCTAATAAACTGAGCTACCCGGCCAGGCTCCTCTTCTCTTGTACCCCTGCTTGCCCTCACTCCCAACCCTGCCTTCTCAGCCCAACAACTTCATTCAGACTGTTCAACTTTACTATTTAGTTGGGCATCTTCTAAGGAAAGGCAGACATTCTTTTTAAGAATCTTGTTGCTCAGCAGTCAAGGAGGACTTCACAGGAATGCCCGGGAGCCACGTCCTGGTGCTGACCTGGACCAGAGCTAACCCTGGGGTTCTCTTTCTCTGGGGACCACCGTCCTGGGTCGTCCTTGTTGGGTGAAGAGTTTCGGTCAGCTGCGGACGTGTGTGTTTGCTTGTAATGTATAAAGGCTGAGGGTTTGGGGGTGAGAGCAGAACTGGGAAGAGAAGAGTGGGCTTACTTTGTTTTTTAAAGGCAGTACCTTCATGACTAGCTTTTTTAAGAAAAACATTTATCTTGTGTTTTGGGCCTTGCACATAAAAAAATCCCCTTAAGCCCGGTTTCCCCTCCCCTAACAGATTACTACCGAAATGGTGTCTCGGACAACCCCTATGTCAAGCCGGAGTTTTTCTCCCGTGAAGGACAACGTTCCAAGAGGCCATCTTTCCGAAGCAGCAAATACTTACTCACCAAGACTTGTAAATAATCACCGAGGCTCCCCGCAGCTGGAGCCTGAGGGCACCAGGTCAGTGGCGGGAGTGTGGCCTTCCGTTTGGGGAACGAACGGTAAACCGCGCCTGTGCTGGGCACCGGAGGGGCAGGCGTGCAGCCCTCAGAGGGTGGTGTTCGTGCGCGCGTAGGAAGTCTTCGGGTGACTTTTACAGTTTGCTCCTGTAGCCATTCCTTATTGCCTCTTAAAGGATCAAACATCGCAATCAGACACGAAGAGTTTTAAGTAGACTCACTGGTACCCTGATAATTTAACGCACTTCTGTATACATTTTACATCAGAGTCCAAATGTAAGTCCCAGTTATTCCATCTAAGGGTCTCTCTGAAATCCCATAAAAATGGTTGCCTTTTTCCAGGGATTAAAAAAATAATAAAGTCAATGGAGATTTTGATTCATTTGAAATATTTCTTGAGTATTTATTCCAGGCTGAGTGTTAAGGATAAGGAAGTTACCCTTCTTTCATGGAGTGTACAGTCTAGCAAAGAATCTAAGGGTGATAAATGAAAATACTTTACTCTTTCCTTTGTTTGCTGCCTCTTACATTTTTGCAAGTTGATTCTATAAACTGTTTTGGTGAGAAAAACCAGCTTCCATCTTTAATTTGAAGAATCATCTATACCTTCATACATAAAAGAAAAACGTTGTTGGCATCTATTTTATATCCAGGAGTTTTAACACCCTGGAGTTTCAAGGCCAGGAAAGAAGTTTCTAGAAAGAAACTCAGATCTGGGTTTGGGCTCCTGAATTCTCACTTCTCTGCTATCAGACGAATCTAGCCCCTATTGTGTCTGGGAACGAGGTTGAGCTATAGAATCTCTCAACTACCCACCTAGCATCATCTCTGTGGTCCCACCAGCCTGTAACCATTCCTGCTGAGAGCGTCCCAATCCAGGTCCTCCTGATGGTCACAGGGGCTTTCCCTGCGCCCCGTCTGGGCTGGCCCCCAGGCTGCCTGACGAGCAGGTGGCTTTGTGTTTATTGTCTGCACTTACCCCGCCATAGTTAAGTCACCTGCTTAATCAATTAAAAGGTATCAATTATATTTATTGTGGAATTTGATCAAGTTGTCACCTCTTTGAGATTCTCTGTTGTTAGAAAATTTTTGCTTTTAAGATTATCAGTAATTAAGAAAAACGTGAAGTAATGCACAGGATTGCATTTTACTGTCAAGTGTGACCCATAAATTCTTACCGTAACCTGGGGCACACCGTATATTTCGGAGAAGTGGTTGTAGAAGGAAGAGAGAAAGTGTGCGTGGTAGCGGACTGCCCAGCCACCTCTCGTTGGAACGGTCGGGGAAGGCTTCGTGACGAGGTCGGGTCCTGAGCCCCCGGAAGTGCTGCTGTGCACGCGGTCCGCGCAGAGGGCGCGGCGTGCACACGGGCGAGGAGAGGGCCTGGTGCCGGGGACTGGCGCTCCGGCCGGCTGCGCGTGCTGGTCGCAGCTGAAAGGGACGCAGCGGAGCGCGGTTCTCTGACGGCGTGGCCAGTGTTTCCGAGACGTTTGGTAGCCTTCATCACATTTTCAAAGGGATTTTCCTGTTTTAAGTTCTCACCGAGGGTATGTTTACTGGTTTTAGAGAAAGAGCGACATCAGTGTGAGAGAGAAGCAGTGGTCAGTTGGCTGCCTCCCACGTGCGCCCCGACCGGATGGCCCCCACAGCTCTCGGGGCACAGGACGACTCTCCGACCCACTGGGCCTCCCAGCAGGGCTCTTGGGGGGGTTTCTGACCCCAGGAGAGATCAGAAGTAGCTGCATCTGTGCATATGTACATCAAAGAGGCCATGTTGCAAAACGGTTTGCTGTTTGGCCCGCGTTTTGGGGACTTGTTTTGCGGCTGGACTGCACTTAACTAGGAACCTGTGTGAAATCTCTTAGACCAGCCTCCTTCATATTCCTGGTTTTTCTTCCTACAAATGGTTCCAGACAAAGTAAGGAAAAGTAAAATCGGTAAACTTTACAGACAAAAAAGGATGGAATTTATTTTAAAAAGTGACTCATTAAAATGAAAGAATAGAAAATTTTCATTAATTTTCAAAGCATTTATTTTCTAATTTATAGAGCCAAGGTCTGTGGAGAGACCTGCCTAAATTAAGTCTTGACCATGACAGATAGGAATAAGAAAAATTATAGGGCAACTCCCAGTTACCGATGAACTCCAGAGACCCCTGGCAGCCTCCGAACGTGGCGCACCAGCTGCCCCTGCAGATGGAAGGCAGCGCTGCGAGCAGTCGGAGGAGGCGCAGGTGCCCAGGCCTGTCCTCAGTGCGAGCTCCGCCAGCACAGCTGCTCTCCCGGGGCGGGGGCAGGGTGGGGGGCAGCCTTCTGGCGCAGGGCTTCCTGTTGGAAAATGCGGGTGAGCAGTCAGAGTGTGAACCCTGGGTGGTGAGACACCCGCTGCCTGCCTCCCTGCCTGCCCGTGCTGGGCCCCAGGAGGAGACCCCATCGGGGTGATGATGCCCATGGTGCGTGCCCTGGCATCACAAGCCCAGCCCGCCCCTTGCAAGAGGTGGACACCGCCAGGAGCCACCACGCACAGACCGCGACGAAGGAATGAAGGGCCATGTGACAGTCACTGCAAGGTGGGGGATGGAAGATGGCAGTGCTGGAAGGTAGAAGACAGTACAGGGAGGTCAGCGCCGAATCGGGGGGTTTCGGAGTGGGGAGTCCTGAACCAAGGAGAGGAAGTAGTGGAAGAAAGGCCGAATTTCCACTAAGTACACAGCACAACGTCTGGGAAAGCTCCCTTCCAGCAACGTCCTGAAAGTTCAGAGAACAAGGAAAAGGGGGGCGGGGGATTAGAGAGGAAAAAGACAAACCTGTGTGCAGAAGCTCAGGGAGGGGAACAGCAGAAAGCCTGAGTGATAGGCGAAAGTGGGACGATGATTCTAAAGTTTTGAGAAGGTAACTTCCAACCTGAAAGGGTGTAAAACCAAGCCAATAAACCCAAGAGGTAAATAAATACATTTTTATCATGTAAAATTGTATACATTTTATGTCCTGTGTATGCTTTCTCAAGAGTTCACTGGCGACTGTGCCCCGTGATAGGGGAGCAAGCCCGAGAAAGGAAGGAAACCTGAGGTCTGACACATGGGGCCGGGGAGCAAACCAATACAGACTACCCTCTGAGTGGGGCAGAAAGCAATCAGTGGGTGATAAATACACAGAAAAGCAAGCCCGTGAAGAAACGGGGGCAACTGTTAATGCAGGGAAGATGATTTTACAGGAAGGGACAGGGCAGACCGGTTGACGAGGTGCTCACTTTCGACCCCTGAGTGTTGATAACCACAGTGGGTAAGTGGGATGGCAGTGCCACCCGCCGAGCTCTGGGATACGGAGCGTGGACCTGCGGTGGGTGGCGGCGTTCAGTTTGAGACGTGGGTGCATTGAAAGGCCCAGGGGACAGCACACGAAGAGACGTTCGGCTGTGCACAGATGTAAGCGGAGACAGTAACTGATTGGGCAGCCCTGTGCAGTAAAGCTCAGTGTTTTAAATAATAAGCATGGGTCTTTTTTCAAATTTTAAGGTACACTACTTCAAAGGTCATCTATTTTGTCTATATCTATTATTTTATAATATTAACTTCTACAAAATCTTTTCCAGCATGAAACGGAGACCTTCTACTCGTTCCTTAATGTTGAATGTAAAGCATCGGAGGATGGATAAGCCAGCATTTGAAAATTCAGCTTATAAAGATGATGATGAAGATGTCATCATATTAGAAGAAAACAGTACTCCCAAGCCCGCCATAGATCATGACGTTCAAGTGAAATCTGAAGAGACTCACATCGAGCCAGGTGGTGGTCAGGTCGAGCCTATGGGTGACATTGAGCCTTGTGGCCAGACGAGTTCAGCAGGCACCGTACCATCCATGTGTGACGAGGGAGCTGCTGTGGCCACCCAGACTGAAGTGCCAGGCTTAGTTGTCAAAAAGGAAGAAGCTACTGAAAATGACATAAGTCCAGGAACTGGGGCAGCTGTCCTGCCATCCAGGGTGGAAGCTGAAGGAAAGACGCACGAGACCCAGGAAGCCTTTGATAAATCTGTGGGTGACGCTGGGTGCCAGTTAAACGCACTGAGGAACGAGCTGCTGCTCGTTACCCAAGAGAAAGAAGATTATAAAAGGCAGTGTCAGGTGTTCACTGAGCAGATCCGGGGGCTGCAGCAGAGGCTGGTGGAGATGAGCAACAAGCACGTGAAGAAGGAAACCTGCCATCAGTCTACGGAGACCGACGCCGTGTGTTTCCTCGAGAGCGTCAATGGCAAGTCGGACAGCCCCGAGCACGCGGCGTCCCGGTACCAGCGAGCACTGGAGGAGATCGAGCGGCTCAAGGCGCAGTGCGGCGCCCTGCAGCGCGTGAAGCCCCAGTGCAGCCAGTGCTCCGGCGGCGAGGGCAGGAGCGAGGTGGACGAGATGGTCGTGCAGCTCGATGACGTGTTCCGGCAGCTGGACAAGTGCACCGTCGACAGGGACCAGTACAGGAGCGAGGTGAGTCGCGGCCTTCGGCGGCGTCTTCGTCCCGGTGGCTTTTTGTTTTGTTTTACTGAGGAAAAAGCTTGGACATCGGAGGTAAGTGGGGGCCTCTGCACGTGCCCCCGGTTCATATTTGGGTAGCTCCTTTCTTAAGTCCTCACCCAAGGACATGTTTACTGATTTGAGAGGGAGAGGAGAGGACAGGAAAAGAAGTCGATGTGAGAGGGACCGTCAGCCGTTTGCCTCCCGTGCGCTCCCTGGCCAGGGACTGACCCCGCGGCCTTGGTGCGCGCCCTGGCCGCGGATCGGACCCACAGCGTTCTGGTGCGCGCGGCGGCGGCGCTCCGGCCCGCTGAGCCACCGGGTCCGGGCTGGATGGCTCCTTTCCTAAGGAAACCTGCGACGTGTCATACTGAGAGGAGGGCTTCCCTGCCAGGAGGAGTTGGGAAAGGAGTGCAGCCGTTCCCGGAAGTGCTGCCGCCGCAACTGCGCGGTCGGGGCTGGCGGGCAGGGGTCACAGCCGCACCGGCCTGGGCTGTGGCTGAGCGCAGGCAGGGGTGCAGGCCCCGGGGCCGGCGTTGGCACTGGTGTCCTTTCGCTTCAAGGAGCCCGGAGGTGAAGCGGAACAAGCGAGGCTCTGCTTCTAGAAGGCTGTCTGGTGCTTTTCATCAAGCTGGTTTTCTCCTTTTCTTAGCTTAAATTTGTCCTTTGAAATTAGTATTTTTAAAATGTTACAGTTCACAAATTAATTTTTCATCAGGTTGAATTATTGGAAATGGAGAAATCCCAACTTCGTTTACAGTGCGAGGAAATGAAAACTGAAATTGAACAACTGAAATCCGCGAGTCAGCAGAAAGGGATGGATGTTTCGACTTCGAGCGCCGCTGAGGAGTCTGTGAAGTTTGCCGACGGGGAAAGGTAATGGGGAGGCGGCCCCGCCGCGGCGGCTCTGCCCGCTCTGCCCGGGGCGCCCCGAGGGGCGGAGTGGCTTGGAGCACTGGACCCCTTTGTGTGTGGGGGGGTGCCTCGGTCCTCGTTAACCTGTTCCCACGGGTGGCGAGTGAGCAGCGGTCCGTGAAGCATTTCCTGTCGCGGGGTGGCATCGTGACTCGTACGCGTTCTAGCAAATGCCGTGAGCAGCGGGCGAGCGCCGAGCGCTGACACCCTCGTCGGTGCGGCGGGGACCGAGGTGCCACTGCACTTCTGCGTCTGGCGCCGTTCCTTCGTGGGGTGCTCTCCTCATTTTGATACCATGCGCCTTCCCCAGTCTTAACTTTTAGGAGATGCCGAAGTTACTAAAATAATTGCCGCAGTGCAGGTGATTGGTTACTAACCAGGAGTTCTGTGAGAGTAAGAGAACAGTAGACGAACGATGACCCTGCCTTAATAAGCTGTAACGTAGAATCGGGGGTCTGTTTGGATCCGTCTTGCTTCTGAGCATGGAGAAGTTGGGGTGGCCGGGGCCTGTGTTGGGGGCCCCCATTGGAAACCAGACATTCCGGCTGAAATCGGGCAGCTCTTCCTGCCGGCGTGCTCGGACCTCAGGTCCAAAGGGCACTGTCACATGGTCTCCTGTCCGCACCTGGCATCGCTGTTGTGGGTTTTAGCCGAAGTTTTTGAAAAGTTTCACGAAATCTGATCATGGAAGTAGAAGGAATAGAGCGCTTTTTATACAAGCCTGGGGGGAAGGCTGTCAGGATAACTCCCAGCTGGTGTTGCTAAAATCGGGCACCAGGGCATCTGTGCTGCCTGCAGCGGGGCGGCCCTGGGGCCTGGCGCGGAGCCAGCCCCCCGGGGCTCCCCTGCGCTCCCCTTTGCGTAGCGGAGGACTGTGGAGACACACGCTTCCCAAAGAGTCCGGCCACACGTGGCTCCTGCCACCTGAAGTCTAGCTACTCTGGGCAGAGGCGTGCGGCAAGTAGGAAATACATTCTTGAGTTCGCAGCCTGAGATGGAAGGAAGAGGGATGTGAAATACCTTAGTAGAAACATATTTTAATTATATGATGAAGTGATGTGATGTTTTAGTGACGTGGGGTTAACTAAAACAACTAGAGTGGTTTCATTTTACTTTTTATCTGAATTATTTGAACATTTAAAATTGTGTATGCAGCTCACAACACTACAAGTAGGGATCGGTGACATGTCTGGTAGACGGGGGGACGTAGCCAGAGACCATCAAAGACCTAAAGGATGAGGGAGAGGGTCACAGGGTCCCCCTAGGCTTTTCTCTGCTTTCCTGTAGGTAAAGGTTCTGGTTAGGAGAAAGGGGATATTCTTGGCAGGACATAGGATGGTTAATAATTCCTGCAAAGCAAACCAGGAAAGCCTTTGGATCAGGGGCCCCAGCAGGGAGGGCAGTGGGGGGTTGTGCAGAGCACGGCTGGCCCGGAGGGTGACGGAAGGTTCTGTCCAAGGCCCAGTGGAACCCTGCCAGGTGGGCCGGCAGGGCCGGTTTAGAATCACAGTTTTGTACGTTGTTAACCCAGAGAGGAGCACCGGGCCCCGTTCAGAGATTCCCAGTCTGCAGAGACCAGTGTCTGTGAACTAGACGTGGGCTTCTTAAGCTTGGCGCTGCAAGGCCAGCGGCTGCAGCCTTCTCTCGGTCCCCGTGTGTCACTCCGCTCTGAGCTCAGGCTGCCGCCTGGCTGTAGGTACTCAGGTCTAATATGTTGATATTCAGAGGCATGTATGTGAACGTGGAAGGGATGATAACAATGACCTTATCCAGGACTTCTCAGCATCTTCACAAAACACTGTCGCCTAGAAATACATTTAGAAAACTGGGCTGTCAGTAACCTTTCGCATGAAGTTTTGCATTCTAGAAAGTCTTATTTAACATTGTTTAACCCAGCGTTTTCTAAGCTTATTTGAACCACAGAACTGTTTCTTTTTCTTCTTATGCAACAATGGGCAGCTCCTAGAACACGATTCAGGGAACAGTTAAGTTTATTTCTCTCAGAGGGAGCCGAAGTTCAAGGAGATGCGTTCTTATTCTGAGACCAGTGTCCTCACTAGTATGGCACTGTTGTTTTCTAAGTGATAACAATATTTTGAGTTGTGAATAACATCTTATAATTTATATATTTTACCAGTCCATGTTTTCTCCAGTCTCAAATCAAAATTGTATTAGTTGGAACCAAAGAGAGCCGCTAGTGTTATGAGAGATTACTCACCAACAGATGTGTAAATACTAACATTGAATTATAGATTATCAAGTAAGTGGATGAATGTTGCCCTTAAGTATTTATGAATTATCAAATAAGTGTTTCCCTTAAGCCATACATGAATATCAGACTGTAAACAACGTTCATCTAACAAATGTAACATTTGTGTTTGCAGCCTCAAACTGCGGTCTCTCCGAGTGAACGTGGGACAGCTGCTGGCCATGATTGTACCCGACCTCGATCTTCAGCAAGTGAATTACGATGTCGATGTTGTTGATGAGATTTTAGGGCAAGTTGTCGAACAGATGAGTGAAATCAGTAGTTCTTAAAGTGTATTTGATGAGATAATAAAAATATTTCCTCAGTTCTCTTGGTTGTACAGCTTTTCAAATGCAAACAATTTTGTTTTATAGCTGTGACAGGTGACAGACGGAAGAACCCTAACCTTTGCATTCAGGCGTGGCCACAAATACCTGAACACATTATCACGCCGTTTGAAATGCCCCTGAGTCGCTGCTGGTGAGCGGCTGAACAGCTAACTCATGTTTTGGGTTTAAAATGTAAATATTTGTAATTAAGTCTGCACATATTTTTTTATTGCCCTAGAGGATGAAAGTGTTTTTCACCAGGAGGTCTTCAGGTTGCTCCTGACCTTCGTGCAGTCTTTCCTGGTTTCCCAAAGTGTATTTTGATAAGATAAGTTGTGAGTGAGTGGAGCATTAATGTATCTTTACTATGAATTCTTATCTCATGACACATTTTATTCATGAAAATAAGGTAAGCAGCAACTTCTGCATCCATTTTATGGGGATATTTTCTTTGCTGAGGTTGCCAATCATGGTTAAATTGTTTTTATAGAATACAAAAAGGATCTTTAGCATAAAGAAGTATCAAGTACATTAACTGTTTGACCATGTTTACTTGGAAGCCCATTTTTGGCTGCTTAGCATGGAGTGGGCATAGTAATTGTTAAATATTTCTTTTTATGAAATTTCCTGTATGGCCTTTTATAGGGTGACAACAGGTTCATGTGAGTTGGGAAAGATGGACTCCCTCTCGAACAGGACTGCATACTTTTTATTCTCTCACACAGCTCAGTATTTTATATCCTGGAGTTACACAGCAGATTGGCCTAGGATTATAGTATTACATGCCATAAAAATTAATGCTGATTAATATTGATTCCTTGTTTCGTGCAATTTTGAAGAGATGGCTTTCTATTAAATATAACTGTGTATATGTAATTAATTTTCCACAACTAAAACGCGCAATTATTTTTTCAAAGTTTTATCATTGCTATTTATTTTTACTTTTATTTCTGAACATTCAGTATATGTTTTTTGTATGTGTGCTTAATTACATGTGTGTCATGTGTAATATCTAATTTTTGCTGTACATTTTGTTTTAGAAAAAGCAAATAAATGAAGGTTGTTTTATTTGCTTGATAAAGTAATTGAAAGTATTTTTGGTATGAAGCTGGCTTTCTGTCACAATTGTATCTGCCCAAATTTTAAAATATCTTGTAAAAAAATAAAAAGATATATATATGATGGCTAACTCTTCAGATAATACTTTTGAATTCTATATTCAAACTGTATTTTGAAAACTGAAATTGTGTCCATTTAGACCCTAAATTTGAACTCATTTTACTGTGTTAATTACAAGTTATATTTAGAAGACTAAGACTGTCTCCATTAAGATTCTAAGAGTCATGGTGAAGGGAGTGTGTGTGTCAGTGTGTGCACACCCACGTTTTTATTTCACACTTGAAACTTTGTGTCTGAATCATTTAGTGGAAGGAAGGCTTGTCCGAATCATAGCGACATAGAGCAGGGCTAAGTCGTGAATATATTAGGTAGCAGTTCTTTCTGGAATTGGCTGTTTTCTCCTTCTGGTCAGCTATATTCTTTCAAAAATATATGTATCTTATATGGATGTTATCTGGCTTAATGGGAAAGTTAATCATAGGATTAATAAGAGAATCTTGTTTGCTAAATTGGTTTTTTGGAAATACTTACATATTTTTCACCCTTTAAGAAAACATTGCCAAGTTCTGATTCTTTAAAAATATGACTAACAATTTTAAAAGAAGCAACATGGGCCTTCATGGCATATGTCGTCGGCAGCCGTCCGTCTCGAGAGACGATGGTGTAGCTTCTTAAGAGTCTATCTGCACCGCCGAGAATGGCTGTGCAGTCCGACTCGGGAGTGACACGGTATCTGTCTCCTCCCGTGTTGAATCGACATCTTGCGATGACGCTGGAGTGTCCTCTCCAGTGGAGCTGAAGCTACAGAGCCTGGGCAGGGTGATATGGAGGGTCTGCTGTTGCCCATGCAGCAGACCCCCACTCTCTTCGCAGCTGAAGGGTCCAAGGGAAAGACGCAGTCAATACAGCTTGGCTTCAGGTGCGCCGCAGGAGTTGCCGGTGTTGACTGCAACGTCACACCGCCTTAGGGACTCCGGCTCCGGATTTTCTGTCGGGGTTTACTCCCTTAGCCTTTCCCCTGAAGAGGTATGCCGCAAGGCAGTGGAGGTTTTTTGGAGTCAGAGTTTTCCTTCTCTGATGTGCCCTGACTGGAAGATCGAACCAGCGACACTTAGCTCGCAGGCCGACGCTCAATCCACTGAGCCAAACCAGCCAGGACATGGCATATGTACCATTTAGGTATAGATACCTATCGTTTTTGTTAAATTTGTGAAAGGATAGTGTAGGAGGGCATTATTGCTTAAACTGATTTTTTTTAAAAGATTTTACTTATTTAGTTTTAGAGAGAGGGGAAGGGAAGGAAAAAGAGAGGGCCCGAACCATCGATGTGCGAGAGATACATTGATCGGTTGCCTCTCACACGCCCCAGCTGTGAACCTGGCCTGCAGCCCAGGCCTGTGCCCTGACTGAGAATTCAACCAGTGACCTTCTGGTTCGCAGGCCGGCGCTCAACTCACTGAAGCACTCTGATTATTTTTTATTGTATTTTCTCCATGACCATCTATCTCCTTTATCCCCGCCCTACTCCCCGCTCCCAGCTGGCAGCCTGCTCTCCATCTGTGAGTCTCTGTGTAGCTTGTTAGTTCAGTTTGTTCATTAGCTTCCTCATATGAGTGACATCATACGGTATTTGTCTTTCTCTGACTGGCTCATGTCACTCAGCATAATGCTCTCCGGGTCCATCCATGCTGCCACAAAGGGTAAGATTTTCTTCTTTTTTTATGGCCGAGCAGTATTCCCTTGTGTAAATGTCCCAGAGCTGTTTTAGTCACTCATCTGCTGATGGACACTTGGGCTGCTTCCAGATCTCGGCGAATGTAAATAACGCTGCCCTGAACATTAATGTTGTGGGTTACTTCAGATAAATTCCCACAAGTGGAATCACTGGGGCAAAAGGCAGTTCCATTTCTCATTTTTTGAGGTGACTCCATACTGCTTTCCACAGCGGCTGCACCTACAATGCCAAAGGATCCCCTTTCCCCACATCCTCACCAGCACTTGTTTGTTGATTTGTTGATGACGGCCATTCTGACAGGTGTGAGGTGGTATCTTATGGTGGTTTTAATCTGCATTTCTCTGATGATTAGTGAGGTTGAGCATCTTTTCATATGTCTACTGGCCATCTGTATGCCCTCTTTGGATAAACTGATTATTTTTAAAACAAAAACAGCATGAGGAAGTAAGCCAGAACACTCCACAGCCCCAACAAAGAGGACCCGCTTTAGTCAGCTAAGGCTACAAAGTTGGTAGAGCTCCGTGTTGACACAGGCAGGAGTGGTGTGTCATATGGATGTGTCTGTCACCTGTGCCGCACACTCCTGGTGTGCAGGTGCTGCTCACGACTGCACATGGCCTCAGACGCTTGATTCTTACTGTCACAGCCTAGTAGGGTGTTAGTTGTCCCCGGGGAATAACTAAGTGGTGTGTACCGGTGGTTCTCACCACCAGCTGTGTGTTAGAATCGCTTGGGGAGATGTGTGGACTCCCAGTGTGGAGATGTGCCTCATGCTAATGAAATCAGAGTCTTCGGGATTGGACCAGATACTAGTGTTTTTTCAAGGCTTCCCAATACGCCGTCAGAGCCTAGAACCTAGAACCGTTCATCTGTTCCTTCCAGTGAGGGGCATTTACAAACATTAAACTTGGGCGGTTCCAGAGACAAACCCGGGATCAGCATGGGGCGAGCAAGGAGGGGGGCAGGAAACAGTCCCTGGGGTGGAACAGGACGGGTGCAGTAGAAAGCTCCTCACCTGCTCCCTGAGGGTGACCGCCGTTGTATTTTGTGTGTCCTAGGAAATGTCAGCTGCATACATGTATACACATCCACATATATGCGTTCAGTGTAGTTGATATCTTTATATTGGATTACATATTTGTATTAAATTTGCACAAAGGTGTTAACACCATCTAATTGGTAACATTTCCATGACTTTAGTCATATTCTATGATGTGAATGTTCCTAGTGCTCATTTATTCTTGTCTACTGTGGAAATTAATAAATGCACACCACATACTTTTTCAAGTATCTCCAGAGTGTAAGTCCCCTGCAGTGAAGATTGATAGGCCAAAGAGTGTATGCTATGTACACTTTAATAAAGTTGCCATCCAAAAATGGTTGCAGGAACAGATACTCCTATGAAAAATAATGTATGGGTATTTTTTCCTTTTCTCCGTCAGACTTTTCTTTTTTTTAAATAATTTATTTGTTTTATTTATTTTTAGAGAGAGGGGAAAGGTGAAAGAGAGGGAGAGAAACATCACTGTGTGGTTGCCTCTCACTTGCACCCCCAACTGGGGACCTGATGTGCACCCTAGTCATGTGCCATGACTGGGAATCTAACCAGTGACGACGCTTCGCTCACAGGCTGACGCTCAATCCACTGAGCCACAGCAGCCAGGGCTTAGATTTAACTTTTCTTAATCTGATATGTGAAAAAATTGTCTCTGGTTGGACATGTTTTCATATGTTTTATTGCCCACTTTAATTTCTCCTCCTGAATACTACACATCATATTCTTTGCCTATTTTCTTTTGGGTTCTTTGTCTCACTGCTTTAAAGAATCTAAAAGCTTGTGTCGATTTGACCCAAACATGACCCAGCCCGTGCCTGGCTTTCAGAAAATCTAGTTTGTCTTATTTTGCAGTGTCTGATAAACAGACTGACTGGATTCATGTCTTTCCATATATTTTCTTTTGGACATTAGCAATGGCCCACGAAAGGAATGCCAATAATATCTACTTGCCATACAGGAAAATATATATTCGCTAGGTTTTTAGAAATAAATTTTGTGATCACAAATTAATTTTCATAAATTCGCCTGTAGGGTGAAAGTCAAGACCAAAGGAGTGTCTTGGTAAATTCAAGCCATTCAAATACATTTATTAGTAAGTGAATTTATCTTTAAAAAACAAGCGTGAATCACAGGTTAATTTCCTACACAAACATTCTAATAAGAACGAGTTGTGAGTGAATGCAATTTCCTATTTCAAATGTGAGACAAGTTCAACCTCAAGCATCAGTGTTAATTTCTCCCACAGCAGTCAGAGCTCAGTATCACGGTAACGATACGCAGACAGTTTAAATCAGACTCAGCTGTGTCTTCATGACAAATGTAACTGCTTTTAGATTCACAGAATATTGAATATGTGAGTCACCAGTCTTCCTCGTCACCCACGGGCTTCCCCTTATATGCTGTTGCAAGTTGTGGCCTGTGTTTTGAGAGCCTAATAGTATTGTGATCTGAAACAAGACTGACTTAAAGTAACTTGGGCTTATGATTATACTTTTCTGTATAGGCAATTGTCCCATGGGTTGGCTGTCCCCTTTTTACTCCCTTGGGTGGACCATTTCTCAAAATGTGTTCGCAACACGGTAGCACATTGTTCCTTTTATTTTTTTTCCTTTTTCCCTTCTTCCTTGAGAAAACACTTGGCACAGCCCAGGGCCCCACTTTGGGCGACCAGCTCCTGCATGTCGTGGTTCACCAAGCAAGGATCGCCATCGGATCTCAAAAATTTTCACCAAGAGAGCCAACTCCTCAGTGTGTATTTAAGCTTGCATCTTACCTTTTTTGCCCACAGTCTAAAATCCTGATGCCTTAGAGGTGGTCAGAGGGTTCATTTGTGAGTCGACAGCATTGGTCAGAAATTTGGAGAATCCTGATGGTTATGAGAGACATTGAATCCCAGGCTTTTTCCGTATCAGACTCACATGGGAGCGTATGAAGATGCAGACCCTGAGGCCCCCTGCTGGATGGTCTGAATCAGGGGGCCTGGGTGAGGCTAGGAATCTGCAGCCAGATCACCTACAGAATTTATTAGTCATTCCCAGTGCAAGCTCTCTAAATCCTAGCCATGATTTAAGAGAGGACATCTAAAAGCCACCTATCTGGATTACATCATCCTAGCTTCCTGTAGAAATGAGGTTTAAGGAGCTTCATTCTTGTCAATAAGACGTTTGTAGACCATTTCTATACTTTTCATAAAACTGGCTAAAAGCATCAACCAGCATTTATATAAGGATCCATGTTGATTCTTTTTTCCTAAAAATGCCAGGAAAAGATGGCTCTGCAGATGAACCATTTATGCTGCTTTTGTCAAGCATAAGCTATGCATCCCAAGGTATTTTGTTTCCTGGTCTTCTAGGAAGCTCATGCATAAACTCCTATTTGGAAAATTGTCCCATTTCAAAAGGAAGGCCTGCTGCATCTGTTCCTGCCTTCCGACTTACAGCCTCCCTTTAAAATGTTAAATTCTGCTTTTAAAAAGCGTCTATAACCACATCTGCCAATCCTGGTATAATCGTGGTATAAGCAATCCAGATACTCAACAATCCCATAGCTTTGAACTTTCCAAAATGTTCTAGAAGCCAATATATAAAGAACAAATACCATATTTTGCTTGCAAAAGGAGAATGACCTGGTTGACTTAAGGGCCATGATAATCCAGAGAGAAAGAGGGAGAGGAGGGGAAAGGGAAGGCGGGGGGAGTCCCAGAGGCACGTGGGGGAGGCTGTCTTCTGCAAGGTTGCCCAGGATAGCACTTGTTTTGCAAAGTCCCTTGGCCTTGGAGGCCCAGAAACCTGTTCGTGAGCACAAGGGGTGTCCATCTGCCAGGACAAGCTCCCAGACTAATGTATGCAACCAGGATCCCAGTTAACTTACACTGAGAATTAAGACTGCCTTTGAAACACAGACCGTTTGACCTGCTCATTCCTGCCCAGAGGCTTCCGGGTCGTTGCCCCATCCATCCTTTTTGTGCTCTATTGTCAACTGCGAGTTTCTCGAGCTCGAGTCCCCGTTTCCCAGCACTGCTCATCCCCAACTCGATCGCCTGAAGCTCATTTTAAATGCTCCCCTCTCTTCAAACTTCCTTTGAGCCTTCAAATCCCAAGTGACCTTGTCCTTGGAACTGTTGACAGCATATCGTTCCATTCACGCTCCTTTTCACGTTATCTTTTTGTTATAATCCCTGTGTACGTGACCACAGGAGGCCGAGGACAGCCTCTGTATTTTATTGACGGTTGAACCGAGAGAGAACAAGACAGGGCCCGATACAGGTCGCAGCTCAAATGTCGGCTGCACCCGTGAGACCTGGGCGTTTCGGGCGGCACTCAGGCCCGCCCTCCTTTTACCGAACGGTGAGGACCCGGGGGCCACGTCGGCGCCCGCTTCGCGGTCCCCTCTGCGTCCGGCGCCGGCACACGGCCCAGCGCACACGTGGCAACGCTTGCTAAAAAAGCGGATCAGCCCGGGAAGAAGGGATTCACCCACCCGTGCGTCCGGCCCGCGGGGAATTTCGGAGCCGGCAGGAGCTAGCCGTGATTGGACGACTCTGCGGCGCAGGCCCGCCCCCGCCGCCGGGGAAGGGGCGGGGCTTCGCGTAGCCACGCCCACAAGGCGGGGCCTGTGGCGCGCGCGGCGGTGCCGGGGTTCTGAGCGAGTCCCTGCAGGTATGTTTTGCGCGGCCCTGGCTCTCGCGTCCCCGCGGGTCTCCGGACCGGGCCGGGCCGGGCCGGGGTGAGAGGGTGTCTCTGAGGGCAGGCGGCGGGGCCCAGGACAGCTCCGGAGCGGGGCGCGTTCGGGCGGCCGGTTCCCGCCAAGCCCCAGCCGCGCGCGGCCTCTTTCCCGCCAGGTCAGGTCTCGGCTTCCCGGGCCGAGCGCCCGGCCCCGTACAGCTTGGGCCCGGGGGCCTCCCGGAGTAGGCCCGGCAGCCCTGCCCCTGGGAAGTGGGGTTCCCTCGCGGGCCCGGCCCCCTCGTTCTTCCAGTCCCCCTTTCTGGATCGCCCCTCCCCCGGACAGCCCCCTCCTCCTGGGGACTCCCTCCCCCGGCGGCGCCCTGGCTCTCCGGGGGTGCCCGCCCCCCCGATCCTCACTAAGGGGGCGGTGCAGAGATGGGGGGCGGCCCCCTGACTTCCTCCGTGTGCGGACGGACGTAGCAGAACAATCCGAACAGCCGCAGGCTCAGCAGAGCGTGCAGTCGGAACTGGCGAGGTGTCGCCCCAAGACACGCGCGGCCTCCTTTCCGTGGTTGGGGTTCCTGGCTCCCAGTAAGCGTTCCCGTGCCCCGCCGTGACATTCAGTTCCTCGCCAGCGATCTCCAGCGTGCCGCCTCCGCCGTGGGGAAGAGAACGGGGCCCGGGGAATATTCCGGCGCCTCGGCGACGCGGGAGGATGAAGGTCATCACCTGCGAAATCGCCTGGCACAACAAGGAGCCGGTGTACAGCCTGGACCTGCAGCCCGGCGCCGCGGCGGCCGGCGGCACCCACCGGCTGGCGTCCGCGGGGGTCGACACGGTCGTGAGGGTGAGCCAGGCGGCGCCCCGGAGCGGCCGTCTCCCGTGTTTTCTTTAAAACTCACGCCGACCCACTCGTCTAGTCTCAGGGCTAAGCCTCGGCCATGCGCCAACCATGAAAACGGAAGAAAGGTTCTCCCTTCCGAGGGGCCTGCTTCCTAGACGCAGGGACCCGGGATGCCCGTTGTTTCGGGGTCCCGTGCCAGGTTCCTGTTGGGGAACAATCTGCAGGAGGAGGGAGGACAGCAGGCAGTGGGACTGTGGGCTTATGTTTCATGGAGAGGGGCCTTCATTTTAGGTTTCAAAAGAAAAACCTAATTTCCTTCCTGAAAATACGCGTCACGTGGTAGTATTTTCGCGTGCACGGTGTGGTCGGTGCTCACTCTATTTCTCTGCACGAACGTTTTGGTATCAACAGATCTGGAAGGTGGAGAAAGGACCGGATGGAAAGGCCATTGTTGAATTTTTATCCAGTCTCGCTCGCCATACCAAAGCTGTCAACGTCGTGCGTTTTTCCCCAAACGGGGAAATGTTGGCCTCGGGGGGCGACGGTGAGTAATCGTACCTCAAAATTCTGTAGCCACTACATACCCGTGTGTCTCGTGTTAAATAGTGAGATTTCAGCCAGGGAGGCTTTTTTATTTGAGAGGTCGCTTGACACCCTGGCAATCGATCACCTGAGAGTTTAGTAAGATAAAAATGATGTTCTGGGGAGCGTGAGCAGATGGAAGACAGCAAACTGAAGCTGAGAAGACCCATGTGAGCGTGGGTCCCTTCCCACGTGCCCCCCGCGCCCCTGGCCAGCTGGGACACAAGAGGATGGCACTTAGGGATCTGCGGGAGCCTCACGGCACTGTTCCAGCCGTGCCTGATGGTTCATTTAGAGTTTGTAAGTGGTCCCCGTCTGTTCCACGTTTCTGTATAATTAGTTAATTAATTGGCTCAGGGAGCATCACACACTCGGGCCTCTAACGTATGTTTGTTTGGTAGAAGTAGATTGATTTATATTTTCTGCTTGTGCTTAAGTGCCATAACACTTGTCCAGCGAATTCAAGACGAGGCTGGAGCCTTTGGCTGGTGATAAATGATAGCGATTTATTCAAGGGTCTTAGTGTTTACACCCTGGGAACACAGGTCCGCAAAACCCCAGAATGCTCTGTGAGGAAAGGAAAGGTAAGGTTTCTGATAGTCAGAAGTACATTCTTGAGACTTGTCAATCCTGCATTCCTAGTGCACAGATTGGTCCAGGACGGTCATCAGTCAGGTGTCAGGCAGTGAGGAGGGTGGTGCCAGTGGTCTAGGGTAGGCGCCATGGCTTTGATCACGTCTGGGCCATCAGGGTTCCCTGGAGGTCTGGTGTGTGTCCAGATGCATATCCAGGTGTTTACTCAGGACTGGGAAGTTCAAAAAGTTAGTTCCCAGGTTAGTTAGAACAAGGATAGTCTTTCCTCCCGCCTCAACCTTCCCGATGTGAATAATCTTAGCAGCTTGGCTAAAATGACTTCATTTTATATGTTCCCCATCTCTGCTATTCCAGCTGTACGGGAAAGTCCATCTTTTTCCCTGCTTTCACCCTAGAACAGTCTAGAAGTCAGCACAAAAGGAAACAGAAATCCCAGATTTTGTTGGCAGGAGGGAAAGAGGCTTGGTTATTCAGCTCAGTGCCAGATGTCCTGAGCGTGAGCGTAGAGGGAAAGGAGGTGAGTGGGGACCGTGTCCTGGCGCCCTGGCGGGGCCGACCAGCTCTCTTCTGTGAGGCTGCACGGGGCAGCGACGTCCTTCAGCCCCGGAGGCCCAGAAGGCTGCCGTCAGTGCGTGAAGAGTGTCCATCTGTCAGGGCCCCTCTCCGCTCAGCCTGGCTCCCAGGATTCCAGGTGCAGAGGGAGAATGTGCGTCTGTTCAGCGGTCCCCTTTGCTGCCCTCCTGCGGGCCGTCCTCGGGGGGAAGCTGAGTCGGGGCGGAGGCTGCGTGGTGAGCGTGGGCCCTGAGCGTGGGGAGTGAGGACTCAGGCGGCCGCGCCCACGACACTGTGCTTCCAGCGCTCTGTGCAGAAGAGCCCCCCTACTCCTGAGCGTTCTGTTACGGTCCCCATCTCACAGGTGCCGAAGCGGAGGTCTCAGGGGACTTGCTGAAGGTCCCACGGCTAGCGATGATTTGCCAGCCCTTGTGTTTGTTGGTGGCTCTGCGTGGCTGTCTTTTCTTGTTCAGTCACGTCTAGGTTTTGCCTTTAGACGTGTCAGGGTAGCGGTCGCTTTGCAGTGGCGTGTGGCTCGCCGGGACCCTCCGTTTAAGGTGACTGTGCAGCTCTGGTCCTGGATGAGTCTGATTTTGGAGCCTCAGTCCAGAAGGCAAGCCTGCCTTTGCTGTCAGGGTCCTTAGAGGCCACTCGGCACGGTCCCAGTGGGACCGCAAACATTATTTAATAGCCTGGACATCCAGGCGGGGGGCGCGTTCAGCGAAGCTCGAGGTGTCCAGAATGGTTCCCTCCACAGACGCTGTCATCCTGCTGTGGAAGGTGAACGATAACAAGGAGCCGGAGCAGCTGGCCTTTCAGGATGAGGATGAGGCCGAGCTGAATAAGGAGAACTGGACCGTCGTGAAAACCCTCAGGTGACGTGGGGTGGGGCCGCGGAGCGACTCGCCTTGATCTGAGGGCCTTCGCCTGATGGGTCCTTTGACTTTTATATCCAACTTGAAGCTTTCACTTTTGCAAGACGCAAAGGAGAGAACAGTTTTAAAAGACGAAACGGAATCCGTTTTAAAGACACAGCTGTCTTAGGATGTGGCAGGTTATAGCTGTGGCTAACGGTAGCAGTGGCGGTTTCTAAAATCCCACCCTAATGAATGGTCTCTGAGCCGGTTTCCAAATATTGGATCATTTTTCTCTCTTTTCTGCCCTCTTCTCCCTCGGGATTCCAGGGGCCACTTGGAAGATGTGTATGACATTTGCTGGGCCACGGACGGGAACCTCATGGCTTCTGCCTCCGTGGATAACACGGCCATCGTGTGGGACGTCGGCAAAGGTAGCTGGCGGGCTCTGTCCCCATGAGGGGACGCGGCGGTCTCAGTGTCTAGGAAGCCTCACCTGCTTGCTCTGTAAAGGCGTAAGAAGAGCTGAAACGGGGGAGTGGCACAACAGGGGCGGGTTTAGCTCGTGTGCAGTGGGCCCAGTTCAGTTTTAGGGTCCCAGTCAGGAAGTAAGAGGCTTAGCAACGGAGTCGTGAGTCCCACGTGCCCAGGGTGCAGCCGTGATGGGGACAGGCGGGTCCCTGCTGCGGTGGAGCTTAGGCCTGGGGAGGGTCAGCAAGTCCTCATCGCGGGGCGCGGACTGCTCCAGGTTGGGGACGGTGGGGTCAGGCTTTCATTTCGGGAGAGGAAGGACACCTCGCTGCTTTCAGAGAGCCTGTCCCTGAGTTGGGGACACAAGGGACCCATGAGAAGTTTCAGGGTCTAGAGAGCAATGCAGGGACTGGTCAGCAGTGGCTGGTGCCTGAGTCCTTTCCTCGGCCTGAGCTGTCCTCCCAGACCTCCTCCTGCACGTGGCTCTGCTGTGCAGGCTGCTGACTCTCTCGCTGCCACAGACAGTCTTCGCCCACGCTGTCACAGTCTGTTCCGGTTCCAGGCCACCAGCTACATTGTCCCCAAGCTTGCCCTGCTCTGTCACCCTGTCTCTGTCATGCTCTTTCTAATGAGGGACAAGTGCCACTTCGTCTTGTCCTCACATCTTGCCATTGTCCTAGACAGTCCCCCCAGCGCCCCTGTGGAGCCCTGTAATGGCCCTGAACTTTGCCAGCATGCTGGGCACTGTCGCAAGTGCTGGGACAGTACAGGAACAAGGTGGCTGCTTTCCAGTGGGGTGTCAGGTAGCAGAGGAGCTGGGAAGCAGCCGGAGAGTGTCGGGGGTCCGGGAAGGCTCCCTGAGCACGTGGGGTTTGAACAGACTTGAATGAAGTTGGGGAGCGAGCTGTGTGCGCTGTTTTGGGAAGAGCGTTGCGGTGAGTGAGAAGGCCGTCTGTGTGTGTGCATCTGTGTGTGTGCATCTGTGTGTGTGTGTGTGTGTCTGTGTAGCATACAGGAGGTAGGGGTGGAGAGGGGGTGGGCCAGGCCCCAGGAGGTTGTAGGTTGTACCCCAAGTGTGACCCAAGCTGCTGAAGGTTGTGAGCAGAAGAGTGATGGGACTTTATTTACGTTTTAAAAAGATGTCTCCGGGTGGCGCGTGGCAAATTGGTCCCAGGAGAGCGCAGGTGGTAGACAGCAGGGGGGGCTGTGAGAGCGGAGAAGGAATTCAGGGGAGGTGACAGTGGCCTGGGCCCGGCTGCAAGTGATGGAAGGGGTGAGAAGGGCCCTGCTGGGGCGCCGGTTGTGGGAAGAGCTGACAGGGTTTGACGCATTGGCTGTGGCTCTGAGTTCTCTGACAGCCAGGTGACCGCGGTGGCGCTGTTTCCTGTGCTGGGACAGTGCAGGGAGGAGCCTGCTTGGCAGGGAGAGGGAGTGTGGAAATCGGGGTCCCGCCCCAGCGCCCCGGACTGTGCTCATTTTTCTGTGAAGGGGGTGTGTGTGTGTAGCACAGGTAAAATTCCTTAAGGTCGATCCAGTTTTATTGCAGAAGCTCCGTGCGCTGTGGTTTCTCCCACATCCCCCCATCTGGGCCCCCACAGTGTGTCACAGGAGAGCACCCGTGAAAGGACGTTGGCTTAACCCCGTTGTCATGGCGCGTCAGCCCACAGGTCCCTGGCTGCCCTCCAGTGCCGCTGGGAGCCAGGGCCCCGCCGCATAGAACCGTCCCTGCAGCGCTCCCTGTACCTGAGCAGGCCCGTACCCCGCGGCTTGCTGAGAATACCTCCTTTCCGCTCCCTGACCCCCGCGTCCTGCCTGACCTGAGAACGGGGCCCAGCGCGGGCCCGGGACCCTCCCCACTGCTCATTAGCCGCCCGCCTCCCCTGGACCGTGAGCACGCTCCCTGTCTCACCGCAGTGCGCTCACTGTCCGTGGGCCGGTCTGCCGCGGGGCTCTAGTGCCTTGGGGGTGGGGGCTGTGTGAAGTCCCCTCCGTGTCCCCAGAGCCCAGCCGGCCCAGAGTGTGCTGCAGGGGCTCCCCAGCTCCCGAATGCAGAGCAGTGCTGATGTAAAGGCGAGAACCCGTAAGTGGCAGAGGGCACCGTTGGTACTGAGCGGGGTTTCCGACACTGTTGCGTGCTTTGCTCGTAGGACAGAAGATCTCCATTTTTAACGAACATAAAAGTTACGTGCAAGGGATAACCTGGGACCCTTTGGGACAGTATATTGCTACCCTGAGCTGTGACAGGTACGTTACTATGGGACCAATTGGCTCTAGATCTGTTTACTTGGAACTGTCTGCAGGGCTGTTTCATCACAGCTTAGCTGGTACAAAGCGTAGTCTGGCTTTCACTCTTCTGTTCTCGGTTTCACATGAAGAACTTTGTCGTCTGTTGTTCTTACAAGGAAAATGGGAAATGGGTCAGGGCCGGTGCCTTACATGAAGTCAGGACTTGGTAAATCTTTACTGAATGGGTGAGTGAATGCAGAAAGAGCTTTGAATCAAATTCGAATTTCACAGGCAACTTTTAAAGAAAAAGTCTTTTATAAATAGGACTTAAGAAGAGGTATCTAGTGGTAGGGTTAGATATTTATTTTTTATTATAGTTTACTACGGCAGCGGTTTTAATGAGATTATTTGAATTACTATAAAAATAAAATTTTTTGTCTTTTTTGAAAGGAGGGCGTCCTGCTGTGTTTACTGGCATAATGGCATTGAGTTATATTCTTAGAACAAAGACTTTAAAAAATCACAGTGCCAGGCACATGATTCATCAGTCAAAATAGTCGTTTGGGATGTTTATTGACTACTTATTAGAGCAAATTTAAGTTCGGGTGGCCCTGGAAGGAAAGTAAGATGGGAAAGTTGGTGTGTGTTTTTCACGGATTCTTCCGTTATCGTTCCGATGTCTCTTATGTTCTGATTAAGTGCGTTACTCCGGCGCTCGGGAGGGAAACACGTTGCTTCCGGCTGATGGGAATGAGACGCACCACCAGCGGTCACATGTCCCTGCTGGGTTTTTTTTCTCCTGCTAATCCCCAAGGATGACACGTGTGACAAACTCCACCACACTCAAACCGACGGCCATGGCCAAACGGCCAGGCCTAGCATGTCTCTTCCCCGAGAAACTGAGGCACTCAATAAAAAATGTAAGGGGGCATATCTCTCCACTTCGTGAGTGACGTCCTTGCAGCCGTTCTTCATCCCGGCTTCTGTCCTCATTGCGCAGTTCTGTGGGCGAGTCGCTGGTAAATGGCTCTGCAGGCCAGAAAGGACTGAGGCGGTCTTCACTTTGGGTGATAGGTCGTGTCTGTGTGAAGCCTCACTCTTTTGCTAGAAGAAGCCAATCTGACTTTTCCTTTCTGCTTAGGACCCTGAGGGTGTACAGCACACAGAAGAAGCGGGTGGCTTTCAACGTGTCCAAGATGCTGTCCGGAGCGGGCGCTGAAGGAGAGGTAGCAGCAGCTTTGACTTTCTGCAGCAGAGCGTTAGCTGAGCCACAGGAAGCCTGATCGCCTCTGTATCTGGCAGCTAAATCACTGTCTCAGTGACACCCGGACCCCAGTGAGGTTTCCTCTCGGACAGTCAAGGCTCAGCTAGTGTCAGGGGCTGGCCTGTCTGGAAATGGGGACACCAGGGGCTGGAGGAGAGCTGATGATGAGGATACTGGTTTCCAACCCTGGCCGCCCTGGGAAGCATTAAAAAATATGGGTGCCTGGTCTCCACGCCCAGAGATGTGCTCCACTCAGCTCGAGGCGGGCAGGGCCTGCGGGATCCCGAGGCATAGCTGGGGTCAGGCACACTGGCCCGGGAGGATCCCCGTGCGAGGCGCGGAAGGTGGGCAGGCCGCATAGCAGCCGTTGGCAGCAGGCCATCCAGCGTCTTGGCAGGGGGGCAGAGCGCCCCAGTAGCTACCGCAGGGACCCAGCCGCTGGGCTGGCCTTCGGGAGTAGGAGGGATGTTGCTCCAGAAAACTGGCGAGTGGAGGAATCGGGACTACCAGGCAGGCCCCCAGCCTAACCCAGCCGGTCAGTTACTGGCAAAAGAAAGGGCCGGAGGGCCCGTCCAGTCCCAGGGTGGCAGGCGAAGGCCGCGGGGGCCGCGGGCTGGCTGATGCTGGCGGGGACCCGCTTTATGAAGCAAGTAGTGCTTCCCTGGATTCTCGGGAATTCAGTCTTGATGTTCATCAAGTGTTGGTGAAGGCAGCACAGACTCACGTGGGTGTTTGGGAATGTCTGGGAAGCTGTGGTAACCAGTTTAACGTTCACTGTACGTATCTGTATTTTTAAAGATTTTACTTATTTATTTTTAGAGAAAGGGGAGGGGAGGAAGAAAGGGAAAGAAACATCAGTGTGTGGTTGCCTCTCACATGCCCCCAGGTGGGGACCTGGCCCCCAACCCGGGCCTGTGTCCTGACTGGAATTCAAACCAGTGACTCTGTGGTTTGCAGGCCAGCGCTCAGTCCACTGAGCCACACCAGCCGGGGCTCAACTATATTCCTTTTAAAAAGTATTCACTTGGTTGAGAATTCTAAATCGTACACACAGATAACAAGCAAAGGACTACTGGTCGTCTTCCCACTGCCTTCCGGTCTCTCCCCACACAGACCACCGGTGACAGAGGGTTTTTAAACTCACTGTAGAGCCACATGCCCACATATACATGGACACATGCACATGCCCACATAGACACGCACACACATGCACACATGCATACGTACTCACGCGTACACAGCTTTCATGAAAAAAGGGGAGTCAATTCATGAACGATTACTCCGGCATTCCTGCAGGAGTGTTAGATGTGTAATAGATCATTCAAGTTTTATTTATTATTGTCAGTAATCAATGCTCAGATGGAATCTAGAAACCAGTAAGCCTTTCTTGGGCACGGAAGGGTTTGGATTAGTGTTTAAACTTCATGCCACAGGCGAGAAGTTACCGGATGTTCCACGACGACAGCATGAAGTCCTTCTTCCGCCGACTGACCTTCACCCCGGATGGCTCCCTGCTCCTCACGCCAGGTGTGTTGGACAAAGCGGGGCCTCGCCAGGGCCTGGCCGGAGGGTGTGAACCTCTAGATCACCTCCAGGTGCCTGACCATGAGTGCCGATATCAGAGAGAATGTGTGGATATCACATAAAGGCAAAAATCAGAATAAAAATACAAGAGGACGAGAGTCAAGGATAAGACGGGAGAAAGGGAATGCATCAGTGCTCTGCAAGTTCACTGTCGCGAGGCGTGGCCTAAGCAAAGCCAAACAAGGAGACATCTAACTCACTCCGTTTTGTAACGTAAAGAAACTAAAAAGCCCACCATATGCGCATACATGCACTTCAGCTATAACTGGCTGCCATGATTATGGGAGCGTGGAGGACATCCGGAGGTGGCAGTGGTGGGTCAGAGTGGGTACCCGGGGGAGGAAGGACGGGGTGGGATCGCTCCTGCTCTCCCCGGGAGATGCAGAACGCTCATGTGTGAGATGGTGCGTGCGTATCTGCATCAGCAAATGGCAACGTAAGACAGGGAGGTGTTTCCAAGAGCAGCTGGGTTCGACGGTCATTCTCTGCCAGGGTCTGACCTGGTTTTAAGGACACCCTGGGGTGAGTGTAGAAGAAACGTTTGGTGCAGGCTGCCCACCCCCCACTCCCGACCCCTGACCAAGCCAAGTCAGCTTCTGCAGGGCTGGAGATTTCGGCAGAGGGCTGGACCTCGTGGCTCCCTCGGGCAGATGGGAAAAGGCCTGTCTCAGCGTCTGAATGGCAGCGGAGGGGGAATCCGGGGCACAGAGCCGGGGATGTAGTCACAGCCCGTCAGCAGGAACAGGCTGGGTTCTCGGGCAAAGCTCTTCTGGAGCAGGGCTTCCCACTTTACGTCCTTCCCGCCCCGGCCTGGAAGTGGCTACGGGGGCGGCCGAGCGCCCCCAGGGGAGATGACGCTCAGGTGAGAGGACAGGCAGGTAGGACCAGAGCAAGGACCGAGCCCAGGCTGTGACAGGGTGTTAGTATTCCTCCCCAGTCACAGTAACATGGTCCGGGGAACACGTCTTTGGGGACATTATTTTACGCCCCAGAACTGGCCGTCTTGGGTTTTTCTCTGGTGAGCAGTTTGGTAAGACTGCCTTTCCCTGCCTCCCCAGCCGGGTGCGTGGAGTCCGGTGAGAATGTAACCAACACAACTTACGTTTTCTCCAGGAAGAATCTTAAGAGGTAGGCAATGGGAGAACCCCTGGACACGTTCCCCCTTTCTTTTTGCTGCTGCTGAGCCCTGGCGCCTTTTTCTGAAACCAGCTCTAATCCGTAGGCCCATCGCCCATCTTCCGTGTCCCGGGAAAGCGACGCTCGCGGTCCGCTGCTGCCCCGTCTACTTTGAGTTGAGGCCGGTGCCGGAAGCAGGTACGTGGGAATGCAGGGCTTGCGTGGGTCACCAGGTGGGGTGCGATACGGGTTTGTGTCTCGCGGGGAAAGGTGAGCATGTGAGTTTGGCTCAGTTTTGTTGCTCTTAGGAGCCGGCGCAGAGGCCGATGTTACCAGAATGTGGGCGTCGCCTGGAAGACGCTTCCTTTGCTGGAAGCAGCTGGGAGGGAATCTCAGTACTTGGCTTGGGTGTCCGCTGAAGCGGGTTGAAAGTCATCCGTTGCCAATTTTGTATGTAATAGAATTGTGTATGCAGTGCATTTTTCTTTGTTCTTCAACTTGTTTCTTCCCGTTTGGAAGGCTTCGGCCACTGTTTCTTCGAGTATTGTTCGTCGTCCTCTCCCTCCTCTTCCTCAGCGACGCTGGCCACACACCCTGGGCCGTGTGCAGTCCCAGGGTTCCCTGCTGCCCTCGGGGTGTTACCGTGGCCAGTCTGGCGGCTGTTTGTGTTCACTAATCTCCTCTGTGTGTCCGCCCGCGGTGCCGTCGGCGAGTGTCGGGGACGCTGTCGGTCGCACCTCTGAAGTTCTGTCTGCGCCTTGCCTTCCTCTTGCTCCTGGGACACGCGGCCCAGTTTTTGTAACTCCTGTTGGTTTGGACTGTTTGTTCTTTCCTCCTCACTCTGGGTCATGTTTTCCTGCTCTTTTACCCTAGTGGGTGCTGGGTACGTTTTATTCTTCCAGATATTCTTTTTTTTCATTTTTAAAATGATTGTTCTATTGCAGTTGTCCCATTCCCGCCCCTGGCCCGCCCCCCTCCCCCCTCGGTTGTCCATGGCCATGGTCGTTACACTATTTCCTTGACTAGACCCTTCCCCTTCTTTCCCCCGTTCTCCCCCTCCCCCTCCCCTCTGGTATTCTTACAGCTATTCTTGAACTTTATTCCGGGACATGGTGAAATTACTTGGATAAGTTTTGCTCCTTATGGGTCCTGCTGTTAAGCTGTGTTGGGGCATCCCAGCCACACCGAGTAGGGTGGGTTTCCCCAGTCCTGAGGCGGAGCCCTCTGACTGCTCACCGCTGCTGCGGCGAAATAGCAGCCTGTCCCCTGGTGGGGGGGACGCGCAGTTTCTGGCCCGCTGGAGCTTCGGGGATTGATCTGCTCTCCCGTCTCCTCACCTGCACACACGCACCGACCAGCACTCAGCCACAGACGACAGGGCCCCTGCCAGCCTCTGCAGCTCTCTGGTCTCTGCCGTGGCCTGGACCCCAGCTCTGTGTCCCCAGTTCTGTGTCCCCCACTCGGGGCACCTGCTGGGCCTGGAAACTCCAGGCGTGAGCGGAGGCTATTGTAACACTTAGTGCGTTAGTGCCCCCAGCTCTCAGGGGACACCGTCCTTCACGGCGGACGGGCAGCGTCTTAAATAATCGCAATCGTTTTGAACAGGGCTGGAAGCAAAGCTGTTTTCAGCTGTCTAGTCTTTTATGTGAATGAATCTAACTAACAGGAAGGCGCATTCAGATGTCACTTGACACAGTGTTTCCAGGTGACCCTATTTTCCCTGTTGGAGGGTGACCAGTGGGAGTGCCCGCCTCGCTCACGCGTCCTCTTGTCTTTTCACTTTGGACCTCGGGCGCCCAGGACTCTGGGTTCACGCGTGGTTCTCGTTCAGCCCTGCATTCCGATGGAAACTGACAGAAAGACGTGAATTCCTTCGTAAAGCGTCAGCAGTAAAATTGCGTCGCGTGTGTCCCCTGAGGGCGGGCTTGTAGGGGAGCATTTGCTCTTTGTGTCCTGCGGGAACTTGGCTGTGGCGCGTGTGACTGTCCTCCCTCTGTCCCCACCGCCCGCAGACGGGCCGCCCCAGGGGCCGCTGGCACACCTGCCCTACCGCCTGGTGTTCGCCGTGGCTTCGGAGGACTCGGTGCTCTTCTACGACACCCAGCAGCTCTTCCCCTTCGGCTACGTGTCCAACATCCACTACCACACCCTGAGTGACGTTTCCTGGTGAGCGCTGTGGCACGGCCGCGGGGGGCAGGGCGGGGGGGGGTGTCCGCGCCCTGGAGTAGGCAGACCCTCGGGCCTGGGAGCCTGTCACTGCTGCAGAGGCGTTTGGGGCCCTCACTTACCAAATTTTTAAAAAGGAAGGAACGTTAACAGGAAACCCGTCTTTGGTGAACAGACCCGCGTCCTGTTGTAACAGGCTGCCCCGCGGGGAGAATTCATTCTCATAACCTGGGGGGAGGCCTCGGGGAGGGGGGCTGTCGTCTGGGGGGGTCACCTGGCTCGTGCGCCCGCTGCCCAGCGCTGTGCTGTCTGAGGGCAGCTGCGCACGGAGGTCCACGGAGGCCCCCAGCCCTGCCTTCCCAGGCCCACTCGCACCCTTTCTGGGCTGTGTTTTTCCCGTCAGACAAAGCTGGTGGCTCTGCTTGGCCTTCCCGTTTGTCACTGGTAATGGGAGCGTGAAGAGCAGCCCGTAGACTTCAGTAAAGTTTCTGACTTTTCCTCCTGTTTTGGGGACAAAGGTCCAGCGACGGGGCCTTCCTGGCCATCTCTTCCACCGACGGTTACTGTTCCTTCGTGACGTTTGATAAAGATGAACTTGGAACGCCTTTCAAGGAGAAGCCGGATTTGAGCGTGGGAACCCCTGAGGCAGCCAGGAAAACCAAGAGTCAGACGCAGCAAGGGTCTCCGCCGGGACCCCGGCCGGCAGAGGGGACCCCCACCCACAGAACGCAGGACCCCGGCAGTCCCGGCACAGGGCCCGCTCAGGCAAAGCCGCCTCCAGCCCCTGCGGCGGCCAAGGACATGCCCGTGACCCCCGCCGCCACCCGGAGCTCCGCGCCCGGGCCTTCAGAGGAGCGGAAGACCCTGCAGCCCGGCAGTCAGAACACGAAAGGACCCCCGCCCCGGAGGGTCACCCTGAACACGCTGCAGACCTGGAGCAAGAACCCCCGGTAAGGACCTGGGGTGGGAGAGGACCCATGGGAAGGCCACTGCTTGGAGCAGGTGACCGTCCACGGAGCAGGCGCTTTGTGCTGCTGCCAGAGACGCTTCTTAGCCTCGGCTCCCCGAGGGCCTCCTCCTTGCTCCCAGACCTCCGTGGGCCCCGCTTCCTGCCTGTGGCAGAGACACGGTGGCCCGCCCTCTGGCCAGGACTGTCAGCCGTCCCTCTCCTGGGCCCGAGGGCCTTCCTCCGCAGCCCGACCCTGAAGGCTGCATCCGGGAGGCCTCCGCCGTTACCTTCCGTTGGGAGGCCCCGGACACACGCTCCCCTGGGCGGCCGGGGTCCGCCCTCAGCCCAGCCCTCTTCTCTGCCACAACACGTCCCATTCATGGCCGGGTTTGGTTTCTGCTGGTTTCCTGTCCCCAGGGCAGGAAGTGCCCCCTCTGTTCCCGTGTCCTGTCCAGAGCAGAAGCGGTCACTCTGCCGGACGTGGGGACTCAAAGGGATGTCTCGGACTGGTGCTTGTGTCCGGCAGACCGGCTCCCGGTGCACAGGGCGACTGGCCTGACAGACATCGTCCCCGGTGGCGGTGCATTGTGTGGTCCCTGTTCTCGGCAGGCGGCCCGTAAACGTGCCCAAGTTGCTTGGCCCCACTGCAGGGGTGCCGACACCGCCCTGTGCGCCTCTGTCCGCAGCGCTGCCGCCGCCAGGGTCCCCCGCTGTGTGCTGCTTCCTCCACTAGCCCCCCGCCTCCCCGCCTCCCCGCCTCCAGACAGACTGCACAGGGAGGCGCCGGGCTGCAGGGGTGGCTGACAGAAGGTGCTACATGTGCCATGTCCCTCTCTCTGCCATGTGCACATGACGTCCTTGGCAGATCACGTGACTTAACTGGCAGAACCGCAGCCTGGGTTGGGGGGTGCTCAGCGCTTTGTGAGTCGAGCGTCTCTGCAGATGAGCAGCAACGTTTCGTTTTTCCTTCTATTTGTTTCTAGGGGGAGGGGGAGGGAATGGGTCGGTGTTTCTTGAAATATTTTTGCTATTCAAGTTTTCCCCTCTTCCTGTCTGGCAAGCTTCTTGCGGCTGTAATTTTGAAAAAAATAATAACTGTTGAAAATTAAGATTGCGGGTTTTAGAAAGAACTGCCTACGTCTGGGGGCTTTCTGCAGTAGCAGCCCCGCTGGTGATTAGCCGCACACGGGCCTCGGAGCCCTCGGACGGCTGCTTGGGGGTTAGGCTGGCTGTCGTACCGGCGATGGTTTAGCGTAGCACGTGCCCCACTTAGCGTCTGAGCCCGTGGGTCCATCGGCCGTACATGCAGTGCCTGGTTTGACAGGATCAGCCGCAAATCTCCAGTGTTCCCTGTGGGTCGCTGGGAAATGTATCCTATTCAAACAGTTCCTGCAACTTCTTTTCATCAAGGAGAATGAACTTGACGCCCTTAAAGACGGATACTGCGCGTTCCGACCCGGGCAGCGTGGCTTCCACCCCTCCCCCCAAGGAACTTCTGCCAGGTGAGCGATCATGGTCCTGGTGTCAAAGCCTTCCAGGTAGCCTGTCTTCTCGTTTGTCCTTTTGGGAGTCAGTGTCCGCTCATTCTAAGTCAGTTCTGAGACCGCAAGGACGCCTCTGACTAGGCACGTCACCAGGCCCGCTGCTGCCCGTCGGTCTCAGCGGGGGGACCACCTTCCCCAAAAGCACCCAGTGAGCTGGGTGGCGTGTCTGGGGGTGACGTAGGTCAGGCTGCTCAGCCTGGGTGCTGCGCATGTTCTGAGCAAGGCCACTCTTTGTTGTGGGGGTTGGCCTGTGGTTGTAGGATGCTTGTTAGCACCCCGACTCGTGACATTCTAAAATGTCATCAGACAGTGCCCACTGTCCCTTGGGAGCCAAGCGGCCCCTGCGTGAGAACCGCAGGTATAGATCCTGCCACATCTATGCACATAGGACCTTGCCAGGTGGTTTAATTACTTGTCTGTAGCTCAGAGGTTTTTTAAAAATGATTTTATGTATTTATTTTTAGAGAGAGGGGAAAGGAGGGAGAAAGATGTGTGTTTGCCTCTTGTGATCCTCCAACTGGGGACCTGGCCCACAGCCCGGGCCTGTGCCCTGACTGGGAATCGAACTGGTGACCCTTTGGTTCTCAGGCCGGCACTCATTGCACAGAGCCCCGCCAGCCAGGACTGGTCTCAGAATTTATTTTGTGAACGTCAGCTCTTCACTTAAAGACGTCTTCACTTACTTGCCAACCTTGCGTTTGTTAATGTTTCAGAGATGCCTGGAGACCCTCAGGGCAGCTCTCCAGGACTAAAGCGGCCCAAGCGCGGGGGAAACAAGAGCAGTGCCCAAGGTCCAGACCCTTAAGGACTCAGGCTGCCCAGTTGGGGACTCCCATGCGCACAGGGAAGGGTATGAGGCCGAAGACCCCAGACCTGGGCGTCAGACAGAGCCTGGCAGCCACTCATAAACTGGCTTCTGTAACAAGATACCCATGGACCCGTTTCCCTCCAGAAGTGTTTCCTCCTGGGTCAGCATGCACCTTACCTCAGAGAGGCGGCCCTGTCTGTAGGCCACATCCTCTGGTTGTTGAGTCTCTGACCCTCGACTAGCTCAGCATTATCTGCCATGAGAAGCCAGTGGGCCACCCCTGAAACCGCAAGTGTGGACGCCGCGGGCAGACGCTCCGCACGCCGCAGCTGGGAAGCAATTCGTGAAGCTTGATTCCTCTGACTTCCGGAGTGTTGAACAGTTATTAGATTCAGTTTCTAAATAGTTGACTAATTTTTGGAAGTTTCTTACATTTAATTTTTGCTTTCTGATTTTAAAGGTAATAATGTTCATTCTAAAAAGTTAGTAAACTAGACACCAAGATTGTGGGTTCCATCCCTGGTCAGGGCACAAATAAGCAGCCAGTGAATGCGTAGATAAGAGGGACAACAGATGGGAGAATCTCTAAAATCAAAATTTTTTAAAGTATATTTTATTGATTACATTGTTAAAGTTGTTCCAACTTTTTTCCCCTTTGCTCCCCTCCACCCAGTACCCCCTTCCCCCCAGCAATCCCACCCTCCTTAGTTCATGTCCATGGGTCGTGCATGTAAGTTCTTTGGCTTCACCCTTTCCTGTATTATTCTTAACTTTCCCCTGTCTATTCTGTACCAACTGATTATGCTTCTTAATCCCTGCACCATTTCCCCATTTCTCCCCCTCCCCCCTCCCAGCTGATAACCCTCCAAATGATCCCCACACCTATGATTCTGTTCCTGTTCTGGTTTGCTTAGTTGGATTTTGTTTTTATTTTTTAGATTCAGTTGTTGATAGTTGTGAGTCTGTTGTCATTTTAGTGTTCACAGTGTTGATCTTCTTTTTCTTAAGTAAGTCCCTTTGACATTTCATATAATAACGGCTTGGTGATGATGAACTGCTTTAGCTTCACCTTGTCTGGGAAGCACTTCCTCTGCCCTTCCATCCCAAATGATAGCTTTGCTGGAGAGAGTAGTCTTGGTTGCAGGTTGCTTTTCATCACATTGAATACTGCTTGCCAGTCCCTTCCTGCCTGCAAAGTGTCCTCTGAGAAATCAGCTGATAGTCCTATAGGCACCCCCTGTAGGCAACTCTCCGCCTCTCTTGCTGCCCCCAGGACTTTCTCTTAATCTTTGACCTTTGGCATCTCAGTCACGATGCGTCCTGGTGTGGTCCCCTCTGGATCCAGCTCCCCTAGGACCCTCCGTGCTTCCCAGACCTGTGTGTCCATCTCCTTTGCAAAAAGAGTTTTTTCAACTCTTGCCTCCTCATTCTACACATATGGTTTCTTTCTTCCTTATGTTCCAAATCATTGATTTGAACCCTGGTTTCCTTTCCTTCATTATTGGTTTTATGCAGATTTTCCTTAGTTTCCCTTAGCATAGCCCTCACTTCTCTTATGTGTTTGCCATACTCAAGCATATCTGTCAAGCCTGTGAGCATCTTTATCACCAGTGTTTTGAATTCTGCGTCTGTTAGGTTTTCTAGCTCCTCATCTGTTAGGTTGACTATCTCCTCGTCACTTAGTTCTCTCACTGGAAGCTTGATCCTTTCCTGCTTTTGGGCCATACTTCTCTGCCTCCTCATTCTGACAGGCTCCTGTGTGTGTTTGCCTCTGCGTCCCAGGCAGAGCTGTCACTCCTGTTACGTTGTAAGGGGCGGAGCCTTAGGGATTCGTCAGTACAGGGTGACCTGTTTCACCACATTGTGGCTCTGTGTGTGGGGGAGGGGTCTGAGAGGGATCAATGCCACCTGCTCAGCACTCGCCCCTTTTCCAGGCACCTCTCCCACTTCCGCACCGGACTGGTGCCTCTCTAGCTGCTGCCCTGGCCATTGTACCCAGAGTGCGTGGATCTGCGGGCATTCTAGGACCGTGGGGGCCCTTTAAACAAGCGGACTCTGCTGAGACCGGCAGTTTCTGCCTCCACCCCAACCCCGACTGGTCTGCACAGTCAGAAGCAATGAGGCTTGATTTTCCCTGGTGCTGGGACTGTGAGCTGCACGGTCTGGTCTGGTGAGGAGCTGGGGACGCTCCCCAGGTGTCCCGCCTGACTTTTTAAAACATGTGACTGCGCTGCCTGCCGGCCTGCTGCTGCTGCCGCTGCTACCACCAGACCATGTCCTTTGCCCCGGCTCCACCCCTCCTACCTGTCTGGATGAGTATTTCTTCTTTATATCTTTGTTTGCTGGACTTCCGTGCAGCTTGATTTTCTGGAACTTCTGGTTGTCTCTAGTACTGAGGTAGCTGTATTCCTTCTTAGCTGTGGAGGGAGATGCAGCCTGCCTGTCTACACCTCTATCACGGCCAGAAGTCTAAAGTCAATTTAAAAAAAAAAAAAAGGTTGTGTGTAGGAATCCCATCATCCCACCCCCAGGAGGAGCTCCTGTTACTCTTTTGGTATGTTTCCTTCTTCACATTTTTATTTTGTTTTATGGAGAGGGCTGAGATTTTACTTTAGATACAGTCTGGTATCCAAATAGGTTAACTTTTTTGATTGATTTAGCAAAGCAAGAGAAAGTAACTTGGCAATGTGCGCCTGTGCCTCTGCCCCCTCCGATCCCCAGGAGGGTCACAAGGCTTCTACTTCTGTGGGGAGGACAGGGAAGTGGGTTTGTTGCTGCAGGAGGCACAGGGCGGGGTGACCAGGAGGCGGCCCCCGTGGCAGCTGGTGGAACCCCAGCTTAGGAGGTGACGCTGCGAGGGGATGTCACCGCAGAAGGTCAGTGCCAGCCCGCTGCTGTCACCCCGGCACAGTGGACAGGAGTCGGGCAGGTGAGGGTGCCACAGCCAGGGCTTCCTTCCCACCTGGCCGACGGCCAGTGACCGTGAGCCGGCATTCAGGGCCGCCCGCCTCACCTCTGACCAGGAAGGGGAGAAGACTCTCTAACTCAGTCAGCAGCGAGGAAAGAATTGGGGGCAGGCATCATTGGTTGCTTAGCCCGTGGCCTGTCTTAACAAGAGAGGAAATTTGCCTCCCTTTTGGACGGAAAGGTAGCCAGCTAAGGGCCACTGGCCATGCAGAGTACTGAAAGGGGATGGCCCGCGGAGTTGTCACCACGCAGGGGTGGGTCACACACAGTATGGGGGTATTTTAAACTGTTTGTCTGTGTTGACCAGTGGTTCTCGGCCTTAGCTGGGCACTGAAGTCACTGAAGGCTGACAAAGACAGTGACCGCTGGGCCCCCTCTGGAGGGCTTGGCCTAATTGGTCTGGGGCTTGTCCTAAACCTTGGGACCCTTTCAAGGTCCTCGAGGGACGCCGATGTGCAGCCAAGGCTGGGACTTCGGGAGGGAAATCTGTCCCCGGATGTGGTCTCCTGCTGCGCGCTTTCCCCCAAAAGCCCGTTTCTTGTCCCGTCCCTGCATACTCTCTGCCTTGTCGCTGAGCAGCAAGAAAGCTGCTTCCCCGGGCTCCAGGCAGAAGGGCGACCCAGGGTGATGCTGCCGGCTCTTCAGGGCAGAGGGGTCGTCTTCACTTCCCCGTGCATGGCGGGGGTGACATGGCAGCTGTGTCCCTGTGCAGGCAGCAGTGACTGGGGCCCGTGCTCTTGGGGCGCTACCCCCCAGGGGAGTGTTTTTGGTTCCACAGTCTGTCTCTGCATCAGTAATGGGGGAGGGGTCGACAGGGCCCCTTCAGCCTGAAGTGTGTTTGCAGGCGACCCACTATCTGCTCCGCAGCCGTCACCTCGGACAGAAATGACAGCGTCTCAGCAAGTGCCGGAGCAGCAGTAGCTCCGTGTCCTGACCCGCACCGCCTGCCTGCACCGGGCGGCTCACCGGGAGCGTCCGGCGCGGGGCCCAGGCCGCAGCTTGGGCAGCGTGCTCCCCGGGGCGGCCGCTGGGGAGGACCTCGGCCCCCAGGTGGTAGCTGGACGGCGTTCTGTTTGGCCTCTGCACGGTGTTGCCTGCTGCGTCCGGCAGCTGTTCCGTGGGGTCGGAGCCCCTGCTGCTGGGAGCCAGGGGCAGGTGAGGCTGCCAGCGGGGCCTGCCATGCCTTCCCCGGGGTCTGGGAGTGTGGCGTGGGGGCCAGGGCCTGTCCCCGCCCCTGCGTCTGAGGGAGGAAGGCTGGTGGGCTTGCCAGGTAGCAGGAGGGAGGGGGCTGCAGAGTGTGAAGCTGCCACACCACACAGGACACACAGCGGGGGGGCAGGCAGTCCGTGACCAGGCCCAGGCCATCGGGAAAGCCCTCTCGAGCAAGGTGTCCAGCAGGACAGCATTTCGGGGGGAAGTCAGGAAGGGTGTGCCGCAGGGGCAGGAGCGGCGGTCGTGCCCCGTCTTCCCGGCCACCGCGCAGTCCTTGCCAGCAGCGCAGCTGCCGTTGAGCGGGGCGCTGGGCCCTTCTCGCCAAAACGGCGGCGCCCAGTCCTGGGCTCTGAGGGCTTCAGGGGCTGGCGGGCGGAGGAGGGGAGGCCGCCCTCCTGGCCTGCGGTCTCCCGGGCCCCGCGGCTTCCCTTTTGTTACTTTGCTGTATGTCAGTCTCTGCTCCCTCTCACCTGGCATGTGCGTGTGTGTGCATCCGTCTGTCTGTGTCTGTCTTCAAGGCAGACAGGCCTTGGACGAATGACATCACCTGAAGAAGTTTGTTACGGCTCTAAAAACCTGGCCTGGCCCACTTTCCTAGGGGCGGGGTCAGAGGACAAGTGAGAGGATCCCACTTCTCTCTGCGCACATGCGTGCCCATCGCCATGGCCACTGGGCGTCCCTGTCCCACTGCCCGTGGCAGGGCCACCTCGACCTGAGGCTCTACCCCTCTTCCTCCTCCCCGTGGTCCACGTCCCGGACGGGCTTACCCAGAGTGGCCTCGGATGTTGCTTCAGTCCCTGGTGGCCACACGCAGAGGGGAGCCTTGTTCAACAGACTGGGTGGGCCCTGCACCCGAGTCCTGCCTTTGTCAGCATGCAGAGAAAAGCAGTCACCTCCCTGGGTCCCTACAGAAGTCCTTTCTCCCCAGGCTTTGGCTCGGAGAGACCTGGGGAGCACCAAGTCTCGTCCCTTTAAAAGCTGTGGCAACAAATGCTTAGTAATGACGTGGGGTTCATACGCCCTCTTCTTAGGCTAAACAACTTGATGTCTCTGTCATGGGACGGTACCTGGGAAGGGCATCATCACAAGTACAGCAAATAGGCTGCCGCTTAAATAAGTGTGGGTCCCTCCGCCCCTGGCCGGTGCCCTTGGCAGGCCTGAGAACTGCGTGCGTGGGAGGAAGCCCGCGCGGGTCAGCCCTCCAGGCCGGCCCTCCCCCCACCGGCCCCTCTTCCCTCCCTGCCCTCACCCGGTCACCTGTAAAGCCACCCTCAAGTCTGGACTTCGCCCAGGCCCTGGACTCAGCTACGGAGAGGGAGCCACCCGACCAGGCCCGTGCCTTTAACAAACCAGACTGGACGGCAGTCGGCACGGAGAACTACCAGCTGGCGAGACGTCAGATCTGGGAGCTACGGCAGCAAAGGCCCTGGAAATCCTTTTGAGGTCACTGATTTTATGACAAATATCTGTATTCAGCTACCCAAGAGGACGCTGAATCTTGAAGGAAGCTTTGCCACTCGAGCTCCAAAGCCACCCAGCTTCCAAATGACGTCACAGGAACGAGTAGATGCCGGGTCTCTGACGCCAGTCCCAAAGCTAGTTCCTCGGGGGGCCCCGTGTCGTTATTAACTGTGGCTACAGGAAAGTGAGGAATTTCAGTCCTGATGGGACGAGTCCTCGGATAAGCCACCAGGGGGCGGCATTGCTAGCCCTTAGCTCCCCTGTCAAACTTATTAACTGGTTTTATGGTTTTTTTAATGAAAGGCTTTTTAATCCTATTCTTATCAAAGCAGTATATTATTCGTTTGCAATGCATTTACATGTTTATTTCTCTATGATTAAATGCTATTTTGTTGTTCCAATGGGTTACACAGATCCATGTCGCATACGGGATCAGCACTCCCGGAGAACTGCACCTACGCGTAGCTGGGTTTAAAAGGTGTTTATGTTAAATGCAACCAATGGCATGATGAGCTGGAAGAAGCTAACCTCAAAACCGTTTATTAATTTCTCCACCAAAAAAGTCTTAATGACGTTTCCGACACCTGAGCAACAGGCATATCTGGTGCCTCACAACTCTGTGAAGACATGTGCTGAGATTAGCTGCAGCGTCTTGAGATGGAAAGCGAGTGGGACTCGTCTAAGGGTCTGCCAGCGGGAGATGAGCTAAATTACAGCACGGGGATGGTACGCAGCCGTCAGCTGGACCCACGGGGACCGCCGTGGGTGGGCCTGCGCCGGACCGCTGGCGGGGAGCAGAGGGGCGGGCACCCCTGAGCGTTTGAGATCGAGATGACAGCGGCACTAAGAAGGGTGCCAGAGGAAACATCTTTCAGTTATAAGTCGGGATCAGATGCACAGCACGGGGGCTAACTCCAGAATGTTCTAACTCCAGAATGTTCCATCTGAAAGCTGCCAGGAGTAGATCTTGGCAGTTCTCATCGCCAGAAAAAAGTTACCCATCACCACACACTGTTTCTAAACCTAGGGTGATAATAGTTTCACCGTACTGTATATACATAATCAAATCGTGTTGTGTGCCTAAAATTAATATGATGTTGCGTGCCAATCATATCTCAATAAAACGGGAAGAAAAGTTGACAACTGCAGTGATTCTGACTAATTACTGTAGTTAAGTGTTTGCTGATGATGGGAGATTCCGTACCCCCTTGTTGGCAGGGTCTTTCGGATTTGAGTTTCAGAGCCGCAAGTTGCCAGTCTGCTGGGATGGCTATGTCTGCCCGCTTCCCTTAATCCAGGATGGGGGCACTGAGGCCCACGCTCCCTGTAGGACGGGCAGGGGTCAAACTTGCTTCCAGGGAGATGGAGCCCTGGGGCCACGCTCTTTCCCACCCCCCAGTTCTGCTCACATAGCCCACCCTCCTCCGGATGCAGGTGCAGCGCGTCGGGGCTCCATCCCACCGCACCTCTGCTGCAGCCCTTCCGGGGCGGGGAGCTCACTCCTTCGTGGGGTGGCTGCTCCGTCGCCACGTGGTGTGGGTGGTCAGGGCCCCATCAGCGGGATCACCCAGCTCTGGCAGTGTCCTCTGTGCCCCACCAGGTGGTCTGCGCCTGCATTTCAGATGTTCCCACTTCCCGTTCAGGGCATCCCCTTCCAGGTTGGACACGACGCAGGAAGAGTGGGGCCTCCACGCTGACGGGCTGCCAACCCTCCGCGCTGCCCAGGGTGGTGGCCGGGCTTCAGTGTGGGGGACACAGCGGCTTCGTGGAGCAGCCCCGCCAAGTGACAAAAGCCGCTGCGTCTGGTCCCGGCTCCAGTGAGTCGCGGATTATTTTTACTTCTAAGGCCGGAGCTTCGGCCTGATTGACGGCTCCTGTTTCCTGGCAGCTGAAGCACGTGGAAGAAACGCAAGGCCCAGCGGGCGTTGGCCGGGCCGAGCGAGCTCAGTGCGGCGGCCTGGCCCCGCCTCTGCGCTGCGCTGCTGCCGCTGCCCCCGTGGCCTTGGCCTCGTCTTCTGGTTGGTTTCCTGGGCTTGTCTGCCGGTCAGCTCGGGGAATTGGACACAGGAGTTGTATTCTCTGGTGCGACGTGGGGTTGGCTGCGTGCCCAGCTTATGGGGAAGTGGAACTGAGAGCCTTGGACGGGACGCCCCAGCCCCCGCCTGGAGTGGGAAGCCGGCCCCTTTCCGTCCGCCTGCGCCCGGCCCTGCGATGCTGAGGTCGGGACTGGCCCTTCTTCACGGCCTCCTTCCTGTCCCCGGACGTGCTCACGTCGGGCTTTAGTGCTGGTACCACGTGCAGTGGAGTCCTGGGGTGAGCTCTGCCGAGCCCCGAGTGTTCTGTGGAGGGCCTTGCCCGGCCAGTGGGATGACCAGGGGGACACTGAGCTCTCCACCTGCCAGAAACACCCCGCCCCCACGCAGTTCACACAGTCCCCACCCCCATCCCCACTCCCACTGTGATGGATCTGCTGGGCTTCTGCTGGTGGAGAGGGGCAGCCCTGGGCACAAAGAGCTGGACTGGGGTCCTGGCCTGCCACTGAGCAACTGTGGCCTTGGGCAAGTTACGTGGCCCCTCTGTGCCTTAGTTTCCCTGGGGAAAACTTAGGGTCCTGGTAACTGTTGTCTTCCCAGGTCCGTGAGGACAGAATGAGACAGTCAGAGCATTCTGTGCAGAAGGCCATTGATAGAAAATCTAGGAGTCGTCTGTCTCTCCTGGAGCTGGCCCACGCCCCTCTGCCCAGAGTGGGGCTCGCACACCCACCGCCAGCTGCAGAGCCTCCTGGAAGCCTCCCCTCAGGCCCTTGTCTGCCACCAAGACAGCCACCAAGGGGCATCTCCAGAGGGGAAGGAGCCTCCCTTCCCTGCTCCGTTCGCCCATCACCCCATCGCTGCCCACAGTCTGAGCTCACGGAAAGCAGGGACTGGATCTTCCCATTAAAAAAAATTGCAGATATATACATATATATCATAAAATTGACCATTGTAACTATTTTTAAGTGTACAATTCATTGGGATTAATTATATTCATCAAGCACCCGTCATCCGTCCACCATCTGTCCACCATGTATCTCGAGAACTCTATCACCCCAACCAGAAACTGTGTACCCATTAAGCATTACACCCCTACCCCTCTCCTTCTGTCCCAGGCAGCCTCTATTCTACTCTCTGTCTGAATTTGCCTATTCTAGTCTAGATATTTCATAGAAGTGGAATCATGCCGTACCTGTCCTTTTGTGACTGACCTATTTCAGGAGCATAGTTTTCGAGGTTAATCCATGTTGCAGCGTGTATGAGAATTTAATTCATTTTTATGGCTGAATAGAGCCTCGCGTGGAATAGAGCAGATTTGATTTTGCTTCATCTGTTCACTTGTTGAACGCTTGGGCTATTTCCATCTTTTGGCTACTGTGACATTGGTGACCAATCATCTGTTCGAGTCCCCGTTCTCAGTTCTTTGGGGTAAATACATAGACCTGACATACTGGGTTGTATGGTCTAATGGGTTGAATTGTGTCGCCCAAATAGACCATGTTCATGTCTCAACAACTAGTAATTTTACTTGGAGATTTATAGAGATAATCAAGTTAAAATGAGGTCGTTCAGGCGGGCCCTAACCCACCAAGACCTGTGTCCTTATAAACTAAGGGAACTCGGGCCCAGCGACAGACACACACAGAAGGAAAACAACATAGAGACACAGGGAGAAGACAGCCAGCTATAAACAGCCAAGGAACGCCTGAGGCCACCAGGAGCTAGGCGAGAGGAGGGGCCAGAGGCTTGCCCACAGCCTCAGCAGGTACCAGTGCTGCCAACACCCTGAGCTTTGCCTTCCAGCCCCCAGAACCGCAACACAGTAAACTTCTGTCGCCTGCACCCCGCGCTGGCGGCGCTCTGCCACGGCCGTCCTGGCAAACGGAGGCGCCTGCAAGTTCTGCGTGCAGCCCTGCTAAGCTGCCTTCCTCCGGGGCTGTGCTGGTTTATGTTCTCACCGGCAGTGGGCACAGTTCCCAGCTTCTCCGTCCCGTCCCCCACCCTCGTTCCCCTCGCTTTGCTTTATTTCAGTTGTCCTCGGGGGGTGTAGGGGTCTCTCGCCGTGGCCTGGATGTGCGTTTCCCTCAAGAGTGATGATGCTGAGCCTCTTTTCACGTGCTCATTGGCCATCTGTCTATCCTCCTCCTCTTTAAATCCCCAGTGCAGAGCGGAGTGTCTGGTATACTCAATACATACGTCTTGATTTATGAATGGGGGGAACTCCCTGGTCTTGAACTTGCCAGCGGCCTTCGGGTTAAGTGTTGACGGCACGCTGGGCTGTTGCAGAAGCGCCATCTAGTCGCTCCTCAGTGCGCAGGGCGTGAGCGCCGCAAGTCCTCGCCGAGTGTCAGCACCACCCCTCCCCTCTGGTCTGCTGCTCATGGCTTCTCTCCTGCTTATCATCATCACGTGACCTTGAAAGTGCGGGGATGACAGGCCTTGCCTGGGACTGTCCCAGCACATCAGCCTGGGCCTCACACCTCAGCCCCACTGTCCTCCCGTCTGCCGTTGAGCTGCGCGGGGCCTTTGCACTGGCTGTGCCCCGGGTCTGGGGGCCCTTTCCCTGCTTGCCTCGCGACGGGCTCTTTGCTGGCCTCCGCCCTTGGCTTCAGCCTTGCCGGCCCCTCTTTCTCGCTGAGTCTTGGACGTCCCTCTCTCTCTGCTCCACGCTCATTTTCTTCATGGCTTTGATCACAGTTGATACTTAAAGATTCATTTGCTTGTATGCTTTCTGTCTGCTTACTCCAGACTACAAGTGTTTCCCTTTTATTGGAAAACAAAGTAGAACCAACATAGACATGGTGCCTGACCAAAGCTAGACAAAAATGAAGAGCTGTCAGATGAATGAACTGCCCATCGAGGTGAGCGGGGCGCCCTTGTGGGACTCGGCACACGATGGCCGGAAGTAGCAGAAATGCGGCTGGAGACCCCCCTTTTGTGAAGAGACAACCCGCAGCTGGAGCACATGCAAATGATGAGGAGCACTCACCTCTCACGCTGCTCTTGAGCCAGAGGATTTGTGGGAATAAACATCCGTCACGTCTCTCTGAGAGCTGTTACAAAAATGGCTTCTTAATAACTCACTTGCCCAACCCCCTCTTCACCTACCATCACCCACCATCTACCCACCCACCGCTCCAGCCAACACCCACCACTCCAGCCAACACCCACCTGCCAGAGAACCCCCCACGCTCCAGTTCATCCGGCTCTCACCTCCTGCCCTCCCGTCCACTTAACCCAGCGGACCCACCGACCCATCTGCTGTCCGCCGGCCACCCACCCTTCACCCCCCCACGCCCGGCACCCATCCCTGGGCTGGGGCTTGCTCATGTGCCCGACTGGCTCTGAGTGTTGCAGTGGGAGCAGCAGTTTGGGCTTAGGGCAGTCCCCACTGGAGGCCCTGCAGGGAAAGGCTACAGGCCTTCAAAACAAGGAGACTTCTGAGGATTCCCTGCGGGCCTCACCACTTCGGGGATGAGGGAGGCCCCTGCCCGGCCATAGCTTGGCTTCCTTCAACCATCAGCCCTCGGATCTGCCTGGGACCCAGTATTTGGTGCTTGAAAACCTCCCACCTACAGAGAGAGATGACATCTTCCAGGGCCCTGGGAGCTGTTTCCGGCAGCCCCCCTTCTTCCCTTGCCCCCGAGGATGAAATAGGAAGCTTTGGAGCCGCACAGTGTCAGGAAGCCTGCCGGGACTTCAGAGCTGCCCAGTAGAGGGCTCTCGCTTACGGAGGACACCCGAGCCCCTGTGTCTTACTGTCCCCTGAGCCAGGAGCGACGGACCCTGCCGGGCAAAGGCACAGCCTCAGAGGGGACACGATGCTGCTTCCTTTGTGTGTGTGAGGGGCTTCCCTGCCTTCTGCCACACGCAGACTCCGCGCCTAGTGTCCTGCCTCTGGGAGCAAACAGGCTGATTTTCTTCGTGTCTTCACATAAGGATGACAACCTCCATTGACTGAGTCACCTCGATGCCACCTCGGGTATTCTCTTACCCCTGGAAGTGGGTGCCAAGGCCCTGGTTCAGGATAGAGAGGTTTCTGAGAATAGCCCAGTGGTTTATGGCGGACGGTCGCAGGGAGAGAGCCGTGGGGCAGCCCGGTCCCCACCCCCGCCCCCCCGCAGCCTCTCAGCATCTCACCAACACCTTCTAGGCTGTTCTGCTGAGGCTGCGTTCCCAGCACATCCTGCAGAGAAAGCTGCACTGTGCAGGGTTACTTCTCCGGCCAGAGAAACCCAGGCTGTCTCCCAGCTTCAAAAGCACACCTCACAGGAGATTGCTCGCCCCACTCCCCAGTCAAGTGCACTCCCTTCCCGCCCACCAGCGTGTCCCCGTATCCTGCTGCGGAGTCCACCGGTCACAGACTTATTTCCTTAGTTCATGGGGGAAAAGAAATGTACTTTTGGAGATGAAAAAGCAGGGCGAAGAGAGGAAACGGCCGTGCAAACGTAACAACCAAAGGGCAGTGACCAGCGTGTGTCAATGAAATGCCTCTTGGAAAGCTTCTGCTTTGCACCCCTGTAACAAGGCCGGGGGTGGCGCGGGGCCCGGCCCCCTGAGCAGTGCTAACGCTCAGCAGAAGAGTGTGTTTACAGGGGGAAGCTGTTTGCGATGACATTCCGGAACACCGGCCACCACGGCCGATGCCGTGAGGTGCCTGGATGTGCATGTCTGTGAGCTCTCCAGCCAGTCCCAGCCGAGGCTGCTCCTGCCCGCGTCTGCACCTGGCTCCCCGCTCTCCGGCCTGGGGATCAGAGGGGAGGTCAGCTCTTAGAGTTATGCATTTTCTTTCTCCATTTCGGAATCCCTCCATGGCAGATTAAGGAGAAAGAAGATCCTCTGGCCTGGTGAGCTTCGAGCACATCTGTAAGTCTGTTTACGGTTAATTTCCATGTTACGGGGCCCAGAAGTCAGGCCTGGGATGCGGTCAGTACCATGGGATCAGCTAACACCCATCTCTGAACAAATAATAGCTGACCAAGTAAACCTCACATTGTGGCTTAAGAAGAGGGCACCTGCCTATATATCTTGACGTGAATACCAGATAGAGAGCTGAAGGGTTTAAACATAAAACTCAGGTACTTTATGTACACCTCCTCCTGTGCACAGTGTGGCTGCACACCTCCAGCATTGCATCTGTGTTCCAGTGTTGATTTAAAATATCGGCTAAAGCAACTTCCTATATTTAACTGGCCCAAATCTAGTTGTACGGAGGCTAGGAATATAAATACCTTTATCTGAACACATTGTTTTTTGTTTATCTGTTTTTGTTTTTTTACTAATTTTTAATTTTTATTTTATTTTTGTTTTTTTAAGTATATTTTATTGATTATGCTGTTATAGTAGTCCCAATTTCTTTTCCCTTTGCTCCCCTCTTCCCAGTACCCCCTTCACTCCAGCAATCCCACCCCCCTTAGTTCACGTCCAAGGGTTGTGCATGTAAGTTCTTTGGCTTCACCCTTTCCTATATTATTCTTAACTTCCCCCTGTCTATTCTGTACCAACCAATTGTGCTTCTTAATTCCTGCACCATTTCCCCATTTCTTCCCCATCCCCCCTCACAGCTGATAACCCTGCAAATGATCCCCACACCTATGATTCTGTTCCTGTTCTGATTGTTTTCTTAGTTTGCTTTTGTTTTTATTTTTTAGATTCAGCTGGTGATAGTTGTGAGTTTGTTGTCATTTTAGTGTTCATAGTTTTTATCCTATTTTTCTTAAATAAGTCCCTTTAAGACTTCACATAATGGCTTGGTGCTGATGAACTCCTTTAGCTTTATCTTGTATGGGAAGCACTTCATCTGCCCTTCCATTCTAAATGATAGCTTTGCTGGATAGAGTAGTCCTGGTTATAGGTCCTTGCTTTTCATCACATTGAATACTTCTTGCCTGCAAAGTTTCTTTTGAGAAATCAGCTGATAGTCTTATAGGCACCCCTTTGTAGGTAACTCTCTGCTTTTCTCTTGATGCTTTTAAGATTCTTTATCTTTCACCTTTGGCATTTTAATTATGATTTGTCTTGGTGTAGGAATCTTGCAAATGGACCAGCCCATTTAAATGAATTGATGAATGATAAATGAAATGGGCTGGTCCATTTGCAAGATTCCTAAAATGGTAGCTCTACCTTGCCATCTGCTCAGTGAAAGCCAACCTTTCACCCATCATGTCCGAGCTTATTAACAGGAGCCTCTACAATTCCTCTTTCTCCTGGCCTTTCTGGTGAAAAACAACTTGCTTACATCGAGTGCCCCTTAAGGGACACTGAGATGCCAGCCCCTGGGTAAAGGTAGGAAGGGATCAGGCTGATGTAACTTTCTATGAGGATATAGGATTCAAAACAAAACAAACCAAAAGCTACCTCTGAGATGGATAAACATTAAGAAAATGTTTAGCTCTATTCTTCATATGATAACAAAAGCTAATATGTATTGAATACTGAATATATTCCTTGTGCCCCTGGCTGGTTTTGGCTCAGTGGATTGAGCGTCGGCCTGCGAGCTAAGTGTCGCTGGTTCGATCTTCCAGTCAGGGCACATCAGAGAAGGAAAACTCTGACTCCAAAAAACCTCCGCTGCCTTGCGGCATACCTCTTCAGGGGAAAGGCTAAGGGAGTAAACCCCGACAGAAAATCCGGAGCCAGAGTCCCTAAGGCGGTTTGACGTTGTAGTCAACACCGGCAACTCCTGCGGCGCACCTGAAGCCAAGCTGTATTGACTCCGTCTTTCCCTTGGACCCTTCAGCTGCGAAGAGAGGGGGGGTCTACTGCATGGGCAACAGCAGACCCTCCATATCACCCTGCCCAGGCTCTGTAGCTTCAGCTTCACTGGAGAGGACACTCCAGTGTCATCACAAGATGTCGATTCAACACGGGAGGAGACAGATACCGTGTCACTCCCGAGTCGGACTGCACAGCCATTCTCGGCGGTGCAGATAGACTCTTAAGAAGCTACACCATCGTCTCTCGAGACGGTCGGCTGCCGACGACTGTCTTGGTGTGGTCCTCTTTGGATCTAGCTTGTTTGGGACACCCTGTGCTTCCTGGACTTGTATGTCTATTTTCTTTACCAAATTTGGGAAGTTTTCCTCCATTATTTTTTCACTTAGATTTTCAATTTCTTGCTCTTTCTCTTCTCCTTCTGGCACCCCTATGATTCGGATGTTGGCACGTTTAAAGTTGTCCCAGAGGTTCCTAAGCCTCTCCTCATTTTTTCAATTCTTGTTTCCTCATTCTGCACTGGTTGACTGTTTTTTGCTTCCTTGTGTTACAAATCATTGATTTGAAACCCGGTTTCCTTCCCTTTGGACAAGGTACAAAAAGCAAAATAAAAAGTCTTCCAGCCTTTGTCCTCTGCTCCCACCCCCAGAGGCAACTAAAGTTATCAGTGTCTTGTGTGTCTTTCCAGAATATTTTATGCAAATACAAAGAGCCTTTTTCCTGACTTCTTTGTCTTCTTCTTTTTCCAATGAAAAAAGGCAGTGGGAGCTTTATCCAATGTCATAATGGCTCTTCTGGTGATGGTTGTTATTATATTTTCTTTTCTAACCTGTACGACCTCTGAGATCTACTGTATTTTTTGCTCCATAAGATGCAACCACCACCCCCCAAGTGGGGAGAAGTGTCTGTGCATCTTAGGAGCAAATATCGCGTCAAGGCCATGATGTGTGTTACCTGACCTGTCAGTGAAGGATGAAACTGTTGTACGGTCATTCAAAAAATGTGGCATTAGCAGGGCCTTAGATGTAACTGAAGACAGTATCATATATGAAGACAGTGAAGGAAGTGATACCAGTGATTGTGAGCAGCAGAGCTTTATCAGTTCTGACACTAGCGATGATGAGTTCTTGGGGTTCCCAGAAAACTAGACGAGTACTTGAACCTTAAAGTCTCTCCTCATTTGTTATGACAGTGATGATGGTTCTTAATACTGCTATTGACTGCTGTTCACTTTACATGGTTGAAATATTATTCTGTTATATTTTGTTAAATATTTTAGTACACCATTTGGTTCAGAATATTTTTTTCTTGGTTTCCTCCTCTAAACCTAGGTGCGTCTTATGGTCAGGTGCATCCTATAGTGCAAAAAATACAGTATTTAGAATCAACTCATTGATAATGTACTGCATTGCCTTCCTCTGGGACTTTGTTCTGTGAATGGAGGTAAAATCCCCTGATTTCCATTCTTTTTAAGAAATTTGCAGAGGGTGGAAATAATCTTTTGCCTTATCGAGAGTGAATTACACTATGCAAAATAAATAAGTAAAAACACCGTGTCTTACTGGAAATCAAAAACATTGCTTTAAGGTCTGACTGTTTGACTTTCTGAGTTATTTAATGACCTGAGAGTAGACATTTAAAAATAAAGAGAATTAGAAGCCTTCCCTGCTTTCTCCATGCCCTCAAATAGTTAAAGTAGCCTCCAAAGCCCGTTCTTTCAAAGTTTGAGAAGACTTGCCATTAATTCTTTGCGTGAGGCCTTTGTGGGGGGCTAGTTCATTGACAGGGTGACAACTTTTTATGTAAACCACTGGGCGAACCTCTTCTTCAGTCAGGTTTAGTGAGACATACCTTCACAGAGGACTGTTAACTGGCACACAGCTGCCTACAGTATTGTTTTTTATCAGCATTTCCCTTTCTGAATCCAAATTTTATGTATCTGTGGTCTCCCACGCCCGTTAAAAAAAAAAGTAATCAAGCTATTTTGTGGTCTTTCTACTTTCTTTTTCAAAAAACCCTAAATCTTAAGTTTGTTATAAATTCCTCTGTGTTTTCCCCCTTGTTTTATTTAAGTTTTACATTGGTTTTTCTATTTTTCCCTTTAGAATACTTGGTTAGTGTTTACAGGACGTGTTTAAGGATATGATTCTTACTTTGCCTTCAGCTTTGACCCTGTTCCACGCGGTCTGATACATGATCCTCATTGTTGTAATTTCCCAGGTCGGCTGCTGTTCTCGTTTGATTTCCAGGGAAAACAGACCTTTTTTCCCATTTCTGACAGGTTGGGTATCAATATTTTTGATTCAACTTTATTATGTTTAGTTGTAGTACAGGTTGAGAAGTTGGTTTCTGTGTCACTTCTTGGAATTTATTGAGGTTTTCTTTGTAATCTAATATATTATAAAACTGTGTAAGTCTTCTTTGTTTTTGAAAAGACTATGTACTGTATTTTCTCTTTCTTTTCAGGACACAGAATTAGATGTACATATATAAGATCAACCTTGTTCATCTTATTGTTCCTACCATCTACATCTGATTTCTGTTCTTTGTTTTCTTGTCTTACTTGATAGGGACTGAAAAAAAGTGAGTTAAAATATCTTAGTATTAATGTGTCTCTGCCTTTTTATCCATTTCCTGAGAGATATCTTTTTTTAAATATGCTTTATTGTTTATGCTGTTACAGTTGTCCCAATTTCTTTTCCCTTTGTTCCCCTCCACCCAGTGATGCCCCTCCCTCCAGTTGCCCCCCTCTTAGTCCATGCCCATTGGTTGTGCATATAGTTCTTCTCAACATCTTCCTGTCTACTCCACTCCCTCCTACTGTGCTTCTTAATTCCTGCATCATCTCCCTCCCTTTCCCTCTTCCCCCTCCCCGCTGACCTCCCCCCAAAATGATCCCCATACCTATAATTCTTTTCCCACTCTCGTTGCCTACTTAGTCTGCCTTTGTTTCGGTTCCCTAGCTTCTGTTGCTGGTTGGTGTGATACAGCTTTCATTTTAATGTTCATAGTTTTGATCCTCTTTCTCCTAAAAAAGTCCCTTTAACATTTCAAATAATAGTGGTTTGGATCTGATGAAGTCCTTCAGTTTTTCTTTGTCCTGGAAGCACTTTCTCTGTCCTTCTATCCTGAATGACAGCTTCACTGGATACAGTAATCGTGGTTGTAGGTTTTGGCTTTGCATTACTTTGAATATTTCTTGCCAGTCCCCTCTTGCCTGCAGAGTTTCTTTTGAGAAATTAGCTCAGAATCTTATTGGGACCCCTTTGTATGTAATTCTCTTCTTTTCTCTTGCTGCTCTTAAGATTCTCTCTTTATCCTTAATTTTTGACATTCTGATTATAATGTATCTTGGTGTGGTTCTCTCTGGGTCCACTTTTTTTGGAACTCTCTGTGCTTCCTGGACCTGTAAGTCTATTTCCTTCCCCAAGTTAGGGAAGTTCTGCTTCATTATTTTTTCACACAATTTTTCAATTTCTAGTTCTTCCTTCTTCACCTTCTGACAACCCTATGATTCAGATGTTAGCTGCTTATAGATGTCCCATAGGTTTCTGAGCCTCTCCTCATTTTCCTCACTTTTTGTTTCCTCTTTCTGCACTGGTTGACTATTTGTTCCTTCCCTATGTTCTGATTTGTTGATTTGGTCCCTGGTTTTCTTTCCCTCACCACTAGTTTCCTATGTGTTTTTGTTCATTTCAGCAGGACTAGCCTTCATTCCTTCCCCGTCTTGTTTAAGTTCTCTGTTAGGTCTGTAAGCATTTTTATAACCAAAGCTCTGAACTGTGCCTCAGAAAGATTTCCTATCTGCTGCTTCCTTAGATTAGATATTTGCTTCTGGTCAGCTGCGTCACTGAGATCTCTATCATTATCTGTGCCATCCTGACAGTTTTGTGTTTACCTTTGCTTCCTGGGTGGGGCTGTCTCACCTCCTACGCTATAGAGGGCGGAGCCCCATGCACTCGTCACAGCCAGGCGACCCATCTCACCATGCTGTGGCAATTTCTATGGGAGTGGGGGTACAAGATGGGTTCTGCCTTCCCCGGCTTTGGAATCGCAAGCTGATGGGTCTGGTCTGCAGCCAAGGGTGCTCCCCAGGCACCTCTCAACTCCCCTTAAATATGGGTGTCTGCTTACCACCATCCCGCTGCCATCGCCACAGCTGCCACTGCCAGCACAGCTTGACCTCTCCGCCCTGGCTTCACCCCTCCTACCTTTCTGGACGAGCACCACCTCTTCACAACTTCATACGCTGAACTTCCATTTATTTTCTGGAACTTCTGGTTGTCTCTAGTTTTGAGGTAGTTGTATTCCTTCTTAGTTGTGGAGGGAGATGGAGCGTGTCAGTCTAGGCCTCCATTGTGGCCAGAAGTCTCCTGTGTGTGTTTGCTTTCGTGTCTTAGGTAGAGCTGTTGCACCTGTTATGTTGTAAGGGGCGGAGACTTAGGTATTCCTCCGTATAGGGTGACCTGTTTCACCATGTTGTGGTGCTGTGGGGGAGGGGTCTGAGAGGAACAATGCCACCTGTCCAGCACTCTCCCCTTTTCCAGGCACCTCTCCCACTTCCGCACCGGACTGGCGCCCCTCTAGCTGCTGCCCTGGCCATTGTTCCCAGAGTGGGTGGGTCTGTGGATGTTCTAGGACCGTGGGGGCCCTTTAAACAAGCCGATTCTGCTGAGAGACCAGCAATTTCTCCCTCCGCCGCAACCCCCACTGGTCTGCACAGTCAGAAGCAATGAGGCTTGATTTTCCTTGGTGCTGGGACCGTGAGCTGTGAGGTCCAGTGAGGAGCTGGGAACACTACCCAGGTGTCCCTCCTGACTTTTTAAAACGTGGAGCTGTGCTTTCCGCCAGCCTGCTGCTGTTACCACCGCTGCCACCACACCATGTCCTCTCCACCCCAGCTCCGCCCCTCCTACCTGTCCGGACGAGTATTTTTCTTTATATCTTTGTTCGCTGGACTTCCATGCAGCTTGATTTTTGGAACTTCTGGTTGTCTCTAGTTTTGAGGTAGTTGTGTTCGTTCTTAGTTGTGGAGGGAGATGCAGTGTGTCTGTCTAGGCCTCCATCTTGGCCGGAAGTCTCAAGAGATATCTTTTTATTGTACATTATAAAATTCATCATGATGAAGTAACCCTTGTGTATAGCTTAATGAGTTTTTGTTGAATTCAAATTCCTCTAATATCAATCTTATACCTCTTCCCTTGATTTCCTTTTATTTACCATTTTGCGTACCAGGTGCCCATCATTTTACATATCATTTACCTACAATTTTGCTTATAATTTTACTTTTGGCTTTTCTAAGTCACCTAAACACAGAGCTCCAAAATACATAAAGTAAAAACTTACAGAACTGTAAAAAGAAACAGATCCTCAATTTATTGCCAGACATTTCAATACCCCCTTTCAATAATTAATAGAACAAATAGAAACTCAAGAAGGACATAAAAGAATTAAACAACACAGGACAGGGAGAAATAGTTAAGGAGGCAGCCTGGATACATCTGGAGGCACTGGGATTTTAATTGTGTGAAGGAGGCTTTCGAGAGGGAGCGGAGCAGAAAGCAAGCAGGAAGAGATGGAAATAGACACAGGTGGGGTGGAGGATTTCATGTTTGGGGAGGGTAAGGCCTTTTCTTTAAACACGGATGGAAAGGCTTTGCTTTCATGAAAGGATTTTGAGCATGAAAGACCATATGTGCAGATGCTGTAGAGCACCAGACTCACACATCAGAGCTCCTTCCCGTGGGCCCTGCTTTGACCGTAACCCTGCCCACATTGGGGCCCACAGGGGGGTGTGCTTCTCTCTGCTGTCTGTTATTGACTTTCCTGGGGAAATGAGGTTCAGCCTCCTCTTCGGAGAAGGGAGGGGCTCTTGGGCGCCATACAGAATGCATCGCCCTGCCGTTCTCCTCCCTTTAAGCATCTGGCCCTGTTTCCAATGGTGCAGGGTCCCCAGGGGGCCAGGAGTCCTTGTTTTTCCGTATAACCATGGTCTTGGGAAGTTCTGTGCACATGGATTTTTAAAGAAATATTTTATTTGTTTACTTATTTTAGAGAGAGGGGAAGGGAGGGAGAAAGAGAGAGAGAGAAACATTGATGTGAGAGAGAAACATCAATTGGTTATCTCTCATACACACCCCAACTGGGGGCTGAACCTGCAACCCAGGCAAGTGCCCTGACCAGGAATCAAACCGTCAACCTTTCGTTTTGAGGGATGATGCCCAACCAACTGAGCCATACCCGTAAGGGCTGTGCATGTGGATTTTAAAAATAAACTAAGTTATATGTAAAATACATGAGGAGTTGCATCTCTAAAGGGATTCAGCGGTGGTCGTCGGCAGCCGTCCATCTCGAGAGACGACGGTGTAGCTTCTTAAGAGTCTATCTGCACCGCCGAGAATGGTTGTGCAGTCCGACTCGGGAGTGACACGGTATCTGTCTCCTCCCGTGTTGAATCGACATCTTGCGATGACGCTGGAGTGTCCTCTCCAGTGAAGCTGAAGCTACAGAACCTGGGCAGGGTGATATGGAGGGTCTGCTGTTGCCCATGCAGCAGACCCCCCCTCTCTTCGCAGCTGAAGGGTCCAAGGGAAAGACGGAGTCAATACAGCTTGGCTTCAGGTGCGCCGCAGGAGTTGCCGGTGTTGACTACAACGTCGAACCGCCTTAGGGACTCCGGCTCCGGATTTTCTGTCGGGGTTTACTCCCTTAGCCTTTCCCCTGAAGAGGTATGCCGCAAGGCAGCGGAGGTTTTTTTGGAATCAGAGTTTTCCTTCTCTGTTCAGCGGTGGTATTCTTCTGTAAACCACAAGGCCACTCATTCAGTGACAAGTCCCTTGTTGAAGAACTCCCGAGGGCAAGGCCATGGGAATAAAAAGTGACTAGGAAGGTCACAGTCTAGTGGGGAAAAGACAGGTGTAAAGAAAACAAAAACAGAGACCCCAACTACAAGTGTCTACCAGGATAAATAACAACAGAGTGGGTATCGCTGTGTAACTGTTGCTGGTGGAAATCAGGCTCTTCCATGGGATTGGGAGGAAAGCACTCCAAGGACCCACGCGTGGGAGATTGGGGAGTGGTAACGCGGTCTATTCATGTGGAAATAGAAGCTGGCCCCTGGGTTTCCAATCTCCCATCTCCATTCATCCCACCTAGAAAAAAGTCCTACCATGTCCTCAGCAAGGCCAAAGCAAAGCCAGTGCCCAGAGTTTAAGCTTCATATTAAAGCTCAGTCCTTTGGGGCCTGCAGCGGCTGTGGGGCCTGGTAGCTGCTAGACCCACATGATCACATGCTTCTGGGTGAGAGAGAGCCCACGAATAGATGGGGTGAATGTGTTACTGGGTGGGTGAGAGAGAGAGAGAGAGGTTATTTGTTCCCCTAGGGTTATATTAGCTTGGGTTTGGGATGGACCAGGTGCTTTTGTCAAAAGAACAAATCAACTTCTGAAGCTTTTGTGGGCATTTGTTAGGCCCATCCCCTAGTTAGACTGACAGGCCTCTTTGGTGAAGCACTCCCCATGCGCCCCCCAAGAGTCTTGTTCCAGAGAGCGGAAGGAAGGAGTGTTTATCCCCTTGCTGGAGCAATGTTGTGGTCCCCTGGGGTGTGAAGCAAACAGGCTTATGTCCCCCAGTTCATTAAACTCAAAGTCTAATTCCCCTTTGCTCCCCTTTTTATTAACAATTAGCTAACTGCCAGTGGTAATATAACCGCCACCCAGGTCAAGAGAGGAAACATCACCAGCACCTAGGAGCCCCCCAGGTATCCCCTCCCAGTTACCAACATAACGGCACCGATTTACACCCTTCCTGGAAATGTAAGTTGCAGTTGCTTCACCTCCTCGTCAACACTCGATATCGTCAGTCTTTAAATTTCGGCCATTCCTGTGGGCATGCAGTGGGATCTCATGGTTTCAATCAACAGCAGATCTGAGTTTAGAAAAACAAAGCATGTGATATTCTCATGCCAGGACAGGATGGAGAAAGTCAAACCTGAGTGTTGCATTTCACAGCAGAAGTATCTATGGAAGTGTGTGTGGGAAAGAGGCTACCCCTCCCTCTGAGAGGGTCATCTGAGAAGAGGGCTGAGAATCAGGTCCTGTCTGGGTTCTAGAACTCCCAGGTGTGGCACCGGGCTCCCCATTCCCAACACCCCAACACCTCTTCCCTGTCCTGGGGCCGGCTCCCTACTGCCTGCCATCTGTGCTCAGCAAGGTCACAGGCAATCTCCTGCCCAAAGCAGGCTCCAGCTTCCCAGACACCTGTTGAAGCCACTAGACCAAAACTCTGCTGCTTTCCTGGCCGTGAAAGCTGCTTCTTGCTATTCATTATGCTGGGTGGGAGATGCATGCAAATGCTTTATTTTGCAAAACTGCCTGGGATGACTGGAAAGAGCTGCAGACCTCCCTGGAGCTGAGGCAGGAGCCGATGCTCCCTGCAGGAGCTGGGAGGCCACCTGCTGGGATGGAGCACTCCAGCCCTCCGTCATTCACCCAGGTGGTTACCGGGCCCGGGTGGCAGGGTGGCCAGCTTCTAAGTCCAAAGCCCCTGAGCAGGAGGGAATGAAAGTGTGTACGGTGCTGGGCTTTCCTGGGGCAAAGCTGCAGAGCAAGAGGTGTGAGGAGGAGGGTGATTTGCCCCCGGGGGCTGGGCACTCCCAGATTTATGGGGGGACCTCCACTGACCTTTCCCTGGGCAGGAAACGGCTGTTTGCTAATGCCTTTCCCTTGCCACACACACCTGCAAAAGCCAGTTGGTAGTGTTTTAAAAAATGTACTAGAATTAAATTTCTGTGTTTTTCTTTGGATAGTTGCCCAGTAATTGGCTTTGTGCTTTTTGATTCAAGAAATGGCTTCAAATAGGTAGAAACTCAGATTTGAATCTCTCTGTCTGTCTCTCACACACACCACTGGCTCCTCTTCAACAAGAACGGGGCGAGGATACCACAGGAGATGAGGCGCAGCTTGGTTTTTTAATCCTAGAAGTCTCGGTAAAGCTGTTTTACTCGGCTGGTCATTGCCCGGAGGTGTCCTCTGCTTGCTCCCCGCCCCCCCCCCCAAGTGACCCTGCAGCTACAGAGCATTGCGAATTCTAATCACATTTGTTTAACACTGATGTTTCCTGTGCGTTGGCTTTGCCCTTGCTCCTGGCCTTGGTTTAGGGAGCCCCCTCCCAGGCCCTAGGGACCGAGCAGTGACAGCCGGGGGTACCGCGCCTGACTCCCAGGACTGGGCTACCTGACGACGCTCGGCGGTGGTCCTCCTGCCACCAGGAGGCGCTGCCCTTGGGAACCTGTGGTCCATTTCTCCCGAGACACCCCGATGGCTCTGTCGCGGCAGGTGCCCCACGAACAAACCTCCCAGGTGTATCGCTCCTCATTGGACAAACCAGGGAAGGGGCTCTCTGAGAATTCATGCGGGACCAGGTTTCTTCTGCCTTCAGGACCGGTGCTCAGCTCCACCCCCGACACACACACATAACGCCCTCTGGGGTCCCGAGGTAGCCCTTGGGGTTCAGTTAAGTGAACTATCCCTTATGTGCAGAACGAAATCTGCATGTCCACTTGCATGAACAGTTTCTCAAGAGAAGGTGTTTTTAAAATTAACTTTATTGGGGTAACATTGGTTAATGCCGTCATATACATGTCTGGTGGACAGTTTTCTAATAGAACACCTGTCTGCTCCACTGACACGAAGGGGTTTTACGTGTATCTTCAACTCACCTGAGCAGGTTGCTTTACTGGTGGGGGGTGGGCATTTTAGACCTTGTGACTTTATTGCTGCTGGAACTCACACATATTTCCACTCTGAACTATAGTTGTCGCGGGCTTCTTGAACTATCCTTCATGCTCATTACTGTTTTCAAATCGTAGTATTTATTAAAACCCCTGTTGGACATTGTCATTGAGTGTATTTATAAAGGAGCACAAATATTACTCTTCACACTCTTTAAATATCTTGATAACATATTTCACTAGAGTTGGTTTTCTTTTGAAAGCTTATGTATTTATTTTTTCTTTCTATGTAAAAGTATTAGTCGGAAGTGGAGTCTACAATCACAGGTGGCTTTAGGGCTGCCAGAAACCCAGTGAGAAGGCCCTGTTCTGTGACCTGGGGAGGAGCCCATGCCCAGGTGCGCCTGATGCTTATGCAGAAAGAGGAGGCTATCAGTCCTCACCTGAGGACATGCTTATTGATTTTAGGGAGAGGGGATGGGAGGGAGAGAGAGGAGGAGAAAAACATCGATGTGAGAGAGACATCAATCAGTTACCTCTTACATGTGCCCCAACCAGGGATTGAATCTGCAACCCAGGCATGTGCCCTGACTGGGAATCGAACCTGCAGCCTTTGGTTTATGAGACAATGCTCCAACACACTGAGCCACCCTGAACAAAGCAGAACCTGCGTATTTTAAAATGGCTATCATGCCCTTAGGAACTGGGAATAAGTTTTATACATAACTGGTCTCAGTTTTATGTTCTCCATACTTGGCTGCTGACTCTTCGGTTTAGCAGCCCTCAGGAAGCTTCTTTACTTTTTTCAGCCCAGTGTCCTCATCCGTTGAATGAGGACAATCATGAGCCCACCCCTCCTAGTCACTGTGAAGCTTGAAGGAAGTCATCTAGCCCTGCTGGCCACGCCCTCCCCCTGGGCTTCCAGAATGCTGTCCTTTCTGACATCCTTGCTCACTGCACGCATTCTTCACCTGCTTGCTTCACTGCAACCCTCCCCCTCCCGCCTCGCCCCCCCCCCCAAATGGAACCCTCTGCACCCACCAGCCCTGGCTGGAGGGCCCTTGATTCCTCATCTATGTTCACTTCCAATGAGATCTTTTCTAGCTCATGGCTTCGAGAAGCTTCCTGGGCTGGTGGCCCCCATATTGACCCCTCCCTGCCCTCCAGCTTATATGTCTAGAGACCCCCTTGACCTCTTCCCTTCAGACAGCTGAGACCAAACACGTGAAACAAACAGTCGGCTTTAGCAGACCAAAACCTTTTCTTTCCAGAGTCTTCTTCATTTCAGAAAACGGTAACTCCATTTTTCTCGTTGGTCCCGCCCCAAATCTTGGCATCATCCTTGCAGGCTCTTTTTTCCCCCTCCCATTCGCAACCAAGCTGTCAGTAAATCCTACCAGCTCTGCCTTCGGACATGTCTGATCCCTTCTCTCCTCCACAGTGGCCGCCTGGTCCAAACCCCCATCTCTTGCCCCCATTCTCACTGCCTGGCACCCAGGGACATGGAGGGGCTGGGGCTGCCGTGGATGACTATGGGGATTGATGGGCACGGGGCCCCCCCGGGCTGTGACGGCACCTGCACCTGACAGTCAGTGGGTAACCAGGGTGCTCCCACGGACTAGATACTGGCCTTCACCCCTCCCTCCCTCAAGTCCAGGGGCCCTGGGGCCTCCTAAATGCAGGTGGGCGGAAAAAGAAAGATGGCCGGCTTTAGATGTCTCTGCAGGAGAGCCAAACTGGATTTAAGAGAAGCAAAGGAATGGAGCATGTTTTGCCCCACGAGTAATTATATCCACAACCATGGTTTCCTGGGAAACATCGGAGTCGGACTCTCGTCTCCTTCCCAGTCTGAGATTTGGGGCTGTGTTATAGCTGCAGAAGGAGCCCAGACTTTTGTCAAGACAACCTTGGCTTGAACTGCCTCATCCTGGTGATTTGGGCAGCAGCAGGAGTGTCTACTTGATGGCCTGGGTGGTAATGTGGCGAGAGAGGGTCTCGAAGGACCTCAGGTGCTTGTCTTGGGGCTAAAGGAGAACAAAGCAGCAAGTGGAAGCTGGGAGCCACCTCCTTATACCCTGGCACCTGAGGGGGGCAGTCACGGTCCTATCTGGATCGACCTCCTGTTTGGTAGACCAGCGGCAGAACAGCGCTCTCTGTGTGTCCCTTCTTGTGTGCCACTTCTTGCTCTCTATCTGGATTCAGACTTGGATTTCTGGGTCCAATACCATGTTTTATCTAATCTAACCAGAACCGGCTAACTGTAGTTTGGTAGAGTGATGGTTCTAGAAAGAACCAAAAATGGCCATAAATAATCCATTTGATCATTTAGAAATAGTCTAAAGGTAAAAGTAAATAGTCTATAGGTCGTTGCTCTACTTCAGTTACGTATCTGCCCCTTGCTTACCTGTCTGGGTTTGAATCCTGGGTCTTTGACTCACTAGCTCTGTGGCCCAGGGCAAATAATCTCTAGGTGCTTTAAATTATCTTCTTCATGAGACTAGCATCTCTCTCTTTGGGTTCTCATGTATCTCATTGGACCAAATCAGTAAACAAAAGGTATGTCTAGCACACAAGTGCTCAGTAAATTGTAATCAGTCTTACTGTTAGTCTTTCACCTGAGTAGGAGAAAGGGACATTTATTTTAGTAGTGATAGAATTCAGAGAAAAAGTTTGAAAAAAGTGATTTTATTGTTTCTTTAATTTGTAATAGGCTTATTTACTAGAATAACTTCACAAAACATTCTAAATTGTGACCATCAAGGTAGGACTGACAGAACATCATTTGATTTTTAGAAGGTTTTATTTATTTATTTTTTAGGTTTGTTTTTACAATTTAAACAATAGGTTCAATTTGTTTGTTTCACGATAAATAAATGGTGATCTTCTGGAAAAAAAATGTATAGCCTAACTGGGAGAGCAGGTCCCAGCCCCCGGGCCTTCCATGCGGTCAGATGGAAGCCGAAACACACACACCCCTCCTCCCAAACGGAGGTCACAAGAAGCAGGAAAGAAGCGTGTGTAGGACGGCTCCTTACACCCTGCTTTTTAACGTTGTTGAGAAGGGAGGGATTTCATGTAACTGCCGCTCTGTGTGTGGGTCTCAGGCTCAGCCCTTCCACGGAGCAGGGTATTTCCTTCCACATTCAGAGCTTGAGGTTTGGGACAGAGGCATGAGCAGGGCACCATCAGGGCCCATCATGGGCGTGTGTGCACACGTGTGCCTGTGCGCACGTGTGTGCACGAGTGTGGCATACATGTGTGCACCTGTGTGTGCATGCCTGTGTGTGCGTGCATGTCCACATGTGTGTGATCACCTACAGTTCTCTGACCCCATGAGTTAGACCGCAGCCAGAAAGCATCATCAGGGTTCTTAAAGTCATCAGACCTCCTCAGGCCCCCCCAGCAATCTTTCTGCAAATGGAACAGTCGACAGACTCGTGTACCTGCTCTGATGGCCGCTGCCATCCTGCCTCTGTCCCAAGAGAAGGAGCCCGGGACAGCCTGCTGAGGCCCCTGGCAGTGAGCAGCACTCCTCGCTGGGCTCCCTGCCAGGGCGTGGGGAGCCGAGCTCCCAGGCAGGTTCTGCTTTGTCATTTACGCCTTTCGACTTGCTTCCCTACGGGTGGGGGCCTCCTGCCTACTGGGAGAAAATGACTCGGTCTTTACTTTGTGATTTATGACGATTATCTTTATCCCAAGGAAGCCCTGTACTTCCTGCCCTGCCCCGGGGTGTAAGCCAGGATATGGCACCTGGTGAGGGCGGGGTGTCACTCCAGCGCCTCTCGGATGAACCCCGGCCCAGCCCTGCTCTGGTTGTCCCGTCCTGTGGGGTCCCGGCCACTCCCTGAGTGGTTCCCATGCTCTGCAATGTGAAGACGGGACAGGGCGCTATGGTTCCCAGCACCGTAGCAGAGAGAATAACAGTCTGGAAACAGAAACGAACACTATCCATCTCATAAACAACCACACCCAAAGATTTATTCCTGTATTGCAAACAAATCCCACTGACCAAACTCCCAAGTTGCTCTCACTCCAGCTGTTTTTAAATCACCCACATAAATACATATAATAAATACAAAACCAGCACGGTTTTTCTTTTTTCTTTCAGTCTTTGGTATATAGACCTTTTCTCCTCTTATTTTCCCTAGATCCCTGTGTTCTAAGCCCAGTTCCCCATGTTCACATTCTCCTTTTGGGCACAAAAGCAGCCCAGAAGTAAACTTGGTGCCAGGGTCCTGGGTCCTGGGTCCTGGTGCCTTTCCAGGCTCGGGGAGGGACAGGCCCCGGGGACTCACACGTAGTCGCTTAGCCTGTACCCACTGTGCGTGGCCGAGATGACGGAGGGGGCCCGGTTGTCCTTGTAGGCAGCGGGCGGCTGGTAGGAGGGCACCGTGGCGGTGGCGGTGGTGGCCCTGGGCTGGGACGGGTAGGGCCTGGAGGGCGCCTCCTCCTGGCAGGCCAGGCAGAGCAGGGTGCCGCCGATGATCGACAGGGACGAGGAGATGAAGCCGAGGTACAGGGCCTGCCCGATCTCGTACTTCATGCTGCTGGGCAGCAGCGGGTTGTAGAAGTTCTGCACCACGTCGTTGGTGGTCCAGGAGACGGCCACCATGCAGAGCAGGCCACCCAGGATGAAGAACACGCCGCCCAGGATGGCGAACGTGGCCTTGGCCGGTGTGCCCTTGGCGCAGCGCGTGCACTTCATGCCGATGACGGCGAAGGCGCAGGCCACGCCCGACAGCAGGCAGGAGATGACCATGAGCGCGCGCGCCGCCTGCAGGTCGCTGGGCAGCGCCAGCAGCGAGCGGTAGATCTGGCACTGGTAGATGCCGGTGCTGTGCCACACGCACTCCATCCACAGCCCCTTCAGGTAGGACACGGCCGTCAGGATGTTGGTGCCCACGTGCGCCGTGCGACGCCAGTGCGGCAGGATGGTGGTGATGAGGGTGCCCACCATGCCCAGGAAGCTGAGCACGAAGCCCATCAGCTGCACGGCGGTGCTGCCCATGGCCCCGGGTGGCTGCAGCGCTCGCTCAGGCGCCCGCGGGAGTCCTAGGGAAGCGGGGGTGGCGGGAGGGAGAGAGGACACAGGTTAAAGATTATCCCGGTGCATTCATTCCCCACAGGCAGCTGGTATGACAATTAACATATTGAAAAAAAATAGTTTCTGAGACTTCCCTGGGTGAATGACTAAGCTGCTCATCATCTTGGATACTTTTCCTGGAAGGGGGGACAGTGGGAGTCTGGCCAGCCTGAACCCCCCAATGATCGCAGGGAAGGGCACGCCAGCGCCTGGTTTCTGATCTCTCAGCACGTACCAGTCCCACGGGGGGAGTCCCACCTCGTGTCCACCCTCAAAGGCTTCTGCTGCATTGGCATTTCATTTTATTCTGTTTCATCAGTAATTACTGCAGTTGTTAAGTCCACAAGAGGACTGACGATGCTCATGTCTACGCGGCTTATGATTAAGAAAATAGCCTTGGACTGAGCGTCAAAACAAAGACTTTCTGACGGTGGGAGACCCCCTGAGTGCTCAGGCAGGGAGGAGTTTAGCATCCATGGGTCCGATGCTGCCTTCCAGAATCCAGAGCTGAGTGTGACCTTAGAGACCCTCCGTGATGCCAGGGCACAGGGGTTTCCAAGGTCACCAGCTCCTTTGGGGCTGCAACCAGGACCACAAACCAGTGGCCCTCCCGCCTGCCCGGCGGGGCGCCTCCCCTCATACGCCTCTGCAGAGGGGCGTGCTTGTTACAAAACAAGGCTGTCAGAGCTGTTTCATGGCCAAATCCAGAGCACTCCTTGGGGGCAAGGATCTGCACCTAGGGAGTGTCAAGCCTATAGAGGATGCTCAAGAAATCTCGGGAGGGAGGATGGGAGGCAGGGTGGGCGTGAGAGCTCCTCTCTTCTGCCTGGGCACGTGCTGCCCCCAGCCCCTGGTCACTTGGGGCCTCTCTCTGGGGCTGAGCTCCCTCCTCTTTAAAATGAGCAAGGTGGGGCTCATGGACCCCGAGTGTCTAAGCCGATGAAGCCCCTTCAGCGTCCAACGCTGGTGAAAATCCCGCTTCTTCCTGTTGCTGGGAGCCATGGCCCACCCTTCAGCGGGGAGGCTGCAGGGGGCAGCACGGGCCGGCAGGGCGTCTCCCAGGCAAGGCCGCTGCTCCCCGCCCGCTGGCTCTGGGGATCCTTCATCCTTCTTGTCTGCAGTTCTGCGCCCCTGGAGAAGAAATCCACTAAATTGCGACGAAGGACTCACTTAGTAACAAACAGGGGATACTTCCGCTGGGAGCCCATACCATCATCTGTTTTCAAAAGATGGATTTTAAAATATACGGAGGCTTTAGCCCTGGCTGCTGTGGCTCAGTGGATTGAGCGTCGGCCTGCGAGCCAAGTGTCGCTGGTTCGATTCCCAGTCAGGGCACGTGACTAGGTTGCACGCCAGGTCCCCAGTTGGGGGCGCGAGTGAGAGGCAACCACACAGTGATGCTTCTCTCCCTCTCTTTCTCCTTTCCCCTCTCTCTAAAAATAAACAAACAAATAAATAATTAAAATAAAATATACAGAGGCTTTAAATGTCTTAGCCTCACGAGAGGCAGTCCTTGGCTCTGTGCAGGTGAGCAAACAAAACTAGGTAACAAAACAATGTGGTGCCCCCAGGACGTGCAGTGGTGCGGTCAGGGGACAGGGCTGAGGCTTTTGCGGACGTTTTAAATGATTATTTGTCAGGACCCATTTTTCTCACACAAACGTTCTGCTGACTGGCCGCTGGCTTCTTGCAGTGCCCACTTTCCTTAGGGAGGCTCCGTCCCCCAGCTCAGTGAGCGTGCTCTGTGCAGGTGCTGGGCTCCCGGCTGGGCAGACCCCCAGGCTACTGCCGTCCTGGGTCACAGCTGGGGAGGAGGTGGGGCCCGCTGAGGGGGCCAGAGCGGCCATGCCCACCTACCCAATGCGCTCGCTGGGCCTGAGCGAGGGCAGGTGCTTCCCCAGCAGGGGCATGGGCTGCCCACTATCCTCCCCACAGTGACCCAGGGCCTTACGCGCGGGAAAGCTGGGGATGGGAAGTCTAGGCGTGGCCTGGCGAGTCCTTCCCGTGGTTTATCTGCTCCTGCACGCACCATCTTTCTCAATTCAGCAGGACTGAAGTTCTGGGGGGTGCCGTCCATGGTCGCTCCTCCCTGAAGACGTCTCAGAACTGGGCCTGTTGTACTGGTTTCAATGGCCAGGGTGACCGGCTGGTCTGCTTTGCTGGGGACTGAGAGGATGCCTGGGACAGGGGACTTTTAGGGCTGAAACTGGGACAGTCCCAGGCAAATCAGGGCGGTTGGTTCCTCTCAGTAGCTCGGAGGCTGCAGATATCTCCAAATGGCTCTGAGACCCTCCCGGTCCCCCCGAGGTTGCCTGCTGGCTGGTGGCCCCACAGGCTGTTGTCCCTGGTCCAGGACGTTCTGAGGCTTCTCACAGCCCTTCCCTGTCAAGGTCAACCTCCGTTAAGTAGCCTGATCCTAAAGAATTCGGCGTGACAGCTAAGCCTGCTTGACCCCATTAGTCTAGGGAAGTGGACCCGAAGTTTACTGGAGGCCTAAATATTTATGGAGAGCAGTGACTGCTAATTTTAGAAACCATTAGGTTGCTATTTTTAAACATGTGCTGGAAGGACTTGCTAATTGAAGAAGTGAGTATTAATGAGCCCCCGACTCCCAGACACCAGCCCCTCACCTCCTTGCCCCCGGAGTTAGTTACAGCGGCTGCTCCTGCCATTAGGTCATAATTCAACCTCCCAGCCACCACTTTTCACTTTGCAGCTATTTGCTGGAAGAACAACTTCAAGTGAATGAACTGCCTTGCAAACCACATAAAACTCATCTCTGATGCTCTGGAAGGACCCAGCCAGGCGTGGCCTCCCAGTGCGTGTGGGGCCCCACTGGCCGTGCTGGGGGCCTGGCTTCTCCTGCGCCCCCCCCCCCCTTTCCCTGCAGACGTGTGTGTGCTTGTGAAGGCATTTGCTGGAGAGATGCAAGTCCAAAGCACATGTGGTTCTGGGAGTCAAGTCCTGTGAAGACCTTGTCAGGCCGAGTGGGGATTGCTGATGTACCAAGGCAACACATTTCAGGAATCAGTGTTGGGTCTTGTATGTGGGCCCGCAGAGACCCCAAAGCACAGCCCTTGGGGGGGCAGGGTGGGGCTCGGTGGCATGCCCGAGCAGGATTTGGGGACGGCTTCTGGGGACGCTGTGTTGCCAGTTGTCACATGGGGAGGACACGGAGGCCAGGCAGGCTCGAGAAAAGGTGGTGACTGTAGGACTCCTCACTGCTCCTAATGTGCAGACGTGCCCCGTGACTCTCCCGGAAAAGTCTCCCGTGTGGCATCCTCTAAACTTGCTTGACTGGAGGCATCCTCCCCCCAACTTTTCCGAGGGACAGCTTGAAGTCACTTCACGTTGGCAGGTGGACCGGAGCCTGTCAGCCCTTTGGAAGGTTAATGGAGCAAGGATGAGACGGGGCTTCTGAAAGTAAAGACAGGTTGGTTTTCCGGAGGGTGAATGAGCTCAAGCAGGAGGGCCAGCCCCCGGGGAGGCTCTGAAGACCCCAGGGCTGCTGCGCCCCACACGCTGATGCAGCTCGATGAGCCCCAGATCCAAGAGGCAAGGGTGCTTTTCCTTATAAAGTTCTGTCATCTCTGTCCTCTGTTGTCTGTGAGCTACATGGCTTTTTTTATCCTTATCTAAAGACATTTTTTTTCACTGTTTTTCGGGAGAGAGGAAGGGAGAGAGAAGCATCGATTGGTTGCCTCCCATACATGCTTGGACCGGGGATCGAACCCACAACCCCTCGGTTATGGGACGATGCTCCCACCAACTGAACCATACTGGCCAGGGCTACATGTTTTTTTTAAGGCAAGAATTAAAAAAAAAAAAAAAAAAAGGGCAGGACCCTTCAGCACATGGCAGAGCTCTGTCTCCACCCTGCACTCCCAGCCTGCCTGGACCCCAGCTGGGTCAGTCCCGGAGTTTCTCTCCCAATTAGGTGTCATTGCAACAGCAGGGGCCGGTGGGGACGGCCTGGCTGGGACAAGGGACAGATGTGTTGTTTGCCCGGCCCCGCTCCTGCTTTACTGTCCAGTGTCCCTGGGCCCCTGGGATGAAGAGGGACACATGTGGCCCCTTGGCCACTCCCCGCCGCTCGCACACTGCTGAGGAAGTATCAGGCCTGGGAAGTGGGGCGCTGGCCCGACTCGGCAGAAGCCTCTTCACCCAGAACACCCTGGGTGGCCCCTGTCTGGGTCAAGGGGTGGGTGGTTTGGTCACTCTGCCTCGGTTCAGCTTTTGAGGGCCCTGCAGTTGGAGCGGAGTCAGAGCCCTTGGGGCACGATGGGTCACTATGCCTGTGTCTGCCCCGAGGGCTCCTGACGTGCTGTGGGACAGCCCACGTGTTTGTTTCTAGAGTTTGCCTGGGACCAGGAGGAGCTGCCTTCGGAGGCGCCTGGCCCTGACACCTCGCAAGAAGGCCAAGCTGGCTCAGCGCTGATGCTCAGCAACTTAAGAAAATACCTCGTTCAAGACACTCTTATCCTTCCTGCCCCCCCCTGACTGCTCTTCCTTATTGATTAGATTTTCCATAAATGCTAGAATTTGAGAACAAAGAACAAACTCAAGGGAGGTTTGGATTCACTCGAATGAGCTAAATTAGCAAAACCACCCAACAGGAGAGAAGAAAACTACTTCCACATCACGTCGGGATGAAGCCACTCCAACTAGGAATCCCTAAACACACATGATTTTTCCCAGCAAGGCCTGCTGGCCACCCTTCCTCGGAGCTCACTCCGCAGGCGCTACGTCAGTGTACCTGACGCAAGTACATGTGGACCATGAGAAAGCGATCCAGGAACACGTTGGAAAACCCACGTCCTATTCATTTAGGATGGGCCGTGCTGTGGGCGTTCCGGCTCCCGACATGTCTGTAACCTTCCTTGGGTGGTTTTTCAGACTGGCAGGCATCTGTATTTTGAATTTACGAGGACTTCTATGCCATCTGCACATGGTACGGAAACGCAGCAATCTTTCCGAGCAAGGCAGAGACAGAATAATTGTATGATTAATGTATTACAGCGTAGCAGTCAGAACCTGCTGGTGTTAGTGAGGAAAGCCAATGTGAAATAGCCTGCCCAAATCTTACAGAGATGACAATTTATAGATTTAAAATTTGCCCTCTGTTTTGGACGAGGAAAGAAGAATCTATTTTTCTTGACAAGAACTGATTTGGGGAAAAGCCATGTTCATTCAAATGGAAATCATGGCATGTGGTTAAATCCTTGCCAGGGCTATTTTCTTTTCTTTCTTTCTTTTTTTTCTGAATACTTATTTATTTATAGAGAGAAGGGAAGGGAGGGAGAAAGAGAGGAAGAGAAACATCAATGTGTGGTTGCCGCTCATGTGCCCCCAACTGGGGACCTGGCCCACAACCCAGGCCTGTGCCCTGACTGGGAACTGAACCTGCGACCCACTGGTTCGCAGGCCAGTGCTCCATCCACTGAGCCACACCAGCCAGGGCCAGGGCCATTTTCAATTCAGCAGGAGTGAGCAAGCTGGTGAGTCAGTGAGAACTGCAGGCAACGTCACCGCAGCCGCCAAAACCTCTCAGCCAGCTCCCAGGAGACATTGTCTCTCCAACTCCAATTCGCCGGATTTCATTAGGGTCCGTGAGAGAGGCGTTCGATCAACATTTAAAAATGAAATTACTGAACTTCACTTAACAACCACATCGGCGCTTTGCATAGCGGCTTTTCCCGACGCGATTGCTGTGCAGGTTGGCCAAGTTCTTTCTCATCTTTCAAGGTGCAGGCGACTGAAAACTTGCTCTACCAGATAATATTAGAAGAGGAAAAACATGGGCTTAAGCATACGTTCTCGAGTGTTCAGTGGTCATCAGATGAGGAACCATGGGAGTTCTTTGGGAAAGCTGCTACATAAGGGCCGTTATGGGATGGATGTGCCCCCCGAAAAAGACACGTTGAAGCTCCAGCTCCCAGTGCCTCAGCACGGGACCTTATTTGGAACTAGGGTCATTGAAGATCGACTGGTGAAGATGGGGTCATGTGGGGGGAGGGCAGGCTTAACCCAGTTAGACCGGATTTCTAAGACAACCGCCATGGGAAGACACAGAGAAGTGGCGAGGACACCACGTGAGGACGGACACAGAGTGATGCAGACACGGGGACCCCAAGGATCGCCAGCAACACCAGCAACTGAGAGAGAGGACGGGCCAGAGCCTCCCTCGGACCTGCAGAAGGAACTGACCCTGCCGGCACCTTGATTTTGGACTCTGGCCTCCAGAGTGCTCAGAGAACAGGTTTGCGCCGTCCTAAGCCGCCTTGTTTGTGACGTGCGTACTTGTTTCGGCAGCCCTGGGAACCCCTACAGGGGACTCATGTCTGAATAGAAGAAGTGGGTCCCCTTCCAGAAAGGCATCGAGCACGGCCTGGTGGCTTCACGTCTGTCACAGCAAACATCAAGGCAGTGGGTAGCTTCCCGTCCCCAAGTGTGGAGGACAAAATGTAGGGCGGGGCTAGAGGACATGGCGGAGGAAGAATCTGGAAGGTCCTCTGTACTTGTGGACACTCAAGAGCAAGGGCCGGGTGCGCTGAGCAACCCACGTGGTGGGCCAGTGGCCTGGCTGATACCCCGAGTGGGCGCGGGCCCGGATCTCCGGTCCACGTGGAGCTGCATGGAGGCATGGCTGGCCTTTTCAGACCGGCTGTCTGGTTGGCTTAAGTCCACAGATCCTGGCTTCAGAGGCCATAAAGACCAGATTCGGGGTGCAGGCCAGGCTTAGATAGGGTGACTCAGACAGCGGTCCCGACTCTCCGTTGGAAATCCCGGACAGCTCCGTGGGGTCTCCCTTTGCGACGTCCATCGAAACAGAAACGACACGGTCGCTGCAGGCCTCCGTGAAGAAGAGAACTTTTCTGTGAATTTTGTAAGATTGTGAAAATTATTTACTTGAGCATCGAAGTGGAACTATAGAGCTGGGATGAAGAATGTGGTGTCAAATGGAAACGTAAAACAGAGAATTACTCAGCGCTAAATAAGATGCGGTTAAAAACGACGTTTGATGCTCGTTCTCTGTCAGTTTAGCCTTTCAAGCCCAGGTGCACAGAAGCTGTAGTGTTAATAGAGTAAAAGCGATCGGAGCTGGGTTTACGGGGTGTTTACTCCTTGAGAAACAACTGCTAACTGCCGCCATGGGCACTAACTTACTGAATCCTCCCACGAATCCACTGTGTGTGTTGTCCTCATTTAGAGATGGGGGGACTGAGGCTTGGAGGGGCTCGGGAACTCGTCCAAGGCCATGGCTGGGCTGAACCAGGGAGCCCAAATAGGACCCTCCTGCGCCTGCCCAGGTCAGGAGTCTGGCGGTGACAAAGGTGGGTGTGGGACAAGGGTGTTCCCAGACACATTTGCAGGTGAGGCTGGCAGGGTCTGCTGACGGGTCGGCTGCCGGGTGTCAGTCATGCCCTCAGGCCTCTGTCTCGGGCACCTGGGACAATGGAGTGCCAGGTACTGAGAGGGTAGGAGGTAGCCCGGGCTGGGTTTGGAGGGGACAGGGCAGGAAACAGTTTCATTTCAGATGCGCTGAGTTTGCGATGGCTCTCCCCACCCGGCGGGGAGCGGGGTACGTCCCATAGTTGGATATCTATGGTCTGTGCAGAGTTCAAGGGGGGGCCCCGAGGAAGAGAAGCCTACCTGGGAGCCAGCAGCACAGAGATAGGATGGGAAGCTCTGGGCCGAGCTGAGAGCCCCAAGGGGGCGGAGACAGGGGGCAGCAGGGGCCACAGACTGACTCCAGGAACCTCCAGCCTCAGAGGTTAGAGCGATGGGGGACCTGGGGGGGGGGGGGCGAGGGAGGATGGTGGGAGGGGGAGCGCCAGGTCCGCGAGAGCAAGCCACTGTGTCTGGTCATCACGCAATCGGAGAACCGAGAGGTGACCGGCGCTTTCAGCAACGGGAGGGAAACCGGAGGCCCTGATAAGCCCAGTTTCGGTAGAGTAATTGGAATGGGTTCAGGAGAGGATCGGGATGGGGTAGGAGGGGGTGAGCCCGGAGAATTCGTTCGAGGGCTTGGACCATCCAGGGGAACCAGGAAATGAAGCAGGTGTAGGATGGGGAGGGGGATTCTTAGTCTGGGGTCCAGGGGCCATAGAATTCAGGGTACTCGTCTGCCAACTGGACGGGAAGAAACGTTGTATGCTTTAGTTCATCAACCTGTCCCTGCAAACAAGCATTTCCTTGTGTTGCGAATAGCAGCAGCCCCCTCCAGCAATATGAGCAGTGCCTATGACTTTATCACCAAGAGAAATCACTGACGGTTTGCATTACAGGTGTTCCGGGTGCCTGGGAAGATCATGTACCAGTGACGCTACTTCAAAATTATGGCGGGTGTCCGACCCCTGCTGGGTTCCGTCATGTGATGCCTCGGTAGAGAAGCACATCAGTTGCTATGAACAAAACGGTTTTAACCGAGTTTGATAACTGCCTTGCAGTATATACTAGCTGACTTCCTTTATAATCCTGTGCATTATTTTATATATGTAAAAGCATTGCTCGGAGAAGAGATGCGTAGGCTTCTCTAGAATGGCAGAGGGTCCCAGAAAGAACGAGCAACCAGCCCGGTAAACACGACAGACACCGGAAACAAACAGCCCAGGCCGCTGCCGGCGCGGCGTGTGGTCAGGAGAGGATTTCTCTTGTTCGGTCTGGTTGTTACTGGGGAGACGAGGGAAGCCGGAGCCTGCGTGTACGCCTTCGAACGATCCGTAAGGAGGGAAACACGATGTTGAAGAGATGTCCTGGAAGAGGGGACAGCCGGGGACCCTGGTGTGCCCACAGGGAGGCCGGCAGAGACCGAGGGCAGACGCCTCGCGGCGGCAGAGGAGCTTGCGGTGCAGGGAGTCTGGGGCTGGGGCAGCGGGCGCTCGGGGTGCGGACAGATGCTCCAGTTTTCTCAGGGAGCTAGGATGCAGTGTGGAGAAGGAAGCTGGGGCGGGGGGTGCCGAAGGTGGGGGAGGACGGGGCCGGGCCAGGGAGGGGAGCAGCCCCGGTCCGGGCGCGTCCGTTGGGCACATCCAGGCCTGGGTCTTGCGTCTGCCCTCTCTGTCTTTCATTCACAGGACTGCCTAGAAATTCGTCTTCTGCTTTTTTCCCCCTGTAAGCCCCCTGTCCTTCCTCATCACCCAACACCTGGATCTTTTCTGTAGGGCAAAGGGTAACGAAGGGCCGTGGCTTTGCACTTGGGAGGCCAGGACGGAGCCCCTGGGGGCAGGGATGACGTCGGAGCTGAGCCGTGAGGCACACGTGTTGCCTGCCCGCCTGTGACCCCAGATAAATAAATTACGGTTTGCTTTCTCTGCTTTGCTCCTTCTCTTTCCCTGACCCTTGTGGGCGGGCAGGGAGCCTCCTGGTGGGTGGGTGACTCTGGGGAGGTGGCTGGCAGCCGTTGGTTCTAGTTTCACCCCCCTGCTCCCCCAGTTCTGTGGATTCCAGCCACGTGACCTGCACGCAGTGGTTCTCCAGCCTCCCAAGGTGTCGGCATCCTTGGGGAGCTTTACAGAGACCCCGACATCCTGGCCACCCCAGAGAGTAAGACCCCCTGCGCGGAGTAGGTGATTTGAACCACCGTCCCCATGGGTGTGACTTGTAAAGCCCTATCAGGAGCTTTAAAACCCAGTTTGGCAAAGAGTCACAGTACAAGTGTGTGTTCCACTTGCTGGCTCTGGGTGTTGACTCTGGCCTTCTCTGGCACCTCCCATGATGGGGACAATGTGCCTGGCCTGGTCCTGCACTGCACCCCCCACCCCCAGAGTGTTGTCTCCTCCACCCGAAGGCCTTCCTCTCACCCTGCCTCCTCCTCAGCTCCTCTTCTGCGTCCCCACGTCCTGGCGGCACTCAAGTCCTGCACTGCCTTCGCTGCCATCCGCCCCAGACGTCCTCTCTGACAGCCAGGCGGCTGGGAAGTGGCGGTTTCCCTATGCACCTCTCAGCTGCCTGGCCCCCAACTCCCAGCACCCCACCCCCAGCCTGTTCTTAGCACCCAGGTCCTCTTTCTGGGGCCTCAGCCCCTCTCGGACACTCGGCCGACCTTCTGTGTTAACTTGGGAAAGAAGTTACTCCTCTGGGCATTTCTACCGTCCTGGATGGCCCTCGGGGACAAACTGCCCCTGGCCGGCCCCGAGAAGGATGCTCGCAGTGGTAAGAACGTGATGGGGGGAGGCCAGCGACGCTTTGATGCCTGTGTTTGTAAAACACTGAAGGAGTTTGGAATGAACCGTGTTAAACGGTACGCGGTTTCAGATTACAGAAGCCCTTGTAAAAGCAAAGGCCTTGCGGATACGGTGGTGAACGCGGTTCCCAGCTTGGTCCTCAGACATGAGCACCGGCCCGGCTGTGCTTTTTGTCTGGAGGGTGCAGAGAGGTGCAAGGGGCCTTGCCTGCTGTCAGGACTGGCTATACAATTCTTAGAACCCAGTGCAAAAAAAAAAAAAAAAAAACCCAAAACACAGGGGGCCCTTGTTCCAAAACTTTTGAATTTCAAGGCGGCGAAGGCAGCGCATCCGACCAAGCACGGGCCCCGGCCAGCACAGGTCCTGCGGGACCGTGAGGGTCAGGCCCACGAAGGCTGCCCTGCCTGTTATGGATGGACCGGGGACGGACGTGGGGATTTCCCCCCCTTAAACCAGTGAGTGCACCTAGTTTGAATGTTCGAAGGAGCAGGAGACACTTTTGCAGTGTTCTGCAGAATAAAAAATATGATTTCATATGCTTATTTGTTCATCATTTCAGGGTAGCCCCGATACCTCTGTAAATATCTGCCAGGGAGGAAGGAGCTTTTCAAAAACAGACGTATGGCTGGTCCCTGTGCCCCCGAGTGGCCACCAGTGGAAACAGACCTGTTGGTAAATCTCAGGTCGCGCTTCCCTTGTAGGTGGTGGGTGTGGCCATCCAAGGCCACCAGCCAGCAGCTGCCTCTGGGTGGCTGGCTTCTTTGCCCAAGAGACTCTGCACAAAGCCCCCGGTGCTCGGGCAGGGACCAGGGAAGTGAGTCTCAGCTTCTCCCTTCTCTCCTTTCCCTGAGTCACCAGGGCCCCCCGCTTAGTGCAAGCCCTGGGCACCCTCCCAGTTCATGGCCCCCCGTGGAAAAGTCGCTGAGCCTCGCTGCCGTGGTTGCCCAGCGGGAAGCCCGTGGCCCTGGGCGCCTCTCTCTTGCAGACAGGGTGAGGATCCCGCCCACTCGGGGAGGACTGTGAGCCTGGCTGCAGAGAGGAGCGTGGAGCTTCAAAGCGCAGAGCATCAGTCCTCATCCAGCAAGACTGACCGTCTGCCTGTTAAAAAGGACATCGGTAGAAACCTTGGAAACAGGCCTTCAGCTCTGTGTCATGAAAGACATTCTCTGATCTAAGCAAAGAAATGATTTTTCTCTTTTTTTCAATTCTCACCCAAGGACATACTTATTGATTCTAGAGAGAGGGGGAGGGAGGGGGAGAAAGAGGGGGAAAGAAACACCGATTGGCTACGTCTCCTATGTGCCCTGACCAGGGACCGAACCCAATACTGAGGCATGTGCCCTGACTGGGAACTGAACCCACGACTGTTTGGTTTATAGGACGATGCTCCAACCAACTGAGCCACACTGGCCAGGGTGCAGAAAAATGATTTTTAAAAAACAAAAATTGACCTTTAATTTTATTGCTGTTACAAAAAAAAAAACTAACTGAAAAACAGGAAATATTTATAGTAACATTTTTACGGCACCCAAAGAGAAATCTGTGTTTCTTTCTTTGCCCCAATTTCTCTGCAGAGGGGCTTAAGAAGGAAGCATCAGTCCCCTCATGCAGGCGGCAAGAAAACCCAGGAAGCTTAAGAGACTTTTTCAAAGCAGACGGAGCCAGATAGGAATGGAGACCGGCCTCAAGTCTGACTAATTTGGGGCGAACAGCTCAGCCTCCCGGGATGCCCCTGGCTGTCTGCATCCTGGCAGCTGCTTCCCAGCGCCGTCCGAAGATGCTGAGATAATACACGTAAAACCCTGGAAGCCCGAGGGCAGGCACACCCGGCCGACGCAAGGCGCGTGCACAGAAGTTTCAGCGCTGGGGCAGACAACTGGATTCCCCGGGCCCGGAGGCGCCCGGGCACATGGGCTGGGCCCAGACCCAGAGCGGGATGCTGGTGAATGACCCTGGGTGGGGGGTGAGGGGTGAGGGGTCTTCTGGTTTCCAAGGCTTTGAAGCTAAACCGAGTGATTAAGGGATTTTGCCCTTAAAAACGGCAGGAACTTAATCTCTTGGTGGGAAAGGAAAGCCGAAAGCCAGTGCCCCAAGAGGCTCTGAGGTGTGCAGACTGTCTCAGGACACTAATCCCAGGTCCCTTTTGACCTCACCCGTGGCCCCCCCTCCCCCCCCCCCGGGCCTTGGCGCCCATCCTGTGCAGACCGCGGCAGCTGTTGGGGACGGGGCCCAAGGTGGCTGGAGGATTAGCTCACATATCAGATGGCGTGGATTTCCTCTCTTCAGTACCATTTCCACCCTGATTATGAGATCTGTCACGTTCCCGCCCCTTCTCCCCTGCCGATGCGTGTGTGTTTGCGGGTCTGCGTGCGTGCTTTGGGGACAGGGTTGCGGGCTGGGGGAGGGGGAGGGCAAGGCTCCCAGGTCTGCAAGCTCTGACTACTCACGGGGTGCAGCCGAGGCTGCACCGGCCAGCCCCCCAAGATGGCACGGCCTCACGACACCCGCCAGATCTGGCCCTTGCTCCCAGACGTGGCTGGGCCAATGAGCAGGTTCTGCGCAAACACCCGGGAACCAAGCTCTTGTCCCCCTTAGGAGCCCTGCTGCCTTCACACCCGGCTGCCAGGGTCCCCCAGGCCCAGCTGCCTGCAGAAGGACGCGATGACCACTTTGCCTGGAGGACATTCTCCTGCCCACAGCCTTGAGACAAGTGATTGTCGACCCCGAACCCTCCCACCCCGAGACTCCCCCAGACTCACGCAGAGGTCAGAGGTCGCGGAATCCGGCTGGCCTCATCCGCTCCCGTGCCAGCCAGCGGGGAAGCTCTGCCCTCCGTCTTCCTGCCCTCTTCCACCGACTGGGTGCTTCAAGACCCGGGGGTTTGAGCGAAGAGTGTCTGGATAATTACCACGCATGGCACATGTCATTTGCTGGGTGGTTGACTGGCCTGCGCCCGAAATTAGGCAGCGAGGCCAAGGCAGACATTCAGGACCAACCAGAAAGGTCATTTCTGCACTTTAGAAAAAGGCCTGACGCATCTGTACCTAGTCATCACCTCCCTGAAACACGCGCTGGCGACTGTCCAGGCCGGCGCTGGGGGCCGGCCACCGTCCTCCTCACGATGCGCGATCCCTGTGCCGGGTCCCTGGCTGTTCCCACTCACTCCCCTCTGTCCTGCTCCCGGGCTCCCCAACGACCACCCTCATTCCTGCGAGGACCCACAGTGGACCCTCCTGCTGCCCTGCCCGCCTGCCCTCCTCCGAGCTGGTCACCTGGCCGTTGTCCCCACCCTGCTCTGGACTTTCATCATATTGGGCAACTCAGAGTTTCTCAACCTGCAGGCTGCTGCGGGTTGTGGACACACGCTGGCAAATTCGGGTCCATGTGCAAATGTTTGGGGGTTTGGGGGGCTACAACTGCAGACATGGGTGGGTCGGTGACGTCTGTCGGGGAGTGTGGGGCTGGGTGGGTCACAGGCACAGTGTGGAGCAAGGGACTTTTTGTTACAAGCCGGAGATGAGAGACATGCTGAAGAAGGTGGCTTTCTTGGGACATCCAAGGGGTTTGTCCTGAGAGTCCAATAGGCTGGGGATAGTCCTTCTGAAAGTTTGGGCAGCACCAAAGGGTGGCGGGAAGACTGGGCCGTGCTGGGAAATGCCTCCAGCCCTGGCGGGGGGCGGCCGGCCATCTGGGACTCCGGATGGCTGAGAACCACCACGTAACTTGACCTGCATGTTCATCTCAGTCTCACTGGTTCCACTGAGATGCTCCAAGGGCAGCGAGTCGGGGCCGTGACCCTTCCGTGGCACCCAGTGGCTCGGGACGGGGCCCAGAGCCTGTCCCTGTGTTCCTGGCAGTAGACGGTGATGGCAGGGAAGGGAGCATCCTGCGGCAGTGCCGGGAGCTCCGGGCAGGAGTTCAGAGGGCCTGTTAAATATTACCCATTGAAGACTGATCCACAGCCCAAGTCCACAGAGCATCATTTTGTCACCTCTCCGGAAGCGTCTGTCATGAGCGAAATCTTCTCTTCTAGTTCAGGGCCATCACAGGCCCACATCAAACTCTTCCATGGAGTAAATGTCATATAGAGTAAAATACACCCACACTATAATTATATGCTGGGATTTTTTCCGGAATAAAATATGTAATTTTGCCTTTGGGGTGACTTGGCTGCAAGTGACACATTTAATTTATAACCGCCATTGATTTCTTGGCATACAGTACATATATGTGGGTAATGCTACAGAGAGAAAACGCAAATCCCAGACTTTTAAAAATATTGATATTTTTAGAAATACTCCATTAAACAGTGGATGAAATGGACAGAATGCTATGTTTTGAAGACTTTGTTAACCCTTCATGCATCTGGCTTTCTCTGGAATACTCTGTTCCTGTTCTGGCTGAGGTCTGAGAACACCCGGGCCCGTGGCCCTGGCCTGTGGCTTCTGACAGACAGAAGAACCTGTCCTGGGCCAGTGAGGACATGAACTCAGTAGGCCCCTGTTTATGGTTTTGTTCCCAAAGGCCACAGGTGTCTCAGTTTGAGCTGGGCTCCTTTGACTAACGCTGCTCAGTTGGTATGGAACGGGAAGTTTCTGGAAGTTTCTCAAATTCAAACAAGACACTGATGAAGTACAACCTCCCCTTTGCTTGTCTGGGGCCCGTAACAATCTGACAGCAGTCTCAGCAACAGACATTTCAACGTGATCCTGTGTTCGCTAACTGCCATTTTGTGCCCTGGATGCAGGAAGATTTAACCTCTTGGACGAGGTAGATACCAATAACTTCCCAACCAAAGTTCCCAGGGCTCATCTAATAAGGGACAACCCCAAAACTCTATCTTCTAATATAAAGAGATCAAAGGAATTGGAAGTGGGGGCTCACACTGATATCCGTACACCCATGTCCTTAGCAGCATTATTCGCAATTGCAGAAAGGTAGAAACAACGCAGATGCCCACTGATGGGTGAACGGAAAAGCAAAATGTGGTCTGGCCACACAACGGACTGATCCTCAGCCGCACAAAGAAGGAAATTCTGCCACGCACGCAGCCCAGTGAGCCGGGAAGGTGTAACGCTGCATGAAATGCACCCATCACAGAGTCCACTGTTGGGTGACTCTACACACGCCAGGGGCCTGGACCAGTCAGACTCAGAGGCGGAACGTAGGGCGGTGGGTGCCCGGGGCCGAGAGGAGAGGAAAGGTGGGAGTGAGTGTTTAATGGGTGTCCCGTTTCAGACTGGGACGATGAAAAGGTTCTGGAGTGGGACAGTGGAGACAGTCACACAACAATGTGAATACACGGGATGCTTTGAACGGTACACTGAACAGTGGCTGAGGGGGTACATTTTATGTTGTGTGCATTTTAATACCAGCAGATCCCATGCACACACACACACACGGAACGTACTGCTGTTACATCGGTCCTTCTGAGATGGGCCACCTCTCCCAGCGTGGCCTCGCGACGCTGCATTAGTTTACATGCGAGGCGCTCCATTGGAAGGGATGTTCTTAGAGCAATCAAAACGACACTTCCTTCCTTTCTCTAGTGCAGCTAATTCTGAGAGCCAAATGCAAACCCAGACCCTGGCCCACCTGGAGGGTGGCCTTCTCACAAGGAGCCCTATGCTGTGGTGGGCTGGCTCAGCCGGGGGCGGCTGGCAGGCCCTGCCCTCACTTACGGGGGCCACCTAGGTGAGCAGGGCTGCCCCAGGCGGGGCCCGAGAAGACTGCAAGGTCATCCACCTGGCAGCCTGGGCAGGGCCTGCCCCATCCCGGACGCCTCCTGATTGCTACTCCCTAGACGCGGAGGGTCTGGAGACACCGCATGCCACACCTCCGGGTGCCTCCCGCCTTGTAATTTACCAAGTCCTTTTACACAGGCTGTGATTCAGGCAGGCACCGCGCACGGGCCTCTGTTATCATCCCCAGGCATCTCGTCCGGGCCCCACAGCTCATCACAGCAAGATCTGGGCCTCGCCCTGGGCCTCCGACCCAAGCCCCAAGTGCTGTCCTCCACGCGGCCAGCTCAGAGCGGCCGACCCTCCCGGGACCTGTCGGAGGGGGCAGCTGTCAGGAGCACGCAGGTTCGGGGCAGAGCTCGGGGGCCAGGCCCTGAGCCCTCCACCAGGACTCGCCGACGCCCCGGGAGGGCCCCAAGCACAATCTCTGGAAGTCTCTTCTCCACTCCCAGTCCTAGCGCATGTCCAGAACAGCTCAGGGACCAGGATTCCTCGGCTGGGTCCTACCGTGATTACCTTCAAAACACGTCAGTTGCCACTAATCAGGCAGCGCATGGACGCAGGACCCAGAGGCCCTGAGGTGCCATCAGCACCGCCAGCCTCTTTCTAACGAGAGAGCGTGCTCTGAACACTGGGTCTGATAAACACGGAGGTCCTTCGTGCCCTCTGCCCTCTGCTTCCTGCCCCTGCCCCCCTCACGCACACATACTCTTAAGTACACGTGTGCACAGCACATGCAGGGGCACATGTGCACATGTGCATAGAAATGGACACACATTTTTTCTTGAAATGGCTTTGGACAGCCGCCACGCCCCGTTTTTCTATTTCTCCATAAACCGGGTAAAAAGGAGAGCACCTTGCAGCCAGAGAAAGCCCTTCCCTGCCGCCGCGTTAGGCCAGGAGGCTGCGTGCCCTTTACCCCTTGCAGCACGAAGCAGACGGGCCCAGGCCGCGTGGAGCGCGGGGTGCGTTCCCGGCCTGAATGACTCCCCCACAGCCGCCCTTCCAAGGTCTGTGCCCGAAAACCAGGCGCCTGAGTCTCTATGGTCAGCTCTTAATAATCAGGAACCGCTTTTTTCAGCTCGAGGCCTCTTCCAGAAAGAGGTTACCCCGAAAATCCGAGGGGAACACACACAGCTTGCAAGAATGGAACAGCCAGGAATGGGCTGTTTCTGCACCTCAACGCAAATAAGAGAGGGGCCCGATGTCAAACCCAACACTGTCATTTCCATTTCCAAGTGCCTCTGGGTTTTCTCATGCTGGTGTCGCGGGCGTTTGTGTTTGTGGGGGAGGTTGTGTTTGCCATGGGCTCTTGCTGTGCCCCTGAGTGAGGTAATAAAAACCGTCTGCCCGAAATCCTTTCTGGAACAAGAAGGGGAATAAACAAATAAGCAAGGGGTCCTAACGGATCAGGGGGCGGGGAGGCCCCGTTCTCTTCCAGAGCACCCACTCTGTGCTTGGGGTCTTATCAGGGCAGCCAGAGAGAGATGAGGAAGAATTAACCTGTGCGGTCCTGGAGCAGGTTGAATGGTGTTCCCCTAACACTCATGTCTACCTGGGACCCCCGAACGTGGTCATCTTTGGAAACAGCGTCTTTGCAGATGTAACCAAGTTAAGATGAGGTCATGCTACATTAGGTGGGGCCAGAATCTATGGCTGGTGTCCTGATAAGGAGGGGAGAGGGGACCCAGGAGAGAAGGTCATGTGACGATGGAGACAGAGATGGCGGTGATGCAGCTACAAACCAAGGAACCCCGAGGCGTGCCGGCAGTCACCAGAGGCTGGATAGCACAAGGCAGAGTCTGCCGGGGGCGTAGGGCCCTACTGACACCTTGACTTTGGACCTCTGGCCTCCACCATTGTGTGAGCATGAAGTCCTGTTGATTTAGGCTAACCTCCCTGGCAGTGATTAATTACCGCGGCCACAGGAAACTCACAACACAACCCGCTTCTGGCCGGGACCTGATTGGGCTGGTCCATATTAGAACCAAGAAGGACTTGGTCAAATTCTTGGCCCTTAAGTTAGGAGTTGAGGTCTAGGAGTAAGACAGAACTGATCTTGAAGGAATACTTGGGTAGCCAGTTCTTTTTTGGGGGTGGGGGGTTTGCCACCTGAGACACTCCTGGGCTCAAGGAGGAGAGAAAGCAGAGCCAGAGTGAGCAGCCGCTAAGAGCCCGAGAAGGGGCCTAGTCTCATCCTCCTGGCCTCAGGGTCAGCCCCATAGAGAGGTGAGATCACCCTCAAAGTCCTGGCTGAGTTGGGGGGTCCATGAGGAGAGAAGGCTGTTCTTCTGGCAGCCCTGGGAGGCAGGGCATGGAGGAGAAATCGTAAGAAATATTAGGTTTTGGCCTCTGATACCCAATATATATGTTTTGAGCAAGACAGTGCTCTTGAAAGCCAGGCATTGGCAAGAGAGAGTTTTCAAAATTTGTTTAGCTCTATGACCACAGAAAGATCCAGGCCTGGAGATTTGAACTCTGAGGTTCTTACAATCCAGAAAACTCAGGATGTTGCATACAAGTTTCTTCCATGAGGAGGGGGAACTGCCATTCTTGGTGGATGAGCAAAGAAAAGGGAGCCTGGAAGGGGAAGCCAGAAGTCACACACATCCATCTCACTCACCCCAAATCAAACGTCCTGGGGGGACCCCAAGGAAAATGGGGCTTTCTTCCATTCCCTGTTTGGAATCCTCGAGGAAACAACCCCACCCGAATATGGGGGTGCATGGGTGGTGGCAGGAAGGTACGATGGATGAGGTCAGTCAACACCCCCAAAAACCTTCACTCCTCTCAGCATGGAGGGGGCCCAGGGGTCCTCACATGTCCCCAGACAGGGTACAGCCCAGAGTCCAGCTGGCAGTCAGTGTGAGGAGCCCACCTTGGCCAGGGATGGAGAGGGGTCCCGCTAGACCTTGGGGGTGGAGCGCTCCAAGGTGACGTGGTCACATGTGAGCGTTCCCAAGGCGAGGCCCTCAGTCCCACAGGCAGACGCAACCCGTGCATCCCTGTCTTTCTTCACTGGGACCTAGAGCCTCCCTGTGCTCCGGCTGCCATCTTGGATCAGAGGGTCAGGAGGAGAGAAACCCTGAGGAGTTGAACTCTACCGGTTAATATTGCTCTGGTGGGGCCTGTTTTGATCAAAGGTGGTATTTCCATCAAAGAGGACAGAGATACTATTAATGACAAATTAAAGTCCCTTCTGCCATGGGAGAGAGTCACGAGAAAGAGGACTAGAGAAGCTTTGCGGCCCCCGCATGCCTGTGCTGAGTTCTCAGCACCTTGGCGTGGAAGGATATTGGTTATGAGCTGAACTGTGTGACACCCCAAATCCCCATGCTGAAGTCCTAGCCCCCGGCACCTCAAAGTGACCATACTTGGATATGGGGCCTTTAAAGAGGTGATGAATGTAACATGAGGCCAGATGGATGCGCCCTGATCCTGCGTGACGCGTGTCCTTAGACACTCACAGAGGAGACACACAGGGAGGACCTTGTGAAGACAGAGGCAGAAGTAAGAATGACGCTGCCACAAACCAAGGGACATTAAAGACTGGCAGCAAGGATCGGAGGTGGGGAGAGGCTCAGAGGGAGTCTCCCCAGAGCCTCAGAGAGAGCGCGGCCCTGGGGGCGACTTAATTTCCAACGCTCAGCCTGCAGACCTCTGAGAGAATAAACGTCAGTGCTGAAACACCCCATCTGCACTACTTTGCTAAGGCAGCCCTAGGCGGTTAAGACACACCAGGTCACAGTGACAAGGTGTCTGAGGGACGGGGCTCCATCTAAGCGGATTGAGAAGACTTTCTGCTGAGGGCAACGTCCTGCAGGCTGAGAACCAGGTGGGAGTTCAGGGCGCTGGAGGTCCCAGGGCACCCCCACCAAGCTCCCCCTGCTCCCCTTTCCTGGGATAAACCTGGCTAGAGCCGTAAGAGCAAATGCCCCCCACTCGCTCCGGGCTCCCTCCCACCCCACCGAGAAGGAAGGGAAAGAGCCGCAGAGAACACAGGTTTTCTTTGCTTTCCAACAGGAAGCGGCCCCACGTCTGTTTTCTTTTCTCCTGCCTTTGAGTTGATCTTTCATATCTCCAATAACTCTTATCCTTCAGCAAACTCAAGCCGGCCCAGTGTGAGCTCCGAAAATACTGAACTTCAAAGGCTTCGCACAAATCACCTTCAAGGCCCGACCAGAGCCCAGGAAAGCCAGAGCGAGGCCGAGAACTCACTCCTTATTTCACTGCGGTGTAACTGAGACATTGTTCGCCCTCGTGGGGCACATCTGTCACCCTGACGGCCCCCACCAGGGTCCCCACCGCCTCGAGATACCTGCGTTATCCATCCTCCAAGGGCTGAGTTATGACCCCAGCCCCTGATCTGCCAGCAGCAACGTGGATGTTATTCCAAGGCGCAATCCTGGTGGCCTGCTGGGGGCCGTGGTCTCATTTCCTTTGCTGCTTCCAGGGTCTTATCAAAGGAAGTGGATGGAAGGCTGCTCCCTCGTGATGGTCAGTCTTCAGCCTCGGCCCTGGTGGTGACAACACAGAGTGAGGCCGTTGACAGGGAGGTGACACTTTTGTGAGCCAGGAGAAGTGTGTGCAGAGAGAGAGGAAAAAAGCAGACCCATAGTAATAACAGTGCCTTTTTTCTGGGCCTGGAGGATTAAAAGTTGACCTTTCCTTCTACCTGGAGTTTGATTTTGCTTCTCTTGTCTGGATTTATCTCTTAAAGACCATGGAAGAACCGGTGGGAGACATGCTTGTAGGGTGGCCGATGGCTTCCCTGAAGTGAGATCGCCAGTGTCACACTGGAGAGGTGCCCTTGAGGTCCACACACCTGCGGCGCACGTGTGCTGTGACCGAGCATGGCGTCCGGTGATGGGCATGTGACATCGGGGAAGACTGACAGGGTCACAAAGCTTTCTTCCTCTCTCGCCAGGGACAGACCCTCGCCCAGGAGCTAGCTGCAGCGGGACAGGCCCAGAGAAGGGCAGGAGCGTACCGCTGGCCGGGTCCTGCAGCTGCAACACAGAGGTCATCGAACGGACCCCTGCTCTGGGTTGGCTCACTGTCACCCCTGTGCCGCGTGGGCCTTGTGGGGGCTGAAATCCAACCTGGGCTCAGCTGGCCACGCCTGGCTTCCCACCTGAGGGGTCATGTCCTTCGATCAAAGCGCTCAGCAGGGGCGCTTTTGTAATTCAGCTGCCCAGACAGGGGTGTCCTTTTACGATCTGTCCACTGGGAGGAGGCACCTTTATTTAAAAAAACAGAAATCCTCACCCAAGGATATGGTTGTATTGATTTTAGAGAGAGAGAAACGGGGAGAGAGAGGAGGAAGGTGGGGAGAGAGATTGATGTGGGAGAGAAACGTTGTTCGGTTGCCTCCCGTATGTGCCCTGACCAGGAATTGAACCTCCAACCTAGGTATGTGCCCTGACCAGGAATCGAACCCGCAACATTTTGGTGCACAGGACGACACTCCAACCAACCCAGCCACCCGGCCAGGGCTGGAAGGGCACCTTTTTTCCTGATTCGTACCAGCTCAGTGAACACGACAGAGGAACACCTGCGTGTGGTTGCTTTGGGGAAACTTCACTGAGGGACCGGGGGAGAGATGGCACCCGTGAGGGCAAGCCTCGAGGAGCAAGTGACGTAGCACACGCGGGGTTGGCTGGCCAGGGAACAGGAAGCTGGCCTTTGGAGCTTTCGTGTGAGTGGGGCTGTCTTCAGCCTTTTCCAGGTCAGAGTTCGTCGGGGAAGCCCAGGACGAGAACTCGGGGGGGGGGGAGAAGGTGGGCATGGTGCTTTCTCCTTGACACAGGGCGACGCCTACATAGGTGCTTAACAGTCATCTGGTGCATATTTAATAATCAGGAAAAAAATCTTCAGAAACGTCTACTTGGCGTGTGGCTACCGGGCCTGTTTAGGAAATACGTGGACTAGGGGATGAGAAGAGGGGCAGGCAGTGCGGAGCAGGGAGCTGTGAGTCCCCGGCTTCCTCCTCCTCCGAGGACTTGGCCCCTTGTCCTCTGCGGACCTCGCCAGACGGGGGTGCCTGCTGGGCCCCCGGGGCCAGGGCCCTGCCATCCTCCCCTCCCAGGACACCTGTCCCCAGCTTCTCTCCTTGCTCACGCCCCCTGCACCCATTCCCGGGGGGCTGCTGGAGCAAATAACCACACACTGGGTGGCTGCACACAGCAGGGACCTAGTCTCTCACAGTGTGGGAGGCTGGGTGTCCAAAATCAAGGTGCTGGCAGTGTTGGTTCCTTCTCGGGAGCTCAGAGGGAGACTCCGTCCGGCTTCCCTCCCAGCTTCCGGGGGCGGCCCGCGGTCCTTGGAGATCCCTGGGCTGCAGACGCACCACCCAGATGTCCGTGGCTGTCACCGTCCCTCTGTGTCTGCGTCCGCTCTCCTTTTCTTATGAGCACTGCGGCCCCAATGGATTAAGGGGCTACTCTGCTTCCCGCCTGACCTCATCTTCCCTCTGCCGATGACATCTGCAACGGCCTTATTTCCAAATGGGGTCCCATCGTGAGGTTCTAGGAAGGACATGAATTTGGGGTGGAGGACACTCTTCAACCAGCCCACCCCCATTGTCCACTGACATCGAGTCTGTGGAATTCAGTCCGCAGCAGCTCTGCCTCTGCCTGTCCCAGCAGCTTCTCTTCTCCTCCCGAAACTGTTCTCTTGGTGTTATGCTCTACGAAATCCATTTGCTCAAGACTTTCACCTATTTAATCAAGACTAAACTCTACCTGAATTTTCAACCCGCCTTCCCCCCCCCATAACATTAAATGTCTTAGTCTTGATGACTCTCCCACCCCTGCCTCTCCCAGTCATGTCCTCTCTGCCCGCATCCAGCATGACCTGGTCAGACAGATCTTTTCCTCCTCCTCCTCCCTCCAGCCAGATCCTCCCTACTCCTCACAGGGCGGCTTCTGTCCACTGGCTCACTGTGCCAGCGCACAGTAGGTCTCAGTTCATGCTTGTCCCATGGAATGGGATTCCCTGCTGTCTTTCTGGTTCCAGCCCTTGCACTGACACTATTGATGGCGTGAAGTCCCTCCATCCCTGGATTCCTCGCCGCCTCTCCAGTTGGCTGGTGTGTCCCTAAGAAGCCATTCCCTCAGCTAGATTTTAGGCTTTTTGATGGTCAAGATGGTGACATATCTGTGTTTCTGCCCCCATGATGTAATCCAGGGACTATATGAATGCACAATAAGTTTTTACTTAAAATGGGCCCAAACACTGTCCTTTTACTCCACAGGCCTGGGTTCCCAGAGAGAGTTACTCAGTAAGGACGGAATTCGTTTTGCATGCACTACATGACAGGGGTTAGAATCTAGTTGTTTCATATGTGTCTAGAGTTTCACGTGGAACTGAGGCTGGCCTGTCTCAGCATCTTTAAGGCTGTTTGTTAAAGGCACAGTCTACCACAAAAGACCCCGAATGGCCACAGCATCTTGAGAAATAACGAAGCTGGAGGAATCATGCTACCTGATATCAAACTATACCACAAGGTTATAGTAACCAGCACAGCATGGCACCGGCTAAAAACAAACATATAGGTCCATGGAACAGAACAGAGGGCCTGGAAACACACCCACGCCTCCATGGTCAATTAATATTCGAGAACAGAGGCAAGAACATACCATGTCATACAGACAGTCTCTTCAATAAATGGTGCTGGGAAAGTTGGACAGATACTAGCAAAAAATGAAACTAGACCACCTTCTTATACCACATTCAAGACTAAACTGAGAACAGATTAAAGACTTAAATATGAGACTCAAAGAAAACAGGCAGCAAAACCTTTGAGCAATATTTTTTTTCTAATGTATCTCCTCAGCCAAGGGAAAATAAACAAATGGGACCACATCAAACTAACAAGTGTTTGCACAGCAAAGGAAACCACCAACAAAACAAAGACAACCTACTGAATGGGAAATGATATTTGCCAATGATACATCCAATAAGGGGTTAATATCCAAAATTTATAAAGAACTCAAGACCAAAAAACAAACAATTTTATTGAAAAATGAGCAAAGGACCTGAATAGACACTTCTCCAAAGAGGATATACAGAGGGCCAACAGACATATGAAAAGATGCTCCACATGACTAAACACCAGAAAACGCAGATTAAAACCACAATGAGTCATCACCTCACACCTGTCAGAATGGCCGTCATCCATAAATCCACAAACAACAAGTGCCGGCCAATATGTGGAGAGAAGGGAACCCTCGTGGACTGTGGCTGGGAATACAGACTACTGTAGCCACTCTGGAAAACAGTACAGCCTTTCCTTAAAAAATTAAAGATGGACTTCCGGCCGTGATGGAGGTGTAGACAGACACACTGTGTCTTCCTCCACAACTAAGAAGGAACACAACTACCTCAAAACTAGAGACAACCAGAAGTTCCAGAAAATCGGGCTGCATGGAAGTCCAACAAACAAAGGTATAAAGAAGAAATACTCATCCAGACAGGTAGGAGGGGCGGAGCCAGGGCCGAGAGGACACGGTGTGGTGGTGGTGGCAGCGGCAGGCTGGCAGAAAGCACAGTCACATGTTTTAAGAAATTGGGAGGGACATCTGGGGAGCGTTCCCAGCTCCTCACCAGACCGTACAGCTCACGGTCCCAGCACTGGGGAAAATCAAGCCTCATTGCTTCTGACTGTGCAGACCAGTGGGGGTTGGGGCAGAGGAAGCAACTGCCAGTCTCTCAGCAGAATCTGTTTAGAGGCCCCCACAGTCCTAGAATGTCCGTAGACCCACCACCCTGGAAACAACGGCCAGGGTAACAGCTAGAGAGGTGCCAGTCCCATACAGAAGTGGGAAAAGTGCCTGGAAAAGGGGTGAGTGCTGAGCCAGCGGCATTGTTCCCTCTCAGACCCCTCCCCCACATACAGCGCCACAACGTGGTGAAACGGGTCACCCTGTAGTGATGAATACCTAAGGCTCCACCCCTTACAATGTAACAGGTGTGACAGCTCTACCCAAGACACAGAGGCAAACAAACACATGAGCCCGTCAAGATGAGGAGACAGAAAAATATGGCCCAAAAGGAGGAATGGATCAAGGTTCCAGTGAGAGAACTAATCAACGAGGAGATAGCCAACCTCACAGACGAGGAGACAGCCAACCTAACAGATGCAGAGTTCAAAATGCTGGTGATAAAGATGCTCACAGGCTTGACAGATATTCTTGAGTATGACAGACGCATAAGGGAAGAAGTGAAGGCTATGCTAAGTGAAATGAAGGAAAAGCCACACAAAACCAATGGTGAAGGGAAGGAAACCGGGGTTCAAATCAATGATTTAGAACGTAAGGAAGAAAAAAACAGTCAACCAGTGCAGAATGAGAAAACGAGAACTGAGAAAAATGAGGAGAGGCTTAGGAACCTCTGGGACAACTTTAAACGTGCCAACATCCGAACCACAGGGGTGCCAAAAGGAGAAGAGGAAGAGCAAGAAATTGAAAGCATATGTGAGAAAATAATGAAGGAAAACTTCCCTAATTTGGCAGAGGAAATAGACATACAAGTCCAGGAAGCACAGAGAGTCCCAAACAAGCTAGACCCAAAGAGGACCACATCAAGACACATCATAATTAAAATGCAAAAGGTTAAAGATAAAGAGAAAATCTTAAAAGCAGCAAGAGAAAAGCAGAGAGTTACCTACAAAATGGTGCCTATAGGACTATCAGCTGACTTCTCAAAAGAAACTTTGCAGGCAAGAAGGGGCTGGCAAGAAGTATTCAAGGTGATGAAAAGCAAGGACCCACAACCAAGATTACTCTGTCCAGCGAAGCTATCATTTAGAATAGAAGGGCAGATGAAGTGCTTCCCAGACAAGGTAAAGCTAAAGGAGTTCATCATCACCAAGCCATTATTATATGAAATGTCAAAGGGACTTACTTAAGAAAAAGAAAATCAAAACTATGAACATTAAAATGACAACAAACTCACAACTATCAACAGCTGAACCTAAAAAATAAAAACAAAATCCAGCTAAGCAAAGCAGAATAGGAACAGAATCATAGGTATGGGGATCATTTGGACGGTTATCAGCTGGGAGGGGGAAGGGGGAGAAATGGTGAAATGGTGCAGGGATTAAGAAGCATAATTGGTTGGTACAAAATAGACAGGGGGAAGTTAAGAATAATATAGGAAAGGGTGAAGCCAAAGAACTTATATGCATGACCCATGGACATGAACTAAGGGGGGTGGGATTGCTGGGTGAAGGGGGGGTTCTGGGCAGAGGGGAGCAAAGGGGAAAAATTGCAATACTCTAACAACATAATCAATAAAATATACTTTAAAAAAAGTAAAAATGGAACTGCCTTAGGACCTAGTGCTTCCACTTCCGGGTATTCATCTAAAGAAATCCGACACACTAATTTGAAAGAATACATGCACCCTGTGTTCACTGCAGCATTATTTACAATCGCCAAGACATGAAAGTGACCCAGGCGCCCGGCAACAGAGGAGGGGATAAAAGGGCTGTGGTACGTACATACAATGGAATGTTACTTGGTTATAAAAAGAAAGAAAGAAAGAAAGAAAGAAAGAAAGAAAGAAAGAAAGAAAGAAAGAAAGAAAGAAAGAAAGAAAGAAAGAAAGAAAGAAATGTAACCATTTGTAACAGCATGGATGGACCTAGAGGATATCATGAATCAGTCAGAGAAAGACAAATACCATATGATTTTACTTATATGTGGAATCTAATGTACAAACTGAACTATTAAGCAAAACAGAACAGACTCGTAGGTACAGAGAACAGACTGAGGCTGCCAGAGGGGGAAGGGGCTGGGGGCCTGGGAGACAGAGGGGGCGGGACTGAGAAGCACAGATTGGCGGTTTCTGTCACTGAGACGTAGAGCGCAGCACAGGGAACGCAGTCGGTAACATTGTAATAACTGTGTGTGGGGCCAGGCGGGTGCTGGAACTACCAGGGGACACCTTGTAAAGTCTGTGACTGCCTAACACTATGCCGCACACCTGAAACCAACACAAAGTAATATTGACTGTAAACTGTAATTGAAAGATAAAGTTTAAAAGAGAGAGAGAAAGGTAGGTTCCAGGGCCCCAACTCAGAATTCCTGAGTCAGAGTTTGAGGAGGTGGGTCTGGGAATTTGTGTTTTTATGTTAGCCTGGCCCCAAACCAGGCGAATCTTAGTGTGGTCAAGTTGAAAATTATGGGTCTAGACACGTGGACAATAAATATTGATTCTAGATGGGCTTTTGGAACTGAAGACAAGCTAGTGACTTATTGAAGCTCAGGAGCCAGCAGGGGCAAAGCCAAATGTGATTTATTGCTTCCTTGGGGACCGGCTGCCCCAAGGCTACTGGGGTCTCCGAGGCAGAGTGTCAGCCCCACAACATGGAGGCCGATGCAGGACCCTGGGCGGGGGGGTCTCCCGAGTGACCCCACGGGCTGTGCAGAGCCCGGGAGCCCGCCCCAGCCCCACACAGCCGCCCTGTGTCCTCCCGCGGGTCCGCCCAGGGCAGAGGATTGGAGCACGCTGTTCACCTACAGTGTTTGCTTTGCTTCTGGAAACACCGCGGGGCAGCTCAGGATAGGTTTGCGCTGCGGTGTTTGACTTGGCTCAGCTGCCGAGTTCCCGCTTTTTAGCCTATTTATTTCAAGTTAGCACACGGCTGCAGATCCAGGGGGCAGGCAAAGGAGAGGAAACCTCGGGGGGGGGGGCGGGAGGGCGCTCGCCCACACCTCCTTCTCAGCCCGGCAGGGCCCTGGGGTCGGGCTGGGACTTGGCAGCTCCCCCCTCCTGCTCCCGCAGGGACACCTGGGACGGGGCGACTGCCCCCCAGCCATCGCCTGACCCACAACAGGGTCCGGAGGGTCATTTTCCAGGGAGGCCATAGGTCCCATTTTTTAAGCTCCTATTTTGCTTACATATTTTCTTCTCTTTTCAGCTCCCCTTCCATAGCTAATTACTGACCCCTTTCAAATGCTTACTCTCAAGTTTCCAATAGAGACCACGTTACATTTTCATAATAACTGTCATCACTGTGACATCGCTTCATTCGGTCCCCACCAAAACCAGCATGCTGTGCAGTGGGAATCTTAGATCCCGCTCAGGGATGAGAAAACAGAGTCAGAGAGGTTCGTGAGGAGCCCAAGGGGACCAGCTGACAGGTGGGGGTGGGGGTCACCGCTGGGCACTACGGCTTCTTGGGGACATGCGCGCCCTCCGCTTGGTGATGGCCCGTCAGTCTGGACTTCGCTTGTCTCGAAGAAGGAGAGAGCAGAGGCTCAGCCGAGGGCGGAGGGAGTGCACCCAAGGTCACCCTGCTGGCCCCAGGCCTCTCTGCCCCGGGTACAGTAGCAAAGTGAAAAGTGAGGCGAGTTCCCGGTTTCGAGTGACGTGTCTGTGGGGAGTTTCTGTGCACGTCACATTTCTTTTTCACAAAAGTGAGAGGCACAGCTGAGTCACTGCTGTGGGTGGTAGAAACAGTTCTAGGTCCAATCGGAACACAGTCAGGACTTTGGCAGATGGCCACTGTCATCCAACCCTGGGCGGGCCATGCTCAGGGGGGTGGGGTGAGATCTAGGACATTTGGGGCTGAGACGGATGAAACTGATGAAACTGATGAAACTGACCTGGGATTTCTGGGCTCTAGGGAGCGGGCCCAGGACCCCCATGTTTCCTTCCCGGAGATCCCCTCCCATACTTTCTGCCGTGTTAACATGGGGGCAGCCCTCCTGCTCTGTACCCATACGGTCACCATTGTGATTGATCAGTGCTGATCGCAGGTTGTTAATCTCTCCTATCAGCAGCCTGGGCTGTAGTCAAAGGACCCATGGTTCTCTCTATAAGGGACACACCAGCCAGCCCCTGGCCCTGGGTAAGGGTTGTTTTTGGTGGAAAGAGGAAGTGGGAAGTGAGAATACGTTAGGATGTGTTACTCAGCTGTGAGAGCGCTGGATAGAAAAAGAAGCCCTATGAATTAAAAAAGTCCTGTTACTAAATCCAAGGAACCCGAATGGGGCCAAGCTGTTGTTTAGACACAGATCCCCTGCCAGGACCTTGCACCCCACAGTAGTAGGGGCTGAGGGAGACCTGCTGGAAGCAGTTAATGGTCTGCGCTGCCTTGAATATGCTGGAAAACACGGCTTCCCAACTTTTTGCAATGAGCTAAGAGCAGTAAGAAGAAATGACCAACCGACCCACGGACCCACCGTGAGTGACTGTCCTTGCTATTGCGTTGGCTGTCCACCACGTGTTCCACACACGCTAATGGGGGCCTGCAGCAGCTGAGCCTGGTGCTGTTATCCCGCGTGTACAGGTTACCAAGTTCGCAAGTGTCAGGGCCTAGAACTGAATGGGGACCTTTCTTCTCCACTCTGTCGCCCGTGAAATACTATTCCGATCCCTGCTGTTGTCTGACGAAGTATCACATTCTACCACTGCACTGGCCGGAAGGTCAAGAGCAATTATGTCATCCGTGCAGTGTGCCTAGGGGTCAGTTCCTGAATTAGCAGAGTTCACTCTCAGCCAAGGACAGAGGGGTTCCAAGGAAATTATATCTTAGTTTCTTCTCCTTAGCGGACTGACATTCCTGGAGAGGGTGATGCTATGTTAAAGTACATTACTGTGGCATCTTGTAAATTTTACAGCAACTGTTTCACACTTCATCAGCGTTCCTGACTTCACTGGGGCCCTCACTTCTAAGGTTGTGTGACTGTGTGTGAGAACCAGATGCAAGTTGTCCGTTACACAATGACACACTAAGTGATGATGATCGTGGGGACAATTATTTTCTTGCATATCACGGTTTTCGTGTTGCGCATGATTGCTTTCACAAGTAGAGCTTCTTTGCATTCACAGGTATGATCGTTATGAGAAACAAAAGTCGTTTACAGCAAAGTGCTGAATATTTCTCAACTATTTAAAAAGAAACATGTAACCTTGAAATCATCTGACCTGAATGAAGGACAAAGTTCTCAACTCAGGCTACACATTAGAATTTAAAAGCCTGGGAAGCTTCTAAAAATTCCTAGTATGGGGGGCCCTGCACCTGGACCAATTAGACCAGATCTGAGAAGAGTTTAGAAAACCCTGCAGGTGATGCTCACCGGTAGCCAGTGTTGAGAACCACTGGGCCTCAGCAGTAAGATTTTTAACTTAATGGAGTTAGGTCTGATTAATATCAAGGCATTAAGTGTTATAAAGGAGAAAGATCTACCTTACAAATATAATTGTCTTGGAAATAATGCATTATAATACATGCAACATATATAAAACTCAGCGAGTCCATAAGATGCAGATACAAAGCAGGTGATCAGTAAATAAAGAAAGAAGGCCTGAGTAAACAGCCTACAAAATTTCATGAGATCATATTTTGATAAACCAAAGATACCAGCAATTGTAAGACAAAGTATCACTGAGGAAGAAAAAAATTAACTAAACTATGACATGCCATATGTTACAAGCCACACCCCAGTTAAAAAACACTCAAAACGGGGGAAAAAACCTGAGTCTTATAATGGATGAAACTGAGTACTTAAAAATTACTGTATTTTAATTTTCTGCCTCGTCAATTCCAGTTGTTATATCACTAATGTCCACGAGATGCCGCTGTGACCTGCTACTTCAGGTTCCAAAGGAAATTTGAAAACCAATATTCTCAAAGTACTTAAGATTGAAAGAGTCTGCCCCTTTGAAAGACAAAAGACTTAAAAGTCTCCTGTTTTCAGGAGTTGTAACCCAGTGATTTTTCTTGTATTAAGGCCTACCCAAAGTATCTCACAAAGTGTAAACGTATTTAAAAAGTGAATTGAAACCTTTTAACGGTTGATGCAATAGAGAAAGTACTATTGCTTCCCTGTTACCCACACGCCCGAATCTCACGTTTTGCCCGTCGTCAGTGGGTTGTAGAGAGGAGACAGTAAATAAGAAGGCTGATGTTCAGCTTAAGTCAAACAAAAAGTAAAACCTAAGGGAAAGACTATCCTGTCCTCCGATCCGACGACAGCAGGTCACAGCACCCTGCGCGCATGAGTCCCCATCCCACGACAGGAGAAGCTGGCGGCGAGGGGATCTGGGGTCAACAGCACAGCCCCCCACCCCACCCCGCCCCACCCCGAGCGTAAACCCAAGCTCAGTTAACCCTGCGGACTGACCCAGGGCCTCGGGGCTGGAAGCCCGACAACTGTCCCTGTTGGACGGGACGCGCGCGCTCTCCCAGAAAAAGGCTAGGGGGCTCCAGGGCCCGCGGAAGCTGCTCCCCCTGTTCCCGCTCTCCAACGAGACTAGCACAGAAACGGAGAGGAAGCTTCGAAACTTGCACAACAAAATAACAAATTAATTGGGTCGGTTACATCGAATAAAAAGAAATGGGGTTTGTATTCTGTATATCGTCATTTTTTAAAATTTTCGTGTTCCAGTCATTCTGCATGGCTAGCATGCTACAAACGCACTGCTGCAGCCGAGATCGGGCTTTTTAAGGGGCAGCCTTTCGGACGGCGGGGGAGGCCCTGCAGGCAGCCTGCCCCGGGCTGGGGAGCGCGGAGCCCAGAGGCCGAAGCCGGGGTTCGCCTTCCCTGACTGCCGGGCACCGCCTGCATCACGGTCCCTCCGACCCCCGGCGCGCGTGGGGCCCCAGGGGATCCGGAGGGCGCCCAGGGCCCGGGGCGCAGAGCCCCCGCGCACAGGCATTGGCACAGGCAGGCAGGGCGCCCCGGCCCCCAGCGCAGGGGGAACCCGCGTCCCCTGCAGCCACGTGGGCAGCGGAAGGGCTGCCGGGGATCTGGTTTGGAGAGACCGAGCGAGACCATCGTCCTCTCCAGACTTCGCTCGGGGGCAGCCAGGGAGTCGGGAGGGCGGACCGGGCTAGGGTCCGAACCAGGGCCCGAACCAGGGCGCGTGCCCGTGCCTGCGGGCCTTCTGCGCACCTGGGGCCCGGAGAGAAGTCTCCGGAGCTGGGGGGGCGGTCGCGGCGGCCCCCACCGGCCAGGCCCGTCTTCCTTTGGGCCCCTCCTTTATTTATTCAGAGTGCTCAGCCCTTCTGCTAAGTAAATACCGAACAGCTAGTGCAAAAACACCCCTTTCGAGAGTGTTATCCTGCCTCCCTCGGGCCTGGGCGCTCCGTCTGGACTCTGCGGGTGGAGCAGGGGGAGGCCCTCGCGGGGGGCACTGCCGGGGTCGCCGTTTTGGGAGGGGGCCCAGCGCAGACCGGAAACCCCCAGGGAGAAGAGGGGGGTGGGGGGCTTCCCTTGGGCTGAAGGGGAGCAGGGTAGGAGTGCTGCTTTTCTGCCTGGAAGCCGGAGTTTGCATTGAATTCAATTTGTTGGACCCAGAGAAAGGGAGCTGGGGGGATCTATTGAAGGGTCTGCCAGATTAAAGGTGGTGCCGGTGGTGGTGCCGGTGGTGGTGATGGTGGTGGTGACGGTGGTGGTGGTGATGATGGTGCTGGTGGTTGTAGTGGTGGTGGTGCTGCTGCTGGTGTTGGTGTTGGAGGTGGTGGTGGTGATGGTTGTGATGATGGCGATGGTGCTGGTGGTGATGCTGGCGGTGGTGGTGATGGTGTTGGTGGTTGTGGTGGTAGTGATAATGATGGTGATAATGGTGTTGGTGATGGAGGTGGGGCCGGTGGCGGTTCTGTGGTGGTGGCAGTGGCAGCGGGGCCGTAACTGGTGAGGTCTGTCCTACTACACAGAAATGTTCTCTCTGTAACAACCTCAAAAGTCCAGAGGTCCTTCTCTTGAGGAACAGTAGCTACTCCACTGAGGCACTGGTTTTAGATGGACACCTTAGAAACCGAAAGTCTGGTTACTGCTCACCTGCCCTCCCTGGCAATCTCTGAAGAACTTCAGGGTTAGGGGCCCTACTGCAGACAGGCTGCACCCATGGGTCTCACAGGAGACATGGAGCCTTTGTATAAACACCCAGAGCCCAGTTACACTCAGGGGTCAGTTAGATTCGGGGCCTCCTCACGCTCCAATGTGGGGAGCACAGCAACCCCTGGGCTTCCCGGGACACGCTCCCACCAGCCAGACTGGAAATACCGGAAAAGCAAAGGTCCTGCCCTCAGAGGCAGTGCTGGTATTTTCTTTTCTTTTGGCCAGTTCAGTTTCAGCTAGAAACTAGCATAATAATTATAATGATACATGTTTACGGATTTTACCTAATGAATCCCTTGGAGTTCTCTTTACAGGGGAAAGCATTCTACCCACCTCATACATCAGGAAAACAAGGGGCCATGTGGTCTGGCTGGGCTGGGTGGTCGCTGGTGTCAGTCGGAGAGTAGAGACCTGGACCTCAGCAGCTCTTGGCTCCTTGGCCTGTGTCCAGATTGCTGGGCCTCGCACCCCCTGGAAGAGTAACACATGAGAAATTGAAGTGGACCAGACCATAAACTATGAGGAGCAGTTGGCTCTAGTCAGGAGGGCGGCCCCATGGCCCTGCCTGGGCCTGCTTCTCTAGGAGAGACAGGCTCGGAGAGAAGGAAAACCCGTTTCTCCTGGGCTGTTTGACCCTCTTTAACGACCAGTGAAAATACAGTATTCTGTAGAGAAAACTCCTCTTCCAAGAAAACTCCAAGTTGCTATGAAGGTTTCATCTTTCCATTTTGAATCCCGTGGTCGAAAGCCATAGAATCCAAAGTTGGCCTGAAGAAATATTTATCTCCAGGAACCCTCATGTGGGGTGTTGGGGGCACCCAGTACCAGAACGTGGGGGTGGAGCCTATATGGTAAACCCCAGCCAAATCCCTCAAGTCCTGCTCCTACCTACTTATTACACACCCTCTGAACTGTTTAAACAGGGGGTATTCCAGCTTTTTGTCCTGATTCTATCATCTTTATCTTCTTAGCAATATTTTTCTCAACAAAATAAGGCGAGGAAAGAAGAAGAAGAAGAAGGGTCATGAAGGTCTTTAATGGTCAAGGCTATTTCAAGGTAAGGAAGGTAACAGAAGCGTGGAGGGAGGCAGGGAGGGAGCCCTTCCAGTCCCAGCAGAGGAAGATACATATAAAGGCACGCAAGACAGCACACAGCAAAGCAATGGAGGCTGGCCTCCCGGACAGAAGTGCTGGGTCTGCTGGAAGGGAGCAGGTCTGGCCAAGCACAGTCCTTTCGGCCTGCAGGAAGGCAGGTACCACCCCCATCTGAAAGCACAGTGCCTTTTCCCTCTGAACCTATAACAGGCTACCTGTCGCCCGCTTTTTCATATGTGGATGCCCTGTTTTCCCAATTCAGTTGTAGACTTCCACTAAGAAGTGGTAGGAACCATAGTTTTCATAATCAATGTTAATTAAAATGATTGGTCAAACAGTTTCCCCTTGTGTGTTATCAGCCAAGAGATATAAACTAATTCCAGTCTCATGCCTGTTGCTTGATTTCCTTTCTTCATTCCAGGTTTCCTGTTGAGGTCCAAATTTTGAGAGTCCTCCCCAATGTGAAGAGCACATCTGGGAGACAGGTGTTTCTTCTCTTTGCTCCTTTGCAATGGTAATTCTTTTGGCTACTACAGGAAGCTCGGCAGAGTCAGAAGGACAGGAGCCCACCAATGCCCGAGAGGATATTCACGGGCGCTATCAACAGGTCTGAACACATCTGCGTACAGAGCGGCTGTCCTACACTTGGTTGGTCTGCTCGGAGGTGACGGCCCCATATTGAAGTGATTTCTCTCCACCAAAGGGTCTAGAATAGGTTCAGTTGTAATCGACTTGATGTAGCTGTGTCTGCCTCAAGAAACCCGGAGAGGGTTATTAATAGCATGTGTCTGGGCATCTGGGTAGCTGTTCCAGCTCAGCAGTCTGTGAACACCGTTAGGAGCCTTGAAGTGGTTCTGCAGAAGCACAGGCTGTTAATAACTCTGCCCCGGTGCTCCTACGTGAGCCAGACAGTGGGACCACTTTGCAGGTAGCCCACGCTCTCTGAGTGAGCACCCTGCTCAGGGAGACCGAGGTGGTGCGCCACCCCGAACCCAGGAAACGTTGCCGAGGGAATGGTGGACAACGACCGCCTCCCCTTGCTGGTAGGTTGACTTGCCCCTGAATCAATAGACGAAAGAACCACAAGCTGATAAGACTGTGGTGCTGTGTGCCTTCTGTTGGCTCAGAGGAGGGCCCCCCTCCCTTCCGTCAGGAGGGCTGAGAGACGCTTCCCATCCGTAACTAGTAACTGACTTTCACTTCGTAGGAAGATGGCGCAGTAAGTGTGGGGGGATCGAAAGCTGCGCGCCCAGGATGTCTGTGCTCCAGCCAGGGGAGTGAGGGCCGAACGGCTAGTGAGAAGGCAGGGCCCTGGACTCCACCCCGTGGGCTAATGCTCCGCCGTTAAAGTAAGGGAAGAGGGTCTGCAAGCACGGGGAGCCCAGTGGGGGCTGCCGGGAGCAGCACAGGGCACCCCTGCGAGAACATGAAAGCAGAGCGCCTCGGTGTGTGTGAACACGCGCACACATGCAAAGGCGCAGCGGGGACAGGAAGAGGCCACGCGGAAACAGAGCCCGCGTTTGTGTCCCGGGGGGACGTGAGGCTGGGGAGGGCGGTGAAGGACGCCTTCCATAGTTTCGCTCCACGTACTGCTGTACTGAATGAATTATTTAGAACAAGAAAATATCTGTTTCTGTTGTAAAAGAAGAAAAAGAGTGAAAAATAGAACAAGAAAGCAAGTTCATGAGAGGGCCAAAGGGGTGATCCCAAAGTGAAGTGTGACGAGTTCACAAAACTCAGGTGACACCGGGAAAGAACCCGCAAAATCATGGCGGTCCCATGCTTCTGCCGTGATTCCCGGAGCTTGACGATGGTACAATCAGAGCGACGAGATCTAAGGGGATGTTCAGGGACCCAGCTGCTGGGCAAAGCCTTTTTTGATCTTAAATCAAGGAATGAAGAAGATAAAGCTCTTCTTCTGTCTTCTTCTGGATGTCACATTGCCTGGGCGTAATCAGGGAGTGTGGCAGCCAGCTGGTACGTGAGGGAGTTGCCCTGGGGACCCAGCTGCGTGCTGAGGATGCTGGTAGGAAGATAGAGACACCCGAGTCCCTGAAGACATTGTGAAGCCTCTGGATTACCCTGCCCTGGAGCTGGGCTCCCTGCTCCAGTGAGAGAACATGTTTTTCCTTTTGTTGAGGTGGGGTCATGGGTTACTTGCAACCCGTGCGCCCCATCTGACATACCCGTCAGCAGGACCCCCGTCTGAGGCCTCTTGGCACCTCTGGGGGCACCTTGGAGACCTCAGCAGCGTGCCGCCTGGCACTAGAACATCCTCCAGAGCGGAGGGGCAGGGGCCATGAGCCCTCTGTGGCTGGGAGAAGAGACCGGGTGTGGGGAGGCAGGAACTGACTCACCCTAAGGTAGGGGCAGGCTCCCTGCATCTCCACGGGTGAGCTGGCAGCAAGCAGGAGACAGGAAGCTATCAGACAAGTAGCCGCTCAGCCTGGCCCCTGGGGTGTTTGATGAGTTCCCAGCAGAGGCAGGAGCCACAGCTGGGAGCCAAAGGAGCCATCACAGCCTGGGCCACTCGGAGGGAGGGCTTCCTCTCTTGGAGTAGAAGCCCACAGCTCTCCTGGGGGCATGGAAAGGGGACCATCAGCCGTGACTCGGGGGTGGGGGCACCACCAGCAGTGGGGTCCCAGCAGTTTGGGGGTGGCTCAAAGTCACTGAGCAGTGGGGAGAGGGGAGGAGCCTGCAGACAGCCCACTGCCAGTGCTCCCGGGACCCACCAGGAATTTCCCCAGAAACTGTGACTTTTGATTGGCTTGTAGAGGAGTTTACCTGAATTAACCTCCAGGGACCCCAGACTGCCACTGATTTCACACGTTTACAGCTGGGGTAATCTCTTGCAGTGATGGGACTGGGCCCCTGAAGGGAGGACAGGGAAACGAAGGCTTACTGACTGGTGGTTTGGGGGTGTGGGGAGAAGGGGCTGGAATGGTTCTCATTAGCCTGGTCCCAACGAGGGGGTGGCTGGTTCCTCCGTGGGCTCTGCACCCAGTCCTCGCATGGGGATACCCGTTTCCTCTCTGCTCTCACCTGCAGCTTGAAATCAGTCACCTCGCTCTCTCCTTGGAGCGAAGTCAAGGAAGGTTTACTCTCAAATCACAAACTCCGAGAAGGGGTAAGAGCCCCCCCCACCCCCCGGCCCCCAGCTTTCAGACTGATCCGTGGATATTGAAAGGATATGAAAGTGCTTCCGTGGCTAAAAATGCTGGACTCAAACCTCATTAAGACATTTTCCCAATTCACACCCATCAGGAAGGCCCTTGTATAAACAAGCAAGCCAAAGGCAGTTGGTGAGCACGGGGGGAAGCTGGGACGGCTGGTGGTCGCAGCCGCCGTGGAAACCAGCGTGGAGATTCCTCAAAAAGAGTGAACACAGGACTGCGGTAAGATTGAGCAATTCCACTCCTGAATACAGAGCCCGGGAGCCTGCCGCGGGGCCTCACGCTGACACCTGAGCGTAAGTGTGCACAGCCGTGCCCTTCCCAGCGGCCAAGAGGCCGAAAGACCCCAAGCGTCCGTCGACAGACGGACGGACGGACGGGTAAGCACTGCGGTCTGCCCGTGCAGTGGGATGTTATTAAGGCTTATAAAGGGGTGCAGTTCTGACAGATTCAGTAACAGGGATGAGCCTTGGAACCATTAGGTTAAGTTACTCCGTTTCAGTAACTTTAAAGTAGGCCAGTCGCAGAAGGACAAACGCTGAACGCTTCCACATCTGTGAGCTCCCTGGAAGAGTCAAATTCGTACAGACGGAGAACAGGGGGCTGGTTGTCACGGGCCGGCGAGGGAGGGGCAGGGAGATACTTTTTAATGAATACGGAGTTTCTGTTTGGGATGATGAAACAGTAGAGCAAGAGGAATGCACTTCACGGCACTGAATCCTACGCAAGTTTTATGTTACATATATTTACCACAACTTTACAAATTAACAAGTCTAATTATTAAAAACCTGTAATACAAAAATCATCAATATCGAGATGCTCAAAAACACAGGAACCACTGATCCGCCAGGGACGCCCTGCGTGTTAAATCAGGCTTCCTCTTGCTTCCCCTCTGAGCCCACCTGGAATCAAGCTTCCTCCAGCGTCTCTCTGAGGGAGGTTGCGTGTTTTTTGTCATGTGCCACTAGCTAGGAAGTTTGCCTTTCCCGCACGGGTCTTTTAAACCCCCAGATTTGTTTCACCCGCTCCCCTGAAGCTGTGGGAGGGCAGCGCCCGCCCTCACCACAGCCGGGAGACCCAGCTGGGTCAGAACACCTGGTGACTGCCCGGCCGTTGTCTTCGTCATTTCTTGTGAGCTTTTGATGCTTCTTGTCTGACTTCTACATTTATGAATAAGAATATAAATTACCGTTGCATACGTCAGTGGTTCTGCTTTGGAACAGAGACTTCCTTCCCTCTCCTCTTTCAAAGCATCTGGACGGTTTAATCAAAGAGCGTCTTGACGTAGCCATCTGGAGCTTCCCCTTGATTTTTGTGTTCATCAAAATACACAAATGTTATCCATTTGAACCCGTAAAGTAAAAATTTACTAATAAAATACTATTTGCTCCAAGCGTCGGGGTTTCTATAAGATTCAAATTCCAAAAAGCTTTTGCTGATAAAAAACAAAAAAAGACTGTGTTTGTTTAAATCCCATTTGGTTCAGTTCAATGAACAGCGATTCAAGCCTTGGTTGAATTATTAGCTGAACATGCAGGGAGTCTGTGGGGGATGGAAAGTGAGAGGGTTCAGTGTAGGCTGCCTGCTGAGGACTGTTGTTAAAGTTCATGTATTTGTTTATTATCCTTACCCGAGGACACTTTTCTGTTGTTTTTTAGAGAGAGATGAAGGAAGAGAGGAAGGGAGAGAGAGAAGCATCGGTGCGGAGCAGAAGCATCTATTGGTTGCTCCCTGCCCGCACCCCACAGGGGATCGAACCTGCAACCTTTCGGTTACAAGACAACGTTCCAGCTAACGGAGCCATGTCGGCCTGGGTGGCTTTTATTTATTTATGTTTAGAGAGAGGGGAAAGGATGGAGAAAGAGAGGGAAGGAACATCGATGTGAGAGAGAAACATCGATCAGTTGCCTCCTGTACATGTTCCGTCTCGGGACCAAGCCTGCAACCCGGGCCTGTGCCCTGACCGGGAATTGAACCAGCGACCTTTCGCTTTGCAGGACGATGCCCAACCAACGGAGCCACACTGGTCAGGGAGGAAGAAACATCAGAAGAAGGATAACATTTTAGGGCACGTGAGGAAGTGTATGGACTTTGAACTTCAGTGTCCATAAATAAAGTTTTGTGGGAACAAAGCCACATCCTTTCATTTGTGTATTAACCTCGGCTGAAGCTGCCCTCCGACGGCGCAGCTGCGTTGCCCTCACGGAGGCCGCGGCGTTGCAAAGCCGGGAGTATTTACTGTTCGGCGCTTGCAGGAAAAGCTTGCACACCCCGGGTCAGCTGATGGCCGTATCCACACGGGGCCTGGATACCCAGACCCAGGAAGCCCACACTCATTCTGACGTGGCCCACGTTCCGGCAACGCTACCGCAGAGTCAACGCTTCCCTGTTCCAGCCAAACCAGCCCCAAGAGGGCATTTTTGAAAGGTGTGCACACAACACTCGTTGTCACAATGAGAGGGACACCGTGAGTGTTGACTAGACAGGGATTAAGGACGTTAAACATCCAGCCACGTGTGGGACAGCCCAGCCCTGTGGAGACTTGTTCCGCCCCAAACATCAAGGGTGCACCCAGACAGTGGCTGCGATGGTTCATTCTGCGTGTCGACTTGATTGGGCTAAGGGGCCCCGGTATTTGGTCAGACGGTATTCTCTGGGCTTTGTAAAGCGTCGTGTGGGTGGGCCTCGCCCAATCCGTTGAAGGTCCCATGAAACAAAGACTGCCGTTCATGCACAAGAAGGGCTTTTGCCAGCAGGTGACTTTTGGTCTCAAAGCGCAACTCTTCACTGAGTCTCCAACCTGCTGGCCTAACCTACAGGTTTTGGACTTGCCCTCACCAGGGTCATGTGAGCCAGTTCCTTAAAATAAACTTGGCTCTCTCTTTATCTATCATCTGTCTACACACACACACACACACACACACACACACCCTGTGTGTTCTGCTTCTGACTAGAACAATTACCCAGATTTTCCAGTTTCTGGTCTGAAAGTGGTTTCAGTCTATCTATTCCTGTGCTGTTCCAATTTTACTCTTTTTCAAATTTTACAAACTTTAGAAATGAGATAAAATTGCAAACTTCGTCTTATCGGATGATTTTTAAAAATCTGTTACACTCCTGCACCTTGCACTTTAATCCAGCCATGTAGAGTTTAACCAAACACGTGTGTCTGGAACACCGGTGACACATTTGGCAGACGCAGGTAGGGTGCAATGCGAAGACAAGTGATAGTCTCTGTCCCCGTTTACCCAAAACTTAGGGAGGGAGACCGACCGGGCGCAGTTACATGAATCCCAGGCTGGCACTGAGAAACCCCACGGCAGAGGTCGCACCGGGGCCTGCGGCTGTGCTCCCAGGAGGGGAACGTGACTCTAGCCAACGCTGCCATGGCACCAGCAGTCCTAGTTTTGTGTTTCCTCCCCTTTGCCCTCTGGGCTCTTTCTCTTCAATTCAGGGTCAGGAAAGGCAGGAAACTTCTTCGGCCCAGCCTCACCTCTTAGCTCTACCACTTCACCCCAGGAGGACAGACTCGCCCAACTCAGCCGCTGAGAAGGAAGCTATTACCCACACTGGTTACACGCCCCATTTTACCTGGATGTCGCTACGTTTTGTTTCTTTAAGACCTTCTTACGTTACTTTTTACAAAAAGATTTTATTGAGAGGGAAAGGGAGGGAGAAAGGGGAAGAAAGAAACATCACTGCGGGAGAGAAACATCGATGTGATCACACGCCCCCAACAGGCCTGTGCCCCGACTAGGAGTCAAACCAGCGACCTTTTGGTTCACAGGCTGATGCTCCATCCACTGAGCCACACCAGCCAGGGCTCTTGTGCTACTTTTTATCCCCCAAAGTAACTGCACGGTTATGTTCTCATTGTAAAGATGTAAACCAGACGGAGCAAAGAAAGTAAACATGGGATCCTCCCGTTACCCCCTGTCGCTTCCTCATCTCGTTCTTTATTGTACAACAAGCCTCCCGTCTGGTCACGCCTTCCCTCTGGCCACCGCGGAAGAAAACCTGCGATCTCAAGGCCACTGGCCAGAGCAACTTCTCCCAGTTTGGTACCTTTAGGAGAGTTCACTGTGTACAGAGTTGTGTGGAGACACCTGATTCAAATGCAAGAGCCACAGACACCGGAGACAGCGTGTCAGTTACCTGAGGCCACCGCGACAAATGACCGCAAACTAGGCAGCTTAAAACAACAGAAAAGAAGTGTCTCCCAGCTCTGGAGGCCAGAAGTCTGAGATCAAGGTGTCGGCAGGGCCCTGCTCCCTCTGGAGGCTCCGGGGAGGGTCCTTCCTGCCTCTGCCAGCTTCGGGAGGTTGCCTGTTATCCTGGCATTCCTTCACTTGAGGATATATTCCTGCAATCTCTGCCTCTGTTGTCACGTGACCAAGGACATGTGTCCCATGTCCGTGTGTCCAAATTTCGCTCTTCTGAGGACGCCAGTCAGCGGATCGGGCCCACTCCACTCCTGTATGACCTTACCTTCACTCGATACCTTCTGCAAAGACCCTAAGTCCAAATAAGGCCACAGTCACAGGCATCAGGGGTTAGGCATCAGGCTACTGTGGAAGGTTGGACGCTGCACCCTGAGCCATGCAGAGCTGATGGCTGGAAATGGCAGGGGCTTGAGGGGGAAAGGCCAGATTTCTCAAAAAGCCGTCATTTCAGAAAGGAAGAAAAATATCCACTTTTTGAGGGGGTGGGGAGATAGGTGCTGATTATCAAAGAAATGTAGCTCTGGCCACAGAATGTCAGCAAGTAGAGGCTGCTTCGTACAGGGCAGATTCTTCTTAAACCACCAGGCCATCCGCCGGGCACCGGCAGCATCTGACTACCCGTGGAAGTGGCCCAGGGCTGCTCCGGAGCAGCACGAGGTCTGACATGACCCTTCTGGAATCCACCTGGGGGAGCGTGAAGTGGGGGAAAGAGATCTCAGGTAGGAGCAGGTGGGACCATTTTCTGATGGCGCTTTCTGTCCTTTCCAGCTCACTGACTCAGGACAGGATTCCGTGGCCTGTCAAATATCCATTTCAGCCAGAAATACAGCTTCAGACATACCGCCTGGTGACTAGAGCCAACACAGACCTCCCTTTCTGGATGTTCCGATAGCAAAGACACAGATTTCCACAGCATTCCGAGAAAATCCTGAAACAGTGCCCTGTAGATAGATGGCTTGGAATTTGGGGGGCCAAGGAAACAGCATTCCTTGGATCAGGGGTGCATCTGTGTGGGCAGAGGTCCCAGGAGCAAAGAGCAAGGCCCAAAGCTGGTGGTCACTGCTGGGAGTGGGGTCTGGAATGCAGACCAGAGAGGGCAAAGTGCATGTGAAGCAGAGATAGTGATGGGCCGGCCCCTCCCCCACGCCCCCCCCCAGGGCAGCTAATCGGGGTGCAGCCGGGTAAGGAGTCAGGGTGCATTTATCATCGCGGGCCCCGGCCCCTCACTTCTCAAGGAAAATATTAGCACTTTTGTCATTTCCCAACTAAAAATCACATTGGAGAATATTTAGTATTTTATATAAAAAGGCCGGAGGCTGATAGCATGCTCTCAGGCTGTAGAATTTTCTACCAATTGCAAAATGTCAGCTAAAAAAAGAAAGTCTCTATTAAGTTATTATATTAAGTTTATTCATGCCTTAACTGTAAAAATAAAGGCCTGGAGCTCCAAGCAAAACCTTCACACTCCTCTTCATGGATTAAACTGATCCCCAAACTCAGATAATAGCAGGCTCACTGGCACCCACGCTTATTATCAAATCCATCTTCTTTTCACGTCCAATCTAATCAAGGCAGCTGCAGCCCGCGCTCAGCCAGTCAGGCCTCCTCTCCCCAATTCCAAACCACACGTTATAGGAGAAAACACGTAATCACCCTGCTGGGCTCAGAGCCCGTCATGAAGTAACGTGAATCGGAACCACAGGGGAGCGACTCCAACTCAAACGGCGCATCCCGACTTGGCACGCGGGTCTCCCCTTGTCCCCCCTTATTAAGCAGAGAGATGTGGAGAGCTCCCTGGGATGGGTGGGGGTGGGGGGGGGGCAGGAGGGTGAAGCCTGGCAAAGTCCAGTGGAGCAGAGCCCAGAACTCCGGGGTCCCTTCGGAGACAGGAGCGCGGTCCTGCCTGGCCCGCCACCCCGTTTTCTGGAACCCCAGGCGGTCTGCCTCTGGAGGGCACTGTGGTGTATGGGGTCGGGTCACCAGAGACCGTGCCCCGAGGTGCTTCCATCCCGGAGCCCCAAACAGAAATCACAAACCGCAGTTTCAGATGCGAAGGCGAGTATTGACATTTCTCTCCTTCCCAAACATCGGCCTTTTGTGCCCGTCAGTTTGAGAGGAGTGGAGCTTCTGCCCCAGATGGCTTCCCATTCTACTTAAGCCACGGGCCGGAGGGCCAGCAAACTAAGTCCATCTCGTGACCAGGTCATGAGCAGAGACCCGGCCTCCTCTGCCCTGGTTCCGGCGAGCCACAGAGCACAGGCGTCCCTGCCGGGTCCTCCCTGGGAGCAGAGGGAAATTAACGAGGGAAGGGGATCGGTGAACACAGAGGCAGGCAGACATCCGCGTCGTTCAGAGTCAGAGTCTAAGACCAAGGAGGGCACCGGGCACGGACTGTCCCCTGCTGACCCTGTTCTGTCCTGCGGTACTTGCTGTCCTGCTCATACCCTCTCAGCTCCAGGGAGCGAGGAATGAGCCCAAGTGTGGCCGGGAATCATACAGTCACCAGGGCCCCCATCCAACTGCCTTTGCACAGAGCAAAGAGATGGCTTCACTTAACAGACTGGTTCTCTGCATGGCCTGCTGTGGCGCTCCAGGTTTTACAAAGCACTGATCCGCCTCCTGAAACTTCATCTGGGCACAGATACGTGGTGTGTGTGTGTATCAGTGTCAGAAGAAACATTCTGAAGCTAAATTTTTTAGATGACTGTGTTCACCCAAACTTTTGCGGACAAGGGATCACGCTTAGGACTTGAACTTAAATTATTATAAAATAGTCTAGGCAACTTCCCAGTTTAGCTGGAAAGGGAATTAGGCACCATCCCAAATAACAAACAGTAAGGGGGCTCCCCATCACCTGACCACCTGCTCTGAGATGCTCCGATCCCGCTGGCCCCTGGGGCATTGAGTAGCAGTAACACGGCACAATGGGGGGACATGTGTCCCCATACCAGGGCCTGGCTGTCTTCTAGGAGCACCAGGAACCCTCTTGGAGACCCATCCCCCATAGTAGAGCAAGCTTCTGGCAACATCCATCTGCTCTGAATTTTATCCTGCACGTGGGAAGCGGGGGGGTCAGTTTCGGTGAGAAGTCAGGCTCCCCTCCCTTCAGCGAGGCCCAGAGCCAGGGCGACGGCCGCCGTGGGCGCCATGCGATAGCCAGGATGGTATATCAGAACCTGCTGGGCCTGCGCCTGCTCGGTGAAGGCAGCCACGGTACTCAAATGGGACACGCAGATGCAGCCACTGGTCACTTTCAAGCAGGGCCAGTGACCCTTGTCAGGGTGGGTACAAGCGTCCCTGGCCTGCCCATGTTTCCTGCTCCAGGCCGTGGCACACGGCAGGACCGGGACCCAGACCCGGGGTAGGTGAGCGTCCAGAGAGGCACATCCTTTCTCAGGCCACTGTGGTTGGCTGGGGACTCCATCCACAGAGGCAAGAAGCCTACTGCTTGGCCGTCCCTCGGCTGCGGGGCTGCCTTGCCTCGCACCCTTGGAGTTCTGGGCCCTTCCAGAGCTGCATCCCGTCTCCTGCTGCCCCGGAACCTGCTCTGGGGACCCCTGGCTGGTGGGAAGACCCTCCCCCATGTGCAGGTGCTGTGTGAGCTGTGCCGGTCCCTTGTCACCTCCTGAGTGCGGCCGGCCAGCTGCTCATCAGTCAGTTCAGCACTGGCTCCCTAAGCAGCAACCCCCCCCAGCCCTGCCAGCTCCGCCCCGTATGACCTCAGAGAAATCACAGATGGAGACCCGATGTCGGACGTGTGGGCATGCGCGGGGCCAGGCCGAGGCTCGCAGGAGGAGTAGATGGCAGTCTGCTGGAACGTGGCGGCGGAGTTTGGGGCAGGAGGGGCCAGCGAGCTTTGTGCAGGATCCGAACCCTGGAAGGGAGAAGAGCTCAGAGCCCATGACAGGAAAAAAGAGAAGGTTCCGGAGCCAGGGGAGCAGCACAGTGGTCAGGAAAGGAGCCTGGGTGCAGGGGTCGGAGGATGTCAAGGAGACCCCGGGCCAAGGCAGAGGATGCAGGTGACAGACAGCAGAGGAGCTGGCATGAGGCTGGAGGGACAAGGGAGGCCAGCCTGAAGGGGACATTTGGAAACTCATCTTAGTCTTTGAATAGTGGCTTCCCGAGCAGGTGAATGGCATGGCTTCGGGGCCAGAGCGGGGCAACGCTGTGAGGGAAGGGGGTGCATTCACTTTTGCCTCCCGTCCGACTTTTTCTCCACCTCAGTGCTGCCCTGCCACTCGAGTCCCCAAGGGCCTCCTGTTCTTTCCTTCTTCCCAGAATCCTAGATTTCAGAGCTGGGAGACGTCTACATGTAGAGCATTTAGTCCAGAGGTCAGCAAACTTTTCCTGTAACGGGCCAGATGTAAGTATTTTAGGATTTGCTGGCCATACCGTCTGTCAAACTGCTCAGCTCTGCTGGTGTCGTGTGAAAGCCGCTGTGACGACACAGAAACGGATGGTGGGCCTGTGTGCCAATAAAACTTTCTTTGCAAACACAGGCAGGGGGCCGGTCCTGGCTCTGGGGTCATAGTGTGCCAACCCTCCTCTCCTGTCCAACACTCTCATCTTGCAGACGATGAAGCTGAGCTCCGGACAGGTGACCGCAGCCAACGCTACGCAGCCCCTGGAAGCAGGACCGGAAGCCAGGATGCCAGCTGCCCGCTTGGCTCCATCTCTACCTGACCCCTTGGCCAGGTGGGGTCCCGGGAAAGACTCAGAGATCTGATAGCCCAGTCAGACCTGTGGGGATGCTTGTGTTTTCAATGAGGTAGAGAAAATAAAAACAGATAAAGGACTTCTTTATTATTTAAAAAAATACGTTCACTCAATTAAACTTTAAATCCTGCCAGGCAACTACTGGAGCGTCATGCTCATGAGGCTGTCCTGGGAGTAATACCTGAGACAAATTTCACTCTGGTTTAATTATAACTTGTCTTTCCTTTGGGACTCGCAACCTCCTGCTGATCGCTGCTGAGGTCGGCCACTGCGCAGCGTGCGGAGTGACAGGCAGGTTCTTCTCCACACGGTGCGGCCGCTGTGCCGGCCTTCTGAGTCATGGGGCTTGGATGGGCAAAACTTGGCTCAAGGACCCCCCGAGAAGCTCTGGGTTTCCCCGAAGTTTCGGTCACGCTCCTTAGTAAGGGCCTCTTATTATTGTCATTGTCAGCTACAAGTACCGTGCACCCCAAACCAAGAGAAAGCAAACATTTTGAAGGAGAAAGTTTGGGGATCCACGCTAAATGAGCAAGGCACGCCCTGTCCAGCGCCAGGAAACCTCACTGTCCTTCCTCTCGGATGGGATCATGGCATATATTCTGACTGCCCTGTCAGCATGTTAGATTCAAAATATTACACGTGGAGAAATGAAAAATTGTCAGCCTCTCACCACCATCTTTTGATTAATGGGTCGCTCCTCAGAGATTGATCAGTTTGTTTGATTTTGTTCCTTGGAGTGACTAATGGCTATTTTAAAAACCACTTCGCTTTCGCGTTACCCTCCATGAGATAATTTTCCCGTGCCTTGTGCAGCTCCGTCCACAATAATTGGACTTTATTGCCTTCCTTCCATGCATGAACTGCAGCTCCCTGGAGAAGCCAAACAGATTCCGACTTTGTTGCTTTAATATTTCCATGTAGATCAGCTGCTGTATCCACAGCGCGGCTTCGACCAGATGGCCAGGCAGCCTTGTAGTGACATTTCCCATTTCCTGTCTATTACTCATGGATGGAAAATCATATGACATGAATTCCCCGTTTTGGGGCATATGCAGCTATGTTCTTGTACCTGCACTAAAGATAAGTGACCTATCAGGCAAGCATTTCTGAACCCTCCAGGGAGAACACGGGACAGGCAACAGCCCACCTTGCGGGGCCGGCGACGGGAGCTGCCATGGCCAAGGTGCTCATCACGGCGTCTGAATTCAGTTTCCTCATTTCTTCTTTGTTCGTATTGCTTATTTTTCTTCTCCTCAGAGGAAAATTAGAAACCCATTTTCTTCTGCTTAGAGCATTTAAGCTCAGGTTTTGGAGAGGGTCCTCAGACACCCCGGTGTGGGTCACGTCACCTGCACGTCCCTTTGCTAGGCTCTGGTCTGATGCAGAGCTGAGGCGGCAAAAGTAGCGGGAAAGGTTCTGTTTTATCTCCCAGGGTCACTCAGAACTACTTAGCTCCTGTGCAACGTTGTTTTAAAACTTTTACTTTTTAAATTTTCAGTTACTACTCTTCAATGTTGGACACAATGTTTTCCATATTCTCAGGTCGCCCTGGGTTTTTAGCTTCTCTGATTTCGCTCTTGGAAGTAATTCTTTTTCAGCCGTCGCTCCCTTTAATTATCACTAAAGATGAGTAAGTACAAATGATACCTTGTTACTAAAGTATGCACAAATAAAATGAGCATCTCTTCAACGCTCAGTATGTCACCGTTGTCCTTTGGGGCAAGGACTGTTACTGCCACCCTTTGCCACTTAAGGCAAGTGAGGCTGGACAGGAAAACAAGCCTACCCACCCAGGTCCCACGGTCTGTGTGGGAGGTGAACCCGCAAGTCTGATTTCAAGCGTTTAACGTCTGTGCATGGAGAAAGCCCTTCTTTCTGGAACATTCCAACCCTTCCCTTCTCAATAAGAAGGCGGCTCAGCTACTTCCCAGTTGCTGCTCTTCCCCCAGGGATATATCCTCCAGTCTGGATCTTGCTGGACGGCAGAGAGAAGGAGCTGGGCCGGATTCTCTCCCCATCGGTCAAACCTGAAGAAGGTGGGTCTCTTGAGCTGTCTGTGTCCTTCAGGCTGTCCCTGTCCTGGAGACCACTGGTCACCCTGAGCCCCTGGTTGGCTGGTAAATTGATTTTGCTCAGGGACATAGTCTGTGTGTTGGAGGCAGCAGAGGTTCTGGAAGCCATGGAAGGTTCTGGAAATGGCTCCCTCCCTCCTCTGCTCCCCCATCTCCGCCACAGGCAGAACCAGCTGCAGTGTGAGCTGCAACCTTGCACGGCCGTCTGCCCACTTACCCCCCGGACAACGTTCAGCGAGAAAACTCAAACGAAGAAGGTCGCCTGCCCAGGAGTTTACCCCGTGAGTAACGCAAGCCTTTTCTAAACTCATCTGTATTCATCCAGATGGCTGTTTTGGCTAGAAAGAAATGCTTCCTCCTCACTAGAATTACAAATAATTTGAGCAGAAATCTGCAGGCAAGACAGATTAATCATGTTTGAAAGGATGTGTCTTTTCATACAAAGGCTTTTCTTAAATTGAAAAACCTTTCCCTGACCCGTATGTCTATCTAGTGGTGAGTTTAAAAAAATTTTTTTTAATTTATTGATTTTAGAGAGGGAGCAAGAGAGACAGAGACAGAGACTGGGGACTGAACCGCAGCCTAGGTATGCACCCTGACTGGGATTGAGCCCTGACCTTTCGGCGTACGGAACCATGATCCGAACAACGGAGCCGCCCGGCCATGGCTCAAACAGCAGCTTTTAGCACAGAGAGGACGTACGGCGAGCTTGGTTCTTCATCTCGTTCCTGCTTCCCCTGCAGGGGGGAAAGATCCGCATCCTCATGCCACGTGGGTCTCCTCTGAATCGGTCTTCTTGCCAGCTTATGTGAGGCCACAGGGATGAACCACTATGGAAATTTTTCCATAATATTTTCCCTAATCCCTTATTCATATTTGTTAGTCTAAAACAGGAGCACCACCTGAGAGACGAAATGTGGGACACGTAACGTCTCCCACCCAGTCTTCTTATTCCTTATTTACGGGTTAGTGTGAGTGAGCGCTGCCTGACAGAGGAAATACCCGCAGGAAGGAAAACGAGGCCCACAGGGTGGACTGCTGCTGCGCAGCCTTCACAGGGTGGTAGTGCTGGAGGTGGCCTGCCTGCCGACTCCGGGCCCCTGGCCTGGGCCCAGGGTGACAGATGCCCAAGAGGACTGCTGGAGCTGGTGGCAGGGGAGGGGTGGATAGGATGGTCAGCATGGTCAGCATGTCCATGATTAGTTTACGTTTCCCTCTGCATTTCAGTTAAAGATAAGTCTTTGCATCAGGTTTTAACTGAAAGGCAGGTCTGGGGAGGATGTAAGCATTTATTTTAGAAAAACAAGCCGTCAGGGATAGAAGAGGCTTTATTTTGAACAAGGACAGAGGTGCCATGGGAAGCCGGTTTGCAGATCTCGTTTCACCCACAGGTGGTGTTCTGCAAACAAGGAAGCAGCCTCGAGTCTCCCCAGGAAAAAACTGGGGGGAGGGTGTTTCTGAGGGGGGGAGCCCCCTGCCCAGTGATCCAGCCACAGGTTGCTGCTCCACAGCAGCTCTGCTGCACACAAGCTCAGACAAGCTCAAGTGCCCCCCTTTTACTGAGCACCTACTGTGTGCCAGACATCACACGTGGGCACCAGGTAGATAAGTAAACCTACCTGTGGTCTCTGCACTCACAGAGGTATGTAGTCTGGTAGGAGGGACAGCTGTAGGAATGAGTGATGGGGACAGACCAGGCCACCCAAGAACGTGCCACTTTGGCAGGGGTATTAATTTGAGCTGGAGATAATCAAGGCCCAATGTACTCAAGAAGAGCTTTTAACCTATACCTTAACGGCCTAAAAAATGTAGGTCAGAGGCTTGTACCAGAAAGAGAGCTATTTCCAGAGAGAACTTTTCACATCAGAAAGCCTTGACTTGTCTGCATGGCATGACCACTGTGTCCCAGGCACCTGCCCCCTCCTCTCCCTGTGGGCTGCCTTCCTCCCCTGAGTCCCAGACACCCCCTCCTCTGTAGTTCAGGGTAGCACATAAGCCTCTATTTTCTGACTGTCAGAGAGCCGCTCATGGCTCTGTGGGGCTCCTGTACCTACAAAATGAAATTTATTGTTCTCCTGTTAATCTGTCTGATGTCAAGTTAATTATCAGGTCAGCCAAAGAACCTGGAAGGGCAAAGTTTTCCTCCCCTCCACAAGCATTTATTACATTAAATTTGGGGTTAAAATTAGGTCAATTGTGCTTACAGTTAAGGGAAGGCTGTATGACAATACAAGGATAATCAAGCAAAATCCAAGTGATCACAGATACAAGTACAGGTTACAGAATCGTGGAGGGATGATGGATTCTGACAGAGGGAGGAGCAGAGAGAGCCTCCTGCACCGATGATGGCTGATAGGGCTCTGAAGAATAAGCAGGCGGGGCAGGGGCACTATTTAAAACAACAGGAGGAGGCGCACCTGGTGGAGTCAAGGAGGACAGCCTGGAGGAGGAAATATGGGAGACCATAGCAAATCCTGAAACAGCACAAATAAAGAAATAAGAGCTGTATCTACATAAATAAACAAGAAAATATCTCCAAGACCTCTGCTGACTGGAAAAAAATCAAGGTGTGAAATAAATTACATTCAAAAACCCCAGTAAAACCAATATTATATATATTATATGTATTATATAGTACATATAGTATATATATATAAGGGATCTCTATATAAATCTGCAAATGGATTCTTAATGGTCTTTTTTATGTATATACTCCAAACCCATAATAGTCTCTATGAGGGGCAGGAGGAAATTAGGGCAGGGGTCAGGGCCAGGGTGAACTTTAGTTGTTTTCTGTAATGTTTATTTTGTTAATTAATGAGAACACATTCCGTAATAAGAATATACTTAAAAATGTAATCAATAATGTACCTACCATTATAACAAGTGGTGCTTAAGGATATTACATTATGTCTGTCTGTGTCTAGGTTTGGTATTTCAAAGTCAAATGGATTCTGGAGAAACAGAATTACCGACCCATAAAACACAGGGCTGACTGATGAGGAAATGGGGGTTCCTCGTGGTCTCTTTGTTTATAGGCACAGGAAGACGTATGTAAAATAATTTATGGAATAGTTACTGTTGTCTTTAAGTTTTCCAGGCAGACATTTCTTAACTACATTAAAATGCTTTAAAAAAAATTCATTTGCCCAGCCACAAAAGGCACTTTCTCTGCAGAGGGGACACCATCACAACAATGTTGCGTGTCACCTACTAGCAATGGGGTCAGGAGTCAAGCGAGTTAAGTTCTGCCTGGAAGTGCCATGTGACCTTGGCATAAGCTGACCTCAGATCCCCATCCGAGCACCATGGATGGGACTTTTGTCACGAAGACAGAACACTAGTCTGAGAAACTGTGCTTCAAATTTATTTCAAAAGTCTGGCAGGTTCCCTCATTCGAAAGCTACTTTGGTGGAGTTGAAAAAAATCAGAAGGATATAGGGCTCCTCTGGAGACTATGGTGCGAAACAGAATCAGTATGCGGACTAAAGAAGATATTCAAGTTATGATCAGAAACATTTTTATAGAAAGGATTTCCCCCCTTAAACATTCACAGCCGGCTCTCTAGCCATATAAAGTTACTCTGCTACCAAATGGCTCCTCCTGCAGCATCTGTCTGGGGGATGGACACAATGTATCCAGAGCTGTCTCACTCTTTGAGTCACGACACTCCTGTTTGATTAAGGGTGATCCTGCCAGCACCCAGAGACTCACACGTGTAACATCTGTGGCGCTGCTCCTGAAATTCTGAGCCATCAAAGAAGAAAGTTCGGCGTGGCCCGAGATTTCAGAGCGTGGCACCTGACTGTACAGAAGACACGTTCAGAGGGTTGGCTGGGGACCCAGCAAAGCTTAGCTCCGGCACAGCCGCAGGTCTGGCTGCACCTCCCCCGGCCGGTGTGGGAAGGTGCGGACGCACCAGAGTCGCTGGACAAGAGGAACGGGGACGTTTAGCACTGGGAGGGGTCCACTCTGTGGCCATGCAGGTGTCAGGGAGCTTCAGCACAGTCCACCTCTTAGGCACGGCCCACGCGCCAGGCGCCGCGGCCGTGATGGAAGATGCGCACGGCTCATGACCGCGAACTCAGTTTCCACGCTCAGCAAGGGGAAGAGTTAAGGCCCAGCCGCCTCTGAGCTATCACTGTGCCTTTCTATGGATTCATAGACGCTGCACCAATGGGGGGCAATACCAGCAGCCAGGGCAAGCCCGAGAGGGAGCAGAAGGCACCCCAGGCAACAGCAACGCTGTGGTAACGCATTACTAAGCCCTGACCTGCACATGCAGCCCACGGCCAGGGCCCAACACGGAAGAACTGCAGCAGCTCAGTGTACTGGGGGATGTGCTTCTTTTTTAACCGCTTCCATTGGAAATGAATAATTCTATATTAGATTCAGGGAAGGTATGCTAATAGAAATGAATCCTCTCCTACTTTTCAGGAATTCTGCAGCCCTGGGGGAAGTGTGGGGGTGGGGCAGGAATCCAACACAAGGTCGCCTGTGGAAAGAGTTACGACAGAGGCACAGGACGACCCTGTGGGAGCCGGAGCAAGACCATGAACTTGAAAGCTCTTGGACAAGCACAGGATGATAAAAACACATGGCTTCCGGACAAGCCGCGGTGCCACGTCTCCCCCAGTGGCTGACGCCCAGACGTCCTTCAGGGTCTCTTCCACCGGATACGCACTGTGCTCTGTGCACAAAGGCCTTAGCGAGAGGCTGGGTGACCGAGTCACCGAGCACCGGCCCAGCAGACGGCGCACAGATGCCTGCCCCGCCTGCCCGCAGCCTGCACCCGCGGCCTCGCTGCAACTGCCACCGCCGGCCTGGGCGTTCCGTTTTCACCACACTGCCCGGCCCGGCCTCACGCGCGCTGTGGCCCGTGTTCTCGTTCCCACACTCATTTCAATAGCGCGATCCAACCTTAGAGGACCTGGCAGCCTCCGTCCCAGCCACAGCCAAAGAAACACAACTGCCTTCCCCCCGGTGAGGGGAGAATTGAACCATCTCAAGCCAGGAGGGGCGACAGCCAGAGCGACCGTATCAGAGAATTACAGCCACAGAAGTGACTTATGTGAGACGTAGCCTTTGTCCAAAAACTGAGCAGCGGGTAATTAAGTTGCCATACATCCACTCAATGAAAAAAGGTCACTTATCTATTTTTTTTTTTTAATTAGTTTGTAAGGACTATGCATTAATGGGGAAAATCATGATGCCAAATTAAGTGAGAAAAGGCACTGTATAAAATTATATACAAATTATGATTATAAATATGAAGAATATCTCTAAGATTGGAAAGGACTACAGAGTAGACCTGTGTTTATCCATACACACCTAAGTATAAATAATGTGTGGTTGCAAGTTCGTTGTAGAAAGGAATGATCGGTGCTAACGGGGAACAGGGCAGGGTTTGGGGGTCCACGGAGAGTCTCTGAGCAAGGGACTTAGTTGGCTTTCAGGAATGGTGAAATCGTGGAGAATTTTTTTCTCTATTACCCCAGGGGCATGCTTTACAGCAAGTCCACCCTAGTGGCCCGGCTGGGGAGGGAGGCAGGATTGCCCCAATGGGCCAGACCTAAAGCCATCCCCACTCTCGGACCTCCGCTGAGTGTTTCCCGGGAGAGGGAGGGCAGGGCGCGTCTGCACTGAGGGCAGGCTCTGCGCTTACGCAGACAGAGGGACTGTTGGCGGGTTGGCAGGAGAGCTGGCAGCTGCAGAGGTGGCCACGCCAGCACACACGTCTGTCTCAGGGCTCACAGCGCAGGCTTGCCCCGCTTCATCCCTGGGACCAGCCTTGTTTGTCACGCTGTTTCCACCCAGAGTCCAGCTGGGATCCGGGACCCAGCTGGGACCTGCCTGCTCCCGAGGACCTGTCCACAGGAGGTTGGCAGAGACCGTGGGAACCTGAGGACAGGAGTCAGAGCCAGGAGGACCCCCAGCCTCAGGATGTCCCCATTCTCTCCCTGTATCAGGCCAGACACAGAATCAACCCACCTAGTCTGGACTTGATTAAAAAATGGCTTCACTGTGCTGTGTCCTTGGCATTGGCCTTCTGTGCTACAGAAGCAGCTCAGTGAAGAAGGTTCCCAAATCATTTACGAAGCTATTAAAGAAGCTGCTCTGTACTTTGATGGATGTCACTTGTCTAAAGGCCCACGGGACAAATTAATTTCATAAGTCTAGGGCTAATAAAGCTCCTATTTTCTAAAGATTATTTAAAAATGTTTTGTGTTCATTTTTGCTTTGGCAACCAGGAAACTCGGAGGTAAATCTCATGTTTAGTTACATTAACCACATTAATTTCTGTTTATGGCATATTTGCCCTTCCTTCCCACCTACCATCTTCCGACATGTTCAAAAACACTTCTCTTTTATTCCACGGAGTTTTGTTCTTTTTTTTTTTTTTTATTGTAAACTGCCATGAATTCCTATTAGGAGTAAACAGTTTACAAATAAACCTGCATAACACCATATCTTCAGAAAATTGACCACTGTGGGGTACCGTTTCATGTATTAAACAAGGTTGTTCACATTATTCAACCGAAAGCAGATCTACAGCCAGGACAACTCCAGAGTCGGGACTTTCTATAAGACGCTGGACGGGGTAGTTCAGAAGCCAAAGCCATAACCAAAGGGCCGGAGACTGTCCCGGGTTAAAAGGGACGGAGAGATGCAACAGGCCGCAAGGTCGACCTTTACCTGGCTCTTGGTTCAAGAAAAAAAAAACAAAACGTGACTCTAAAAGACATTTTAATGTGGACTGGAGAGTAAATGATGTTGAATTAAAGTTAATTTTAATAGGTGCGATAATGGTATTGTGGATACAGAGGAGAATGTTCTCGGGACAATGACATACTTATTGTGAAGTGTCATGATTGTTTATAATTTACATTTAAATGGGTAAGAAAAAGCAAAGCATGTGTGTCTCCATAGATACATATGTTAGCATATATCATGCATGACAAACGTGGCAAAATGTCAACCACTGCTAGACCCAGGCTAACCCTTTCCAGTTGTTCATCGTACGTGTCTTTGATCTTTGCTGCGTGTTGGAAATTTTCCCAGTGGGCTGAGCAGAGGTGCACAAAAGTCCACCGCTTATAACCCATCGATGGTAGAGGAAACCTGATGGCAGATCATGTTTCTGGAAACCCAGCTGCACCCTAAACAACTGAAATGGTTGGGGCAAATGTGATTTGCATTCAAAGAACTGTCATAAAATTTAGGAAGAAAAGGGACACAGCCTTCACCCCAATTTACCCCGGTCACAGTGTGGGGCGCAGGTCACGAGCAGCGTGGCAGGAAGGGACAGGAACCGGGGGACTGGTGCCGCCCAGTGGCCACCGTCAGCCTCAGGGAAAACCTGGAGTGTCCCCCAGGCTCTGAGTACCCACTCGCTTGGGGCGGCCAGACCTGGCTGCCCCTCAGTGGTCCAGCCCAGCACTGGGGACACTGCAGGCCAGCATGAAGCCACCTCCAGTGAAGCCTATGTCTTTCCACAGGCACTCAAACCAGGTGTGGACAGAAAAACAGGCAGTAGGAAGCCCCTGTCCCCCAACAACCAGCCCCACTTCAAAAGCAGCAGAAGTCCCGGGCACGTCCGCCTCGCTTTCACCAGCCCCACGGAGGGCGCGTCTCACTCGTGCCTGACTGTGAAGCTCTCGCTGACCTGGGCACGGAACCGTGGATTCGGAGCCAGATGGCTTCTGTTGACCCCACTCCAGACTATAGGCTGGACAGTCTCTGTTGCTGCTCACATCACGCTAAGGGGTGCCAGGAATGAGCTCTGACTCATTTATCCATTCATTCGAGAATGTGCATTGAGCATCTACTATGTGCCAGGCACTGAGCCAGATGAGAACATACATTTGTGAATTAATCCAATGAGTTCTTGCATTCATGGTGTCTAAGACTAGTGGGAGATTCAGGCAATGAAACAGCAAATGAACTAACAGGTGTGTGTGTGTGTGCATGTGTGTGCGTGTGTATACATGCATATAAATATATTTAATTACAAATTGGTTTGTTCTTGAAAGGAAATAAATGGGGTGCAGTTGAGCAGTGGCATTTCTCTTTCTGGCTGAGATCTCGGGGAGGACAGCCCCAGGTGCAGAACCCACAGGGGTGGGCCAGCCTGGGAGAGGAGAATGACCCAGCATAAGCGTGGACAGGTGACACTAGCCAGACCTTGGAGGAGGACAAGCAGCTGCGCATTTACGCTAAGAGGACGGAAGGCCGCTGGATCATTTTAGGCAGTGGGGAGACTGATGTGACAGGTTTCTGAACACCATCCCGGGGGCTCGGTGGCAAGATGAGTGCAAGTGGCAAGGGTGGAAACCACTGTCGTAGTGCAGGGGAGACGTACATTCCTTAAACCGTGACAGTGACCAGGAGTGGGAGAGAAGTGGACAGATCCCATGGACACTTTGCAGGTGGCACTGACAGGCTTGGCTAATTGGTTTGATGGTAGGTTGAGAAATGGAGGCAAACCAAGGGTGACGTCTAGATTTCTGCTTGAAGCAAACGATGGTGCCACTTAGGCAGAGAGGGGCGACTGGACGTGGGCAGGCTGGGGTCGAGAACACAGAAGTCAAGGGTTCAGACAGAGTTTGTCTCCTGAAGGACACCCTCCTTCTCCTTCTGGCTGGTCAATCAGTCAGTCTGGCACTTGAGGAGGGTCACCGTGTAGAAAGCTCCGCAACCTCAACCACTTTTTTCAAAGATGATTTCAAAGAACGTGCAATAAAATTGACAGGTACAAGAAAGCTATTGAAAAGGGAGGATGTGTGTATGTGTGAGAGAGAAAAGAGAGAGAAAATACAAGAACTAAGTAAAAGAAAACTATGAAATAATTATATTCTAGCCCTAAGTCGGAAAGAAGCTGCTACAATTGCAAGCCAAAAGTGAGCTCTGAGCTTCCCAGCAGCCAAAGCAAAAAGGAAAGGTGAGTTTTATAAAGGTCATTGTCTAATAACAGGAAGCATGCTGGCTTTCATAGGGAAATCGTCGTCGTCGGCAGCCGTCCGTCTCGAGAGACGATGGTGTAGCTTCTTCAGAGTCTATCTGCACCGCCAAGAATGGCTGTGCAGTCCGACTCGGGAGTGACATGGTATCTGTCTCCTCCCGTGTTGAATCGACATCTTGCGATGACGCTGAAGCTACAGAGCCTGGGCAGGGTAATATGGAGGGTCTGCTGTTGCCCATGCAGCAGACCCCCCCTCTCTTCGCAGCTGAAGGGTCCAAGGGAAAGACGGAGTCGATACAGCTTGGGTTCAGGTGCGCCGCAGGAGTTGCCGGTGTTGACTACAACGTCAAACCGCCTTAGGGACTCCGGCTCCGGATTTTCTGTCGGGGTTTACTCCCTTAGCCTTTCCCCTGAAGAGGTATGCCGCAAGGCAGCGGAGGTTTTTTGGAGTCAGAGTTTTCCTTCTCTGATGTACCCTGACTGGAAGATCGAACCAGCGACACTTAGCTCGCAGGCCGACGCTCAATCCACTGAGCTAAACCAGCCAGGGCAACAGTTGTAGGGAAATACAACTGTCTTATTCTCTACTTTGAAGGCATTTTTAAAAAATCACAATGTAGTTTCTCATCAATATGGCAAAAGTTTTGTCAATGACAATTTTGCACAAAATACAAAGTTCTTTTATATCAAACCTAGAAAAAGACTGCCCAAATGTGCAGAAGAATAGACCATATGGGGCATTGGTCAAGAGCACAGGTCTGTGTGTGTCTTTCTTTCTCTGGTTTTGTTTCGAAAGGGTTACCTTGGTACCCTGGACTCAACCACAGTTTTTTTGTCTTAGGATGCAGTGGAGAGTTAGTTGCAGACTTTCTAAGACATTTTAATTAACCTTATAACTCCCTCCTCCTTCCTGAAAAATCTGACTTAATTTGCCTCGGGAGAACCAACCTCATTCAACAGGGTGTTCAGGCTCGGTCACGTCACACTGAAAATGGACACAAACTCCTTCGCTGCTGTCCTCTGACGGGCAGACCCACCTGCGACAGGAAGCCCCCCCTCTTAGATCACAACCGGCACACGGCACCAGGCTCTGTAGGCTCCCGGGCCTGGCCTGCACCAGCCTCCATTCTAAATGTCCCCGACGCTGGGAGTGCACAGAAGCCCCTGTCACTGAGTTGGAAGCATCCCGGAGGCGCCTGGGATGGCCACGCCCCGAGCAACCCCGAACTCACCCCTCCTGGGAGGCTTCACACCAGCTCATGGCCGCTCAGGGATCTGTCGCTGGGGGCATAGGGCGCCCCCTTCCCTCCTGGGGATCCGTGAGCACTGGGGCAGCACCAGAGCGCTGGGGCCTCGGTGGCCCGCGGGTAGCCTTGTGGAGCGCAGCGACCGACCCGCCCCAGATGAATAATTGACGCACTGGAGTGGAATTACTGCGGTGGTTCCGGTCGCTCCCGCTCCCGTGGCTGAGGCTGCCTGGCCCTGGGGCACCGCACTGCCTACAGCCGGGAACACACCTGCGTACTTGACTTCAGGGTCAAATACGTGCGCACAGAACCGGGTTAATTAGTGCAGCCTGGCCAGGTTCCCCTCTCGGGGCAGGAGGGGTGTGAGAAGCCCAGCAGGCTGCCTATCACATGTCCCCACCTCAAAAGAGGGTGGAGGGACCCATCTGCTGGGACTGGGGCTGCCCTTGGGCTGGAGGGACCCCCAATTTCCAATCCGAGAGCAAGCCATTGCTCCTCCGTTCTCTCCCTTTTCCAAGCATCCCCCCACCCCCCACCCCCGGCAGATCCTTAGTGAGCACCTACTATGTGCCAGCGCAGTGTGACAGGGGAGGTGGGGGTGTAGCAGAGAACAGAGCAGTGACTGCTTTCGCAGGGCCTCCATGGGTGGGGGCGCAGGTAGTAAGAAAATGGCCGTGTGGGGGTGACCGGAGCAGTCGCCTGGAGAGGGTAGGGAGGTGGCATGCGTGATGCTGTTTCCTCCAGCTGCTCTTAGATTCGTGGGGGCATTTAATAACTGTAACGGTCTGCTGATAACACGACCACGCACCCTGATCAGCGCTTTAGCACGTTTGGGTCATGGGATTATCGCAGCCGCCCAGTGATATGGATTTTGTAGCACCTGTTTTACAAAAGAGGTAACCGAGACAATGGGTCCGAGGCCACGGAGCTAATGAATGGTCAAGGTGGGACTTGAACCCCAGCACTTGGCTCCGGGGCTCCACCATAAAATGGTGCGCTGATATATATGTGTGTGTGTGTGTGTGTGTGTGTGTGTGTGTGTGTGTGTGTGTGTGTTTCCTCCTCCTCGCCGAATGTGCTAACATGCATGAAAGCACTTTGAAAAGAGAAGGACCATCCCATTACACGGCGCTTCCCCAGTTTCCAGGTGATTCCTAAAGTGCACAAAAGACGACGCGATTCTAGGAGCCGTTTACTGGGTGAGAAAAGAGAGCCACCCCAGTGTCCCCACGCTGCCTTGCAGCCAGGGGCCTGCGTCACTGATTCCGGCTGCGATGCTGAGCCGCAACTGTTTTGGCCGGGGCGCTAGTGGCCGGGCTTCAGTTTGGGGACCCAGTGGGTGACACTTGAGAAGAAAGGAGTCGCTCCAGCTCCTATCTCCTGCCAACCAGGTTTCCATTACAAGGGTGCTGCCTGCAAACCAGGTGGGTGGTGGGTGCCCCCTAGGAGCCAGTGGGAGATGAGCAGGATAGCAGCACACCCTGGTCAGGTCACCGCCTTGGGCCCCATGCTGCTGCCACCGCCCCATCTAGAGTTGGGCAGTGCTAAGAACAATGGCCTTCCCCTGAGTGAGGGGTCCCAGAGAACCCAGCCCCAGAGTGCAGAACGAGGGAGAACCAGGACCCCAACTACAGAGCAGCTCCAGCTGGGTTCTGGGGCGCCTCGAAATATTAGCTCCTAAAACTAGAGCAAAGTCCTCGCAGGCCCCAGAAAGTCACCCCTGCCTTTCCCCAGGAGGATGAGGAGGGGTTGGAGTGAGGCTTGGCCACAGCAGCAGCTCCGAGGCGGGGCATGCGTTAACCACAGCACCTCTCCCCTCCCCCCAGAGTGCACTCCCAGAGGCCCCAGGAGCCAAAGCAAAATTTCTCTGGGTTTTATCCAAATATTCAGTGGACGTAGCAGTGAACTCTTGCTCCTCCTTCCTGCTGACCCGACTGGAACTCTGCGTTTGATGGGGTCGGGCAGGTGGAGAGACGGGCAGCAGTCCCGCTGAAATACGATGATGGGGCAAGGCTGTGAGGACATCTGCGGAGGGAGGCAGGCGTGCGCAGGGCGGCCATGCGAAAACCATCAGGACAATAAATTTACTAATCGCTGGAAGTGACTTAATAACAAAACCACAGTGCTCTCTGCTATTAGTCCCAGTAGCCACTGCAGCGGGCGCCGGTTGCTTTCAATTTGCTGGAGGGATTGTGCAGCCGAGTTTGCGAACAGCAAGCAAAAAAGCTTGCGTGGCTTTTGGTGATAGAAAAGTGAATGACTGTCCAGCCCCAAACCAACGCAGGGGGCTCTGCCTGGAGGCCTTTCCCTGACCTCCGCGGAGAGAGGAAGAAAGGATGCTGGGCCTCTCATCTGCCGTGACTCTGTCTTGCTCTCCATCTCCCTTGGCACTCTCTCCCCACAAAAACCCCAGGATTACCTTCTGGAGGGAAGTCCCCCTATAGGACAGGCTTCCCCCGCTAGGTGAGTGTTCTAGGAACCTCTCTGTATCAGTGTGCCAGCTGGCGTTGTTGTGAGAGGCTGCGTTCGGCTTCTGGGAAACTGTTTGGAAGACTCTTTCACCACGTTTGCCCGTTTCATGACGGGTGATTTATGAGCGCACCTGCCCACACTGTGCTGGGTGTTCAGCAGTTTTTGCCCCCAAATGCATGACCCTCCTGCCCCATCCTCCCTATTCTCCAGATCGCTCCCTGAGTGACTTTTTGTTTCCCCAGATGAAAAAGGTCCTTAAAGGGAAATGTTTTGCTGATAGGAAAGAGGTAGAAAAAAAGGTACTAAAAAGCATCCAAATCGATGAGTTCAAAAACTATTTAGAGCAGTGGAAAAAATGTCTTGACAGGTACATTGCATCAGATGGAGAGTTCTTTGAAGATGATTGAAGTTTAAACATGTTAAAATACATACACAATTTTTAATAAATATATTCCAGGTTCTTTGGGTCCCCCACCCCACCCCTTGTATTAAATCAGAGCGACGTTACTTGGGTTTTGTCATCTAAAGAACTGATTTTTAGCAAGTAGAGAGCCAAATGCAGTATTTTAAAGAGCCTGGGGGTTTTAAGATTGAACGCGTAGAAATGAGTGACCAAGGGGACCTGCTCTTGGGTGAGGGAAGGGCCTTTAGTGTCCAGGTCCCCAAGTCTTTTGAGGGCTGCTTGTCACAGATGACCCGCCATCACAAATGAGGCGTGGCTGTCTGGTACCAGGAGTGAGTGCAACATGCGTGGAGCCCCGAGGACGCTTGTCCAAAGGCCCAGAAGATTAAAGACAGCCATAAATGCATCACCTTCAATAACTCACCGGCACGCAAGGTCCCTACATAGGTGGGCACTTTGGGCCTATATTTCTCTCCAAGATCCCCAAGTCTTCAAGATTTGGATCATTTGAATCCTCATTTGTTTCCTCTTTCAAATCTTCAGAAAAAATAGGCCAAAGTGTTTTTTTGTGAAATACAGTTGTATCTGTCCCCACTCTGTATTTGACCATATCTCAATGGCATTGACAAAGCCGGGGGTGCTGTTGGTACCTGATGCTGTCATTTTTACCATTGCAATGAGTAGCTTGTTTATTTATTTATTGCAATTAAAACAATCATGGGCTGACATTTCACAGTTTCAAAGACCAAGTTTGCTTCTGTTGGAACGTTCCCAGGAGATGTCCAGCCAGTCTTCATGGGAGGCTGAGTGGAGGAAGGGTGGGAGACGGGGGTCGGGTGGACCTCAAACTCTTCTGACACTTGGGACCTTACCGAGGATGTTTTTCTGAGAGACGTGAAGCCATCCCTCCAGCTGCCAGAGGAAGAGCCGGAGAGGCTGGCCTACACTGAACCCTCCTGGGAAGCAGACGTTGAAACCTTGGACCGCCTTCAAGTTTGGAGAGAAATAATAATTGAGTCTGTCCAACCCCTAGCTGCTGTAAAGTTTCTTCCTGGATTACACCAGATCGTCAGAGTCCTGCCTACAGGGGTATGTTGTTATTCCTTGCAGAATTGCTTTTATCGAATACTAAATTGCACGTTAGTCTTACCTACTGACCCAGTTTCAAAGCAACGAATTCTCAGGCGCATCCTGGGGTCTGACGCGGCGTTGCCAGGAGAGCCCCGGGGCAGCGGACCTCTGAGACCCTCTGCAGCAGGACACCTGCCCTACGAAATGCCTTTCAGGTTTCATTGCTAGAAAGAGCTGTGCTTGTTCTGAACAACTGGCTTGTGTTTTGTTTTGTCACCAGACACCGACGCTCTGAACTGGTCACATATATCTCCGGGTTGACTGCTGGGAGCCCCGGCTCAAGCGCACCCCGATCAAGGACAGGGCCTCAGCACACATGCTTTTGGTCCGTCTTCTAATTGCTGCCTTGGCGTCCTTTCCCTTCTGCCACGTTTTTGTCAACGGACACACTTATCTTTATTATTATGAAAAATTTCCAACAAATGTAAACATTTATCTTTGTTATGGTAAAAAATTTCAAACATACATAAAATAGCGAGAGTACTGTAATGACCCCTCATATATCAATCACCGAGCTTAATGATTTTCAACTTGAAGCCCGTCTTTAAACATTTATTTTTAATCTTATTGGACTTTTGAATCTTTGTAAGTCCCTCAGATCCTTTGTCTAATGAGATGGGGACTACATTTTAAACAGCCCCAATAAATCAGTGCTTCTCATCTGGAGGTGATTTTGCTCACCCTCCACCCCCAGGACATTTGGAAAAATATATGGAGACATTTTTGGTTGTCACAGCTGGGCGGGGGGCAGCGTGGCCCTGACATCTGTGCGGAGTCAGGGATGCTGCCCGGCATCAGGGACGCAGGGGACGACCCCGCAGCAAAGGGGGGTGGAGCCACAGATGGCCATTGTTGAGGAACCTCGCAGTAAATGAAGAGGGGTATTTTTTGAGCTAGAATATTCCAAGGAAACCGACTTTGGATAGAGCAACCTGCATTGTCAAATTGAAAAGTGTTCCAAACACCTTAGGTCGTGTGGCTTGTAGCACATGCGTGGTACCTACGCTAGGACACCCGTAAAACTGGTTGTCTGGGGCTGTCTCTGCGGCAGGGAACGGGGTGGCTGGAGGGCAAGGCGGAGAAAGACTTACTTTTTGCTGTATACCTGTCTGTGCCTTTTATATTTTATAAGGTATGCACGTCTTACCTACTTGAAATAGTACATTTGAATTACATGGAGTCCGTGAATGTTTTCAAAGGGTTAGAAAACACAAAATTCTTATTAAAAAAAGAGCTTTAAAAATGGTTGTGGAAGGAGACCATAAAGAACTTTCCGAAGGGGCTTTGTGGCGCGCAGCGAGCCTGTCAGACAGGAGGGCAGCTCCGCAGAGCCCGGGGGCCATTAAGGGAATCAGAAACATGTGGGGGGCGGCCGTCTGCTCCCCGCATGATGGATCAATTGTGGGAAAGCGGAATTAAAGGAGAGGTGCCCACGCCAAGCCTCTGACACTAATGAGCCCTCAGCCCAGGGAGTGGGTCTCCCAGGCCCGGCAGGTGCGGTGGGGCGACCGGCAGCCTTGCCCAGCAGTGCAGGTTTGGGAGAGGCCCCACGCCCCGCGGGTGAATCTTGCGGGCGAGTGGCCACGTGCCCCAGGGACGCCCCTGGCCTGCGGCCCGGTCTTCCAGAGCAGACAGCTCTGGTGGGTGGAAAGTGGTGTTGGGAGTGAAGTGAGCTCCTTGCTTCTTTCAAATACAGGAGTTTTCTAACAGGGCCCAGCAACAAGGCTGCCGGTCCAGGCAGGCCCACGGGCCCCCCACCTTTCCGTCCGCCTCTCCCTCCGCTCCCAAGGCCTCGTTTGGGTCTGGGATTTGCCGTCTCTCCTCTGTCACGGGGCCCTTGCACGTGCTGTTCCTTCTTCCAGACACACTCTTCCTTGTCCTCTTCCTAGTTAATGTCTGCTCATGCTTCTCCTCCTCTGGGACCCCCCCACCACCGCAACTCACACCGACTACCCTAGTAAGTCATTGGGGCCTCTTTCTCCCAGCACCCGGGATTTGCATCTTCATACTGTCTACGTAATCACGTGATCAATGTCTGTCTCCTCATGGTCTCTTAGCCTCATGGGAGCGGGGTCTCAGTCCAGTCTGTTTGCCTGACCCTGGAGCAGGACTGGCACATCCTTGGAACTCAGTAAGTATCTGTTGACCAAGTGATACAACGAATAACAGAAATGCCCTTTACCCAGAGCTGCACGCCCCCCAGAGCTGGACAAGGCATGAGGGAAGAGCAGACAGGTGGGAGGAGCAGAGGGGCCTCCAGGATGGGGGGGAAGTGGGGAGCTCGGAATCTTCTGTGACTTTGCTAGCAGTAGGGGCCTGCATGTGGCTGGGTCTGGCCTCTGGTGGAGGACCCGCCCGGATCAGCGCCCTGACCACGGCGCAGCGTCTTCTTCCGTTTCTCCCCTCTCCCACCTGGTCCTGACGGGGTGAGCCTCCGAGGCTCAAGTGCTGCCTCCGTCACCCCTGAGGTTGGCTGGTGCATGTGGGTGCCCAGGAGTGGAGAAGCTGAGATTCTCCAGGACAATCTGGGGAAAATGAGGAGCCCCCTCCCAAGATGACACCCGAGAGAGGTGACCCCAGACTGTATGGCATGCCCCTTCTCGGGCTCCCATAATGCCCTGGGCATATTCCAGTAGCTATGTGATGGTGATGGTGGCGTCATGCCTGGTGCCCAGCTAGGCTGTGGGCCTCGGAGACCAAGACGGCGGGCGTTTTCCTTCCTCTTCATCCCCGCGCCACGCACAACGCCTCTATTATCAGACCGCTCAGTACCTGTCAACAGAAAGTGCACCCCGTTTTGTCTTACGCCACTGTGCGCGGAGGGTTAATTTTGGGTGTTTTCTTATAAGCTTGTCCATCTTGCCAGGACTTCTGTCAGCAAGGGCAGAAGTGGAGACGGAAAGAAAGAGGCTTGATTCAAGCAAGACTTTTATATTCCTTCAGGTGTTCATTAAACACACATGCACCCCCCTCGGCTACCGAGAATTCTTGCTGAAGCCAAAAATGGCAGAAGTGTAAGGAAATGTTGTAAAACGAGAAAGATGTATTTGGTGCTGAAAAGTGAATTGATGAGGAGAAGTCACATGTGGGCTCCCGGGTAAGAGGAGCGACGCGGAGGCCCGGCCGGAGCCAGGCCGACGGGCAGGTGTGCGGGCCTCCCTGGGAGCCCCCCGCGGAGACCTGGGGGACATGTTTCCTTCACACGTTTTCTAGGGACCAAACGTCTGGAATGTGTCCCAGAGGAAGGGCTCCTGGGACTGTCCAGCCACAAGGCTGTGTGGGGAAGTGGGGGGAGGGGGGCTGCTCTGAGCAGCTTTTCAGTGAGCGGGGGTGGGGCTCTAGGCTCTTGCCACACCCAGAGGAGGTCACCTGCAGCAGGGAAAGACGCTGACGCCAGGGATGGACGCAAGTCAGAGAACTTCCTCTACTCCGTCAGGCCTCTGCTCAAGAGTCACATCTCCGGGAGCTCCCCTGGCCAGCTCCTTCCCGGCAACCCTTCCCCTTGGGTGCTTAATTTTTCTCCTGAGCAGAGCGCGGCTCCAAAGGCCATGCATGTTGCTGGTTCTCTGACCTGTCTCCCTCCCGGACTGCAAGCTCTAATGACACCCTGGCCTGCATTGCTCACTGCCTGGTCCCCAGCACCCAGAGCCGCCTGGCGCCTGCACACAGTGACACAGGTCTCTGCTGAATGGCTGAAAGAATGAGTGAACCAGGAGTCGCGAAGGATGCCCTTTGGAGCGGGCACCTCTCCGTATTCCAATTCATTTAAAGGCAATGCTTTCCTAAATGCCCTAAAGCTCTGCATGGCCCCAACCTGTGTTTAAATTTCAGTGAATTAAAAGTGTTTTTCTTTTGAAAATAGAGAGCGTTTTACAGGGACCCCCCAGTTGCCAGGACACGCTGCCATTGCAGTGGGAGGCCGGGCCATTGTCACAACAACACCGGCTTAGTGCCTCTTGCTGCCATCCCAACATTTCAACAAACTTCCTCTTCGCTGGTGCAGAAGTAGAGGCTCCCCAGACTTCAGTCTGTACTTACTCCCCATCACAGTAAGTAACAAATCTTGAGACTTGACTTCCTTTGTGTGAATGTATTCAGACTCCGCCTTCAATCGGAAAGGCCGCAGGGTTTCCCCTTCCCCAGGGTGGGTAGAGGGGGCTTATGCCTCCTCATTTGGCAGCTCATGGTCTGCACATTCTTAACTCTACACCAGCTCCAGCTCCCCAACACCTCACCCCCAAATTCACGTCCACCTGGAAGCTCAGCGTGCAGCCTTATCTGGGAATAGGGCCTTTGCAGATGTAATTGGTTAAGACAAGGTCCTACTGGATAGGGTGGGCCCTTAATCCAATATGCAACTGTCCTCAGGAAAAAGCTATGCAGAGAGACAGGGACACACAGGAGACGCCCAGGCTGAAGTGGGGGACAGAGACTGGATAAAGCACCTACAAGCCAGAGCCAAGGGTTGCCAGCAGCCACAGGAAGGGATGCAAGAGGCCCGGAAGGACTTCCCCTCAGAGGCTCCAGAAGGCACCAGACCTACAGATGCCACCGTGATCTCGGACTAGTGAGACAATAACTTCCTGCCGTTTCCGCCCCAGCAGCCCCGGGCAACTGACACGGGGACTCGGTGGCCTGGACGCCCTGCGCAGGGCCGCGCCGCTGGGAAGAAGGAGGGGACCTCAGTGAGGCCCCACGCAGCCGCGGCGGATGCTCATCCTCGCACGAGGTGGCCAATGGGACTTAGTCCTAAACCTGCTCAGCACCAACGCTCTCTGTAACCGCCCAGGTTCCCTGCTGCCTGCCCTCCGCCGCCGCAAACTTGGTCATCGCTCTGCTCCCAGCTGTGGGCGGGGTGCCTGGCACGGTGTAGAGGCCCGTGGACTGCTGTTGGCTTGTGACCAGCCCAAGCTTCAGAGAGGAGGTGGGTCTCAGAGGTCGCGGACGCTGCCTCGCTGATCTGGGTCTGAGACACAACCTGGGGGCAGGTGCCTCTCAGCCGGCTCCGTCCTCACGGCCGCTCCCGGAGGGTCATCTGCGCCAGGCACCGTCCCTCCGCCAGCTACGCTGCGGGACCACAGCAGGGGGGACAGTGTCACATGAAAAGAAAAACCATGTGGAGCGAAGTTCTCATGTGCCACTGGACGTCAGTGAAACAGACAACCGCTCGGTCCAGCACTGTCTGTCCTGGCGGCCCCGATGCGCGCTCAGCGTGACCCCGTTTGTCCAGCCACTCGCGGCGGCAGATGAGCCAGCATTCTTGGCTGCGGTTTTCATCATTTTTAAAGGACTGTGGGGAAGTCGGGAAAGAGGTCGTCTCGTGTGAGATTTCTACGGCTTGCGAACAGTAAAAAATGGGAGAAGTGATAAAGTTTCTTCATCAGTCATCCACCCCGAAACATTTGCAACTGATTATGCATCTCAGAGTTGGCACTCGGTCCTGAGATATTCCTGTACGCAGCTTGCTGGCACGAGCCAAGTGCAGAAAACTAGAAGGCCCTGCTGAACGTGCAGAAGAAAAACTCTCCCAAGTAATAAAAAAGGCATGGAGACCCACGGTTGCTTTTCTCAGCAGCAAAACATCCAGAGTTGCCTTTAAAAATAATAATAAACTAGGAATGGTTCTAGCCACTGCAAAGATGTGTGTGCGTTTGCTGCCTGCACTGTCAGACAAGTGGGCTTTCTGAGCCCCTCCGCTTTTTAAAGATGTCCCACGGAGCCGACGTCTGTGTTGAATGGGTAGACCTGTGGGGCCCTGGCACTCTGGGCCACGTTCATGGTCAGGCGGAGTTGACCTGCTGCAGGGCTCGTGAATCTGCAAGGGTTGGTACTGACAGTTGCTGGAAATTATTTCCCGAATGCCCTCACGCTGGCCTTCTAAGGATGGCCATGACTGAATTGGATTAAGGTTCATACTTTTGGCCAGACTGGTTTTTCCTGCCTTAGGAAATAAATTTGAATCTCTATCATACAACAGGATAAAAACAGAACACCTCCTGAACCTGGAAAGGGCTGCTACGTTTTCTAGGCTGAATGTATCAGGACGCCCCCTCTTCTCTCCACGGAAGGACGACTTGCTCACCCCACCCCGTTCTGCCTGTTGCTCTGGGATTTCCGACTGATTCTGGTGCTCGCCAGCTTTTCCGTGGGTGCATTGCTTTACCTGCCTGGGCTTTTGGGGTGCGGAGGCCCCTCCCGCCCTCCTCTGTACATGGTTATCTCAGCAGTCTGCCGCCCCGAGCTGGGCTGAGATAGGACACCCCAGACCCTGGGCACGGCCTGACAAGACACTGCTACTTCAGCGTCAGCTGGACGTGCACAGATTCTCCCAGAGGTCTCTGGGACAGACACAGCTCCTGGGCACACGCAGGACGCCCCTTCCCGCGTGTTTGTTTCTGCTTGGTCCCCGTCCTGGGCCAGTGCTCGGGGAAACTGACAGCCCACCTCCGCAGCCCAGCGTCTTTCCTCCCCGCTTTCTGCCCCCACCTTCCCCAGGACCCTACGCCCACTTTCAGCCCACCCTGGGGACTCCTTAGGAAGGGCCAGGCCTGGCTGTGCTGACCAGTGGTCACCTCTCTCCCTGAACATGGATGATGGATGAGACACTCATCCCCCCGGTTAGCCACTGGCAGGACCCGTCTACCGTCAACGGCCCCTAGAAGGAGATACTCCCAATCCCGTTACAGTCACGGAGAAAAAGGAGATACCATGGCCAGACTGTGCACCGTTCCACGAGCGTCCCCCTGGCTCGGAAGCTGGGACCCCACTGCCTTTGCCTCCTTCAGCCTCTCCAGCCCTGGGTCTGCTCCTCCTCCTCCAGGGGACATGGATTGCCTCCTGGTGCAGGCCTGGCCCGGGGACACCGGCAGCACCGACCCTGCCCCAGAGATGGACTTGTGCACGCGGCACCGCGGTGCCAAGTTAGAGGCACCCCACGGGGCTGAGGGCGGGGGCCAGGGGCCAGCAGAGTAACAAAGCGGCTGCACAGAAGACGAGGTCATGGTGAGTCAGGGCTGCCATGTCCTGGGGGCTCCACTTGCTCATTCCTCACAACAGGCAGAGAAGACAATGACTGCGATTATGGCCGTTTCACAGATGGGGCGTGTGAGGCACAGAGGGGTTAGGGAACTTGCCTCAGGTCACACAGCGGAGAGGAGGAACCTGAGATCTGGGGTCTGAACCGGTACTGTGGGGCTTTAACCACTGCATGGGGTTCCCACAGCACAGACTATGGATGTCTGACATCCCGGCTATATTTTAAGTTCCCTAAGGGCAGGGGCGCCATGTCCCCCCCCGCCAACACACACAGGATGTCTCAGCATGGAGGCGGCAGTGAATAAATCCTGATTGTGTTCCCCTCTCCCTCTCCCAGCATGGAGGGGCCAGAGGCAGCCTAGGAGGGATCCTTAAAATCTGATGGGTCTCCCATAACCCCCTCCAGTTCTGAAGCTTCCCCCAAATGACAGCCCCAGCTGCCTTCACCAAACTCCCCCGTGTTTATAGACTTGTTTCCTCATTGTCACCCCCACATACTGCAGACCCCCTGGGATGACAGGTCAGCCTGTCTGACGTCCTCTGGGACCCGGGGCCAGCCGGGGGCCTGGTCGGCCTGAGCCATGGTGGGTACTTGATAAATGAACAACTGAATGCCTCCGACTCTGCCTCACGGACGATTCCAACAGTGCTTTTTTAGGATACGCGCTCCCACGGTCTAACCCAGAGAGCATGGCTTTTTAGTGTTTGGAATCTATCAGGAGGGGGTTTAAACCCACTGCCAAATGACCACAGGCTAAAACCGCCCTGAGGCTTTGCCCGAAGTCACGGGAGATACAAGCTGGGGGAGAGGCCGCGGGTGAGGACCCTGTGTGAGGGCGGGAGTCGGGCCCTGGGGGAGCCCTGTGAGGGTCAAAACAGACTTATCGACCATTTAGTCTCGTTACATTGTAAGAAAACAGGCGTCGTGTCCCAAGGTCGTAAGTTTTCTCAAATGTTTCCAGTGGTTTGTAAAACCAAAGCGTGCAGGAGCCCTCCGGGCCTTGCCGGGGCTTGCTGGGGTGACGGAGGTCCAGGAAGGCAGTGTGTGTGTGGGGGGGGGCTGTTCCAGACCTCATGGAAACCGGCTCATTACAGCACCGCGGGCTGCAGGTGGCTTCCCTTTCCAGAGCGAAGACTGGTCAGTTGGTGTCTGTGACGATCTCCAAAGACAGGTCGGTCCCACCTGGCATTTTTAGCTTTAACGGAAACTTCTAGGGCTGCACATGTGAATGCCCATGACCAGTCTTCCCCTGCTCTTCCATAGGTGGGGGGTGTGTGGGGGGGGGGCACGTGTGCACACACAGGCACACACACGTCAACTGGGGCACACAAGACCCCACAGGTCACCCTGCACAGTACATCTGGTTTTGGCTGCACGCCCCAGGAAAAACTTCAAGAAGTTGCGCTTTGATCACTTCCCATTGCTGCGTCTCCAGTTTCAGCCCCAGGAGAGTCAAGTGGCAGACATCAGCCCCGAAGGGCAGAACCCCTGCAAGGACACTTGGCAGGGGTCTGAGCTGTCTGGGCGATGGAGAGTAATTTCATTACACTCGTGCCCCCTTATCTGCAGGGGGTACTGTCCCATCCCCCCACGGGCTGCCTGAAACCGCTGGTGGTACCAAACCCGATACACAGGGTGGGCAAAGGTAGGTGTACAGTTGTGAGTACGCAAAGGACAGTTTATTCTTGTATTATTATCGATTAATTATTGTGTTACTTTCCATATGAACAACTGTCAGCCTACTTTTGTCCCTTCCTGTATACTGTTTTTTTCTATATGTACGCACCTCTAATAAAGTTTAATTTATAAATCAGGCATGGTAAGAGAGTAACAATAATTAATAATAGAATAATTATAACAATATACTGTGACAAAAATGACATGAATGGCACTGGGACCATTATTAAGTAAAATAAAGGTCACTTGGACACAAGCACTATGATACCCCAACAATCGATCTGATCACTCAGACGGCTTCTAAGGGACTGACAGGCGGTGACCAGATACAGCCTGGGTCCTAGGCGGGGTGGAGGGGCACAGCAGGAGAGTTCATGAAATTTAAAACGTAAGAATTGTTTATTTCTGGAATTTTCCATTTAATATCTTCAGACCTCGGTTGACCGCAGGTAACTGAAACCTCATTCCGGAGGCTTATTTATGGGCTGGCAGGTGACAGCAGCAGCTACAGCGCAGCCTCGGGGACCCTTTTGTCTTCTAGGTACCAGCTCTCAGAGCAGAAGGACTTGTCATGTGCTTCTGGAGTCCTCGGTGAAGTGTGGCCTCTGGCATTTTCCAGTTCAAGGGGCCTATATAACAGGAAGGCAAATCTTCCATTTGTAGGAGACGCACCCAGAGTCAGAGATGACCTAGGTCAGAATCTGCGCAGCAGCAGAAAAGCAAGGGAGGGAGGGGTCCGCAGAGGCCGGGGACGCGGCCATCCCCTCCATCTAATCCCTTTTCTTGGGGTCTCCTGGCTAACAGGTTACGGGGGTGGTCGGTGAACCATGGCCTTTGAGTCCCACAGACGTGGGTGGGAAGCCCTGCTCTGCCTCTTCCGAGTGTGTGACCTTTGGCAAATTCCCCACCTTGGCTCTGTGCAGAGAACGCGGTTGGCCTCAGCGGTGGCGGTCACTGTGAATGGGACGGACAGCAGGAAAGCACCCGGAACAGCCTCGTATGGGTGGGAGGTACCGGTTCCTGTGAGATCTCTTTGCCCACGGTGTCCACCCGAAAGAACACCCCAGGAAACGAAACTGCACCCGCATTGACTAACACTGATTGTGTCCAAGTACCATTGTCCTGGTTGGTGTTCAGTTGAAGAGGCTCCTAAAGGGAATGCTTTTGTGATGATTAAGTTAATTATCCCCAAGACATCACGGACAGGCGTTTGGGGAGGTCGCCGTCCAAGGGAATCTGAGGTAGACAGATCTCTCTGAAAGCAAGAATATTCAGGAAGATTCCTCGGTCGCGGATTGGTCTGGAAAATGAGTGTTTTTCCACATGAGGTCTGCAAACAGGGACTTTGTCTTTCTAACGATCGTCATTGACGAGGCTGAGGCAGAGGTCACGGGGCGCTGCCACATCAGCTCCCTGAACTCACAGCTGGGTCCCTCGGCTCCGTGGAGCTGGGCTCTGCGGGGACCCCAGACTCACACACTCTGCCGTTCTCCCCCTGCCCAGCCAGCTCACACATCTGCAAGGTCAGACTCTGCAGCCTGTCTGTCCCACTGCCCGGTACTGGTTACCCCTCTGGACACGCCCCTCAGCAGGTTAACGCAGCCTGGGTTGGGGGGTGGGTGCCAAAGAGAAGGCCTGGGAGAGGCGGTCGGGTGGAGTGGGAAACAGTCATTCTCTTTCCAGTTCAGAGTGCAGGAAACCTGACATTATTGCTGCTTAATTTTTTCTAAAACTTATTTGGTTTTCGTGTTTGAGTCCATATTCACAGGACTGAAGGGACAAAATGTGTTTAGTCTGGTTTAAAACCTAGTCTCACCCAGAAGCCACTGATTCGCAAACGATCTGTGTGGGAAGGGAACCCCTCCCCCTTTTAAATCTCCAGGGGGTTGCAGATACTTTCATAAAATCTAACAGAAATGAATTACTAGAAAATAAAATTTTGAAAGATATCAGCCAGTTTTTTAATGATTGGTTTCCATCAGCGTCCTGTTATTCTGTCAAACGGCGACCAGAGCTCCTGAACGTCTTCCCTCAGGGTTTGTACTTGTACCTCCCGGGCTGGTGACACACGGTTTTAGGATCCGCCCTGGCCCTCAAAACCCCCCCAGAGTGGCTCTGATGTAAATAGTCTCCAAGGTTTGTCGTGACCCCTCTGGTTCCATCCTCACCTCATTGTCCCCTCCAAGGTGGTGTCAGGGCCAAAGGAAGGGGGCGGGGCTTCAGTGCTGGGGTCACAGGGGAAGTGACCTGGTGCTAAAATAGGCCTGGGGGGGGATGGGTGAAGGTGGAAGAAGGTATAGGGGTACATATGGTGATGGAAAAAAATAAATAAAAATAAAAAACCGAAAGAGGTCTGTGGGCGGGGCTGGTCAGCAGTGTGGAGTTGGGCAGCTGGTGCTCATGGCTGATGAAACCGAGGGCTGTTCCTTCTTGACCAGCCAGGACCAGGAGGCCCTGTCCCATGGCACAGGTGTGGCAGGGGACAGTCTGGGGTGCTGCCATGGTCTCCATCTACCTCTGGACATCCTCTGGTGCAGGTCACTTGGCACCACCTTAGTGGGCCACTTGGCAGACCCTCCGCCATTCAGCTTAGTGACCTAGCAGCCTCTGTCCAGTGTCACTAGACTCTTGGTTTCTCAGGGGCCCTCTGTGTTGGGAAGGGCCCACACAACAGAGTGCTGTCCCCAAACAGAGAGCATGACATGAACCCTCTGCCTTCTGTATGCCCTTCAGCTCAGCGGAAGCACGTCCCTCTCGCTGGGTCCCTTCTGGGAGAGGAGGCTGGGGACCTGCGCACCTCACCACTAACTCCTCCTCCTGCCGGCCACCTGTGTCCCACAACCCTCCAGGGCCGGAAGGACCAGTGCCGCTCCCTCCTTCCTTCTGAGTATGAACCTCTAGGGCAGTGGTTCTCTACCTTCCTAACGCCGCGACCCTTTAATACAGTTCCTCGTGTTGTGGGGACCCCCAACCATAACATTATTTTCATTGCTACTTCGTAACTGTAATTTTGCTACTGTTAGGAATCGTAATGTAAGTATCTGATATGCAGGATGTATTTTCATTGCTACACATGGAACATAACTAAAGCATAGTGATTAATCACAGAAACAATATGTAATTATATATGTGCTTTCTGATGGTCTTAGGTGACCCCTGTGAAAGGGTCGTTTGACCCCCAAAGGGGTCGCGACCCACAGGTTGAGACCCGCTGCTCTACAGTTTAGTTCTCCACACCTGGCTCTCGATACACCCATGGATAGAAAAGCATTGAGGGAATCCTGTTAAAAACGCCTGGCTTTTAAGTTTATTGTTGTGTTGCAAAATCTTATTTTGGATGCCAGAAGCAAAATAGTATTGTTTCCATTTTCTTTGCATTCATTCCTTGATACTTACGTGTCCTGATGCATGAAAATGCAGTGAAGAATGTCATTATCATGATTATCATCGTCATTATCATCTATGAGAGGTGACCTGCCATCTGGCTAAGGTATTCATTAGGGTGATTTCTCTGATTAGCCCACCCGCATGCATTTCCACGAAGGGAAACAGAAACTAAAGGGACAGGATTAGGGTGGGTAAAGTTTGGTGGGGGTGGGACATCTGGAGCCATGGGGCTTCCCGTGGGGCCTGCACCCTGGGGCCCTTTGAGCAGACAGGAAGTGGGCTGCAACAAAGAGGTGGGGTCCAGAGGAAGTAGAAAAAGCCCACAGGTAAATGCCACCCACTTCGTAATTCTGCTCCACTCCGTCCTTCAGCTAAATACTAAGCTGTTCCTCCTTTCTGGCTGGAAGAGCATGACAGTGCTTCTTCTGGAACATTCCTGAGAAAAAGGACCCACCTCCCTCCCTAATGGGAAGCCACGCCTGTGCTCCACGGTGGATGCTTCCAACCCGCACGGCACCTCGCGTGTCTGACTTACTCGTCAGTTTTGCTTTCAAAAAGCATTTTCCGTGACCTCTAAGGAAATACTTTCCCTCTAATCTCTAATATAGTCAAACGACCCGCTACCCATTCTGTGCTCTTTTTGCTTCCACGAACTACCTCGGGGCCCTTCCTGGCTCGGGAATGGGCAGCGGTCGCGTGCGTGGGAGGCAGACCTGGCTTGTTCCCGGCACAGCGTCTGTTTGTCACGCCCTGGAGTTCTGTGGTGAGCGCACCGGCCTGGGAATTCTAATAACGCTGGCTTCATGGGTAATTTGGGGTAAGTTATTTATTCTGTTCTTCATTGAGCTCCTCCGCAAAGTGAGGCAAATAATAACACAGCATAACCTTGCAGCCATAACAAGATGATAGAAATGAACGCAGTCACCTTCAACTCACCATGAACTTGGGGGCCGCACAAGTGCAGAATGAAATGTTATCATTCTTCAGGGGGGTCGCCGTTCATGAACAGCTCTGTGTTTTCCTCACGTTTTCTTTTTTAAATAAAAGAAGTAATAAACAAAAACAAAAAATAAAGGGATAGCAGCCTGGGATACATGGATTACATTCTCTGCTTCTTATTAGAATAAGGAACGTGTCATATTGCTTTGAAAAGCTAATCACAGAGGACTTGGAAGGGTTTCTTCTAGGTTGTAGGTACGATAGGAAAAATATTGCGGCCAGAGTATCTCCATACATTCTTTGGGTTTTAAGTCCTAAATCGCTACATAAAATGCACGGTCTGGTTTAGGCTACCCAACTAGACATGTTGGCCTGGTTTCCTTTCTCCAGAGCTCTCTCCTAATAACCAAACATTAAAAAGCAAGGCTTTTTTCAAAGTTGCCAGTCAATGTGCTGTAAACATGGGTCTGAGGTTAGAATATTGAATTCCACGAATATCAACAATCTGTCTTACCCCATTAATCAGAGGTTTACAGTCTCCGCAGTCTTAGGGGCCGCACGGCCGTCACTGACGATTCGCTGTCAAAGAGAGATGTAATCATCTAGACATGTGCTTGAAGAGGAATTTTTCCCCTTGTTGATTTTATGTAGGAAATGATTATTAGAAAATGTTGGCTCACACGGTGGCTTACAGGTTTGGGGAGGAGGCCTGCGGTTGGGGGGCGGGGCAGGGACATGGGTGATACACAGAGCCCTTTGACGGGGCTCTGCAGACCCAGAGAGGGCCAGCAATTTGTTGGGCTGGGTCTCCCTCCCCATGGTCTCCTCTGGGACCTATTCCAGAGAAGTGAAATGAATAATCCTCCAGTTCACCGCCTCTTCCCCAGGCGCTGTTACATAGTATCGGAATTATGTTATCAACAGACAGGCCTTGCTTCAGTTCTGGTTCCCCAGACTCTAAGGAAACATTCTCCATCCCTGGTGGGAAAGGACATCTGACGACCTACAAGCCCATGTTTCTTAAGTCGGGCCTCCCTGCTCCCTGGACGGCTCCACCTGGTTCCATGGAGTCCTTGGAAGTCCCAACGATGAGACAGGTTGGGAACATGTCACGTGAGAGCTCAGCCTGACACTGAAGGTGTGTCAAGCCAGTGTCCAAGCCCCCTCATGCTGGCATGATCTACCTTCTTGTCCTCACATTGCATGGATGTTCCATTACACACTCCATGGTATGTGTGCAGTGGGCGCCTCTTCTCTACGTTAGGTGCGATTGCTGTGTGCTGGACTTGGGCGCACACACAAGGGTGGCGGGCACCGGAGGACTCCCGGCTGTGTCTAAGCCAAGCCAAGCTAGAAACCAAGGGCACGATTTTAAGCAGTTTGGGTAGAAGACACTAGCACTTCTGATCTGAGTCCTTAAGAATACAGAACTACCAGAAAAACTCACTACCAGCGAGTTTCCAACACCCCTCACACACACACACACACACACACAGACACACACTTCCTTGGCCATCACTGAGAGGAGATGCTGGAGTTGAGTCATTTTAGTTAAGTCCTTCAAAAAGAAAAAAAAAAAAAAAAGACAAAATCCCCAAGTTACTTCCAGGGAGTTTTATTGAAGACCTTAGGTGCCCTGTGCTGCTGTGATAGGCAAAGTGATTTCCCACGAAAGAGGTCCACATGCTAATCTCCAGAACGTGTAACTGTGTTACATGCACTCTTCCATGGCGAGGGCCAGCTGAGGCTGCAGAGGGAATTAAGTTTGCTAAGCAGCTGACCTTCCATAAGATTATCCTGGATGATCTGGGTGGGTCCTTAAATGTGGAAGACAGAGGCAAAGAGTCCGTGCCAGAGTGATGCAATGGGAGAAAGACTGGACCAGCTGTTCCTGGCTTGGATGACGGAAGAAGAGGCCACAAGCCAAGGAAAGCAGACAGCTTCTCGAAGCTGGAAACAGCAAGGAAATGGATTCTCCCCTAGAGCCCACAGAAGGGAATGCACCCTGCCAGCGCATGGATTTTAGGCCAGCGTGAACCATTTCTGACCTCCAGAACTGCACTGGTAAATGTGTGCTGCTTGAAGCCCCTCTGTTTATAATTTGTTACAGCAGCAGTAGAAAATTAATATGGTTGCCTTCGTGGTTTCCTCTGATTGAGTCAAGTTATGAAATAATTCTCATGTTGCTCTTTCCCTCTGAATCTTGGCAAGTTAGGTGGGAACAGAAGTGGGCCACACCCAGCAGGGGCACAAAAGCAGGCACGGGAAGGACTGGAGACAACAGGTAGATGCCTTCCTCTTCCTGTGGCTTGTGGGGACAAGCATGAAGTCACCACGCTCTCTCCCTGGTTCATTGGAAAGATGGCCATCTTCAACACCAGAGCCATTGGGTCTTCAGAAGCAACCCCGAAATCTTCTTAGAGTACAGTTGACCCTTGAACAACACATGCTCAGGGGCGCCAACCCCCTGTGCAGTCAAAAATTTGCCTGTAATTTTGGACGCCCTCGAAACTTAACTACTAACAGCCTCCTGCTGACCAGAAGGCTTGTGATAACATAAACAGTCGGCTAGCACATAGTTTGTGTGTTCTGTGTATTATATACTACCATATTCTTACAATAAAATAAGCTAGAGAAAAGAAAATGGTCCTAGGAAACTCATAAGGAGAATAAAATACATTTACGGCACTTATAGAAAAAATCTGCATCTAGGTGGACCCATGCCATTCAGTCCCACGCGGGTCAAGGGTCATTGTACTATGGTTTTCATTTTTGCCAGCGCCACTTCAAAAAGCAAAATTTTATCCTAGCCCGAGGACATTTTTCATGGCTTTTTAGAGAGAGAGGAAAGGGGCGAGAGAGAGAAAGAGATAAACGTTGATGTGAAGGAGAAACATCCATTGATTACCTTCTTGTACGTGCCCTGACCAGGGATCGAACTTGCATCCTGGGTATGTGCCCTCAGCAGGAATTGAACCTGCAGCCTTTTGGTTTACTGGACGACCCTCCAACCAACTGAGCCACACCAGCCAGAGCTGCCTCTTTTTAAAAATAATAATAATAATAATTCTTTTAATAGGTAGCCCGGCCTTGTTGGAAAGAGCCATAAAGTCTCAGTCTGCCTCCTTTCCTGCCAGTGTCCTGCTAAGTCAGCGAGCTCTGGGGGTGACCAAGCAGCCTCGCTATTTTGCCGATTTCAGCAGTGTGAATGCGCCCACCACGGCTGATGTCCAGCTACCAACTCAATGTCGCTGAATGCAAAGCTGGGAAGAGATCCCACAATCCAGATCGGGCAGGCTCCAGCACACCCCAAAGACTGTCTGAGCCCTCCCACCTCAAGGGCTGTTGAAGGAGGCGCAGCCTGCTGGGAGCGCTTTGGCCCCTAATGAGCAGTGCCGTGGAGTCTGTGAGCGTAGTCACGCTCTGCTGGACCGCCGGTCCCCCGTCGACAGCTGCAGAGGACCAATGGGAAGACAGTCACAGCAGCCGTGAGCTGACGGAAGACCCTGGTCACCCGTGGGAAAGACCGGTCGCAACTCCAGAGTGTGCTTTCTCTGATTCATTTTTCCTTTCTTACAGTTATTTTTCAGGCTAGCTTGATTCCAAAAGGGTATTTGAAAAGCCCCGAAAGCTGAACCCACCAGTCTTTGGGAAATTATGAAGAGAGCTTTGGCCATGAAAGCATGTCTCACTTCCTATCATCACACCTAAGCAAACGAGTAAGTGTCACTCCCACCTCTAGCGGCTCCAGGATCGGTTAGGAATTTGATATGAAAGTAAACCAGTTTGTGGGAGGAAGTCTAACACACACGTAGGAGACGTCACACGTGCGTTACGGCTGGTGACTTGCAATCAGATGTATGGAAGGGTGACAGTACCTGCCTCACGGGATTGTTAGAAGGAGGAAGGGGGTTAGTATTTGTCACTGAGGTCACAGTGGGTACTTTAGAATTCTTTGTCAAACATAAACAAATAAACATGGCTTTTTAAAATTGAGGACTTAAGAGCTCTTTGACCTGAGAGAAATAGTCAAATATGCTATAAATGCAAATCATGGCATACCCAAATAATTTCTCTCTTGTGTTTTTTTTTTTTTTTTTTGATGGGGGAGGTGCTTGCTGGCTCATTTCCTTATGTTTTTTACGGAAGCTTATTTTATTTTATTTTAATGGAACTGGACACCCGCAGTGACTCTGTCCTCTGACTTGGGCTCCAGGGGCCACATGGCCACGGCAGCCCGTCCACACAGCCTCTCGCTGTCATGGTTTGTGACCTACGTCAGGCTCCCTCGGCATGACTGGCATGGCCTTGGCTGCAACCCCCCCAAACGTGGGCACTGGTGGCCTTCCACACACACGACTGTGCAACACAGACCTGAATGAGGCGGCCCATTCGCCCTGGGGTCCTCATTTCCCTCCAAATTAATAGCAAAGGCCAGGGGATGGTCAGGCCTCTGCAGGCCCTGCGCTTTGGGCTCAGGATTATGCATCAGGGGCCTCACGTGGACGGGCCAGGGCCCAGAGGCTGGAAGACATCTGTCTGGCGGCAGGAAGGAGGAGGCACTTGCAGGCACAGGGCTGACTACGAACTCCTAAGCTCCCGGGAGTGGGAAGATTGGGGTGAAAAGAAAAGGCGAACATTCGAGATGCCGGAGCTATATTTTCCAGGGCATATCTGCATCCCACTAGGAACTGACCTGAAGCCCTGGATTTCGTCAACCATGTCATACCCCACAGTCAGCTGGGAAAGAGCCCAACGTCCCTGCTCACCAACATCGGGGAGGCTGCCCGGCCTCCAGACGGAGCTCAGAGGGCCAGCGTCGCGTGGACGCACTCGTGAGAAGCCCTGGCCTAGAAATTGAATCCAGTTTCTTTTTCCTGTGTTTGTTTTGCAATCCACCCTTGGAAGGGCATGCTGGCGTAGGAGAGCAATAATTCTGCACGGCACATCGCTTCAATTAAGAGGCAGAGACACCCAGAGGGGCCGGGAGCTGCAGGAGGAGCCAACCGCAGATTAATGGGTGCTCAGGAATGCTGCGCTCGACGCCGGGAATTGCTGATTTATGTCTGTTCACATATTCCAAAGCATTTAACTCACAGCCTCCCCTAATCGTAGCATGATTACATGACCACTTCCACTGGGGTGGGGGGTAAGAGGGTCTGTTTAGTTAGTTGAGTTTTGGTAACTTAGCTCAGCGATTTTCAACTGGTGTGCCGCAAGAATTTTCAAAACACGCAGTGCCTGACTATTCAGCCGGGGGCACTGGCCTCTTTGCCCTGAGATTGTCAAATAAAAAAATGGCGACAACCAACACAATAGCCATCTGGTGTGAACGAATCAAAATGATACCTATTTTTTTGTCAGATCAGCAAAAAATAGATATATTTTTCATGTGCCACAGAATTTTAGTGATTAGTTCCCAGGTGCCATGAGATGACAAAGGCCGGAAGTTGCTGACTCGGCTCTTTGTGACAATGCTGGGAGTTCAAATGTCCTTGTGAACCGAGAGCAGCTTCCATCCCGGGCCTTCCTCTCTCGTCCCACCCGGGGCCTCCCTGACACTTCTGCCCACGCAAAACCTTTTCCCCCTCTGAGTCCGGCGCTGCCCAGGCTTCACGTCCCTCCCTGGCAGCTCTGTCTTCCTCAGGGCGGGCTGAGCCAAGTCAGCTCAGCTGCTCGGTTCCTGGAAGGAGGAAGGAGGGGATCAGTGTGTTCCCCGGGATCAGCCGAAGTCTTTTTTTTTTTTTTCATTCGGTGGCCGCAGTCAGAGGCCATTTCCTTAGCCCCGCGTATGTCACAGCTCAATGCGGAGCAAGAGAGAGTCAGGAGAAAGAGGCATTTCCCCTTCCCACGTGAGTTCTCGGCCCGGCCGCGGAGATGGATGAGAAGACCCAGAATGACGAGGGCGTGGGTGACCCCGAGGAGAGGCGGCTGGGCGGAGCGGGCGGCCGGGGGCGAAACCAGACACGACGCGGGCCACGGAGGAGCACGTTCCTAGTTTAGAAATGCTCATCCACGTGCACAGCCACGCAGGCCATCGCTGCATCCCGGTAGCAGGTCGGTAACTTATTTTAAGTTGCAACAGCAACAGAAAACAGGCCGCCCTGAATGACAGCATACCGTCAGCCGTCATTGAATCGGGATGGCCCTTGTACTGCATTCTCGTCTGAGCGTTTGACATTTTTCATACGACGAAGTAAACAAAGGAGATGGTGGGAGACCACATATTTTTGTTTATTTAATTTTTTTCCTTTATTTTAGAGAGAGGGAAAGCGAGGAGGAAGAGAGGGAGAGAAACATCAATGCGAGAGAGGTGCATCCATTGGCTCTCTTCTGGACACACCCCGACCGGGGACCAAACCCACCACGGAGGTTGGTGCCCCGACTGGGAATTGCACCTCTGACCTTTCGGTCTGCAGGACAACGCCCTCCCCACTGAGTCACACGGGCGGGGCCGAGACAAAATATTTTTTAAATGAAACCTTCTAGAGAGTACACCTACTTTCTACCAAATATTTTGAGGGCTCCGTGTAGGAAGCTGCACATTCTCAGGGGTGTCGTGAAAATGATGATATTACCGGCCCACTTTAGCAACACTGCAAGGGGGAAACTAAGCCATTCGGGGAACAGAAACACCCCGCCTGCGCCCGGTAAGGCAATAGAAGCGATTATGCCGGGGTGGTTAAAGTTGTGCAAGGCAGAACCATGAAAGTGTCTGAAAATCTCCTAAACCTCTGGCAATGCAGAGCTTATTCAAGGGAATTTGAGGGTTTTCCCGCTGTTGGCTCTCCATTCTGTCATCTGTCCACGACATGGTCAACCGTGTCCAGAGAGGCTTCAAAGAGCCCAAGCAAGTGCCCTTCAGCGTTCAGAGACAAGCAGCCTTCCCTCTCACTCCGCCGCTAGGGTGGCGGACCCCGGGGTGCATGCAGCGCGGGCTGTGGGTTTGGAAGCTTTCCAGAGGTCGGCGGGGGAGATGCCTGTGAAGGAGTGAACTTCACACCCAGGTGCGGCTGGAAGGATGGAGGTGCCTGGCCGGGATGCCGTCCGGAGCCGCGGGGCTGTTACCTCCAGGTGCCCTGATGGATGGCCCGGGACCCTGCCAAATTCCGCTCCCCAGACTGGAAATTCCAGGACCGTGCTGGTACCGCCGAGTGACATTTTCTTGGAATGCCACCAGGCGTTATTAAGTACTCTCCCCCCACCTACGTGTCTACGGTATGAAGGGTGAAGTTCAACGTATAGAAAACTCAGGTGATCATAAAAACATCAGTGCGGATTTCACGGGGAAGCATCTGCCAAGGGCAGCGTCTGACGGGACGTCTCACGCCCTGGTCTTGAGGGGTCCCTCCTCCGTCAGTGAAATCAGATCCAGCCCCCGCCTTGCCCACGTGCCTGCTCTGTAGCACAACGGGCTTTGTTTTACGAGCCTCTTTATGACGCTGTAATCTGCAGCAGACAGGGGAGCCTTCTGCCGTTCTGATGCCGCCATTCCCGGGGCTCGTTAGCCAGGCTTTTACTGAGCGCGGTTGGCTTGTGCTGTTTTGTTTGGGGGCCGCTCTACAGTTCCAGCCCTGGTATCACCCACATTTGTGCATAGGGCCTGCGTGGGTCGTGTGTGTGTGAACTGGGGGTGCCCCTCAAACTGCAGGGAGCACCCCAAGGGGGCACTGTGCACCCTTCAAACTCAGCTGGATGTGGCCCATCGTCCACAGCGCTGTGGGCGACCTGCCCTCTGTGGAGACGGGGCGTGGAGCTGTTTCTCCAGCCACAGAGCTCCACACCCCTCACCCTGGTCGCCATGGTGACCAGAGATTGGGGAGAACTTGGTCTTCTCAGCACCTCACAGAGCTGACACCAAAGATTTATCACCACCCCTCCAACACTACACAGCAATAAATGAAAGCTGGCATCGTTTCTTATCAGCCTATGAAATTGCAAGGCTGGTTTCATTCTTTTTCTATCCCTAGCAAGTATAAGGCGTTGTGATTTTTTTTTTTTTTTTAACAGATGCTTTGAAAGAAACTGGTCAAACCTGTGGGCTCCAAAGGCAGGAACTTTGACTCAAATCTGGACTTGGCGAACAACTGAACCTTAGCCTCAGTTTCCTCACTTGTGAAACAGGTTTAATGATGATTCTGATTTCATAGGCTCTTTGAGAGGAACGGATGAAGGGATGCACACAAACTGCTGAGCTTGGCCCTTGGGGCGCCATCTCCCGGGGCTCCCTGATCGACAGCCACTATCATTTCCGAGCTTGCTCCTCCCTGCTCCACGCCCGACCTGGGGACGTGACTTACGAACAGACAGCTGGAGAGTGTTTCAAAACCATGTCTACTGCGCACACGGAGGGAATACACTGTAAGAATTGTAGGATATTAACACGCAGTTACGACAGTTCCAAAGGTACATAGATAAAGGGGTGAAGTATAAATAGCTGCCAAGTCTTGGGGCCCAGCTAAGTTGGGCTGTTATTTAAGCACGAGGTTTTGACATTCTGCAACTGACATGACGAACTTGCATTATGAACTTGCCTCTGTGCAAATCACCCAGAGCAGCTAACCCGTTAGAAGCAAAGGCACGTCAGTAGGTGGTTAAAACAATAGCACCTAAGTGTTTAAACTTACTTACTATCCACTTAGCCTTAAATTATTTATTTTAGGTCAAGAAAACCCTAAGGGTCACCACCACTACCAACAAAAAAATCACTAGAATTACACGCATTTAGCAAGGTCATAATATACAAAGTCAGTATAAAAATGTTGTATTTCTATACATCTGCCAAAAATGCTTAAAAGTGAAAATTTAAGAAAAGGTACCATTTATAATATCACTGAAAACTTTAAGACCTAGGAATAAGTCTACTGGAAGTTGTATGAAACCTCTACATAAAAACATCAAAACATTTCTGAGAAAAAAAGCGAAAGGGACCTAAATAAATGGAATGTCCCCATGTTCGTCACCTGGAAGATTTGATATCATTAAGATGTCTGTTTTCCCCTAAGCTTACGTACCGGTTCAACACCATCTCTAGAAAACTTCCAGCAGACCTTTTTTGAAGAAGTAAACGAGCTGAGTCCCAAAGAATCTACAATATTCAAAATGATTTTGATAAAGAAATATAAACTTGGGAAACTTAGACTACTTGATTTCAAGCTAGAGCATAAAGTGACAGTAGATAAGACAGAGTATTGGCATAAAGACACAAATCAACTGAAAAAAAAAACAGATCAATAGACTGACACATAGAGAGTTGATTGATTTTCCACAAAGATGCCAAAGTAATTCAATGGAGAAAGAAAAAAAAATCTCTGTAATAAATATTGCTAGAAAGAAATATGCCATATTTACGCAACGGAATACTATACAACAATGAAAAAGAACGAACTACTGAAACACTCCACAACATATTCTCAAACTCAGTATGTCAAGCAAAAGAAGCCAAACTCAAAAGAATCCATACACTTTGACTCCATCCATAAGAAATCCAAATAAAGGCAAAACTAACCTATATGTACACATCTGTACGTAAGTCAGAAAGTGATGGGAGAGAGGAGGTTGATTGGAGAGAGTCTGAGGGAAATTTCTGGTGTGATTAAAAAAAAAAAAGTTCCATATCTTCTTTTGAATGATGATTACCAAAGTATATACAATTCTCAAAGCTTGTTGAATCAAACACCTAATGTCTGTACATCTTATTTAGGTTAATTATACCTCAATACATTGCAGCCCTATGTAAGTCTTTGGAATTCTTTTCACGTGAAATTGTTTTGAGTAATGAAAACACCATGAAATACCTCACGCTCTTTGTGGTGGAATAGTTTCTAACGCAGAGAAACGAGCTCTTCCACTTAAGCTACGTGATGAGGACTTGATGGACTCTTTCATGTTCTGTTAAATTTCAGAAGGCACAGAGAATGAGTCTTTCAAGCTAGTTCCCGACGCTCTGCTTCCTTCTCCTGTATCCCCTCCCCGACCCCTTCACCTTTAGTTGTCGGTAGAGACAGTTTTCAGAAATAAAGTCATATTTAGCCAGAAAACTCAAACTGGAAAGCAGACATCCCCTGCCTCTTCCTAAGGATATGCATGAGTAGAGGAGGTCATCATGTTATCGTATAGAATTCTGTATGCCATGTTTCTTTTTATAGAAGTTTCCACTTTTGCAATGAATCCGCATTACTAATGCTGGGAGATGGTCATCTCATGTGCTATCGGGCAACCTACAGGTGCCCTCTGTTCTCTCCTGACTTCTCCCTTGGGTCTATCAACTCTAATTGACCCTGAGACTTAGTGCTGTCAGACTGTGATCATCAGCCAAGAATAACTGATCACATGAGTATTAACTGATCATGATGCGTATTAATATTTATCGCCACAACTGCCCTCTGAGGCAGGACTCTCATTATCCCCATTTTACAGATGAGGAAACTGAGATACAGGAAAGTTACAGAACTTATGTCGAGTAAGTAACAGAGCTCGGTCTGAATCCGGCTGGTTTGTCCCTAGAATCTATGTCCTCGGCCACCACCTCATGCAACCTCACTAACGTTTTTGCCAAAGCGAGCAAATGAAACCTTAGCAGGTAGTGCTGCTGCATATGGCACCTGGTCGTGGAGGTGGTCTGGGGGCGGGAACACTGATCACAGGAAGCACGGCCACTTTATGGGCGTAGACAGACTCTCCTACACACATTTCTCCTGATTTCATAGATGTTTATGGTCTCGAAATTGATAATACTGCAGCTGTTGATAAAGTGCCTCTAGGTTTATACCTGCGCTCACTGACTCCCTAGGAGAAGGCGCCCTCTTGCTCTTGGAGCCTGAAGAACATCACCCAGCCGCCTGGTGAGGTGAGCTCCTAGACCCTGAGAACCGGCCTCCCTGGGATTCCTTAGTGGAGAGAGGAGGGACATTTCTGTGGTGGATCCCCGGGTACCCCGCAGAGTCCAGAAACACACTGAAGTCCATCTTCCCTTTGGAAACTGATCTTGACATTAATCTACATGAACACGAAGCCCTTGCACCCCAAAATTACTATCCTCTTTCCTTGTGCTCAGTGACCAAAGGGCAAACAAGCCATCTCTTCTTACCAAAGTAAAGTAAGGGTAAGGATATGCTTCGGTTACGTCTTCTAGAGGCCAGCACGCACATCTTCCTAGAGTCTAGAAATCCGAGCTACGTCATACAACAAGCTGGTTAACTAACCGTGACCACGCAATCTGCTCAGCATGGAAGTTTCTCATCCTCTCCTTCCTTTGCCCATCCTACTCCCAATGCACCTGCCCAGTCTATTTAAACCTTCCAACGTTGGCAGGGACTCCCTCCTCAAGATAAAACTAAGCAGAGATGCAATTTACAAACCATAAAGGCAACTCACCGCGTTGGTGTGTCCCCAGCCCGGTCCGGTACCACCTCTGAGTGTTCTTCCGGGTTCTTCCCGAGCATCTTACTCAGCCTCTCGCCCCGGTGTCCCTGGGCGCCTGACTTGCCTGGCTGGCTCTTGAGATCTCTCGGTAGATTCCCCCAGCTTGACCTCACCACCGATCAGAGCCACCTGGCCTCCAGGTGGGCCTCGCTTTGCTCGCCCTCCCCAAGGCCGCTGCACTCCGGGCCGGTGCCCCGCTCGCTCCTGCGCAGATGGCCCTCAGGCCTCCTGACCGTCTGGGCTGGTGGGACACCCAGTTTCAGCGGTCAGCGCTGCCTTTTCTCTCCCTGCCATTGCAGCTCTGTCCACTCTAAAAAGGGGCCAGTGTCTCTCTCGGCCCAGCTTAGAGAGTCACTATTCTCTTAACAAAAGGCCAATCAAGTACTAAGATGGTTTCACTGACGTCTCTCCCGGCTCAAATGACCTGTTTTCTTAGGCCTCATTGTTGCTGGTCACCACGGGTGCCTCTTGGTGTCCAAGTTCAGAAGAAAGCCCAGACTGAGAGCGGCCTTGGGGAACAAGAAAATACCCGGAGGAAAAGCTAGGGTGTGAAGGAGGAATCATGGGAGAAATAGGGCAGAACAACCAACATGGAAGCCCAGAGACAGGAGGAGAGATGGGGAGGCGGTGGCCGGGGGTGAGGTCCACCCAGGAGGCCAGAAATATGCACAGGAAGTGGCGCTTTAAAGACAGGCGAAGGCCGGGGAAAGACAAGACAGCCATTCAGAACACGGAACTGGAAGATCGGGGTTCAGGCTGCCTGGGAAGGGAAAAGGGAACTCCTTTTCTCCCTGGGGTTCCTGCCCAGGTAACCTTCCAGAGCACCCCCACTTCCATTCTCCCCTGGGGACCTCGTCCTGAGACCAAAACGAGGCAGGCGATCTGGGCTTGGCTGTTCCCCCTGAAGCCGGGCGTCTAGGAAGCTTGGGAATCTGGCCCGTTCTCGAGCTTGACTGAAGGCCGGTGTGCTCACTCTTGCTGGTTGCCCACTCCTGCCCTGCAGAGTCTGTCCCCCGGCTCAGGGCTGATCAGCAGCGTAATACGTGCTGCTCCTCCGCTGGGTACGGCTGTGCCAGGTCCCCGCGTGCCTCGGCATGGCGGACTGGGTCGCACACCGTCCTGGAGGGGGCAGGCCTGGGCTTCAGTCCCAGCCCTGCTACTCATTAACGGTGGGGCCTTAGATACGCGTCCTATGTTCTCAGAACGTCTGTTTTGGTCTTTAAAACGGGGGTGGAAATACGTGCAGGATTCAGTACAAGCCCAGGTGTGGAAGGCCTAGCACACTCTGGCACTCTGATTATAGATGGCCCCCATTCTCCCTGTTCGCTTCATCCACGTCTCTGCAATGTGGCAGGGCAGCCTCCCATCAGAGGGCAGAGTTTACTTCTTCATCCTTTGATCTGGGCTTGGCCATGTGACTTGCTTTGGGCGATGGGACATTATAAAATGTGGCACCAGCTCAGGTCTTAAATGTAGGTGCACTGGGGCTTGCCCTCTCCTGCTGCTGGGAATCCACTAGCCACCAGGAATCAAGGGCAGGCTAGGCTCCTAGGGGATGAGAGGGCGGGTGGAGAGAGGCCCCTGCCATCCCGACCTTGAGCTGAGGCCCCAGACACGGGAGTAAAGCTGTCCTGGACTATCCAGCCCCAACTGAGCTGTTTCAGACCAGAACTGCTCACTCAACCCACAGAAACATGAGATCATAACACGGTGGTATCATGATCACAACCATCACAAATGTTTATTATTTTAAGCCATCAAGTTCAGGAGTGTTTTCTTACACAGCAAAAGCTAACTGCCGCAGCAGCTAATAACTAGTAATAAGAACCAACATTTATGGAGGAGGTAACACCAGGCCCTCTGCTGAGCACATCCCAATTCCCCATGCTAGATCTTGCTGGTACCCAAGACAGAGTCTTTGGGGGGGGGGGGGGAATAGAATTCTTCATAAATCTCATAAATCACATTAGCCATAGTGGTATTTATATGTATTTATTTTCCCCTTGTTTATTAATTTTTAATTTTTCTATTATAGTTGATATTCCATATTATTTTATATTAGTTTCAGGTGTCCAGCATCATGGTTAGACATTTACGTGATTTACAAAGTGGTCGCCCTGGGAAGCCTGGCACCCAGCTGGCACTACACATAGTTATTACAATATTATTGACAATATTCTCTGCGCAGGACTTTACATCCTTGTGACTATTCTGTACCTGCCAATCTGTGCTTCTCAGTCCCTTCCCCTTTTTAACGCAGGCCCCCAGCCCCCACTACCCTCTGGTTTCTAGACCAGAGGTGACTTGTGCCAAGGGCCAGTTTCCTCTGTGTCACATTTTAGGGGACATCTTCCCCCTTGTAGAGTGGACACGATTCTGGTGCCCGGCTCCCACGGCCCCTCCTAAGGGAAAAGAACCCCGGAGAGGCCCCCTGTAGGCAACCACGCCCCCGTCCCCAGTGATCCTCCTCTTCCTGGTCTTAGCTGCCTGTCATCAGGCCCCGGGGCTGTGAACTCATGTACTGGCCAGGAAAGCTGTGACCTGTGGTCCGGCCTGGGAAGACGTGTGCAGCCGGTCAGATTCTCTCTCTCAGAGCACGCGACCCCGGGGTCGTGGGAGGTGCCGTTGCAAAGCTGGACCGGAACCCTCACGGGTTTGAGCGCAGATGGAAATGATGGGACAGCGGAAACTACAAGGGAACAGAAGCAGCCCTGAGGCATTAAAAATAACAGAGTGCACTTCACACCCACAGGGAAGACAAAATACTATGAAAAGAACAGAACAGAACAGGCATCGGTGAGGATGTGGGGAAGCTGGAGTCCTCCTGCGTTGCAGGAGGAAAGGTAAAATGGCGTGGTCGCTGCGGAAACCAGGATGGCGGGGCCTAGAAAATTAAACAGAGAACTCCCGTGACATCCTGCAGTTCCGCTGCTGGGTGTAAAGGACCCAGAGAAACTGAAAGCAGGGACTTAAACAGATACCTGTTTTCCATCCATGCCAGAAGTTGTGAATAAAAAAATGAGCACAGTCCTTGAGCAGAGTGAAGATGTTGTAGAAGGGGACACATTTTGAGGGAACATGGGGATGTCCCTGGGCAAAGGAAGGTGGGGTGCTTCGGGAGCTGGGGCTCCCCCCCCCCCCCAGGACCCACAGCGGCCGCCGGGATGGCTGCCGAGGTGTGATCTGGAGGAAGGCGAGGCTGTGCCATAAATTTAAAGAGAGTGACAGATGCACATGTAAGTTATAAATCTCAGGAAAGATAAATAAAAGATTAGCCGTGAGAAATGGGGAGTCTGGGAGGTGTTATCTGAATGAATGGATTGAGTGAAGGAAACAATTTCACAACAGGATTAGGTAGAAAAACGCAACCTTCCCCCTTTAACCAGAAGAAGCAAGAACTCGCTGAAGAGATACATTCTTCTTGAGCATGGTCACGGCAGCTGTTCAGCAATAGAATCAGACATTTTTTTTTTTTTTTTTGAGGGGAGGACCTCATAAATGGCGTCCATCTCAGTGACTGAATGGAGAACAGGCTCCAAAGGCAGGCACGGATCCCAGAGGAGGAAGGAGGAAGGCTAAGGCTGGGATGAGAATCAGGCCAGCCCCAGGGGCTGAGAACAGGAACGTCCAAGGTCAAACGCAGTCTGGGAGTCTCTGCCTGGCCTCCCTCCACACAAGGACGGGCTCCCGAGGCAGCCGGCCAGCCCGCCAGGGGGGACCCAGCACACACCGCTTTCCCTCGGACCGGGGAGTTAACTCAGGTCCTACCTACAGCAAACGCTGCCAGGAAGGGGTCTTAAATCTCCGGGAACGGAAGTGCCTCTTTACAACACATTCCATTACCTCCAACGTTAAACTTGGTAACGACAGGCAGGGAACTGCAGCTCTGGTCTCCTGTCCCCAGCCCCACATGCTGTCAAGTGGCAGTAGAGCACCTGGCAGAGCCTTTGCATGGGCTGCCAGCCCCCCAGCAGCACGTGGAAGGGTAAGAGGGCACCTTATGATGACTGTCCAGTGACCCCCAGGCCCGCCCGGTCCACAGGGGCTGTCCCCAACAGGCCCCTCTGGTCCTCCTGCGATGTGAGGTTATATTAACAGAATCTCAGCCAGGTTTTCCTTGCTGCCCGCGGCTCAGCCTGGGATGAGAGTGGACGATGCTGAGTTTGAGGCAGGGGGGATGAGAAAGTCCCTCCTGCTACACGTGAAACGTGGGGACAACCGTCTCAAGGGTCGCGAACAATCTGTGGGGGCCTGCCTGGCCACTCTTCGCAGCAGCGAGGGGGGAATCCAGGCATTTTCACGGACAAACACCCCAGTCGAGGATGTGAGCGACAGGCTTGGGAGGCCCCAAGCAGCCAATGGATGTGGGTCTCCCTAGAGGTTAGGTCACTGCACAACCTACCCCCTGCCATCACCTCGCCCAGGTCCAGCGACACCTGACCTTTGCCAGTCCTTTATCTTTTCTCTACCAAAGGAAATCTACCACCTCCACATGGGTGGCCGGCCACGTGCTGGGCCTTGCCATTCCGGGGGCTCCAGCGGGGTGCTCTGCTGGCCTCCTCCAGGCCCGGCTATGGCGACATCACTCCGTCTGGGACCTCGTTGTCGCATGGCTTTCCCTGTGTCTGCACCTCTGTGTGCAAAATGTCCCCCCACTTTTTTTAAGTATGTTATATTTTATGGATTGAGCGTCGGCCTGCGAGCTAAGTGTCGCTGGTTCGATCTTCCAGTCAGGGTACATCAGAGAAGGAAAACTCTGACTCCAAAAACCTCCGCTGCCTTGCGGCATACCTCTTCAGGGGAAAGGCTAAGGGAGTAAACCCCGACAGAAAATCCGGAGCCGGAGTCCCTAAGGCGGTTTGACGTTGTAGTCAACACCGGCAACTCCTGCGGCGCACCTGAAGCCAAGCTGTATTGACTCCGTCTTTCCCTTGGACCCTTCAGCTGCGAAGAGAGGGGGGGTCTGCTGCATGGGCAACAGCAGACCCTCCATATCACCCTGCCCAGGCTCTGTAGCTTCAGCGTCATCGCAAGATGTCGATTCAACACGGGAGGAGACAGATACCGTGTCACTCCCGAGTCAGACTGCACAACCATTCTCGGCGGTGCAGATAGACTCTTAAGAAGCTACACCATCGTCTCTCGAGACGGACGGCTGCCGACGACGATTTTATTGATTATGTTGTTACAGTAGTTCCATTTTTCCCCCTTTGCTCCCCTCGGCCCAGTACCCTCCTCCCCTCCAGCAATCCCACCCCTCTTAGTTCATGTCCATGGGTCGTGCATATGAGTTCTGTGGTTTCACCCTTTCCTATATCATTCTTAACTCCCCCTGTCTATTTTGTACCAACCGATTATGCTTCTCGGTCCCTGCACCATTTCCCCATTTCTCCCCCTCCCCCCTCCCAGCTGATAACCCTCCAAATGATCCCCATACCTATGATTCTGTTCCTATTCTGGTTTGCTTGGTAGGACTTTGTTTTTATTTTTTAGATTCAGTTGTTGATAGTTGTGAGTTTGTTGTCATTTTAGTGTTCATAGTTTTGATCTTTTTTTTAAATAAGTCCCTTTGACATTTCATATAATAATGGCTTGGTGATGATGAACTCCTTTAGCTTCACCTTGTCTCGGAAGCACTTCATTTGCCCTTCCATTCTAAATGGTAGCTTTGCTGGATAGAGTAATCCTGGTTGTGGGTTGCCTTTCATCACATTGAATATTGCCAGTCCCTTCCTGCCTGCAGAGTATCCTCTGAGAAATCAGCTGATAGTCCTATAGGCACCTCCCTGTAGGCAACTCTCTGCCTCTCTCTTGCTGCCCCCAGGACTCTGTCTTTATCTTTCACCTTTGGCATCTCAGTCATGATGCGTCCTGGTGTGGTCCCCTCTGGGTCCAGCTCAACCAGGACCCTCTGTGCTTCCCGGACCTGTATATCCATCTCCTTCACAAAATTTGGGAAGTTTCCCTCATTTTTTTCAATTCTTGCTTCCTCATTCTGCACTGGTTGACTATTTCTTCCTTATGTTCCAAATCATTGATTTGAACCTCAGTTTCCTTCCCTTCACCATTGGTTGTGCGTGGATTTTCCTTCATTTCACTTAGCATAGCCTTCACTTCTTCCTTATGGGTTTGCCAGACTCAAGTATATCTGTCAAACCTTTGAGCATATTTATCACCAGCGTTTTGAATTCTTCATCTGTTAGGTTGTCTGTCTCCTCATCTGTGAGGTTGACTATCTCCTCGTCACTTAGTTCTCCCACTGGAACCTTGATTCGTTCCCCCTTTTGGGCCATACTTCTCTGGCTCCTCATTCTGACAGGCTCCTGTGTGTGTTTGCCTCCATATCCCAGGCAGAGCTGTCACTCCTGTTACGTTGTAAGGGGCGGAGCCTTAGGGATTCATCAGTACAGGGTGACCTGTTTCACCACGTTGTGGCGCTGTGTGTGGGGGTGGGGTCTGAGAGGGAACAATGCCATTTGCCCAACACTCGCCCCTTTTCTAGGCACCTCTCCCACTTCCATATGGGACTGGTGCCTCTCTAGCTGCTGCCCTGGCCGTCGTTCCCCAAGTGGGTGGGTCTGCGGATGCTCTAGGACCGTGGGGGCCCTTTAAACAAGCGGACTCTGCTGAGAGACCGGCAATTTCTGCCTCTGCCCCAATCCCCACTGGTTTGCACAGTCAGAAGCAATGAGGCTTGATTTTCCCCAGCGCTAGGACCGTGAGCCATGAGGTCCAGTGAGGAGCTGGGAACGCTCCCCAGGTGTGACTGCGCTTTCCGCCGGCCTGCCGCTGCCGCCACCGCTGCCACCACCACACCGCATCCTCTCTGCCCCGGCTCCGCCCCTCCTGCTTGTCTGGATGAGTATTTCTTCTTTATATCTTTGTTTGCTGGACTTCCAGGCAGTTTGATTTTCTGGAACTTCTGGTTGTCTCTAGTTCTGAGGTAGCTGTATTCCTTCTTGGTTGTGGAGGGAGACGCAGTGTGTCTGTCTAGGACTCCATCTTGGTTGGAAGTCAAATCGTCCCCTTCTTAAAGGACACCAATCATATTGGATTACAGGCCCACCCTGCTCCAGGATGACCTTCTCTTAACTTGAGGACATCAGCAAAGACCCTATTTCTAGGTCAAGCTACGTTCTGAGGCCCCAAGGGGACGTGAATCTGGGGGGAAGCTATTCAACTCAGGACAGTAACTTAAGGGAGAAGAGCGCAGGAACTTCCGACTTTGTGGGCAGAGCCAGCTTTAATTCCAGCACCTTCTTTCCTCCCAAATGCACTCACTCTGAGAGGACCATGGTTCTCCCTTTTCCGTTCTGATCTAACGCAGGCAGGTTTCCAGAGCTACACAAGGCAAGGACTTACGTTAGCAGCAGCTGTGGGCTGGGCCAGGCTGGGATTGCCGTGGGAAACCTCACTCCTTGGTCCTCCCTGGCTGGTACCTTTTTTTTTTTTTTTTTTTAAGATTTTTATTTTTAGAGAGAGGGGAAGGGAGGGAGAAAGAGAGGGAGAGAAACATTAATGTGTGGTTGCCTCTTTTACACCCATAACTGGGGACCTGGCCCGCAACCCAGGCCTGTGCCCTGGCCCGGAATTGAACCGGCGACCCTTTGGTTCTCGGGCCAGTGCTTAATCCACTGAGCCACACCAGCCAGGGCCCTGGCTGGTACATTTGAACAGAAAAACAGGTCATTGGCAGTGAGAGGCCCCTGCTTTCGATTTACTCTAAGGAGGGAGCTGACCTCCAGGATGGGCTCTCTCTCCCTGTGGGGTTGGGGTGGAAGCCTGCCCAGGTCCACCACACACCCCTGTCTAAATCTAGGCTTCCATAGTTAGGGAGTTCATTGGCCCACAGATACAAGCCCTGTCCTCGAGCCTAGACTTTACTAGTGACCAAGGGGGTCCTTGGGACACCTTACTCCTTCATTTCATTTGTCAGCTGCTTCAGAATTTGGGCAGAGAAGAGTCTTGGGCACCTAGGCGGAGACGCACGGGGCCCGCTTTCCACACGAATTACTTCCTAAAACATTTCACACAGCCCATTCATGTCCGCCTCATTCCCTTCATAGGCCAAGAAAATACACCCAAGGCTGAAAGGAAAGTGCCCAACCCCAGGCAAGCTTGAACTTTCCCCAAAAGGCCAGTGAGGGCATTGATTTCCCCAGCGGTATTTTACAAAGAGCCAGGCCAAGTTGCGGCAGGGAGCATAAGTGAAAATCTCCCGAACAAAATCTCAAAAGAGAGGAAGTATCTGGCCACCCCCTCCCCGCCCCCCGGGCTCCGGTTCATCATAACAGAGGCTGTTTCTACACAATTGGCTTCCATGATGATCTATTTGCAGAAATGTACAAACACGGCCAGCCTACCCTCTGCCTGTGGAGAGACCTGGATCAATGAGTAGCGGGAGAAGGAAGAAAAGAGAAAGGGAAAGATTTTATCAAGCCTGTTTACTTTATAACGATGCCTTAAAGACGTGCTCAAACACACCTGCTTTTTCAGGGTGGGGCGGGGGGAGCAGAGCAAACGCGTCTCTCCTTTAAAAGAAATGTCTGGAGAAAGAGACATTGTAGCCATAGGGCCAGGCACCCCAGGAGCTGCTTGCTCCTCGCCCCCCCCCAAACACACACACACACACACACACACACACACACACGAGCAACAGTTTAGAATCCTCATCTTCAGACCAAAAAAAAATTTTAATGGGCTGGCGACCACTGTATTAACGGGGTTCAGAATCACCCCCACATCACACGGGGGACAGTGGGGTGCTGGGCAATGTTCACAACTGGATGGTCAGGGAGAAAAACCCTGATTAAGTAGCATCTGCCCGTTTCTGTGGAGTAAATACGCCCACAGGAGCTGATGGCAAAACTGCCGTCGGGAGGTCGCTGGAGGGGAGCACGTCGCGGAGTGTATCGACACAATGGTTTCTACTCTACAGATACGATAGATGCCAACAGCAGGGGCAATAGGAAAACGTACTAAAATAACGAGAAAGCGGTGAGTTTTGAGGACTTATTACCTTCGTTTCAAATACAATTTATTTAATGGGAAGTGTATGTATTTTCCCTTTTAATCATGACTGTTGAACAATCAGCTCACAAAATTCTTGAAAATTTAAAAATCAGCTGGAATTGGAACAAGCCACTCCAGCACACACGGCTTGAGGGGCTCGTAAAAAATACCCAAGACCTGGCTGCTGTGGCTCAGTGGATGGAGCATCGGCCTGCGAGCCAAGTGTCGCTGGTTCGATTCCCAGTCAGGGCACGTGACTCGGTTGCACGTCAGGTCCCCAGTTGGGGGCGCGAGTGAGAGGCAACCACACAGTGATGTTTCTCTCCCTCCCTTTCTCCTTTCCCCTCTCTCTAAAAATAAATAAATAAACAAACAAATAATTAAATAATTTAAAAAATACCCAAGAGCTTGCTCACCCTCCCCCCCGCCCCCCATCACCCACAATTGCCTGAGGCCCCAGGAGCCAGAATTCCTCAAGGTGGGCACCACAGGCACGTTGTTCAGAGCTCACCAGGGGTTTCTCCTGTCCATCCTCAGGAGGGAGGCACTGGTACATGTCCGCCCTCCACTCTACAGACAGAGAAACTGGACAGAGAAACTGAGACCCAGAGGCTTCATTGTCCCGCCCCAGGGTAACACCTGACCACCCTGGGGGATACTGTGAGGTTCTGTGTCTCCTCCCACCCCAGGTACAGGCAACTTTGGGTCTATTTTAGAAATAAGGTGCGTTGTATTAGGATCCATACAGCAAGACCCCATTACTTTTGAATTATTTTCACAAGAGCTGAGCTGAAGTTTCCCTTCAGACCGGCTATGAAAAAGGGCTGGACACGGACGTTCATAGGTGAGGCTAAAAGGAGGGACCACATGAAAGCTCTCAAGAACTGTTTAAAACACCTGTTGTATCTATTTTTATACAAATACTTTATGAACAACAAATGATTCTTACCTGCTCACAAAGAGAGGCTGACTGAACTGGCAGTGGTTAGTTTAAGCTATTCTTTTTTGCTTAAAAAATACAGTTTCTCTGGGTAGCAGGTGGCTTTCATTTACTGTGATTCGCTCTTCTATCTCTTTTCTGAATTTTCTTCAGCAAGCATGATGTTGTAATGGCAACATAGCCATTATTAAAAAACAATTCAATTTCTTTCTGCACCCGGACGTCACAGAGCAGTCTGTCCACCCGCTGCCCCCAGCTCTGGCTCCCTTGAGATTTCTTGTTAGATTTATTTTTCCTCTTCCCGGGGAGTTGAGGGTGACCTCCGGACTCCCCACCCCCCTCTCTGGGCTGCAGGGTCCCCACGGGACAGGACTCAGCGGGAAGGCCCAGGCCCCAGCCCCCAACCCCCCTGAGCGCGGAGATGGCTGCCCATAGCAGGTCCCAGGCCAGCTTCTCTCCCCGGTAGCTGAAAGAACACCCCATGACTGATTGCGAGCTCAACCCCCAAAGGTACAGGGACAGAGCTTCAGGGGAAGCTGGGCCAGTCAAGCCGAGTACCAGCAAGGACGCGCCTGAGCTCAGGAGGAAGGACAGGCCCCCGGGGACTGCCCGGAGCCACCAGTCACCCGGCTGTGGGTGAGGAGCCAGCTGTCAGCCCGGGAGACCCAAGTCCCTGCGGGCCTGTGGCTTCCTGAACTGTCCCTGAGCTCAGGCTCAGGAGAGGTGGTGACAGGGACGAAGCGGAGTGTGGGGGGCTGTGGGTGGGGGGCTGGCTGGAGGCACCTGCCATAGGACACCACCCCTATCTCCTTAGCTCACGGGCACACTCTTACCCACTTCGTCTCTTCCAGGGGGCCCGGCTCCTTGGTACAAGAACACTTAAAAGCAATTTTCTTCTCCTTCTCTGGCGGCTTCTGGTTTCTGTGGCCATGCAGACCTTCACCCCCTTCTACACCACTCCCTCCCAAACCCCGATTCTAAACCAGGCCATCTGATACTCCCGTCTTCCTGTGAGAAGGCCACGTTCCTCAGCAGCGTCCCCGCCATGACTCTCCACACCTGCCCTTCTGCCCTTCCCCCTTCACCTATCCCTGGGGTGTGGGGTCTCCTGTAGAATCCTAGGGAGGGTCGTGCCAGAGTCCCCTCTCCTGCCCCTATGGGGTGTGTGTGTATGGGGGGCGCGGTTACATGACCTCTTAGCACCTCCACGGCCTCACTGGCCAGCTCGGCATGGCTGTCCACCACATCAATTAGCGAGAGTGTTTAAGGAGCCACTGAAAATAAGGAGCTCTGCCCACGGCAGAGGCCACTCCTGTGTCTCCTTCCCCCCAGACCCGTCCTCTGAGCCCCATGGTCTTCGTATGGCCAGTAGGATTGCCAAATAGAACTCAGGTCCCCCCGTTGAATTAGAATTTCAATTAGACGACCAATAACTTTTAGTATACGAGTGTTCTGGGCAGCACCTTTTTTTTCTTTTGTGCTAGCTGCACCCGTAATTTAATGGCAGGGTGTGTTTCATGGGACTGGACTGCATGTCTGATGCATCTCTGATCTCCAGCCCCTTCCCCTCCCAGCCTGGCAGGTGCCTGGACAGCCCGGCTGTAACCTGTCGGCATGTGGTTCTCAACACGGCGTACTGCCCCCTAGGGGTTGCTTTGGAGATGGGAGGAGGCATTTTGGAGGGGCACCATTAGGTGGAGGGAGAGAGGGGGGCTCCTGACATCCAGGGGACAGGAGTCAGGGACCCGGCAGGCACACAGAACAGAAGCTCTCGACAGAAAAGTGGCCCCTTGCCCCACGCACCGTTCACGTAAGCAAGAACCTGCTTATGCGTGTCTGTGCCTGGAAGCTGACTCCGCGTCAGCGTGAAGGGCATGTCGCACGCTGCTTTCCAGGACGTGACTGCCGGGTGAACTGCGGGGAGGCTGTATTTTGTTTTGTTTAAAACGAAGGGATCTCATCATGTCAGAAATCGTCGCACGTGTGGTTTTGGGACTCCGGTACCACACGCCCGCGCGATCCTTTTCTGTAAAGGGCCAGGTGGTAAATATTTTCAGCTTTGCAGGCCGTACTGGGGTCTCCATTGCAACTGCTTAGTGTGTAAGTGAATGGGTCTGGCTGTGTTTCAATAAAACTTTACTGATAAAAATAGGCACCAGGTCAGAGTTTGTAGACCCTTGGCCTAGGATGTTAAGCAATCGAGAAGGACAGCCGGGGCCGAGTGGCTCAGTTGGTTGGAGTGTTGTCTTGGGCACCAAAAGGGCGCAGGTTTGGTCCCCGGTCAGGGCACATGCCTGGGCTGCAGGTTCAGTCGTCTGTCAGGGGGGGGGACGCGAGGCAAGCGGTAGATGTTCCTCACATTGGGCCTCTCTCTCTCTCTCTCTGTCTCTCTGTCTAATTAATAAATATAACTTGGGTAAAGATTTTTTAAAAATGTAAAAGGACATGAGCTTTGCAGCTGAAGCCCCTGCAAAACAGCAAGGCTTCCAGCAGGGGGTCCTGGGTCCGTCCTGACTCCTACACCCCAGGCAGGCAGCTGGTGCTGACGGGGCCCCGCTGGTCACAGGGGCCCCAGGCCACGGGTGCTGGAGCTGCCACTCCTCTTTGCCTGCAGTTCCCCGGAGCTCACTGCTGTGCATTACAAATCCAGAGTCTCTCCAAGGTCAAGGGCTGCTCCCTTCTGTGTCCTTCACGAACTCTCAGGACCTGGCCCCGGGCTCTGAGGATGTGTTATGACTCCCTCTCGCTGAGCAAATGCCAAGGCTGTGAAGATGAAGAGATGGGAGAGGCCTCTCCTTTTTCTTTATGAAAACGGACGATCTCTTGCCTGTGAGCTCTGGTGCCTGCCACCATCCGGTGCGTCCCTCAGTGACCCACGTAGGCCATTCAAGGGAAGGAGCAGGCCCAGGGAGCAGGTAGGGGCCAGCGGGGAGGCAGGAGGCTGGCCCCTCAGGGAGGGACTGGGCTGGTGTAGGCAGAGCTGGGCCCGGCCCCTGGGACCGGCGCCCTGTGCCCCAGACCCCACTCGCTCTGTCGCGCAGACCCTGGTCCTTGGCAGAGCCTCGTTGCACCTCCTGCTGCTCCATTCAAGCCCAGTCGCTGTTTCTGGGAAGGACCCTGTGAATCGCCAGCGGATCCCCTTTGTCTGGGCCAGCACCTGCCACCAGCACCTGCCACCAGCCCCAGCCTTCCCGCTGTGCTCGGTCTGCTCACACTCCCTCCAGCTCCCGGCAGCCTCCAGGGTTCATCTCGGCCCTCGGCTCCTCCGAGGACCCTTGCCTGACGCCCTCCGGGGTCACCGGTGCCTTCCTTCCAAACTCCGGCAGCGGCCGCCCACTGTCCCTGCCACCGACTCTCCACTGTTCAGCGGCTCTCCCCTCTTTCCTGGGTCCCAGCTCCCCAGCCAGCCTGCGGACTCCCTGCTTCGGTCTAGGTTCCGTGCCTGCATCACACCACGCCCCTACCCAGCTCAGTCCAAACGTCTGCTGGTTGATAAGACAGTTGAGTAACAGCTGCACCCCAGGGACATTGATCCCCCGGGGACCCACTCCCTGTTAGAGCAGGGCCTGGCCGTCCTCTCTCACGCTCAGGGAGGGACCAGGCAGCTCGGATGCCACTGAGCCTCTGACACATGGGGCTCGCAAAGCCAGCTCATCAGGAGGCCTCATGTGCTCGAACGTCACCCTGACTGCCTGGTTCCTCTGCACCGACCCCTACATGGGCGTCTCTGGACTCTTTGAAAATGAAATGCAAGCCCAGTGGGTTGGGACCTACGGCGGCCTTGTCATCAAACTCCCTGGAGGACTCGCAGACTGACCTCTCCTTTTCTCTACTGAGTTTCCACGGTCACCAAAACGTGAGCTGATTGGACATCCCGCCCAAGTCTGTCACTCATGTCAACCCCTCCCAAATGGGCATCCCCAGCCCTCATGGAGGAGTCGGTGAGCTTTGGTGAGCCTCAGAATTCCTGTGGTAGTATTTCTGGGTTCCCCTAAATCTGTGGCTTTCAACCAGGGTGATTTTTGCCCCCCACCCCCCAGGGGGCATGTGCAGATGGCTGGAAACACTTTTGACTGTCACAACTGGGGGTGGAGGCCAGAGGTACTGCTACACATCCTACAATGCACAGGACACCCCCTCCCGCCCCCTCCCCCCCAAGTGAAGGATCCGGCCCCAAATGTCATCAGCGTGGAGGACAGCGCCCTGCCAGGGTGCTGCAGCATGTTCAGGAATGTCTCACACAGTGTCTTCTAGGTGATCAGGTTGTTTGATTTCAACAGTGAGTCCACATCTTCTCTGGCTCTTCCTCGCCCAGGGGAGCTGCCAGCACCCCGCAAAGGAACGAGGGGCGAAGGACCGGAGAAGATGTCTGACTTGGAGAGGACTGAAAGGCGCACGCAGGAAGCCCCCACCAACGCAAGGGAAGGGCGGCTGGGGGCGGGGCTGCGTTCCGGGGCTCCCCTCCTCCCTCCTCCCCCACCCCCGCGCTGTGAAATGCAGAGCCCTCGGTGCACCCAGCCGCGCCAAGGCCGCTGCTGAAAGGCTGATGAGAGATGCGTAAAGAGAGCACTTTGTTTCCAAGCTTACAGGACGGGCGGAGACAGTTTCCACGGAGCCACACCCCACAGGCTTCTGCTGGGCCGTGAAGATGCCATCGACAAGACAAAGAGAGCGCACGTGACCCGGCTCCTCGGCCGGCTCCCCAAAGGCAATGCGGGGGCGTCTTTGTTCAGTGGGAAGCCGCGGAGAACGTCTCTGCCTGTCGCGGCAGGTAAAGCGTGTCCTGTCGTTGAACTAGAGTTTTCAGCGCAGGATTTTCTCTGTCTGACAATATTTGAACAGATGGTGTGCACGGCCGCACCTATGACAGCAGGATGCCCGAGCGGCTTCCAGCCTGAGACCCGGATCCGAGGTCTCCCCTTGTTGGCCGCGGTGCTTGCAGGGCCTGGGACGCTCCAAGAGCTGCCTTCTGCGCGCCTTACACTCCGCTGCTCCTACTTCTTCCTGCACTTTTCCCGGCAGTCTCTTGATTGTACCGGTTAGGATTGCTTTCAGCAGCAAGTAACGGTACACCCACCTAAGAGTGACTTCCGCAGTAAGGGCAGGGGACAAGGAGTGAGAGGCAGAACAGTCCAGGGCTGCAGTCACGCGGCTCAAGGGGCGCACCGGGGACTGTCTTCTGCTTGGGGGTTCTCAGTAGGTCAGATTTTCATCCTTACATGTATCACCTCGTGGTCACCAGATGTCTCCGTAGCTGCGGGCACAGCAATGTCTCAACCAGAAAGAAGAAGTGGTCAACACCCAGGGGGACAGCTGTCTGCCTTTGCCCAGGACCGAAGGGGGTGGGCACTCCTGGGAAGTCCAGGCAGACTGGGGCAGGTTGGTCACCTGCGGGCCCCTTTTATTAGGGGGGCCATTTCCTGCAGAAGCCCCGGCACATTCCCTTATGTCTTTTGGACCAGAACTAGGTCACGCCGTCTCCTCTGGGCCAGAGGCTGGAAAGAGGCCTGGGATCCCTGTCACGATCAGCCGTGGGGCTGGGGAAGGACCCTCGGATGTGCCCACCACGTGGACCGAGCAGCCAGGAGGACAGTGAAGCCCCGAACATCGCCAGAGTGCTCAAGAAAAAAATGTCATTTTCTGAGGAACCCGATCTTACCAGTTGAGCGAAGTTTTCCAGACTGGCCACTCATTCATACATTTATTCATTGAACAAGTGTGTGTTAAAGGCCCAGTGCAGACAAGCCCTGGCTTGGGTGCCAGGAATATAGTGTCTGCTGTCCTGAAGCTTCCAACGCAGCAGGGAGCATCTGCACCGAGCGTGTTATTTCAAGTGAGATGAGTAGTTCCGGGAGGCAGAGTTCTAGGGGCATGTCCCGGGGCTGTCTAGTCAGGGAAGCCTTCCTGGTGGAGGTGGCCATGAAGTAGAGACCTCGGGGTGGGTGGGATTTGCTGGGAGAAGGGCAGGAGAGGAGGGACAAGGTGGATGAGAGCACCCACTGGTTTCCCCAGTTGGGGGTGTGGGGGGTGCGTTTATGTCGGAGGTACCTGGACGGCACCGGAAGGAGGCCCGTAGGATCCTCCAGGGGGGCCGGGTTAGGCGACTACAGCCTGGGGCCCCGGGTGTGGTCTCTGCCTGCCCCAGCGTGCAGCGCTCCATTGCTTCCTCTCACTCCCAGCCTCCTGCAGAGCAGGCCTTCACTCCCTGCCCGGGTCTCCCGGGGCCCCCTGGAGAAGGAGTGGGTTGTCAGAGCAGGGGGTGCCCCCTCCGCGGGCTGCCTGCAGCCACGCCCTCCCCCAGGGCTCTCAGGCTCCCAGTGCAGATGAGTCCCTGGGGCTCGGGCCTTCCTGGCTGGCTCCCAGATGCCGGCACTGCCCTCCGGGGACCACACTCATCACAGCAAGGCCTGGTCTGACTCGGGAAGCCCGTCCTGCCCAACCTGGACCAGGAAGAGCCGTCTCCCACCTCTGAGTCCTCTCGCTCTTCTCTTACTTTCCATCCGCTCAGCTGTTTCAAAAGTTAAGATGGGGCTCTCCTTGGACCCCAGCCGCCACAAGAAACCCACTTAGATTAAAGTATTCATTCCTTTAACTAGTGGGTCTGTCCTCTGGCCACGGAACGGTTGGCTGGGAACAACTCAACGAACAGTAAAGTAATCCATCTAGTTCCTGAGTCCTCACTGTGTTCGGGGCGTCCTTCCGGGAGCGGAGACCAAAATGCCCCCTCTTAGAGCTTACATTCTGTGAAGGAGACAGTCCACCAAGAGAAAGCACTGGTTTGTGCTCAGGAAAAAAGGGGAAGATGGACAGTTGAAATTCTCTAGACGTCAGGCAGCCGGGGAGACTCAGCAAGCCACGTCGCTCTCCCTGCAGATTCGCGTGGAAGCAGGGAGCACAATTACTCTTATTAGTATTAGGAGTACTATTGCTATGATCAGTATCCGTATTAACGGATCGGTAAAGCAGGTAATGTTGTGGCTTCCTAAGAGGAGTGAAATAAAAGGACAGAGAGTTAGGAAGGTTGGACCAGGTGAGGTATGAACACAGCTGATCTCCCGGGCTGGACATCCTTCCCGCTGTCCGGCACGGCCTCTCTCTCCATTGAGCCTCATACTAACCATTTCCGGCTGGTAAGCTGCCCTTTGGGAAGCGGCAGAAATATTCGTGTCAACAATTTTCCAGGGCTCACCCCCAGGAAAACTACTCATTTTATGTGATATGGCCCCAAAGAACACATCGGCTCCGTATATGGTGAACACCACCACACCGACGGTCATTGTTTAAAACACTGCAAAATTCAAAGCCAAATCAAATTCCAAACTAAGCACCTCCCTGCTTTCTGAATTAAATTAATATAAAACCGAAACTCCTGGTGTCCCCTGAATGGAGCAGGGGCGCCTCAGCCAATCTGACCTCTGTAATTTACCAGCCAAGGAGGAAAGACTCCGAAGGCCAGCCATTCTTTCTACCTGTCAAAGTGAAAGATTTTAATCAATATTTATGTAACACTCACCAAAAGCTGTACTTGCTGAAGTAAAATATAACCTTTCTCCCTTTAAACACCTTTTACTTGTTATTCAAATAGGAAGCTATTCTTTCCAAATTGGCTACATCTGTCAGCCCCGCGTTCCTGATGGCCCCAAAGAAAGTTCTTTCTCTGTCCTGCCTTCTCAATAACTTTCTCTTCGATTTTATGCAACTTTGACAACTCCCCGAGGTTTCCTGACGGGAGAAATCTTTGAGACTGGGGTAATGTGGTTTTTACATTTGGGGCTACATTATTCCTTTTTATTAGGGTTTTCAACTCCGAATAAGACAGTGGGGCCAAGTCACACCGAACGCTGTTTGTTTTCTATTAATGGTTCCACGGACTAACATTTATTTTCAGCCTTAATATCCCACCTTTCTTGTTTCCTTTGTCGGTTTGCGAGGTGCCTGGCGTGTTCTCAGATGTGTGTGTGTGTGTGTGTGTGTGTGTGTGTGTGTGTGTGTTATTGGCACAGTTAAGCTCTTCAGCAGGAAGCAAGGGGTAAGTGGATGAAAATTCATTGGATTTTATATCTGCAAAATCCCGTGTGCTCATGCGCATCGCTGCCTTAGGAGCACCGTACATTGACCTGGATGGAACTGTGTCCCCTTTCTGTCACTGATGCTGGCTCATCACCCCTGACCAGTGGGCGGGGCTTCCACTCTAGGCCTTGGCTGAGAAACTCACAGAGTGCTGTCTCCTGCCTTCCACCCTGGGCTCCCTTCTCCTGAGCCTGCTCCTCCCTCTAACCCTCTGACCCCATCTCTCATGGTAGGTAGGTTAGTCTCGGTGCCTTTCCAACAGAACTCCACCCTCAAGCAATGGCGGGTGAAGATCTTCCTCATTCACTTGGGAGCGCGCACCGCGAGGGTGACAGCCAGCTCTGCGGGATGGCGGTCACTGGGCAGGAGGGCACCTCGTTTACAAGGGAATGAATTTGACCAATCTGGCCTCAGAGGCTCTGAGGGCTGTACCCCCAGGCACCCCACCCGTGAACTCCCTTTGGGGGCTTCTAGATGCCCTCTGATCTAAGTGGAAGCCGTAGAGCTAGAAGAGGTTTTCCAAAGATTAAAAGCAAATGCGTCGGTTGGGGTCTTAACCCTGCTTTTCCTTGTTTTAGAATTTGCAAACCGTTCTGTGCCCCCGGCCCCCCATACACCCATTGCTAGGTTCTCTGCTGAGCACCTTGGGTGCTCTAGGCCCTAACCACCAGGCTTACTGTGATGTGTTCCAGATTTGACTTTAAAATGTGCATTATTTATTGAGCGCTGCCTTCTTCCGGAAAGGGTTGAAGGCAGCTCGCTGAAATATATAATCATGAAAAGCTGATGCAACGTCTTTGGTTAAAGACGGTCGGCGGCAAATGAAAAAAAAAAAAAAGTTTTGAGATCCTCTTTTTCATTAGAGAGGGAGTCATTCAAGATGATTACCTTCTTTTACAACAAACAGACGTTTCTAGTGACTGAGTACAGTTAAGTATCTGTCCCAAAATTTCCTTCTGATCTTATAAATTATAGCGAATAGACAGAGCTTTTGTTTCCTCTGAACCAGCAGGCAATCTGTTGTCACCATGTAAATTATGCAGGAGAAATGCTCTGCGTGGGCCACGCCGGACAGCCGCGCACTCTGGACCCACGGTGACACCTGTGCCCCGGCCCACGTGCGACCCCCTGCCGGGACCCTCTCCGCCTCCTGTTTTATTGTATGTCCTTCATCACTGAGTTGCAGTGTTTTCTGTGGCCCTGTGAAATCCCGTGTGGGGGGGATTTATTAAAATATCCAAATGTCGCCCTTTTATGTTGAGTTTCTAAATAATCTTGCGGTTGTCTCTTAGGGCAGAGCTGGGTTTCGTCCTCCGGCCGGGTCCGGCTTTGCTGGGACGCAGCAGCAGCCTGGGGCCACGGGGCCAGCTCCACGCGACCCGCCATCGCCCTCTCCCGAAGTGTCTGCTGCGCCCCTGGCCAAGCAGCCCCCGCGGATGGACAGATGCTGCAGAAGGAAGGAGAGGAGATGTGCTTTGCCGTCTGGTGCGGAGACAGACACCTGCACGGCCACTGCCCTTCAGCTTCTGTCCAGGCAGAGGTGGGGGGCGGCTTGCCCTGCCCAGTCATTCACGCGGGGGGCAGGTGCTCCCCCCAGAGAGGAAGTCCTGGTGCAGAGGCAGGGCACAGCGAATGGGCCTCATCCGAACATCACGGCGGGCTGCCTCTGGGCTAGAGGGCTGTCCCTAGTTGTCTGGCCCTGGCCCTGGGGGGTTGGGGGCAGGGGGAGAGTGGGCTTGGCGTGTGTGTCCAAAGCAGGAGATGGTTCAGGGTGGGCTCTGGGTTAGCTGGTTCGTGTCCCAAAGGCATGCTGGCTGGAGAGGCTCTGGCTATCTCTAGGGATTAGCTAGTCCTGCGAGGGGCGGCGTCCCCAGGTCCAGGCCCCAAACGCCACAACACCAAGGATACAGAAAATACGACACTGTCGTCGGTACAGAGGACTTGGCTTAAGTGCATGGAGCTCGTAAGTGTTCAGACCGGGGCGGCCCAACCCCAAATCCTTCGTAGGACCCAACCCTCGGAAATGTTTCTCCCCTGCTGCCCACGGCCAGGGAACGGGAGGGACCGTGGGAGACAAGTAAGCTGCGTGTTCTGCTCCTGGGAGCGGATTCTTGTTAGGGAGTCAAAGAGACAGAGACCCAGGTACGAGGTCAGGATGACTCCCCCAGGGACAGTCACGACACCTGCGTCTTCGAGGCAGCCAAAGGCTCCTCTCTCCTGTGAATCACCAGCCACTTCTCCTGCCTGCCTTCCCCCTTCAGCCCACATGTTTCAGGCCTCTTTGGGCTGAAGAGTCAAATTTACGAAGAAGAACACAGTGACTTAGCCAACATTTCTGTGCACACCTAAGAGATGTCTGAGCAGGAGAAGCGGCTGTCAGAGCGTGAGGTTCCGGAGAGCTCTCCCGCAGGCCACTGTCCACGTGCAGGCCCACGACGGACACCCAGGGGCACAGAGGACTTGGAGCCAACAAGGACCACCGAGGGCGTGCCGAGGAAAACACTGGCGTGTGGTCAATCCAGACCCACGGGCACTGTACGCACATCACAGATGTAATTTTAAATTCCATTAGGGCCGTGAAAAAGACGAAAGGACGCGGGCAAAATCAATTTTAGTAATCGCTTCTCTTTAACCCAATGTATCCAAAACGTGATCACTTCATCGTGGAACTGATGTAAAAATTATTAATGCAATATGTTTCACCTTGAAACCAGTGTACCAGCAGCCCCTCTCTATATCGCGGCTCCCTTCTCGCGGCCGCACTGTATCGCGGGATTTTTTAAAATATTATATTTAATTATTTATCGTGGATTTTTCGCTCTATTGCGGGAGTTTGCGGTACTGTATACGCACGTTGTTAAAGTTATGTAGGTTTAAGGGTGTAGAATATGTTTAAGAACATAAGTAGTGTTTATAAAAGTGTGGAAAAGGTTAATAAGGGACTGGGAACTGTTTATAAGTGCGTGGGAAGGGTTTATAAAGCCTTAAATATATGTAAATACTAAAATAAGTGTAAGGTGCCTACTTCGTGGATTCTCACCTGTCGTGGGGGGTCTAGAACGTGATACCCGCGATAAGTGAGGGATCCCTGTATCTTCTGTACTTGGAGCTGTCTCGGTTCTCACTAACCACAGCCCAGGGCTCAGATGTCACATTTCTTGTGGCCCATGAACGCCCATTCCGGGCAGCACAGACACAGGGTGGGCACAGGCGGCTTTACGGTTGTTGGCGTGGAAAAGTAACACAATCGTCGGCAGCCGTCCGTCTCGAGAGACAATGGTGTAGCTTCCTAAGAGTCCATCTGCACCGCCGAGAATGGCTGTGCAGTCCGACTCAGGAGTGACATGGTATCTGTCTCCTCCCGTGTTGAATCGACATCTTGCGATGACGCTGAAGCTACAGAGCCTGGGCAGGGTAATATGGAGGGTCTGCTGTTGCCTATGCAGCAGACCCCCCCTCTCTTCGCAGCTGAAGGGTCCAAGGGAAAGACGGAGTCGATACAGCTTGGCTTCAGGTGCGCCGCAGGAGTTGCCGGTGTTGACCACAACATCAAACCGCCTTAGGGACTCCGGCTCCAGATTTTCTGTCGGGGTTTACTCCCTTAGCCTTTCCCCTGAAGAGGTATGCCGCAAGGCTGCGGAGGAGTAACACAATAATCAATCAATAATAATACAGGAGTGGACTGGACTTCACGTCCCGACAACTGCAAACCAGCTTTTGCCCACCCCGTAGAGGGCAACGAGAGGCCTCTGTTCTCCTGGCTTCCGCGAGTGGAGAAAGGGAAGGGTCGCTGTCCGTACGGACATACAGAATTCACGGAAGATGGCTGGGCGGAGGGAGGAGGGGCAGTAGACCAAAAACGAGACAGGAGAGCAAGGCCCGCTACAGAGGACAAAGGACCGGCAGGAGACGCGCAGGAGAGGAAATGGGACCCAGAAACGCCCTGGTCAGCACGCTTGTCGCTGTGCGAGCTCTGGCGACAGGTCACCCCACGAAGTTTGCACGACCTTCGCTGCCATTGGAGGAGACGGAGGCCCCAACCCGGCTCACAGCTGGGGAGTCAGTACCACCGGCTTCTCCGAGCTGGAAAGGGCTCTGCCGGAGAGGTTTACGAGTGAACCACCACGGACCACAGCAACATGCTCCGCGTGGTTTCCATCCCAATACCCACGGGACACGTTAGGCAGGGTAACTTCCTCATCGAGAGAGAGGCCAGGAGGCCGGGCAGCACTCATGGGCAACCTGAATCACTTCTTGGGGAGAAAGGCTTTTTTTTAAATTGAGTAGAAATACCTTTATTGTTTTATTTTTTTAAAGATGTGCGTGTTCATTACAAAATATTCAAAAGTATAAACAGACCCTCTGAAATTGTTCCTACTCTATGAGAATCATTATAGAAGGCTTTGTGTAATTAGAATAAAGAGAATCCATGCAATAGGAATCACTGAAAAACCTATGTACGGTCTCCCAGGCGTATTTCTGTGGCAACCCCTTCCGTGTTGCGTGTCCTTCTTTTGGGGCCATCAAGTGTGGCATGAACAGACGGACAATGTAATGAACAATTTCCCTCGATGCGTGTGCGACTTGTTTCTGGCATCGTGATGCACACAGGTCCCAGGGACGGGCCCGAGGCCCATGGGGCAGGGACGTGTAACCCTTTCACAGGGAAGGGGGCGTGAATAATTGTGACACCAACTCTGACTACTGCTAATGGCACACACCCCTCACTCTGCGACACACCTGGAGACGCTGAGGCCCAGCAGAAGGGAGGGGCTGCCCCAGGGCCCACATCCAGGTAGTAGCAAAACCAGGCCCCCACCCAGTCTTACCCCAATCCTACTGCTGCAGTTTCCAAAACTGCGTCACAAGAGAGCGTGACCAAGAGCCTTTATTATAAGACATCACAGAGCCTTGAGTGCCATCGGGACTTATGACTCTGCCAACCAGGGAAGCGAGCTCCAGGTTTTTCTGGCTTTTTTGGACCACAAACCTCACAGGAGCAGCGGAGGCCCCGTTGGAGGGCTCGGGGTTCCCAGGAACACACTTTGGGAAACAGCGGCACCAGGCCTGCTACTCAAATCGACTCTCGTTCCCCATCGGGAACACAAAGCTTAACGTTTCATGTCGCTATAAGGAATGTTTTAAAATAACATAACCTTCCTATAAATTCTTCACAGCTTGGAAATAGACACTGCTTTCCTTTTTAGAAAGTTCACATCACTTTGTAAGGCCGTCATTAGTTTTGATTATTTTTTTCCACTTTTCATTTCTTTTTCAGTTGCAGCCAAAAAATGTAATAAATGTAATGAAACAGATATTCATAAAGTCCTTGGTGCATGAATCATGGGTCTCTGGAAAATGTGTTTGCCTCTTGAATACATCTTTTCTTTTTCTTTTTCTTTGATAAAAACAACAAATATTACCTATCATTTCTCAACAATAAAAATATGTTCTAACAAAACAAAAAACCTGTGCTTTGATGTGATAATGGCAACACATCATGTCATTCTCGAGACATCTTAAGGGGCTGTAACAGCCCCCGGTGGCAGCTGCAGAGCTGGCCTGAAAAAAGGCTGCGATCATTAGGGTGTTTTTTTCCAGGATGATGTTTCTTTTGATCTGTAACATATGTGAAATTAAAATAAACTTTATATGGCTTTGGATTTCCCCAAACACTTCAAAAAGTAAAATCCTATTCAAATGGCTCCAAAGTAAAACCGAACTACACTCTGGTCTCCCTTGAAAAGAATTTTCTGCTGTGCTGGCGCAGGTCACCGAAGCCGGCCGTCTGCGCCCTCAGCCAGTGCTCCGGGGCAGGTGTCCCCACAGACCGCAAGCTCCTGAGAGGGAGGAGGCTCCCCCGGGGCCCGGGTCCTCTCAGGTGTGGCCCTGCAGGTCACCGCATGGGCCCCAGGGACAGGATTCTTCCTTAGAATAGACCGGGTGGCATAAAAATGTCCTTCGCACGCAACCTACAATTTCCATCTCTTGGGGAAGAAGAAAACGTGTCTTAATTCCTCTGTCCCATGAGTATCCCTTCAGACGTTTCAAGAATGTCATCTTCTTCCCAGTCGAACATCTGCAGTTCCTGGGCGGCTCCTGGTGTGAATATATCTGGGGCCCTTCTGCTGCTGGAGACAGACCTCAGCTGGAAGGAGCCCGATGGGCCCATGATATCAAGCTTGTACCCTGGCAAGTGGGGACAAGTGGGGGGTCGGGGGCGTTTGAGCCACATGGGACCGGAGGGCTCACCTTCTTCCTTGCAGGGTGTCACCGTGGCTGTGTCCCATGCTGCTATGGGGACGGAACGAGACCCAGCCGCTATGGGGCCTTTTATCCCAGGCCAAACAAGCATTGAAACATGTGGGTAATTAGCGTCATTTGGACACATTCCGAGTTGTGTGTTGTATATAAGCCGGTAACATAATGAGAGAGTCCTGTTGTCACTGTCACCACTGAGTGTTTGGGGCTGTGTGTTTCTGCGCCGGTGCTCACGAGTGTGCCAGCTCAGGTCCCTTCCAGGCACACAGGGGCACAGAGACACGAGCCATAATATTGCTACTACCATCCAGGATGAGGTGCTCTGTCACTTTTATTAGCAATCTGCACTAAATCCAAGATTTCAGTTCAGGTGAAGGTGGTCGAAAGGCACCAACTTCCAGTTGTAAGCTACGTAATCCCTGGGGAGGTGCGCAAGGCCCGGCAGGGAGACTAGTCGACAGCACTGGACTGTCTAATCCAAAGTTGCGAAGAGAGTCGACTTTAAAAGTTCTCATCATAAGAAACAGAAATTGTAACTACGTGTGGAGATGGATGTTAACTAGACTTAATTGTGGTGATCACTTTGTAATATACACAAAAATTATTATGCTATACACCTAAGACCAGTACAGTTATATGTCAATTATATCTCAATTTAAAAAAATTTTTTTAAAGATTTTGTTTATTTATTTTTAGAAAGAGGGGAAGAGAAGGAGAAAGAGAGGGAGCAAAATGTCAACATGAGAGAAACACCATCAGTTGCCTCTCATATGCACCCCAACCAGGGGCTCGGCCTACAACCCAGGCCTGTGCCCTGACTGGGAATTGAACCAATGACCTTTCACTTTGCTGGATGATGCTCAACCCACTGAGCCACACCAGTCAGAGCTATTATATCTCAATTAAAAAAAATCAATATTAAAAAATGATTTCAGTTTGTTTTGATAGCATGGAGAATAAATCTGGAATATTATCTTTAAGAACTTGGTGTCAAAAGAAAAGTCTAACCTGATTTCTGTTCTACCAGATCACAGATCCTTCAAATAACACAGGGGCTTCTTCTCTCCTTGGGGCTCCCCCTCAGATCCCATCCAGTCCTGCTTTTGTGCTGGTCAAGAGAAAATACAAATAGGTTGGAGAAGAGTGAGCGGTCAGTCCTTCATCTCCGGGCAGGGCTGCTCAGGAAGCCTGGCAGGGCTTCGTGGTGTGGGCCCGAGGCCTGGCGTCCCCATACGGGCACCTGAGTGAGCCGGGGGCCTCCACCCATTGCTTGGGCCCATCCAGAGGTGGATTAAGGTTGGTTGAGGCCCCAAGGGCAGAAGGAAATATTGGGCCCCTTAAAAAAAGAGAGAGAGATGGGAAAAATAAAAATACATGTTAACCATATTTTTAAGTAAATAAAAAATATTATGTACTATTAATGTTTAATTTCCAATAAAATTGCACTGCAGGAGAACCTTTGTAAGTACAAGGTAGCCAATACGATTCTATTTCTCTGATGAGCGGTAGTGCAGACACGCGGGGCCTCTGCAGCGTGGTGTGTGTCTAGTATGCTGTGGAGTAATGACATAATGAAAATAAGCGAATATAAACATACTATCAGGTTTTACCGCCGATTGTAAACTTGTACGTAATTAAAATTGCACATGTGAAACCAAACTTGGTGTCATTAGAAAAAGTGTAAAGTTGGGGTTTTGCGGGACCCTTCCGAAGTCGGGGCCCAGGGCGCGTGCCCGGTGCCCCCGCCGTTAAATCTGCGTCTGGTCCATCCACCTCACGGTCCCACTGGGGAACAGTGAGCTGTTGTTTTGTGAAGGAGAAAATAACGTTTTATGAGCACACCCCGTCAGCCTCCCATGCCCACGGTTTCCTCCTAGAGGCCACACTCCTGGGAACGATGTTCTGTGGGTGTCCCCATGGAGCCCACACCTTAGGCCACAGCTCTCCCACCACCCCCACACCTGCAGGTGCCATCCTCGGATCCCCAGGCGTACCGTCCTGCAGAAACTGGACTCCATGGGGACAGGACTGCAGGGCGTATTGAAAGCCAAGGCACATGCCACCTGCTTCACGGCTGGGGGAAGGCAGCCACAGAGTCAGTCAGCCACTGGGACTCACCAGGTGCTGAAATGCCTTCTGGATGAGTGGCATTGTCAGGAGAGCCCTGACCCTGCCTGGGTGACGCCCAGGGTGCCCTCCCCCTCTGCCCAGCACATCCGTGTGTTGGTAATGGCCACGGAGCATGGGGTACATGGAACACACCGTGTGTGCTGGGCGCATATCTCCCTAACGGGGCAGGAAGAAAATACTTGCCACCTGTGAGATGCTGGTACATCAGCGGAGCAAGCAGCTGCACATGTGGGTTGCGTTACCCTCGGAGCCAAGCCTGGCTTTCTAACACACACTAACCAGGCACCGGCAGGAGGGTGAGTTTAATAAAAACGGCAGCTTTCTCCGGAGCATACGGGCAACGAAGACTCAAGCACCTTGCGTGCCCAAGAACAGGCTCATGGCTGGGTCCTTACGTCCTTAAACGACACTTGCCCCCAGTGACCATTGCAGGGAAGTGAGCGTCCACAAGCACGCACTGGGGCCAGCCCGTGACAGAGCCGTGGAAGCACCGACAGGTGCGTGGGGGGTTCTGGGGCTCCCGGGGGTGCTTTGTGCAGCCCCACAGTCTGCTAGGCCCGCCCCAGCAATGGTCTCCCATCCTCAGTGACTTACGTTCTGTCTCCGTGGGCTGGTTCACGAGAGAAGCACCTACCTGGGCTCCGCTGGTCTGGCGCTGAAAGCATCACTGCAGCGTCTGCGTTTACGGTGGTGCCTTGAGACTTAATCGAGGTCGTTACAGGAAGCCGCTGGATCCAGATTGCTTCTGCATTTGGGCTGAAACCGTCGTCAAGGAAAGATTCCTTAAAAATGATAATATAATGCCATGGGGGGTGGGACAGAGAAGCTCGCTTCCTCTTTCTAATAATGACTATTATGCAACCTAGTGGCTGCTAAGAAGTTCAGAGCCAAGTTCAAGGACAGGTCTCAGTCATGACTGGCCTCTGCTTACTCTGTCTGCTTCCTCCTCATTGGCACGGTCTTGGTGTTTGGGTTGTATGGGCATTGGCATGTGTGTCATTTGGTTTGCTGGTAGCAGCTTCCAAGCCTTTTCAGAAAGGGGTGGCATATAAGGGAATAACGCTAGTTATTACGGATTCCATAAACAAGTCCTGTCCCCCCTCTGCAGGAAGCACCGGCATCCTCAGGTCCGGAGTCACCCGCACAGCACCGGTGGGTGACACCCGCTAATAGAAGTCTCTAAGACATTTGCAAATTGAGAAATGTGAAGAGGAAGGGTCAGCGGAACACGGGAACCCTCTGATTCTGTGACCGGAGGGCAAACATCAGTCTTTCAGAAACGGTGATTTCCCCTGCCCCGTCGTGGGAAAGGACAGGATGTGCTGAAGCGCTTTCTGTAAGAAATCTCTTCTGTAAGACCGCCCCCACCCCTTCCATAATATTCACTGTTTAAAACCCCCTAGTTAGAAACTCTTTGTCGTCATGGATTAAAAGAAGAGTCTCTAGAAGATAATTAACACACTAAGGCAGAAGCTCCCCCCAAAGGGGGAATCAGTGTTGTGGTTTCCCTGGTTCCCATAACCTCACCTAATAACCTACTGTCGACCGCACGCAGGAGCCGGGGAGGCATAAAATGCATCCCAACTCAACGTAAGATTTTTCCCGTCCAAGGCAGGAGCGGGGGAAAGGACCACGTTCTGTGTGATGTTAAATTATCCTTGCTCTTCTGTTAGCCAAGGATCGTAAGTCCCAGCTCTGTCCTTAGTAGCTCTGTGACCACGGGAATGCCATTTTCCTTCCTGGACTTGTTTTCTTACTTTTGAAATGATGACCTTCATGTCTCCTCTTATTCAGAGTCCACTGCCTCCCAGTGGAACCGACCCCTCCTGGAATTGGGGTGCACCTTCCGAAGGGGAGTGGTCAGCAACGTCCACCAGGGGGCGCTCGATTCACTGCAAACACCGGCCCCGGGGACAGGGCGACCGGGACACGTGGGGTGACCCCCGTGTCCCCACCGACTCCTGGAACAATTCTAGACACCCGAGGATACAGGGTCCCTCCAGGGGTGAGGCTACAGATGCCCCAACTCTACCAGCCTGTTCTGTAATCTGTCCACACCTCCGAGCCGCTGCGTGGGCACCTCTGTTTTTCTGAAATGCCTGACGTTGGGTAGTTGGGGGCCAGTTGCCCAGGGGACAAACACCTTTCTAAAAGAAGCCAAGAATCTGGGAGCTGGCTGACGGGGAAACACCGTCTCTGTCTCGTGCCCTCAATCCTAGCTGCTGAGCCCCGGGCTCCTGACCACTGGGACTTAGAGGAAGGCGTGAGGAGGGTCGTGGGGTTGCGAGGCCGCAGGGGCAGAGCGTGGGAGAAGCGGGCGTTCCTCCCACCGAAGCTGCCGTCAACCACGCACGGAATGCGCCTTTTGGCCGCTGCTATTTGCTGCTGGCCCCTCACGCCCAACAGGAATCCTCTGGGTGTAATTACACTCAGGCCAGTTTCCCTGGCGTCCTGGGAAACTTCTTGGATTCTTTGGGGTGCGACATCTCAGGCTTTTGAGGAACTTCCTGAACTCTGTAGAACATGTCTGTTATGGGCTGTGTGCCCCTAAAAAGATACATTGAAGTGTTCACCATCGGTACCGTGGATGTGACCTTAAAGTCCCTGCAGATGTAATTATTAAGATGAGGTCATGAGGGTAGACCCTTAGTCCAATATGACTAATGTCCTTCTAAAAAGAGGGGATTAGGACAGAGATGCAGACACCCAGGGAAGATGCTGTGTGACAAACCAAGGAACAGCAAGAAATGCCAAGGACGGTGGCCTCACCAGAAGCCAGGAGGGCAAGGAAGGAGTCTGTCCAATAGGTTTTAGGTGCTGACACCTTGATTCCAGACTTGTGCCCCGACGGGGAATTGAACCCATGACCTTTCGGTGAGGGAATGCATTTCTGTTGTTTTAAGCCACCTAGTGTGTGGCAATTTGTGCAGCGGCCCCAGGAACCTAATACATGCTCTTCACATTCTACTCCAAGGTTGACCCTGCCCTTTCCTAAAATATTCTTCAATCTTGGCCATTGAGGCTCTAGCCCAGATCTCCCTCATTCACTGAACAAGCATTTACTAAGCTCCTACTATGTGCCAGGCACTCTGCAAGGTCAGGCCTGTGGTGACAGTGACAGATGTGGTTGCTGCCCCAGGGGACGATGATCTTCTGCTAACCCCTCTCTCCTCCTTCCTCCTGGTCCCTCCAACTAAATGTGGGGTCTTCCTCAATGTCACTGCCCCCTCTGCCCCTTGAAGCATCTGTCACAAGAACAGCCCCCACATCTACACCTCCATCCTGTTCCCTCATCTCCTCCCCTCCAGGCCTGCCTTCAGCTGCTGCTCCAAGATTCTTTCCGGGGCCACCTGCCATGGCAGCGTCCCCCTCCCACCGGGGTCCCTACTCCCACCACTATGACCGCCTCCTCCAGGGGGAGCACCCAATGCGGTGGTCGCCCTTGGTTGCTCACTGACTTGGCCACGGCCTGTCTCTCCTCACGCTGGTCTGTCTGTGTCTCTAACATGGATTAGTCGTCTGAAACAGTAGCAGGCCCGGCACCGCCCTCCTTAACGGGGTCCCAGCACCACGTGCCCTTGCAGGCACCCTCTGCTCCTACCAGTCTTGGCTGCCTGCCCTCCTGAACACACCCAGCCCACCCTCCTTACCTCCTCCCTCCCCGATGCCCGCCCTAGAGTGTCCCTAATCCAGCCCCTCCAACCATGGGCCGAGCGTCAGTCCCGCCTCTCCGGAAAGCATGTTCGCTCCTCCTCTGGAATGCTTATGGGATCCAGAGCAGGCTCTTACCTGTCATCTGTGCAGCACCTGCCTCCTGTCTCCCTGTTCCGAGAATCTGTTGTGGGACCCACCCTGGGGTGTCATGGCGGGACCACCCTCTCACCCCCTCCTGGCCGCCGTTACAGGTCTGGGCCCGGTGATTGGCCTCAAGGAGGCCAGAGTCCCCTCAGAAATACGAAATCGGGGTAGGAGAGTGCAGCTCTCGGGAAAAGTTTTATTCTCCTTCACGTTAAACACGATTCTCTTTAAGAGAAAGATGGAACCAAGGTGACGAGCTCCATGTCAGAGACTCCTACGCCTCCCGCTATGGGTCGGAGCATGTCCCTCCCCCAAATCCATATGATGAAGCCCTAACACCTGGGAGCTCAGAAGGTGACCTTATCAGAAAATAAAATCAATGCTGATGTAATTAGTTAAGATAAAGTCACACTGAGTAGGGTGGGCCCCTCATCCAATATGACCGCCGTCCTTACACGAGGAAAAATTTGGACCCAGGCTCTCACAGCTGGCAGGTGGCCACCTCCAGGCCAAGGAGAGAGGCTTCAGAGGACAGTCGCGGCTGACACCTTGACTTCAGCCCTCAGGCCCCCAGAACTGTGACACTATGCACCTGTGCTGTTGAAGCCACCAAGGCAGGGCACCCTGTCCCAGCAGCCTCAGCAAATTAGCACACCCCCATAGGGAAGACCCCTGTTCCCAGTACCCCTGGCTCCTGGGAGTCAGAGGACGGACTGGGGAGGGCGGTGGAGGTGGGTCAGAGGCCTGGGCGGTGGGCACAGGAGGGCTCTGGGAATTAAGAGGCGCCCGTTTGGGAAGAGCAAAGGGTTCCTGAAAAGGGGCGAGAGAGCCAGTTGGGAAGGCGTTGTGGAGAGACACTGGCCCACGCCCTCAGAAACGTCCCTGTCCTCTGCCCTATGGGACTGCTTTGCCCCCAGTACTCTCGGTCAGAGCCATGCTTACTTCCCAGGAGCAGTTACTCAGCCCCGGTGGCAGCAACTTGCTCTGCTTCTCGTGGGTGGGTGGGGGGCAACTGGGTGTGGAAGAGCCGCGACCCCTCCTCACTTCCTCTCCTGCTTTTCTCCCCCAACCCCAGTCACTTCTGCATCAGCCAACACTTCGGGAAGACCTGCCACGTGCAGGCACGGTGCTGGCAGTCGGCCCAGGTGTCCTACCCGGACATGGAAAGGACGTCAGGGCACCTTCTGAACTTCATGTGGCAGCCACGTGTCTGGCTGGAGACCCTGAGGTCGGCCCTGGAGTCCCAATCGCTTGTGAGAACATGGGTCTTCTTGGGAACACAGCATTCAAGCTGTTCTTCAAAGGAAAAGACCAGACCCCCTCCTCCTGGGAAATTCCAATGCACTATTTTCCCAAAGAACGGGCTGGGGTTTCATCCTAAGACCCCTCTCTGGCCCCAGCGGCCATCGGCGGGTCTGGCTGTAAGCCTTGGGACCAGATATGACATGCAGCTGGGCAGGGCCCGAGCCGTGTGCCGCATGTAGGGTACGTGACGAGGCCCAGACGGGCTCCGGGGCTGGGAACAAGGCCGTCCTGCAGGCAGACTGCACTGTGACCGGAGCCAGGGACAGGTGAGCCCAGGCCATCGGGGGAGGCCCGGCCCACTGCTGTGTGGTACTGGGGAGTCCTGGCATGAGATCCAGGAAGAGCAGGGAGTCAGGGTCCCGTGAGGCAGACAGCTGGGCTGGGAGGAAGATGTAGCAGGGCGCAGGGCGCAGGCCAGCAGGGGGCAGAGCAGGAAGCAAACGCTAGACCGAGGCCGAGGGGGTGATGGGGTGCTGGGTCTCCTGAGGGTCCACTGGGCAGCTCACCACCAGAGCAACGGCGGCCCGGGGAGCAAGGCCACCGGCTAGCATCCCGGCGCAGACACCGAGAAGAACCGCATCTCTGAAAAAGAGAGAAAAGCCCAGGTCATCAGAAGGGGGCTGGCAGAAGGAACAATGAGAAAAGCCAGGCTCTTTAATGCAGGGCAGGCACTCCTGCCTGAGGTCAGGACCCAACCAGGAAGGGCAAGTGGGGGGACAGGGGGTGCAGAGGAATGGGGGTGAGGTGCTCGGAGCCGGTATCCCGAGCTGCAGGGGAGGGAGGGCAGGGACTAGGCCTGAGGCCGAGTTGGGACGTTGGCCGGTCGGAGAGCCAGGCTTTGGGGAACCCCGTGTCCCGAGGTGTTTCTCATCATCCCAGAAGCTATCCAAGTGCTGAAGCCCATTGGTGTCCCGGCCCAGCTCTCAGACGGCCTTTCCCGCCAGTACCACGATCTTCTGAGAGCTGTGGGATTCAGAAAACACACTTAAAAAAGAAAAAGTTTTTTCTATCCTCACCCGAGGACAGGCGTACTCATCATACAGTGAGGGGAGGGAGAGAGAGAGAAACGTCAACTGGCTGCTGCCTGCAGGTGCCCCCACTGGGGCCTGACCCCCACACATGCCCCGACTGGGAATCAAACCCCTGACCTTCTGGTTTATGGGACGACACTCCAACCAACGGAGCCACGCCGGCCAGGGCTAGCAAGCACACACTTAGTGCCTCTGAATCTCAGGCTGGAGAACTGGGTGGCAGGCAGCCCCCTGCCCGTCCAGGCCCCACCTGCACGGCACACGGCGATAAGGAGGGAGTCGTATTCCGTCTCCCTCCGAGTTCTCCAGAGAGACGAAGAGAAGGGGGTGGCTGAGCAGCTGACATTGAAAACTGACCTCCATTAATGTTTGAGTTGCAGAAACCCATTAAGGACAAGGCTAATGTTTAGCTTTCTGCTGCCATTGATAAGGACAGGGAGCTTGGAGAAGGCCCACCTTGTACCACTTCCTGACCTGGAATGTGAAAAGCTTCTTTGTCTCCCTCTGTGGGCAGACACATTTGAGGCTCTGTCCTTTAGGGAGTTGGAACAACCTGCAAATCGTTCATCTTCCCCTGTGATTCTGTTTTAAAAAGCCACGCTCTAGCCCTGGAGAGGAAGTTGTCGGCAGAAGAGGCCTGGGCCTCTGCACTGGCTCCCCCCCCCCCCCCCTGCTCTCCGCCCCACCCGGTGACGTCTCTGGGTTATAAATTCCACAGACTCACAGCCCCGGAGTCTCAGCAGACAATGCTTACGTAGGCGGCTAGATGAATGGCCGACACTTCTTAAGTCTGGATGCCGGGAACGGACAAGAAAAATGGCCCCTTCTGCTTCTGGAACTGATCGTTCCAGGGATCCGGCGGCCGGGCCGACAGCAGTCACGCCACACCTTTCCCTGGGACACAGAGCCTGGCCCTCCATGATGACAAACACGTGGCGTGCCCACAACAGCTGGACGCTCCCCTCCTCCACCAGACGGGACGAGAGAAGGAGCCCACGTCAGTTTCAGGCACACGTGGGGGACGCAGCCACGTGCTGGGTGAGACAGAGACAAAACCGCTGAGCCCGCTCTGCTGGGAATCGCCTGAGTAATAACCGCATGGCTGCCCGGGCTGTTTTAACTTTTTCTTTCTCCAGGAAGGGCGGAAGCTAACGGGCAATTTTTACTTTATCACCCGTCACTCTCAAAACGTTGCCGCATTAACATTCTAGTGCCTTTTCTTGATTTATCAGCGTTAGACCAGAATCTTATGACTTACAGCTATGAATGATGAGGGATTGAGCTGGTTTATAATAACCCCCAATGCCTCCTCCTTCTCTCAGTTTTTATTAGTTTTATTTTCTTTTTAGTTCTCAACCAGGGGCAACCCTCCTGGGTATGTGTGTGGCGTGCTGACATTTGGCAATGCCTGGAGACAGTTTTTGGTTGTCACAACTTGGGGGTGGGGGCTGTTGACATCTGGTGCATTTAGCAATGCTGCCAAAGACCCTACGATGCCCAAGACAGCCCCTCAACAGAGAATCACAGCAGTGCCAAAGCTGAGAAACCCTGGTGATACATGAAAATCTCTCAGTCCATCACCTTCAGACAATATTGGACTGTGCGCATCACCTGATGCAGCAACGTGGCCTTCTTGCTCCACTCCACCCCTCCCCTGTCCTCCCTTTCAGCCAAGTCAAGGTTTGATCACCTACACTGTATTTACAACCATAACTGAGAGTTTGGTCTACAGGTTGGCTCTAAAATCCAACCCCAGTACATAATTTTTACCACACTGTGGATAGGTTAGTAGTCATCTCTGGAGCACGGGATGTGGCTCAATTCATGGAGAAGGAAATACGATCTTTTGCCACCAACTTGGGCGCCTCCAAGGAGACTGAGCCAGGTATCAGGGTCAAGTGGATTCTCTCTCCTTACCCTCCTCCGAAGCTCCCATCATGCCCCCGCTTTAGTTTGCTTCACGTTTGAACCATATCAACCTTGTACAGTTTCTTGATCCTGGTGGCGTTTGAACTGCCTTTTTAAAGGTTTGTTCACAAAAGAAGCACATTCCTTGACCCCATCACAAGACCAGCCAGCTATCCTAACCACACTATGTGTTAGGAGGATCTGGTGTCACCCCAAAATCATGCTTCCTGAAGACTGTTCTTGTCCTAATTTGCAATGCTTGCTTTCCAGATGGACCGAATGGTGCTCATCCTGTAAGGTCTTTTCCAGTTTCTCCTGGGATGGGGTCACTTGGTCCTGCAGCCTTGCCTGCCCTTCCTTGGATTCTTTCCAGCTCCGAGAGGTATACATCCTGGTGCTTAGGTGCCAGACTGGGACCACCTCTCCAGGCCCCCCCCCCCAGTAGTTGCAGGACCCTAGACGATCTTTCTAGCCTCTCTTTCGTTGTGCATGAAGTGAGGGTTATGATGGTAAATGTAGTAACCTCACTCAGGGTCAGTGTGAGGGTGAAATTACTTAATGCATATAAAGTACTTAAAACTATGCCTGGAATATAGTAAGCCCTCAATAAGTGCTCATTATTGTTATCATTATTTGACTGGAGCATATCATTAAATAATTTTTTTTTTTCAGAATAGATGGGTGGAAAAATCTTCTGAGTCTTTTTATGTATGAAGTGTCTTATATTTGTTTTCTTATTTGATTGACAGGTTGCTGGATATAAAGTTCTTTGTTTAAATTACCTTCCTTCAAAAAAATAAAATGGACTTCCATCCAATATGGAGGCCTAGACAGACACGCTGTGTCTCCCTCCACAACTAAGAAGGAATACAACTACCTCAAAACTAGAGACAACCAGAAGTTCCAGGATATCGAGCTGCAGGGAAGTCCAGCAAACAAACATATAAAGAAGAAATACTTATCCAGACAGGTAGGAGGGGCCGAGCCAGGGCAGAGAGGACGCGGTGTGGTGGTGGCAGCTATGGCAGTAGCAGCAGGCCGACGGGAAGCACAGTCACATGTTTTTAAAAGTCTGGAGGGACACCTGGGGAACACTTCCAGGACCAGATCAGCCTGAGCAGCTCAAGGGCCCAGCACCAGGGAAAATCAAGCCTCATTGCTTCTGACTGTGCAGACCAGTGGGGGTTGGGGCAGAGGCAGAGGCTGCCAGTCTCTCAGCAGAGTCCACTCTGCTGGAAGTGGGAGAAGTGCCTGGAAAAGGGGCTAGTGCTGGGCAAGCAGCATTGTTCCTCTCAGACCCCTCCCCCATATACAGCGCCACAACATGGTGAAACAGGTCACCCTGTACTGACGATCCCTAAGGCTCCGCCCCTTACAATGTAACAGGAGCAACAGCTCTCCCTAAGACACAGAGGCAAACAAACACAGGAGCCTGTCAGAATGATGAGACAGAGAAGTATGGCCCAAAAGGGGGAACAGATCATGGTTCCAGTGGGACAACTAAGTGACAAGGAGATAGCCAACCTCACAGACCAGGAGATAGCCAACCTAACAGATGCAGAGGTCAAAACACTGGTGATAAAGATGCTCACAGGCGTGAAAGATATGCTTGAGTATGGCAAACGCATAAGGGAAGAAGTGAAGGCTATGCTAAATGAAACAAAGGAAAGTTCACACAAAACCAATGGTGAAGGGAAGGAACCTGGTGTTCAAGTCAATGATTTGGAACATGAGGAAGAAAAAAACAGTCAACCAGTACAGAATGAGGAAACAAGAACTGAGAAAAATGAGCAGAGGCTTAGGAACCTCTGGGACAACTTTAAATGTGCCAACATCCAAACTGTAGGGGTGCCAGAAGGAGAAAAGGAAGAGCAAGAAATTGAAAGCTTATGTGAGAAAATAATGAAGGAAAACTCCCCAAATTTGTGAAGGAAATAGACATACAAGTCCAGGAAGCACAGAGAGTCCCAAACAAGCTAGCCCCAAAAGGACCACACCAAGACACATCATCATTAAAATGCCAAAGGTGAAAGATAGAGAATCTTAAAAGCAGCAAGATAAAAGCAGAGAGTTACCTACAAAGGGGTGCCTACACGTCTATCAGCTACTTTCTTTCTTTTTTTTTTTTACATTTATGATGCATTAGGTTTATTTGTTTGTTTGTTTATTTATTCTTAGAAAGAGGGAAAGGAGAAAGAGAGGAAGAGAAACATCACTGTGTGGTTGCCTCTCACTCGCACCCCCAACTGGGGACATGACGTGCAACCTAGTCATGTGCCCTGACTGGGAATTGAACCAGTGACACTTGGCTCACAGGCCGACGCTCAATCCACTGAGCCACAGCAGCCAGGGCTTATCAGCTAATTTCTCAAAAGAAACTTTGCAGGCAAGGAGAGACTGGCAAGAAGTATTTAAGGTGATGAAAAGCTAGGACCTACAACCAGGATTACTCTCTCCAGCAAAGCTATCATTTAGAATGGAAGGGCAGATAAAATGCTTCCCATACAAGGTAAAGCCAAAGGAGTTCATCATCATCAAGCCATTATTATATGAAATGTCAAAGGGACTTACTTAAGAAAAAGAAGAGCAAAACTATGAACATTAAAATGACAACAAACTCACAACTATCAACAACTGAATATAAAAAATAAAAACAAAATCCAACTAAGCAAACCAGAATAGGAACAGAATCATAGGTATGGGGGTCATTTGGAGGATTATCGGCTGGGAGGGGGAAGGGGAGAAATGGGGAAATGGTGCAGGGATTAAGAAGCATAATTGGTTGGTACAAAGTAGACAGGGGGAAGTTAAGAATAATATAGGTAAGGGTGAAGCCAAAGAATGTATATGCACGACTCATGGACATGAACTAAGGGGGGGTGGGATTGCTAGAAGGAAGCGGGGTACTGGGCAGAGGGGAGCAAAGGGAAAGAAACTTGGGACAACTGTAACAACATAATCAATAAAATATGCTTAAAAAATAAAATAAAATTATTTTCCTTCAAAACATTGTCCCCCTCTTTCTAACATTTAGTGTACTGTTGAGAAATCCAAAGCAGATCTGATTCTTGTCCCTTTGTAGGTATCTATCTGTTCTTTGTACTAATGAGATTTTAGGGTACTTACGATTAATGTCTGGAAATTTCACAAGGGTGTGTCTAGGTGTGAAACTTGACCTATTCAAGTTGCCAATCATTTGTGGAATACCTTTTAGCTGAGCCTGTGTTTCCTTTCAGTCATAAGAGATTTTTTTAAGTTCTAATAATTTCATTCTATCTAAAAAAAACAAAAAAACAAAAAACTATTTTCTTCTTTAAGTTTTCCCCTTTTGTATCTTTGGAACCTGCCATCTGACAAGATGCTAGACATACTGAATTGATCCTCCATATCCTCTACGTTTTCTTTTCTTATTTTCCATACTTTTATTCTGGATTCTTCCTTCTTGTATTTTACTTTCTGGGCCTTTTATCAGAGGTTTTATTTTGAAAATGATATTTTTAATTTTCAAGAACTCTTATTCTTAGTGCCCCTTTCTTGGAGGAACTGTTCTCATTTTATGGATGCAATATCTTCTAAGATTTTTCTAAGACACTTATTAAAGGTTTATGCAGAAATTTTGTTTTGTTGCCTAATTGATCTATGCTTTCTCAGGCATCAGTTATTCTGTTTCTCATCTTGGTCCTCCTGCTTGGGGCTTTTTGATATCTAGATGGTGACCCTTGGTTGCCATTTATACTCACACACCGGAAGACAGGCTTGATCAATACAAGTAGCTATTTTCTGTCATTGCAGAGGTCCAGCCCACTGCCTGGATGAGCTCATTGAAAACTGGGAAGCTCTTGTTTCTGATCACCTCTCCTTCCCCCCACACAGACCACTCGCTCTTCCCCTGCAGTGGACTCTCTCCCCAGGCAATCAACCCACTCAACCATCCCAGCAAGTCCGCACCGATGGTGTGCGCCAGCCTGGACTATCTCTGCAGAGGAATCAGCAGCACTGAGGCGAGTCCCCAAGGACACCTCCCTGGTGTGGGGTTATCGCCTTTCCCAGTAAATATTTGTTGCCAGTCCAAAGTGCATCCCATCATTTTGTGAACGGGGTGTTGAAGGCCCTGAAATTGGTGCACCCACGCAGCCTGAAGTACCCTGCCCAGTCTGCTGGTGCCCACACATATAATCCATCCAGGCGTGCTACAACCTGACTTGCCAGGCTGGGGGTCCAGATGGCACTGTCAGATTGCTTAGGGGGTCCCAGCCATCAAAGCAACTCCTGAGTGCTGAGACTTGAGCCACTGGCATGAATTTAACAACAGTCTGTAGTCCTAGATTCATGCCTGGGGCAGAAATGCTATTTTCATTTCTTTATACCTTTTCGATAAAGTGGGATCTCAGCAGACTGAGGGCTGCAGATGGGGATTTCCAACAGCCCATCCGTTCCTGTGATTAACATGAAAGGTAGCTGCGTATGTTTCCCACTGGGAGGGGCCGCCCTGGGGACTGAGCACGGGGTCAGGACGGCTGGTTGGTTTCCACCGCAGTGGTAAAGTGAGAATGTTTTAACCTGTGCAGCCCAGGAATTCAACACTTGCCTGTGTGGCCTGTCCGGGTCGACCAGCTCTCCAGCAAACTCATACGCCCCAGAGACGGAGCTGAGAACGAGAACTGGTGTGCGCCTGCTCAGTGTGTTGTTTCGATTAAAAATACAAACACTTGCTTCTCACCCAACCCCTTTACTGACTAATTGGTGGGATCCTTTGGACCACAATTAATCTTTTCCCACTGATTTTAAAGACATTGTTTTGATTTAATTATTCTGGGTTAAATATCAATACATTCGGCTCTTCGTGTCTACCAGAAAGTGGCAGCTGAAGAATCCTTTTGCTGCTCTTAAGGAGCTGCTGTAGCAGGCTCCTAGGACTTCCATAATGGAGTCCCACAAACTGGATGGCTTGAAACAACAGAAGTTACTTTCCTGCAGTTTCCGAGTCCAGAGGTCCAACATGAAGCTGTTGGCAGGGTGGGCTCCCTCCTGGGGGCTCAGAGAGAGTTGCTCCGTGCCTCTCTGCTAACTCCTGGTGCTTGCTGGCGACCCTGGGAGTGTCATGGCTTGCAGTTCTGTGCTCCGGTCCCTTCCTCTGCTGTCCCGTGGCCGTCTTCCCCCCAGGCCCCTGTGTCCTCACCTGGCAGTCTCCTCCGTGTATGTCTCTGGGTCTGTCCCCCTTTTCTTATAACTTACATCTTCACTGCATCGGCAAAGACCCTATTTCCAAAGAAGGCCCCCAGGGTCAGGACTTGAACATCTCTTCACGGCAGACAGAACTCAACCAACAGCCCACCAAGTCCTACGAACCCTGGCGGGGTCACATCGTAGGGAAGTGGGGATCCAGGGCTATCCAGCAAGAACCCTAGGTCCTGATCCCACATTCTTAGCCCATGACAGCGCACACTTATGTCATTCTAACAATGACATCAAAGGACCCTAAAGGTTGGTTATGTTGAAATAGGCCAGACGACCTCCAACCCTGAGATCCACAGAGCCCTGGGAATCTAAGCTCTCAGTCCTGTTCCCAGCCAGCCGGCCACAGTCTTGGTCACTGCGGAGCATGGAGACCTGCCCGGGAGGCCTCCCTGCCGCAGAGCCAGCGCGGCCAGCCCTTCTCTGCTTGCCTGCAAAGCCATCCGGGCCACCTGGGGCTGTCTGAGCATCTAACAGAGGCAGGATGTGGCTCTGCATGGTAGTCTGAAATGATCAAGAAAATAAATATTTACTAAAATATGAGCTGAAATAGGATGCCCGGATGCTGAGTGTCAATGCCCAGGGGGTCGGATCGGTGTTTAATAACCAGGGCCATAGGCTGTGGTTTCACAGGGCTCATCCGAATGATGTCCCTGACCGTGCAGGCCATAGGAAAAAGTGGTACATGGAATGGCTCCCAGGAAAACATAAATGAAGGAGGAAAGAAAAAAACCACCCCCAGGGCAGGGGGCAAAAGGCTAACAGCAAGAATCAATGTCCTAGCACACCTCTTAAGTCCCACAGACCTGGGGATTTGCAACTCAGGAAAACCCTAGAGTGAAATACAAATCAGAAAGTGACAAAGACCGTCAGCCACATTCTTAAAGAAGCTGTCTTTTCCGGTAACAAAAAAAGACTAAGACTGTAAATACACGCTATCTCTCTCCATCTAAGCAGCTTTAAAAAAAAAAAAATTCGTTCTTGAAATGTTACAAAGCAAATAATTCCTGCATTCTAACCCATTATAAACCAGTTCCATATCTAATCAACTTGAAGCCGAAGCCATATGGGCCGTGCAAACATTGAAAAAGTAATTCTAAGATAAGGAAAACAGGAAGTTGGCGGGTGATGAGGATGAAACTGATATCCGAGTGGTAATCTGAGCAGTAAAGTCACTAAACCCTTCCTGCATCATAAACAGAATTTCTCGGGATGTGTCTCCTTCGCTTCCCCTGCGATTTGCCAGTGGGTTGGACCAGCTCGTGTAAATCAGCATCGTTCCCTTTCTGACGCGCCGGTGGCGGCAAACTGCCGGGGCTGCAGGGCTGCAGGATCCGCGCACCAGGCGCTCCCACCTGCTTCTGCGGAAGCCTGTGTGGTCCGCCCTTCAGCCCGAGCTGCCCAGGGGAAGGGCAGGTGGATCCACCTTGGTGTCCCATCTGCTGCAAAGCGCAGTCTGTCTGTCTAGACCAGGTGCCTTCACACTTTGGTCCATTACTCTTTGTCACGGGGGGCTGCCCTGCACCCTGTAGGATATTTAGCTGCCTCCCTGGCCTCTACCCACTAAGTGCAGGTAGCATCCACTTTGGAGGTTACAATACAAAATGAAGAAAAAAGAGGATAGGGTAAAGAGCCTCTGGGACACCTTCAAGCATAGCAACATTCAAATCATAGGGGTTTCAGAAGGAGAGAAGAAAGAGCAAGAAATTGAAAACTTATTTGAAAAAACAGTGAAAGAAAAATTCCCTAATTTGGTAAAGGAAATAGACATACAAGTCTAGGAAGCACAGAGAGTCCCAAACAAGATGGGCAAAAAGAGGACCACACCAAGACACACCATAATTAAAATGCCAAAGGTTCAAGATAAAGAGAGAATCTTAAAAGCAGCAAGAGAAAAACAGAGAGTTACCTACAAAGGGGTGCCTATGAGACTATCAGCTGATTTCTCAAAAGAAACTTCGCAGGCAAGAAGGGGCTGGCAAGAAGTATTCAATGTGATGAAAAGCAAGGACCTACAACCAAGATTACTCTATCCAGCAAAGCTATCATTTAGAATGGAAGGGCAGAGGAAGTGCTTCCCAGACAAGGTGAAGCTAAAGGAGTTCATCATCACCAAGCCATTATTACATGAAATGTTAGAGAGGCTTATTTAAGAAAAAGAAGATCAAAACTATGAACACGAAAATGGCAATAAATTCACAATTATCAACAGTTGAATCTAAAAAACAAACTAAGCAAACAAGCAGAACAGAAACAGAATCATACGTATGGGGATCATTTGGAGGGTTATGGGCTGGGAGGGGGATGGGGGAGAAATGGGGAAATGGTGCAGGGATTCAGAAGTACAAATTGGTAGGTACAGTATAGACAGGGGGCTGTTAAGAAGAGTATAGGAAGTAGAAAAGCCGAAGAACTTATAGGCATGACCCATGGACGTGAACCAAGGTGGTGGTGGGGGGGGGGTTGCTGGAAGGAAGGGGGGGGTGCCAGATAGAGGAAGGCAAAGGGGGAAAAATCAGAACAACTCTAATAGCATAATATATTATTTAAAATGTCTCCAGACGTGCCCAATGTCCCTGGGAGGGGACACAAATGGCCTGCAGCTGAGAACCACTTCTCTCGAAGCAAACTTTGCTGGAAAGGGCTCCAGTCATGCATGGCAGTGTTATTTCATTCACCTGCGTAGACAGAATTAGTGGCTTGAATGTCACCTTCTCCAGAGAGCCTCCCCTGACCACCCTCGTCACACTCACCCACTGCTTCTGTTACTTATTCATCAGGTTTATTGTTTAATATCCTGCCTCTCCTGCTGGAATAGATGCAATTCTAGGCACACAGTGGGCGCTTAAAAACATCTGTTTGAGAAATAAATGGATGAAAACTAAATTCCACATGGTGTAGACAATGAAGAGAAGCGTCCCCCACGTCACTAGGGTATCTGGGTGAAGCAGCTCCAGGGTTCGCTGACTCAGCAGGGTCACGGCCGCTGGCTCTGGGGTCTCGTCCCCTGTTCTGCTTCTCACCCAGATGCATCAATGCCCTGCCTGGGAGGAGGTGTGGTCTCCTCCCTCTCTCTTTTCAAAAGCAAGGAAGCCTTTCCATAGCCCCCCCACCCTCCCGCCAACAGATTGCCCCCTACACACACATCTCTTTGGCCAAAACTGAGTCCCAAGTTCATGCTTAAATCAACTGTCTGCAAGGGAAATGGGACGACCTCAGTCTGCCTCCTCCGCTGCGGCTGGAATACTTTCCCCACAGAGCGGGGGCCTGCACAAAAGCACAGATGTGGCGGTAAGAACAGTCAGGGAGGGAGTCACCAAACGCAGTGAGGTCCCAGGAGCGAGGGGACAGAAGGAATGGATGCCCGTGCAGGTCGCACAACAGACAGAGCACCCCGCCCCAAGTCCTGCCTCTTCTGCCTGCCTTTCCTATGCTTGCCCATCTTTGGACTCTTCCATAGGACCAGGGTACCAGCAGTCCCTAGTCGTGACCCAGAAGTAGGAATGGCTCAGGATGCTACCTTCCCCTGAGGACATGAGGACTTTCCTGCGCACCTCAAAGTCTTAGAAGTCTTTCATAGCTAAAGGAATTAATTTCTAATGGCCAAACATCAAATTAGTGGGTACAATACGTAAGGACAAAAGAATTCTCCGGGTGTCTCTGAAAGTACCCCTCAAAGGCCCAGCCCCCTCTACCACTTCATTGAGTCAGTGCAGAATCCCCTCGCTCTGTGGCCGGGTTTTCTGATGTCTTGTTCCCACGGCAGCCCCAGCGCCTGGTCTGTGGTGGACCTTCAGTTCATATCTGTGTTGGGTGGACGGACCAACTCCTTCTTCTGGAGTCAAGGTTCTCCAAGGCAGGATGTCACAGGCCACAAGGCACTCAATTTTCCTGCTGTTTCCAGGGTGGCACCTTGCTGCAACCCTCTGGCCCCAGGGATCGAAAACCTGGGAATAATCCAGATTCCTGTCCCCAAGGCCCTCTCCATCCCTCGCAGACCGGCAGCAGTGCCTGGGGATGCTGATGCCTCGGGTCCTGGGCCTGGACGGTACATTCCCCGCCCCCGGGCTCCCCAGACTACCTGGAGAGTGGACAGTGGCAGAGCCTCGCCTGAGGATGACGGGGGCCCGTAAACCAGAGCCAGCAGCCCTGCATCCTCCATCTGGAAAAGTGTCCCCAGGCCCCTGGCTTCTGCTGGGGCCATGTGGTGGCGTGGAAAGGGTGTCCAGCTGGGACCCAAACCCACAAAGTCGCAGCTCCATACCTACTATGGTGACTTAGCCAGGGTTCCCCAGAGAAACAGAACCAATAGGATGTGTGCTTATATATCTATAAAAAACACATAAAGTAGACCCATGAAATTAACCATCACCTTGGTTGGCCTTGGGCCAAAGAGCCTCACTGAGCCTCAGTTTACTCATCTAAATAATGAGTGGGATAATGACACCCACTTCAGGGACTTTGGGGGGGTAACTGAGACTGAGGGCACACGGTGACTGGCACCTGTCTGTCTATTCATCTGTCTATCCTCTATCTGTCTACCTGTCTGTCTTTCCATCTATCATTTATCTGTCTGCCTGTCTGTCTGTCTGCCCCCCACCCCCCACCCCCCATTGGTTCTGTTTCTCTGGAGAACATGAATGCAGGTGTCATTTCTATTTCAAAACTTTCCTCCAAGTTAAAGAGACATTTGACATGGAGAGTTGGTGCTGAATCACAGTTACTCATTGATAAACATAACCTTGTTCTATACATTTTTTTTCTTATGGCCCTGAGTTAGCCACCAATAAACTGAAGAATTATTCTGCTCTCCCCATATAAGCCTACCAAAGCAAAATGAATGAGCAAATGAGACAAAAAGGAAGCAGCCCCGTAGATACAGAGAACTGACGGTTGTCAATGGGAGTGAGGGAAAGTGGGGATAATAAATAAATAACAAAAATAAATGATGGAACAAATCAATTAATTAATAAAACAATAACAGTGCTTCTCTTGAGCAGCACACCAGCAATGGCGGTCCTAAGCCTTCCGTCTAGATTCCTGCCAGATGCAGGAAGATACAGATGTGGCCAAGCAGGAAAGAGCGTCCATTCCTTCTGTCAGCCCTTACTAAGCACCTACTATGTGCCCAGACCTGTGCTAGGTGCTGAGCAAAACCAAGCCTGGGTCCTCCCAGCAGGACAGGGCATGAATCAGATCTGTGGGTTTTTTAAATCAGAGTCCTCATCACAGAGCGAAGGTTCAGTAAAGATTTTAGTGTGTGTGTGTGTGTGTGTGTGTCTGTGTGTGTGTGTGTGTGTGTGTGTGTGTGTGTGAGTTAGAACAAGGGGGAAAGAGGAGAGAAGGACGTGCCCGAGGAACCAGTAAAAACAAGCCTCCATCATTGTTCCCCAACAACCATCTCAAACACTTCATTAGGGAGAAAAAACTTTGGTTTCCTCCCGAGAGTCGGTGTGGAATTGTTTTTCAATGTTTCAGACCCATAAACAAACACTCCCATTTCTGAAACCCCATCTTATGCAAGAATCATCTGTTTTCCTCTCAAGTGCCCATTTATGCCCCCTATTTAAAAACAAACCACTAAACAGACTTTGGGGACCATTCCACCAAACCTGAGAGGACGCAGTTGGGGGTCAGCTTTCAGACTCTGTCCGTGTTGGGAGTGCCAGGCCTGAGTGTCACCTGATAGCTTCCACAGGGCACAGGAAACGCTGTCTGCTGTCTGCTGTCCACTGTGCGCTGGGGACCACAGGAGGGAAGGGAGCCCGGAAAGGAGGAGGGTCAGGAAGGAAATGTTGAGCAAGACGTTGAAGAGTCGAGGAAAATCCTTCATTGTCAAAGGGAAGTAGGCTTAGTAACAGCCTTACGAGTAGTCCCAAGTGAGGAACTGTTTATTTACGTAATTCCACACCAGCGAGAGAGTGCCCCAAATAGCTTATTTTGGGGGGACACTCCAAGGACACTAAATTGCCTTTCCCCTCATCTACCAGAACCCGAGCCCCGAAATTACTTCTCTACTTACTGTTTGCTTGACTCAGTGGGGTCAAAACCCCATTCATAGTGATGTGTGACCCCCAAGTTTAAGATGGCTGCATCAGAGGCCTCAGCAGCAGCACAAGTTTACTCTGCTCCTGTGTCGCTCTTCGGGTGCTGCAGATGTCACGTGACAATCTTACCCTGCCCTGTTGGGGTACCAGACTATAAGTGGAAGGGAACAAAAGCACCTCCAGAAGACCAAGGCTACCAAGTCCAAGTCACTTTCTTTAAAAAGAAACCACACATGCTTGATGCATACAGCGGAATACTATTCAGCCATGAAAAGGAATGAAGCTCTGGTACCTGCTACAATGTGGATGAAACGTGATGGTACTATACCGAATGGAAGAAGCCAGACACAGAAGACCACATATTGTACATTTCCATTTACGTGCATGTGCAGATTAAGCAAATCCGTAGACACAGAAAAGAAATTAGTGGAAAGAGAGGCGAATGGGGATCAAGTGCATCATGGGTGTTTTGGGGGGGTGTTGAAAGGGTTTTAGAACTAGACAGAGGTGTGGCTGTGCAACACTGAATGTACTAAGGGCCACTGAATTTTCCATTTTAACATGGTTAATTTCATATTCGTGAACTTCACCTGAAAACACACAAACTCATGATTTGCAACCTGAAAAGAAGCCATGATTTTAACCTTTTGATTTCCATGGATACCTCTTGCGAGTTGTACCCCTAAAACTGTCTTGCCAATACAACTTCTTTCCAGCAACAACACACTGGACACATTCGTGTATGTTTCTAGCATTTTTAAAAGGACAGTGGCATCTGAGGTAGCACCCAGTTTCTAACACTCTGCCTGCAGCAGCGTCGCCCATGAAAAGCCTTGGTCAGAATAATTTGCCTGAGGGGAGGAGGGAGCACAATTCCAGAACATTTGGATCCATCCTCTCTAGGAGAAACATCACCCGCTCAGCAATGGGGGTGTTTAGGGAAGAACATTTGTATTTCGGGTGTTCCCACACAGCCTGTGTCCCCGATACGCGTCTGATGTCCCTTTAATAGAACGTGACCATCCCAGCAGCCTCCTTGGGAAGCCACGCTCGGCCCGTTGGATGACATGCTATTTCTTGTTTCAGGGCTGGAGGGGTGATCCGGGTCTCAGATGTCATGAGACATAAATAAAGTCACGCAGAGACGGACCTCGGTACCGTGTTGACTTGGAAGTGCAGCAGTGGCTCAATTGCAATTTATAAAAGTGAGCTCTCAGCCGGGAGTTGTTTCTGTCAGTCAGGGTTTCTGTTTCTGCCATTTCTCAGGGAGCCTCAAGTCCCAGGGCCTGTCCCCTGACGCCGGCATTGCTCCCCAGGCAGGCCTGGGACCGATGGCGTTTGGGCAAGGAGCTAAAGGACAGGTCCTGCTCTACAGGCTGCTGCCCTGACTCACCCAGAAAAGCTCATCACTCGCACCGCAAGTCAGATTCCAGAGCAGACTTCCCCGGTTTGTGATGGATTCCGGGCCCTTGCTCCCTTTCCCTCCCCCGCCCTCTGCTCCTTTTCGGCTGATGGCACCCTGCCAGAGGGTGCAGGCAAGCCCAAGAAAGGAAGAGAGAGCCAAGAGGGGATGCTCCCCTGCAGGAACACGAGAAAATTGGAAGGGGGCGGGGCAGGGCTACATAATTCACGGAGCCCTGCACAAAATGAACACGCCAGGACCCTTGTTCAAAAAGTACCAATAATTTCAAGCTGGCCACGGAAGAGCTTTACACCCTGTGAGGGTCCTTCCAGGCAGAGAGGGCTCAGGCCGCTGAGGCTGGCCAGGCAATGGAGAGGGAGGGGGAGGGGAGGGGGAGGGGAGGGGGAGGGGGAGGGGGGAGGGGGGAGGGGGTAGGAAGGTTGATACGCAGGACGCAGGAGTCAGCCAAGCACCTGCCTGAGCTCAGGGATCCCGAGGTCTAGGGACAGTGCTTAAAATTGGATAGATTCCACATTCTGAGCCTTAAGCCCAGACGGCCACCCTCCAAGTGGTGACAGGGAGCTGCTGAGCCGACATTGGAGCAGACAGAGCGCAGGGCAGGCCAGGGGCGAAGGCAGCCGTGGGCCGCGGAGCAGCCCGTGACCCAGAGGTGTCCGGCAGCCTCAGCACCCATGCGCCTGGCAGAGCAAGTCCAGCAAAGTGAGTCCCTCCTGTTCTCCCTGTGATAAAACTCCCCAGGGACACGGAGGGACCCAGCTTCAGTCTCAGGCCCATCCTGGAGCCCGTCCCTGTCGCTGGAGAGCAGGGGACTCTGATTGGTCAGGTCTGGGTTCTACGTTTCATCCATGTTACCAGGAGACGGCTGGGTACCTGGGTCGGCAGCGCTATCAGACACCGCAGGGAGGGGGGGGATGGTCCCCAGAGGCAACGTGGGTGTCGCACTAGAGGGCCGTGGGAAGTGTGTTGGACGCCACAGGTAGAGCGACAAGGCCGGCCACAACTCACGCTAAGCGACGCAGCAAAGGCAATTCAACGACACCAGACGCTGGGAACTGCTTCTGGGATTACAGGGACCCTCCGTGTTAGCATCAGATCTCCTGTCTGTCTGTCTGGCTGGCTGGCTAACTACTCATCCATCCGTCCATTCATCCCTCTGTCCCTCTGTCCATCCATCTCCCTCCTGACTCTGCTTCTCTCTGTGCGTTGTTAAAGCACAAGGCTCTGAAGCCAAACTTGGGGTTCAAGTCCAGATTCCGCAATTTATAGCCATGTGGCCTTAGGGCCATTGACAAACTCTCTGTGCCTCGGTTTTTCCAACTGTGAAATGGGGGTGATAACCTATCTCGTAAGACTGGTGTGAGAATTATTGACTTGTCCTTGTGAAGCGCTCGGAACAGCATGGGGCACCTAGGAATTGCTCCGTTCATGTCGGCTCTCACTGTCTTCACTGCAGATGGGCTCTGTGCATGGGATGGGTGGGTAGGGGTCGGTGGGGGCTGAGGACTAGCCCCAGACAGCTCCAGCCCTACGCTGTTCCATCTCAGCAAACCCGAAGGACAGAGAGCTCACTCTTGCCGGGATCGCACGCTCACCTCTGGCTCACTCATTATGGGCAGGGGATAGAGGGCCGGGATTGAGCGGGCAGGCTTCACGTGCCCATAACTGTGCTCAGGGGGTCAGAGCGTGTGATGGGCAGTCCTGCCGGAACTGAACAAGGGGGTGGCTGCCACAGGAGGCAGGAAGAAAGGATGCTGGGTAGACTACAGCCACAAATGGCCCCGGCCCTGGTCCGCCCTTTGCAGGGCCTTCAGCACCTCTGGCAAAATTGTGTCTTGAAAGAGTTCTGTGGGACTATCATCCTTTTTGGTCAGAAAGGAAATCCACGAATAGCTACAGGGTGAGCTGTGGGGAGGGGATGCTGTCCCCGCTTTGTGGAGATGGCCTGCGAAGCATCTTCACCTCTGCTTCTGTGAAAACCAGCTGGACACCAATTGTATGCGAATTCTCGGGTTAAGAATTACCACACAACTGAGACAAATGTATGTGGTAGGCGGAGCCTGGCTTGCCCTTAAGGTTCCTGTGTCTCCCTGGATAACGTGCCCCCGCCATGGAGAGCTGTAGATGGCCTCTGAGTCCCCCACTGACAGAGGGTTTTGCCTCTGGAGGGTCTTACCTTTAAGCAGAAGGTCTGAGTTCCGGGTCACCTGTCCTTAAGCGTCTGCTAAGGCTGAGCACTTAGACCTAAGTCAGGTGAATGCGTGGTGCCCCTGCCTTCTGGTCTCCAGTTCCCTCTGTGTTTCTGATCCTGGGTCTCCCCATTCTTTTGGCTACGACCTCCCACTGCTTCAGTTACTCAGCTTTTATTGCGTCTGTACCCAGAGCTGTTCCACGTCATCCTGGTCCACCACGCGACCAAAACCGATGTCCATTTTAGCCACCGAGGGAACCACAGCCAAAATTCAGAATAACAGAGAAGCGCGCGGATGACCTGTTACCTCAGAGAAGGGGCAGCAGAGGTTAGGTCGCCTGCCTGCCAGCTCCAGATTGTCTCCAACGACCGGAGCGACCATCCAGAGGCTCTCCGAGGGGCAGCCATCTTTTCCTTTCCTGTGAATGATAATGTGTTCGCTCTCACCAGCTCAGAGAAAGAAGCAGCCCCGTGCAGACAGCCATGCCAGACAGCGTTGATCACCTCCTAGCAGACTGCGGTGAGTGCTCTACACGCGTTCTCTCATTGGATTTTCACTATTATTCTGCGGAGGAGCGACGGTACCAGCCGTCACCCTCCGCCGGCGCGGAGCCCGGGGCATGCGGACAGGTAAAGCCACAGCTAGTCAACAGGTGTGCCGAGGCTGCGCTCAGCCCCTCCGACTTCAAAGTCGGTCTGTTTCCGGTAAAGAAAACTGAAAGCAAAATGGCCCCGTGGATGGAAAACACAGAATCCCCTCTGACAAGTACTTCCCTGGCGTCCCCAGGCTGTGCGGCGAGAGAACACAGCACTCTGGCTCGTTCCCTTCGGTCCTCCCCCGCGCCGCCCCCGCCTCCTCCCGCTGCTACAGAACTAAATTAGAGTTTTTGGATCCTTTTCCTTGGCACAGCCTCAACCCTACCCACCCCGTGTGGTGACTTCTTTTCCCTCGCTGGAGCCAAGCTGCTGAAGCCCACAGTACCCCGAGTCCTGAGCCGGGAGCCAAACAGGGCATCATTAGAAGCTTCACATGGTCACTACTGTCATTAATGCCCCATCATGCCCCCCAGTCTCCCACCCCGTCCCCATGCCCAAGTCTAGCCCAAGAGCAAACCGTGGACCCTGTGTCTCACCAGAAGGTAAGCTGGGTCTATGGTACCCCCTCACCCCAAGTTCACAAACGAGGGGTCCTCTTCCCCTTGGCACAAACACAGAATCAAGTTTGCCCTCCAGGGATCAAAGTCCCAGGGATAGGCCAGCGTCAGCATCAGATTCCGCAGTCTAGAGCTCGATCAGACCAAGAGAGACTTCAGGGAAATTTTAGGGAGCTAAAGGGGGAGAGAGAGGACCCAACAGGGTCTTCATGGCAAAACATTTAACGCACTGGACTGGAACCATATGAATTCGCATCCGTCTGTTGGCCTCTGATATCCCAGCCCCCTCTCCTCCGAGAGGCCCAGTCTTCTCTTCCAATAACTTTCCCCTCGTCTGGATTTGTTTTCCCCTCCAAAGCTTCGTCCTCCCTTGTGGTGCGGTCCCAGGTCTGAATGCAGGGGGTGGGGGACATGGGCTGACACTTCCTCTTTGCCTTATCCTCAGCAGCTCTGTCCCCCACCCCCACCCCCAATACACACACCCGGCCATCGACAAAGGTAGACATATCTGCTTGTCGTTTAGTGGAAACCAATGGCATTTTAAAAGGTTACTTCTCTCTTAGTAAACTGTGTAGCCCAGGGACAGTGACCTTGTGAGCTTCTTTATTCATGAACGCTCACTCTGCTCCCCAGGACGGACAGGTGACAGCTCCCCATTCGGGGCCTTTCTTACATGTATTTACAGTTGTTTCCAAAGTACATCCTTAATCAAAGGGGCCATGACTCATCGACACATTGTTGGAATATTCCCGAGGAACTCATTAAAATGGTAATAGCTTCTGTCTGGATGTATTGATCATGGTGTCAACTATTCTTGGAATAATCAACAAAGTTGAGTCTTTAAATTTTATTGCCCAAACATGCTGAGTAATAAATGAGCCAAAGAGTGTCTGAGGGGAAATAGGTCACCCTCCAAGTGAACTGGGATCAAATCCAGAGGGACCCATCCAGCTCTGTGATAGAAAATGTCAGCACAGAGTTAAGCTCAAACTCAAATACAGACTTGGGGGAAATACCCAAAATCCTTGCACCAAGGTTTTCTCCCAGATGTTTCTAAGTAAACCAATCAGCTGGGGGTGGGGGGCGGGATTTGAGTCAAGGACCTGGAACACATTTCCTGGCTGCCCCTGGTGCTCTTAGCAAATGGTGGGCGAGCGACTCACCCCGGCTGCGAGGAGCCAACGGTCCAGGAGCTGCTTCCCATTTCCCAAGACCGACACCCAGGGTGGGCGTCCTCCGGCACCCTGGCCACCTGCTCCTTGCTGTCTGGCTCCTGCCGCACTAACCTCTCTACCTTTCTGATCCTTGAACATGCCAAGTTCATAGTTCATTGGTCTTCTGCCCTCGCTCTTCCTTCTGCCTGGAAGTTTATTCCAGCCTCAGATGTCCATGGGGCCGCAGGAGGCTGGCTCCTTCCCGCAGGCAGCTCTCAATCCACTGGTCATCCTAGAGACACTTCCTGGACCTCCCCTCTGGAAACACTCCCCCAGAACCCCCCACGACCCCCCCCCAACCATCCGCTTGACTTTTAGTGACACACCCCTCTCCAAAGTCATCCTTGTTTTCTGTCAACCAAGCTTTTTTTTAATGTCTCTTCCCAGGAGAGTTAATAGGAACCAAGTCTATCTGCTCCTTCACCACAGCCTCAGCCTTTGGTCTGTGTTGGGCACATAGTAGGTACTCAATAAATATTGGTTGAATGAATGAATGAAAGGTCCCCTGAGAGAAGGAAGGGATCCTGAGATGCGTGGGAGAAAGGAAGCTGAAAGGTCTCTGCTAAGAACAGCAGGGGGGGGGGAGGCTGGGAAGGGTCTGATGTGGGAAAATCCCCAGGAAATGTCTCCTGCTCAGGCTGGGGAGGCAGAAGGGATGTACTTGGGACACACATCTGAAACTCCAATTACTGCCTGGCGCTCAATTCGAGGGGGAAAATCCTTACCATGGCTCTGTGACTCTGGACCTCAGTGCCATGGTTTAAGGACAAGCTCAAGTCCCAAGGCAACGTTTCCAGAACAAACACCCGCAACCAGGAGTGGCCCGGGATGGTGACACATCCCACCGCTCTGCCAGGCCTCGGCCTCGGCCCGTTATAGGAACGTTATTATCTTTCCTGACGATCTGCCATCCCAGCCCTGGCTGCTCCGATACCCCATCAATGGGCCCATTCAGACGGAGCCCTGTTTTGCATATTATTCTTCATAAACATTCATAGTACAAGCCATAATGGCCCTTTCAAGGCTGCTGCTTTGAATGCGTGTTAACAACAGAGTGCCTTTGTGTACTTACATGTAAAAATACACTGGCCACCCTGTTGATATGAGGTGCATATATTTATAAATATTTATCACCTAGTCATGGCTGACATTTTCAAAATGCTGCATTTGAAGTAGACCCCGGTTTTTCTGTCTCTCAAGCTGAGAGGCCAGACGAGGTTAATTAATCCAATTTTGCCTAATAACGTGCGGCATAATGATCTCCATGCCCGGGCTTTATTTGTCAAGGGGGAGGGGGCCCCAAGGAAAGGCCTCTGTGGCTCAGAAAGGAGGGGTTTTCCGACCCCAGGCTTGATCTCAAGCCAGCCTGGGGTGACGGAGACATGCCCACGGCACCTTGTGGGGATGCAAGACAGAGAAGAAGCAAGTCGCAAATGGAACACGGGGTTCCAGACGTGGGTTGTCCCCAGGGCAGGGGATAAAGTGGTGTAACCACCTTCTTTCTCGGTCCCATCCACCTTTTCTGCCCAAGCCCCTGGAGACTGATGATTCCGCAGCAACATTCAAACGCATGTGGCCGGGCTGGGCGCCCCCCACCCCGCTCTCCGCGCTGTGGTCGATGTGGGATCTCTCGTGCCCCTTCTTAGGGCAAAACAAGTACTGGACCTGGTAAGATTCAGGTGCGCTGGTCTTTAAAAAGGTGGCGGCGCACATGATCCCAACACTTTGACGTCTTGGTTTGGTTTCACACCCCACCATACAGCGAAGACCTCTTGCGAAGCTGATCTCTCCCAGTGATTCCGACAAGGGCCTCCTGCTTGGTGCATTTGGACCCATATTCAGAGTCATCTTCTAACTTTTGAAGCTGGAAGGCATCTAAGCCAGGATGTTTCCAAAAGAGGTCTTCAAACTGTGTGTACATTTCTGGAACCCCTCCCTCGTCCCGTCCCTTCTCTCCTCCTTTGGGACTCAGCCCTGTCTCAGGTTTGCGGGTGCCTCTCTCTGCCCTGCAATGGCCCTTGGCGTCTCAGGGATCCTGTCAGCCAGACCCTCTCTCCATCCGCAGGTGGCCCCCCGGGTCGCAGAACAGACCTCACAGACGACCGCTCCAAGCTCCTCCTGCCCTGTCACCTCTGCGCGTGTCCCCGTCTAGCTCTGGGGGGGTCCAGGGAGTTTTCCCATCCTGTACCGCCCCTCACCCCACAACTCACTTCCACCTTCTGTCACCCCCACCAAGCAACTTGGGGTGGCCCAACCCCCACATGCCGGTTCCATTTAACACTAACTCAGATGCAATCTAAGGAGGACAGTGAATCTACTAAAAAAAGTCAGGAGCCCTGATGGGTGTGGGTCAGTGGGCTGCAAACTGAAAGGTCACCGGTTCAATTCCCAGTCAGGGCACATGCCTGGGTTGCTGGTCGGTCCCCCACTGGGGGCGTGCAAAGGTCAACCGACTGGTTTCTCTCACACATCAATGTTTCTCTCCCTTTCTTTCTCCTTCCCTTCCCCTGGCTCTAACGATAAATAAATTAAAATCTTAAAAACGTAGGTCAGGTGCAGGCTGGAGCCCGTTTTGGTATTAAACCATTTGTTCTCCAGGTCGCCTGCAGGGGACAAAGGCTTGTCAGCACGTGGAGCTCCCGGCTAACGGTGCTGAGTGGCAGGCGCCCTGTTCGGGGCGCCCTCACAATGGCTCAACGCCCCCGCGGGCAGGAGGCACGGTACCTGCGCCCACTTTCTCACACCCCCTGGCCAGGAGCGGGCAGTGAACTGGAAGTCAGAAACCTGGGGTTGGGGGGAGAATCCCAGCCGCGCTACCTGAAAGCTGCATGACCTTGAGCAAGCTACCGAGGCTGCCTTGCCACAGTGTCCTCAGCCCCAGAGCAGGGCCACAGAAGCGTCCACAGGGCCGTGGTGAGTCCTGAGTGAGACAGGCTCAGAGAGCCCCAGCATGTGGCCGGGCCACAGGACGTTCTCAGCAAATCTCTGCTGGCTCAGTGGCTGAGGCAGTCAGATCTAGAACTGCCCTTATGTCTGTGACCTCAAATCAGGCTCAGTAACACGTTGCTCGGTCCCACAGCTAAGCCTTCAAACTCTTACAGCCAATAAGCATTTATAAATGCGCATGTCTCCAGCATTTTTTAACACTCACTTCATTTGTGATCTTGGGTGTCTTGTCTTGTGCCAGGCTGGACTCCCCTGGTGACATGTGTAACTAACGCCCCTGCTCTGACTTGTCCTCACAGGCCCCACGCTGGGGAGGCCTTAATAGCGTTTATTAATTACCGTGTAAATGGATTTGTGCACTGGACACATCTAACGGGTCCCTCAGAAGCGCTTAGTCCCACCTTCCTCCCGGGCCCTGGGCTGCGGTGTCAGCCTCAGTGACAGACCAGCTTCCTTGGGCCCAACCCGCTCTGTGCCCAGAGGCTGCGGACCCTCCCCACACTATGGACTCACCGAAGAAGGAGGGAGTCTATACCGCAGGGCATAGGGCTGACTTCTGCCTGGCTGGGAAGAAGCTGGATAAGGCACTTGATTGTCCAGGGGCGTTGGCTCCCCACAGGGTGATGGAGGAAGCCAGGGAGATGAACGTCTTCTCTTTCCCCTCCAACGCACTAGTCTTAGACACGGCAACAGCCCCTGCAGCGGGCGGGCACATCTGCCCGACAGTCAGTTCTGGCTTCTGCTTGCCATCCACCTGCCCCACGCCCACCCCTGTCTCACCCCCCACCCCCGTCTCGCCCCCCTTTCCCACCCTTGTGCTGCCCGGAGATGGCACCTCCCAAATAAAGCGTGTGCTCTGAATCCTTGCCTCAGGCTCTGCTTCCTAGGGAACCGGGGCCCTGACAGGTCATTTGAAAGACGCACGAAGAAAAAAGGGCGAGTGACGGAGGCCAGGACTGTGAGTCCACTCAGTGGGTTTCATTGCACTGCCTGGTTACTGTGATGCTGTGGACTGAATACCTGCGTCCTCATAAAATCCCTGCGTTGAAGTCCTCATCCCTCGGGTGACGACATCTGGAGATGGGGCCTCTGGGAGGTCATTAGGTCATGAGGGTGGAGCCCCGTGACTGGGATGAGTGCCCTTTCAAGAAGAGTCACAAGAGAGCTTGCATTCTCTCTCTCTACACCACAAGAGGACACAGCAGGCAGGTGGTTGTCCCCAAACCAGCTCACCACGCTGGGCTCTGCGCAACCCCATCAGGACAGTCCAGAAATCCCTGCTCCCAGCCGCTTTGTGTCTGGGCCTGCGTCAGTGTTTAGCTGCTCAAACTCAGCAAGGAAACTCAATCAGGGGCAGAGCATCAGAACACTGTCTCTTCTTTGCCTTATGCTATTTTAAAATAATTAATACCGTCCTGGCTGGTGTGGCTCAGTGGATTGAACACCAACCTGTGGACCGAAAGGTCGTCAGTTCAATTCCCAGTCAGGGCACATGCCTGGGTTGTGGGCCAGATTCCTGGGAGTGTGAGAGGCAGCCGACTGATGTTTCTCTCTCTCCGTCTCTTTCTCCCTCCCCCCCCCTAAGTATAATTAAATAAAAATTAATTAATTAATTAATTAATACAGTTGTGGTCACAGAGAAAAGTGTCACTTATGTGTAATGATGAAAATATGCTCAGACTAATGTAGAACAGGCAAAAGGTCCACTCTAGGCACACCTGTGCGCCCTCTCTCTCTCTCTCTCTCTCTCTCTCTCTCTCTCTCTCTCTCTCTCGCTGTCTTGGAGGTAGGCTGAGTAACAACAGGGATCTGATCTTATTTGTGCCCATGGAAGAATCCATAAGCCCAGCTGTGCTCCTTCTTGACCAGGCGCTGCTCAAACATCCCACAAACATGGGGAAGACATTAACTGCTGTTAAAAGGTCCAACTGAGGGCTTCCATGATTAAGTCATCCGTGAAGTCCAGAAGCAAATAGATCATTACTTCAATAATAAAAACAGGAGCATGCACCGTAGCTGCGTAGCATCACGCTGTTTCCTAGACTCTTTCCGGGCACCATGCTGCAGTCTGATTATGGCTACAGAAACCACAAAACTCGGCAGCAGCCCTTTATTAAGCTGAACCACATGAAATTGCCTGCGATGCAGGTCAAAAACAGTCGAGTATTGATAGTTTCATCCAGTGCAGTGTCTCCGATAGCCAAGGCCCATGTTCTGGAGGAGAAAGCAACCTGGGTAAGCAAGAGGCCTTGGGAAAGTAAGAGCCAGAAGAGAAGCAGAAAGAGGAGAAAGGAAGAGAAACGGGCAGGAAATTAACTTGTACCAAGAGCCACGACTTTTCTGAGTAACAAGAGTTCATTGGGGTTTTGAGGTCTGGAATTCCATCTGTCTTCTGTCAACCCGAGAATCGTGTTCCTACAATTAACACATTTAAAAGCAGGTATTTAACCAGCAGTTGCTGACCGGTGAAAGGATGCCAAGGTCAACCTAGGGAATGGGGTGATAGCACCCCAACCTGAGAGACGGACGGAGAGTAGGAGCCGGGCTTGTTTTTCTACGCGACAGTGGAGCTTCCACAACTGTGGTTTCTCATGTGGACTCGTGTGCCGGGTGACCTCGAAAGGGACTGTTCCCCCTTTTGTTGCTGTGAGGAAGGGGGATAATACTTATTCCATGCAGGGCAGGGCCGGAGGAGGGAGACCATGATCGATCACGGTGAGTCTGGGGAAGGAAGAGGGTATAATAAATACTAATTAGAATAATCATTCCTGGCTTCTAAGAAAAATGCCTTTTTTTTAAAAGGAAGGAAGGGAAGACAAATTCCTCTAAGAGAAGGCCTGGTGGGTCTGCCGCGGGGTGTGATGGCCGCATATTCGTCTGAACGAACCCAAAGGGGAAAAAGCTCCACTTCAGCGATGACAGGCAGAGAAGGTGGAAAACCTTGTCTCTAAAAAACTTTTCTTCCCTAAAGTAATTGCATGTTGTGATTGTCGGAGCATCACAGTTTTAGAGTAATAGATTAAAGCCGAAACTTTCGGGAAAGGGACCATGTCTTCACCTTATGCGAGTCAAGGCCAAGGACAAACATATAAAACGCGCGGGGCTTAGGTAGCCCCGTGTAGTAACTCCGCACTCGCGGGCGGCTACTTAGCCCGCAGCCCGGGGCCCCACCGCAGACGCTCGGACGCTGGAACCAGTTTCTTGCGCTGGTGGCTTCCTGCGCGCTCCTGCGTCCTACAGCCCACAGCGCAATCTGGAGACCCGTGGGAACACGTTGCCCGCCTCTTCCAGAAGGATGTACCCACCAGCGGCCCTTCCCCTCCCGCCCCTGCCTGCCACGCGCACTCGGCTGACGGTGGCCCCGGCGCAGACCCAGCGCGCCCCGCAGGGCCAGGGCGATGGGCCGTTTGCGGGCCGCCGGGGCCGCGCGGTAACGGACACTCGCGCGCCTGGCAGGTTGCATTCCTCCCGAGCGCGGCCCTAATTGAACACACATGGGCCGCCCTGCGTCGGTGACCCCGGAGTGTGCCACACACCTGGAAGTAGTGAGGTGCAATTAATGTGTCACCGCCACTCGCCGCGGCGACCGGTGAGAACCACCAGCAGCCGCGGGACAAAGCGAGACGCGGCGGGGAGGCCCCGAGCCCGCTCCCCGCAGCCCAGCCTGCACCGGCTCTTACCGCGGGGTTTTCCCGGGGAAAACGGCTTGCTCTTGATTACTCCAATTAATTTTAGCTAATGGCTCTGTTTCTCTCTCACTCGCGGAGTTATTTTTGTGCTAAAATACCCAAACAGTCCACCTAAAGGAAATAACACTGGCCCAAGCAAAGTTTTGTAATAACATTTTTAATTAAACAAAACAGACGAGAAATGAAATATGACCTGAAAGGCGGGACTCCCACGGAGGAAGTGCGGAATTAATGTGATGAATTATACCTTCTCCATATTTTCTTCCGCTCATTCCCCGAAGGTTTGCGCGGCGCGGACGCGGCCCAGGCCCAGCGCGGAGGTGCGTGCTGAGCAGGACTGGGGCGAGCGTTGCGGTGGCCTGGGACCAATGCCCGCAGGCAGGGCAGGGCCGGTCCCTGAGCGGTGGCAGCGACCTGCCTCCGACCCTCCCTGTCTGCAGCCCCCCGAGGCTCGGGAACTTTCTACAGGAGGAGCAGGAGCCACCCGGGGAGGGAGGATGGGGCAGAAAGAGGCCTTCAGGAGAGGACACCACGGGCCAGGCAGGAGGGCGGACAGAAAGGGGCAGAACTAGGGGATGGGATGGGATGAAAGAGAAGGGGGCCAGGCAGGCCTTGGAGCGCGGAGGGCCCTTGGGAGATCAGGAGAGTGAGGACCCAGCGGAGAACTGCCATCTCCCAGTCTTCTGCAGTGAGGAGCTTGGACTTCCGCTTCAGAGTCTAGTTACACTTCTTCCAGAACCTTTCTCTTCCTTAGCGCACACACACACACACACACACACACACACACACAAACACGCACACACACGCACACGGGGTGCAGGCAGCACTAGACTATTATTATTCAAAAGAAGGATAAGGCTACAATTGTGATGTATTCCTGGGGGAAAGAAAGGATATAATGCATTTTGTATTTAATATATCTCATCTAGTTCATTTTGTATTTAATATATCTCATCTAGTTCATTAACAAAATCTTGCAGCCATGCCTGAACGAGTAGAAATACTCCAACGTGGAAAGGCAACCCAGTTCCACAGAATCTGACCACGCCCACAACCCTGTCATTCTGCAGGTGCCACTGACTGGTTGTGAGACGCAGGGGACAGCTTCAGTCCTCTGGGCCTCAGGCTCCATCATGAGTTTGGTAAGGGTGCACCTTAGCACTCTGAGTGGCCTTCAGGAAGACCGGGGCCCTCTGGGGCCCCCACTGCTCCCCTGCTTGTGCACCCTTGCCTGCAAGACCCCTAAGGAGGGAGGGCTGCCCCCTACAGGCCCCGGTCTAGGCCAGCCTAGACATTGCAGTGCTGTTGGTGGGCTTCTGGGTAAACCTAGCTCTGTACGGTCTTCAAATCCCACTAAAGGGACAGGTAGGGCAGAGAAACCAAGCAATGTCCCCAAGGACAAAGGGGTCAGAACAAGAGGAAGAAGAGAAATCAGTATCGTGAGAATAGAGACTGAATGGACAGACGGCGTCTGACTCAGCCGGAGGGAGAAAGATGAACCCTACCTGCTGGTAGCGCAGGGGGCACCGTCCTTGGGGAACCCAGAAGCACCCTAGGAAGGAGGGACTCTGCAGGGCCTGAGGGCCCTGTGCAGGGTGGTGGGCACAGTCCATGATGCAGGAGAAACTAGGTCTCTTCTGGTGCCCTTTAGTTAGCTTTTCTCTCTGAAAGCTTAACCTTCCTTTGTGCTGTGTTTTTTGTTTTCTTTTTAAGATTTTATTTTTAGAAAGAGGGAAAAGGAGGGAGAAAGAGGTAGAGAAACATCAATTGATGTGGAGAGAAACAACTGGTTACTTCTAACCAGGGACCTGGCCTGCACCCCAGGCCTGTGCCCTGACCGGGAATTGAACCAGCAGCCTTTTGGTTCACAGACCGGCACTCAGTCCACTGAGCCACAGCAGCCAGGGCTGCACTGTACTTTTTGTGCAGGGACAGGGCCCTGTGGACTGCACTGCTTCTTTGCCACGTGGCTCTGTGAAGCTCTGCCAATAGGAGGTTGCCGCGCTAGGAGAGGGGCTGGGGACTCTCCTTCCTGTTCGCATGTCAAGACATGCCTTCACCCTGGTAGAGGCAGTAGGTTTGTGACTTGTCATGCTCCCAGGACCAGCCTCAGAGGGACAGCACCGCAGACAGGGACCCCTCCTCAGGGCTCTGAGACCCTAATCCACGGTCCCTCCTGCAAGTTCATTCAAATGTGCTCACGCTGTCGTGTTTTCCAGACTGGCCTGACCCGGTACAGTGACCCTGACTTCGCCTGCAGGCTCCTTGGGGGATGCTGAGAAGCACGGACAACCACCTCAGCAGGGAGCCTTTCGTCCTAAGTCCACGAGCCAGGGACTGACCCAGCATGGCGTTGTGCTGGCAGTTGTGCAAGATACACAGCATTTCAGCTGTGGCCCTGGCCACCGAAGAGCGCGGCTGGGAAGAAGGGCTTCCTGGGACCACCTGCAGACAAATGGCTCAAACTTAAAGACTGAGGGGGTCAAGCGTTGTCAAGGGCGGGAGCAACTGGAACCATCACGTTGCTAGTGGGAGAAGTACATGGTTACGGGGGTTGGAAAAGGCGTGGTTGAGGCTCTGGCTGGGTAGCTCGGTTGGCTAGAGCGTTGGCCTGATACACCAAGGTTGCAGGTTAGATCCACGGTCAGGGCACAGACAAGAATCAACCCACAAATGCACAAATAAGTGGAACAACAAATGGATGTTTCTCTTTCTCTGTCCCCCTCTCTGCCCCTCTCTGCCTGCTTCCTCTCTCTCTCTCTTTTAAATCAATAAATTAAAAAAAATTTTTTTTTAAGTGTGGCCAAGTCTACTCAAGCTAAACCTACGAATAGTCTATCCCCGACGCTAGGGCTTGCGTGCACCGACATCCACGCTCGGGGAGATCCACAGCAGCATTACTCACAGCCGCCTGCAGCAGGAAATGTCCATCACAGTTGAAAGAATTCTTAAAACTGTCTGATCTTCACACAATGGAATATAACATAGCGGTAAAAATATAACAAACCATCTCTCCAGGCAATAACACTTCACAGACATAACGTGGAAGAAAAGGAGCCATACCCCACGGAGTACGTGCAGTGTGACTCCCCTCGTAGCAAGTTCAGAAACAGGCTATGCTGACCTGTGGCCGAGAGAGGTGGGAACGGCAGTCGCTTCTCTGTTACCGACCGTGGGCCGGGTGAGCGAGCCCGCTGGGGCGTTAGAAACGGCCTGAGTGGCAGTTACAGAGGGATGTACAAACAGAGATATTCATCCAGTTGCTTGGTTAATATTTGTGCACTTCAGTATATGGAATTTATATCTCAATTAAAAAAAAAGGAATTGCTGAGCCATCCCAGGTCTGGGGTGGGGCAGGTTCTGAGACTGGGATTGGAGGCGCTTGGTTATTATTTCGGGGGCACAGGAGGGCTTGTGGAAGTGGAACAGCAACAGGGCGAAGGTCAAGGCTGTGCTGTGAAGCCAGCTCTCGTGGCTGGTGACCGGGGCTGAGTCCACGGGGAAGCTCGGGGAAACTTGCCGGACACGCACCTCGGAATTATCTCCTGTGAGGACACGGAGCGGGGCTGTTCCATGCCTCCTCAGGGGAGTCAGGCGTTGAGGGCCGCCGGGAGGGGGCGGGTGCCCTGGTGCTCCTGGCCTGAACCCCGCGGGGCCAGGGAGTCCCGGGCAGCTGGAAGCGAGCCAGAGCACGCGGAACGGACCGGGTCAGGGCCGTGACAGCGTCTGTCACACTCCTATGATACAAGGCAAACAGGAGGGCCCATTGGCCGAGAAAACTCACCGCCACCAAAAGTTAACTCTTTGAGTCCCCAAGTGGCATGACATAGACGCGTATTCATTTGCACACACCTGAGAAGCAGGGGCGCTGCTGTGTTCCTGAGCGATGTCAGGCACGGAGACTCGCTGGGCCCTGGCGATGACCCCGGGACCTCGGGGAGGGTTTCAGGGCCCGCTGCTCCCACTCCCCCCAACAGCTGTCAGGGTTGGGGGTGGGGGGCGGCCCATGCTGACGGTTCCATACTGTAGAACCAATTTCATCCTAAAGACCAACTCACATTTTGGTCCTACCCAAATCTGAAGTGGAGGGGCCCCCACTGCCGTCGGTGCCAGACCAAGGAGAAAACCAGTGCTCCTTATACGTTCACTGCTGCCCTCATCAGCACAGAGTTTCTACCCAGTGGCCCCAACGGAGGATGACAGCAAAGGCCACGACCACCATCTGGTCCACAGAGGCCAACGTGCAGGACTTTTTGTGGGGCCAAGAGGACACCCCTGCTCCCTGCTGCTATGCTATCTCTGGAGTCCTGTGAAGCTTGAGTCTGCAGTGCTGAGCGCCCACCCCGCCCCCCTCCGCCATGGCTCAGAGGCAGCCTGGAACCTGCCATGAGCAGTGGGGAGCTGTTCCCGAGGGCTGAGCTGTGAGGGTAAGCCCCGGCTGAGACTTTGGGTTTTGGGAGGTTGAGGGGATGGCAGGTGATCTTTTTTCTGTAACTTCGATTACTTTCAAGCCCCTTTCTCTTCCCATGGTGACTACTCTTGCCCATCAGGGTAAATTCTAGCTACTCACGGTTTAAAACACCGCTGCTTAGAAGTGACTCTTCAGGTAATTCAGGGTTCTCAGGCTAATTCCAGGCTTAAGTCTTAGGCAATTCCAGGGGCTTCCCCTCCATCCTGGCATTGGTGATGACCCCCTCGCCCCGAACTACTCACCCCTGTTCCAGCTGAGCTGGCTTCTAACCCATCCCATAGCCCATGCCCACAGGATCCCCCACCCAGGGACCCCATGGTGGGCACTGTGAAGCCTTCCCCCCCTATACCCAGTCAGACTCCACTCCTCACCCACACCCCGCTGGGCTGGGGAGGGGACATCCAGGGCCCCATTCAGGACTGGGCCCACCTTCTCTCTTGCCCTCCCCAAGTCCTGGGGGCTTCAGTGTGCTGTCTTAACAAAGAGGCCATTCCCTCATGTCTGACTGTGTGGGTCAGACATGAGACCCCAGCAGAGGCTGGACTGGGTACACATGGTTACATAGGAATGACCTGAATGCGTCCGTCATCCGGCAAAATTCTTCCTGAGAAGGCTTCTCTTCTGCTCGTCATGTCAAAGAGAACATAGTCCCTGGGGCCTGTTTTGTCTGTTAAAGACTTGGTTTCCCCTTCTTTGTATTTCTCTATCTGGGCCGTAAAACTAAAGGGAATTTCTCTTACGTATCTAATCAAATGCAGAACTGTTAGGAGAGAAATTCTGAACCCAAGGGAGAGCCCAGTTGGGTATGCAATTAAATAAGATGGAAGAGGATATAAATGCAAAAGAAAGGACAAAAGAAAACAGAAAAAGCCAAGCTGTCAAGAGTGACAAACAGTCAGAGTAGCTGGACAAAGAGTGAAAAATGAGTGGGAGCTGATGACAGGCACCTAAGCAGAATCACAGGCACCCTGACGCTGACCCTGACCAGGTGTGTGTGTTTGGGCCAAATGAACCTCCGGGTCCCCGATTTCTGGAAGCAAGAGGCAGTGAACGCTAGCCACCAGTCCAGAGCCTTGGTGATGCCTGACTCAGTTTACATGCCAGTCCCACCACTCTGTCCAGCCTCCTGGCCTCCATCGCTGCTAAAATGGCCCCAGGGAGGACACTCCTGGGGCGGGAGGGACCCAGTACTCTCCGCCCTCCCGTGGTTCCCAGGTCTGGCCTGCCCTGACCCATGAAAGTCCTAGCAACTGCTGGGAACTAATTTAGAAGGATGGTGTAATCTTTGCCCAGAAAAATGGAGGAAGGAGCCAGCAGATACACCGTTTGCTCTGTCACCCCTGCGGCCCCCTGCCTGAGATGGCTCGCGGGGCACCGCTGCCCCGCTTTCCTGAGAGACAGTGACCAACTGGGTAATGCAGCGTCTTGCATTTCCTTCCCCCCTTTCCAGCCTCACTGCTCTTTCTCCCTCAAGCTGGCTTCCCTGGGACTGTCCCACCCCCAAAAGGGTGAGCACACAAGCTTGGCCGCGGGCTGTTTTCTAGGCAACCTGCACAAACCTGGTCGCTGCAGCAGGCGCCTTTCAGCTGAGTGCTGAGGAGCTGGGTGCCAGAAGAGAAGTCACAGTCTCCTCTGTTCCCTGGAATGGGTGTTGGAGACAGACCCACCGGTACCAGTCTGCTGGGGCTGCTATCACAAATGACCACACATGGGGTGCTTAAAACAGGAATTGATTCTCTCTCGGTTCTGGAGGCCAGGAGTCTGAGGCCAAGGTGCTGGCAGGGCTGTGTTCCTTCCCCAGGCTCCGGGGGGAGCATCCTTTCCGCCTCTCCCAGCTACTGGAAACTACTGGCAAGCCTGGGCATCCCTTGACTTGTGGCCGCATCACTCCCATCTCTGCCTCCGTCTTCACATCCCCTTCTTCTCTGTGTGGCTGCCTAATCTCCCTTTGCCTCCCTCCCGTAAGGACTGGGTGGCACTGAGGACCCCCCGGGTAACCCAGGATGCTCTCTTCATCTCAAGATCCTTAATTTAATCATAGCTGCAAAGTCCGTTCTCCAAACAAGATCCTTCACACGTTCCAGGGATTAGGACAAGGGCGGATCTTTGGGAGATCATTTTCCAACCAACTCCAGTATCCTTCCTCTCCTGCTTGGAATGTACAGCGGAGAGAAGGGGATGGTGAAATTCTAACTCCACCTCCAAACAGTTCTGTGGAGAGAGAGGCACAAACGGAGGGAAATGCTAACATTTCTGTTTCCGGTGCTATCTGCAGCACACGAGGGACCCCATCTTCTTCCGTCTTCACGTCCACATGTGCTAGTTCTTTCTTGAGAGAAACAACATCGAAGCATCCTGTCACGCTGAGTGAAACTGCTTGCAAATACAGGGGCTGGGCTAGCCGTGTCCCCTGCTGGTGGTCATGAGGTCCTCCCACCCAGCCTCTCCCCACAGGGCTCCCTCCCCAGCCCTGGCTGGGGGGAACGGCCAGTGCCCCCATTTAGAACCCATGTGTGAAAGGCCCCAAAACAGAGCCGTTTCCTGAGCAGAGATGAGCTACAGGCTGTCTTCCCATCCTTCTGGTGACCAAGAGCCCCTTTATACACTGGTCGTGGGTGTCCAGATGGAGCTACAAATCTGGCTTGGAACAGAGTTTTAGCGTGGACAAAGCTAACTGGTCGATCCAAGGGTTAAATCTATAATTTTGCCCTCTTCTTATCACCAGACTCAAAGTAATAATTACTCAAGCCAGATTTTCCTTGTTATGAAATTTACTAAATATTTATCACAAAATTGCTACATTGCAAAAAGGAAGTTGGAGAGATATAGCAGCACTATTTATAGCAGCCAAAAAGTGGAAAAACTCAAATGTGCAGTTGTATAAACAAAATATGGTCTAATCCATACAACGGAATATTATTCAGCCATAAAAAGGAGTGAAGTACTGATAAATATTACAACACAGATGAACTGTGAAGACATTATACGAAATAAAATAAGCCATACATAAGCACACACGCCATATGGTTCTATCCATATGAAATCCCAGAAAGAAGATTGGTGGTCACTTAGGGCTGGTGGTGGGGTCGGGTTAGGGAGTTAATAGCTAGTGGGGTTTCTTTTTAAGGAGATGAAAATGTTCTAAAATTGACTGTAATGATGATTGCCCATAGCTGTGAACATACTAAAAACCATTGAATTGTATACTTTAAATGGGTGAACTATATGGTATATGATTATACCTCAATAAACCTATTTTTTAAAAAGAAAAAATGGAGGCAATCAAAAGTAAATTGAACCATCATTCATAGTTGTACTACCCAAAGATACTCACTATTGACATTTTAAACAATATCCTTCTGGTTCTTCTTTCTATATAGTTTTGTTGTTTTACTTAATGGTGATCATTCAATAGGCAGAGTTTTATTGTATTGGCATGACTTTCAATGTAGACCAGACAGGATTTAGCTGCCAATAACAGAAGTTGTTTGAGCTATTTTAAGCAGAAAGAGATTTAATGGAAGGACTTTGGTGTTTCCAAGATTGTTGGAAGGACTGGAGAAGAGGCTCTCCAGGCTGGACAACACTGCAGAACTGACAGGCCAGGGTAGCAGCTGGCATAGGTCAGGAAGGTGGGGGGCCAGGAAGCTGACACTGTGACTGATGAGTCCAGCAATGCCCCTGTTAGCAGTGATCCAGGGATTGGAAAACTACCACTGGAACTGCTGGCTTGAGAGCGATGCCATTGGGACCTCTGCTAACACTGCTCTCGCCCCCACGCACACGTCATGCCTACCAGCAAGAACCACAAAAGCCACAGGAGTATGACTTTCACTCTACTTCTCAACTAAGTACTTTTATTGGCTATACTTAAGTCATTTCGGGAACCCTAGCTGCAAGGGAGTCTGGAAAATACGATTGCCAGTTCTCCAGGCTCTGTACTCTAGGAAGGTATTTATCTATATCATGTTGTTATAATCATTCAGTCTTTTTAAATAGCTTCCCTGGCTAGTGTGGCTCATTGGGTTAAGCATTGGCCTGCGAAACAAAAGGATGCCTGTTCAACTCCCAGTCAGGGCACATGCCAGTGAGGCAACCAACTGCTGTTTCTCTCCCTCTCTTTCTATCTCCCTTCCCTTCTCTCTAAAAAATTAACTAATTAACTAATGAAAAAATCTTTAGAATAAAATTTTAATAAATAAAATAGCTGTATAACTTTTCATTAAATATAGGGGTGGGCAAAAGTAGGTTTACAGTTGTTTGTATGGAAAATAATACAATAATTAATAAGTAATAACAAGAATAAACTCTACGTGTTGTGTACTCACAACTGTAAACCTACTTTTGTCCATCCCTATACATATATATATCTCAACACTTAATTCATCAACTCCTGTCCATTTATTTTGATATTATAAATATTCCAACACTTACTATTATAAATGATGCTGTGATAATAATGCCAATAATAATAGTTAATTGAATACTCCCTTCTCCTACACCTTTTTTATATATGTCATTCACTTTTTAGTTAACACTCATAACCTCCTTAAGAAGTAGCTAGTATCCCCATTGGACAGATAGCAAAACTGAGATTTAAAGAGAAGCCAAACCTAAACTTGACACCAAAGCTTGTACATTTAAGCTTGTACACAATATTCATGGCAGGGGGAGGAGTGCTTCTTCATATTAGAAATGATTTCCATAGGATAAATGATCAGAAATAGAATTAGGTGTTCCAAAGCTGCAAACATTTCTAAGACCCTTAAAACACATTAGCAGGCCAGATTCTCAAAGTCATTATCAGGACTAAGCGGCCTCAGTGGCAGGAACTCTTTTTATCATGCGAATGCCTGGTGGGTTCCCTGGCACACTGTGGCCACACATGTTTCTTGAATGAGTAATGGGGTGTGTGCAAGTAGGAGTGGGTGAGGACTCCCCGAGTCAAAGAGCTGCATTCCTTTTGTTGGGTAAAACAGGCTGCTCCGAAGTGAGTCCCGCTCTAACTGCACATGAGTAATGAGTGCCTGGAACACTCAGCCCTCAGCCTGTGTTTTAGCCACCTTCACATGCCAGGTGACTCACCACCCAGGCCTGCAAATCAGCTGACTGTAAAGAGGACTACAGTGGCCTGATAAGTCACGCCACAGACCGTCAGAGTAAGTTTGCATGGGGCTGGAAATTGGGAGTAGTTTTTAGTAAGAGCCACAGCTCATGCTGGATTATTTAATAAGTCACCTGACCTATTAAATGACAATTCTCCATATAAGTATCAGCCCTGGCTGCTGTGGCTCAATGGACTGAGTGCTGGCCTGAGAACCAAAAGATCGCTGGTTCGATTCCCAGTCAGAGCACATACCAGGGTTTCGGGCTGGGTCCCTAGTTGGGGACGTGCGAGAGGCAATTGATTGATATATCTCTTGCACACTGATGTTTCTCCCTTTCATTCTCCCCTTTCTCTAAAACATAAATAAATAAAATCTTTTAAAAATAAATAAACATCAACAGCTGATATATATTGTCACAATTCACCAAAGAAGGTTAGATATAAACCCAATGCTTTTCTTTAGGCAGTTGCACTAAGCACTGCAGGCTACTAAACAGTCTTGACAAGCCCTGCCCTACATCCCTACAGGAAGAGGAGGCAGTGGTCAGTCAAATCCACACAGCTACCAGCTGAGGACCTCTCTATGGCTAAAACCTTGGGACCTCAATGTACTGCCTTTCCCTGCAAAGCAAAGTCTGGGGCAGTCTTGGGAATCTCACCAAGCTGCCAAAACCCTGTTGAACTTCAGCTCGTCTATGACCAGGTGGGTCTAGGTCCCAATGGGTTCTTCCATTGATCAGACTATTACATGGGATTTCCACAGTGTATTTCCCCTTTTAAAAAATCCTAAGGTTATTAAAGATACTCTTTTTCATGCTACCTAACCCATCTCTTGGAATATATACTATCAGGGGTCTTTAAAGGGATGGAATTATAACTTGAATTATCAATACAGGGGAATGTCAGATGTCCTTCTGCTCATGTCCCCCAGGCTGCTGTCACATCTATGAAGCTCTAGCAGGTCACGGTCAGAGGAAGGCTGGGAGGCAGTACTGCCCAACCAGACCTTAATCATTTTATTTATTCCACATGGCCTAAGAACACGCTGGAACATAACTTGCCATAATTTTTCTGGTGATTTCTATGAATCACTTTTTAATTATGAATAATGTTTTCAGAGACACTCCTGAGAAATTTTACCCAAGGTTCCCTTGACAACCATCCCATCAAGTATCTAAAGGGAAGCAGCTTCCACGGCCAACACAGAAAATCACTTTGAAAGCATGGATTCCGAAAAGACCCATCCGTCATCTTGCTGAGACCCACTCTTGTGATTCACACCCGCCGAGGGTCACTGAGACATTCAGATCAACATGCATAAGTAGAAAAATACATTCACTGTCAAATCATGTTCCAAGGATTTTGTAACGTATGAATTTTGTAACTTCTTTTCTTCTTCCAGCTAGGAATTTTTCTCTGTGTGTCTAAATTATTGCTTTTCTACCCTCCGTGGAAGGTTTTCAGCCTTTACCAGACCTGCTATGTCTATAGCAGGAAGGACCCTGGCCTCTTGGCTCCATCCAGGCCACTCGGATAGTAAAATGTTTGCACAAAGGAATTTCCATTTCTGGGACTTACTTTCAGAAAATCCAACCGCCGGATGTCAGACAATCAAGCAGGGTCCAAGCACAGCATTCCTGCGGAACAGAGGCCAGGCTGGCTCTGGAATCCCAGCACTCCGCAGGTGCAGCTCTCCGGCTTCCACTTTGCTCCATTTGTCAGAGTTGACAGCTTCTCCGAAAATGATGGTGTTGGCATCAGACTAAACAGAAATATAAATAAGTCAATTAGCTTTCAAGGGAGCACCCTGAATGTTGCTTAAGGAGGCAGGTATTTTCTGGTCAATTACTTTAAGTGGACTTCAATAAACACTAAAATTATTGGGGCATGGGTAAAAATGGCGATGATCTTCCTCCCCCCTGGCCCCCAACTATCCAGCAAGGAAAGCAGATCCACAGATGTGCCTTTTACCTTGTTTCCAGTGCCTGAGAGTTGCTTGAGGTTGTCACCTCCGGGTACACAGGGCTGAATGCTCAGACAACGTGGAACACGGAGCCTGTTGTGTCCCCAGGAACAGCCAACATCGTCTGTCCCCCAACAGCGTTCCCTTTCGCTTCTGTGCTTTTCTTTCCCGAACGCCTGCTTGTAATTACTCAAAAGTTGGATTTCTCAATAACCTCTTCCAAGTACCCACCTCTCAGTCCCACAGCCCCAACCCCCACGCCCGGGTCTGGGCCTTGCAATGGTAGGAATTCTCCAAAATGAAAGGGGAGATTGAAACTCCGACTGTCACCCTTCCCTAATGAAGCGGTTTAATTGGCTTCGGCCGTGGGATCGAAGGAGCACCTCTTGCGCGACTCCCTCGAGCCAGCGCACACTCACACCCTGGCCGCCCCTCTGGTGGAGAAGGAAGCGAAGTGAACGTTTCCCACAACGGGACTATCTGGGCCTCCAGCTAGGAAGACGCCGGAGGGCTCACCCGCCTGGTTCAAAAGCTTCTGGGAGCCAAGCACAGAGAATTCCGTAGTCAGATTAAACAATGTCTGTCTACACCGCAGGGCGAAAGGAGCGTGGGCGCGATATTTTGTTTCCGCCTCCAAAAAAGTGAAGACGGTTCTGGAGTTGGGGCCAAAAATATTCAGGGATCACACAGTTTCAGTTGACGCCGAGGTTTATCAGCTAGCCTATTTGTCCAAGGGAAAATACTCCTGAATTAAGAAAAAGTGCTCATTTTGAGTCTTTCGTTTTATACGAAGATGTGCCCTGCCCCGCACCTCCTTTGTCGGGGTTATTTGATCTGGCACCTGAAGGGAATTCTGTTTCCCGGCAGTTAAAATTGGGAGAGAGACGGTAGAGCGGAGTCGGACCTTCCCCAACCCCGGACCACTGCAGGTCCACCACCCTCACCACCCCCAGCGGCTGAGCTGCCAGCGCAACAAATTCTGAAAATTCAGCTCGGTTGGGTGGTCTTCGTGCGCGCCAGCCGGGGTTGGCTCAGGGGGCTTTAGCGAAGCCCAGATGAAAGCACCAGCCCCTAATACCCACCAGACAGCCCCCACCCACATACCCACACGCACCGGGTCCCGCTCTCTCCCGCCCGCTCCCTCTGATCCCTACTTTATGGCTGGAAAGAACTGGGGGTGGGAGCCTGCGGAGCAGAGGAAAGCAGAGGTCCAGCGAGCCGAGTGGGGAGAAGATGGGAGTTGGATACGAATTCCACACGGCCCCATCCGCGTATGAGCGTCAAGCACACCGCCCAGCGGTGCGCAGCGAGACCTCGCAGTGCACCCTGCGCCCCCGCCGTCAGCACTGAGCGCGCGCGTGCTCAGGAGCCCCGCACCCGCGTCTGCGGTGACACCCCCCTCCCGTGCGTTCGGATCCGCGGGGTTCACGGAGCCCCCCACCCTCTCTGCCTACCCGGCTCCTCCTGCGGCCGTGCGCCTTGCGCCCCCTTCCGCCAACTGGCCCGGGACGCGCTGCCACTGCGAGCCGTCCGAGACTGCGACCCAAAGGCGGGAACCGCGCCGCCGAGTACGCCGGAGACAACGCCCCGCGGCGCCTGCACCCAGCGCCGGCAGCAGGAGTCCCCAGTCCCCGCTGTGGAATTAAGACCTCTGGCGCTGGGGAGGCCTGACGCTCGGCCCCTTCCGGCCGCCCTCGGGCCACCCTTGTCCCCGAGCGTGCCCTGGAACTCCCGAAGCCGGCTTTCGGCCCCGGGAGGGAAGGGCGGGCAGAGGGGGCCTCCACGGCCTCCGCGCCCGGCCTCCCGCGCGGCCCCGCCGCCGTTCGGATCTGAAGCCCGGCCTTGGCGCGCCCGGCACCTCTTACGCAGGCCGGCCCTCTGCTGTGGGCGCCGCTTCCTTCTCCACCCCGATGGGAGATCGTGTTCCCGGAGAACAGCTCTCAGGAATCCCGCTTTCTACGCCAACCTTTTAAAGAAAAGAGAAGGAATCCGCACGAAGCGGGAAGATGCTCACAGCCCCGGGTCTGGGCGGCAGCGCACGCCCAGGCCCCGCTGGAGGGAGCCAGTCCGGCCCGCCCGCCCGCAGGCTTTTCTGTAACTTTCTCTGCTAAACCGCGAATGAATTAGCGCCCCTCTTCCTACGGATTTGTTTAGATTAAGGGGAACGTTCCCCAGTGCTTGCTTTGCTTTGCAAATAGCCCCCTTATGTTAATGAAACGAGTTGGTGTCTTCAAAGTACTATAATAGCCCCAGCTGATAATCAGCCTTAAGGGTTGGCTATTACTAGTATCACCTGCTAGAAAAAGACAAACCTGAAGGCCATCGTGTTTGTGCTTTCTTGGATGTGCAAAAATATTTGTCTCTGGTGGATAGGTGTTTGTTTATTTATTTATTTTTAAGAAACTTTTCTGTTCGATGTTTTTAGAAAGGCGGTTTCGGTGCCATTGTTAGTGACCTAGCTGGTGTTCAGATTTCAGGGTGCTGTGTAATTGATAAAACCACTGAGGAGTGTCAGCTCACACCAGATCATGACTCCTCCAGACCTGGGGCTCGCTGGAGGCGAAAAGAGTGGCTTCGCGGGGAATGGAAGGGCGGCCTTTCCCTGAACCAGGACTTTGAGGCGGTGTTTCTGTGAAGCCCGGCACAAAGCCCTCCCATAGTCCATGCAGCTCCACGCTGCCTGGTCGTGGAGGAGTGGGAGGAGGTCAGCACAGGACGCTTGTACTCCCCTCTCCCGCAGCCGGGTATGCCTGGCCGGTCCCTGATCGCTGATCCTGGGCACAGGGCGCTGCGTGCGCCCCAGCGGGATCCCCACCACCCCCAGAGGACACTGGCTGTCTTTGTGCTTTGGGAGGGGGTGCCAAGTCCCTCGGCACCTTCTCAGAGTTTGGGGACAAAGCTGGGCCAGGCTTAGGAGGCGGGCAAGGAAAGTGCAGAGGAAAGGGCTACCTCCCCACCCCTAGGAAAAATTAGAAAAAATTGTGGCTGCCTTTTACCCAAAACCGGTGCAGTTTTGGTGGCTCCGTGTGGCCCTCGCTCAGGGACCTTGCAAAACACTGTAATTAATTACCAGTGGCACTAACAGTTTTTGTTCCCCTAAATGCATCGCCTCGAGGGAGGGAGAGAATTAGGTGGCAGCTGCCCCCTCTGTTGGACAGGAGGTGCGGCCAGGTGGGCCTCCAATCCCAGACCTGGAAGGGTACTGGACAACTGAGTCCAAGAGAAGGATGATGCTCTTTCCGAAGCCCGGATGGCAGAATCAGCCTCAAGCAAGCACCCTGGGGTGCCTCCTCTCATTGTCTGCCACCGCCACCCCCAGCCAGGCCGAGACACCCTGCCAAGGCCGAATGCTCTGGTACTAAGGGTCCGGGGCCCAGGGCACGAAGGTGGAGCTACTCTAGTTACTGCCACGTAACCAGATCATCAGAGAGCCGTCTACAACCTAAAAGCAAACACCTTCTCCAATGGCGTGACTTCCAGTGAAAGAATTTAAAATAACACAGCAAAAAGATAACTTCACTCCCTCTACCACTCCCAACGAGTGAGCAGAAGCAGTTATTGTCTTGACCTCTGGAGGAATGAATGGTTGTGAAATTACTCTGGATACCTGGAATTACTTTTCACAAAGAGTAGTAATGTTGTTCTTGTCTGATCTTTTCTGGGAGTAACAGAAAAGGAAAAATTGGTGATATCTCCATGGGACTTACAGGAGGAAAGAAGTGAGAAGCCAAAGCACTCTTTGGATAGGTCAGACTGAAAAAGGTTCTCAGCCATGAAACAGTTATAGAGTACTGGACATAGGAAGGATTTCTGCAGGAACCATATCTGTGTAGACCAGGGGTTAGGAATCGAATAGATTCTAATCTCAGCAACCCTGGATTATCTGTTGCCTGGGTTTGCTCCAGCAGTTGAATTTCTCCTTAAACATCACTTCTGAGGTTCAACACCCCCGCATCTCCTGCTAAGAATGGAAGAAGCCTTCCCCCACCTCGTTAGTGACCAAGTCTCTGATCCCCTTCTGCCACTGCAGCAACCTCTCCAGCAGCCCATCGCGTGGAACATCTGCGCGTTTTCCCCTTGATCTGACGGGAAAGCCGGTTTCCGCGGGGGATGGGCCTCAGGTAGGCGCTGCGCGCAGCCTGGGGAAGAACAGTTGCGGAGCATCTGAAGCAGAAAATCCAAGCAGATGTGGGGGCGGCCTGGGCCCGCCCCTTTCCTCTTGGGGCCTCAATTTCTTCCAGATCAGTTTCCTAATGGAAAATTTCTAAGAGGCGAGGGGTATATGCAGAGGCGCGCTTGTGAGCCTCTGGGTGCTCCCAAATGCGGGAAGCAGGGCCTGCTGGGGCTGAGGGCGCCGGGCAAGCAAGCCCCTTGCTGGAAGCTCTGGGCATCAAGTGCGCGGCAACCCTCTTCCCACCCATCCTCGTCCTGCCCCCAACATCCCATCATTCCAGATTCTGCAGGCTCTTGCCTGGTCATAAGGAACCCAGTCCTGGGTGATGCGTCTCCACGGAGTCTCCAAAGGCTGGTCTCCTTGCTCTGGACAAGGTGCCCGGCTTTAGGCCAAAAGCATAGACCAGGAGGGAGGCACTCCCCACACAAAGAGCCCAGGAGTCAGGGACACGCAGCAGGTGTCCCAGTCGGAAGCCACCTACAATCTTCCTGATCACTCCAGATAGCACGTGTTTAGTGCTCTTCCCAGTTTATACCGAGCTTCTAGCCGGTGGTAAGTGGCCTGGTCTGAGGTAGACAGAGCCCGGATAAGGCCCCAACCAGGCACAGGGGTGGGGGTGGGGTGGAGTGGGGCTCTTCACTATTCCACGCAGACAGCACTATCCTTCCCACCTGGGAAATTTTGAGGTCTGTGCCCGAGGACGCTGAGTAGCAAAAGGTGGCGCATGGGAGACCCGCCATCGCTGTGTGGGTGTGCATTGAATGGATGCATTGGGGTGGAGGTCCACACTGTCCACCTGGGCATCTGCGGGGGCAGGCTTTGGGCCTGAAAGTGTCCTCCACACCCATCTGCGAGTCTCCAGACACGCCGTACGCCACCTCTCAAACCACGCGATTCGCGCTGGTCTCCAGGGTGCGATGACAGCGGCTGCCACCGCGCGAAAACCGGGTAGCGAGCTCTTAACTAGCTTTCCCGTAAAATCCGGGAAATTTGATTTGAGAAAGGTTCCTGTACCTGTTATTTGTCGGGTTTCTCCCGCTTCCACTTAGCCATGTTCCTGCGATCTGGGTAATCCCTTTCAAGCCCGGGAGGAATTCTCCCGGGTCCATAATTGAGGATCGGAAATCATGGGGGTGAGAGACCGTTAAATCCTCCCGAAGCCAGGCTGGGGCAGGAGCGAGCGCACTTGGGGCGGCCTGCGCCAGTGGCGACGAAGCCTTCTCCGGGAAGCCCCGAGCCAACAACGGTTCAAACAGCCCCGCGCGGGATTCGGGGCGGGGAATCGAACCGGGAGCGCTCCGTCTGGGCACGACCTACCAGCGACGCTCGAGCGTGGCCCTGATCTTCTTCACCCACTGCTGGAAAGAGGAAAGCGCTCCTGAATCCAAAACGCCAAGGGAAAGTACCGGTTCCTGGGTGCTCCTGGCGTTCCCCACCAACTCTGAAACTCGGCTTCCTGCTTTCCGAGCACCAGCCCCGCGAGCCAAGACCAAGACTGCAGGGTGTGGGGCCAGATGGGGGCCGCGTCTGGGTCCATGCATTGTTCCCCCCACCGAGGAAGCTACGACGCACCCACGGCCCAAGCACGCGTGACCTTCAAAGGGATCCTTGAAAAAGGTCAGGAGAGCTTGCAACAGAAACGGGGGTCGCCGGCTGTATCTTGAAGGCGCAGGGGAGAGAGGCGAGTACCAAGTCATTGTCGGGCCGTGACTTCCCTGAGCAGCAGGCTCCTCCCGAGACGGGAGAGTGAGGTGGCACCAGGGACAGAGATCTCAGCGCCGGGCCGGCAGCCACCGGAGTCTCACCGCCTCGCGCCGACCCCCAAATCAGGAGCCCCACAGTCCCACAGCCCTAGTCGCCAAGGGATCCCCAGTACCCCGTGCACTGCGTCCACCTGACCCCACGCCCCTGGGAAGCTGCGCACAGGTCTGCAAGGCAACTGGAGGGTTCAGGCTCCTAAAAGAGGCGGGGGTTTGTGCAACCGGGATGGAAGGAGGATCCCACCCCCCGGGACTGCAGACACCAGGGCGGAGGTGGGAAGACAGGGGAGGCGGGACAGGAGGATTCTTTCGGTCCAGTGCGGCAGTGAGGGAAAGTGCCGGGACACCTATGGCCGCGTCTCTAAGTGCGTCTCCCTAGTGCCACTGCCTCCGGCCCCATCACCGTGGCGCGCACGGGTGCTCGCCCGACATCTTCGCTCCGCGGCCTGAAGCTCCTGCCGCAGCTACAATTCCTCTAAATCTCGGCTGCGCTGAATCGGGCTGCGGGAGCCCGGGCTGTGGGCCCCGTGCCCTCCGCCGCCCTGGGCGAGGCCTGGACACGAGGCTCGGCTCCCCGACCTACTCCCTCCCCGCGGCCCGAGCGTCCCCGCGGCCTCCGGCCACTCCGGGTAAGGTGCCAATCTCCTTTCGCTCACGAGTTTCAAGGAGAGAAAGGGCAGAAGGGACACTTCGGAGCCTTTCACGCGCTCTTTCCTAAGGTGGATGGTGTGCGGGGGGTGCTCTTCGTTGCCGGCCTCCCCCACTTAGGCTCTGGGACCTGCGGAGGGTGAGGGCGAGGGGCCAGCTCGCTCTCGGAGGATTCGGTCACCCCCGGCCGGACACTGGGCCGGAGGGTCGCGCAGCCTCCCCTGCCGCAGAGAAGGTCGTGGCATTCCTCCCTCCCTCCCTCCTTCGTTCCTCCCAGCGCCCTTCCGAGCGCCCAGGTCCCGCGCCCTCTCGCCAGGGCCCGCGGCGCGCCTTGTGCACTCACCGGGGCTTCCTCGAGCCGGTCTCCCCGGGGAGAGTCCCTGGAGGCCACGACGCTAAGGCGCGCCTGTGACTCCCGGGCCGCGGCGGAGTCGGGAGGCGAGGTTCGCCGCCCCCGCCCCCGCCCCCGCCACGGTCCCTCCCCCCGACTCCCCCTCCCCAGGCTGCTGTGGCCCAGCGCTCCGCCCGAAGGCGGGTCCGCCATAAACAAACGCGGCTCGGTCGCACGTGGACCACGGAGCTGCTGCGCCCCACGACAGATCGCGGGCTCCGGGCGCAGCGTCTCCAGGCACAGGAAACCGCCAGGGAGGGCAGGAGAGCGCGCCCGGGCCCGGCCCAGCCGCCCACGCCCCGGCTCCCTCCGCTTGCCTCCCGCTCCATGGCTCCGCGGCCGCCGCCGCCTTTGCCGCCCTCCAGCCCGGAGGGGCTTCGGGGCAGCGGATGCGAGCGCTCGGTCGAGGACTAAACCGCACCACCGCCTCCTCGCCGGCCCCTCTCCATCCCTACGGAAAGCCGAGGCGCAGGAGAAAACAGGGAGGAAGGAAGAGCGAGAACCCAGCTAGAAGTCGAGGCTCCAGTCGCCACGGGACAGTCGAGCCCGGAGAAGGCTGCCGCTGGCTTGCGCCGAGCTCTCGGGCAGCGGCTGCGGAGAAGCGTCTCGGTGCCCCGGGCCGGCCCCGCGCACCTGCCCGCGGTCGGCGCCCCGACTCTCCGGGCCCCGGCGCCTCCTTCCCTACCCCCGCCGCCGCTGCAGCCGGAGCGGGGCTGCGCGGGCCTGGAGCACGGCCGGGGCTAATATGCCCGGAGCCGAGGCGCGATGAAGGAGAAGTCCAAGAATGCGGCCAAGACCAGGAGGGAGAAGGAAAACGGCGAGTTTTATGAGCTGGCCAAGCTGCTCCCGCTGCCGTCGGCCATCACGTCGCAGCTGGACAAGGCGTCCATCATCCGACTCACCACCAGCTACCTGAAGATGCGCGCGGTCTTTCCCGAAGGTGAGGCCGCCGTGGGTAGCGGGAACGCGGGGAAGCCGGCGGCCTGGGCCCAAGCGGGTCCGGAGGGGCCGCCTCATCCTCCCAGGGCGTCTAGGGGAGGGCGCGCCAGGAGGTTTTGGGGGGGTTCCGGCTCAAGAGAGGGGCCAGGGCGCTGGGGCACCGGATACCAAACTGTCTCCTGGTCCAAGGCTGGGCTGGGACGGACCGAGAATTGACCTGTGAACGTGTTATTTCATCCTGGCCAACGGTTCTTCCTTCTTTCCTTTCCTCATTTAACTCCCCCACACACACTTTTACTTTTTCCTTCTTTCATCTCTCTCTCTCTCTCTCTCTGTCTCTCTCTCGCGCGTGGGGGGAAGCGTGTGCACCCCTAGGGGAGTGAAGGGCACTTGCTGCTCCGTGCGGAGGCCGGGCCTGCAGGCCCCAGCGCCCAGCGGAGCGCTTGTAGGGGGGCAGGCTTCAGACTCGGGTCTCTCGGGCCGCCTCTTCTCTGCTTCTCTTCCTTCGGGCTGGGACTCGGGAGGGTGGCGGAGGAGAGAGAGAGTTTCCAGCCGGACCCGGGAGGAGCCAGAGGGAGGCGATTAGTTGGAAAGTGGCAGGCGGGCCTAAGCACGGTCTCCCCCCTCCGCATGAGAATTACAAACCCAGGGGGCGGGTGCCATGGTCGGCAAGGGTTTCTGGGACCCATGGGCCCAGCACCCGCAGTGATAAGAAGTGGTGGGGTGTTCCGGCCGGCACTGCCCGCCAGCACTCGGCAGGCCTGCGGGTGATCCCAGCAGCCAGGTGGGGCCCCGCAGGACTGGGAGGCACGGCCACCGCAGCATTGGCTTCCAGTGTCCTGGTGGTTCTAAAGCAATCCCCCTGCAGCGTGACTGTCCTCTGTGGGGATGCTGAGGCCTAGCGCCAGAGGGCCTGACACTTGGCTCGATGGGTGCCCCACACCTCTGGGGTGGTGGCTGGCGGCGGGCAGCCCCAGAAGCCGATGCAGAAGTAGGGAGAAAACCTCCCCAGCAAGGCACTAGAGGGTCCGCAGTCCACAGAGGCAGTCCCGGCCGGGCATCTGTGAGCTTGACGCTTTTTGGTCTGCAATGCTCGGCTTGTGGAAATGGCCTCTGGGCCTGGAGCTGCTCTGCACGCCGCCCCCCAGGTGGAGCGGTGAGGGCTGTCTGCCACTGCCACCTCCAGCTCTGCAGCCCTGGCCAGGCCTCGCGGTGCCTCCCGGCTGGGCCGTGCACCCACGGGGCGATTTCTTCCTGGTAGCAGAAGGCCGTGGCCTGCCCGCCGGAGCCTAGCTGGAGTTCTTTCCCTTCCCAACCCTGATCAAGCGTGGAACTGTTGGCCAGTGGTGACTATTTTGTCCAACCAAGGGTGACCCCCCACCCTAGAAGCACAGATGATTCCTCTGCAGTTTCGGTTTCAGTGAAAGTGGAAAGAGAATTAGATTTCACCCTGGCCGAATCCTTCCCACCTGGGAAGGAATGGCGGTGACTGGTTTGCTCCCCTGAGCTGTTTCTTTATCAGAATGCTACAAGGCAGGTGTAGGCCCCGACAGGACACCCGCCTCCCCTGTCCCCATTGGAAATAAAAACATACAGAGAAAGAATTTGAAGATTATGTGATTAGTTGCCCCATTGCTGATGATTTCAAATAAGTCAGAAATTAGTTAAAAAGCCAGGTCTGGAGAAAGCGAGCTGATTGTAAGCCACATGCTGTTTGTGGGTTTTCCAGGAAAGCCTGCTAAAAATTAGGAAGCTGTGGGTATCCTGCTTCTGCAGGTATTTAACCTGGGTCTGTGTGTTCTAGCCCTGCAAAGTGAGTCTCTGGGCACTTGGCCCCAGAATTGCTTGACCCTGAACCTGCTGCAGGACCTGGGGTCCTGGTCTTGAGTGCCAGCCTGGTGCTTTTCAGAAGTGGCCTGGCTGAGGGGTGGCCTGTGCTCTGCAGGGGTGAGCATCAAGGTTGCAACTCCAGGAGTGTCTGGGAGGGAGCTGTTTGACCCTAGGGTTTGGGACCGGCCTGGAACCTGGGGGGGCTCCTGATGGATAAGGGACGGAGGAGGCCGTGGTTCTGACCCAGCCTCTTCTTCAGCCCTGGAGTGGGGGTACTGGCCTGGAGGCGTGGACGGGCTGCCTCTGGACTAGTCTTTTGCACCCAGAAGCTCTGGCTCGTAGCTTGGGGCAGCTGCACTGTTTTCCCTCAAAGCAGTTTGGGGCAAGGAGTTGGACTCTGGGTGCCAGGGGATGAGAGAAAGATGCCTTTAGAAAGAGCTCAATTATGCAAAATCATTTGCTCCCCTCTCTAGTAGCTCCCAGGAGCGGGGTGAGGAAGAGGTGCCGGAACTGATTTAACCTGTTCTGGGGACTGGGTCTGCGCTGGGGATGGCGTGCGGGATTGGGAGAGAGCTGGGGGAGCCGCCGGGGTCAGGGCGAGGGCGTTAGGCAGGTTTTAGGGCCCAAGCAGCTGGCGCTCCAGATCTGCCTGCTCTCGGCTGGGGATGGAAAGAAGAGTGCAGCCTCGCTGTTCTGTCCATAGGCCCAGAGCAGGCCGGATCCCTGGGTGAAGAAGGATATAGGACAGAGAAAGAGTTGCAGAGTCGGAAGGAACTGCAGAATCACTAGACAAACGCTTCACACTTGGGTGTCCCCAAGGTCCTGCAGCAGGGGCAAGAGTGAGCCTGTGAGCCAGGTTCTCCAGCTGGAGGGGCCTTCCCCCCTCAGCTCCTTTCTTCCTGAGTCTGCGGGGCAGGACGAGGGAACCAGGAGCCCCAAGGGGACCGAGCAAGGCGACAGGAGCCAAGGTGGACTCTGCCTGTTCCAGTCCTAGGCTTGGGGCTAGTGGTGATTTTTATAGCCGTTCAAGGCTCTACTGTGTCAAGCTGCCCCACTAGACCTCGGTCTCCTGGTCTGTGAAATGGGCCCATTAGCACCCCCATGGCTGCACAGGGTCCCTGGGGTCAGTGGGAGGAACCTGGCCCTACAAGTGGAAGTCTAACCTGTCCTCTCTCCAGCTGCTGCTTCCTGCGGCCAGTCCCCAGCCCCACGAGGCTTCTGCAGCACAATGCCTCCCATGAGGACTCAGCGCCTGGACTGGCAAGACCCGCTCACTGTTTGCTGGGTCCCCACATTTTCTCCCCTCCAACAGCAGACAAAGAAGTGGGAGGCAGATGAGCGGGAAGGAGGGCGGAAGGGCAAGGCTGGCTGCGGGAGTGGACTCAGAGTTGAAAACTGGGAGAGTTAACGGGAGGTTGGGAAGGGGGGGCACACAGGGCTGTGGGGTGCTCAGTGCCCAGGGTCTGCCTGTCCTCTTCACAGTGTGGGCACTTTGGAAACGCAGAAGCACCCAGGGTGTGCAGACTCTCCTGTTCTCTGTCCATAGCTGCACGGTGACTCAGGGCCAGTCCCGCCACAGGGTGGCCTGCAGTGGGCCTCAGGAGGTCGGACAGAGTCAGAGCTGCAGGAATTCCACGGCCAATGCCGAGGCTCAGGTCCCTGCCCGGGAGTAGAGGTATGAGCCCCATCAGTGGGGCAGGTTGTGCGGTCCCCGCTGGCCAGAGATCCCAGGTCAGGCACGCAGCTGGAAACTGAGGCTGGCTGTGTAAACAGAGCCCCTCCTCCCCTATCCCCAGACCTGAAGACCCAAGACAGGTGTGGGTGAAAGATAGGAAGGGACCGGAACATTTATCACAGCCTTTGACTTAAAAGCAGCGAGAACAGCATTCACATACAGCGGCGGTGCTTTTGGAGCCCTGAATTAATCCAGTGGGATTTGTCTTCATTTAGATTCAGGCAGGGCCTCCCCCACCCCAGACACACACACACACACACACACACACACACACACACACACAGTGCCCTGGGGAGGAGGGGCACTCTCCTAGAAATTGTTGCTGGAATCAAAACATTCTGATTTAGAGGGTTCAGCGAGGACACTCTGAAACAGACCTGAGGTTACAGATCCAAGGCCTCTCTGTACTGCAGCTTGAAATAATGTGGATTTTTAAAATGGATTTATTTATTCTTTAATGTGGATTTTTGCAAGCGTCTCCCATCTCTACTTGGAAGGTTGTGCGCCTGGGTTCTGGAGGGGAAGCTCACAATGGAGGAGCAGGATGAGCCTGGCGGGTGAAGGGGGACCCAGGGGCACAGCGCCCTGGCAGCCGGCAGCTGGGAACTGGAGCGTACGCGCTGTACATTCCGTTCCCGGGGTGCTCGAGGGCGCAGAAAGGAAGCCTGCCCTGGTGCTGGGCAGTGGCCGGGGCTTCATCCCATCCTTCATGGTCTGAGGGGCAGGCATTGGGTGGATGGGGCCAGTCTTGCGGTCTGTCATCTGAGCACCGACCACACTGGCAGGGTCTCGCCGGAAGCCCCCTTCCCTCCGCTCCCCTGTCACACTTGCGTGACTTTCATGGGGCACCCCTACCTATGACCCCTTTGTACCCTGTCCCTGCTCACTGTGTGGCAGATGGTTCGGAGCAAGGCCAGGCTTTTCAGGGACCCTGGAGAGACGCAGCATTCCAACGCAGGAGAAGGACCGAGTGCCGGGAGGACACCAGGACGTGGCAGTTTCTTGGGGGCTCGCGTCTCCAGCTCTGGGCTCCCCTGGAGCATCTGGGCGAGGCCAGCCCCCGGCTCTCCGCATTACAGCCTCGCACAGGCTTGATGCCTGCGGTAGCCTAGCCCCAGAGGGAGGGAGCCCCCAGCTTGCCGCCCTGTGGCCGCCCAGACCCTGAATGTGGGGGTGGGGTGACCGCAGTGAGAAGCTGGCTCCCTCGCCTGGGGAGAGGAGCGGGAGCGGTCAGGTGGGAGAGAGGCCCAGCACCCAGCCAGTTCTTCCTGCCTCCCCCGCTTCTTGACTTGGGAGGGGTTTGCAAACAGGGAGCGAGACCTTGAGACCTCAGATGACACACAACCATGGAAAGGCCAGGCTCCTCAATATCACACCCCCTTTCCGGAGAAGAGGGTAGGTGGTATTTGGGGGGGGGGCAGAGGAGAAGGCTGGAGGCAGGGAAGGAGTGGGAGACGGAGGAAAGGCTGGACCACGGTGGCGGTGGCGGTGGCCCAGGGAGCACCAAGGCCTCCCCTGGGAGCAGCTCTCCCTCTGGGGCTGTGGGTTTCGCTCATTTAACCCCCCAACAACCCCATTTCACGGGTGAGACATTAGGGTTGGTGGTCAGGGCACTTGCCTGAGAGCAGACCTTGCAGAGCCGCCCAGCTGGCCTCTTAAAGGAGCAAACAGGCGGGTGGGGCTGGTGGGGGGGCTCCCGAAGGTCTGGCCGGGTTTCTCACGATCCCAGGTCCTGTTCTCCATGGAGCGTAGGGCAGGGTAAGGCCCCTGCTACTGACCCCATTTAATGGCCACGGTTTGTCACTGGTTTAGACACACCCAAGGTCGCCCTTGAGGAAGCAGGAGGGTCACTGTCCATCTGGGGAGTTCTGACCAAAGTCCAGGCCATGTCTCTGGGGCTGCACACGGCAGTCACCGGCCACAGTGAGTTCTGCTCCTGGGTCCAGAGGAAAGAGCAAACTAGCTCTGGCCCCTCTCACAGTGAGGGAACCCCTCAACTCTGCCCCCTCCCCTGGGAAGTCATCTTGTTTATGTGGTCCCACCTTAACGGTCTGTGGCCTGTGCCTCAAGGGCAAAGCGCCCCCCCCCCCAGGGTAACCCCAGGTGGCCGCCGGCATAGCGGCCACTCTAGAGCTGGTGGCTGACCAGTGACTGACCCAGCACCCAGGGAGGACGGAACATGTTTAGGTAGCTTCTGTGGCAGGAGGCCTGGCGGTTTAAACTGAACAGCCCGCCAAGGGTGAACCAAAAGGTGTAGGCACCTACAAGCCCTCAGAGGCCAAGGGTTTGCTGGGCTCCCTCTCCTGCTGACCCAGGAGCTGACCCCCCTCTGCTCTGACCTGGTCATCGGGATCCCCAGAGGAAGGAAGCCCCCCAGAAGATCCCCCTGCTGAGACCTCTGGGGCAAGTGGGATCCAAACTGTGGTGGCTGGGAAGCCACAGGCTGGGCTTGGGACTCCGGCGGCCGCGCTGCCATCGATGAGTGGAAGGGCTCCCAGGTTCAGGCAGGACAGACTGCCGAGGGCTGGTCCAGCCTTTTCTTACACCCCCTCCCCCGTTTTCAGACAAAGCCCTTTGTTAGGTCCAGATGAGGGTCGCGGGAGTGCACACACACGCACACACACACACAGAGCCCCCGGCATAGTGTTCACAAACCTTAATTTATTTCGTCGCTGCCTTCTGCCTAAAGGAGATTTTTATGGGCCACGTGAAAAGGCCTCAGCTACAGCAGTTTCTAGTGGAAGAGCTGGCAGCGCCATTGCCCAGGGTGAGGGGACACGGGAAGGACAGTTGAGGGGAGCTTCCGGTCAGCCCCCCACCCCCATCCCCGCCACCTAGTCAGGAAGAAGGAGCATTGAGACTAAACCTCCTTCCACAAGACCGGGGCTTTGGGAAATGGTAGGGGAAATCGTAATGACGCAAGAGAACAGGCTCCCTCGAAGTACCTGGGTGTCTCAATTACACGGAAAGTGGTCCCATGTGCCCAGAGCCTTTTTGCATGTGAGGCCAGAGCCTTCCCCTGGGCTGTTAGGAGGGCTGGGCAGCGGAGTGTGGTCTGGGGCTCATTCCCAATGGTGCAGATTTTCCCAGGTATCCTGGCAGGGGCTCTTCGAGAAGCTAAAGCCAGGAGGCCACACTGACTTTCCCCACGGAGCTGGAAGGGTGGTGCAGCCCAGATCCCGGGAAGTACCCAGAATGGGCAAAGGACAGTTACCAGGGCAGAGCTGTCTGTGTTTGGAAATCAGAATTCCTGGTCTTTATGACATTCTTTCTTCATTCAGGCTTGGGGCTTTAACATTCTGGTTCTTGCCAGTTCTGGTCGAGTGGAGAAAATGCTGCCACCGCCCCCGGCAGCGTGTTGGGGAGCGAGGCCTGCGGGTGAGACGCAGTGGCATCCTGCTATGGTCACTGTGGTCGTCCTTGGGACTGGGGGCACAGCCACAGTGAGCTCCTGAGGTTCCTGGATGCTGAGGGGCCGGGATCCCATGTGGGGACTTGGGATATGTGGACGTGAACCACTTCCTTCTGGGGAGGACAGCGTGAGTGCCGCATTCCTAGAGGCCAGGAGGAGAAATAAAAGGTCACCCCTTTCATGCTTGCTGGGCAGAGTTCCCCAGAAGGGTCCCTAAAGCCTCTGTGGGGGCCCAGAGCCACCCCCAGACCAGGTGCTCCAGGCCCCATGGCAACCTCATGCTGGGGATGTATTTTCCACCTTCTGGAGTCAAAGCCACCAGAAGCCACCAGAAGCTGCGATGCCACAGCTCCCTCAGGGACAGTAGGGAGACCCCTGGTGCCTGCGCCCGGCGGACCCTCCACTCTGTCCATTCACTGACTGCGCTTTGTGGCTGCAATTCTAGGGCCACAGACTCATGGTGGCTGGACGAGGCTTCCCACCCCGTGCGTCCTGCTCTGGCCTCTGGTCCCAAACTCCGGAGGTGTAGCAGGCAGGAGCCGTCTGACCTGCTGGTCATCATGGGGGGAAGGTGGCCATGCCAGTGGGACCCACAGCCCACCCCACATGGGTTGGCGTCTGGGGCGGCAGCATGCAAGTGAGCCTGGAGCCTGGGGGCGTATTTTCCACGCAAGGGAATGGGGTGCAGGCTGAGACAGAGATCACGGCCCTCGCCTGCCACCTTGCCTCCTCGCCTCGGGGGCTGCAGAGTGAACTGGAGGGTAGCTGGCCAGGCCCCCCCGCAGAAGGACCGTAGGGACCGACAACCTCAGCGGGCTTACCCCTTCCTCCGGAGGACGGCGAGGAAAGCCTGGGATCTCTGGGGTCACAGCCGCTGGGCCGAGGGCGCAGGAGAGGCCGGGTCTGCTGGGAAGGGCGGTCTCTCCTCGGGTGCACTTTCTGCAGCACTGCGGGCCTTCCCGGAGGGGATGGGGAGGAGCAGGCCTGGGGGTGGGTGCAGTCAGGAAACGGAGGGGCTTGGGGGACCCTAATTACGGGACAGCTAGACTGCTCCCTTACGTCGAGTATATAAGGGGCTCTCACCGACTTCGGTCCACCCCTGTCGGCAGCATGCGCAAATGGAGTTTGCTCTCCCCGAGCCCCAGATAACCCCTTCCTGGCTTGGAAGGGGATGGCGCCCCCGGGCACCCGCGAGGGCTGCGGGGTCCGAGGGTTACTGAGGTTGAGAAAGATTGTTTCATTTTACTTTATTTTATTTTATTTTTTTAATGCGGGAAAGCTGCCTCCTGGAATGCGAGGATTTTTCCTCTGGGCTTCTCTGTCTTTGGGAAAGTGCATCGTTGCTGGAGACTCAGGGAAGGGAGGGGGCCTTCTTGGGAGATTATTTATGGGTCAAATCAGTATCCCCGTTCGGCTACAGGGATGCCTGATTTGAGCAAAGCAGATTACTAGATTACTTTGTGGCATTTGAAATAATAAAACAGCATGTCAAGAGTCGTGAGCGCGTGGGCGACCCACGCGAGCCTCGGGCCTGGCGGCCTCAGTGCGCGCCGGCAGCGCTGGGAAGCGACACCTCGGCCGGAATTCCGCCTCTCGCCTTTTTGTTTGTAACTGAGCGCGAAGGGGACGCTCGGGCCTCGGGGGCGGGCTGGACGCCGCGTGCGGGGGTTCCCGGCGCCCTGCGGGGCTCCTGGTCTCTGGCCGGCTGCTGTCGTTCACTGATTCGCTTTCTTCCCCTGTGCAGGTTTAGGAGACGCATGGGGACAGCCGAGCCGCGCCGGGCCTCTGGACAGTGTTGCCAAGGAGCTGGGGTCGCACTTGCTGCAGGTACGGCCGCTGCGCTGGGTGGGGGTGGAGGTCTCAGAGGCCAGCGGCCCTGGCCCGCGCCTGGGTGGTGCTCCCTTGTGACCCCGACATCCCGGTCTTGAGGTCCCCCCCCAAACAGTACCAGGTTGTGGAGGTCGCCCCGCAGTGCCTGGACCTCGGGGCAAGGGATTTCCTTACCCTCCGGCCCCGCTCCACCCGCCCAAGTTCCGGACCCCTGTGGACTCAGCTCAGCTACAGCCACTGGGTGGGCCCCACGCCTACCCCGCACCTCGCCGCCCCTAAGCCCGGGGACTTTAGCCGAGGAGACCTAGGCCGTAGGGCGCCTCTGGGCGTGGTTAAGTCCTTTCCAACCTTAACTTCCCCCAGCGAACTTTTTACGGAGCGCTTGCTCCGTGCCAGGCACTGGAGCCAGAGAAGGAATGATCACAGGGCGCTCAGCCAGAGCGCGGCAGCTCCAAAGCGTCTGATAATAGTGTGTTTGGAAGAGTTGCAAAAAAGGAGAGACAGTATCACCAATAAAGTATTAACAGCTGGCATTTATTGAGAATTTACTATGAGCCAGATTCTGTTCTAAATCTTACGATATCCTCTGGCTTCAGCCACCCACCCAGAAGGGGTTCCAGTCTTAACCCCATTTCTGTTTCTCGGAGGGGAAAGTTGAGGCACAGAGAGTAAGCAACATGCCTGAGGTCACACAGCAAGCGGTCCAGCTCTTGAGCCTTGGGCTCACGACCTGGGGCAACCTCTGGAGTCACCTGGCTCACTGAGGGAGCCCTTGCTTGGTTTGTGGGCCACTGCTTAGTGCCCCCAGCCCAGAGCCATTTAGTTCTCCCCTGTTAAAGCGCCCCTGACCTCGGATTTCCCGCCGCAGCGTCTGGGCCGCGGGCAGCAGTCGTGCGCATGGCCCACCAATTCCAGGGCGGATTCCAACCAAGTTGGAGGCCGGCGCTAGGTGAGGACAGCAAGGCCTCCCGTCCCCGAGTCTTTCAAATGCCCTTTGCAGAGCCTTATCAACAACCCGATTCATTCCCCTCTCCCGTCATTTGTCTCTGCCAGGGAAAAATGCCTACCCAGAGCTATTTTGCATTTCCTTCTATTTTGTGTTTTCTTTAAAAGAAAAAAAAAAAAGTTGGCGGCGGGACACAGTGACTTGGGTCAGAATCAGCCACAAGCTCAGCATTTTGGAAAAGCAGATCTTTTCAAAACCCTTTTGCCCCGAATGTCCTAGTGTGATTTATTTTTTTAAAAATGCATGCTCTGGGGAAGAGCAGATCCGGGGAATATTTGAAACCTGAAGCTTTTACAACAGAAAGCTCACGGTGAGGCTGCCCTGGGTAATGGGGCTCTTGGAGTCCCTCCCGCGCGGCCCACGCTCCCCCGAGGCTCACCTCCAGCACTGAGCCCGGGATTTTGCATGTTAGATACTCCTGCATGTTATAAGTGACACTAATATCGGGGACAACTAAGTGCCAGTTAAAACCCGGAGGCAAAGTAAACACCCTCAGGTTCCTCCGCTGTACATTTCTTTAGTTAATCCCGCAGGGGTGTGTGGGTGAGCGCCTTTGCAGTTAGTACCCAGGCAAGCAAAATGTGAGGCTGTGAACGCATACCCAACATTTTCCATTAAGGATATTATTTTTAGCTACTGCTGGCAACTTTCAGAATCTGATTATGATAATTTTTCTCTTTTACTCATATGGCTCACCGATGTCATTAACGTATCTCCTTAAGGATTTCGGAGTGAAGCAAGAATGCCAAATGTGCCAAAATGTGATAACTTTAGAAATGGCTGTGTAGTTTATATTTCTGAAACGGAGTTTAGCTGGGAAAATATCTTGGAGCCGAGTCAGAGACGTGAAAAGTAAGGCTTCTAATTAAGACGTTGATTTCAGCCCCAGCGTAGGGAAAGGTAACGATAGTTTAGTATGTTTGCAGCAAAACTCTGTGAGAGAGTAGAATGCAAGACAGCTTTCATGTTTCATTTCTGCTCCGTTCTTTTCAGACCCCCCTCCAAAGAGGGGGGCGGATTTACAAAAACCAAAGGTAATCTGGTTTCAATTACATGCTGTAAAAATAGAATTTGTGGCCAGAAATTAATTTGGAATATTTTTTATGGGGGCAGCATTGTGGGGTTGTATAGATCTTTTCCCAATTTTATTGCTTTTCATTGGTTCTGGATCTAAAATATGAATGGATAAATAAAGTGCAGTTTCCTTTTTCAAAAATAATTTAGTCTTTTTATCCTTGCCCCACATAAATATATTCAGTACCTTTTTATTTGTTTTAATTACCTCCTATGATTTGACTTCATTGTTTTGAGGGCTTGCCAACTTCAGCAAATCAGAATATCATGTAGGTGGTTTTAATTTTTCAGAAATTGATACTCTTTCTCCTTGAATTTTGCAAAGGTTATTCGAAATAATTAATTCTGTAGACATAGTCTGTTCAAATAACCTGGTATTTTCTTTTCTGGGGAGTGGTAGTGTTTGGAATTTATTATTCAAACGGTACTTAGGGGTAACAGGAAAAATGTGGCAAATAAAGCATATGTCCTAGTGGTATAAACACTGCCAATTATGACATAAAGTGGTCTGTATAGTGGTAGACTGTCCCCTAAGTGCCATAGAACTCCGGATTTGTGCTAAGTGCTAAAATAACCCCAAACAATAAAGCTACTACATTTAAACCGGGTATGATAGGAATTCTCAAATGTTTTGCATGATTTTTGTGATGTGCATGGAAGACTGTTTTTACAGTGCTTTAAAAGCATTAGAAAGCCTGGTGAGTGGTGTAACTTACAATCCTTACAGCCTCCGGCTCTGGTTTTCTTTTTCTGTTTTTTTTTTTTTTTCTTTTTTTTTTTTGCATTTGACAAATTTGTGTTGGTGATAATATTTTATACAACCCTCTCCCCCCCGCAGCAGGAGTACAATGATCAGAGTTGACACAAATGTCTATCATCTCTTACCCTGACGCTCTTTCTTTTCCAGACTTTGGATGGATTTGTTTTTGTGGTGGCATCCGATGGCAAGATCATGTATATATCAGAGACAGCCTCCGTCCATTTAGGCCTGTCCCAGGTAGGTGGTGCCTAATAATTTTATGTGCAGCCTAAATATGAAGTGGTGGCGGGTCTTGCCGCCTCCCCCAGCTCAAAGAGGAGCGTGTTCACGCATCTGCTTTTGTGCAGGAGCAGGACCCAAATTTGTGACATCCTCTTCTAAGGCTTTGCTTCTCTGTGTCACGTTTCCCTTCTTTACTTTCTTTTTCCTTGGGGGTTAATGACCAGTGTGTCTCTGCAACAGCTGGCCTTGCTCTGAGGTTCCTTCAATAGCCCGGGGACTCTCTCTACCGTAAGATTCTCTGTCCCTAACAAGAGCTTCACAAAGAAAGACTTTTCTGGCCACACTTGATGGCCCTGCACGTGGTCTTGGGAGTTGCCTTGAGAGGAAAGCTGATGGCAAACGTGGATTTTATGCAGAATGTGCTTTGGGGAGAGAAAGGGGGGCAGATTTATGTGTGTTCACATGGAATTCAGGGTAATTTTTCCTGAGTTTTTCCAGCTCAGTGGTCGTTTCAGCAAAGCATTTTATATGCTTGTGATAGAAACTCATAAAACTCAGTTTACTACTGTTCTGCACAGCCAAGGTCCTGGTTTCTTTAGGACATATAAATATGACTGATTTTTCTGGAACCGTTTCTAAGAGGGAGCTCATCCCCTCGAGGAAAGAATTGCACTCAGCTTTCTGTATCCGGGCCCAGCTGAGGGTTTGGTGGAGACCGGGGCTGCAGGCGGGGAGGGGGCCGGGGGCCGTGGGTCTCCGGGTGGGGGGAGTCTGACTGATGGTCGCCATCGCCATTTCTGATTTAACGGGTGTGGCACACGGTTCTAAAGGTCACATTTTTATACATATTGGGACTAAATGTTTCTTTACATTGTGAGTGATCAGGGTGCTCCTTTTCATCACACCAGGATTAATTAGACACAGGAAGCGGGCCCCCAGGGGGCCCGTGAATAGGCTGTATGCACCAGCCTCTTAGGGCATTTAAGCCAGAATAAAACATGCCAGCTGAAGTGGTTTGGGTTTTCTCATTGAAAAACAAAATTACCGGTTTGGAAATGAGCATCTGGTGTATTCCTTTCCTTTTCTGCCTCTACGGTTTTTTTAAAACTTGTCATTGGATCGCAGCCTTCGCTTCCAGTGCGCGCGTGTGTCCTCGCCCCTGTGCCTGCGGGTTTCTTACGCAAAGTCCTTTAAAGTGAATCTTACGCTAAAATTGTTTGGTGCTTTCTTTTCTCTTCCTCTTCTCTTCTTCATGAAACCGGGTCTCCCAGATAAGATTTGCTAAGGCTTGGCTCTTATACCTATGTGACTTACAGCAGTAATGTACTTGTAAAATGGAACATGACATTGGCTATTTGTTATATTTTGCAAAGTTATTATTCTCTCAATTTTTACCTTGTGTTATTTAGAATTATTCAAGACTCTTCAGTTGTGCTCATCCAGGTTTCTACTGCTGGCTTGGTTTGTGGTTGATAGACCTTAATCAGATTACTTAACTTTTCCAATCACAATTTATAAAACCTTTGATTAATCACATAATAATGTCACAAACAAGACAAACATTTCACATATTTTTTAAACGACTGGCCAGGCCTTGACCGGTGTGGCTCAGTGGGTTGAGCATTGTGCCGCAAGGCAAAGGGTCACCGGTTTGATTCCTGGTCAGGGCAGATGCCTGGGTTGCAGCCATCAATTGATGTTTCTTCTCCTCCCTTCTCCTCTCTCTAAAAATAAATACATTAAAAAAAAAAAAAAGATTGGCCAAACATATTTTAGAATAGGTAAAGTTACTGTTGTGGAATATTAAATTTAGAGCTGAGCTTCCTAGCAGTCAAAGCAAAGAGTGAAATGCACTCAGTTACTTGTTTTTTGTTGTCTGATAGGACAGGTACTTAGCCTCCCGGAATGATAACATAAGAAAATAATTCCCAGTATACCCCTCTTTCAGGATTGTGGTAAGAAACAAACCAAAGCGCCTGTCGTATGTGACGTGTAAGCTATCGGGAGCCACACAAAAGCCAGGCATCATCATCCCTTCATCAGTATCCTACTTCAAATAGCACAAAACTCCCTTCAGATCGTACCCTTTGGTGGGCACACACAGGGCTCCTAGCCCCTTGGGATGTCCTGGTGTGGGGGAGGCCCCGTGCACAGACCAGCTCGTGCCAGTCCAGTCAGGCTAGCACCCCCAGCTCACTCTCTCTCTCTTTCTGTCATTTTTCTCTTTAATTAAAATTGGCCAAAATATTGGAGAGGTGGCCTTTTGCGGAGGTAATGTTCACCGTTACCTCCGCAAAAGGCCATCTAAACAGAATCACAGATAAAATTGCATTTACTTTTGGTTAAAATGCAGAAATGAAATTTTGTATCCTAGTTTTGAGAGGGGAGGGTGTTATCTGCTACCACTTTCCAAGGACCTTAGAGACGCCTTTTGTCTGCATGTTTCAGGAGAAGTGGCAATTAACAACAACAACAAAAAGATACATCACACTGGGCAGGACAGCTGATTGTTTCTTTTCTGATCTCTTGGCAAGACTGTCTTTTGTATCAGTCTGCAGGGACAGAAACACTTGAACGCAGAAGTAAGCCCAGCGTCTGGGGAGTGTTTCGCTGGGAACTGTTTAAATAAGCGACAACAAACATTTCCCCTCAAATTTGTCTCCTGTTCAAGATCAGCTCTGCAGGAGGAAATCTAGGCAGAATCACAATGTGTGTTTTTTTCTGTCTTTTTCACTTAAATAGTAAAATAAAGTCTTGAAGAGGCTGTCAAACACTCAACTTCTCTTTTTATAAAGTGTTTTTGCCCTGAGATTATTTTGTCAAAAGGAAAAAGGCAACTATATCAGACGTGAAAACCTTATTAAAATAGACTTGAAGATTTTTTTAAAAATCACCAGAGATAAAAAAGTTAATAACATTGTACTCAGTAGTCTAAGAATAATAACCTTTAAACAAGTTTCCTGATGAACGGGGACAGTAGTAATAGCTTCTATTTACACAGTGACCTTCTGTGTTCCAGGAACTTCAATTACTCTAAATGACATTATCTCATTAAATAATGACATCTTTCACATTAATCCAGGGTTAAACTCTACGTTAGCAGCTCTCAGGGAGCATAAACCCCTTCTTTGGTTTGCCAAAATCGTGTGAAAATTCATAGCAAAGTGATGTCTTTTTTTTTTTTTTTTTTAATCCGAATTACCTAAATAACCATCAGAGTGATCTATTTGAGGGTGTAAAATCAATTGTGTTATATGTAATCCCATCTCAAGCCAAAGCATTGTATTAAACTTTTAAAAAAGTTTGTAATAAGGGATCTACTTCATGTGGAGAGTTTTAAAGTTTGTTTTTACTTTTAAATGAGTGAACAGAGCAATCCTTGCTGTTAAATTTTCATACTAAAAATGACAGAGACAACCACAAAAGGCAGGTTCTCTGTTCAGCCCACAATCAAAGTGTTGAGAAATAGAATCAGGCTTCTGGCTTGAAAATTCTGCTTGGTGGATACACACATATAATACATAATCATTCATTCAGAAGAGGTGGAGTTGGGGAAACACTCTTTATTCATGCAGGTTTATTAAATGGTTTAATTCCATGTTTTCTTAGTTCATATAATGAACTTAGATTTGAAGAAGGAAAAAGAGCTTTGTCTCCCTGCTGTGTATGCCCTCAAACATTTTTAAGTATTCATGTGGTTTAAATTTCCTTGCCAGGGTTGCACCCAGTATATACCATCTAGGTAACTAATACACCCTTTCAAACAAATATCGACATATATATGAAATAGCTGTTCGCGGGACACGGGAAGGAAATGGAATATTTGAGATTGCAGCCGGAAGCACAGCCGTAAAAATAGCCAGGGCGTTGTTTGGGGCCATAAGACCTAATCCTTTCACTTTTGAAATAAAGAGAAAGGATAGCGTTTTATGTTTGTTGACATAACTCGAACCCTGAAACCCAAACCATCTTATTGAAAATGCTTAATTTACCATAGTCAGCAAAACACCCAAGAGCAGAGCAATGTGCGTTTTCTGAGCTCGGGGGGGACTTTCCCCTTCTGACCCAGAATGTAGCCATTTAGTGCTGTATTTATCCTTGTAGTTTTCTTGGCAGGAAGGAAAGCTATTCAGCAAAACATAAAAAAGCTCTTAGTAGGAAAGCAATTCATTTGGTAGTTACCAGGGTTTTACCAATGCTAGAGTATCACATGGAGGGTCTGTTTTAATAAAGGCTGATGTATGAGACCTGGAGAGTTTTATAGCGACGACCATGATTTTTTTTTTTTTTTTTTTTTTTTTGAGGTAGTCACATTTCTTTCAGCATTCACAAGCATGAATAGATATGTAAATACAGGAAACACCGTGTCAACTGTAATTTGGCATCAAGGCCGCGTGCTTTTATCATTCTATAATTTGTTCTTTAAAAACATTTCCGTTACTTGAAGACTGTTCTACCTCCTCCACAGCTTTCTTTCGAGTTTTAGAACAGCCCGAATAGTCAGAAAATCCAGCCTTTTACTCACGGGCCTTTGCTCTTCTCCTTCTCCAAACGCCAAGGGCGAGAAAAGATCTCTGGAAACAGATGAAGCCACTTGGGGACTAAAACAGTCGTGAAAGCCCTCTCCGCACAGATGCAGGCCTCTTTGCAAGTATCAAAGCTGTTTCTCTAGAGAGACACCGGTTAACTTTTCTCTAAACAAGACCGTGAAGCCAACCAAAATGATTATTTTCTTCCTTCTAAAAACAAAGGGAAGAGAGAAATGATAGGCCAATATTTAAAAAAAAAAAATCTATTTGTTATATATTTTTTTCATTCTAAAAATAAGTCATGGAAGTTGGGAATCGATTTAAAGAGGAACTCCCTTATTCATTTGCCTGGCCCATCCCCACTGGACATCCGGACGGCTGCCCCCAGGAGAAGGACCCTGTGCCGGCCCAAGGGCTGGCCTGACCGGTTGATTTAAGTGTCAGGACTAACAGGAATGACTTGAAAGAAGAGCGTTTCATTTTTATGACTTACATTGTCATGCAATCATGAAGTGGCTGTCTGTCTTAGGACAGAGCCAGGTGGGGGAGGTGGACGGGAGCGGTCCTGTGAGGCTCCCCGGAGGCTCCGATGGCACAGTATTGGGAAGAAACATTCCAGGAGGAATGGAAGAAGCAGGACTGTGAACACCGCTTCGGGGACCCGCTCACCCAGCAGGCCAGGGACGTAATTCCTTCCGAAGAGAAAGGCAATTCACACTTCTTAACGAAGTAGAAGGCCTGGCTCATGGCAGTGGGATGACCAACTTCACCTCTGTGGCCCCTGGGTCCCAAGTGGAGCCCCCGTGGCCTCGGTACCGATTCTGGGTGGTGGAGACGCTTTCCACGAACCCCGCTGGCCAGGTGGCTGGTGGCATGACGTGGCACGGTCCGGGCTGCCCGTCGCGGGAGATCGTGTCCTCTCTGCTCGGACTGAGGGCGGGAGGCTCTGGGAGCAGGCGCGGCACGGCACACTTAGAAATCGCCAGTCGGCGCCCGCTCAGCGCGCCCTCGTCGCTTGGAACAGGGCTCAGAAGGAGTTCCGCACACCAGCCGAGGGTCTCTGCCCCCCTGGGGCGGCGTCCCGTGCACTGTGAACTTGCCCCCACACTGAGCTTTTGGGGCTCCTCCTGGCAGTGGTGGAAGTGCCATCACTCCCATGGGAGGCCCCTGGCCCACACTGGGGACCACTGTCTTCCTCTCCAGCAGAGGATACACCCACCTCCACTCAGAAGGCTGCTCTGGGGGGGTGGCCACTGCCCATCTCATGGTGGGTGCAGGGACCGGGTCTTCAGGCTCTTTGTCATCCCTGTCGTGGCACTTGGGTTTGGGAGGACAGAAAATGTCTCAGGGTCAGGAGTTGAATGAAGACCCCAATGATGGTGTTTTCCTGGAGCCCCTGACCCTGCAAAGCAGGGGACTGTCCAGTGTGGACATGGCTCCAGGCGTCTGTGCTCTGTGGGGTGTGTCTGGAAGTGGGCGCTATCTGAACCCAGGGTCACGCCGCTCTCCGGGGCGGGCCGCCCCGCCACACCCATGGGCGGGAGCCGTGGGGTTAGCACAGTCACCGTGGACCAGGAAGTTCAGAGACAGGTTTCTCTGGCAGAGCCCGAAGGGTGACGCTGCCGGGAGGAGAGGCCTTTTGGGGTTCACGTCCTCCTCCAGTGCAGAGGGCCCGTGGCTCCTGCCTCCCAGCCTCTGAGGGCATCGCTCGGGGCAGGCAGTCGGTCAGCAGCTGGGCAGCCCCCTCGGGCAGCACAGAGCATGGACGCCGGCCTCTCTGGAGTTGTCTCCCATGTGAAGGATGCTGGCCAGGCCCTCAGGGTCACGCACTTGCCAGTCACTCCTGCTCAGGACTCTTGGCTTTCAGCTCAAACCTCTCAGGCCTCCTGGAAAGTGTGGGAGACATTTGGGAAAAGACAAGTGTCTCTGTCCCTGGCAGGTGCATACCTGTGACACAGTGTCATCCCCCCCCCCCCGCCCCCCACCGCAGTCCTGGTGAGGATTCTGACCCCGCCTTCCCTCCTGCGGCAGGTGGAGCTGACGGGCAATAGTATCTACGAGTACATCCATCCGTCCGACCATGACGAGATGACAGCTGTCCTTGCGGCCCACCAGCCTCTCCACCACCACCTACTCCAAGGTACTTGTTCCCTCCAGACAGAAAGAAACCAGAGTGAAAACCAGGTGGTACTCTTGGATGGGACCACAAGGTTTTGCTTCCCATGCTGCCCAGCCAGGGCCTCCAGCAGACCCACCGTGCCCACCAAGTGGGGTTGGCCCTTATGCCTCTGTCCTTCAAAGCGACACCACTGATGGCCCATCAGGTGCTAGAGGCCGTGGTGGGTGCTGGGCAGGAGATAAAGGAAGTGGTCCCAGGCTGCTCCCCTAATGTGCCCTTGCTTTGGAGTCCGGGCCACACAGGTCTAGACCTGGGCTTCTTCACCGAAGGGTCTGAGGCTAGAACTGTGGTTGGCGAAATTGGATGGAGAAAATCACATTTTTCCTCCACTAGTGAATGCTTAGTATCACCTGTGTCCTTAGGTGGCAGAGAGAAAGCAGTGCGCTCTCACTTGTGCCTCCGTGCCCTGGAAGTTCCCGGAGTCCTGAGGCCCTGCTCCTGGGTCTCGTTATTTAATGTGTTAATAAGGCAGCATGTTCACTAGCACATCATCACTCGCTTTAATGCCCAGTTTAACAACTGTTTTCCATACGTTTGTCATACATCCATTTGTAATCTCATACATTTTATTCCACACACTTAAAGATGTTAGTCTGCGTGGGGCTTGGTAGGTCTGGTCGCGGCACAGGGCTGCTCAGAGGCGCGGGCTGCAGGGAGGCAGGTCCACCCCTCTGGCCTGGCTCCACCTGGGGACGCGGTCCTCCTCCTGACAGTCCCACTGCCATCTCTCACGCAGTGATGGGGTCCCTGCTGTGCTGAGCTCTGTGTCAGCACCCACATGCGCGACGGTCCAGGTGACTCCTTAGATGACAGTCGCCATGTGTGTATGGGAGACACAGAAGAACTGATCCTGGGGGCCCCGCTCTTGTAACTCCCTCGGACTGGCCAGGGAGACCCCCCAGCATGCTGACCAGGGGTCTCTGGAGGGCTTTGGGCGGTGGCATCCCAACCTGGCTGAAATTCCCTGGTGGGATGCGAGTCTGCAGAAGTAATTTCTAATGGGACGGGGCCAGGAGAGAGCATCACACTGGAGCCTCATTCTTTCACGGTGGGGTCGCTCAAAGCTGGACAAAGACGGCAGAGGTCTTAGAGAATTCCCAGAACACTGTGTCATCCTCGTTCCAAAAGTTACGTGTGTCCGTCGCGGGGGAGTGGGCTTTCTCCACCAGCCCTGGTTTCGTCCCCCTTCCATGGCCTAGCTTTTTAAAACACGTTTTGAAAATGACAGCTAACGACTCTTGGGAACAACACGAGCCCTGTCCCCCCCAGTTTCCGTGGGTCCAGGGCTGAGCTGGAGACAGTACGTGGGGGGAGGCCCAAAGGTCTAGGAGGGGCGGGTTCTCCCGCACTCCCGTCCACAGCCACCGAGTGCGCAGGGAGTGTGGTCTCCACGTGCTCAGTCGTCCCCCAACGTCCCTGCGGTTGGTTTTGTGTGTCTGAACTGGCCCCGTTGTTTTACGGTCATTGTGTGAGAAATGGGACTCTCCCAGAACGTGTCGGCTATTGGGCGAAGCAGTGTCCGCCTGGGTGCGCGTGTCCGGAAATGGGGCCGACACGCGCCGTGTAAAGGGAAGCTTGTGCCCCGTGTCCCCCCACTGCAGAGGGCTGTGGGTAAATATGGCAGCCTCTCTACCTGCAGGGGAGAGGCTCTCCAGTGAACCCCTCGCCTGCACCGGGCGGCCCTCGGGGAGGGCGGAGGGCTGCACTCCATTCCCAGTGGTAACCTTTCTTTAAAAATTAATTTATTAACCACCGCCTGGGGGCTGTTTATTCTGAGCGGAGTGACCTCACCCTCACCCAGAGCCACGGGCAGGCCGGCACTCCTGCCTCAGAGAGCAGGGCCCTCGCCGTAGCGGGAGGGGTCTCCTTCGGGGCCCCGTTCACTTTTGCCTCGGTGAGGGCAGAGGCCTGTGGGCGAGGCGCTGACGGCAGGCTGTGCCCAGCCAGTAACAGTGACAGGGCTGTCCCCAAGGGCCGATGCTTCGATCTGGCCCAGAGGGTCTGGGGGTCCTGTCCCCCACTCTACAGTGCGGGGCAGCCCCGGCACCACGGGCAGGCTGGCAGGAGGGGTGGGTGCGGGCTCCCTCTGCCCTCGGGACGTGTCCTCGCTGTGCGCCACCCCGAGGGGAGTCAGCTGCTCCTGGGCGCCCCTCACAGGCTCAGGTCCCGGCGTGGGGCTGGCCAAGGTGCTTCTCCAGACACCAGGCCTCTCTGTGGCCGCCACACGGGGGCCACTGCACCTACAGTCCTCACGGGGACCCCAGGCTGGCGGTCCCCAAGTTCCTGCTCTGGACTTGTTTCGGGCTGCCCTCCTCTGCAGCCTGTGGGAGTCACGGGGGACCAGGCCGGTCTCCCCACGCCGCCCGGGTCCCGGCCACAGGTGAGGCCCTCTGGGCCCGGCTCTGGACTGCGGGGGTGAGGCCGGCGGCCTGTTCTGGCCCCGAAGGTCCGCTGGGCTTGCTGGGCTGCAGCCGGGGCCGCGGTGGGACAGTGGCCGCGCTGACCCGGCTCCTGCTTTCAGAGTACGAGATCGAGCGGTCGTTCTTCCTCCGAATGAAGTGTGTCCTGGCGAAAAGGAACGCAGGCCTGACGTGCAGCGGATACAAGGTACGGGGAGCCGGCGGGGGACGTGGGGGGCCTTCGCTGCTGTGTATGTCGCTTCGCACCCATGAACACCCACAGACAGGGAGGCGGGGGACCCAAACCTTTCATACCGCCTAACGCAGGACTTTCTGGTGACGCGGCTCACCAGGCAGCTGTGCGAGCCAGCGTCTTAGGAGGGTATTGGGCCTGTGACCAGGAACACGCGTGGCTAAGGGCAGAACTTGACCCTGGCAGCTGCACCTTCTGCTGCACACGCAGGGCCGTCTGACGGGAGCAGCTGCCCTCGGCTTCACGGGGAGTCCGTGTTTCAGGGCAGGGTTCCGGGACGCAATGGGAGTTCAGAGCGCTGAAATGTCGCTCTCATCAGAATGGCCACTTCCAGAGATCAGGACGGTGCTGTGCGCGGCAGTGATAATACGGCCCATTCTGAGGGCAAAGGAGAGATTTAGTCTGCAGCATCGTCGTAGTCCAGTTCGATAACCTGACAGTCACAGCGGCCCTGCGAGGGAGTGTGAGGAGTGTGATTGGCCCCGGGCTCGGACCAAGGACACCAGCTGAGGAGCACAAGGGCAGGCAGGCAGGGCGGGGCCGCGCTGGCCTCTGAGCCCAGCCCCCGTGCCTCGCTGGCCGGCTTCTCTGCCAGGCGCGGCCACTTGTCCTGGCCGACTCCGGGGTCCAGGAGTAGCTCACCTAGAGAGCCCGTGGGCAATACTGAGTCTCTGCATCAGTGAGCTGCTCCCAGAAAGAAGGGCGGCTTAGGGGGTGTCTGAGCGGCACCCCTCTCCGGAGCTGGAGGCAGATAGTGGCGTTTTTGCAGGACTGTGTATGTGGGAGAAAAGGAGGGAGGGCCGGGTGAGAGAGAGGAGCAGTCTTGTCACTTGGTAACTTGGTGCTCTTTCGGGAACGCCCCTTCCCAGCCCTTCTGCATCCTGGGAGTCTTCTCGGCCCCTCCTTGGAGCCCCACACGGAGCACTTGTCTCTGACTTGACCTCACTTCGTTTTATAGTTTGGAGGGTACATTTCTTGTTGGCTGTCCCGGACTCTCAGCTGTTTGGCCCAGGGCGGGGGGATCCCCGGCACCGTCCTGCACCCATAGACATTCTCCTGGACGCTTGAGTCTTGAATCATTTCTGCTGCTTCTTAACTGTCGAATCTTAAGCAAAACTCACCCCGTCTTGCCCTCCATTTCCTCGTCAGTTAAATGGGAGAATAGACTAGAAGGATTTGAAGATTCGCTCCAGCAGTAGAGACCGTGCCTGCATTCAGGAACCCTGGAGGAAGGCGTTTGGAAAGGGCTCCCATCGCGGCTGTTAGGGGGTGACTGGGCTCCTCGCGAGCTTTGCTGGCTGTACCGTGTGCAGATGCTTCCAGAGCCGAGGCTCATGGCTGCGCGGACGTTTCTGTGTCGTACTTGGAACACTGAGCGTTTTCTCTTGTGTGGTTTTTGGCTGTAACCATTACGAGGGTTTCTGTATACTTGCTCTGGCTTTTGCTTATTACAAGAGGCTAACACCTTGAATTATAAATAAAGTAAAATAAAAATATGTTTGAAACGAAGCTTTTTTTAGTTCTACTGAAAGTTCTGAATTTACCGGAGCGATAAAGCCTGTGAAGCGATGTCACTGTCATGTTAACAGGTGTCAAATCCAGTCCCATTGGGAGAGAAGCGTGATAGCTGCTGAAGTGAACATTATAGGGCCAACGGTCTGCTCCCCCAAACGCCTCTGCTGTGCCAACGCATTGAAACCTGGCCATGGGTTAATTGTGTTGAAATCTGTTGTATGTTAGAGAGACTTCACTTGCGGAGTTTCCTGAACACAGTCCATTAGGGAAGGCAACCCTTATATTTTATCACGATGTTGTTTCTTAAAAAAGAAGAAGAGCTTTGTTTCTCCTTCGCAGTGAGTTGGCGTTTGGCCACGCAGCTCAGTAGAGGCTGGGCAGGGGGAGAGGCCAGCACCTGGCGGGGTGGGGGGGGAGGGGGCGGACCAGCATGCCCCCAGCCGGGCGGAGCGGGCGCCGGTGGGGGGCTGACCCTGCCCTCTGTCCCCCCAGGTCATCCATTGCAGTGGCTACCTGAAGATCCGGCAGTATATGCTGGACATGTCCCTGTACGACTCCTGCTACCAGATCGTGGGGCTGGTGGCCGTGGGCCAGTCGCTGCCACCCAGCGCCATCACCGAGATCAAGCTGCACAGCAACATGTTCATGTTCAGGGCCAGCCTCGACCTGAAGCTCATCTTCCTGGACTCCAGGTGAGCGGTGCCCACGGCTGCTGGGAAGGGGCCCCCGAACGCTGCCCTCTGAACCCGCCCCGCGCCAAGGGGTAAGGCGTGCTGTGAAGGTGAACTGAGGAGGGACCATGATGTCAGGTCAGGGCCCGGAGGAACGTCAGCCTTCCGCTCAGGCGTAGCCGGCTTCTTCCGCGTCCAGGTGCTTTAAAAATCATGGGGACAGTTTCATCACCTCGTCGGAGTGTGAGCTGGAGGGGTGTGTTGGGGGCCCCAGGCGGCCCCCGCTGATGGCGCACCGTGTTGGGGGTCCAGTCAGGGCGGGAGGACTTTAAAGCAAACGGGTTTCTGCACTGAGCCGTGCATGTTGTGCGAAGCCATTTCAGCCATGACAGCCGCCGCAGGGCCGAGGCTGGGAGCAGACAGGTGGCCTCCCCTGGGTGGGGTGGGGCGGAGCTGTGACCACATGCTCGACAGGTACTGTCTGCGAGGCTGAGGGCACTATCCCCAGAGCTGTCTCTCCCAACTGTCCTTTCCTCTCCTGTGTGGGAATTCCCTCCAACTTGTGACCGTCTTCAGAGACAGCAGGGAGCATGAGTGAGGAAGAACCACTGACAGATGTGACCCAGGTCCGGGCCAGCCTCCTCTGGAGGGGACGTCTGTCTGCATTGGAGGCCTTGGCCGTCCCCAGGGCAGGCTGCGGCCTCTGAGTCTCCAGGCCGATAGATAGATAAACAAATAAATAACTAAAACAGCCCTGCCCCACCCACCCTGCTACCCCGGGGCAGTTCGGTAGCAGATGTGACCCGTTTGTAAAAGTAAAAAGCCTGATATAGCAGCAACGTGAGTCCCTTTGCCTCTTGGCCTCTTAGAAGCTTCCCCCGCTGTACAGACGAGAGTGAGTGGTCAGAGCCCCAGCTCAGGAGGGCGTGGCTGCGTTTGCCCAGAGAAAGGAGATCTGTCTGCCTGTCGCTCTCATCGGTCTCGTCTATATCCATAGCTATTTGTGTTCTGTATATCCTGAAGCTAAGGACTTATTGATTTTATTCACTTCTTTGGGGTAAAACATACATAACACAAAGTTGGTCATTTTAACCATTTATTGAAGAAAAACAAATCCACCGGGTTAGAGATTAGGCCTGGTGACTTCTTTACAAGAGGAAAGGGAGGGTCTCCCCAGAGGAGAGATTTCAGGTCTTCTGAGTTGTGCGACCCCTCTGCTCTGCATTTGGGGGGCAGCGGGAGGGCTTCACAGAAGAGGGTGCACAGAGCTCGAGGGGAGGCCGGGGAGGTGCAGCCTCAGACGTGGGCTTTCTGGGACACCAGCGTCCCTCCCTGAGGGATTAGGAGAGAAAGACTTCCTATCTCCCCAGAAGACTATGGTTCCTCCCGCTGAGTACCAGCCAGCTTCCCGCAAAGCCTGGGGGCTTTTTCCAGGCTCCCGGTTGGCCTTCGTCTAGAAGGTGCTTGTGGAGGGGCCAGAAATGCGCTGGGGAACTCTTCACACCCACCCTGGACTTCAGGGTGCGGGACAGAGGGGCTGGCTGGGCCCAGAGCAGGGGTCAGAACAATGTCCAAGCAGGGCAGGAGGTGGCAGCTCTGACATCCAAACCCAGGAGCCCCGGGAGGGCCTGGCCGGAAGCCCGGCAGCCCCGGGTCACTGGCAGGGGCCCCCCACCCAGCACAGTCCCAGACACAGCTGAACTCCGCATAACCTGGACTTTGGTTCGTGGGGGGTTTGCGGTATTTCACTTTGAAACTGTAGCTGGTGCTTTTGCTGCGGATGGGGGAACCGAGCGATGTTTGGGGTTTGGCAAATCCCTCTGACAGGTCTTCAGACACTAGAGGGTCGGAAAAAATCAGGAGGGCGCGATGCCAGACCCTTCCCCTCCCCTTTAATTTTTTAAAGCCATGTGTACTTTGATGAGAAACTTAATACATGTGTTTCTGATTCATTTACACGTTCGGGGCCATTGTTCTGAAACTTCTCGTCCAAAGGGTCTGGGAAGCTTCTTTCATCCCACACCGGAGAGATGCCTGGTTTTCTGTGGGGGAAGCAGACGTCTCAGTTTTCCTGCCACACAGAGTGGGACTCCGGCAGGGCCTGAAGTTCTAGGTGGCCCCTGGACAAGTCCCCAGAGCCCCGAGAGGCTCTGGCCTGGGCACGTTCCCTCCCACAGCCTCGAGCCGGCTCCTTCCTGCCCCGGAGGAACACCATGCAAGTGCGTAACCAAATAGCGAGCGCAGGGCAGCAGGAGGCTCTCGGAGATTTACGACCCGTGCTGCGCAGAGACCCACAGAAAGGAGAGTGAGTTCGGGAACGAAAGTGAGGTCAGGTTTCCCCGGTTCAGTTACAGCTAATGTTTCAGGTCTGGGCCGGCAGGGCCGCCTGTCCCAGCCGCCCTGGGTCCCCGCTGACTTCTCACCGTGGCCTCACCTCCTCTGGAATCCCGTCTCGTCCCTCTTTCATCTGTTCTTGAATATCTGTCACCAAGACTGTTTGGGCCACCTCCTCCAAGGGCGTGGTTCCCAGTGCCTTTGCCACATGCCATTTTCACCTGCGGACGGACTGATCCAAAGGTCGCTGACGATGCCGCCTTGGAAGAGGACGGCCACTTTTCTTCAAAGAGCCGAAGTGGGGAGTTAAGATGCCCGGGGCCATGTCACAGAAGCCCTGGGAACGTGCTTCCTTTGCTCTGGGGAGCTTAAGGTTGACCTTCTAGTCACAATCTTTTCCGTGTTGTGCGCTTCCCTGGGGGTCGAAAGCCATCACCCACCGACGTGAGGCTTAGCTGTCCCCGGTTGGTCCCTCACTGCCATCAGTGGGAACCACCAGCCAGACGTCATCCCGAGCCCAGCTGTGGCGAGGAGCAGTGTCCAGTGTGGAATGAGATCTAAAGGCTCACACACAATGGCCAAGCTGTGGAAACAACCCAAGTGCCCAGCGTCAGATGAACGGATAAACAAAGTGGTATCTACGTCCAGGGACTATGACTCAGCCGCAAAACGGAATGGCATTCGGACACACGCCGCAGTGTGGGCAAACCTTGAACACATTATGCTGAGTGAAAGAAGCCAGACCCAGAAGGACAAATATTGCATCACTTCACTTAGAATAGACAAAGTCAGAGGGAGAGTGGAATAAAGGCTGCCAGGAACTGGGGGGTGGGGGGTGGGGGGTGGGGTGGGAGAATGGGGACTTGTTATTTCATGGGTTTGGAGTTCCTGTTTGGAAGGATGGAAAAGTGCTGGACATGGAAGGGGGAGGGGCAGGGAACATCGGGAATGGAATTATTGCCCTTGACCCTAACCCTGAGAAATGGTGAAAATGGTCACATTTGTGTTATGCTTATTTTACCACAATAAGTTTTAAAAAGGTTCCCACAGGAGTCCCCAGGGATGGGTCATTTCTCACCGCGGCAGCTTTCTGCCAACATCGGTACCAAAGCTCACGCTCGAGCTCCTCAGGTGAGCCCCACCATGAGGAGGGGTGCCATGTGCGGCCCTCCTGGACCCCTCCCGGCCGGCGGGTTCAGAAGAGCAGTCCTGCTCAGGACTAGTGCTACCTCCTGCTTGGGCGGGAGCTCAGAGCCTTTCTTCTTGTAGAAAAGGTCATTGTTAGTTTCCAAAATCAACATTCCCCGCTCCTCCCCCGCACTCCCTTTGAGCACCTAATTCCTTGGCAGAACCAATACTAGTGGAAATGAAAGGCGATCTGCCGAGCCGGGGAACTCACGCAGCCCCGTCCTCCCCCAGGGTGACGGAGCTGACGGGGTACGAGCCGCAGGACCTGATCGAGAAGACCCTCTACCACCACGTGCATGGCTGTGACGTGTTCCACCTCCGCTACGCGCACCACCTCCGTGAGTACTGCGCCCCCACGGTCGTGGGGCATCGGGAGCCAGGGAGGGGGCGCTGAGGCTAAAGCGGGGGAGCGTCCCTTGTTTGGTACGATAATCGTCCATGCGTGCACACAAATCTTAAGCCTCACACCCCTGGATGTAAGCACAGCTAACTTCTCAAACACCCAGGGGAACTCTGGCAGGTGTGGGGGATGGTGCAGAAGCTGCTCGATTCTAGATCCTGGGTCTGGAACATAAATGCCTCGGTGACACGTGGACAGCAGCTGGGAATAACAGCCGCAGCGTTTAACCAATACTGAGCCCTTACGACGGTGAGGCAGTAGCCTGAGTCGATATCTACTCAACCCAGGGAGGAAGAGAGTCTCCTGTTCATGATTCTCCTTTACTGCTGAGGGTGCTGAGGTTCAGAGAAGTCAAGCCACTTGCCCACAGTCACACAGCAGGGAGGTGGCAGAGCTGGGAGCTGGCCCCAGGCAGTGAGCAGCCTCCTACCACTGCCCACCGTCTGGCTGGGGAAGCTCAGAAGATGCTGGCTTCCGCCGCCGGCCTCGCCCACCTCTGGGCTGGACGTGGACGATGCCATTTAAATCACCCGAAGATCTCTTAGCTGCTCCCTCCCTCCGAGCAGTCTGGAGGGAGCAGAGTCCTGGTCTTGCTTACGTGGGTGTGGGGACCCCGCACCATTGGGGAACTGTGAGCAGTGAGCAGGAACTAACCCCACGAAGCACAGTGGGACCCACACATCATCTTGATTGCTGGGTGGACGTTTATAGTTGCAGATTGTCCCTTCTGCTCAACGCCAAAGGGGACTCGATGGGTCAGTTCAGCCTGTCCTGCATGGCCAGTGTTGCTTCACGGACACTCCATGATGGGGCCTGTGGAATTGTCTTCTCTCGTCCCCGGGCTCTCCATGTCTTCTGATCAGCCCAGCCACGTCCGGCAGCAGGCTGCGCAGCATCGGAGCTGCTCTCCGAAGGAGCGCGTGGCTTGTCGGCAGCCTCATCAACCACACTCTCTGAGCCCCGCCTGGCAGACGAGCCAAGAGCCAGGAGGAGCACAGGGACTGAATCGCGCCCCGTTTTTTCTGGGCAGGTGGTTTCGTTTCCTGGGGCCGCTGTCACAAAAGGAAGTCAACTTTATGGCTTAAAACAACAGAATTCTGTCTCCCAGTTCTGGAGGCCGGAAGTCCAGAATCAAGGTGTGGGCAGGGCTGTGCTCCCTCTGGGGGCGCTGGGGGTGAATCCAGCATTGTCGCCTCCAACCACAGGTGGCTGCGAGCCCTCCTTCACCTGTGCCCACAAACTGATCTCTGCCTGTCATCTTGAGATCCTTAACTTACATCTTTAGAGACCCTTTGCCCAATTAGGGTCACAATCGAGCGTTCTAGGGGTTAGGATATAGAACATATCTTTCAGGGGGACACTATTCAACCCACGACAGGCATTTTTTGGTGTCCTCGGCTCTTCAAGTTCAACTGAGAAGTAGAAATTGTGCTTCAGGCTAACGTGACTTCCCTCCAAGAGGCTGGCTCCTAGTCATGGCTGCGTCTCCAGGAAGGCGTCTCGAGGAAGCCAGAAGGCTACCTCCTTTTCTGGAGAGCATATTTATGGAACTAGACGTTCTATCCCAAGTAGCCTCAGAAAACTGTGACCACTGACTTCCGTCAGGCAGGGCCACCCTGATTTCAGAACTGACAGGGATGGTGATGTTGGAGGCAGAGCACCGAGGGGCCGAGTCAGGGCCTCTGCCCGGGGCAGGGACATGCTCTCCCAGCCCCGTCCATCAGTACCAAACGCAGGGACTTACTGTGGATCGGACTCACCCAGGCTCACCACGGGCAGCTGATCAAGGACGACGGATGGCCCAGCAGTGAGAGCAGACGGAAGACCGTTGTGACTCAGGGTCTCGGATTTCGGCTGGAACTGAGGCGTTGACTGTTGCCATTGGTCATAGAAAAGCAGAAGGAAAAAACTCTGGGTCTACGTTTGTCCCCCGGCTGTAAGCCTCATCGTGGCCAAGTCAGGGAGGGTCAGAGATAATAAAATCGGGCAACTTCCGCCATTTGAGTACTCGTAGAAAACACTGGGAACAAACTGGCCTTGTTATGCCCAGCTCTATGGCAACTGCCGGGGGTTTGGGGATGTCGTATGAAATACCAGGAAGAAAAGCAGCACGTGACGAGGACCAGGGAAAGCATACAGACCTACTCCTAGGGGCTGCTTTTTTTAGAAAAAATATTTTATTACCAATTAAAAAAAAATTACAGCACATGCCATTATAGGGGCTTTTCAAAGATGGCTAGGAACAGATTTCAAAGTTGAAGAGGTTAGCATTTCTCTTAAAGAAAACATGACTCTCAGGAAATCCACAGACGGCACCTCGGTGGGACATGTCACATCCCTTTAGGGGCCTAAAGCAAATCGGTTAATTATGTCCTCCCTGACTGGCCCACCCCACCCCCCTACATGGCTGCACAGAATGTCTGGAGGATGCTGTCCCCTTTTCCCACAGTGGCCACGCCGAGAGACGTGAGAGGGCTTCTCCCCGCAGGTCAGCCAGCACTGCCACTGTCATTGCGTTATTTCTTTAGATCAAGTTCACATAATACGAACTGCACCGTCTGAACGGTGGTTTTGAGTGTATTTACAGTGGTGTGCAGCTGTCGCCCCATCTAACTCCAGAGCATCTAAAAAAAGATCTTATTTATTCATTTCTAGAGAGAGGGGAAGGGAGCGGGAAAGAGAGGGCAAGAACCATCGATGTGAGAGAGAAACATCTATCAATTGCCGCTCACATGCCCCCAGCCGGAGACCTGGCCCGCAACCCGGGTCTGTGCCCTGACTGGGAATCGATTGGCGACCTTTCAGTTCACAGGCTGGCGCTCAATCCACTGAGCCACACCAGCCAGGGCCAGCAGAGTTCCTTCATCCCCAGAGGCCACACCAGCCCCTCCTATCCTCCAGCCCCAGCAATGGCCTCTGCGATGTCCCTGTTCCGGACATTTCACGTGATTGCGCCGGCGCAGTATTTGTTTCTCGTTAAACGCCTGCTGACTGGGTGGGGGCATCTAGCACCGCCTTAAGCCAGTGAGTTGCAATGTGTTACCACGTACATGTCGTCTCCGGCGAGCGGCTCACTCCTGTCCTTCGCCCACGTTACGCTTAGGGTCTCAGGGTCCCCATCAGTCCGCCCGGACTCTTTCTACACTGAGGCTAACGACTCCTAGACTTTCGGATGGGCAGCAGTTTTCCTTCCGCACCAGAATATTTTGCTGCAGGTGTCACAGTGGATGATCAAGAGCCACCTCTATGTCAAAAGAAAGTCCCAGAAGGCGATGGAGAGTCCAGAGACGGGTTGGGGGGGGGGGGGCTCTGCCTCGTGGTACAAATGGGGGTTGAGCTTCTGTGTCTGTGAGTCTGTGGGGGGGTTTCCTTCAGCACCAGCTGTCACAGAATTTGGCCACCTCCCCAAGTCACCGCTGGGGTGGCTGCTAGCCCTGCCTTCAGAAGCAGGGATGTTCTGTGGCCACAAGTGACCTGAGCCTCCAGGGGTGCCGTTTTAGACTCATCCCAAGTTCTGGCACGGTCCCCTGCCTGCAGTCCCTCCCGCCTGCTCGCCCGCAGGCCCCACGGGCAGTCGTGCGCTGATGTGTGCACAAAGGCTTCGGGAACCCGCTGCTCAGAAGCCTGGGTGAGCGTCTGTGCGCAGAAGATGGTCCACAGCCCAGTCATCAGGAACCAGGTGGCCAGTCAGGTCCTTCCTGTGTGAGCAACGTAGGGTATCCCCGGGCCTGGGAAAACGGGGGCTCGTGGGAAGGAACCGTACATGGCCACAGAGGAGCAGTTTCAGGGCAGGCAGCCACTGCTCTGCAGAGCCACAGAGAACAGGAATCGGACACTTAGCTGAATGCACGCAACTTACTATTTTGTTTAAACAACGACATCACCCGCCTCCCCACCCTGCCCCCAACCTGTGAAGGGTTTGGGGATTATCACATAATTGTGGCATCTGGGAAACGAGAAAGCAAATCCAATTTTATCACTCCGACAGGCGCCGAGGCAGTCTGGGGGCTAATCGTTCTCCCCAGTGAAAGCGGGGACAACTAGGGTTCCTCCCAGGCGGGAGAGACGGCTCCTCTGTGCCTTTGAATCGCTGGTGAAAATCGTGTGTGTGGACAGGCGTACGCCCTCCAGCAGAGAACGCCTGCCCTCTTTGTCCAGTTCTCCGGGGCGCCCTTGACCCCAGACAGGTTCAGAACCAGGGCTGTAGGTCATCCGCGGGACGGCGTCCCCCGAGGCAGGGCCCGCTAACTGGCCCTCGGGATCCGTGTCGCCTTGTGTTTGCAGTGCTGGTGAAGGGCCAGGTGACCACCAAGTACTACCGGCTGCTGTCCAGGCTGGGCGGCTGGGTGTGGGTGCAGAGCTACGCCACCGTGGTGCACAACAGCCGCGCGTCCCGGCCCCACTGCATCGTGAGTGTCAATTACGTGCTCACGTAAGTCCGACGGGTTTGTTCCTCTCCGTGCGCGCTCTCCGCCCTGCCCCCACCCCCATGGGATCGCTGCAATAAGCACCATCCCTGCCTCCCTGCCTCCCTCTCCCTCTCTCTCTCTCTCTCTCTCTCTCTCTCTCTCTCTCTCTCCCCCTCTCCCTCCCTCTCTCTCTCTCTCTCTCTCCCTCTCTCTCTCTCTGGAACTGTTCATTTGTCTCCTGTTCTGTTTCAATTTGAATGCGCTGGCTGATGGGAGGGTCCAAACTATTTCAGTGCTCAGCACAGAAGGCCAGGTGCCTGGGAAAAGGGGGCCCTGCTCCGGGCATGGGTTAGGAGGGGATCAGAGCCCAGGGGAGTGTGGGGTAGACAGAGGGAGGTGGGGGATGCTCCCCGTCCTGCGTGGGACACAGAGGGGCTGCAGGGCTGGGACCAGGCCTACAGACTTTGTTCTATGTGCCCACTCGTGGCTGGGTCATTGCGCCTGCTCCTGCTATTTGGGACAGGCGGTAACTCCATTTTTACCCTGTCTTCCTATATAGCCTATTGCAAATGAGGGTGAATATTTGGTCCCTTTAAAACCCCAGAAGGTCAGGTTCAATGGCAAATACTTTTAAGGTCATTGGAAGTAACAGGACCTTAGTCCTGGGACCACATATTTGTCTCCACTCACCACGCCATGATAGGTTAAATCACCCGGCACCTGGCTCTAACCCTGAACCTGAGAGCCTTGCAGTGGCCCGGCCCCGCTCTGAACAAGGCCCTCACATGTGTTCTAGGCATGAGCATGCAGGCCCCACCTTCTTCATAGAAGGCTAGGTCGCTCTTTTGTTTTTGTGTTTCTATTAGAAGTAGAGTAATTTCAGCAAACTGTAGGGAAGAGAGCATTTCGGCCTCCTGAACACTTCATGAGCAAACAAGTGTGACACCGGCCAGTGCTTAGGGTGACCTCCCCTCCCAAGTACATGACGGCACTGAGGTGGCTCTTTAGGGCAAAAATGGGCTCCTGGACCCTCAAGGTTCCCCGACTCAAGCCTCCCTGGGTGCTCAGTAGAGAAGCAGGTGGGTCACATGTACTCTGAGCAGTGCCTCTGCCTTTCCGGTGTGTCCTGACACCTTTCCTAGTGGCCCATGGGGTCCCCAGGAAATGTGTTCAGGGCCCTGTGGGATTGGAGAGAGCCACCCCCACCCCCTCTGTTTCTGCCCAATAATTCATGGCCTTCCCTCAGCATTTTGGGCCAGGGGGCAAACCCGGGGCTGCAGGGAGGCTTCTATAACGAGGACGACCCGTCCTTTTCTCAAATCCCACCCGCATCCGACCTCCCTGAGATGGTTCACTGGAGCATCCCGCCCGGGGGCCGCTCCGCCTCAGCAGCCTGCTGGACACGGCCTGTCCCACTCTTGCCTCTCAGGGACATTGAATACAAGGAGCTGCAGCTGTCCCTGGACCAGGTGTCCACGTCCAAGTCCCAGGACTCCTGGAGGACTGCCTTGTCTACCTCACAAGAAACTAGGAAGTTAGCAAAACCCAAAAATACGAAGATGAAGACAAAGCTGAGAACAAACCCTTACCCGCCGCAGGTAACACGTGTCCTGCCGGGGTGGGGTCAGCCGGCCTCTGTTTCAGGGGCTCAGGACACGTGGGCATTTTGAGGAATGAGCAGCCCTGGTTGCCTAGCGGGGTTTCCCTGCTCGGAAGGCCCCCTATGGAGCGAAGCAAAGTCCCTCTGGGGTGCGCTGCTCACACAACAGGGACACTGCCCAAACGTTCAGACCTGCCATCTGGTGGCCCGGTCAGGTCCCCCGGGAAGGCTGGTGGGCCTGCTGAGTCCACGCAGATGTGGGTCTGGGCACTGGGGCATCATTTTTTCCCACAGCATTTAAAAAAAATGAAAACCTTCCTTCTTTCGTTTTGAGTTGTGAGCTCTTAGAAACAGCAGATGCCTGTGGTGTGTTGTCAGCTGGGGGCGGGGAGAGCTGTTTGCATGGGCGGGGGGTCGGGTCGGGTCACTGGGGGTCCAGGGTGGGCCCTGCCCTGGGGTGGGGTCGGGCACCGTGGGCCCAGACCTCGTGGGGCCCGCAGGGTGTCCCTCACCCGCCTCGTGCGCCCCGCAGCACTACAGCTCGTTCCCGATGGACAAACTGGAGTGCGGCCAGCTCGGAAACTGGCGAGCCAGCCCCCCGGCGGACGCGGCGGCCCCCCCAGAGCAGCAGCTCCGCCCGGAAGGCGGCGACCTTTTGTACGCCCCGACCTGCGGCCTGCCCTTCCCCTACCATTATGGACACTTCCCGCTGGACTCTCCCGTCTTCAGCAGCAAAAAGCCGATGCTGCCGGCCAAGTTCGGGCAGCCGCAAGGGTCCCCGTGTGAGGTGGCACGCTTCTTCCTGAGCACACTGCCAACGGGCGGCGAGTGCCAGTGGCATTACGCCAACCCCCTGGTGCCTAGCAGCCCGTCTGCAGCCAAAACCCTCTCTGAGCCCCCGGCGAGCTCTGCCCGGCACAGCCTCGTGCCAAACTACGAAGGTGGGTCCCGTGCGCACGCGAGGTGGGGGAGGGGCTGGGAGTGTGGGCCGGGACCCTCCCAGTCGGGGCAAACTTTCCCTTTCTCTGCTTCCAAGCAGGGATTGCTGTGCTTCCCTGCTCTCGGCGGGAGCCTCCCAAGGGGGGGTGAGGCTGGGTGACTGAGTCCGTGTGCCCCATGTGTCCTGACCAAGTGCAGGGGACACCGGCGGTCAGCACCCTCCCCAACACCCGGTCTCGTCTGCTCTCTCAGAGGGAGACAGAGTGGCTTTCAAAACCCGCTTCCATGTCCTGAGAAGGGCCCAGCTGCATTTACTTTACACGCTTACGCTCTGCTCCACCCAAAGCTGCAAAGAGGGGGTTGTTGGGTTTCTTCCCACGCTGCTTTCCGAAGGGCAGAAAAACAGTGGTGGTAGCTCTGGGACAGAAAGGCCGCTCCCCAGCCCAGGGCAGATAACATACCCCCCCCACCCCGGGGCTCAGCTTCTTCATCTGTAAATGGGGTCCGACCACGGGATGTGCCCACCCCAGGACTCAGCACACCGCAGTGCCCGTTCAGCACAGCACAGACCGGAATGGCCCCCCAGCCACCTCCTCCTGGTGGCAGGCAAGCAGAGGTCCTCTGTGGAGGTGCCACCAGCCATCACAGGCGCCCCAGACTCCTGTCTGCTCACTGGGCCAACCCCAGACAGGGGGCAGAGGTGGGAAGAAGGGCTGGCTGTTTCACCCTGACCTGGCTCCTGCTCAAAACGTAGACCAAGGCAGTGCAAATGTCCTGCATAAATGCCACGCACCCCAGCAAAGAATCACTTGCTTAAAGAGGAGAGCTCCCTGGGGTCTCCCTGCTCCCACCTTTCTCTTTTTGGAGGCGGATGGGGGTCTGTTCCTCTTTGGGCTGCTTTAGGAAGCTCTTACTCTGTGTTCTGACCATCTTTCCAAGGCTGGGGAGGACGTGGGAGAAGTCTAACCACAGAGGGGACCAGACAGGCTTTTGAAAAGCAGCCCACTTACGGAAAGAACATACCAGCCACCAGGGCAGCGCAGCCCTGCCTTTTGGCCTGGGTCTGTCCCAGGAGCCACTGCCTTCTTAGATTTGGATCCCCAATACCTACCAGCGCACTGGGTCCCTCACATAACCAAGGAAGGGTTCCCCAACCTCTAAGGAAAGACAGACAAAGCACAGGGCTTTGATAACAGCTGAAAATACTATCCACTTGAGAGTGACTTGAAGGAATGATGTGTCTCTGTGTTTGGAAGCTGGCCAGTGATACGGCGCAGCGTTCGATTGTTTCTTTAATTGCTGTTTTCCAAGTGAGAGGTTAATAGGCACCTCATTTATCACACACTTGGTAAAACATGGACCGAAGGTGCTCATTTGGGGCGATTTGTGATCAGCGTCCTAGTGTTTGTGATATTTAAAAAGACAAAGTTTGTCTTCAGGTAAGAAGCGTAAGGAGCTAATGGGTGGCAGGCATAAGGCGGTGGTTTTCATCACGAGAACCCCGCAGGGAGCGGGGTGGCGCCCCCCGCCGCCGTCCCCACGCGGAGCCGGGCCGGAGATGGCGGCTGGCCGCCCCTCGCTGTAATGCGGCTGCTGGGACAGTCACTGCAAACCGCACCTCGGCAACTGGACGGCACGGGCCTGGGTCGCACTAAGGGCAGGGACAGGGGCAGCTCCGTGGGCTCGGCGCGCAGGTGGCGGGTGGCCGAGGGGAGGCTGGGGCGGTGCCCGGGCCCCCTAGGGTGCTGTGACTTTGGACAAGTCCCCTTCCACCCCCGCGCCCGCGCGCGGACGTCTAATGTGTCGCCTGTGCCCGCAGCGCCCGCCGCCGCCGCCGCCGCCGCCGCGCGCAGGTTCGCCGAGGACACCGCGCCGCCGAGCTTCCCGAGCTGCGGCCACTACCGCGAGGAGCCCGCGCTGGGCCCGGCCAAGGCCGCCCGCCAGGCCCCCCGGGACGGAGCGCGGCTGGCGCTGGCGCGCGCGGCCCCCGAGTGCTGCGCGCCGCCGGTCCCCGAGCCCCCGGGCGCGCCCGCGCAGCTGCCCTTCGTGCTGCTCAACTACCACCGCGTGCTGGCCCGGCGCGCGCCGCCCGCCCCGCCCGCGCCGCCCGCGCCGCCCGCACTCGCCCGCGGCCCCGCGGCCCCCGAGGCGGCGCCCGGCGCGCTGCGGCCCCGGCCCCGGCCCCCGGGCCCCGGTCCCGCCTCCGCCGCCGCCGCCGCCGCCGCCGCGCCCCCCGGCGCGCCCCTGCCGCACTACCTGGGCGCCTCGGTCATCATCACGCACGGCAGGTGACCGGCCCGCCGCCCGCCGCGAGCGAGAAGCCACAGGCCAGGCCCCTTGGGCCCCGCGGTCGCGACGCCCCGCCGAGGGCAGAGGGGCGAGCCGCACAGGCACGATTGAAGTTAATTTATACAGAGACGACTATTTTAATAGCACTCCGCAGCGCACGTTTAGATTTCTACCGTGGATGCCACCAAGGCCGGCGTGCAGGGCCGAGAGGTGGCGGCCGGGGCTTTGCTCTCCGGCAGCCGGGCGTCCCCGCCGTCCCGCGCGCGACCTCAGGCCGCCCTGGGTGGGGCGCGCTGCGTTTCCTCCCCTGCGCCGCGGCCTTGTCGCGGGCGCTCACCGGTCGCCGCGGAGGATCGGAGGGGTGTTGGCTCCGCGAACGTTCTCCCCTTTCAAGGAGGAAAGCACCCCATCAGGTCAGATAGGCGGGGTGGGGGCTGCGGGCACACTCCCTGTGTTCAGAGCCCGTTCTCAGGGTCTGAAGGTGATGATTCCAGGTCCCGGGAGTAGACACTACTTCTGTCTTTGAAAGTCATGCGTGAGCCTCATTAAAAGTTGTTTCAGTTTAACTTTAATACGAAATCAACGAGCTGAGACCCCGGGGGCGAGCATGCGTCTCCAGTACATTCAGAAGCCCTCCCTCCCTCCTAGCGCCCCCGAACTCCTGATACCACCAAGAATAGCACCTTCAGAATGCCCAGTAAGCATCAAATGCCTGAAGTATAGAGAGCGCGCCAGATATTTTCTGAGATGGGCATGTGGATGACTTAGGTGCCCAATGCGATCGGCTACTCCTGTCGTCTGATTACGAGGCCAGATCCCTCTGGCCCATGCAGACCTGCAAATCCCCGGGCCCCTGTTTGCTCCAAGTAGTGCGAATAAGGTTGAATTGCATGTGCAATAATATGGAATATTGTCAATAGCCTGCGCTGCGTGGAAGAAAACGTGCTCAAAGCGACGTCATGAAAATGGCGTCCACGTGGTCTTCAGCAGAACGCCACGCGAACGTGCCGTGTGTAACAGGGAAACAGAAATCTTTTATAAAGCACCAGCAGCGTTTTACACATTTTTGTTTTATTTTTATGTTTTTACTTCAAGATTTGACCATTTAAAAGTCGTATCGTGGCTCTGAAGTGGATCGATGCCTGGATCCACCAGCTTTCCATTTCCTCCACACCATAAACACTCCACCTTGCTGATTCTTCAAAAAGGGTTTATTTTTAGGTGACGCCACCTTGCTGAGCGGAAAGGTTTTTCACATGCCTTTAACTCATGGTTCTACAGTCAGAGTGCACCTTCCTGGACTGTTTGCAGAAACGTGACGATCTGCGAGGACCTGCCTCCGTCCCTAGCCGGGTGTCAGTTGCCTTACGGTAACGAGATAAAATTTGCAAATTTAGGAGCTCCTGTTGTGCAGCCAGGGGGCTGGGTCATACGAATGGACCCTTCACCTCTGACTGCACTTAGCTACACCTCGTTAGCAGCCATGTGTGGGTGTGTGCACATACAATAAGCCCGAGGGATTACTTTTATGCTCACGAGTCTCATAGTTGAACCATGATTCCCGGGAGGTACAGGTGTGATGAGCAGGGGGAATCTTTTTCAATAAATTACAGCAAAATGCTTTTGTGCCTACCTTGTTACGAATGATTGGGGGCCGTATTTACTAAACACAAATCAGAAAGGCTTTCGGAGCAGTTTAAGATCAAAGGTTACTGTGAAGAGAGAAGATTGTTAAAAGATTTACAAGCGGTAACATAAACAGGCTTAACAAAGTGTGTGTACGCACTTGAAAAATGAAAAGTGTGCTAGAAGACTTCCTGTCTAAACAAACATCATGGTTTTCGCAGCCTAGGACATAAGGTAAGATTCCTAGGCAAGCTGGCTTTGAGGTGGTCGGCAGCTCAGTGCAAAGTTAACAGCAGTTACTATGGCAACCTAATATTGTTACCTCCATCTTGAAGAGTCTGCACATTTAAGCTGGGGAATATTGCTTTTTGACTTCTGTACGGGCCTGGCAGGGCAAGCGGAAGCATTTTAATAAATATGCCTCTCATTGAAAAAAAAAAGCAAAAGAAAAAAATTGTTGTGTGCCCTAACATGTTAACAAAAATGCCAGATCGAATAAATTTGAGAAATAAGCCCAGTTCAAGACTGGCGGGGCCTCCCAGGGAAAGGAATTCCTTTATGTTCATGGAAGTCCTTTCGAGAAAAGCCATTCCGTTCATACCTTTGCAGAGAAGTGAACAGGGTGTGAGGCAGGGCTGCCCTGAGATCCGCAGGAGCCTGTATTTTCTGCTTCAACACGCAGCACCTGCCCCCACCACCCCCACCCCGGCCTCCTTTCAGAGTCAGACGGGCCACGTCTTCCTCCCTTGGACCCCAAGGTGGGAGGGGTTCATATGGTCGGTGGCTCCTGTATAAAGTCTGTCTGAACTTGGAATTCATTATAACTGGGAGACAATTAAGGTAGACTGGGGGCTGCCACAGGTGAGGTGGAATAAAAAATTTTCAAATGAACGCCAGAAAGTTACAGCAGTTTAAAATTGTTAGTGAATCACAGCCCTTGATTGAAAAATGCATTATTCAAGCTGTTCCTACACTTAAGTATGATATATAAGGTTAAAATCTGAATACTGTCAAGACAAAAATCAAGCAGCTTTGCAATAAGAAAATATAAGAATAAAAGCAGTTCCTTAATTTGTTACATTAAAATTAGTTTTAAATTGAAAAACATTATGTTGTTATATTAAATTTATTTTTCACCGCAAACATTTTTTTGTTTTTTTACTTTTGGGTTTTGCTAACTCACTCTTTGGAATAAAAAAAATTTCTTTTTTGTATGACTCATAATACGTTTGTCAAAAACACAAAAAAAAAACCAAAACACCGGCTCCTTAATACTTAGAAATACATACATATTCCTTACCTTGTAAAACTATTTATTTTGTAAAAATGTTTAAATATGAATAAAAATACTGTAACCAAAAGTAGTTGCCTATTTTTTAAATTGAAACTTGTGGGAAAAATAACAATGAGCCCAAACTGTATAGAAAGTCTTAAAGTTTATTTTGGTAGACTTGCTTTTTATAGGCATTGGCTTAAAGCAATTGCTTTTCAGACATAATTCTTTGAGAAGTTAAAAATGCAAAGGTTGCCACTTTATTTCAAATATGCATAGTAATGACCCACAAATAAAGGTTCTCCATTTTCTGCCTGTTAGCAGCAAACAGGTCTACAGAATGTAAGCCTACGTCTCCTTTAGCATTCCAAATCCGTTGCGTGAGGCTGGCTTCTCTCCCAGTTCTGACTTCTGGGTGTTTGTGGGGGGCGGGGCATACTACCCAACCTGGGCCTGTGCACCTACCTCCCCCTCGGCCGTCCCATCCCAAGTGAGTGTGCCGGAGCAGCAAACCCCACTGTTCTACACTGGAGGCAAACCCTCCAGGCTGCCCGTGCCCCAGGAATGCAGGCTGGATCTGCCCAGGGCCAGTTCCCGAAATTCTGCAGGGTCTGAGACTTCCCATTCACTCACTGCTCCCCAGGGGCCACAGGAAGCCCAGCTACCGCTTTGTCCCATTTTAGGGGCACTTTCCCAGGAGTTTCCTGAAATCTGCTTTCAGCTCAGAGGAGATGCCCTGCCTTTTACATAACCAGTTAGATGCCCAAGGCACAGCCTCAAAACTGGGGGGCGATTCTGTGTCCTATAAGCACACACCAATCCTGAGTTCAGTTGTGGTTTAAATTATGAAGACCGTGCAGTTTCTGTTGAGACTTTCAAAGGTCCTTGTAGCAATACTCTTAAGTGCGTAATCACTCCAGATCAATGAGCGTGTACAGGGGGTGGACTCCCCGATGCTGACAGCTCGGAGCGAAAGGCCCTTATTTCACGGCTCTACACGAAGCAGAATTTCAAGTCTTTGGTTCATCTGAGGCAGAATCGGGTTCATGGAAAACACAGCAGCCGCCTCAAGCCCACTTTGTCTCCCTTAAGACACGCGGATGTCGTCACAAGAGAGGGCTGACAAGCAGAGAGGCAGAGCGCGGGGCCCACAACAGCTCTATCTGCTTTGACGTGGCCACACTTCATTAGTTTTAATTTACAGAAAGGAAATTAAATGATAACAGTTTCTCCCCAAGCAGGACTGTCTAGAACGGGACTTCAGCTTAAAACAAAACATAGCATGTTTTTCATTAAACAACCCCCTGAAGAAACACACGAGGCAGTGACGGCAGCTCTGAGAGATGGCTTGCCTTGGGTTACAGTGGGAGAGATGGATCTTGCAACATGCGCCCGAGACCTTTCTTCTTGATGATGTTTTGCAGATGCCCTCTCAAGGGTGAGTCCGTTTTGTAATTTCGGGGTGGAGCGGATTTTTATTTAAATTTGTGACTCACTCTAAAAGAAGACTTGGGCATTTAAGAGAGAGGGATCCTCTGGGGGCAGGCAGAGGGTAATAATTCTAATGGAAGCCTTAGTTACAAAAATTACTTTTGAAATTCTTTTTAGAAAGTTAAGTTTCAAAAAAAAAAAACAACAACACATATTGGGTTGGTGTACTTAATTACATGTTCTTTTTTCCCCTCTTCCTATGGGGCTATATGCCTGGCTGAAGATAGGCTGATTTTCTACTGGAAACCACAAGTCTCTGGAATTAGCCCGACTGGCTAAGCACTGGGTAAAGATGGGGCTGCTCGCACAATAAGGCAACTTTGTTCAAAGCTGAGAGCGCCATCAAGTTTTCTTTCCACTCATTTCAGTTGGGACTGGCAGGAAGGGAGAAAAATGGGCAAAAATTGGCCTTTTAAGACTGAAAAGTAACGTGTATGATTCCCAAGTTCAACAAGATAGGAGTTACATGGAAAAAGCATGGACTACATCTGGAAACAGCAAATATATATCAAAAGATTTCCTTTCTTTTGTTCTTTGGTGGAGACTTTTAGAATATCAAGAGTTTGAAGATCTTTTAAAGAGTTCTCTCTCTCTCTCTTAAATTACGGTATTCCAGAGCAATAGCATTTTCTTTCTGGTTGATGTCAGAAGCAGGGGGCACAAAATGATGGCTCGTAAGTGCAACGCCCTGTGCTCCTGTCTTCTGGGCGCGCCAGCCTCCCAGGGACACTCCCCGGTTCAAGGCCCGCCTGAACCGGCTTAAAAGCTCCAAACCCGCCCCTGCGTGTGGGGAGCGAGCACACATGCCCTTGCCTCCAGCTGTGAGTGCCCAGCCATCCACCGACGTCCCAGCAACGCCGAATCCACCCATTAAGGATCTGGAACTCGATCCTATCACTTCAGAATATGCAGTAAAATTAAATGCGTGAAAGGAGAGCTCATAAATGAATGTCAGAGTCATTCACCGATTTCTTCTGCGAGGTCATTGCAACGGCCCCAGCGGGGCGACCCTCTGTAGCCGTCAGCCATTGTAACTGGGCCACAAACCGCCAGGCCAAGAGGAACCCTCCAAAGCTGCGCTTCTCTTTTCTTCATTAACGCAAAAACAAGACGAGGACGAAGTGCCGAAGTCTGTTCCCGTAGGAAAGGCCTCCCTGGTGCCTGTAAACAGCGGCCACACCCCCACCACCACCACCACCACCGCACCCCTGCACAGCCTCAGGCTTCCTTTGATTTGCTGTTTAATAGTCAGGGGTAAAGGTCTCCTCCAAGGCAGCGTTTCTGTTATTCCCCTGTGGTTTCCGCATAAAAAGAAAGTCCGGGGGGGCGGGGGGGGGGAGCAATCAACACACATCCAAGCCCAAGAGGGGAGAAAAATGTCACACCTATTGTAGGGCTTTACCTGAACGAAGTCTTTTCCACTTGCGAACCCCCCCACCCAGACCACCTTCTGACACCAAACGCAATGACAACCAACAGCAGAAAATTAAAGAACAATCAGGCTAAGTGGGGGGAGACAAAATGCGCCTACACCTCTAAATTAGTTTTCAAATCCACGGGCGAGGAACGGACTGGAATGCTGGCTGCAGCGTCGTGCCCATGGGCCAGTCCTGAGTCACGACGGCTGCAATCCTGTCCCGCTGCCCCAGCGCCAGGCCCACGCTGAGCACCCGGCCCCAGGCCGTCTTCCCGCGCGGGCACTACCGCGCTTTGGGGACGATGAGGTTTCTGAGCATGTCGAAGGAGTTGCCGTCCGGATGCACAGTCACCACCTGACCATCCTCCCGATGAACCTGGAGGAACCCGGAATCGTCCAGGCCGACGATCCACACCTGCGGCCCCTCGGCGCTTCCCAGGCGGACTTGCTGGGCGCTGAAAACGAAGCACAGGGACAGGCATGCAGTGCAGCTGCGTGGGACAGTGCGGGACGGGAAGGGATGCGGCTGCGGCCGGGTCAGCTCAGGGGCGTCCAGTCTGAGCTGTGACTCCCACGGTCCGAGCGAACTGTCTGGATGACGACCTGAATAACCAGGGGGATGGCCAGTCCCACAGCGAGGTAGGACCTGCTTCTCCTAAAGCCCGGCCGTCCCGGCTGGCACTGGGCACCCCCCCCGCCCCCCGGCACCTGCAGAAGCATTGCAGCACTTCAGGTGTTCGGGCTGAGACTGGGGGGAAAGAAGCGGAGCTGAAGTTCCATCTTATGAAACAAAGTTGGGTAGCATCGGCTACAAGTCAGCTCCTTCCCCTTCTCCTTCTTTTGAATATTTCCCAAATGTACCTAGTGAGTTACATCCTTGTTAACAGTTTAAAAGTACAGAATTTCCTCCCTCCAACATTTTCATTTTGAAGAATTTCAAATCTATAGAAAAGTTGAAAAACAGTACAAGGGACCTCATATTCTCCCTTTACTTCAATTCACACATAACTGATCACACACACACACACACACACACACACACACACACTTTGTAAGTTGTAGGCATCGTGACACTTCACACTTCAGTCTTCCATCCTGTACCTCCTAAGAATAAGAACCGTCTCCTGCAAAGCCATGATACCACCGTCCCCTTAAAGAACCCAGCCCTGACGCACTGACATTACCTAAGACACAGGGCAAATCCCCCACCACCCCTTTCATATTCTTTGTGGCTGTTCCCTCTCATCCAGGACATAACTGTGAGTCACATGCTGCATCTGGCCGTCACGCCTCTTTCATCTCCAAAAGCTCCCACCTCCTTGTTTAGCACACCGGCACTTCCGGAGGGGCAAGGCCCGCTGCTGTACACAGGGGCGCCTCTCACACTTGCGGGTGCGGGAGCACCCCGGAGCGTTCGTTGCAGCACAGAGCTGGGCCTGGCCCGGGGTTCCTGACTCAGCCGGTGCAGGCGGGACTCAGGAGTCTGCGTTCCCAACGAGTTCCCAGGTACGGCTGCTGCCGCCACCTGGGGGGTCCCACTGGGAAAACCAGTGTCACCCAGAATATTCTACAATGTAGTCTGTGTCCTCACAGCTAGAATCAGCTTACACGTGCTGGCAGGAAACCCCTCCGGTGACGGGGTCCTGCCTGCTGCGCCCCACCAGGAGGCACGAGAGACCAGCTGGCCCTGTGACGGGCGGCCGGGCGGGGCTGACCTGCCCAAGGCGGTGCCCACCGAGTGTCCATCAGAAAGGCAAAGAAGCGTCACCTGGGCCGGCGCGGAGCTTCTCATCAGACGCCGAGCTGAGGACTGACGGGGGTTTTAAGAGCATGCGGGCGGGCCAGCACTGACCTGTGTACCCAGTACTTGTAGTACAGGGGAAGGACGGCCTGGGGCCCCTCGGCCTGAAACCTGCCGACCAGCTCCTCCAGCACGGTCACAGCTCTGGCGATGAGGCGGTCGGCCCTCAGGGGCGCCAGGGCCGCCCCGTGCTCCTTGTTGTGTTCCGCGATGAGGTCGTTGATGCAGATGGTAGGGTTGCTGTTGGTCACGTTCAGTCCGCAGCCTGGGCCAAGACGGACACACAGCCGGCACATGTGAGCGGCTCTGCTCGTTCCCTCACCCCCCGGAAAGGGTACTAGCCAGCCCCCTGCGTCCCCGTGCCCATTCTGTGTCTCGCTGCCCCTGCCGCTTCGAGAATGACACGTATGTTTGAGCCCACCCGCCTCGCCACCCTCCCGGCCCAGCCAGGACCACCCCGACCTCACTGCCAGGGATGCGGGGAAAAGCAGGCCGCTCCGGAGGCGGCCCAACAGAAGCCGAGAAGGGGCAGAGCCTCCCCGAGCTGCTTCTGCCACGACACCCGGGGGTGTGCCCGGCGCTGTGTGACTCAGCACCACAGGCTCTCCTTCCCTTTCCTCCGCGAGGAACAGAACACACGCGGGAAAAGAAAGGGTTTTCTTCGGGCCTTAAGGAGTCAGCTCTGGGTTCAGAGGTTTCAGACGCTGTCACGGTGCAGCCCTAGAGCACATCTTTTAATACTTTATCCTCGGACGGCTTGGGTGCTGGGCTTACGCTGCTGGCAAGGGGCCAACCCCTGATCAGTGGCTCTTTACAGACGCCCGAACCGAGGCTTCAGGAAAGGGGGGTGCCAGCGGTGGCGGGGCCTGAACAGGCTTATCTCTGCGGTTACTCAACACCCCCCCTCCTCCAGGAGCGGTTAGTCTGCAGAGAAGCCGAACCCACGTTTTCAGCAGGGCCCTGAATCAACCTCAAAGGGGTCTTCAATCAGCAACGAAATATCGTGAGAACTAGGCAACCAGACTATCGTGAGCTCGGGCCTCTGAGAAGGAAACCCCCAAACTCTCCTCACACAGAACCGTGACGTTCCCGAGAACGGTATTCCTCGGTACACATTCTGGTCTATTTCCGGTGTGAAGGGAAGCACCGATAGGCCTCAGCATGTTTTTCTAAAATGTACCGCCTACTAAAATACAAAGCAGTGTAAGTTACGCCCGGAGGAAACAAGGAACTCCGGGGGCAGGGCAGACTCTGCAGGGGCTCGTCGGTTCATTCATTCAGCCCCGCGCACACGCGCAACTCCGATGACGCGTGAGGCGTGGAATTAAGTGTACGCGGTGCTGGAGGTGCTCTCCTGTACTCGCTCATTTCAGTAGCCAGCTAATAAAAAGGACCGGGGGAAGAGCAACACTGACTACTGTCGATGCAGGCTGTGTCCTTCCTGGGGACTGCAGATCTGTCCTGGTCACAGACACCCACCTCGCCCCCTCCCACGGCCGTCAAGATCTACTAAAAACTACGGACTCTCCCCACAGGGAAATGTAGCGTGTTCCCCATGCTGACCACTCTCCCTGGCTCCCCTGGGCCTCCTCAGCTCTTGGGGCCCCTACTTTAGAATCTCTGCATCTATAAAAAAATAAATGAATAAGAATCTCTGCATCTCGCCCAATGAGTCACGTAACGATGGGAAATGGAGCTCTGAGGGCAAGAAGGAGCGTGCCCAGAATGGCGCTGCCGGTGGGTAGCAGGGCTGGAGGCATGAACCCCGCGGTCTTCAGCTGACACTTCTGACACCCGGGCACGTGTCTCCTGTCACCGGCTGTTAGCCGCCCCCTAATCCCCAGGTGACCCACTGTAAACAATGCCGCAGTGAACACGGGGGTGCGTATGTTTTCATCGAGCTAGTGTTTTCATTTTCTTTGCATGAACACCCAGAAGTGGAATTGCTGGGTCCCATGGCGGTTCCATATTTAATTATTCGTGGTACCTCCATCCTGCTTCCCACAGCGGCCGCACCAGCCTGCATTCCCACCCACGGTGCACGAGGGTCCCCTTTTCCCCACGTCCTCGCCAGCACTGGTTTCTTGTCTTTCTGGTAGTGGCTGTTCCAGCAGGTGGGCGGGGACAGCTCAGTGTGGTTTGTCTTCTAATTCAACAAGCAGCAGGAGCGTGGGAAGGTGTAGGAAAGTGTGTGCGACGTGACGCCACCTGGGGTTCACGGTCAGAGCGCCGACCCCCCTGAAGTACTTGCGACCCACCTGCCTGCGTTGCACGCGTTGCACCCGGGGACTACAGACTCAGAGGAAAAGTACCACATCCGCTAACTCACTCCCCCAACATCACCACATGTAAACACTGCTATTTTTACTAATCTAGACATGCCGGGGGAAGGCTTTAAAGACTTACCAATAAGCATGTGAAAGGTGTCGCCCATAAGCGTTGAGTTGACCAGAATGCCACCAAGCTTCATGAGGTCACTGTAATAAATGTCGTTGGGCCACTTCAGCCGTAAGTTGATGTCCTAAAGGAAAACCTGCATGTTAATTACGTAAGCAATCACAGGACCCAAAGGCGCCGGCTGAGGTCACCCGGCTAAAAGGAAGATGAACAGAACACTCTCGAACACAGGGTCTCCCCCTCTCCGCTTTTTCAGAATGACAGTCCCTTCTGTGGGACATCTGGTGTTAAAGCACCTCTTGGGGCTGAGGGGAGCATCCTAAAGGAGCTCTCTGGCCCTCAGCCCATCGTGCTCCCCACCCCCGTCCCTGTTCGTCCTCAGCAGCAGCACTCTCTGCAGATGTCTGTCGGGGGAACTAAGTTCATTGCCTCAGGTGCACCACCATGGAGCACCTATCCTGTGCAGGGGGCAGGGGGCAGGGAGGAAGTAATCCTCCTGGGGTCCGAGGAGCCGCATTCCAGCTGGCCCTCCGTCAGCCAAGGCCACAGGAGGCGGATAGACATGCTCAGGCAGGGTGCTGTGAGGGCACTGGGGAGGAACGTGCTTCCCTGAGTCATCAGAGATGGCCCTGAAGCATGCCAGCGATCAGCTCGGAGAGGGAAGTGCCCTCGTCCTGAGGCTGTGCCCTGGGCAACTCTGCCTGTGCCCGGTCCCAGTGAAACAGTCCAAGGGGGACGGAGACCAGAGGAGCTGACAGCATCCCCAGGCCCGGGGGCTGGCTCTTCCTGCCCTGGGGGGTCGACCCGGCACCAAGCCCCTTCACAGCACTGAGGGGTTCCCTCTACCAATCCCCTCTGCTGGCTTTAGTGTCGCCCTGTGAAACAGAGCAGAAAACTGAAGCACAAAGGGACCGAACGCTTCCGAAGGCCACAGCACCAGGACGCGGCAGAGCCGGGCTCCGTACCCAGGGCTCTGGCAGCAAGCCCGCGGGCCTCCTACCGCTGGCGTGGCCACGGAGTCGCCGTGGTCTTCTCTGTAAGACGGCTGTAGCAGCGCTCCGTTGTCTTTAACTTCATTCAAAACAACTTTGTTAGATTGTATTGTGACAGCTGTCATGTCAGCGTGCATTTTAACAAATACTTATCAAAATTGGTGAATGTTTGTGTAGCCATTTTAATACTGAAGATGGAAAAAATAAGCAACATTTTCAGCATATTAGGCTTTATTATTTCAAGGGAGGTAAAAACGCAACTGAAACATAAAAAACGATTTGTGCAGCATATGGAGAAGGTGCTGTGACTGATCACATGTGTCAGAAGTGGTCTGAGAAATTTCGTCCTGGAGATCCCTCACTGGGTGGTGATGCGCCAGTCGAGCAGAGCAGGTGAGCTCGATAGCGATGAAATCGAGGCATTGATTGAGAACAATCCATGTCCTACCATGTGGGAGACAGCCGACACACTCGAAATATCCAAGTCAATAAAGTTATTGGTGAAATGAAAAATGTCTTTTATTTTACGGAAAGAACCGTGTGGACTCTTTGGCCAACCCAGTGTGCTACACAGCAGTTGCTTCCAAGAAATCCTTTCTCTCCATCCAACGGGCCTCCTTTTCACTCTGACCGTTGAGAACACGTTTCTGTTCTGTTCTGTTCAAGCTCACCTGCCCTGGCAGAACGTTCTAGGCTGAGAGAAGAAACGCAGGAGCACAAAAGGAGGGAAGTATAAATAAAACCAGGGGTGTTCACCAGCCCCCATAACAGATAAGGAGATTGCGAGTTCTCTTCTGTCTAGAATAGGGTTCTCAGCGGGGGGGACAGGAGGCCCTCTGCCCCAGGGGACATAGGCCGATACGGGGAGACACTTCTGATCGTCACAGCTTGAGGGAGTCCTAGTGTCGCGCGTTGGGTAGAGGCCAGACATGAGGTTCCACACCCCACAGTGCACAGGACGACCCCAAGCAGATGTGGGGCCACACATCCATGGCAACAGGCGTAGAAGCGCTGGCGTAGGAAATGCGTCATGTGGGGACTGGTCATGGCCACCCTGGCAATTCCCTTGTTTACCCCGACGTGCCTCCCATGCTACTGTGCAGTGTGCCCCCCACAAAGCACAGAGCAGCCCCGCTTCTGCAACCCCACTCTCAGGCCCCTGTGTGACTTCCCATGTTCAGATCGACTTAGTTAAGGACCCAGCTTACAAAATTCTGGGTTGTCACGCAGGCAGACAATGACACTTACTCCGTGATGGAGAGAAGGGCCACACGTGCTCGCTTTTTGTGGCCTCGGTCATCTGCTCGAACGGCTGCGGCAGGCAGGCCTCATGCATGAAGCACCGGCCTGAGCGCTACCCCTGTGTGCAGACAGCTGGTTCCTTTGCAGGGGACGGACCAGGAGCACAAACAGCTCCTCTTGGGAGCGATCCATGGAGACATGGTAACGGAAGTGCCACAGCTGTCGCAAGGGGACAGTGCAGCCTGAGGCTCAGGGAACGGCCTTGAGCTGGGCCCCAGGTCACTCGGCAGCCCAGAGTGGGAGCAGAAGGGGGGCTGGGGGGCTGGGCTGCAGAAGTCTGGGGGCCCTCGGGGACAGACCAAACAGCAGCAGCGGGACTGGGTTCTGGAAGGAATGGTGAGCAGGACGGTGATGCTGCCGCCTGTTGGGAGACGCGGCACGGTCTGTGTGCTGGCAGGGACGGGGCTCGGCATAAACTGGGGCCCTAGAGAAGGACACAGGAGAGGCCAACTTAGTGACCTGGGCGGATTTCAACCCTCCTGTAGCTGTACTGAGCCAGCGAATGGTGGGTCTGGGTCAAAAATAAACGCAAATGATCCAAACAGAAGGCACGTCACAGAGGTGAGCCGGCCGACTGAGGAGGCAGGATATGGACTTGGGTGCCCCTCCCCCCACCAACTATGAGCTGCTGGGGGTGGGCTGCGCTGTGGGCCCGGCGCCTGGCACCGTCTCACGCTCTGCCAGCACACACAGATCGCTCCCTAAGTTAACAAGCGAGGCTACCGGGTCCCAATCAACACCGTGAGAAAGCCGCAAAGATGCAGGCTCGGCACCCTGCTGCTTTTCCTCAGACTAGTGAACCTGTCGCGAGGGCCACAAAGCCTTTCCTGCCCAGGACAGAACTGGTCTCCTCAACTGCTTCCTTCCAGACACAGCGTCCGGCTTGGGGCCCGCGGAGCTCCGTGACAGTCGGAGGAGCCCAAGCCCACCAGACGGCAAGGATGCTGAGTGCCGGGGACAGAGGCCGAGTGTCAGTGCGCACGCTGCTGGCCTGGCGGGGGCCCGAGCCCCTTACCCAGTGACTGCGAGGACACAGCACCGTGGAGGGGACCTGCTTCTCTGCTGAGACACGGACGACAGGCGTCCCCGGGGGGCAGGAGCTCAGCCTCTCGCCGCAGAGCTGACACGATGATGCGTGGTTTTAGCCTGAACGTAAACAAGAGCTGAAGGGGGGAGGAAGGCCGGGGACACAGCCCCCCTTTGCAGCCACGTGCAATTCCTCCCGGGAAAATGAAAAGGGGGACACAGGAGGTGGAGGCCGGTGCCAGAGGAAAGGCTTCTCAGTCACTGTGCCCTGTGCCCACTGCTCCCCTTTCCTTGTCGTCCCCGTAACCGGCAGGAACGCATCCGACGTGACGGGAAGGCGGGCACCTCCGTCCCCGCAGCCGGGGGCCACGTCCCCGCCGAGCCCGCACGCTGAACGTGAACAACGGTGGGTCAAGCACAGCTCTGCCGAATACAGGCTCTGGTGGTGAGCGTGGGCAATGAGGGGGGATTTGGGGGTCTATAAAATAAGCCTTTTCACCAGGAAACGCAAATAGCCCCATCTGGTCCAATGTGCTTCGATCACAAACAGTCTCGCCCTTACCAGGCTGTCTGACAACAGGGCAGAGGGGGCGTCCCGGGGGAGAAGCGCGCTCTGGCGAGCCTGAAGCAGCTAGAAAACCCGATGGGGCTTTTAAAACGCCAGGGACGCTGGTGCCCGCTTCGCGAGGAGCGGCCGAGGCTGTGCACGGGGCGGTCACACAGACGCGTGCCGCGGACACCCCGGCGGCACCTGCGTGCGGAGCGGGGACGCAGAGGGGAGCAGAGCGCACGTACCTGGTACCCAGGGAGGGACCGGACCGCCTCCACCACAGCCAGAGACATCAGGTGCTGCACGAACGGGATGCGCTGCCCCAGCGGGGACCTCAGCGGGACGCGGAGCAGCAGTGTGGAGAGGGCGCATCCCACGGGGCTCAGCCACGCATTCCTTCCTCGCCCTGGAAGACAAGCCCCCGAGAAACCGGCCACTTGGCCACAGGAACGGACTCAGAGGCACGTGTGCCAGGAGATGGACCCGAGGACTCAGGGCCGCACGCTGAGGACACGCCCCCCCCGAATCAACCTGGGCTACGGAAGCCGTGGGGACGTTCTGGGGGTTACCCGGTAACAGGGGAGCTTTCTAAAGTCTGAAGCTCCGCTGATACTCCGGGAGCGTGTCTTTTATGCTTTGGTGATTCAAAGGTCACGGCGCTGGAAAATCCCTCAAACTAATCCTCACCCTATGGTAATGCAGGCGAAACGGAGGCCGGGAAACCGGACCGAACCTACACTAGTCCAGGGGAGCTCCTGGGAGCCCCCTTTTCGAAGTGGCTCTTACAGGAGTGATGGCCACAGAACCCTGTGAATATAGAAAAAGCACACAACTGCACGCTTTACGTGGGAGAACTGTCTGCCTTGTGAATTATAGCTCAGAGTTCCTTTAAAAAAGGAAGCTGAACTTAAAAGGTGATCCCTGATATTAACTCTCTGAGTTGTTATTGTCCCAGAAGTTGGGACAATAAAGTAATCAAAACAGGAGATACAGCTAATCAGTTTTTTTCTCTTTACGTTCCAAAGCAATGTCGGAGGCAGAGCAGCAGACAGCTGGGTTCCGTACCCCACTCCTCTGTCTGAGGAAGGCGCCAGAGCCCGGCAGTCACACGTGCTTGTGGGCCAGCCTGGCGCGCTGGGCGTGGGGAGGGCCGGGGGCCGAGGGCCGCCCACGTGGCCACCCACCCCGGAGCCTGCGCTCAGCCTGGCACGGCGGCCGCTGGGAGAATGTGGGCTCTTGCCCCCGAGGGTCAGCAGGTGGCAGAAGCTCTGGGCAGCCCTCCGCCTCTCTGGGGCACTTTGTCAACGGGCACTGCTCTCACTCCATGCAAATTCCAGTGCCAGTCCGGGCAGGGGCTGGCAGGAAAGGCCCCTCCAGGTGACACGCAGCGGTGACACAGACAGCCCCGCACAGGGAACCCTGAGGAAAATAAACGTCCCCATAACCCAGTTATGAGGCACGACTGCCATGCCTAGAATGTGTCAGAAAGAAGAATTTACAAGATGTAGGTAACTGAACGCTAAAGGCACCCCGGGCGGACGTCACGGGTTAATGAACATCTCGGTTTCAGAGACTGCTCTAACTCTCCTACGGCTCGGTCCCCTGATCAGTACGCCACGGGCTCCCTCCACTCCCCCTGCGGGGTGGGCGGGGGCAGCGGGGGGTGGAAACAAACGCCCCCGACCGGGAGTGGGCGCGAGAATCAGCGCACCCCACCCACGGCTACCCGCCCGCGAGGGTCAGGTTTGAGAAAACAGACAAGGCAGGAGCGATAACAAAGAGGACTCACCTTTGCCCTGTGTTTGGCGGGCGGCGATGGCTATGAACCCCATTTCCTGCGGCGTCTCAAACGTCCACCTGCAAACGGTGGGAAAGGCCGGTCAGCCGGAACAGGGACACGGGCAGGAGATCCCTCAGCGCCAAGTGGGGGGCACTGTTTACACTCCTGTGTGAGCGTGTCCGGCTCTCCAGGGTCCGGACCCCACGCCCGGCCTCTGGGCAGGAGGAGGCGGGGGAGGCATGCGGACTTGCCTGAGCTGCTACCCAGTTTATTTAAGACGTTGTTAGACTATATTTCTTTGGAATACCCCACCAGGTTCTTTCTGATGTGGTGTCCCTTCTTCGAGTGACAACTAACAATTCCTGACATTTGTTTCTACTTACGGTGTGTTTCTGTTCGAACCCCAGACCATAATCATAACAGAAGTTTCTGATTATTCAGAAAACCAATATGGTGGCAATAAAGCCGTTTAAAAGATCCACTGTCCCCTGAGAACTAATTATGTTTTAACTATAGTAAATAAATCTACACCTTCTGAGAACTCAGGAGAACCTTGGACCACTTTAGGCTTGAGTTCTGCTTTTAAAATGGTTTCATTTAAGAGAATACAAACTTCCCTTCGGGGGATAGGTAAGGACAGGCCTTTGCACCGCCACCACATGAGACCGCGGCGACTTGTTTTCTGAAAAGGAAAGGAAAAAAAAAACCCCCTCTGCGAACTTCCTCCCAGCCACGCTCTGCGTCTGTCAACTCCGTGTGAGGACGGTTTTGCCTCTGCACCCCTGGGAGCGTCAGACCGGACGCCGAGCAGGCAGAGTTCACGGCAGGATTTAGCAAACAGCAAAAACCACGTTTTCCCACCGTCAGGGCCACTGCTGGGGCCTCTCTGAAATACTTCGGGGGGCAGGGAGAGGCAAGGGCGCCAATGAGGGAGAGCTGGGGTCCCCGTTATAGCCTCCAGCCTTCCCCAGCACCCCCGTGCCAAGGAGGAAGGGCTCTCAAGGAAGTCCACACTCTGAGTAGCCCTTCGTCCTCCCTTCTGGGCTCAAGGGACGGGTGGGACTTCACACATGGCAAGAGCAGAAAAACACTTAAAAGCAGAGAAAAGCCACACAGCGTCTCTGTGTGCCCTGACTCACAGAGCTGCGTATGGGTGTGTGCGGGCCCCGAGGAGGGGGTCCCCGGAGACCCCCTCTCTTGCTAAGACGAGCTGGCTCATTGGGCAGGGGGCACTCCCAGCGGGCAGGCCGCCCGTGCCCGCAGGCCAGCCCGCTTCCGTCGCCCATGAAACACGGCTCCGCAGGTGCTTTTCTCGGGCACCACGAGGGACCCACTGAGATGGACCGGCCGAGACAAGAAGCGTCCTCCTCTCGAGTTGCGCCGCCGTCAGAGAGGCCTAGGAAGCAAGCTTCTTCCGTGCCGGGAGGTCCCGCAGCCCGTCACCTGGGCGAGGCCGTGGGCTCCCGGGGAGGGGCTCACGCACGCCTGCAGAAGCGGGGCGCAGACAGCGGGGGCTCCCTCTGCGGCAGGCAGTCCTGAACGTGCGTCACACAGGCAGCCCCGGCGACAGCAGAACGGGGGGAGGGGGGGGGAGCTGGGGCGGGGAATAATCAGAAACCCAGCCCCGACTTCTAGAACAAAGAGAAGTGATTGAGGGGACCCACGCGCGGAACTGCTGGAGGGTTGGCAGCAGTTAACAGGGAAGACAGGGTCTGTGCCGCTGAAGGCCAACATGAAACCGCGAGGAGGCAGACGGGCGGGGAAGGGCAAGGCTGCCCGGAGACAACTGCAGGCCGCCAGATTTATGTGGGCATCTGAGATAGCCCCGGGGCAACAAAGAAGCGCTTGTGCGCTTCGCCCACAGTGCGGCTCCCAGGGGAGTCGCCGGGGCTCGCGTCGGCAGCGAGGAGGCACCATAAAGGCCCTCCATCCGGACTTGAGGATATTCTCACGGAAGAAAAAAGGAAAAGGAAAAGGAGGCGGGGGGAACACGATACCCCCCTGCCTCCGTGTATTTTCTTTCCTCGTCGGCCAAGGCAGTGGAGTAAAAGGGTTCCGTGCGCGGCAGCCGAGCGCATCCACTGTAGGACCAGCCGGGCACGCACGGAAAGCGTCGTTCCTGCCTGAGACGTCCGCAGACCCGACACAGTCCCTCTGCAGAGGGGACAGTGTCCCGGCCCCTCCCGTTCCTGACGGCACCACAGCCGCTCCTGGGTGCTCTGCCCATGGGAACACTCTGAATTTCACGTGGTTGTTGGAATCAAGTTTCACTCATTAAGGCTGACCTAGAAGACAGGCCAGTAGGAATTAAGTGAAAATTCTGAGGGATGAACAACGTAAACTCAGACCCAGTCAGTCCGCCTGGGGACTTGAACCTACGGAAGCAGTCCACATTCACCACAGCGCTGTAGGAGTAAACACCTGGAGGTAGCCTAAGTGTTCCGTACGGGGACGGTGGTGTTAATTCCGGTAGTGAAGTCAATGGAGTCCTTTGTCGTCATTAAAAATCATACTTATGGAGACTCCGTGGCAACAGGGAAGAAATGCCTGCAATGGGGGTGTTAAATCAAACGAGCAGGACCCAAAAACCGCACACTTTTATCCCAACTCTGCAAGACTCACAGGGAAGAGAGGGAGTGAGATGTGACAAAAATCTCTTCTTTTTATTTTTAAACTTTTCTTTAAACATGATTAGTTACCTTTAAAATTATTTTGAAGACTTTGGGGGGGGGGAAGCATGGTTTTTATGTTCAGATATAATATTTGTCAGTAACAATTCATAAACATGTCTAAGAACAGGACTAAAAGATCACTTCAGAAATAAATAAGACAATAACAGTCATCTGTAGCCAGATTTTATTATTAAGAGCATATTTGATAGTAATTAACGAGCAGAAATTCTGAAAACCAGTCTGTTCGTATGCAGCGAGAGCCTGAAGAATGTTATGCCTTCTGACCTGGTGACTAAGGTACTTCTAAGAGCCTAAGAGTTCGAACGGGGAGACAGGAGAACTGGGGGCACAGCCATCCCTCACAGCACTGCCTGGGGAAGAATCCGGTACCACACCAGCAGCTGTGACGACAGAGGACTGAGAACCGTCGCAGCAGCCCCGCTGGGAGGAGTGGATGTCACTTAGCCCCGGGTGAGATGGGCAAGTGCCCGCTGGACCCCACGAGGTGACCTGATCGGGATGCACATGCCCACACGCAGCGTGGCTAGAAAATATTAGCTGCGGTTATTTTAAAGAGTATAATTATTTTAAAAATATAGGGAAGCACAAAGCAGAAACTAAGCCGTCCACAGAAGTCCTTCTTGAAAATATACCTTCCAGAGATTACACAGACCATAAAGGAGACATTGAAATCATCATCTAATCCGGTGTTACTGTCCCCTCTTCGTACTAAAAGTATATATTCGCTTAGACTTTTTTCCCATTAAAAAACGCACACACACAGGTACATTTTACAACGTACGTTTCTGACAGCTGGAAAGATGCCCTATTTGCGGTATTAAAATGATGTCGCTGATACACAGTTACAGACATTCTCACAAGGCTGATACCCAAAAGGAAAGGCTGAGGCGCGGTGTCACCGGTCCCACTCAGGTGGGCTGCGGTCCTGTGTGCACCGGCGGCGACAGCCAGGACACGTACCGGCCTGGGTGACGTCCAGGACATGGAGGCACAATCATGTGATGATTTCAGTTCGTTCTGCTGTTCTATGTCTTCTCTGGGCAGTAAAATTTCAAGTGGTTTTTAGTTTCTTTACACTTTTCTGAATTTTCCAATATCCCCACACCTGGAGGACCTTCATTTTATAACCAGAGAATATGCTGGGAACAGAAAGTTTTGTAATCCCAGCCTCCCTTGAAGTAGGTTACGGACGCACCGGCCAGCTGAGCAGGTGGCGAATCACCTCCTCCTCCTTTCCCAAGGGGTCGCAGATTGGCAACGCAAGGGCCACCAACTGCAGGGACCCTCCCGAAACTCACACGGCAGGCCACGCCTGTCCCTCGCACTGGGAGCCCAGCGGCACACGTGGCCTGCGCAGCGGTGGCAGGCCGAGTCCCGGTGACGGCCCTCATGCGGTCTGCCTCTGGGCAGGGGGACGGCCTGGCTGCCGGCCTCCCATGGTCGTCTGAGGGCCCCGTGGTTGCTGCTGAAAGTGTCCCGCCCCGAGGCGCCAGCCGGAGCGCAGCCGCAGAGACTGTGCACATAAGCAAGTATGGCGGCGTCTCAGCAAAACCGTATGGACACGTTCCCGTTTCAGGTACGTTCATGCGCCACGATGCAGTATTTTCCAAATTAATAGATTGCATTTTCTGGGCTTTTGGTTTATAGAAAAACTGAGCAGAATGTACAGACTCCCCTTCCCAAACACCCCTCCAACCTCCCCTCGGCGTCCCTATCGTCGGCCCCTTGCATTAGTGAGGCACATTTGCTGCAGCTGGGGAAGCAATACCTGCTCAACGCTCGTACCCAGCAGGTGGTGACTTAACCCTGGTCCACCTGGGTAAGGCAGGGAGTGCCAGGTGTCCCACTGTGAAGTTACTGGTTTCCCATTGGAATTAGTAAATACCTGGGGAAAGGTACAGATGTCTCTCAGGAAATTCAGTCTCCTGGTTTCGCATCTGTGGATGAGTAGCTGCATTTATTTGATGACTGCCAATAGGGATTTCTGATCCTATCCCTTCTTTCATATTTACTTGTGGGGATACTACTCTGAGGGCCTCCTCTTCTTCCCCACTTATTTAGCTCCCTATTTATTTCTTCATATCAGAATGGACTTAGGGATTCTTACTCGATAGGGTATATACTTTCCTATCATTATTTATTTTGAAGCTCAATTTCTCAAGATTTGGTGAGTGGAAGGAAGCTCCCTCAAGTTGGTTCCGGTGTCCCACTGAGATGTCCCTGTCGTCTGTCAGCATTTCCTTACTTCCTGGCATAAGAAGAGGTTCCAGGCTCCTCTTGCGCTTTCTCAGCCCCAGTCCTGGAATCAGCCGTTTACGCAAGAAGATTGGGTCCCTTTTATGGGAGAACAGTGTTTATAAAACAAATCTGGGCGCCGGAAAATAGCTAGAAAGTGTTCCTCCCTCCCTCCCATTCAAACATCAATCCATCTCCCTTAGAAACCATGAGTTCGCCGAACACACCAATTCCAGTCCCACCCAAGGTCCACCCCAGCAGTCTCCCCTTCCCGGCCTTGGAACGCCCCTCTCCAGCAGTAAGAAACCTGGCTCGCACTCCCTCACATACATGCATTTCCTTATTTGCTCAGCCCTGGAATACGCAGAAAGCGGTTTCAGAATTGCTGACCCGTGCTACTGTGAGAAACAAACTTACCGACGAGGGTTCCACAGTTATGTACAGTTCTTTCTGTCTTCTGCCCGAGGGCGTCTAGTAAATATTATGTTTAAAAGTTCCTTGGGCTTGTTCCTTTCTCTTCCCCTTTGCTGTGGTTATGTTATTCAAGTGAATTAAGGTTAGGCTTAATAGGACTTCTGCATCCTATTAGAGGGTCCCCGCTCCAGTCCTTGCTTCTTCTTTATTTTTAACTTGGTTCCAAGGGTCAGAACGTACAGAAACGCAGACTCTGAGAAGCGTCACGCTCCCCTCCCACCTGCAGCCCCCTGAAGTAAGAGTCCGCCAAAGACAACAATGCAGCTCATGTCTCTGGTTTCCGGTTTATGCTTCCACTTGTTTCCGCACAAATGAACAGGCTCGTGCATGGCTGCTTATTTCCCTTTCTTCCTCAGAGAAAGCTACCGTTTCATAGCTATTCCTTTGTTGTTTTTTCCCCCACTTACGATACCCTGGAAACATTCCCTCTAAGTTCACAGAGCCCTTCCTTACTCCCTTCTACAGCTGAGTAACAATCCATTGTGTGGCTGTAGCATCGCTCATCAACCGCTCTCCGATGGGGAGGCGTTCAGGTGTTGTCCAGAAAGACGGCGCTACGAATCCCTTGCACGGGTGTATTTTTGTGTTGTTCGAGGTGTACATTCTAGAAGTGGGATGCTGCGTCAGCTGCGTATGTAGCTGGGTCAGATGCCGACAGAGTCCCCTCCACTGCCGATGAACCAGCGGAAACAGGACATGTGTTCCCGCACAGCCCCGCCAACACCACGTGATGCCACGCTTCCTAGCGCTTGCCAGTCTGGTCTATAGAGATGGCATTTCAGTGTAGCTGTACCCTGGCTTCCTCCTGTATGTGCGGTTTTCAGATGTTAAAGGGATGTGTGTGTATGCACACCGGGTCTGTCCAGAAGGTATCCAGCCATGTACTAGGAAAAAGAGGCACTTACTGAAGAAGATTCAAGAAACATTGTACACAGGACAAAGATGCCCCTTCAGAGTAGGCACCTGGGGACCTCACACAGTTCTCCCCATCGCCATCAGCTGCCCTGTTGTATTTTCCTGAATCTCCTCGATGGTCTGAAACCTCTTCCCTTTCAAAGGTGATTTTCGTTTTGGGGAAAGTCTGAAGTCGCGGGGCACCAAATCTGGGCTGTAGGGGTGCTGAGTCACCTGGGTGATTTGCTGTTTTGCCGAAAACTGCACGAGACGTGATGCATGAGCAGGTGCATTGTCAGGATGAAGCTGCCGATCACCAGCTGCCCACAGCTGCGGCCTCTGAATCATCAAAATAGTTTCGTGGAGGAGTGTTCAAGTTTAATGCAAAATTGGATGCAGACTCATTGCTCTATTCACGCAGTCCTTCTGAATGTGACGACCACACAGTGCACAAGCTCAGGCAATGACCTCTACTGCCCCCACTGACTAGTACAGTGAAGTCGTCATTATTCACGCAGGCGCATTCCAGTCCTCTCCTTGGCTGCCAGGTTACATCGATGTCACACAAACCATTCTTGTTATATTAAAAATGGCTGGACTTTTTCTGGACTACATATGTGTATATGCATGTGTGTGTATATATATGTGTATATATATGTATATATATTTAGCGTGAATTATTCATGTTTTTAACAGTTTCTTATATATTAGGGACTATTAGTGCTTTATGTGTGTTATCTTGCCAATATTTTCTCCCAGTTTGTTGCCTTTTGATGTTGTTTATGGTATTTTTTACTATGCAAAATTTTTTTTATTTTTTATTTTCATGTAGTCAAAAGTATCAATCTCTTTTTTAACTGCCTCTTATTTTGCGTCCTCACCGCCTTTGCCTGTACCCGTGTTCTACAGGAATTCATCTGCTTGTTTCTAGTACTTAAAGGGTTTCACTTTTTAAATTTAGATCCCTGCTCCATTTGGTGTTTATTCTTACGTACAGTGAAAGGTAGGGATCTGATTTTATCTTTTTTACCAAATGTCTATCAAATTGTGCCAGGACGGTTTGCTAAAAAGTCCACCTTTGGCATAAGGAATTTGAAATGCCACTTTTATTATATACTAAGATTCTATATGTATTTGGGTCTATTTCTGGATTTTGTATTCTTTCTGCTGGTCTCTCCATTTATTCACATGCCAACACAGCACTGCTTTAATACAGAGGCTTTATCGTGCATTTTAAAATCTAGCAAAGGTAGCACCACCTCGTGGCTTTTCGTTTTCATTGTTTTCCTGGCTAGTCTTGCGCATTTACTTTTCCAAATAAACTTCAGCATCTACTTGTCTAGCTTAACAGTAAAAACCTTGACGGTATTTTTGTACATGTGTGTTAAATTCATGAGTTAACTTGGGGAGAACTGGCGTCCTTGTGACACTAAGCTGTCTATCTGTGAGCAAGGCCCGTCTTCCCTTTGTTCAGGTCGACGCTGTGTCCTTCAGACACGTTTTAAAGTTGGCGCACTTACGCTGTTCAGTTCATTCTTGGGTATTGGATCTTACGTGTTGCTACGGGTAATGCGCACCGTCATAGCCTTTCCTGGTGACTGCATGCATATAGAAAGGCCACCTCTGAGATACGTTCGTTAGAGGACTGCCTCCTGCCGGTGACGCCGCTGAGCGGGCACCGCTGAGGTCCCCTCCCCTGCAGTCGTCATGTCTAAGTCAGAGCCTCCCAAAGAGCCGGAACAGCTGCAGAAGCTCTTTATCGGAGGTTGGAGCTTGGAAACCACAGATGAGGGTCTGAGGAGCCGTTCTGAGCCATGGGGGCACTCACGGCCTGTGTGGTGATGAGAGATCCAACACCAAGCGTTCCAGAGGCCCTGGGTTTGTCACGTGCGCCCCTGCGGAGGAGGCGGATGCAGCCACCAGTGTGAGGCCACACAAAGAGGGCTGTCTCAAGAGAAGATTCTCAGAGACCCGGTGCCCACTTCACTGTGAACAAGATTTTTGTCGGTGGTATTAAAGAAGACACCGAGGAACACCACCTACAAGATGATTTTGAACAGCATGGGAAAACTGAAGTGACTGAAATCGTGACTGCCCAAGGCAGTGGCAAAAGAGAGGCTTCGCTTTTGTGACCGCTGATGACCGTGACTCTGCAGACAAGACTGTCATTCAGAAATGCCGTCCTGTGAATGGTCACAACTGTGACGTAAGGAAAGCCCCACCTACGTAGGAGACAGCTAGTGTTTTGTCTGGCCAAAGAGGTCGAAGTAGTTCTGGAGACCTTGGAGGTGGTCGGGGATGAGCTGTTGGTGGGAGTGACGACTTTGGCCGTGGAGGGAACTTCAGCGGTCGAGGTGGCTTTGGCAGCCGCCGTGGCGGCGGCGGATATGGTGGCGGCGCGGACGGCCAGATTGGATTTGGTAATGATGGTGGCTAGCAGAGGCCACCGCGGCAGGGGCCAGGGTTGTGGGGACCAGGGCGGGGAGCTGTGTCGGGGGTGGCAGCCATGACGACTATGCCAACCGAGGGGGGTGGGGAGGCGGCTCCGGCGCTGGTCGTGGGAGCGATTCTGGAGGTGGCGGAAGCTACAATGATTTTGGCAATGACAACAACCAATCTTCAGATTTTGGCCCCGTGAAAGGAGGAAACTTTGGAGGCAGAGGCTCTGGCCCCTATGGTGGTGGAGGCCGACACTTTGCCAAACCACGAAACCCAGGTGGCCGTGGCAGAGGGAGAGGAGAGCCACAGAAGTGACAGGGAAGCTACAGGTTCCAGCAGGTCTGTGACCTCAGCCACGCACAGTGGTGACGGCGCCCAGCTGCTACACAGAACAGGTTTTCGACGGTCCTCATGCGAACGGGCGGAACCCCCAAGGAGCGTGTTTGTGACTCCCTGTGCACCAGGCTGTTTCCGCTTCTGCTCTGCGGGAAGCGGGAGGCGTTCCGACAAAGGGTTTTTAGGGCAGTTTCCTTTTTCTTTTTGCACTCACGCTGTTGATTGCTAAATGGAATAGTCTGATCATGATGCTGAATAAATGTGTCTTAAAAAAAGAAAGACTCCTTCTGCATGTTAATGTTACCCCACGTTCCCTTACGAATGCCTCTGTTGCGTGAATCAGAGGATCCCTGAGTCTCTAAGGCCTCCCAGACGCACCAGCACAGCACGTTCAGAGAGACCACGTTTCCCCCTTTCCGGGTGCCTCCGGGTGACCTCCCTGGTCTGTCTGGACTGGCTGGTACCTTCAGGGCCAGGTTAAGTAGAAGCGGAGAGAGTGGGCATCTTCGCCTGGGTTCTGATCTTAGTGGAGCTCTTACTTTTTAGTGTTTTCCCACTGAGTAAGAAGTTATATTTAGGACACCTGCACGATCATATTTTTTTAAATACCCATTCTTTCTTATTTTTGGAATGTATTTAGCAAGATGCTGAATTTTATAAAATGCTCTTTTAGTATCTATGGTGAAAACTATATATTTTTAATCCTTCAATGCATTAATATGTTAATGAATCAATATATCTATAAATATATTAATTTTCTCTAATATTGAGCCAACCTTGCACTCTTAGAAAAATCTGACCATGGTGAATGATTTTCTTAAGGTCTTGTGTTGAAATCTGTTTATTAATATTTATTATTTCTGGCGCTCACAAATGATATTCGTCTGTTGTTTTTGTTTTTCTATTGTCTTTAACGTATTTAAACATCAACATAATTTCCTTCACTAAAAAAGAAGGTGAATTTTTTCCTTCATGTTCTGAGTCCACGCTCTGTCTACTGAACTGCCTTCCAACAGGACTGAACCGAAGTTCCGGCCAGTGGTCCTGTCGGCTAACTCCAAGGGAATGGGCACCTTGTGGGAAACTAGGCGACGAGTGTTATTCACACGGACTGGGGTCCTGAATTCAGGCTGAGGAGCCTGACTGAGGCTTCCCCTTCGCCCCAGACAGACCGTGAGGCTGGACAGACATCAGGCCCCCCCCAGAAGTCTGGGCCACATCCGGCAGAGAGCAACCCGGACGTCCGCCCAGGTCTCCGGACACTGCCCGTGTTTACCAACAAGGCCGGAGTCACAGAGGAAACCGTCTGAAGGCTCTCCTCAATCACCTGCATTAAAACTTCAGAAACAAGTGAGGACACACTTAGATGTTTTGCTGTGTACTTCCTACCAAATTTTAACAGATGGCTCAGTCTGTGCTAGGAACTACCAAGCTCAACAAATGTCGGGCCTGGACCTCAGAATCCTCTTACGAAGCCGCACATCAGAACCACGTGTGCAGGTTTAAAGAGCAAAATGAAACGAGCAGATGCTAGGACCCCATCTTAGTCCCACTGAATCCCAACCTCCAGAGCCAGAGCGTGGGTACGTCCTCGGTGACTGGAATGCAGCTGGTCCAACCTCCGATGTTCTGAAACCACTGCACCGAAAGGTATTTCTCAAAGACTTTTTAAAAAACAAAACAAAACTATAGTTCTTGAAAAGTCCCCAGAGCTGTAACATCAAGGTGTTAGTAACCCTCCTCTGGCCACCCCGACTGCTGAAATAAAGGACTGTGTTCTTCTCACATCCCCTAGGAGGACACAGAAGCAGCCCGCATGTGAAGAGTTGTTATTTGCCAGAGCCAAGGTGGTAGCTGGTAGCGGAGAAAAAGGAAAACACGGAGGACGGAATAAGGGATTGGCAGCGGGACAGAAAGTGGACACCAGAGAGTGCGCTGGTGCAAGGTCACGACTTGGGAATGGCACGCGCTCCCTGTCAGGGCTCTGTGCCCCCAGGGCGGCTTCACTCGTGGTCACCAGACGTCAGGCCTGAGCAGTCTGCAGCCCCATGAAGCACGGGAAGGGCTGGAGCTCGGTCCCCGCCCCCTCCCTGTCCTTCTCCCTGTCACACACACACTGCTCTTGACCATCACCGCCACATGACAGGCTCCGACGGCCAGCTCACCAGCCAGCACAGCACCATTTCCTTCCACTCAGATTTCTCCAGGGCCTTGTGAACAAATTAATTCATCGATAAGCCGCGGATCTTCAACTCCAGGTAAGGAATGGGATCTTCGGGTCCTCAGAAGGTACCACGAGGCTCTACACTGCATACAACCCAGTGGTCCCATTTACTGAGCACCCGACACGTGCCGGGCCCTCGGTGGAGTGACCCCCTCATTGGAACACACCAGCGACGCTTGTGATGGTCACAGCCAGGTGCTCTAATTTTACTGATGAGAACGGGTCGGGGGGGGGGGGCTACGCAGGTCAGAGAGCCTGGCTGGGTCCCAGAAGAGTTAACCAGGGTCGCCAGGCGCCGAGGCCCACTCCCTGGGTCACTATCAAAGAATCTCTTCCTTTATCAAAACAAAACATACAGGTAGGCACGCCACCGGTCTCTTACAATGCGCCTTCCACAGTGTGTCCGTTTGATGGGGTTAGACATTTTCTGGAAAGGTATGAAAATAGAGGCCCAAAGAGTAAAATCAAAGTGGGGTTCTTGCACTTTTTAAGAACCGAAACAGAGACATCTTAAAATTTTAAAAACAAGATACCACGTCCGTGCGAGCCTTCCGTGTCTCAGTGAGCACCTTCCCAGCTACACAGGTTTTTGTTCCAAACATGCACAGACACCTCTGCTCCCGAGTTTACAGAAAATACTACCATAGGCAGTCTCCACCTACAGAGCCAGGGGCTGCCGAAACATCTGGGCAAACAAGGCAGCGTGAAGGTAATGAACTTCTTCCTCTAGAAAGCGAAGCTCCGCCCTAGCCCCCCCAGCCCCGCCCTGGGCCCTCTCCCACCCCAGCACGGCCGGCTCAGGGGTAACTATGACGAAGAGTTTCCTGCCCCTGCCAGCTGGCCTCAAATCCATGGCTTCTTTCACCAGCTCGCTGCCCTGGGTGTCACCCGGCCGCCCTCCCTCGCACGCACCCACGGCTCAGGCCTCTCCGGAGCCTCCCTCGACCCGCCCTGCCAGAGATCACGCGGCTGCCTGAGCCGGTTGGACCAGGAGGCTAAGCACCGGCTTAACTCTTCACTCAGGGGCACAGGGGCCCCTTTCTTTCAGGCCAGACTTGGCTCCGTGATGCACTGGATTTATGGCCCCCATGAACTGAACCTGGTTCCGAATCCCGTTCTGCAAGAGGGTCTCGTTCTAATGGTCATTTTCCAACCAGCCTCCCCAGTTCTCTTTCCCACCGTGTTCCGTGGCCCCTCAAGGCTGGCCCGTGGTGGGACTGCGTGCTGGCAGGACACTTTGTATCCTGCTCCCTCGCTGCAGTTGGGTTCACCATTGATTCTGGAGGTTTCCTGGGCATACGATCACATCAACGACGGATGGAGGCAGCTCTCCTATTGCCACGTGTATGCCTCTGATTGACCTCTCCTATGTGACAGGGTTGATATCTCTAGGACGATGTCAGAGAGACACAGAGTGGGCATCCTGGCCTCGCTCCTGGTCTTTGTGGAAATGCTTACAGCGCATCCCCATTAAGTGGGACACCAGCGTTAGGATTCAGGGGTTCTCCCATTGTGGGGCCTTGGTCTCTATACTCGCTGATTCTCCGAAGGGCTCTGGGAGATACATACTATTTCCTCTCCTGTCCTCTGAGGCCCAGGATGGGGAGGGGGAGGTCAGGGCAAAGGATGCCCTCCGTGCCTGCTCCCGGAGACTCTGCCAACCCGTGCAGGGTGCGGCCACCCTGCCCTCACATCCGTATGCTGTGCCGTGGGTGCCCCGATGACTGCCCTGTTTTAACGGGGACCCCGTGCATAGAGAGGACCATGAGCACAGATGCAAAGCTGGCTTTCCCTGGGGTTCCCGAAACCATCTCTCTCCTGGGATCTTGGTCTTCATCCTGCCTTTTCCTGCCCCTTTAAAAAGAAAGTGCTTCCCATTTGTTAATTTTTGAAAGTTTTTATTGCCCTTTTATTTTGCTTGACATTTTATAATCAATGTTCTGTATATGTTTATATATGCTTTTCTATTTAAACTTTTTTTAAATCTAAAAAACAGGGTACCATACCGCCAAAGGCGTCAGGAAACACGCTCAGATGAGGACAGGCCCCGAAGACGGCTCTGCCAACAAAATGCCAGTAAAATCTGAAACCCGGGTTCAGACACACTGGGAACGTTCCAAAACTCAAAACTTAAAGAACTTCTTTATTCCAGTAAATCAGCTTCCCTGCGAATACCATCAAAATCCCGTTTTAATGAGTGAGGGAATATCAGAGGAAGGGGCGGAGAAGGAAAGGATTTGGACGAGTACAAAATTTAATTTAAAAACTATTATGAGAAGTTTAATTTCCCCCTCCCCCCAACCAAATACATAAATCTTTTCCTTGGGTTTTCTTTGTTTCGTTTTTCTTTAAAAAAAAAAAAAATTTTTTTAAGACATCTTGAATCATCTCAAGACAAAGTAAGTCAAGGCAGGGGGTTAGTCTTTAATAACAAACATTTATACACTAGATTGCTATTAATTAGAATGCCATGTTAGCTATACGGGAGAATGCAAACAAGTCTGAAGGAAAGTCGAATTCTCACGGAACGTTTACTCAAACGGGGAGAAAAGACATGGAGGAGAAGGGCGACCAGCAACCCAAAGCCAAGGGGGCCGCTTCAGACTCAGCAACAACAAGATGGGTCAGAGTTCGGGGTTGGAGGGCGGGTAGGGCCGAGCGCACCCTGACCTGCGTTGAAAGAAGTGATCACATGTGGAAGTGAGCTGCCCCTTGTTAGGACAATAATTCAGCTCCACACGGCATTGCGTTCAGCCGCATTTCCAAGCTGGAACTTACTCGGGCCAAGAACAAATCCCGGGAGTAGGGACTGCTCAGGTTTTTGGTTGGCAGTGTGTGTGCACGCCTATATGTTCACATGCATGCATGTGTGCACACGTGTGTGTGTGTACATGTTGGTTCCCCTAGGACACTGTCACGTCCACTGAAAGCCCTGTGTAACTCGATTTGGGGTGCATCCCCCAGGGTCATGCTCTAACCTTACCGGGAAACTGGCTGCTCAGCGCCTGTCCTTGGGGGAGCGCTGGCGAGACCGAGAAAGATGAAGAGAATCCTGGGACAACACCTGATCGAGGTGGCGGTCGTCTCCTGGAGGAGGAACGTCAGCTCACCTGTGCTGACCACTAGGCTGGAGCTGCCTCTGCCCCGGCCCCAGCCCTGCCACCGCATGGTGGTCAGCAAAGCGTCGCAGCCCTGTGCTCGTCCCCCCTCTGGTGGGCTCCAGTCTGATCGTATCCTTCTTCCGTTTCCAATTTGCTTGATCTGGACAACTCCCCCAAGCCTCTAGCCAACTGTTCGGTGAGCACTCCCTGGAAAAGAGAAAGCTGCGGCCGCCCACCCGCTGTCTTCCCGAAGCTGCGCTGCACACACGGCCCTTCCGCATCCAGGCTCACTGCCTGGAGAAGCGTCGTCCTACAGAAAGCTGAGGAACGCATGCAGCTGGCGAAAGCGAGGGGCACAGCCCACGGCCACACGCGGTGTGCCGGGTCCACAGTGCCGCCGGGCTGGCTGCGGCACACCCGCCGCACAACGGCACAGCGTGGCCACCCTGGGTCAACAGAGGGGACCCGAGCGGACTCTCCAGCAGAACAGGCGACTACCACGGCCGTTACACCTACTGCTAACCACTGTCCCAGCAAATGACCCCCGCACAGCCAAGAATAGTAAACGGAGCTTAACATTCTAATGAAATCGAGATGGCCGGTGTGCTTTCCCAAAATGAAACTGCCTGGAACTTCTCATAACGCTTTTTACGATACGCATTAAAATGCAGGGAGGAACATGCGAGTTCCTGCCGCAGACCAGGCCGTAATGAGGGAGAGAGGGGGACTCGGGGGCGGGGTCTGTGAGAGGCTTGTGTGCTGCGTTACAGTTGGAGGTTATTATAGAAAATGAGTGTGTTATTAAAAGGATCCTGAAGTTATAAAAACTCAAAGGAATTTTTAGTGAGGATGAATAACTTCTTTGGTAAAGATGAATAACTCATTATTGTAATAGCGAGGGCCGTCTCCCTATTTCCTGCAGACTGGGGTGCAGTCATTTGCCAGAGCTCTGTAGGTGCGAGGAGTTGAATTCTGTTGTTTTTGTAGGGTATCATTTTTTTTTTTTTTAAATCAGGAACACATTTTTTGATCAAGGAAGTTCTGGCAGGCACAAGAGAGTTCCTCCAGTTAGCAAATGAGCACCTTCATTGTCCTACCAGGAAAAGGCAACAAGTGACCGGCCACTACAGCCTCAGAAGCCCTCTGGTGGGAGTGTGCTTACTTCTTAAAATGCTCCACGCTACCTCGTCCACCTGATGTCACAAACAGAACAGGATCAGAGACTCAGACAACTCTAGTCCAATGTGAAAAATTACTTAGTGCAGTTGTACTTCTTTCAAAAGCATTCAATTAATTAAAATTGTGCTGAAGTATGACTTTAGGCTTGAACTGCCCAAGGAATTTAAACATTTTCCCTACAGCTTTTTTGTATCCACAAAGGAAATTTCAATTTACTCTGTCCACACAGTCATAAATTCTAAATTAGTGAAGGCCAAAGTAATGTTTCCTTTACCACCGTCAGAAGCATGTAGGATATTTAATTTATGAGCGTAATCACACTATAGATAGTTTGGAAAAGAGAAATGAAATCAGTCACACTAACACAACTATTATCACCTTCCCATATTTTCCAATTCGTTTTCAGGTACATGTTTTAAGATTTTAATCTGTGAGCTATTCATTTATTTTAGCCTGCTTTTCAATTCATCTGAGCATTTCTCTATATTGTTAGTCTTTGTGTTGATGGATAACATTCTAATGAATTACTGTATACGACGTATTTAATGACAAGCCTTCGTGAGTATGGGTTTTCCCGCCTTAGCTGATTATTTAAGGGTTGATTATGAGAAGTAGGATTACCGGGTCAAAGGATAGAAACGTCTTATGATTCCTCATGGCTGCTGGTCAGTTGCTTTTCAAAAAGCTGTTCCAAGCTCTGTTCCCCCCAAGGCTTAAGAAGAGTGCCTGTCTCATCCTATCCTTGCCCGTCTTGGAATAGTGTCATTTAAAAATAAAAATAAAAAGAACCTGTTACTTGTTTGTTTGGTTTTGGCTGATTGAGTGGGTGAAGGGAGTTCACCAAATTGTGAAGGATTATGAAGTAGGGCCCTAGGGTGTTATTTGGCTCCTGTATTCAAGAGTAAAGACATAAAAATAATCACAAAGACATATGCTGTATGTCTTAAATTTCTGCTCAACCACAGAGAAACATCCAGAAGGCAGAGAGAAAGCTCCAATCTCTCGCCGGTCACGACTCAGCAAGGGGCCCTCTGCACCGGCAGGCAGTTCAGGACGCTACGTGACCGGTCTGGCAGGGCGTCATTTCAGGCAGCCTGAACAGCATTTGGGTTTCGGGAAGCAGGACATGGCAGAGTTTTGGTGTTCTCTCCATTTAAAAAAGTTATAAAGTAGGCAGGATTTTCTTAAGCCATTCTGTCCACCGCTGTTGCCTGTCTGGGTCGATATGGCATTGGTGCAGCTTCTGAGTCTTTTCCTAGTGAAGAATTCGGGCGTTGGACAATGTACTTTGTCAACAGAAAAAAGTAAAATGACCAATTAAGGTGTGTCTTAGCTTGAGCCTGCTTGTATTTACAGTGGGGTAAGTATGCCTTATCAAGGATCTTCTAGAACATTAATCATAACAGGAAAGATGTCACACAAGGGAAAAAACAGCAATGCATGCATCTGTCCGAAGTAAAATCTACACCCACCTCGCTGTGCCTTGGGGAACCCTAAAACACACCCCTGCTTACAGAAGGCATCAACCGTGCAGCGAGCAGTGAGTCAGGTCAGGGCCCTGGCCGGGCTCACCGTCAGGACCGACAAGTGACAAGCCCCTGCACACACCCAGACTGCAGTGGGGCACCCTGCGGCTCCCCACGGCTCCCCAGCCCACCCAGGCCACCCATCCCGCCTTCCCAGAAGCCGGGGGGCTCCCTGCAATGCAGCTCGCAGCCTTTGTGAGAAGGAGCACAGCCGACTGCCAAATTCCTGCTGGGTCGGCCAAGAGGTATGAACCAGAAATGAAAAAACATGAAGGATTTGGTTTTTCAAAGCAATACATCAAAAATAAAAAGAGCTCTTTTGTACGAATCTTTGGTGTGGGAGCCAGAGAGAAGAAAATCGTTCTGCCTCCTGGGAGGAAGCAGCTTGACCTCACCTGAGACGGTTCCCCTACCATGTGGATTTTTCTCACCCCATTAAATGTAACCTGCTCTGGGTGGGTTTGTGGCGTCTGCGAGACAGAGAGAGTGACGGGGACGTGCGATGGGCAGGCTGGGGCCGAGGGGAGCGCAGGGCGCCCTGCACGAGCCCCGTGGGCGGCCCTGTGGACGGAATGCGCTGTTCCCACGGGGCCTGTCTGCTCCACCACAAGGATGAAGTTTCCAGGGTTCCACAGACCTGGCAGGGGGGCTCCCAAAACACTCTTTGCAAAGCAAAGAGGAAAAGCAAAAGGGAAGAGGAGAAAAGGAGGCAAAATGGGGTACAACGGGGCGTCCTCACCACTTAGGCTGGGATGGCCGAGCAGGTCTGCGCGGAGCCCCGGGGAGAAGCAGCCGGGCAAAGCCAGTGCTCGGGGCAGCGGCTGCCGCAGACGGGGGCCCGCGCGCCTTGGAACCGCGGGAGGATGCGCTCCCTGTCGCCAGAGTGCTGGGCCGCTGCAGCACAGGACAGGAAAAGACAAGCTCGGCGCCGGGTCCCTAAATCCCCAGCCCATTAACCAGGTGCCAATAGCGAAACGTGGAGTAGGACCCCCGGTCACATCACCTGGCAGCGCTCAGCAGGCTCTCGGCGCTGACCCCTGGGGACAGGCAGCCTTTTCTTCTGTCACGTGGCAGGAGGACGAGCGCACTGTGGCATCTGTGTGACCAGGACAGCTGCCACCTGCTTACATACCACTCAGTGCACTCGTGTCAGGGCAGACGTTTCGGGGGGGGGGGGGGCGTTAGGTCACCGCTGACGCCCTACCGTTCTGGACCTGTGGGAAGGCACTTCCATGGGACTCACACGAGGCGGAATCGTCACCAGCTGGTTTTGCTCCGCCAGCCCCAGCGTGAGCTGCCGCTTGTGATTCCATTTAATCCAGGGACAGTGCTCCAAGTTGGGGACCGTGACAACCCCGTTTGGAGACAAGGTGGCTGAAGCTACTATCCAGGACCCCCGGGTAAGAGGCGCGCCCAGAACCCACAACAAATAGCTGCTCCCAAATAATGACACCCATAGCCACGCCTCAGAGCCACCAAGCTACGGCGCCACGGGGTTGCCTCTCGGGGCTGCAGGCGCAACTGGAGAAAAAAGACCCAGGCGTGGGCCTGCGGGGGACACAGCTGTGCCCTGCCAGACCCAGCCCTCCAGAACGACCAGGACCGAAACTGCTAACCACACCTTAACCGCGACAGTGGTCCTCCCCGCCTGGCCTGGTTTCCCTTTTACTTCCGTTTGGAGGCACCTGCTGAACATCCCTGCAGTAACGGGGCCGCGCGACGGATGCGGCACAGGGGGCTGCTGCCTGGCTGGGGTGGCGGCAGGAAGGGGCAGCTGGGCCTCGCTCCCCCGCCACCGGCTCCACTCGCCTCCCTGCCCGCATGGAAATGCTCGGTCTGACTTCAACCCCGGATGCACTTTTCTCTCTAAGTGACTGTTCACAGACTCTGCGGGTTTCCAAGTTTACCAAGACCCTGAGATCTAGTCCAGGTCAAACAACTACGCCTGCTGACGTCCTGTCCACTTCTGGACATCTTTTCAGGCACCACTGCGTTCCTCTAGCACTTCTGCTTCTCCTGGGAGCTTCAGAACACCCGGAGGCGGTGCCCAGCAGAGGACATGGGACCCCCAAACGCGGGACGCCGGGCCTCTCACCAGCGTGTCAGTCTCTGAAAAGCGAGAGAGCCGAGGAAGCTGATAGGTTAGAATATGACTTTGACGTTAAAACAAACACACACCAGGATTACGGAGTAGAAATCATGCAAACTTAGCAGGACTTCAAAGATATCTGCCTGCAGCCAGAAGCAACAGCTAGAACAAGATGGGCCACTTCTGTCTCCAGTACCATCCAGCCTGACCCTCGGCAAGTGGCTCAGCCTCTCTGAGCCTCAGACTCTTCATCGACCAGCTGGGGGTCACCGCAGCCTCCTTCACAAGGTCATACGAGGGTCCCCAGAGTCAGCAGCCCCCCTAAACTCCGGGGAAAGGCAGTGCGCTTCCTTTTAGAGAGGAGCATAACAGACAGTGGGCACAGCACAGCCAAAGGCCCTCAGTGGGTTTGGGGGGAACAAGGTGACCAACGTGGCGGAGGACATTGCGTGTCTCTGGGTGAAGGGACGCTACGGGGATTTGGGTTGGGGGGCAGACTTAGGGACACGAAGGTCTGGATTCTGGATTTTAGAGTGAATGAAGTAAGAAGCCGCGCGGAGCCATTCCAAGCAGAGGGCGGTACACTCCGACGTGTATCAACCAGCCAGAGGCCAGGCTGCAGGCTGCAGGCTGGGCAGGGGGTGCCAGCACCTGGGGGAGCCGATGCAGGCATCCCAGGTACCCTGAACGCGGCGCCGACGGGATCTGACGATGCACTGGGTTCCTGGGAGAAAGGAGTCAAGGATGGGTCCGAGAATTCTGGCACAACTTGGACAAGAGGGAGGTGCCCCTTGCTGAGAGGAGGGAGCCAGGGGCTGGGCAGGTGGACGGTGAAACCCGGGGCTGGGTGTGGACGTGGAAAGGGCATCCGAGGCCTGCCAGAAAGCCAGGTGACCTAAGCAGCGGTCTGGAGTCGAAGGGACAGACCACCCCTGTAGAGAGGTCTGGGTGAGGCTACTCATTGGGGAACCGTTGCCGTGGAGATGGTACTTAGGGCCCTGGGCCGAGGTCAAGTCAGCTAAGGAACGCGTCAGGCCACGGAGGGGACGCGTCTCATTAGCCTGACTTTGTCTCCAGCTCAGGCGCCAGATGGGGAATTCAGAAACCCACAGCCCTGATTTCTTCCTCAGAGACACAAAGCGTTGTAAGGATGCCGCGTCATCACGCCTGAGCTGCAGACGCAGAGGCAGCACCCCGTCCTTGGCCAAGCGCCAGGACCGGTGCTTGGTGGGGAGCACAGTCATGTGTGCGGAGCGGGGCAGGAGGGACACGGGGACGCGGGTCTGCAGCTCTAAATATATTCAGAATGGGAACAAATGATGACGTACGCGTTTTCCAAAATACCAACAACCTCCTTTGGGACAAACGGCTGAAATCAGTTTCAGTGTTTCTATGCCACACACAGTGCCTGGCATATAGGAGGTACCTTAGAAATATCCGACAAAGGAATGACTACGTGCATTTCTACATGAAACTACAACACCTGAGACCATGGCTACTTTAGAGCTAAACAAATATGCAAAATTAGTATTCCGTGACAGACAAGTGTCTGAGGGCCCCAAGAGGTCCAGCCCCGTCCTTTCAGAGAACGAGGCATGAGACATAACGTCTTAGGTGAAGGAGATCTGCTTCCCTTCTGGAGGAAAGGAGGGAAGGACTCTTGCCGTTCACTTCCCCCCAAGGCCTGAGATAATGCCCCGTGCAGAGCAAATGCCCGATAAATCTAAATGAATGTCAAATGAATGAGTGAATAAACAGTCATTAAAGATTAACTGGAGAGCTAATTTAGGTCACTCACTGGAAAAAAGAAAAACAGTGGAACTAGAAAAGTATCTTTTCCATTTAAAAGTTTAATTAAGGACAAGGCTTTAAAAAAATATTTTGGTGGCTCCAGTAAACCAAACACAACTGGGGTTCAAACAGCTGAAGCTGTGAACTCTGAAAACATTCCATCATGTTCCACAAATTAGAAGACGAGGGAGAGCTGCCCAGCTCGCTTCACGGTTCCGGTACAATCCCAGTCCTGAGGGTGCGTGAGAGCCCCTTTCACTTCCAAACGCCGACGGGAAAACCCCAAACGAGACGCTAGCTACCTGGATTCAGTTGCGCATGAGACACGGAACGCGTTTTCTCCGAGTCGCGTTTCTGCTAGAAACGCAAGGACGGCTCACCATCAGAGAAGCAGATCCACGGCACGCCTCACGTGAGTGGTTGGAGGTGAGGAAAACCACGTGATTATCCCAGCGGAGGCAGAAAAGCCATCTGATAAACGTCGGTGGACCGAGTTCTCCCACTGACCTGTTAGTCAGACGATCCATTCCCTGACTTTCCCAAATTCACTCATTCCCAAAAGCACGTTTCTTTCTACGATTTAAAGTACGATCATACTCTGCATACTGGTGGTCTGCGGAGACCAGGACCAGGTGACCTGGGACACGGGAAATAAAACGGCCGCCTCCCTCCAAAACTGACAAATAACCCCAGCACTGCTTGGTCCTGGTGGTGTCCCCACAGAACCCATCCCACACACCAGGGCCACGCGCCGGGAGGGGAGAAAGCTGTCTCTGGAGGATACGTGCTGGGGCCATGCTAACGAGTGGAAACTTCCAGAAGGAAGAATTCAGAACCAGGGGACGAAAGTAATGCACAATGCACAGCAATGCACAGAAAAGATCGCCAGGTCAACTTCAGCAGGTTTTTACGGAAAGGTGACTTTTGATCACAGGCTAACACTGTCCTCACGTAACTTACAGCTGTGCCGTCCAAAGTCAGTCGTTTGCGTTACGGCCTAAGATCTTCCAGTCTGGCATTAAAACAAGCAAACATCTTCAACAGCAGAAGAGAAGGATAATGTCAGAAAACAGTATTGGTCTTATGTCCATAGTTGTTTTAACAGCATTTAAGTCCAACATTTTATAAATATTATTAGAATTATTTTCTCCTAGTTTCACCTTATATTTCTGTTCTTTTTTAAATCATCACCCAGGGACATTTTTTCATTGACTTCAGAGAGAGAGGAGTGGGGGGAGAGAGAGGGAGAGAAACGTGGGTCACTTCTCTCCCACGTGCGCCCTGACCAGGGATCGAACCCACAACCTTTCGGTGTACGGGATGGTGCTCTGCCTACCTGAGCCACACCAGGCAGGGGCGGGGCTGAGGAAGACTGACTAGTAATCAGTGTGCTGCACATCATTGGCGACGCTTCCTGAGTGTAAAGCTCTACTTGAACACCTCTGCAAAAACACGGAGGGTTTCCCGTTGGGACACACCCAGGGCACCTGCACCCATTCCTGGAGCGCAGGTCCTCACCGTCTCAGAGCCGCGCGGGCGCAGGGCCGAGGGCACGAGAGGCACAGGGAGCGCAGCCGGCACGGAACGCAGCGCTGCGTGTCCTGGGCAGGCACCCAGGGGCGGAAGCCTCGCCCTGCCCCGCTGCCTGCCTTCCCCACGTGCAGGCACATAGTTTGCTTCCTCAGTATTTACTGAGCACCTGCTGGGTGACAGCGTTCTAGGGCAGCGCTTTCCTGCCGGCATGCCGCAGGACTCTGAAACGTGCGATGCTGACTATCGTCAGGGGCACTGGCTTGTCCCCTGGATTGTCAGACACAGAAATGCCAACAGCCAAGACAACAATGGCCGCCTGGTGTACGTGAATCAAAATTGTACCTATTTTTTGGTCAGACTGGCCCAAAATATAATATTGTTAACTCCATTTTACTGGAGAGCAACACAGGCGGAAACGTGCAATGATTATTCCCACTTCGTAGATAAGGACTCGTGCACGTGGCTGGACTGGGACCTGAACCCAGGGAATCCGGCTGTCGGGGGGAGCGTTTCGTTCGCCTCAAGTATAAGGCAGTATCCGAAGGTGCCTTTTCCGTCGTTTGTCACCGTAAAACAAGCCACCGTGGCCAACTTCGGAACCCTCCGGGGACAGGAAGTGCAGTGTCGGCTGCCGCTTCTTTACCTTGGGGGCTGTGACTTCCGTCCCCTTAATTTTGGCAGGGGGGGCGCCATGGCAAAGGGAAGCGCCAAGGCCACACACACCTGAAGGCCACCCGCTGTCAAGCTCCTGTGAGGGATGACACGGCAGGGGCGTAAGTACCAACGGCAGCATCTGCCTCGATGAAAACTGGGCTGTGGGTGCCGCTGTGGCTGTTCAGCGCAGCGGGCAGAAGCCTGCGGGAAGCCGTGTTTGGCTGGACATGTGTATGTAAGAAAGTTAAAGAACGGATTGGAAGATCACTCGTAAGCCATGGTCCCCTGAATTACTCCTGCTAATCTCGCCAGCCGAAACACGTCACAAAAGAGACCACGCAGCTTTTCTACCTGCAGAGTCTGCCAGGCATTGCTTTGAGGAGTTGCCTGCCCCGTGCCATTGTAGAAACCAGGCCCTCCTACTTCATCAGCCCCCTGCTCAGTCCCTCTGGGCCGCATTCTGCTCTAACAGCGGGGGAGGGGGCGCGACGATCCAGAAAAGGATCGTCACACAACTGAGTGTGAAGGAAAAAAATGTGTCATTGGAGGCCTATGCCTGTCTCGTAGGCAAAGTTCTCAGCACAGCCAGCCTGGCACGAGATGCGTGCTTAATCAATGGCAGTTAATCTTATTACTATTAATGTGTCCAGCAGGGACTCACCTGTCAGTGAGTCTATGGACCTCCTTTTGTATGGTCAAGGTTCATACAAAAATTTAGTAAAACTTAAGATGTGCTATTTATAAGAACTGCACGTAGGTTGACATTCATTTGTACTTTGGGTAATAATATTATATACAGCATGATATAAATAGCCTTAACCAATAATGCATTGTATTTATGATGTACATGATGTCAGCTATATAAATATGCAATCACTTTCTATGCTAAGAATAGCAAATAATATACTTCTCCAAGTTTGTGATTAATCAGGGTAGGCTAATGTCACCTGAAACAACCCCAAGGGCAGCGGCCCAAGTCCAGGCTCGGCAGAGGGCTCTCGGCTCCAAGCGGTGACTCAGAGACAGGCCCTTTGCACTGGTGACACTGTCATGACCTCCAAGATCGCAGGGGAGGGAAAGGGACGCGTGGGAGCCGCCCAGGGGCTGGGCAGGGGAAGGCCCCGCCACGCCCACCCCGACCGCTGACCGCCCGTGTAGCCTCGGCTGAGCTGGGAGGGATGAACCGGGTTGGGATTCACATGCATTTTCTCTGCCACAAACAGTACCTGCCTAAACAATGAACTTCTGACTTGTGTTTCACAGATGTTCACACGGCACTTTTCACCTACATCTTCCTTGCTTGTCACTAGAAAAACCTGAAAGGGGGCTATTGTTGTTGCCATTTCACAGACGCAGCAACGAGGCTTAGCGAGGTCACTCAGTGTCCAAGCAGAAGAGTGACTGAGCTGAGACAGACGTCCCGGCCCTGAGCATCCACATGTCAAGCCCTGGCCGCTATTCTTGGCACCGTACTGAACTTCAAGGTCAACGGCGTTCCTGTGACGGGACAGATCTGCCGCAGAACTGGGGTCACCTTTCCATCTCAATGTAATTCCACGTCACGCGAGTCCACGGAAAAGGCACCATCCCTCGACGGGTCCCGAGGGCGGACTCGACAGAGCAGTCCGAGCAGCCGGTCACCTTTCCCTCATAACAGCCATATATTAGCTGTTTCAGGGAGTGTTTAAAGAGCGAAGCAGGAGTTAATACGGCGACAATCCCCAAACACGACCTCTACTTCCTACTTGGGAGGTCAAAGACTTTGGGACACACATGGGTGAGTATAGCTAAATTAAAAATTAATGCTGTGCAGAGAGACTGCGGGAGAGCAGAGCTCCTAGCCCTGGACCTGAACTGAAAGCGAATCCCACCCCCCCCACCACGGTCGTGGCGCCAGGGCGATGGATGGAGCTTGAAGACAGGTCAGGACACACTGCTAGGAACTCAAAGCTCGAGCTGGTGCTGCTCACGGAGCTCCACCAGCAAGGGGGCCTTCTTGGCGGGACGAGATTCAAAGCAACGTCTTGGAGCCGGCAGATGACCTGCCCACAGCTTCCTTCTCCAGGCTCTGTGTCCGGCCTCACAATTTCCATGTTCAGGATGGAACAGATTTACCTAACATTGAAAGTAATGATTTCCTCCTTTCAAAACAAGGAGGAATGTGCGATATTAAATCTGGATTCCAGAAACCCTGGCATAAGGAGACTCTGTGTCCAGAAGTTTATTGCCAAGGTTCCAGTTTATGCCCGCGAGGCCCAGCGCGAGGTTCCAGACGCGGCGGGAGCTTCTGGCTCCGACAGGTTTTGGCTGTAAGAACTATCCAGTGGCTGGTTTTTCCCTCAATTTCAATTCTTTTCCCCCCATCAAAATAATTCTACACAAATCATTTCCATGTTTCCAGAGCAAAAGTAGAAAAAGAAAACCACAGATAAAAGAAATTTCCTATTTAAAAAAAAAAAAAGCCCGCAAACAGGGATGGATTCGCTATCCACCAACCATTTCAGAAAACCGTCAGGTGGGATTAGCAAGCCATGTAACGGACAACTCGGTCTCGACTGCCCCATCAGGAGCAGCTCCTGCGTGTGAACATGCATGCACGCGCGCGCGCATACACACAGACACACACACACACACACATGCATTCCCAGGCGACCCCCGCCCAGACCAGCAGCCTCTAATGGAACCGAATTCCATCAGGAAGGCAGTTTCCTCTTCTCTATACCAACCTAATGCTCCGTTACACCAAGATATGAGGCCTCTGATCTGCCAGGTAAATAAAGAATGAAGCGTCAAAGTCACAGTAACCTTTAAAATACTGAGTGTTTCCACCTTAAATGAGCATGTTCTGCCAACCACTCCTCAGCCTGCATGTCACCCTTCTGGTGGCTGAGACCCCATGGCCATCCACGGGCCCATCAGTGGCCCCTGGCCGGTCCCTGGCTCAGCACAGCGCTCCCAGCAGGGGCTCCAGCTGCCACTCAGTTAACTCCTCAAGTCACTCTGCACCACAGACATCGGGGAGCTGCCCGCACTGCTGCTTCGTGGGCTGCAGCCGATCACTAGAAAGAATGGAGCCGGGTACGCATTTCCACGAGGGAAGACGCTGGGCTTGTCACGTGCCCTCCAAAGCCGACCTTGCCCAGGGTTAACCGCGGGGTCTGCTCACAGTCTCAGGGCGCACCATCCCCAAGCCACCCCTCGGGGGCCTGTGGACTGACAGAATGACACAGCCCGCTTTCAGCTTTCCCCGTTGGCGGTGCCCGGAGGGTCTCGTGACTACGTGAGATGTCACAGCGAGCTGAGAAACGCCCCCTCCCTCCTCTGACCACACAGACCCCCAGCTGCCATCACCGGCGGTGTGCACTGGAGTCCCACTCCCGGGACGTGAGGAAGTGTCTATCTTTACTTGCTCTGTATTAATGCTGCAACATTAGACAGTATTTCTAACAAAGTGCAAACACCTAGCAAAAACACCGGCTTGTGATGTTCTCTATGTGGCCACTGAAATCAATACCTACTTAGCTATCATGAAGGAGTCAACTAAACGGGACCCAACCCTGACATTCGATAATTTCACCTCCGAATTGTAATGTTTGACCGTTCACAGCTGTTTCTATATTTGATCTTCCAAACAGCTCTGCCAGGTACAGCCACCTCCGCTTTGCAGCCGGACGACCTGAGATCCGGAGACGAAGCAAAAGCTCAGGCATAGCGAGGCCTCCTCGCTTCCAGCACCCTGTCTCAGGCTACACGCAGCTCTGAGTGACTCCCCGAGCAGGACAACAGGAGGCTGTTTTTAATAGCAAAGGAAGAAAACTGGTAGGATGTACACTTCGGGAAATATAAACTTGGCAAAGACAAAAAGATGCTTCCGAATTTTAAAGGAGGAAAAAAAATCTCTCGGTGAACCTTCACTCCTCTGTCAAAACTCAAAGCAACGTCCAGGTGTCTGTTGGCTGGAAGCCGGGCTGGGGTCTGTGCTGTCTCCCGCGTCCTGGGGCACATGGACGGGTGTGTCCCAGCCCTGCTGTGGGCTGTGTTTACACGAGGGCGGCAGGAAGGACATGACCGCCTCAGCCCCGTGACAGGTTAAGCAGCCTGATTGAACGTCGCTGCTAATTAAGGGCCCCTCCTGTCTGGCAGGACCACCAGGGCACCTTCTGCACTTGTTCATGGCCACAGCACCTCGCTCAGAAATTAACTCCTGATGAGTGCAGACAGGGCCCCAGCTGCTCCTCCCGAGTCCTCCCAAGTAGATAAATGAAGTGTAATAAAAATGCTGCTGGCGGCCAAGGGAAGAGGGGCGCTTCGTGACCTCGGGGTAAAACCCAGAGTACGCTTTTACCGGCCTTAATCCTCTGCCCTGGGGATACTTAATGGGGCCAGGAATGGTGTGAATAGGCCGATGGCCACGGGGACAGCACTGAGAAGTCTATCGCCAAATGTCCACTGTGATAAGGATGAGCTAAAAGAAGGAGGCAATTTATGAGACGCTAATTTTCAATTGGCAGATATTTCATGAGGTGAGATGTGCTGTTTCCCGTCCCCCCCGCCCCTCAACGCTTCTCGGATCTGGGGACAATGGTGGCTTCTATTATACTTTGCAAATTCTGCTCAGCTTTAAAACAGTCAGCCCTTGTTTCTCATCCCTTACAGAGGAGTCCCCTCCCTAAGGCTCCAGGGAACGAGTGGCGATTTTTGTGCAGGCCTCCCGGACACAGAGGCTCGGCGGGAAGGCGCGGCAAAGCTGGCGCAGTGATGGGACGGGAGTCCAGGGTCTCACGCAGCAGTTCCAGCTGATTCTCCGGCTCAGAGAATCTCCCACTATTTATAGTCTCAGGAAGTCAACCCACAGGCAGCGCACGATGACGGGGTGGCTGGCAGCTCGGAGCCTGGGGACCATGAGTGGTCGCTGGCTCTCTCACGGCAGTGACCCGAGGGGAACCACTGAGAGTGTTCCTGTATGTGACACCCTCCTAGGGACGCGGCAAAGCGACAAAATGCAGCTGCGAGCCACTGCTCTGGGCTCCAGATCAAAATGAAGCCACATCTTTTTATGGCTTTTGAAAGGAGCAGGCGAGGTCTCCAAAGAAGCAGATTAAATGACTGCAATGGTCCCTTGATCACCGTTGGTAACGCAGCAAAAAGTGGTGACGGGGCCAGGGGAAAGGTGGGCAGATGAAGAAAAGGGCAGGAAAGACATTCGATGCTTTGCTGGAACATTTGAGAAATAAAAGGGCACCATGAAGAAACTGGAGCCATTGCCCAAGGACTAAAGGTGGGAGGGATGAGATGGGGGGATGGGGAGCCAGTGAGATTCTTCGTTGCTTAAGAGAATGTGTGGTTAACTATTGTTACTCATTAACCCCACGCCTGGTAGATTAAGATGACACATGCATTATCTCCTGGTTTCTGTGGGTCAGGAGTCTGGGACAGGCGGGGGCCTTTGGCTCGGGGTCTCCCTCACGGCCGCAGTCCAGGGAATTCATCGATACATCTGATACGGGGGGTTAATATCTAAAGCTTATAAAGAACCTATAAAACTCAACACCAAAACAACCAACAATCCAATTAAAAAAATGGACAGAAGACCTGAATAGACACTTCTCCAAAGAGGACACACAGATGGACAACAGACATATGAAAAGATGCTCAACCTCACTAATCATCAGAGAAATGCACATTAAAGCCACAGTGAGATATCAGCTCACACTGGTCAGAATGGCCGTCATCAATAAATCAACAAACAGCAAGGGCTGGTGAGGATGCGGAGAAGGGGAACCCTGGTGCCCTGCTGGTGGGAACGCAGACTGGTGCAGCCACTGTGGGAAGCAGTATGGAGATACCAAAAAATTAAAAATGGATCTGCCTTATGACCCTGTGAATCCACTTCTGGGAATGTATGTGAAGAAACCCAACACACTAATTTGAAAGAATATAAGCACCAGTGTGTTCACAGCAGCGTTATTTACAGTCACCAAGATCTGGAAGCAGCCCAAGTGCCTGTCAGTGGATGGGTGGATAAAACAGCTCTGGGACATTTACACAAGGGAACACTACTCAGCCGTAAGAAAGGAGAAAGTTTTACCCTTGGTGGCAGCATGGATGGACCTGGAGAACATACGCTGAGTGACATAAGCCAGTCGGGAAAGACAAATACCATATGATGTCACTCCTGCGTGGAATCTAAAGAACAAACAAGCAAAAAAAGAGACAGACCCACAGACAGAGAGCAGGCCGGCTGCTCTTGGGGGGTGCAGGTTGGGGTGGAGGGACGGAGCGAAAAAGAAAAGGACTCACGGGCATGAACAGCAGGGTGGTGACTGCGGGGAGGGGAGGAGGGTGGATGGGGGTGGGCGTAGGTACACGGGGTGTAAATGGTACTGGGAAAATACAGTAAAAATAAATTAAAATAAAAAGATTGACTGGGAGAAGGTCCACGGCCGGACTCAGTCACGTGACTACCAGCAGGGCTCGGCCAGCTCTGCGTGGCCATTAGGCAGAGGTCTCCTCCGTTCCTGGCCACGTGGCCCTCACCACAGAGCTACTCCAGCATGTCAGCCTGCGTCCCCCAGGGTAACAGATGAGAGTGAGTGCGAAGGAAAGCCAGACAGAAGTCACAGCCTTTTTTGTAACCTAACCTCGGAGGTGGCACTCCATTCCTGCTGGCATGTTCTGTTTGTCAGAAGTGAGCCGTCAGGTCCAGCCCATACTCAAGGGGGGAGGCCCGCGGGAGAACCCGAAGCCCGCGGTCACTGGGACCGCCTTGAAGGCTGCTTGCTGGGGGTTGGGGGGGTGGGGGGGGATGCCTTACATCCCAGCTCAGCCTCGGGCTTGACTCCTCCACAGGGAGCCCCTTCAGAGCACTTGACCGGGCCATGCATCAGCGCTACCCTCTTCACATCTATCACTTATCTTCATCTTCATATAAGATGTGGGGCTTCTTTATAAGGGACACATAGAACATGCATGCCAGACTGATGTCATTGCTCAGCATGCAGCTGCAGAGAGCTGCCCCTCTCCCACCTCAGGGCTGCGCTTTGCACCCTTCCTGAAGGCAAGTACAGGGTTGGGCAAAAGTCAGTTTACAGTTGTGTTGTGTGTATGGAAAATAATACAGTAATTAATAAATAATAATATAAAAATAAACTCTAATTCCCGTACTCACAACTGTAAACCTACCCACCCCCCCATGTGTATACCTAGAGATACATCCTCAGAACAGCACTAACATTTGCTGAGAGTGTCTGGTGGCCAAGGCCGAGCCAAGGCTTTACGTCCCTGACCACATTTAATCCTTACAAGGAGCCTGCGCTACAGATGAGGACGCAGGGAGGTGTCCAGGAGGAGGCGGGATCCCCCTTGGCTGGGATCCACCAATTGGTGTGATCACCCCGACTCCTGGGAACACTCGGTGCATCAGGGAGCAGTGACATGTTAAGAGATCTCACGACTAAATGGTTATATCATGTGACCATATGCATAGAAAATCTAAAGGAAACAGGGAAAAGCATTAGAATAAAAATTAATTTAGGAAAGTATACAAAACGAGGATATTAAAAACTAAGTGTTATTGTATGACTATATACCAGCAATAGCTAAGATATAAATTTTGTGATAATTCATGGCCTTTGTAGAAAATCTGGAAAATGTAAAAAAATAAGTCACCTATGATTCTACTACCAAAAGGCACTTTGGTATATTTCCTTCAAGCATTTTTTCTGTGGGGTATGGCAATATGGGTACACCGTTATAGTTTTAAAAAGCTGCCATGCTACGGTGGCTGAGTACCCTGCCACCCAGCATGACATGTAACATACACTGGGAGTGATTTTCCCATGTTAATAAATGTTTTTCAAAAAGTTCAATTTTAAACAGCTACCATCATATTATTTTAACATAAATTAAAAAAAAAAAAAAAAACTATTTCCTTTTACTCATTTAATGGGTACAAAAAAAAAAATCAAAACTTTGTTCCTCTGTTCCTCATTTCCTGCCTTTAAAAAATTACTTGAATATCCATTTCAATTCTTCTGCTGGCTTTCCAGCCACAGTCCTCGTATTGTTAAGTGGCGGCACCAGGGAGTACAGCGCATGTCGTAACTTTTCGTGTCCACAACAGTCAGCGTGGTGCCCCTTCCTGTAAAATGTGGGGGTCTCCCCACACCAGAGGCCCACAGCTCCTCTCCCAGCCGTCATGCGCCACACCCGACACAGATGTTGTAAGCCCCACGACCATGTTATAACTGTGCTTTAAGTGGTCATGTAGCTAATAAAGAAATTGAGAAAGAAAAACACAAAGAACAGCAGTTTTGTAGTTCCCCAAATACTTCCATTTCCAATGCTCCTCAGTCCCTTCCAAGCCCTGGTATTCCTGCCCAGTGCTACTTCCCTCCGGTCCTAAGTTCCTTCAGCGTTTCTGGAAGTGCTGGTCTGCTGGTGATGAATTTTCTTAATTTTCTTGTACCTGAAATGTCCTTCTTTTGCCTTCATTCTTAAAAAGAAAATTTTTTTTTTATTGTGGGAAAATATGTGTCACATAAAACTCACCATTTTATTGATTTTTTTGAGGTACATCCCCATGACATTAAGTACTTTTACACTGCTGTGCTCGTTCTGCAAGGACATTTTTACTGGATACTGAACTTTAGTAGAAAATTGTTTTATTTCAGGACTTTAAAGATGTCCCACTCTCGTCCGGCCACCGCGGCTTCCGAAACGAGCCTTTGATCAGATTAGGGTTCCCCGTGTTGTTTCCTTCTCGTTGCCTTTGAGGTTCGCTCCCTCCCTTTTGTTCCAACAGCTTGAAAGACTCCGCGTGGGCTTCCTTGTATTTTACTGTGCTGGATGGTCCTCGATCACCTTGTATCTATAAGTTTGTTGTTCACAAAATCTGGAAAATTTTTAGCTTCTAACATGGTTTCTGTCCCATTTCCTCTCTCTCCTCTGTCATTTGCATTCAACTGTGAGGTCCACGCAGTGAATGGTTTGTAATGTATTTTCAGTTCTATCATTTCCATTTGGTTCATTTTAAAAATCACTTCTACTCCTCTGCTGAGACGGCCTGTATTTTACTTCCTTGTGAGAATACGCTGTTTCACTTCACGCAGGACGGTTACAATCACCGAAGCCAGATCCCCTCCTGTTCCTTCTCACGCCTGCTTCATGTGTGGGAGCTGGACCCACTTGGTTTTCCCTCCTCCTGAGAGTGTTCCATTTTCCTGGTTCTCCAAGTGCTGGGCACTTGACTTCTGTAAGCTAGACACGACAAACGCTAAAGGGTACATACAGATCCCATATCAATAAATCAACAAACAAGTGTTGGTGAGGATGTGGGAAAAAAGAGAACGCTTGTGCACTGTGCTGCAATTGGGGCAGTCACTGTGGAAAACCAGGGGGGGGGGGGTTCCTCAAAAAATTAAAACTAGAACTACCATATGATACAGCAATTCCACTTCTGGGTATTTATCTGAAGAAATCCAAAACACTAACTTGAAAAGAGGTATGCGCCCCTACGTTCCCTGCAGCGTTATTCACAATAGCAAAGACAGGGAAGCAACCAAAGTGTCCGTTGGTAGGTGAGTGGATAAAGAAGATGCAGTACATACAAGGTCTGTCTGGAAAAATCCAGCCATTCTCCATACAATGAGAACAGTTTGCGCGACATCGATGTAACCTGGCAGCCAAGAAGAGGACTGGAATGCACCTGCCTGAACAATGACGACTTCACTGTACTAGTCAGTGGGGGCGGTAGATGCCACTGAGTGAGCATGTGTACTGTGTGGCTGTCACATTCAAAATGACTGTGTAGAGCCATAAATCTGCATCCAATTTTGCATTAAGTTTGAACACTCCTCCATGGACACTATTCTGATAATTCATAAGGCCACAGCTATGGGCAGCTGGTGATTGGCAGCTTTAACATGACAACATGGCCCTCTTATGCATTACATCTCATGCAGAGTTTTTTTTGTGAAACATCAAATCACCTGGGTGACTCAGCCCCCCTACACCCCAGATTTCGTGCCCTGTGACTTCTCACTTTTCCTAAAACTAAAATCACCTTTGAAAGGGAAGAGATTTCAGACTGTCCATGAGATTCAGGAAAATATGACGGGGCAGCTGATGGTGACTGGGAGAACTTTGTGAGGTCCCCAGGTACCTACTTTGAAGGGGACTGAGGCATTATTGTCCCATGTACAACACTTCTTGTATCTTGTATCTTCTTCAATAAATGTCTCTACTTTTCATATTATATGGCTGGATACCTTCTGGACTGACCTCATATATACAATGGGTATTACGTGGCCATAAAAAGAATGAATTATTGCCATTTGTGACATTATGCTAAGTGAAATAAGGCAGAGAAAGGCAAATACCATATGACTTCATGTATATGTGGAATCTAAAAAACAAAATGAGCAAATGAAACAGAAACAAACTCATAGATGATGAGAACAAACTGGCGGTCGCCCAATGGGAGGGGGTTTGGGAAACTGGGTAGAAAGGTGAAGGGATTAGTAAGTAAGTACAACTTGCCAGGTATAAAAACAGTCCCAGGGACGTAGAGCACAGCACAGGGAACACAGTTAGTAACACTGTGATAACCATGTGTGGTGCCAGGTGGGTGTTGGACTTCTGGAGTAATCCCTTACGAGGTACATAAATGTCTAATCATGACGTCATACACATGTAACTAACAGAATATTGTATGCCAGCTATAATTGAAAAACAATTTTTTTTTAAAAGACAGTTTAAAAAAAAAATTGTCCATGTTCTGGATTTTATTTTTCTTTGAGTGCTATTTCTTTTGTTTTAGTTGGCCAATAGGTTGGCTGACCTGAACCGAATGGAACACTCCATTCTTTTGAATGAACACAGAGCCGCCCTTTGCAGAGGGTGTACAGCCAGGTCAAGGTGAGAACTACTGGGGTTTTCCGGAATCAACGGTGTATCCAAAATCCGCTCAGCAGGCGGCTCCTCCCTCAGGGCTTCTCAGCGTCTACTCAGATCAGGAGGTAATGGATTTCCAATGGGTTCCACGGAGAGGGCAAAAACCCACCTTCTACGGCATGATTTATAATTTTTACAACACACAGAGCATGTTAACAAAGTTTTAAAGTTCCATATCCTTGATTCACCATGCTACGCTTTATCCTTTGATTTTTGAATAAGGCTGCCTAATGCTGAAATCTAGTAAGTTATGTCTTAGAATTTTAACTTTAAAAATAATTTTAAAAGTACTTAGGTGAGGTACCCTGACCCGGTGGCTCAGTTGGTAAGAGCATCGTCAAGTACACCAAAATGCTGGAGGTTCGATTCCCAGTTGGGGCACATAAGGGAGGAAACTGACTGATGCTTCTCGCTCCCTCCCTCTCTCTTCCTGACTCTTTCTCTCTGTCTGTCTCTCTCTGTCTCTCTCCCCAACTCTAAAATCAATAAATGTATTCTCAGGTGAGAAGCTAAAAAAAATTCTGTGAGGTTTTATAAGCCCCCACATGTAGCTCTCATTACTTTGACTTTAATTGTTGAAATTGTTAAAATTATTTTCTCAACAAACCGGTAACATTCATCAACTTTAGTGAATTTAAAAGGGAAAACAAGAAAGTATATGTGAAAGCACATGCCAGAGACCAGATGCAGAAAAGATGGAGAAAAAAATTAAATTTTTCATCTCTGACTTTTCTTCCTCTAAAAAAAAAAAAAAGTGATATTCAAGGAGTCTTGAACTCCTGTTTTCTGGCAATATTATCCTACACATATTTGCAAATACATAAACTACATGGATAATTTTGTTCAACTAGAAATACCTCTTTACCAGATTATAAATTTAGTCAGCATTCCTCTGCACAACCCACTTCATGATACCAAGCAACACAAATACACTGCCAAACAACCAGCGTTTTAATATTCTGACTTCCATTTCTTCCACCACATAATTTCCTGTAATAATCTCATTCATGCCTGAGGTCCAAAGACATTCTTATCCGTGCTTTTCAGGTCAGTATGCCGAAGCAAAAAGACCCGTTCCTGAAAGGCTGGGCTTGCACACAGGTCCTGAAAGAATTCTACCCACACCGCAGATTTCCCGAACAGGGGTAATGTAAGAAAGCAAATTTTTAAGAAAATGGTTCTAATGCCATTTTCAGTTAAAAGCACGGCGAGATTTATAATGATCAAGTAATATGCCAATTGCTTTCAAATGCTGCCAACACTTGACGCCAACAAATTACAAGTTGGAAAAATGTGTAATGAATAAGGTAGCTCATAATTTCCCTTCGAATTTGTATGTACAACTTATGAAGCGGCATGAAAGGCTGGGAGTCGCGGCCAACGCTGAGACCTCACACCTGAGTCTCGCTGCTTCGGGGTGTTCGCACCGCTCACCGCCACCTGGAAGCAGCCGTGAGAAGTAGGGGGCCCCGTGCGGCCCGGGCAACCCCTGCAGCGCCTCCACCTAACGGGCTGGGTGAGCGAGGGCTTCGGGCTCCTCGTCCAACAAGAAAACCCAGCGCTCAGGCTAACTTCAGAAGCCCGAGCTCAGACCCTGTAGACATGGGAATACTCACCCGGAGGACATGTTCTCTTCCTCATTTTGCTGCTCAGTGCCGCCAGCTTCCTCCCCTAAAGCCGCCTGGGGAAGAGGGGGGCCCAACTCTGGGTCAGTATGGATTTCCCCAGAGCACGGCTTATTCGTTGGAGTCTCTGGAGGCTCGGAAAGAATAAGGAATGTTTTTCTCTTCATGCACCCTGTCCTCCCCTTCCCCCAAATGTGCCCCACACCTACAACCTGGGTCAGAAGGAAGATGTCCCGGGTACCTCGTTCAAAACCCCAAATCCCACCCCCGTCCAGGCGGCAGCCAGGCCCAGGGCAGGGCGGTAACCAGCCCTCCGGGCTTCCCTCTAGAACAGCCTGTCTGCCCTTTACACTGTCGCTTTCTCTCCTTTTCCTCTCCGTAAGGAGCACGCTTTCACTGCCGTCCAACACTGGTCGCCAGGTTTTACAAATAAAAGCATAGGATGCCCAGCAACATGTGAACCTCAGGGAAACAACAGGTAACTTATTGGTATGAGTATGTCCCAAGTATCGCACGGGGTGTACTTATACTACAAAAGCTGTCCCTTGTTTATCTGAGACTCAAATTTAACAGGGCCCCCTGCCTTTCCGCCGGCGAATCCACGCGGCACGGTCACCGTGCTGCCGAGGAGCCACGGACGTCTTTCCCTCCGGCCGGAAGGAGAGAAAAGGCGGCCGTGAGAAGGAGTGGGGAGCAGAGGGTCGGTGTAGGGAGAAAACGTGGCTCTAGCAGGGCTCCACGCGGCGCTTCTCTTGAGCATGCGCACAGATCAGCCAGGGGTCTTGTCAACTTAACCTGCGCAGCCAGATGTGGTAGGGCCAGGGGCCAGGGGCCTCCTTTCTAACCCGGTGCCAGGCGGTGCCGAGGCAGCTGGCGCAAAGGCCACGCTCCCCGACGCCCTGCTGGACCGGGTGCCGGGATGCGGCGGGAGGGAGGGACAGAGGCCCTGGCCGGTGAGGCTTTGCGAGCGGTGAAGGTGCCACACAAAAGGTCTGGTCTCTTCCAAATTCCCTTCTCATTCCCAACTGGGGGGGGAAAAAAAAATTATCACCATACATGCTCAAAATGAGTTTGAAGCAAAAAAAAAATTTTTTTTAATTAAAACGTTTAAAAATTAATTTAAAAAACTTGTTACTCAAGTGTGTTGGTGAAGAGGACCAGACTCAAACGGCGGTGCCAGCCCTGGCTCCCACGCTCACCACCTGGATCCCAGGTTACACAGCCACACGTAACCTCAGCTTCCACACTGTAAAAGGGGGCAAATAAAAGGACAGCTGTCGCTGGGTTCCTAGGAGGGATAAGTGGAAGAAAAACTGTCAAAGGCTTAGCACAGTGCTAGGAAGAGCTCGGTGACCTCCCCCGCTCCTACTCCGTCCTCACGGCTGTTGTGGTTACTGTTATCTCGCTACTTCGCATGAAGTTCTGAACTGCTAAATACTCCCCCGAAACCAAGGATCCTTAGACTCCCTTTTAGCCTCTAGTGATGAAGCCAAGTCCCTAACTGGGTCCCAGGACGTACAATTTGGTGTGTTAGCTGGTGTGGCCAGCAAGGCGTGTGGACAGACACAGATAACGAGCCATGCCAGAGGAAGGGGAGAGACACAGCTGACTGGTGCACACCAAGGCCTCATCCGATAAATCCCAAATGCAGACACACACATTTATTTTATTATAAACAACCTGTTTCCCCACTCCTAAGAATTCAATGCTGCAGAAGCAGCTGATGACCCACCGAACAAACTTCAGAAATGGGCACCATTTTATCCAGATGAGAGAGAACTGTCTCACTCGCACATACGACACCAAGAGGCAAGGCTGTGAAGCGCAGTGAAACTTGTTTTATCGTGAGCCGCACCCACGGAGAAGAGTAGCAAGAAATGCCTCCCAGAGTTCGTCTCCCGAGACCGCACTGATGCAGGGGTGGCCTGGCAGCAGCGGCCGAGACGAGCGTCAGACAGGACTGCGCTCTGGGGCACCGCAGTGATTCCCCACCGGCCACAGCCCCTGGTGGCCAGGGCTCTCCACGCTGTGCTTCATGCCCACAGGTGTGAAAGAAAGAGGTGGTAAGCTTTCCTTTTCCATGACTAGTAACCTTTTTAAAAAAAGCTTAACAAGGACGCTAATTACTTAAGCAAAGGATCTAAGAAGTCAGCTGTTACCACCGCTCAGCTCTCGGTAAGACGTCCATTAGCGAAAATTAAAGTCGGCTTTCCGCCTTCCTGGCATCCATTCAAAGTGGCTTTCGCTGCAATACACCATGGCTGTCTTAGGAACTTTCCAGAGCCAAGAGCTAACATCCCATAAAGAGTAAGATTAGACAAAAATAAAAGATTAAGTGTTTGATAACAGAATATATCCCATAGCATATTTTCAACATTAAAAAAAAAAAAAAAAAGAAACTACTACTGGGAATCCTTCAACATAAAGGTAAACTATAAACACTGATAATTTCCTTTCTGTTCTCATTGGGAATTGCCATTTGTGTCTTTGCTCAGTCTGGACTTAAACTGGTTTCTGTGCCCTTTCCTATAAAATTGAGTCTTTTCACCAAAAGACCCTGCATCTGCCTTAATTTGATTTTCCGGGTTTACAGTGCTTTGATCTTCTAAAAACCATCACCTATCTCGTGACAGAGTTGTAATCGGATCTCCGACATTTGTTTGATGACGGCTCAAGATTTACAATGTTTTTAAAAGAAGAATTCAAATCTCTTCATTCTCAAACACGCACCTATCCTGCACCCACCGGGTATTTCTCACCTCACCCTACTCCGCCCCCCCTCCCCCTCCCACTGCACCGGGGCTTCTTGGCTTTGACATCATGCAATTCCCTGAATAAAGGAGACTGAAGTTTTGTTACCAGCGAGACGCACTCTACAAGAGAGACATCCAAATTGTGCGGCTTTGGTATAAGCTTCTTTCAAAAAGCACTACTCCATTACGAGGAATGTTTATGCCTAAAAAGAAGACTCTGTGTTCTATTGTGACAGAAGCTTTCAAAGTGCAATTGTCCAATTTGCAAACCGCAATTGGCTAACCAGGCTAGACTTAATTAGTCCAGCGATCCGACAGCCCACGCCAGACCCCAGTGTTTGATGTGTCCTGCGAGGTGCCCGGGCGCCCACAGCTGCCTGAGTGCCACATGAAAAGGCGGCGAGGCTTAGGTCTGGGAACCGAAATGAGCTGCCCTAAGTGGGGCTTTTCTTCCATTTTCTGAGGCTGCACCGCTCTGACCTTCTCCAAATCAATCCTTTGCGGATTAACATGTAAAGCAGTGTCGAATTAATTTCAGAAAGGGAATATGAGATCAGCCAAGGATCATACAAAACATCTAACTCCTAAATACACTAATGCTTCTGGCCATTCAATGAGAAGCTGTCAACAAAGAGAAGACGCTGGGGAGGGGGCGGCCCGGGGGATCGGAGCGCTGGAGCGATCTATCAGACTAGTTAGCACACTGCCTACTTCTGCGGCATGGCTAATGCGTTCCTCTAGAAGTTAATCCTATTTCTAAAGACCCTCCCGCTAGGAGCACACAGGCCGTGATGAATGAGAACTAAAATGCATTAAAATTCTCAACAACTTCTCCAAAAGACACACTATTAGATCCTCAGTGTCCACAATGAGACGGTTCATTAGAAGTGCAGGTCTGAAGGAATCCGCTTTTGTCCCTACGCACTGAGGAGAGGGGTCCAGTGTGTCACTTGAGACACCTGCATCCAAAATATTTTCATGTTGGGCTGCCTGAGCAATCATCCGAGGAACACTGCGCGCGACAGCGGGGGAAGGTCCCCTCTGCGAGCCGACCCAGCTCCGGGACTGCGCCCCCACTCAGGCCGGAGTCCGCCTCCCAGGTGGCAGCCACACCGCAGTCATCACACCCGCTTTTCAGAAACAGGATGTGAACGAGCACTCAATTTCCCCCCGAAGGCGCAGCGGAGCGTGAACACTTCCCCGTCCCCCCCACTGCGGTTCGCTTGTACTCGGTTACGGGATCGCTTAGCTGTTCACCCAGATGGAGTCAGCGCGGAGCCCTGACACGGGCACTCGGGGCGGCTTTCCCTGCGGGCGGAGCTCTGCGGCTGCCTCTCGAGGACAGTTCACGGCGGTGGGCCCAGCACCGACTGGAAATCACACCTTGACGAGCGGGTTTGTAGTCCTTGCCAGCAGGCCTGGGGCAGGGCTGGGCTCCCCTCATGAAGGACTGAGACAAGGCAGAAAGCGATGGCAGCTCTAACATCAGAAATCCCACGGACAGCGCGCTGAGAGCCCGCGGGACTGACAGAAGCGGCAGGTGAGGCGGCTTCCGAGGACAAACACACAGAGGAGGGAAGCAGCCTCAAAATGGGGGGGACTCCACGGCGCACCAGTGGGACGATCAAATGCAGGAACGAATGAATGAGCAAACGGAGTCAGACCTGGCCGCTGGGCTCAGGACATTGATAGCAACTCAGGCGGCTCACGTTTCGCAGAAGTTCGCCCTCAGTGGGAGACGCGGGGTCAGCACGGGGGCCCTGCATGGGGAGAAGCGGAGGTGCGGTCCGGTCCACTTTGCAGCTTTCTGCGCTTCCTTAACTCACGTACGTGCATGTGCTCTTCGGTCTGAATCAAACACTGCGCTGCATGGGTCCGAAAATAACAGTCACTCTCTCCGACCTTCCGCCTCACACGAGCATCCATCACTTCTTTCTGATTTAGTCAAACCCACTGACCCTGCTGATCGGCCTCCGCTACATGGCATCTGAACATAACGGTCATGCAAGGACACGAATAATACCACTTCTGGGGAGCTTCCAACATGGCATCCGTCTCACACACAGGGGCTCTCACTCGCACAACCCTTCAGGGAGGTGGTGCCTTCATTTCCCGGATCAAACACCAGGAGCTCAGAGAGGGCACGTTGGCTGTTAAAGGTCACCCGGCAAGCAGGCACCAGGGCGAGGATGGAACTGGGACCTGTCAGACCAAAATCCAAGCTTGTTCCACTTCTCTGTAAAGAGAAGACCCGTTCGTTGTAGAAGCATTAAACATGGAGTAACAGAACCTTCGAAAGTCACAAGTAATTCCACCATCGCCTGGAAGTACCCGGGTGCAACCAGACCGAGCCCCTTACCCCCAGATATCTGCCACCCATCATACACTGCACTCCCAGCCTGCTCCTTCTGGGTCTGCGCGGCTTTCGTCTTTCAGAGAAACGCAGCCAAAGGCTGAGAACCAGGAGTGGCCGCTCAGTGACGGGGGTGGGCAGGACAGACGTGACCCAGGAAGTGTGGCATGATGAGTGAAGACTGGGAGGGATGTGGTGGCCCGGACTGGGGCCAGCCCTGGTATCTGGGACGGGAGGGTGTGTCTACGGATAAACCAATTACCCCTCGGGGAGGCACGATCCCCAGGAAAGAAAGGCTAAAACAAACCACCCACTTTACAGAATAAAGGACGAGGAGAGGGGACACAGTCCGCCTGGGTGCTGGGAGTTTGTCTCCCTCGCTCTTCCTTCACCTTTGGAAGGTGGGCACTGTGGGGGCCAGGAGACTTGCTCCTCCAGCAGAGCTGCCGCGACTCCCATGCCCTCTCCACTCGCTTTTTGTGCCCAGTGAGAGCCCACGAGGGTGAGGAATGATGGAGAAAACAGCTGTTTCAATGGTTTTGTGGAGCCGCCGCTGAGAAGGCATAGAAGTGAGCTGACTCAAGTTGCTAAGACATTCATTCATTCATTCATTCGGCTAACTGGCACCCCCGGGACAACCATCGCTCATCAGAGGATCACAACTGCGAGATCTGGCCTTTGCCAGCTCTGAAGACCCTGCTTCCCAAACCTTGTGCTTTGTATTTTGCTGTAACGATGATCTCGGTGTTAGAGTTTAGTGTTCCCTCACTTATCACGGGTATTACATTCCAGACCCCCCGCAAAGTAGGAACCTTACATTTATTCTGCACCCTTAAACCTACGTCACTTTAACAACATACGTATACAGTACCGCAAAATCCCGCGATATAGCGGAAAATCCGCAATAAATAATTAAATATAATATTTTTAAAAATCCCACGATACAGTGAGGCTGCGATAAGTGAACTGTGATATAGAGAGACACTAGTATTTTATTATTTTTTTAGAGATTTATAATCTTTACTATTAATAATTGAAAATGGTGTTCGAATAAACAGCATAGTTTCTTGAACTTGAAAACATCTTAAATCATAAACCGAGGATATTGTTCTTGCTTTCTCAAGCTGAGCAACGTTCACTTCCTGTCTTCTTGGCCCAAGAGCATCATCGTCGCTGCATTTAAGACTATTTCTGACACATGACTTAAACTTTTACTCGTAGGTATATTATTAACGATAAGTACTTTTAAACAGTTTGACTACCTCAGTGTTCTGCGTGTGTGTGTGTGGTACTTTGTTTTGCATGTGTGCATGTGTGTGTAGTACTTTGTTTTGCATGTGTGCGTGTGTGTAGTACTTTGTTTTGTGTGTGTGCATGTGTGTAGTACTTTGTTTTGCGTGTGTGTGTGTGTGTGTAGTACTTTAAAGTGCGGTCATATGAGGTCCCACCACGCGTCGGTGTGACAGTGTAAATAAAATGAGGCACTCGTACCTCTCGCACCCATTCACACTGTCACCTCCCGGCTACCTCAGTGACGTGCTACATGGTATTGCAGCACTTGTGTGAAGAAGAAAAAAAAAACTTCAAATGTTTTGTCTGAATAGACTGACGACTTGCTGCTAAGTTTTTAGTACAAGAGTCAGTGGTTATCGTAAAACTGACCTAGGTTTTAAGGTAGAGAGTCTGGGCTATAAGACGCACAAGAGAGAAGAATGAAAGTGTATTCTTTGAAACGAGAACTGTGGCCAAAACGAAGAGGGGAAAAGAAGGGAGAGGAGATAACGCAGGGGCAGTGGGGGAGGGGGGAGAGGGAAGGGGGAGGGGAAGCAGAGCAGAAACGGGGCCCGGGTGTAGGGTCCCCCTGTCCAAAGCCTAAGAACAGCAGGCAGCCTAGAGCTGAAGCCAGCGGGCTCCCCTTCCCACGTGCAGCAGGAGCCCCTGTCGGGCGCAGTTCGAGTAATTTACATGACTGCTGGCCTCTGTTTCTTCTTCTAATTTTTACTTATTGAGTTGAGAGAGAGAAACATCGATTGCTGTCCCACCTATCCATGCACTCATTGGCTGGTTCCTGTGTGCACCCTGACGGGGACTGAACCACAGCCGTGGCGTGTGGGGACGACACCCCCTCGGCCACCCGGCCGGGCCTTTCCTGCGAGTGCTGTGCGGTGACAAAGGGCGAGTCCTCAGCTAATGGACGGGGCGCAGACTGCACAAAGCATACCCGTCTGACCTACGGGGCTTTTAAAAATAACATTCTGATTTTGGAATAATTTGACATTTCCATTGTTTCAATGCTATGGTGACTGCAGTGTTTCTTTGTGGCAGGCTGAGCGCAGGCGGCAGCCACCACACACATATGCCCTCCCGAGTCCAGCAGCAGCAGCTTGTCCGGGGACATATGGACACAGATGTGGCACCTCACTAACCCTTACCACAAGTATCACTTCCTGTGTATTTCAAACACACCATTAGGGAGGCCAAGTACCCACACCTAGAAAGTGCTCAGAAAATGGAAGAACAAGAACAGGACAAGATCTAACTGCTTATGTTTAGTCATAGCAGCAGAATGATTAAAAATGAAGATAACTAAAAAAATAAACTACCAATAAAAATGACGCTTAATTCAGAGTACAGTTAAAAGAAATGAACATACCCAAGTAAAAGTTAATGTATCATTTCCGTGTGCTACATACAGGTCAGAGCACAACCAGTAGGCTTCCTGGCCTGTGATCCTGGACTGCTCTGCTATTTCTTTTTTAAACGCTGCCATATAGCATAATGGCCAATAATAGCTCTTTTATCTCATCTAAGACCTCATGGACCACAGCACACTCGCCAACTTCAGAAGTGTCAGGACGTGTTTTAGAACTGATGAAATAGCAATCAAGTTAAACCCAATCCACCCCAAACTAGCTTTCCTGGTCATCTGGACAACGACGCGCAATGCCAGGCAGGGAGTGGGAACCAGGTAAATCTGTATGGAATCAGTGGGTGGGCTAGGACGTCATACCCCTCTGTTAATATGGAATTACTTACATTTTGCTGACATACCATCTTCTCCCCTCTCTGCACCTGCCTATGCCTGGGATCCCTTCCCCCCTCCTTCCTTATAAGGAACAATCGTTGCGGGTACTCTTCACCTATACGTAAGTTCCATGTAAACTTGAAATACTACTTTGTTAACTTCCTGCAAGGATTCAAGAATGCTCTGAACGCTGGCCTTACAGCCTGCGTACGTGAGAACTGGGTCTTGACAAGACCAGCAACGGTCCCCTTACCAGCTTCAGATGCACAGGACGTGCGCGCCTTCCCTCTCTGTCTCTGCACGGGGCAGGGAGGAGGTGGGTGTGTGTGTATTCAAGGCTGTGCTGCAGGGCAGAGCGCGTGCGTGCTGCGTAATGGCCTTCACAGGTCTCCCACCACCAGACGCAGCGTCAGGGTCACCTGTGCTAACGAGCCCCAGCTGGGTTTGTGTGTGTGTGCACTACTAGAGAAATATTTCTCTGCCTTTGAGCGATGGAGACCAGGCCTGTTTAGCTATTTCCGCCTCCCATCCACAGAGGACAAGACTTAATTTGTTGTCCTGAGAGGTTCTCTACGTATGTAACTCTGTGACTTTGAGGGAAACAAAAGCTCGCCGGCACCATACTCGCTGGAAGCAGCAAGGGGGACGGAGAACAACACACAGAATCGGTACTCAAATATCCCTTCTCAAGAGAAGCAAGAGGGGAAGTACCAGGAACTCGTCAACAAGGCCCCAACCCCGCAGGCGCCCCGGCTGCACAGGGGGAGAGACTCTCGTTACAGCACAACCACGAGAACCGTCAGCTCATCGTGAAAGGCCACTCACAGGCCCGCTGGCCGCTCACCTGCTGCCCTCCTCACCGGGCCTCCCTGCCGTGCTCCAGGGTGCATCGGCACGGTCAAGGCCAAACAGGATGCCCCCTCTGCTGGTTCACGCAGACACCAGGTGGAGACCCCTGGGGACTTGACGAGAGCCAGGACCAAAGGCCACGCCCAGGGGAGAGGCACAAACACGGCAAAGGCAATGAAGACGCACGTGCAACCTTCCTAACCCTGAAGGAAACACAAGTTAAAATAATGAAAGAGGGCACTTTCCTCCTCTTCGAGGGGCCAGCTTCAAAGCACTGGCGAGCTGGGCTGAACGGTTCCATCACACGCTGGTGGTGCCTAGATCCAGGGCAGCCCTGTAGGGAGGTGAGCGGCAGTCATGCTTATTATGATCTTTAACTCAGCGGCCTGGCTCCTGGAGTTTGTCCTAAAGCTTCTCTTTGAAAGAAAGAAAACACTGGCTAAAAAAGGTTCAGTGGAGCTCCAGGAGCACAGACAGGACTCTGGAATTACCGCAATCACCAACGGCACGAAGAACACCACGGAACGGTACAGCTTCTCAGCCGCTCTGCCGACTGTCCTAGCCTGGACGCTCCCCAGAAGAGAGCCCGAGGCAAGGGCGTCCTTCCGTGCGGGGCGTTTATTCCGGACCGTGAAGAGAGTGGGGGCTGGGGAGACTGTTCTGAGAGGCTGCCTAGGGCCTGCCTCGGGCTGGCGTGCCCACAGCTCTGAAGGCAGCATGGACCGCTGGCTCCGGTCCCGATGGGCAAAGTGCGCCCGACGGGAACGCTCATCCCAGGAGAGCCTGGACGAGAGCCAGGCGGGCTCCCGCAGGGCCCCCCATTGCTCGGGTGGGAGAAGCAGCAGGGACCCTCCTAACCACGGGGGCACAGTCAGGCCGCCCCTGTCCGAGGCTGGTCGCTGCAGCAGCGGCCCGGAGAAAAGGCGGACGCAAGACGCATCCAATACAGCTTTGCTGTGGTTTTTAACGAGAAGGCCACGTGCCAACGCTGGAACGTGTTTCTAGTACAAAATTTGGTGAAAAATAAGAAACCCAGAATTCTGTCCGTACTAAAACTATAACACCGTGAAGTGGTTTTTGCTTCTACACTTGACCTGGAACAACTTTTGGAAAAATTTGAAAATTACTGATATATTGACTTAGTGTGATAATGGAATTTTTTTCTTTTATGCATTTTCATTACAATATAGTTTGTACAATAAATATGAAACATTAAAAATTTAATCAACCAGGATCTCTAAGGACCGGCCTAGCTCAATGCCTCTGAAAGTATACGAGTCCCAGAAAGTTTCCAAAATGGATGTTTCTCAATTTTAATTTAGTAACTAATATCACTGTCAATCATCATTACTGCCAAAACTTATTGAGAAATTAGGCCCAGGCTGGGCTGGGTGCGCACTTTGTACGCATTGTTGCCTTGCAGCGTAATCTCATGTAAGGTGAAGGACGGCCATGCCTTCATTTTACAGGTACGACGGCTGTGGTTGAGAAAGGACCAGTACTTACAGCTAATAAGTGCAGGGGCTTCCACCTGAACTCTGGTCCTGTGGTTCCGCTAAGAGCCCTTAACCACCGTATCATGCAATCTGCAGTGCGAGGCGGGCATCTGGCCTCATCAGACAGAGCAGGACTCAGCAAAGCACGGGGTACGTACCACGGAGGCGTGTGGGACAATCTGACATGCCAGGGCTCCCAAAGCCCAGCCATCAAAGACCAGCAGTGACCCCCCTGAAGTCACAGCAGAGACACAGAGGAGCTTGGTAAGAGGGGGTGTGGGAGCCCCAACCGCAGAGTCTGGGCTTGTGCTGACTGATTCTGCAGGGCGGGTACGTGTGGAATGGTGTTCCCCCCCCTCAAAAACACGTGTTAAGAGTCCTAAGCCCAGCACCTCAGGAGTGCGGCCTTACGGGGAAGGAGGCATGTTGCAGAGATAAGTTAGAATGAGGCTGGGGGAGCAGAGGGACTCCAGTACCACAGGTGTCCTTACAAAAAGGGGACGTTGGGACACAGCATGAGACACGCACAGAGGGAAGCTGATGGGAGGGACAGGAGAAGAGGGTCACGTGGCTGAGTGACGCAGCCACAAGCAATGAAAGCCAAGGGTTGCCAGCAACACCAGGAGCCACAAGACCAGGGAAGGGTTCTTCCCCGGGCTTCTGAGGGCACGTGGCTGAGCCGACACCCTCGCTGCAAACTTCTGGCCCCCGGAACGGAGAAAGTAAATTTCTGTTGTTTTAAGACCAAAAAGATTAATTAGCCATTATAAAACTCTTAAGATTATACTGCCGAGATTTCAAATACCTTTACATTTGAATAAAAAAATAGTTATAAACTGTGTAAACCCGTTTTCTCAGACTGGGTTGGCCCTGCCCTGTGCATGCATACACCTATATGTCTACACATTGCTGTAAGTGATTTTAAAAAGATGCGTTTCGTTTGTTCCCCAAATCAATTACTTTTTGGTCCCACTAAAATGCAGGAGGGGTCTGGCCCCACCAGTGTCGCTGGGACCTTGTGGAGTCCCCAGGTGCCTCCCAGCGCCGGATTCCGCCCTTCTAGGAGCAGAGCCGGTGGTCCTGGCTTGCGCAGACCGCAGAGCTAACATCTGTGAGGCCGGGGATGAGTGGCAAGCTGGGGATCAGAACTAGTTCAAGGATAAGAGACAACCACGGATGAAACGTGGCTTTAAATGACGAGGACACGAAGAGGAATCCGGTGTTCTGCCAACCGCTACCCGGGAGGGCAGGAGAACAGGGCCCGGGATGGTACGTGGAGGGCATCCTCTCCAAACAACTGAGAACCGGAAACACCCGGAAGGGGGAGGCAGTGTTTTTCACCTGGTATAAGGAGTGAGAATATAACGTGATATAAAAATAAGAGGAGAAATGTAAGAATCCCATCAACCTCCATTCTGTGGAGTATGACTTTAACCCAAGTGATAATGGAAAATCGACTAAAAAGCCAGGATTTTGCTCATGAAATGGTTCTGGGCAAGCCTAGATAAACTTCAGTTCTTTTAGGCCAATATTTAAAACACATAATCACCTTTTACTATGTATTGATTTAAGTATTTTTTCCAATGAGTGAACCTTTTAATCCAACCCCCACCCCAGCCCATTCTTTATTGTTCTTGTTGGCATTTCCAGCAAGAGGGGCAGCCACACGACACAAGGAGCTTCTTGCTTGTCCGTCTTTAACATCTGGTGTCTGCTTTTGTTCCTAACTCCTCAGTTTTCCATTCTGTTACGTTGCTGCTGGGTTGCTTGTTCCAAATACATTAAAGGTGTGCGCCAAACATGGATGTTAACTTTGTCGGTGACGAGTCAATCCCACTGAGTTTATTTGTAATTTGGCGTGAAAATATTCATCCCATGTAAACTGAAAACTACAGACATCATGGAGTATAACCGGTACTGACTGTGATACAAAGGGAATGCGGGCGCCCGGAGAGGGTCTCGGGGGAGGAGGGCGCACTGGGCATGCAGGGACCCACCTGGACGAGCTGCAAAGGCAACAGCGAGCAGGCCCGTGAAGGAGCCCTTGGCCTCTGAGCCGAGATGGAAGGAAGAGCTGGGCCAGATCTGCAGGAGGAGAAACACAGCAAGGGCGAGGTCTCCGGTGCCTATGTGAAGGGTCCTTAAACAGAAAACGAGAAGCTTGGGTGTGGGCCCGCGTCTTATGGAAGACCTCTGGGCGCTTCACAGAGAAACCCCCTCCGCGGAAGGGCTGAGGGTGAAAGCAAAGGCTCCGGAGGTCAGAGGCCAGCAGGGAGGGCCTTTCCTGAAGCTGCACCTCGGGGCCGAGAAGCTAGGAGGGGAAGAAGGACTTGATCACGCAGTGACACGTGGAGACAAGGGACGGACTGAGCACAGCCCACCTAGGGCATGTCCCATTGGTCTAAACCCTGTACCTGTTTACCCCTACACCAGCCAAAGCTCTCCTCCTCTAAGCAGCCTTTGCAGACCCCCAGGAGTAGATAAGGAGGACTGACACCCCAAGCCCTTGCGACTTGCTTCTAGGGTGCATTCCTACCCTGCAGAGATGAAAACATGAAATGGCATTCCCAAGCTCCCTGCACGTAAGGCTCCAGGCAAGCAGCACAGGTTTCCCCATGAGGTGCGCTCACGGAGACTTGGGAGAAGGAAGAGAGGCAGAGATGCCCTCCCGCTGCTTTGGCTGCTGTGTGTCCAGTCCCCAGCCTAGCGGCAGCAGCCACCTCAAACATCCCAAAGCCACAGGCCTCCTGCAAGCTGTGAGCAGGTGCAGCGGCGGTGGGCACCGGACGCCTGGCCCCAGCTACAAGGTGCCCCAAAAGTCAGCGGTTCCCATAGCACCCACGGCTCCGCCCCTTCCTCGGCAGCAGGCTTCTTCAGAGGCTGTTTTCTAGGTCATTCTGGGGCTCACCTAGGGCAGGGCCGCCAGCCCTCTCGCTGATCTCCCAACCGCCCTGCCCGCACTCAACCCCTTTCCACTCAAAAGGCCTCCCTCACCTCCAGCTCGTACCAGGCCAACAGGAACGGGTCATGGCGCGGCAGTTTCTAGCACAGCCACATCGAGTTGCACGTGACACCACGGACTGTGAGCTTTTCACGGCACCACGAGTGAAATACGGAACACCACGGCTCTCGTCTCCCACATGAGGACGCCTGCCCCGGTTCTCACGGGTAGCAATGGAACCGGGGTTCCGTCCCGCTCTACTGCCTCCCGGTAGAGGCTCAGACCGTGACCTCGGAGCAGATATTCAGGTGAGGAAAGGGGAGGACATGGAGGTGCCCCGGCCCAGGGCTGGCTTCATAACTACAGATGCGGTCTGGGCCTGCTGACAGGCAGAAGGACCGAAGAAGGGCAGGAAAAGAACGGTCATGTGCGGAGAAGGAGTGCTACGAGGAGCTCGGACGGGCCGGACCAGGGGGAGCGAGTGGGAAGGACAGAAGGGACAGCACCCTCAGGAGGCCCCAGGGACGCGGGAGAACACGGGTGCGGGGCAGGCCGGGACACAGAGCTGCCTGGAGAGGCACGAGGAGCGGGTTAGTGCGTGAGGTGTGTCGTGAGGGTTAAATAATTCCCGGGGCAGAAGGCAGCGCGGCGGCGAGTCTTTTTCTCCAGTTGTTCCGCGTTTTGAAAACTGAAGAAAGGATATTAAGTTCTACTGGACGTGCCGGCCCAGGCCCGATTCGGGAGGTTCAGAAGGAGCTGAGTAACACCAGGTATCAGGACAGAGCATGTCAGCAGGGAGGTAAAACATTGTTACTGGGCCTGACTTTCAAAAGGAATATCCACACTGCTATCTCCCAAGAGTTCGGTGGCTGGCACACGGGTGGCCCTCGGTCTGCGGAATGAGTGACGGCTGTGTTTCATGTGAGCCGGGGGGACCGACACCTGGGGATGTCAGAGGACGTGAATACATCAGCTCCCGGGAGGCCTTTTCGTTTCCTGCTCTTCCTTTGTGCCAGGGGATAATGGCCTATTCAGCATTCTTCCTCTCCCCTGGCTGTCACATATATAACAGAATTCCATATTTTCACTAACAGCAAACCAATTCCCATCAGAAGGTGCTCTTCCCTCTACCAGAGTTAATTTTTTAAGTGGATAAGCAATTAAAGATGCCAAGTAGATTAAAATTGATCCCCAGCATGAAAGTTGTGATCAATAAAAAACAATCTGTAAATCTGATTGCATAAATCCTTTTTACTTAAGTCCAGCATAAGCATAATTTTCAGGATCCCTCCTTCGATCTCACTTACTGGAGAAGAAAATGTAATAACAATATTGCTGCAGAACTCAGTTTTCGGCAAAGGACGATATACCTATTTTACAATTTTGAACTGCTCATGGAAGGCAGATGTGTCATTATCAGACCCCACTGCCAAGCGTGGAAAACGAGTAATTAAAAAGGCCCTGGCCAAGCTCCGAGGCTGGTAAAGTAAGAAAAGCTCTCGGAAAGCGCAGTGTGTGCTTTACTGAACTGGTTTTCATTCGGCAACTGGCAACGCCGTCCTCCCCCAGGGTCCTGCTAGGGGGGCTGAGCTAACTCACCCACCACCCGTCTCTCTGCCTGCTCACTGACTCCCCGTTTCCACTGAAGTCCGCCGCAACGTCAGGTGACAAACCAGCCCCCCCCACCTACCGTCTGACCTGCCAGCCAGGCGGTCTTGCTGCCCGGTTTGAGCGAGAAGCTCGCCAACGTTACTCTTCATTCCAGCTCCCGTCGGCCCCTCCTCCCACCTCTGTCCCCCACTGCGTTATCAACTCCAAGGACATCGACACCCTGTCCAGTAACAACTGTTCTGTCTTGTGTTATTTGCCTATAGCAGCGGTCCCCAACTGTTTTGGCACCAGGGACAGGTTTCGTGGGAGACAATTTTTCCACAGACCGGGTCGGGGGGATGGTTTGGGGGTGTTTCAAGTGCATTACATGCAAGTGCACCTCCTGCTATGCAGCCTGGTTCCTAACAGGCCGGGACCCAGACAGGTCCATGGCCCGGAGGTTGGGGACCCCTGGTCTATAGGGTCACATACACGTATGTTATGACACATAATTTACATTATTAACTATATAGATTTTATTAGAAACCATAGAACACCCTAGGATATTTCCTTCTCAGTGGGTACACTGAGCTGTTCGATGGAGAATCTTTCTAGAATCAAAATAAAAGATACTCTTCTTCTATTCTCACAGATACTGTTACGTAGTGGGTTGAATGCCCCCCTGCCCCCCACCAAATACATCCATAACCTAATCCCCGGAATCTGTGAACAGTACCTTCTTGAAAAAAGAAAGGAGGGGGTTTGCAGATATAATTCAGGTGAGGGTCTCGTGATGAGACCCTGAACTACCCAGCTGGGACCTAAACCCAATAACAAGTGTCCTCACACGAGGCAGAAGAGGAAAACACACAGACACACAGAGGGTGGAGCAGAGACGGGAGAGATGTGCCCGTGAGCCAAGGCCAGAAGCTGGAAGACACAACGATCAGATACTCCCCTGGGGGCCCCCAGAGGGAACACAGCCCTCGATTTTGGACTTCTGGCTCCCAGAACTGCGAGAGAATGAATTTCTGTTGTTTTCAGGCACCCGGTTCATGGTCATTTGTCACAGCAGCCCTAGAAAACGAATGCACCCTCCAGGTACTGACAGCAGCAATTTCCTTTTTCCTCCAGAGACTCGCCCCTGGAGTGCTCTGTCCCACCCACCTCTGAATTCAGGGGTTAACCGAGGGCTCCTTTATAATTATCTTCCGAGACTTCCTTCCCTGTTTCTATGGGTTGGGCCCTTGGACCCACGGTTTCCTGAATCCCGTGTGTCTGTGGTTCCTGGCTCCCTCTCTCGTTTCGCTAGAGCACACCTATAAGAAGCTTCCTAGGAAGGGACACGCATGAGGGTGACTCTCGGAGTCTGTGCGTGTCCCCAGACCCCTTTACCTATGTTCAAACGTAATTGATGGTTTGGGTGGAGACGTGGTTCTAGACTAAAAATTATCCTTCGTCTAAACGTGAGCACTGCTAAGTCTCATCTCCTTGTGGGTCCCTGTATTTCTCCCTCTCTAGTTTAGAACAGTCCCCTTTCCCTTGGGTCCCTGAAATTTCAGGACGTGTCAAGGTGTGCCTTTTTAAAAATCCACTCTGTTTGGGCCCGCGTGGGCCTTTCAATGTGAAGAGTCCTGTCTTCTGACTGGAACCTCAGCAGTCAGAACATCGCATCAGAGAGTGTCGGTAAAGGTCTGACATAGGTCACGCAACCGGAAAGCTCTGCCCTTGAACAGGCAACTCAGTCCGTGTCTGAGGAGAGCCGGCTACAAATGAAATGGCAAAGCGAGGGAGGGCTGGCACCGCTGACCTCGCCGCAGCCTAGACAGGGACTCCTGTGGCCGCAGGGAGGACGGGAAGTGCCAGGAACGGCTCTGAGCGCGTTCCAGCACCGTTAATACTCAGCACGGCATCCTCAGTGTGCAGGTTAGGAGAGCGGGGCACAGAGAGGTTAAGCAACTGGCCCAAAGTCACACAGCTAGCAACTGGCAGAGCCTCAGACCTCACACTGAGTTACTCCCTAGCCCTCTGCTCACTGTTTGCCAAAATATTACACTGGGGAACACAGTTTTCGTGGAGTTAGATCTGACACTTGTTTTTGACTAACTTTTGGCATCTGAATCCAAAAATGACCCCAGTTTTTCTCTATCACATCAACTTTTTAAGGTACAGGATACCCTCCCTTTGTCCCAAAAATCATACAAAATGTACATACAAAGGAAAACCAAGAAAAAATTATCTGAATATACTGTTTATTTAGAGTTATTTTATTCATAGAAAGGCTATATATTATTACTGTAAATCAAATTGTGTACAAGTAGTAAAGTTCTGCTAGCAAACATTCATATTAAGGTACTTTATCCTTTCAGATGACAGGCTAGGAAATGCCAAAATGAGACACTTGAAACAGTCTCCTTCAGTTGGCAAAGCTTTAACAAATTGCTTCATGAGACCCAGTTTTACGTGCAGAGGTGGGAATATAATGTTCTTTCTGTTAACAAGTGGCTCGTGTAGAATGTTTGGATCACCAGGTTTGAGGTCAGATCTTGGAGGCCAGTTCAACTCCACCCAATGCCTCTCACGAGCTCTGCTGTCCCACATACACAGAAAACAGGGATACCTGGTGTATCCGCATTGCTGACCAAGAAGGAAGCAGACCATTTTAAGGTCAACACAGATGATCCAATTGTGCTTGTGATATTGCAACAGATCAAGGACTCATTGTGTCTTCATATTCTTCACAAAAACAAACTGAATGGCCAGTAGGGACTGCACCAAATACACTGCCATTGTGGAGGAGGACACACTTCAAGCTCAGCTTTGAGCTATTGATGAACCGTTGCCATTCAGTTGCATTATAGATTAGAATTCCCAATTCCTCCATTAAACCGTGTATGTCATGGCAATACACAAAGCCGCCGTCACTTCAAAAGTACTGCAGAAACGCACTTTCTCTTGATCAAAAGTAGGATGCCTTCACTCCTTTTTCAAGCAAGTTTCTCTCATGCAGTCTTGATGCTAGGAGTTCTGAAGCCTCTTTGGATAGTCCCAAATCTCGTGCCAAATCATTCAACTCATGCTGATAAAATCCCTCATGAACTGAGTCACCTTCAATTTCAGAATCTTCATCGTTGCTGTCACTTAGTTCTTCACCATACTCCTGTTTTTTAAAAGAGGGTAGTTCAATGAAAACTGGCATTGGGATTTCAGCTGAATGAGGCACTGGGTTTATAGCTGATGGTAGACTGGGATGCTCTGTTTTACATTTATTTTTCTTTTATATCCTGACGTTTTCATTATACAAAAGTAACAGTCTCTTGAGTAATCTCTGGGCTCTTGCCAAACTGTAGGTGTACCAAATGGCAATTTATCACGTGTTTCCTTCGTCCACATCCGTAAACTCTCAACACACTGCTTGTACATTTTGTGAGGGGCCCAAGACTTATCTTGATCACCCAGTTCTACTTTAAAATATGCAAAATAGGCTTGCCTGACAAATGCGCTGATGTTTGTCCTTTTACTGGGAATGGTGAAACTGCCACAGATATAACAAAAGGAATCAGGGTTGTTTAGGCACTTACGATGAGAAATAGCAGAGGCAGATGTGATCTGAAGGAAAGGAAATAAGTATGTATGTAAATAAAAAAATAAATTCTGCTAACTCCTTGTATACAGACAAGAACTCGGACTACACTTTGGAATACGATTCGCTATATAGAGCGGCACACAGCCTCTCACCACACTGTCTCATGTGTAACTGAATAGCCTAGACAAGTATGAACCTGGTCTCCAAGGTCATCCCCCACCCCTCCCCACTAGAGAGGGAGGTTTGCTCTCAGCCAACAGGAGGTTTGCTTCCCTTCATCCAGCCTAGAAAAAACTTGACGTGATAGAAGAAAACTAACTGCAGTTTTGGAATCGGCATGCCTATTTAAGTCTAAAACAGCTGAAAAAATCGAACTCAACAGGAATTATGTTAAAAGCTGTTCCCCTGTGTTATCTTTTGTTTATGAGTCATGCTAACTGAAGAGTCATCAAAGCGTGTCCTCAAATGTAGGCAAGGGGAAAAAAACGAAACATGCTCCCTCAAAAAGCAGTCCTCACGGCAGCATGAACTTTGAAAGGGCTGTGAAGGGTGCCAAGCGGCCTCCCGGGCACCTGAGTTTGTGTCTCGTTGTTTGGCTGGCTGCTGGGTCCCGGGGAACTTGCTCCCCTCGCGGGACGCCATGAGACACAGGGGGAGCACAGCACCCCACAAAAGAAGCCTTTCGAAACAGACAGGAAAATGTTTGCTTCGGACACTGATTTGTATGCTGATATCAACATTCAGTGAAGGAAAAAGATGATATGGGAGCACCAGCCAAGCCAAGGGGGTAAATCGGACAGGACAAGGGCAAGGTCCCAAAGAAAGACAGCGGCACACAACCCAAAGACGCCCATGCCAAAACTCCCACTGAAACACTGCAGCTGTGAAGTACACCCAGGGACAAAATCAGCTCCCAGACTTGGGGCTCGAGGTTTGAGGCAAGGAGGTTCTTCTTTGAACATCTGTGCAGACTGAAGAAAGGCTGCTAATGTTCACAGTCCATCAGGGGTCCTTGTGGCTCTGCATGAATATACTTGGTCGTCACTTAGTCACCTACCGTCTCTACACCGATGTTCTCCGATTCCAGCTGTGGACGTGAACATTCTTCTTCTCTAACTGGGAGAAAAGGGAAAGTGCTCTAACTCACCAGGGGCATGCCTGAGCATGAGCGTGGCCGACAGGCTGAGGGCCAGCGAGTGACTCATTGCTAGGGAGACTGAGCGCAAGAGAGCCACCCAGCGCGAGGGTGGCCTGTCGCAAGAATGACCAAAGCCGTGAGAATATCATGTCTGAGGCCCAAGGGCCGGGGCGAGCGTGCCTCAGTGTGTTGGGTGGTCCAGCCGGTTGAGGTTATGTATGAAGAGACGCTTCCAGAAAATCCTTCTAAGGCTTTATATTCTGAGTTCAAAAATAAACTTTCAGGTTGAAAAAGAGAACAGGTTCTTAAGAACAGCGATCGGTCTGGAATTGCGTGGGGTCAGAGATGCAGTGGGTGGTGGCTGCCCGATGCAGCTCTTCGGCCTCATACTGCAGCCCCAGCGTCCTGGCCCGGGGGCCACCATGGAGCCCAAGGCTTGGGGGTGGGGGGGGGGTCCTGCCCAGCATGGCAGGCAGCTGCTGCTCCCAGAGATTTAAGGCCAAGGGCTTCCAAGGCCACCAGTAAAGCAACTTGCAGCTTTGTCTTTTCTAAATATTGTGACAAAGACTTTAATTTCACATTATGTCAGGAGTTTTATGGAGCCAATTTCCACTGCTGAATACTTCTATATGAATCACAGAAATGAGGCAGAAAACGCAGCAATCATAACTATCACCTTTCGGGTCAAAATTTTGATTAAAACCAACTGACAACCAAAACTTATTTTATCAGCAGTAAGATTAAATCCAGAACATATGTCAAAGCTGTAACATGAAGTCACAATTCTCTAGATGACAGTTGGAAGCAGTAATTTTATAACTCGGTCCCTCCCTGGCCCATTAATCTAAATATAGTTCAGACGGCCGCTCTGGACTCCAGGGTGAGAACTCTGCTCAGAGCACAACCCTGAGGCCGTGCTCCTGTCCCGGGGCCTCACTGTCCCCCACAAGGCCACCCCAGGGCTCCCTGCTGCCCTGTGTTGATGGACATGGGCATGTCTCCCAGTCCAGGGCTGGGATCAGGTGTCATGGGATCACAGTTCTCCTGCACGCCCCGGATCAGCTGTCCCCCAGGCAGACATGCCACATGAGTGGTCTAATTAGCCACTATAAAGATGTCAAGTTTTTCCAGCTGTGATCAGTGCCAGGACAGTTTTAGACACAAAAATATTCCTTCAGCCGGGTCAGAGGTGGCGCCCTCTTGCTGTGGGCCTTTTGGAGCCTCAGTCACTGCCACAAGGTGCTGATTCCCTTTTTTTTTTTTTTTAAATCCAACCAGGAGTCACCTGGCTTATATTCATCCTCTGGCCAACTGTGCCCACATCCAACCTAATCTTCTTACTCGATAATGTCATGCAGATACGCTCGGGGCCTCTTCCCAACTCCTATCCTCGATGCTGCAGTCTGAATTCTCGTCCTAATTATGGCTGGCCTGGATTAGTGAGATCATCTCCACAAATCCCCGAGCTCACCACTCCTCCTGGCCACTGTGACAAGACTGTTTTGGAACACAACCCTGCCTCCATACTCGGAAAGGGCAAAGGTCCTCAACGGTCAGCCCCTTCCATCCAAGCCTGTTAATCTGTTTCCTTCCATTGTAAAGCAGGAACAAGAACTGTGCTCCCCGCAAGGCTGCGACAGGATCACTGCTTTGGTCATCAGTACAGTGAAAATCGGGATGTGTTAAAAAACACAGACAAGCAGAGGCAGTAAGTGTCAAGGAATGATCTAAGCTTCTCGCTCATGTAGTAGGAACCGTTTGCTACAGATGATAAAGGTGCATAAACTGGATGGCCCTTGATATTCTTAGTACTAGGATCTGATCATGCTTATTGTTCAGAAAGCGACTTACAGAGGTTTCATGAAGCCCTAAAGCATTACAAACATTGCACTGTTATGTCGGCTTTTATAACCTGAAGATACTTTTTTAAGTAGAAACCTCTACTAATAGGCAACTTGAAATCCCCCCGAATACACACAGGAAGAAGATTTGCACATTTAAACATTCAATTAGGAGAGAGCATCCTGGCGGTGCCCTGCCAAGGAAAAGTCCAAACACAATGCAAGTGGCTAGATGATAAATCTCAGCGAAAAAAACTTGCTGCTCGAGAGGACATTAATGTTCCCCTTACCCCAGCGGCTCCTGTTATCACCGCTCCATCTCCAATTCACCGAACTATCTGCAGGGATGGAACGATACTTGTTTAAAAATAAAGACTCTTTTACCAGTAAGGCTCCTCAACAGAAGAACAAATGTCAGTCAGAGCCACAGCAGTCAAACAGAAAGAAAGGAGTGGTGATTTGTACACATTGGAAGAGCTGGTTTTTCATAAAAGTATAATTTTAGAGAAATGTGTAAGTCAGCTGTAATCATGAACCTTGCATCAAGCCCCACAATGAAAGCCACTTTGTCTTGGCGGGCTCATTACGGCTGGCCCCCGCTGAAACCCTGGTACCTCGGGGGGCGGGCTCCCCACGTTCCTACACTGGGGGTGGGCGGCCGGGAAGGCAAGAAAGTACGAACTGGAAACGAAATGAGTGTGCTTCCTGAAACCAAGCCAAAGTCGGAATAATCCTTGGGTAATGACCATTTAGGCGGCTGATAGTTTCCCAAGTTTTTCTTTCCCACTCCTTAAGTAGGGTGGTAATTTGGGCCAATTTGAAAGCCAGAGAATGCTTAGGAACTTATTTTTAGGCTATTTCGTCCCATTCTTAGCTGACGAGTGTAAGCTAGGTGGCAGCTTCATTTCAAAGCAGCTGAGGAAGGCCCGCCGGGGCTCTCCCTGCGCCCAGAGCCAGGATGCCAGCCTCCAGCCCTCCAGGGAACTGGGCGGTAACCCTCCGTCACCCTTCGCGCCGCCAGCTTCTCTGTAATGCAAGTTTTCTTCCCGTCCGTGGCACGTTCCATGGCAGCACCCCCTCTCCTCCAAACATATGCCCCTGCCCTAATATCCAGACCCTCAGAGTATTTCCTTATTTGAAAAAAGGGCCTTTGCAGATGCAATGGAAGATGTTGAGGGGAGACCATTCTGAATCCCAGGGCAGGCTCCAAATCCAAGGACAGGTGTCCTCATAAGAGACAGGAGAGAAGACACACAGAGAAGGAGGAGGCCCGTAAAGACTGAGGCCGCGACCGGGGTGGTGAGCCGCCAGCCGCAGGACGCCGGGGGCTGGAAGAGGCAGCGAGCAGGTCCTGCCCTGGTGACACCATGAGCTTGGACTCTGGCCTCCAGAACGGGCAGAGAATAATTACCACCCAGTTCGTGGTAATCTGTCTGAGCGGTGCCAAGAAACTAATACATTCCAGATACACAGATACTCTCATTTCTAAGCAGCAGAGTAACGTCACAAACAGTAAAGGAGCAGCTTCCCATCTTGAGCGCAACCCAAGCACTGGGCGGCTAGTTAGATTCAGTGGGACTGCACATGGACCCTGTTTCACGCTCACCTGTGAAACAGCCATGGCCGAAAAGTCTCAAGAGGCCGGCCTACAGCATTAGCGTGTCCACTTCATTAAAAAATGACACCCTTACGGTCACGTTAGTAAGTACTGCGTTGAAAGGCAGGGTGTTTTCACCCATGTGTTTTCCAGCCCAACTACCTTAACACAAGTAAAACTCAAGATAGTAGCACAATACTGCTTATTAACTTGAATAGTAAATTCTAAAGTTAACACTGATTTCACTGGATGTCAAGAGTACTGAACAGCAAAACTGTTATGTAGCTTATAAACGGCCCGCTGTTAATTTGCTAGCACAACTTTAAAAGTGCTTTCCAAGGGGGAAAAACTCAAAATACAAACAAATTCTAATCTTCAGTAAGACTCCACAAGTCATAACAGAGGTTAGTGATGGGTCTGAATTAGCTCACAGAGAGGCACACGTGGATTGACTTAGGAAACCTGTAACACCTTACAGACCTACTTATTTCATCACCGATTCTTACTTAATCGTAGACCCGAGACCAGCACATTCCTTGACGCTTAAATCTGATTTGAGGCAAAACTGACTAGTCCCTAAAACGAAAATAACCTATCTCTACAGAAGTGAATAAATGTTGTTGTTTTTGTTTTTAAATCTGATCTACCTTTACTACTGAAGCCGTATTGCTTCCATAACTATTGAAAGGAACTTGGAAGACACTTTCATGCAAAAATACCCAAATATTTTTTTAAAAAACTCACCTGAATCTTAATATATTAATATTAAAGGCAATCATTAATATTGATATATTAATGATTGCCTTTGAAGAATTTTAGATTGCTTATAGTGAAATTATGATATACAAAAATTATAACTGTCTCCCATATTTTATTTATTTTTTAAAAATTTTATTTATTTATATTTTTAGAGGGAGGGAGAAAGAGAGGGACGTGTGAGACAAATATCAACTGGTTGCCTCTCAAACACCCCCACCTGGGGACCTGGCCCCCCAACCCAGGAATGTGCCCTGACCAGGAATTGAACCGGCGACCTTTCGATTCTCAGGCCGGCGCTCAATCCATTAAGCCACAGCAGCAAGGCCATGTCTCCCATATTTTAAAGTGACTTGTCATCATGATTCATATACAAGGAGATTATAAAATAATATTCCTGAATGATGAGAAGGTAATACAGGCTATATTACAATATTGCTTTCAGACTAAATTTGTAAACTTCACTTTAAAATCCATGAAGATTTTTTATTTTTCACAAAGGGTTGGGGAAGAAATATGAAGACAAGACTCTGGGAAGGGTGAATTTTATAGTATGTGAATTGCATCTCAATAAAATTGAGAAAGACTCAGGCGTACACATACACAAAAATGTTTGGGAGGCATTTGTTTATTTTCATTTCACTGCCATGAAGTGAAGTTGCGTTTTAATTTGCCAAAAACATTTTAACTCAGTTGGCTTATAATTAAGTTTTAATGGATTGAAAGTGTCAACCAAGGGTATTCTGTTGGCTTTGAGGTAACTGCAAACAAAATAAACAAATCATTGTTCAAATATTAGCAAAAATTTACAATGTGTGTAAAGATCTAGATTTAATAAAATATGCGAATAAGTCGCCCTGGACCATTAGCACATTACCCACTGTTACAAAGGTAATACAGGGATCCCTCACTTTTCACGGGTATTATGGTCTAGACCCCCCACGAGAGCTGAAAATGCGTGAAGTAGGAACCTTACATTCGAGTACAGTGTGTAGTATTTTATTTCGATTTAATATTCTTTTAATGTTAGAATCGTTTATTATATATTTTATATATTTTTTGAAAATTTTTAGGCAAAAATCATTAAAATCATAAATACTATGCATGTAAATACGTATACAGTACTGCAAAAATCCCGCGATATAGCGAAAAACCCGCGATAAATAATTAAATATAATATTTTTTAAAATCCCGTGATACAGTGAGGCCGCGATAAGTGAACCGCGATACAGAGAGGGACGCCTGTAGTAAAATCCTGCGTGCGTTGAGTGAGGCCTGGATAAAGGATACAGACAATGGCCTCCCCACGTTACCCAGAAGTCAGAGAATGCAGCTTCTTTAAAGGCATGAGGATTCAGTCAGCGCTTGACTACGGCCAGGTCAAGGGCTGCGTGCACAAGGCCGCAGAGATGTCCACCGAAAGAACCAGGCTGCTCATAACAGCACTCTTCTCAGGAGCCCCGAACCGAAAGCGACCCAAATGCCCAGCAGAAGTCGCATGGTCCAACAGCCGGAACACCCACCCGACGGCATCTCCCAGCAGCGCAGGTGAACAAGCCGAGCAACGCAGCCGTGTGGATGAGCACGGGGGGGTCTGCCGTGGACCCATCGGTATCAAGCACAAAACCAGGAAAACCGGGATGGCGCCAAAGGCAGCGCAGTGCCCCGCAGAGGGGGACGGTGACCACACGGACCACGACAGGTGCCTCTGGGATGCTAGGCTGTTGTATGCCCTGACCTGGCGCCATGTATGAGCTTAGTTTGTAAAAATTAAAACACTGCCCCCTTAGGATAGCTGCACTTTTTTGTATGCATTTTATACTTTCACAAGACTTCTTTTTTTAAAATCAACTCTTCCCGCTGATTTAAAAAACCTGTGCCTCGCTCAAGGTTATGCGCCAAGGGCAACACCTACCACTCTACTCCCCAGCCCTGAATGCCACGGGCCTGCATCAGCTTAACCACCTGCTGCGAGGGGACACGGGCCAGACGTAACACCTTCTCCCACCCATGACTTCTTCACTCATGTCTAACCTGGCAGCTTGCTGTTGCTTTCCACATGTTTAAAACTGGGCACTTTTCCCGGCCGCGTTTCTTCACTTTGAGACTCCGGCCATCATCCGTACAGAAGGAATTCGGGGTACAGAGCTAAAATGAACCCACGGACACCAAACTCTTTCCGCTAAACACATCCTATCTCAGGCGAGTCCTTTCCAACACCTACCCACTTTAAAGACACAACTTTAAGGAAGTTAATCCTTAAAAGGATAATTTACTTACAAGCAACTGAAATGAATGCTGGCAATTTATATAATTTTTTAATTATTAGGCATTCCTCATACCATAGCAATTTTAGTAAAATTTATAAGGTATATGCAATGTTGCTTTAAAATATAAAACATGTAAAAAATCAAGTTCTCTGAAATTCTGTGCAGTCAGTTCTGAAACATCCGAATGACTGTTTCTTTGACCACCACGTATGAGAAATAATTTCTTTTGAAAGTAAACACCTCCTCATATAAGAATATTTCAGTTACTAGTGCTCCCTCCTATAGGTGGAGCCCAGGGGATTTTTAGGGCAATAACACTATTCTGAATGATACCACAGTGGTAGATACATGACATTATACGCTGAGCAAAAGCCACAGGACTGTGCAACAGGAAGAGAGAACCCGAGGTAAATTGTGGACTTATCATGAATAACATGTATCAATACAGGTGTGTATCAATTGTTACAAATGTTATACAGGATGTTACGAATTGTTACACAAGAAGTTAGTAACGAGGAAATTAGGGTGAGGAAGCAGAGAGGAGGGAGTATGCAGGAACTCTATTCTGTTTGGTTCAGCTATAAACCTAGGCTGCTCTAAGAAATGAAGTCTGTTAATTATAAAATAAAATAAATAAGTAACGCTCCCTTCCAGATTTTAAAATTTGCACATTTTATGTTGCTGGTTTTGCAAGCCACACCTCACCCAGACCACAAAAGCAACAGGAAAAAACAAAAGCTTTTGCACATTTTCAAGGGTTTATTTACAACTGACGATGCGAACATTTTTCACTCATTGTCAGTGGCTATCATACAGATGCGATTTTCAATATGCCTTACGGAGCACAACAATCATGGGGTAGTTCGTGGGTTTTTTGGGTTTCAGGTTTTGGTTTTTTTTTTTTTTTTTGTACTGGGTTGGCATACTGTTCTTCTGTGTTAGAAAATATAATGCAAAATGTATTCAAATAAAAGCAAGAGTAAGGGTCGACTTTAATACCTCAGGGAGAAACACGATCGATTGCGTCCAGAAGGAAAGATGTATGCATTAGGTGCTCCCTAATTACGGCTGCTTTGGTGGGCAGCCGTGCTGGTGAAACAGATGTTGCAGGCCTATTAAAGAAGGGGTTTCCAACATCTGCTTACAATTTTCAGGCAATTGTAAATACAGCAGAGAAGGTCAATTGGGCCAATTAAGGCCGATGTGCAAATCCACCTCCGCAGGTTCCTTCTCAAGCGTACATGGACTTGATTTTTCTTTTTTTTTTGCTTCAACTTTCTTCCACCACGATTTTTTTAAACACAGGAAATAAGTTTAATAACTTTTGTACATTTGGATTGTGACTTTTTTTAAAAGAGCAACAAACTTTCTGGTCCAGGCATTCACTGCACACCTTTGCCCGCCCCTCGCCCCTCCCCCGTCCCAGCCTGCCTGCTGCTCAGCTCCCGGGACAGGGGGTCCACGGTCACAAGTCACCAGAGAGGTGAGGAATAACCAGAAGGAACAGGGGCCAGCGTCACCTTCAGAGACGCCAGCGTTGGGACACGCGAACTGTTCTCAGCTGTGCGGACGGCGCGACCAGGGGCACTGGCTGTCCTACCGCAGCCTTCCCCACCAGCTTAATCAGAAAACCAGGATGTTTCATGCCCAGTAAAACAGGGAAAACAGTGGCAAATGTGCCTCGCCCTGATCTAAGTGCGCAAAAACTGACACTGTCCGCGGTGTGAAGCGCTTGTGCGCGCCGGAGGTAATGCTGGAAGCCCCTTGGCGGCAGCATCTGAAGACCAAGGCTCTTCTGCTGCTCAACAGCTGCCAGAGTCGGGGTGGGGGGCTCGGGGGGGAAGGCTCAGGACAGCGAAGAGGCCGGTGTCCACCCCAAACATTACTAGCTTATTTTTGTTCAAGCCGAAGGTTTTTTATTTTATTTTATTGAATTTATTGGGGTGACATTGGTTAATAAAATTATATAGGTTTCAGGTGTACAATTCTATAATCCATCATCTGTATATTGTATTGTGTGAAAGCTGGAGGTTTAATAGTTTGTTTTTTAGGGTATAAATGTCCACGTACCCCCGCTACGATGGGGCTGAGAAACAAGCCTCACCTACCTTCTTCCCCATGAGCTCAGACGGACGGCCACAGGGGAGCATTTGGCCCCTTTTCTTGGCGGCCCAGGCCACTGAATTATTCTTTGTAGACGGGGTGGGGAGGGGGCTGGGTTACAAAAACCTAGACTCAAATTCAGCTCTGCACTTCCTAGCTGAGTGATCGCACCGTTTGCGTTTTCATCCATGCAATGGGAATACGGTCACCTCCTAGAGCTTTAGAAGTCGACACACAGTAGGCACTCCGTGAGTGTTGGGTTCTGTCCTCCTCCTGAGACCTCTGAAGGCACTTCTAGGGGGCCTGGCCCTGTGGTCCCAAACAGAGGGGGACAGTTCTCTTAAGTTTCTGTTTGTTTATCTGGGGGAAGTCTATTCGGTTTTTGTGTTGTTGTTATTTGCTTTGGTTTTTGGTTTTGTGTTTTGTTTTTTGATGAAACAAAAGAGAGCGGATAACGAAAGCGCGCAGGGAGCCCTGAAGACCCCTTCCTTCAGCAGGATGGAAAGGAACAGCACTCAGAACAAAGGAGGTTCTGACGGAAAGTCAATATGACACACCGAAATCGAAGCTGAGAAAGGACTTGGTCTTACGTTCCCTTTTTACTTTTCAACCTTGAGGCTCCGCTCGCTCAGGTCTGAGCAAGAACAAAGCATCCTGCTTGTCCAAAGGGCCGCTAAATCGGAAAGCAAACAGCTCCGCTGCACGCGGCCCTCCTGCCACATTCCTGTCAATACAGCCGGTCGCCGTGCCGCTGGCCCTACAATGCGGGGCCCGAAGCCCTGCCCTCGCCCTGCACCCAGCGCGCAAGGGGATTTTCAAAAGGCCGCTCCCAGAACAGCCCTCGCAAGCTTTGTAGGCTTTGCAGAAACACAGAAATCCAATTCCTCTGGCTCGCTGTTTGGCCCGCCAGCTTAAACTCACTTCTCAAGCCCCCCTTCTGCGGGCAGTGAAGTTGAGGGCACCAGCGCTCTTGGCCACAATACAAAGTGGCTGCATTTTCCTCCTTTGCCACAAATTATCACAGTTTTGTCATGAAAGGCTTTGGGTAGAAACTTTAGGAAATGGCAAAGCTATCTGGCGTGCAGAATATAGAAACGGCACCAGGAACTGGGAATCCTTTTTGCAGGGAAATGAAAGTTCGGGGGGCACAATTTTCTTCTGTTAAAAGTCCGGTGTTCGGCTCAGGAGTGACGACCAGTAAGGGCTGGTAGTCGTGGAAGCACGCTAGCACCGAGATGAGCTGAACTCTGGGACAGGCTCATTTCTGTGAATCATTTAAAAGGAATTTCACGTGCTAACAGCAGCATCGCACACAGAGTTACGGGCAGCATTAACAGTAGATATAAGTATCTTTATTTTTTACACTTTATGTAGTTGATATGAACAGCATCTTATTTACAATCCTACAAATTGGTCTCAACTTGTTAGAACTGCATGTAAGCTAAGGAACGGATATCCAATGTACTTCCCCGAAAAATTCTCAAAAGTACTGTTTATTTTAACGTGCTTATGGTAAATTGTCAAACCAGAATAACATTTGGGTCAAAACTGCAAAGAATTGGGTCATTGCTGACCAGCATAAGGAGAATCTTCTTCCTAATATTCCACATGCCAAAAACACTGCCACTCTCTTTCCTTCGGCAGGATTTATTGTTCTTCTCTTCCTGGGTTACAGGAGCAATGCACACTCACAGGAGAGAATTCAGAAACCCACAAAGACGGGGAAGAAGTCTCCCATCATTCCATGCCCCAAAGAGACCTAACTGCCTTTAATACACCCTGGCAGGCTTTGTTCACCCTCTGTCTGAGTATACACAAACCTTTTCACTTCTTTACTTGTTTAAAACAAAAACTGGATCATACTCAAGGCATTTTTTATCTGTTTTTATGGCTTTAACAATAGTTCATTAAATCCCATGCGGCACTGAGGCTGTTTTCCTGTATTACAAATAGGGGTGCAGCGAACATGCAGACACATATACCTTTGTACCTACTCCATCTTCTTGGGTGAAAGTCCCACAAAATGAATTGCCGGGCCAACATGCACGCACACTTTAAGGCGCGTGTTACACAAGCTCACCAGAGACACTGTCCGAATTCCGCACGAACAGTGTGAGAATAGCCTTTTCGCTCCACCTTTGCCCAAATAATTTTTTAATCTTCACAACATATCATGTAAAAAGTTATGTCTTTTTCCATTTTTATTGCTAATGATATTCAGATGTTTCCCACACTGTTCCTGCTCACCTGATTGCTTCCTCTGGGAACAGACTGCTCTCTCCCTTACCCACTTTTTCAATTGTAAAAAATTGTATACTGAAAATATTAACCCTTTGATTATAATTTATGTCCCCAATTTTTTTTTTTTCCTCCAGCGGTCACCTGTTTCATGGTGTTGCTTGACATGCAGAAATGTATTATAGAGAAACCTACCTCTCTCTTCTCTCATTTTCTCTTGGATTTTTAAGCTTAGACAGGCCTTTCCTATCCCAAGAGCAAATAAACAATCTGTTTTACATATTGAACTAATATCGGGAGGGCACCGATTTTGATTGCAGTGATTGAGAGGGCAAAACAGAGGTAAGGAAAGAAAGGAGGAGTCCCGGAGGAGCAGGAGAGGTGAGAAGGCTTCTAAAAATAACATTTGGCAGACACCGGCTAAATGCAAGTCTAATTTGCTTCTTAGTTAATGAAGGAGAAAATGGAGCCGGTGAAGGAATAAAAGCTCCATTCTAGAACGGTAATAATAAAATCCCCTCTGAAGACAATAACAACATTCTTGTTATACACGGAAATCCAATCCTAAAATAATAAAGAATATATTGATATAACAGCACCGCGAATAAATTCCATTTAAGCCATGTTATTTTAACAATGACCCAGAAAATGTTGAACTGAAGTACGTGGTTACTTACATGCCCAGTCTGGGGAGCATAAAAGAGAACCACAGGTCCTCAGTAACGTCCCTGGGAAAGGCCTTTTCATCTGCAATCAATTAATCAATAATTGTGTGCCAACGGGCTAACTTGTATATTGTTTATTAAGGGCCTATAACAGATCTATACGCATATCCATGTAAATTTTATGTATTCCCCAAAGTTAAAAGAAATCTGTTAAATCTCGTTCGTTTTACTGTCACTAAATGTAGTCACGATCTCGTCAGGGCTCAATGGAAAAGAAGGACTTTGGCAGCTCCTGGCTGAGCCCTGCGCCTCCTTCCTGCGGCTGGAGAAGCTCGCCCAAACTCTGGCTAGAGAGCCCAGCCAGCCCAGAGTTCCTGCTGGGAAGGGGCGCGGGCAGGGGCAGGAGTGGGCAGGGGTGCCCCGCAGCTTCCTCCCCAGACGGCCTCCCCAGACCAGACCTGACGGAGCCACCGGAATCCTGGCCCTGCCACCCCGCTTTCTAACTTGCTTCCCCAGCCTCATCCTCCACCTTCCCCTCAACTTGGTGAGCTCCCCAACACCCCGCCTCCCACACACTTCCTTTCTGCTCACGTTCCCAGGCAGTCTGTGGTTGGCAACCGTGACCCCTGGCTTGGACAAACCCGCGGCTTACACTTGCGAGCGCTCACTGCCATGCAAAACGGCCCACGCCCTGAGGTATGCACCCTCTGTTCAAAAGCGGCCTCTGTTCATCTTACTTCCCCTGTGCATCTCACAGCGTGGCACACTTGACCTTGATCCCCTCACCATCTCTTCTTCCCGCTCACTCCCCTCCCAAAACCGACCTGGCGGCAGAGGGGGGTTGGAGCCCGCAGAGGCCAGGAGAAATGGGAAAGTTGGTCACTCTGCCACCACTTTGCAGGACGTATCTGTATGGCAGCTGGCCACAGCGCCCCTGTGGCTGTCACTGATGGATGCTTAACTTTTTCCTACGAATATATCAGAAAGTGAGTCAGACACGGATCTGGACCTTGACATTATTGTCAACGTTTAGATACCTATGCATTCTCTTTTACTGTAGTGAAGGGACTTGGGGCGAGGGGGGAGGGGCATGTGGAGATGACCCCTGGGGGCAGCGGGACCCCTGGCCAGGTTGGGGAGTTGGGGAAACAGAGGGACTCCTCTGTACCCTGTACCTTGGAGCTACAGAGAAGCCCCCTCCCAGAGGCTAGCCCCAAATCAGCACAGGGACAGAGCACAGACTCCGGAAGGGGGAGCCACAGGCCGCATGAGAGGACACACGCATACACCCCTCAGTGCCCAGAGCCCTTCGGGTGGGCTCCTCTGGGCTCCCTTCCCAAAGGAATGGGCGAGGGAAGGGAGAGACGCCCTGAGGGTAGCTTTTGTCTGTGGCCCCGTCTGGAGTTTCCAGGAGCAGGGGACCATGGGGTGGCATCGGTCAACAAGAACGAAAGTCCTGGTTGAAGTCTTGCCCTGCTGCATTTTCTGTCCCTTTTCCACCCCTCCCCCCATTCCCATGTGGAGACTCCATCCTGGGGCAGTCAGCTCTCCAGGCTGGCCAGGAAGTGGGGAGGCAGTGACTCCCGGGGACGCCCCTCCCTGCACGTTTGAGTGTTGGCAGCCCCCACCCCCGCCCCAGTGGGGATGTGGGACAGAGCTGAGGGGTGCAGGCCTATGTCCGCGGGCGATGTGTGGCCTGGGCACCAGGCTTCCCCAAATCGGATGCTTTTTCTCTCAGCCAGAGCTTTTCTGTCCCCACCCCCATCCTCAAGCCCCGCCCCCCCCCCCCCCCCGAAACAAAGGCTATGGAACAAAGCAAGATATTTCAACAGTTAGGTTAAGCGCCTTGTACATTTCAGAAACACATACTTGAAATTTTTTAATTAGAAAAAGTAGAACTAAATTTACCACTCCTTTGGAATTGTGATTCCTAAGTAAATTTGAAAGAGATGTTTTAAGCTAACAGATCACCTATGCGAGTGCCACCCGGTGACAGCAGTGTTGCACCTTGAAGAGGGTTCTGAGGACGCTGTTCACTCACACGGCGTTCTTGCATGAAGATCCAGAAGAGATACCCGTCTAGCCTCACCTCTTGGGATAATTCTACTTCTTTTCTAAGTGGCTCTCTATTTTTAATTTGTAACTTGTTAACAAAGCAGATTTTACTCTTTACATCAGCTCTTAGTAAATTTAAACAAAAAATGTGTAACTGTGAAGAGGTAAGCAGGACTATCAAAAGATCACCCATGAGTGCCCTCTGCGTTACCTGGACCACAAGCCTCATTCACGGGACTGACTGGGTGCCCTACCTCCTCTCAGTTCCCTATGAGGCCAGTTGTTCCCCCGGCGGGCAAAACAGGGCCACCCCGAGCTGCTGTGGTCCCTCAAGTTGCCACACGCAAGGCCGCTGGGCTTCCCAGGTGACCCCTGCATCCGCCAGCACCCAAGCCCTGCTACGGGACGCCAGCACCCAAGTCCTGCTACGGGACGCCAGCACCCAAGCCCTGCTACGGGACGCTAGCACCCAAGTCCTGCTACGGGACGCCAGCACCCAAGCCCTGCTACGGGACGCAAGCCCAGGGGCCATCCCTGGACAGGGTTAGGGCTGGTCCTGCATGACGCGAGACCAGGAGGGGACAGGGTCCTTCCCCGGAAAGTGTACCCACTTCCTTCCAGCACAGGGCCACGCAGACCTCTCCCACGGGTACCAGAAGGGGGCCTGGTCTCTGGCTGGTGAGTTTCCCGTGACAGTCTATTTCGTGAGCCATGCCCTATGGCCTTAAACTCCAGCCAAGTCCTGGAGCAAAAGCCTCAGGTCCAGCGAGCCACGTCCTTATCTTGCACAGCGTTTTCACCCACTCCCACCAGGGCTTTAGGTATTTTCCCCGCCGTTGTATGTCTCCACCAACTTTGTCCCTCCCGGTTTTAATTCAGGATCTGATAGATTTTAGCATCCCCATGAACTGCCTTAACCCCCTCTGGGACAGAGCAGGGCAGGAGGAGGAGAGACAGAGAAGGAAGAGGGAGGAAGAACATGCATTCTCTAACTTCCAGACACAAGCACAACTTCGCGGCATGTTCTTCGGCTTTCTAGAACTCAAGGCACAGCCATCACTACAGACTCTCGTGATTGCCTAACATACAGGCATTGTCCAACCGGGGCAACGCGTCTTCCAGAGGGCACTCGGGCGTGGACCGGCTTAAGGAAAAGGACCCCAGAGCCTCAGCTTTCCCCATGCGCTACTCCTAAGCCGAGCCTGTCTCAGAACAGACGTGCGGTCCAGGCACGCACGCTCCGCTCTGCCTCCTGAGACGGACAGCCTCCCCCCAGCCCCACGCCGAGGAGGGGAATGCCTCCCGCCCTCTGAAGACGGCACACAAAAAAGAGCCTTCCACCGGACACCGGAGATCGGTCCCCATCTCGGACACACACAGCCTGGGAAGTGCCGAGCCTGAGTGGAGGCATTCCGATCCATGCTGCATCATTCTTTTTTTTAAATTAAATGTATTGGGGTGACATTGGTTAATAAGGTTATAATAGATTTCAAGTGTAGAATTCTACAATATGTCATCCGGTTATGGCATTGTGTGCCCACCACCCAAGGTCAAGGTCAAATGATCTTCCGCATCATATATTCTGCTCGCTGTACCCTTTCCTGCCTCCTCACCGCATCCCCGTCCCTGGGACCCCTGTCCTGTGGTCCGTGCCTATGAGTGTTCGTTTGTTTTTCTTATTTATTTGATAGTTGCTTTCAGTTCTGTAGCCCACATGAGTGACAGCATACAGTTCTTGACTTTTTCTGACTTATTTCACTGAGCATGGTGTTCTCAAGACCACTCCTGTCACACATGGCAGGGTTTCAGCTTTCCTGAGGGCTGAGCAGGGCTCCATGGTACAGGTGCGGCACGTCTTCCTTATCCACGCATCTGCCAAAGGACGCTTCGGCTCTTCCCGCGCCTTGGCCACGTGAATATTGCTGCAGTGACCACAGGGGTGTATATGTCTTTGTGAATAAATGCTTTCTAATTCTTTAGGTAGATACCCAGAAGAGGGGGTTGCTGGGTCATACGGGACTCTGGTCTTCGTTTTCTGAGGAGCCCCCACCCCATTTTTCATTGCAGCGGTACCAGTCCCTGCCGCACCGTTCCTGACCGAGGTGCACGCCGGGGCCGGCCAGGATGGCAAACAACATCCACGTAACGGTCTCGCCTCTTCAGGCCTCAGCTGCTATCTAAGGGGGCTTGCTCCCAGGACAACGCCAAAGAGAACTATTTAAGATTGGGGGCACCTTATTTCACCCAGGGGACCAACTGCGTACCTCGTTTACTCATCTTCCACTTGGGATAAAGAAGCGAGGCATACCCTGGGGGGCCGAAATACTAACAAGTTTGTTTAAATGGCAAAAAAAAAAAAGTGGACTTTCTAACACAGTTTGATTTGGCTTTTTAGTTTGCAATGAGGACTGGCTGTGCCAATGAGATTATATGGCAGGTACTTTCCAAAAACTGGGAGAGTTAAATCTGCAGCTCTGAGGTTTATATGAAAGTATATTTAACACATGGGATAGCCCCGACCAGATAGCTCAGTTGGCGGCAGCACTGACTCGATACACCCATGAATACATGAATAAGTGGAAGAATAAATCTCTCTCTCTCTCTCGCTCCCTCTCTTCCTCCATCTCTCTAAAATTAATAAATGTTTTTTAAAGTGGGATAAAATAAAAGCATTTTGTTTTAAAAAAAATCTATTGATGGGGCTGTATTAAACTTAACTATTTCAATTTTCTCAACTATTTTAAGTAGACTAAACTAGGAATCTTGCCCTGGCTGGTCTGGGTCAGTGGATTGAGTGTCAGCCTGTAAACGAAAGGGTCACCAGTTCAATTCCCAGTCAGGGCACGTGCCTGGGTTGCAGGCCAGGTCCCCAGTTGGGGGCGTGTAAGAGGCAACCACACACCAATGTTTCTCTCCCTCTCTTTCTCCCCCTCTGCTCCTCTCTCTAAAAATAAATAAATAAAATATTTAAACTAGGAGTCTCTAGAAAAAGCATCGCTAAGCATAATTATAATAATTTGATAAGTCTCAATAAAGTCTCTCTGGTAAACTTCAGCTAGTAATAGGTGGAGGGCTCTAACGACTGTTCACAAATCCCCTCGTCAGTCCAGGTGGTTTCCAGTTCCACGTACTGAGGAGAGCGGCAGAAGGACTTCACTGAGTTACCAACTGGTAAGTCAGTAAAAACATTACTGAGGAGCAAGCAACGTAATTTTTGGCACATAATCTGAGAACGTGAAAATGTCTCCCCGAAATTGAGTGATGATGCTACGTTAAAAAAGAAAAGTCTTCCATTCCGTCTACTTTCTTATGCGGAGAAATTTCTCATCAATTCCACATGTAACAAGAAAAGAAAAGAAAAAATGCTGAGCTATCTCCTTCTGCCAATAAATCACGTTCGTTCCCAGGCAAATAAACCACCTGACACGAAAGACTCCGTCCGCATCACCCAGAGGTATATTTCCAATAAAATTTTAGTTACATTCGATAAGCAGGTGGCAAACAGTACAATGCATTTGTTTCTGGTATGTTATATGCCATGAATAATTATAAGGAGAACTCGATCTGGAAGAATTTTTTTTTTAGTTCTTAGAGCCTTATGTTCACAGAAAATTACATAGTCTTGAAGTAAAGAAGCATGCTAGAGTGAGTGATGAGGTTACCGGCATAAAGATGTAACATAGTAGGATACAATTCTACAGGAGGCCTGAAACGGAAACAAGACTTCAAGGAGATGAAGTTAGCGTGGGAGCTTGCCTATGAGAGAGCTTCATCTGGTAGTCATGGATGATGGCAGGCCTCAGACAGGTATGCGTGTACAGTCACCAGGTCGACTCGAGAAAGGGATGCTCTGCTTTTGAACATAAATATTCATCATATGTTGAAAATTACATTCTTTGCAATTATTTAAAGTTTTGATGAAAATCGTTAGATGTCAGCTGAAACACATGTAAAGGGATTTGTAGATTTTCATAATTACTTTAGGGGTACACAGTGAGGAGTTTAGAAACCCCTGCTCCATACAAACTTCTAGTTATAAAATAAGTTACAGGGATATAACGCACAGCACAGGGAATACAGTCGACAACATTGTAATAACTTTGCGCAGTGACAGACGGTTACTAGAACACCGTGGTACTCACTCCATAAGGTATATATAAATGTCAAATCACTACGTGGTACACCTGAAATTAATACACTATTGTATGTCAACTCCAAAAAGATTAAAGTAAAGCACCGTGCTATAACAAGGTCCTGTTGCCCCCTCCAGAGACTGACGCTCAGCGGGTTTCCATCCAAGACAGGCAGGTCCTGGGCGCGGCGAGGGAGGTTTTAGGAGCGCGCCCCAGCCGAAGATAACTTACAACGTGCACAGCTGCAGCAAGCACCCAGAGGAGACCCAGGCTGCGGGAGCGCTTTCTTGGGACTGGTCTGTGTAGGTGACAGTTCAGAACAGAAGGGGAACTTGAAATCTTGGGCAGGGCAGCGGGAGAAAAGAGTGCTTCCTCCCACCGCCCCTGAGGAAGGCCCGGCTCTCCTCTCGCTCATGGGAGTATTGCCCACAATCTGAACCATTCTGGGAGGAAAAGAAAGCTTAAGTACTAACAGCGCGTTCATAAAGCGGATGTCACAAGGTAGGCCCAGAGCGGGGGTCCTGCACGGGCGCAGGACTGCCCCTGAGGGGCCATTCCAGAACTCCATGTCCTTGGTTGTCGCAGTGACGACGATCAAGTGCTCACAGGGCCCCAGGGATTCACGCTGTCCTGCAACGCGCAAGGCCAGCCCTGGACAGCCAGGCTCGCCCCCACACTGGACCAGGTCTCTGACGGCCCGCTGGGCACTCACGTGGATCTAAAGCCTGTTCACGAGTGCCTGGCAGGAGAACCTGATTTTATCTTTACATACAAACTTTCTGTACAGTTTTATTACACTCAGCCTTCCAAGGATGGTCCCACCACATAACTCAAGGAAAAATGGGTCAAGTCCAAAGGGCTGAGCTGCTTCCCGTTATGTAAAACCACATGGTCTGAGGTGACACCGTCCGCGGTGCCTGGGCCGCCCAGTGCAGCACAGTCGTACGGGCCCGTCCGGCGGCCGGCACGGCCACCGCTCCCATGTGGGGCATCGTCCTGAACAGCCAGGCGTGTTTTTCCTTAACAATCCCTCTTCATCCCTGTTTTATGATGTTTGGGATATTACATTGAATTTTAAGTTATGTGTGCAGACAGGTTATATAATCTATGAATTTGACTTGCAGAGGTCAAAGATGGTCACATGAAATACTTATTTAAAAAAGAGGTGTGGACAGGCCACACCATGACTAGACCCCATACGCTACAGGGAAGAAGCCAGACACCAAGGGCCACGTTGTATGACCCCGTTTATATGAAACATCCAGATTAAACACATCTACAGAGACAAACGGCAGACAGTGGCTGCCTAGGGCTGGGACGGCGGGGGACGGGGAGTGACAGCTAACAGGTCCGAGGTCCCACTGGGGGCCCCACTGGGAGAGTGACAAAAATGTTCTGAATTTGCTGTGGTCTGAATACACTAAAATCACTGAATTAATTACACACTTCAAATGTTGCTCTGTATCGGATGTGAGTTTTATCTCAAAAAAGCTGTTCTTTAAAAAAAGTAGGGGTGTCATCTGGTTGGAAACCGCACCCTTATTTCGAGCAGTGGACTGAGAAGAGCCCGGGCAGGCGCGCACTGGTCGGAGGGGGTCCTGCGGTGTGAAACTGCTGGGGAAGGATGGAGCGTCTGCTGTTCAGGTTGGGACGGCTGCGGTTTTAAGGGACATGCACACGGCAGCAAACAGGGGTGAGACTCTAAAGTAGATGCTGGCTCTGGTGACAAGTGGCTTCTCTGGGTCAGCGAGGCATCAAGAACACGTAGCGTGCCCACAGTAGCCCTTCAAAGCCCTCCGGACCCAATTAACACATGGGAAAGGCATGAAAATGTAACCCGTTCTAGAAGGTACATCATCAGCCAACATGCGTCATATGGTCCCCACAGCAGCAAAAAGAAAAAGAGAAGGAAAAAAAAAAAATCCGTGAGTGCCCGGCTAGCACCCACCACCAATAATCACCTTGTTAAGAGAAAACCACATCTAGGGATCATGTTCCCGCACCTCCAGTTACGAGGTGGGTATGAGCCAGAGCATGAAATGGCGAATGTATTTTGAAATCAGAAAACCAGCGCAAAGGAACTAAGGTTTACTAGCACATGCCACACACACACACACACACACACACACACACACACACACAGGTACCTTCCCCCACGTGGAGCCATACTTTGATGAGCTTAACTTTATTTGTTTATTAGTACAGGCAGTTCTCACCTCGCGTGGTACCACGGTACCTGACACCCACCCCTATGGGAGCGATGTCCTCAAACCCCGCACAAAGTGAGGTCACCATTCTGACACGCGTGGGATCCAGCGAACAGGGTACCACGCACAGCGAGGAACGCCTGCACCCCAACTAGGTCAGCCGATGTTTCCAAGTCCTCACAAATACGGGGGACCTCACGTACAGCCCCTCTCACGGTGGCTGCCCGCCTGCTCCCCGCCGCCGTCCCGCCCCCGAGGCCCACCATGGAGCCCGGGTCTGCGTGACTCTACTGGGCAACACAAGCCCCTCGATCTTTCCCCCTTGCCTCCCTTTACCCCTCCTCTCCGTCCGGCCCTCTCCCAGAGCTGGAGGTGGGAAGGCAGAGGCGGCACCTGGGGAGGAGAAACACCGAGAACCTCGGCTCCTCACACTGTCTGCCTTCACGTCACAGAGAAGCCCACACAGACCCGTGCCGTTGGCGTTCTTACCTGTGTGTACACTTGAGGGTGCCCAGCCCCGTTATCAAGGAGACGGGCCGGTCTGCACGGGGGGCCGTAGTGTTAAGGCCCTGGGTCGACTCTGCTCTGCTCTGCTTGGCCCATCGTTTTTTTGTTTGTTTGTTTGTTTTTTAAGATTTTATTTATTTCTTAGTGAGAGGGGAAGGGAGGGAGAAAGAGAGAGAGAGAGAGACCTCAACGTGTGGCTGCCTCTTGTGCGTCCCCAACCGGGGAGCTGGTCTGCAACCCAGGCCTGTGCCCTGACTGGGAATCGAACCGGCGACCTTTTGATTCGCAGGCTGGCACCCAACCCACTGAGCCACACCAGCCAGGGCGCCATCTTTTACTCTAAAAGCTACTGCATATGAAGAACTGCAAAGCCAATCGCTACAGGATATTAACACCAGAAGACAGTATTGGTATAAGGATGTTTCAGCACTGCTGCCCACGTAGGCACCTCACGCTTGTTCCCCGGACAAAGCACGGTGGCCCCTTGCGCTCCACAAAGGCCCGGTTCTCGACTGGCTGCCATTTCGTGGGGCGCCCTGTTTGTTTTAAAACGTACTATTGTATTCTAAACATCTTCATTCAATACTTAAAGTTATTAAAGGTTTCTAAAAACATCTCACTGATTGTCCTTAAATTTAAGAAGGCTTATCTCATCAGGAGCATGACTGAATATGTACTTCACTGTCTCCTTGTTTCTCATGTTTTTATAGCCAATTCCTCAGTTAATTCATCTGCAATCTATTTTGATATACCTCTAAAAGACACAATGTTCCAAAAGGAGTTACAGGCTAAGGATTACCTGAAATACAAAGTTGAGACTCTCTCCCTAACCACACTAAGCCCTCATTTCTAAGAGGAACCACCATTCGCAAAGTTGAGGTGGGAAACATCAACCTCTCATTAAATCGACACCCGCATCAGAGGATTGCAGGGGAAGTGGTCAGAACGGCCTTGAATGTGTTTTCCAAACGCATCCGCTCATTCAGCAAACACGATGGATCAGCAGTAAACAACTTCCTGACCTGGTGAGGTCTGGGTTTTAGAGGGAGAGAGACAGGGCACGAGGGCAGGAGGGCAGGAAGGAGCAGACTGAGGGTGCCTGGCGTGAGGAGCCCACCTGGCCATGGGGACATCTGAGCAGAGACCCACGGGAGACACCGAGGAGCGGGGCACAGCCTTCCGGCCACTGGCAGTTCCTCCTCGCCATCACCCTCTGCAGGTGCTGGGCTGCGATCTGCTGGGTTCCCGAGGACTCCGTGACCTTCTCCCGTTGCTCCGTGACCTTCTCTCGTGGCTCCATGACCTTCTCCCGTTGCTCACTCACATACTGTCTGGCTTGACCTGCATCGTCCCCACCCTCTCGCCTCTCCCTGATCCGACTTTGATTTTCTCAGCAAAATGCCTGGGAAACTTCGTGGCTATTCACAAATGGTTTCTGGGTCTGGCTTGGCACCCACATCTCTGCCTGTGCACCCCACAGACGCCCACAGTCTACAAAGAAAGGGAGGTCGGGGTGACAGCTGCCATCTTAATGCTTCACAGAAGCAGAAAGATTGAGGATTTCAACCTTTTAATCTCAAAACGTGGCCTCAAACTGGCGGCGGAAGGGGCCCGCCTGCTCGGTGCCATGAGGTCCCCTGTGTCACAGCCGCACCCCCCCAACTTCCATCACATTAACTGCCTTTAGCCCACGCGCAGACTCAGCGTTCTCCCTCAGCCTTTGGCATATAGTTTAGACTGAAATTGTAAGGATTTTAAACAAGAATGTAAGGGGTCCCCAGGTGAGCTTCATGAAACACCTTTCCCAGATGTGTTGCCAGCCCCAGCACCGCTCAAATGCCGCTGTCCTGGGACAGGGGGAAGACGGCCATGCTAGCAGTCCTCAGTCACACCCTGGGGGCCAGAGGCTGCCTGGGGACAAGGCTGACCCAAGCCCAAACCTAGAATTGTTCCTTGTAGGTCACACATCTGGTCAGCCAGCATTCACCTGGAGCCCAGTATATGGCAGGTTTCAGGTCAAATTTAGCAGGACAAGAATGCACGGGGATCCTCACACACGTGAAGCATAGACGGGTGGAGGGGTGCATTTTCACTGAGCACCTGCTCTGTCCCTGGTATCAAACTTAGCGTTTGATTTCATCTTATGATCTCTAAGTAGGCATTATTATTCCTGACTTGTTAGAAGGGGAAACAAAACAGAGAGAGGTCATATAACCTCCCCACGGTCACCCAGGAAGGAAGCCGTGGAGGGGAACTCAAACCAGGTTTATCAGACTTCAAAGCCACACCCACTGGGAAGCCACGCCCCCTGGAAACCCCGCCCCTGGAAGCCTCGCGGGGGCGCCCCCCCCCCCCCCCCCCCCCCGGGAGCCATGCCCTCCCCAGGAGTCACGGGGCTCCGTCCTCAAACTGACCACTTAGGACTAACGCAGTCAGGGAGCCGGTCCGGGAAAATGGCTGATATCTCATTGTTAATAAGACCCCCAAGTCCAAATTTTATTTGGAGATATTCAAATTTTAACTCGAAGCTATACTTGAGTAAAATATAAGACAATGTTCATATTAATTCTTGTGTAAGCCAAATAAACTAAGCCAAGTGACAGCTTTAGCTTTACTTTAAAGGAACAGAGGCTGAAGAAACAAGCAATAAATGAAAAGGGAAAATTAGTTCTCTTAGACGTTCACCTGATACGGGATTACTGCCTTTTCTGGAAGCCTGTCGCGTTTAGACGTGGCACATCTGGTATGATAGATGCTGTGTATGAACAGGACCAAGTTTACAGTAATAACTGTTCCCCGGTGTTAAAATAAACACCTCAGTGGTGGGGATTCTGGCCAGGCCACCTCCCTACAGTAGGAGGCACTTATCTACTTTAACACGTGGCTACTTAGAAATTATCACTCAATCAATTACCTTCCACATGGGTTTATTTTTACAGAGCGCTTCAATAAAACAAGTGTGAAAATAAGTTAAACACATTCTATTCATTTTCTCCATTTTTCACCTCTTCCAATGGCGGTGATGTTGACAGAAAAATTACGTCGTTTTATTTCCACCAACATTTATGGAATGCTGACCAGGTTCCGCGCTACGGGCTGGGGAACGGGATAGACACAGAGGCATGAAGTGTGGTCCCCTGTCATTAAGGAGCACATGCAGCCCACCTTATAACATGGCCACGTCTCTGCGCAGCCCAAATGAGGAAATGCCGGACCCCACAGCTCTAGGCCCTCCCCTTTCCCCTCCCTACCACCAAAACCCCTGCACTCTGTCCAGATAATTTCCCTGCGCCCGAGTGGTTGTCAAGCTACTCTAAGCTGCTTCCAGATGTGGAAAACCTTATTCGCCACGAGATGTTTATTGCATTTTATTTTTAAAGACATATCACATCTGACATATACTTCTGAATTCTACACCCCCTATAGTTTTTTAAATAACAGATTTATTGAGATAGAATTCAAATGTCATAAATACACTCTTTTAAAGTGGGCGATTCAGTGGTCCTAGTATATTCAGAGTTGTACAACCATCACCATGGCCCAATCTGAGGACATTTTCACCACCCCAAAAAGAAACCACTTGCCTATTAGCATCACTCCCCACCTCCCCCCCTCCCCCAGTCCCTAGCAACCACTAATCTGCTCTTTATTTCCATGGATTTGTCTGTTCTGGGCATTTCACATAAATAAAACCACACGATACGTGGCCTTTTGTGTCTGGCTTCTGCCACTTGGCATACTGTTTTCACAGCTCGTCCACGTTGTAGCATGGATCAGTCCTTCATTCCTTTTTACAGCTGAATAATATTCCCCTGTATGGACAGATCACCTTTAAGTATCCACAGTACACATTTGTTGTTTGGCTGTTAGGAATAGTGACGCTATAAATGTCTATGCACAAGTTGTTGGGTAGACTTACATTTCAACTTCTCTTTGGTAGATATCTAGGAGTGGAACTGCTGGGTCACATGGGAACCCCATCTTTAACCTTCTGAGACACTGCCAGATTGTTCTGAAAGCCACTGCATGACTTTACAGTCCCATCAGCAGTGTAGGGGGTTCCAATTTCTCCACATCCTCGCCAACACTTGTCATTGTGTGTCTTTTTTATTATAGCCGTCTGGTGATGTGACATGCTATCAAATTGGGGTCTTGACTTATATTTCCCTAAAGGCTAATGACGTGGGGCATTTTTTCATGTGCTCATGAAAAGATCCATTTTCCTTTACAAATTTTTCTAAAAGTTCACATATTCTTTCAAATTCCACATGGGCCCCTCCCAGCCCGTCGTCCGCCCCTCTCGCGCTCCTGTTCCGTGCCGGGCTTGCCTGCCTCCTCGCGGGGCCGGGGTAACTGCTCACACATGGCTGGCGAGCCTTATGGAGCCTATACTCTCAGCTTTCAGACCGGGAAGGGGATGAAAGAGCCTCTCATCAAGCACTTACATGTTTGACAGACCAGAGGAGGAAGCAGACGAAGGCCTGCCGGCCTGCCAAAGGGAGGGCAGTCCCGTGATGGCTGACATGGGCCCCAAGGCCTCTGCACCGCCCCTTTCAGCAAACGACGTCAGGCCCCTCGTGCAACCCTTGCCTTTTCTTTATGCCACACAGACCCCGAATCCCATGAGCCCCACGTACGTGGACTCATAGATACAAGAGCTCATCACTCTTGACAGGGCGCATGTGGAGCGGTTGGGGGAGGGGACACATGGTGCCAGTGTGCTGCGGTGACGCACGTGACCAAGGTGTCCAGGGTAGAGAAGTGACCAAGCTTAAGCAGTGGGAGTGAACCAGATGAGAGACGGTGGGGAAACCAGTCAGGCAGTGGGAACAGCACCGTCAAACGTCCACTTTCAGCAAATCGCAGGTGTTTAGGAAACCAAAACACAGAGAGGGGGTCAGGGTCCTGGGCAGGGTCATGGGGAGTAGACCCAAGGCTGGAGCCCAGGGGTGGAGTGTTCCCTGGCACATGAAGGGTTGGAATTTTACAGATTAGAACGTACCAAGCCAGTCACATGGACACATTTGCACTTAGCACTCTCTGAAGCAACAATGTCCCCAAACATCACACAGATTTTTTTTCCAGAAATGTTATGAAAACTGAAGATTACTGTAAAATAACACCTGAACTTGTTCAAGATTCTCTGTCTCGCTTCTTCTTGGAGACATTTTCCTGCACAAGAACCAACAGCCCCTCTCAGACCCACCCCGGGGACAGGAAGCGCCACCATGCTGGGGGTTCCATGCACCCAAGAGCGGTGGTCCTCAAACCTTTGGCTTGCACAGCCCCTAAGAGAATTGCGAAAAACTATGAAAGACTCGCATATTTTTTAAGGTGACACATGAAGCTTTTCAGTATAAGTCTGGATGGTTGCAAAGGATGGAATTTCCAACTCAGGGTGGACATTGATATTTTAAATAAAACTATTACATCACTCTTTTAAACGTATTCAAAGGAATCAAAGTTTCATTGAAATGTGTTAAGCCATCATCACTTATTTTAAAAGTACATAAAGCTCTCTAGTCAGAAATTTTCTTTTCTTTTTATCCTTCAGTAGAATTCCACTTCATCCCCAGAATTTCATCCCAAAGTAATCGTATTCTACTTGAAAGTCTTAATTCCCTGTTTTACTTGTCTACAATAAAAATATGTATGTAAAATTTGACATTTTTAATTGCTGTATTTCCTATAACCATAAAGTTATAAGTATTAAAATGTGTTTTCTGGGTTGATTTATAGTTACAATTATGAACAGCACAGAACTGATAAAATACAATGTTTCAAGTTTTTATCAAAACCTCACATATAACAAGCTGAAATGCACCAGAAACACATCTCTTAAGGAGACCACGGGGGCCTTCTTCCCTTCCGACTGGCCCCGCGGATGACTAGCACCATTGCTGGAAGGAGACAGCGCTCAGCATCAGTTCTAGTCCTCCTTTCCGTTTCTACAGATGTCAACACTGAGAAGCCTTGTTCACACACACAACTAGAGGGAAAGGGGAATTTTCTTATAGCAGTGTCACTCAATGCTTTAAACGCCTTCCAGCGTATTTGCCAAAAATCACACCCTTATCTGTCATCGACGGCCTTTTTAATGGCCTGTCAGCTGACAGATTGGTGGGGCCCTTCTTCAATTTCATCTGAAGAACTGGAAACTACCTGGTGTGCCAAAGGGACGGCTGGTGTCCTTCACTGTCTCGCACCAATATTTCACACTCTCCCTTTGTTTGCCACCCCGAAGGCTGCTCCATCTCAGACAGGGCACCGTCCATGATAAGATTAGGGATGGGTGCAAAGGGGCGATTATGAGGGGGTGTCAGGGGGTAACACGGGCCCGCTGCCCCGCTGCAGGCATTTGTACAAGCGATCAGTTTCAGGAAAGGGTCCGTTTGGAGGCCGAGGGTCTGGAAGCAAAACAGCTCCCCACGCACACCTCCCAGAACGGGCCCTGGTTTAAAGACCACGGCTCCGAGGCACACGTTTGCAGACTCCGGGGTCTGTCACTCTGCTGAAACCTTGTAACGGAGGCTTTGTTCCTACTGACACCGAGGAAGAACTGACTGGGAAAAAGGAAGGAAGCAAAGATGAAAAGGGTGAAAAGCCTTAGAAAAGAACAGAAAATAAATGAAAAAACTTCTTTAAAATAGAGAAAAGCTCTACAAATTAGATCTCTGCTTCTTGCCACCAAGCCCATCAAATTAGACCTCTTTCAGCTGTCCCCTACCCGGCTCCTGCGTCTCCCAGATACATCCACAGGGTCTCTTTCCGTTTTTGCACTTGGCTTCTGCTGTTGTTGTGAAAGCAAAGGGTCATCATTTCAACCCAACTTTCTCCAAACAAACAGTAAAATGTGATCGAAAATTCTGAAGGTTCCACCACCAGCGAACCTTACTGTTCTGATGTGGTCTAATAACTCAAAATTATTCCCTATCATACACACTTTATATGACATCAGCTACCACACAAGTTTTTAATACACAGTAAGCAGGTGGCCCAGCAATTTCTCGCGTATCTCACATCTGGTATTGTACTCCATATAAGGTGCTGAGTCCGATTTTTTAATAAAAACATGGCCTGAGCTTGTAAAAGTTCAAGTAAAATATACCTCTAAAAGTGCTGTATTTAATTTCCAGTCATGAAAGTCTAAAATTATTGTAAAATAATACTCAACCTTTTTCATAGATCCATTCAATGAAGCTTAAAACTACTTTCCTTTCAGAAAGGAAAAGAGCTTCATAACTAACAGCTTCTTGAATTCACATGTGCTGTCTTATTTTTGTGAGCCTGAGTTGCATACATTTTATAACCTTTCAATCTGGACAAAATTAGTTTGGTTCGCAGCACAAAGTAATAACACATTTAAGTCTCTGGTTGGTGGTTGGGGGCAGGGAACTATAAAGAGGCAGCAATGTTGGAAATGAAACCAAATCAATAACCTGAGGCTTGAAGAAATTCATCTTTTCCTTCGAAAAGGAAATTTAGGATACACTAGGAAATAAAGATATCGACCAATGCATAGATAATGATAAACATTATCTTAGAATAAAAATAATAACCATTTGGACCATGTGAGTAAGTTTATATGAGGTTGGTGTAAAGCTGCGTCTACAAAAATGGTACAGATTTCTGCAAGTTCCAGCTCAGAATCGTGAGATCTGACTAGAATACAAGGTACAGCTTTAGCACCACATCACCCCTCTGGTCTGTGAAGGGCAGCGCCCCTCTAATTTGGGGGGCTGCTTTCACGAGTTGAGCAAATCTATAGCAGAAACGGAGGGATCGCATTCCTTTGATCATAAATTCCTCCTTAGCAATCTTGCTCTAAGGCAGCCGGTGCTAAATCAGAAGCTAATTTTTATTTCCTTTAAATAACTCGGTTTCATCTTTAACTATCATCTTCAACCACAGATTTTTAAATTGTTACTAAATTGAGTAACTAGAAATAAATTAGTATTAGGTGCTGGCTGCAAAATAAAGCCAAGAACTTGTGTTGTTTTTAAATACTGTTCTGCTCTGCCCTGGCCGCATAGCCCAGTTGGTTAGAGCGCTGGACCAATATGCCAAGGTCGCGGGTTCGATCCCCGGCCACGGCACATACAAGAAACAGCCAGCAAAGGCACAAATAAGTGGAATGCCAAGTGGATGTTTTCCTCACTCTCTCCTCCTAGGCCTAAGGTGCCTTGCCACACAGATGCTGAGAGCAAGCCGTGGAAACCAGCTCACTGTCCAGTAAGAAGCACATGGCTAAACAAACATTACTGTGGAATATTATGCAGCAGTTAAAAGGAGCGAGCCAGGTGTGCATGCACTAACAGCCAAGTCTCCCGACCGCGGCTGAACAACAGAAAGAGCAGTGCAGCCGGCAGGGGAGCGGCCACCCCCACCGTCCTCCCCTGCTCCTGGCTGCACCCTGCCACCTCTCGCCCCTCCTCTCAGCCGGGCCGGCCAGAGCCAGGCTCCACTCCAGCCTCGGCTGTCTCGGAGAAGGTCTCCGGCCCTCCACTGCCACCCTCCAGCGGAAGAGCAAGGACCAGGCTGATCCAGGAAGGCACACGTTAAAGACCCAAACCACTGTCAGCCCGGGGCCCCGCAGGACCGCACGGAACACGGCAGCCCAGGGACCGAGACGGCGTGTCCCGGACAACCGCGGGAGGCAGAACTGAAGGCCGTTCTCTTAAAGCCAAATTACTGCGGGGTCTCTTGCTGCTCAGCAACTCCGTCTTTTATCCCAGGACAGAAACATCTGGGAAGACACCTTTCATATTGTGCTTTGTAAAAAGCCCTTGAAAAAGAAAACTCAGCCTCCAAACGGTGATTAAAGGGGTAGGATGAGGGCTGGGAAGGGTGAGGGGAAAGGAGAAACACAGGATTGGGTGAACATTAACATCAGTTGCAATTTTTCATTTTATGACAAAAATATGTGTTACTTGTATAACTGAAAGCTGGTAGGTAGCAGACCATAGGATTTCTAAGATTTTGAGTATAATTCCATTGTTCCTCTAAATTCTGCTTTGAGCTTGTATTTTTATTCTAATGTAATTCCAGTAAATACATCCTTCCACAAAGTAAAAAGAAAATGATGACCAAAATAAATATTGTGACGGAAAAAAGCATCCTGAGAACATTGCTTGCCTGCCCTGCCCCCCACCCCTGACTCCCCCTCCAAAGGCAGCAAAGCGAGTGCCTCCCACAAGCAGAGAACTCTGTCCCCAGGAGTCCCTGACAATGTACCCCCACTTCAGCCCATCTCCACAGGCCCAGAGAGCACTGGGCTTGGCCAGCAGTGGGGGTGAGCGACCCAAGGGCCCCCTCAGCCTGCTGATGGTGGTGAGGTTTATAGAGAAGCCCCTCCTCTCTCTGAGCTGCATTTTCTTTTCTTTAAAAAAAATTTTTTTTTCCTTTTTATTGATTCCAGAAAGAGGGGAAGGGAGAGGGAAAGAGGAGAGAAAACACTGATCGGTTGCCTCTTGCACGAGCCCCTACTGGGGACCAAACTGGCAACCCAGGCAAGTGCCCTGACTGGGAATCAAACCCGCGACCTTCCGGTTCACAGGATGACACCCAACCAGCTGAGCCGCACTGGCCAGAGCTGAGCTGCATCTTCTTCCCGTGAAAAACCGAGAGACTCGCTAGGTTGTGTCTGAGCTCTGACGCCTCAGATTCAGGCCTCACCTGAAACGGCCTAAGGAGAAAATTACAACTTTTCTTTTTTAATGATCTGAGTCAATGTATTAAGGGAAAGACATTTAATTTTACATGAGTTCCTTTCAGCCATCTCCTGACGTGCCAGACAAAAGATTTTCATTTTCCAGTCTGTCTTTCCTACAGATGACCCATGCAGTCTGCATTTTGTGTTTTCAAAATGTCCTTCGCGTTTAAAAAGAAAAGTGAGGGCCCAAGACGGGCCCGGGAAGTTTCCTGACGCTCAGCGCACAGAAATTCGAGCCTTGATGACGCTCATCTTTGCCAGGGCCATTTAGCTCTATTAAATTCTCCACCTCTAAAGTTTCTTTCTGATGCCATAACCTTATTTTGTTAACCTTTCCCTTTAAATTTACTGACACCATTAATCTTTTTTTTTTTTTTCCAATTACCATTTACATTCAATATTACTTTGTATTGGTTTCAGGTGTGCAGCATAGTGTTAGGCAGTCACAGACTTTACAAGGTGTCCCCTGGTAGTTCCAGCACCCGCCTGGCCCCACACACAGTTAGTACAATATTACCGACTGCGTTCCCTGTGCTGCGCTCTGCGTCCCCGTGACTGTTCTGTAACCGCCAATCTGAGCTTCTCAGTCCCGCCCCCTCTGTCTCCCAGGCCCCCAGCCCCCTCCCCCTCTGTCTCCCAGGCCCCAGCCCCCTCCCCCTCTGTCTCCCAGGCCCCCAGCCCCCTCCCCACTGGCAGCCTCAGTCTGTTCTCTGTACCTACGAGTCTGTTTCTGATTTGTTTATTTTACTCTTTGGATTCCACATGGAAGTGAAATCATACAGTATCTGTCTTTCTCTGACTTATCTCACTCAGCATAATATCTTCCAGGTCCATCCACGCTGTCACAACGGGTAAGGTTTCATTTTCTTATGGCCGAGTAATATTCCATTATGTGTGTGTGTGTGTGTGTGTGTGTGTGTATTTAAGATTTTATTTATTTGTTTTTCAAAAAGGGGAGGGAGGGAGAAAGGGCGAGAAACACTGATGTGCGAGAGAAACACTCGGTTGCCTCCCACATCCTCTGACTGGGGACCTGGTCTGCACCCCAGGCCTGTGCCCTGACTGGGAACCAAACCAGCGACCTTTTGGTTCGCAGGCCGGCGCTCTATCCACTGAGCCACACCAGCTAGGGCTCCATCGTATATATTATCCCATGACTTCTTTATCTACTCGTCTATACTGATGGGTACTATGGAAAACAGCAAGGAGGTTCCTCAAAAAAATTAAAAAGGAAACTGCATTATGACCCAGCAATTCTACTTTGGGGTATATATCCAAAGAAACCCAAAACACTCATTCAAAAGAATATATGCACCCCTATGTTTACTGCAGCCGGCACCCTTAATCTTGTGTCTATATCAGCTGAGTGAACACTACAGCCAGAACTCCAGCACTGACTCAGGGATCACGTCTAATGTCCTTATTTAAAAAAAGAAAAGAAAAGAAAAGGGAAGAGGAGAGGAGAGGAGAAAAGAAAAGAAAAAGAACGGAGGTCTTTGCACTCAGGATCATTCTATGAACACAGGGCACTCGTTTCTGGGGAAACCCTAGCTTGTTGCTCCGGTGTCGTCTAGGAGGGGTACACGGTCCGGGGGTGGGAACAGCAGAGAACCACCGTCACAATAAAACCTGCGACCCCTGGCTATCACCTTCAAACTGCCGAGAGTCCGAAGAGTCAAAGTAACAGCCATGGTCTGACAATGAACTCCACGGTGAACCGTGTGTGGTTGGTTCCATTGAGGGGACCTGGGAAGTCACCACTGAATGACGCTCAGGGGCCAGGTCCAGCTGCTTTTGTTTTGGGCCCCCACATTGCGGTGAGGACCATGGCCCCTGGCTGCCACCGGCCTGCACTCAAGCCCGGCAGCTCCCCAAGGACCACGCACCTAGGCTGCTGCGCCCCCAGTTGCACCTCAGGCTCCTTCCTACCCAGAGGCACGTGGGAGGCATGAAGAGAACATCCAGAGGTCTTAGCCGCAGTCACTCGCGTGGTTATCGGCACTGAACTCTTTAGTTTCAGTAGCTATTACTTGGAAAGACTGTCACCTATATGAACAGTTCTCCTTCCCACTGCTTAAAATATCTCCCTAGATAATAGTTTACTGATAATTTAAAAATTAGGTTATCAATAAATAGAAAGAAACTGCACTACTAACTATGACGTCATTCCTTCCGGTATTGGTAAATTTGCTACATTTGGAGGTAGGAGGATTTCCATGTCAGACCTCCTGCCAGTCGTTGTTACGGAATCTTAGCTGAAAGTGCCCCTTAAAGTAAACGGAAAGTCTGAAGGGGGGCAGGGGGCTAGGACAAAACACCATCTTCGGAAATGTATCTTAAGGACGAGTTAACAAGCTTATCAGCAAACCCAAACCCTTAGAGAAGAAAGGAGATCCCTCACAGCCCACCAGGGCTGCGTCAAAGGACAGGGCAGAAGGTCCGGGAACCAGCATCTTAGGAGGCAGAGACTCGGGCCCCTGCCCCTCGCCCGCCATGGCGACCTCAGAGAGGTTCTTCTGAGCAGTTACGGAGTAAAATCCCCTTAGAACATATAGCAGCGAGAACACTTTACAGGATGAGAATGCTAATTCTATCTTCCCTTCCTAAGAGGGGGCTGCGCGCTTGCCGGCAGGCAACCCCAGCTTGTGCCCAGCAGGGAGCCTCCCCATCCGCACACACTTGTAAAGGCCCGACAGCAGGCTGGACCATATGAGGTGTGAGAAATGAAAACTTTATGTGCAGACAAATTTAGATTTTTAGCATATTTTCACTATGGGGCATAAAGAAAGAGAAATTAGGCCACTGGGACTTCAGAAAACAAGAATGCAGACTGTGGTTTTTGTTTTAAATTTTAGTACTCAGAATACTCAGTACCTACGGAGTAAATAATCTAGCAATTCTCCAAAAGTTAATACTTCAGTTTAAACTTAATATTTCAAACAATTTTGTTCAAGGAGGGAAAGAAAATTGTGTGCATAAATAAGAAGAGGAAGAAGACCGGAGAGGAAAATGAATGAGCTTTCACGGGGCAGCCTTCACGTCCCCGTATAATCAAGGCTATCCAAAGATGTCCCATAAAGGCAATTTTTGTAAATTTAAATTGATTTTAAGTGGACGATCACAGCCAATTCTAAAATTTTTCAAGTGATTTACTTACACAAATACTGACACATTACAGCAGGGCTGAATTTTAGAGGGAACACCTGCGCCCGCGTTGACACTCTATCACGCTCACGCTAGTACGCAACCAGCAGGCCATCCACCTGACCGGCCACGTACCGCGCCGTGCATCCTGGTGGACGGTACAGACACCCCCCGCCTGAAATACTAAAGCTTGAACGCCATTTCGCTAGAGTTCAGCCTGAAGCTCTCATGTAAAATATATCTGTGGCGATAGCCTAAGATCTGCTGGGTTTTGACAAATATATTCACCTATGTTAGCAAAACCCCTCTCAAAATTAATAACATTAATAACATTAATTTTACGGCCCCTCCCAGTTGATCTCCACGCCCTTCCCCCAGAGGCACCACTACGCCCCTGATTTCCTCCCGCCGCAGATTAGATGTGCCTGTTCTAACGCTGCAAAATGGAGTCACAGAGTATGTCCTTCTGTGGAAGGCTTTTTCCGCCCTTGGGGAAGGTGCTGACACCCATGCAAGCTGATGCACGCATCCGCAGCCCGCCCCCTCTCCCTGCTGAATGACGGTCACCTGTGTGAATATGCTACAACGTAGCCATTCACCTGCTGACGGACACCTGGGCTGTTTCCAGGTTTCCGCTGTTGCAAATAAAGCTGCTCTGAACAGGTCCCTTGCGGAGGCACATATTTTCATTCATCCTGGGTAAACAATTCTGAGTGGGGCTGCTGGGTCGGAAGGGAGGTACATGTTTACTTTCATAAAAAACGGCCACACTGGTTCTTTCAAAGTGGTTGAACCATTTTATATTCCCACCAACGGTGTGGTGGTTGGGAATTGTGGTTGGTTCCACATCCTCCCTAAAATTCGGTGCGGTCAGTCTTTCCGTTTTTCACTACGCTGGTGGGTGTGTAGAGGTATCTCGCTCAGGTTTGAGTTTGCATTTTCCTGAAAGACGGGAAATGTTAACAATCTTTTCATATACTTACCCGGCTGGCGGTATTATATCCAGTGTCGTTCAGATGTTTTAATTGGGCTGTTTGTCATTTTATTACTCAGTTACACAATTTCTTTACATATCATAGATAACAGTGCTTGTCGGATACACGTTCTGCAACTGTTTCTCTCCCAGTGTGTGGCTTACCTATCCATTTTTAAAAATTAGTATCTTGATAAGCAGAGTATTTTTATTTTCACAAGTCTAATTCATTAATCTCTTTTGTGACTGCCTTCATAATCAGAATATTCTACCTTAATATATCACGTGCACTTGAAACATTTCTGCCTACTCCAAGTCATGAAGATATTCTATTTTCCTCTGAAACTTCATAATTTTAGCTTTTGTATTTAGGCGTATGACCCATTTCAAATCAATTGTAGTGTATGATGGGAGGCAGGGTCAAGATTTATTTATTTTCCTATACGGAGCATACATCTAGTTATTCTTAGAAAGATTTTCCTTTCTCCATTGGAGTGCTTTGACACTTGTGTCAAAACCAAATGCCCAGTGAAGGGCAGGTCTATTTCTGGGGATATTCTGTTCTACTTTTCTGTTTTTTTTGGTAATGCCACTGCCACGTAGCTTTGCTTGTCACAGTTTTATAGTAAGTCTTCAAGGCAGATAATAACTTCTCAGATTTTGTTCTTGTTCAAAATAATTTTCTCTACTATAGGACCCTGGCATCTTATATAACTTCCACATAACTTTTAGATTCAACTTATAAAACTCCTGCTGAGATTCTGATTAAACTTGCATTGATCTCATAAATTAATTTAAAGTAAACTGGCATCTTAACAACACTGAACCTTCTGCTACGATCACTCCATATAGATATTCCCTAATGGCAAAATATTTTATAATTTTCTTGTTATTTCTCCCTTGACCCATGGATTATTTAGATGTCTGTTGTTTAATTTTGAAATATTTGTGATTTTCCTAGACATATACTTTTTAACTGGTTTCTAACTGAATTCCATCATGGACAGAGAATGCATTCTCTGTGATCTCAGCTACTTTATGTTTATGGAAACTGGTTTTACGGCCCAGCATATACTCTACTTCAATGAATATGCCATGTGCACGTGAAATGAATGCGCATCCGGCTGCACGCGGTGCTCTATGAGCACATCCGGCTGCAGGCGGTGCTCTATAAGCATCAATTTTTAAGGAGCGACTGAGCGCTGGCTGGTGCGGCCCAGAGGACCGAGTGGTGCTTAGTTGTTTCATCACCTGTTAGGAGAGTGGTATGAAAATCTCCAACTATGATTCCGGAGTTGTCTATTTTTCTCTTTAATTTTGTCAGTTTTTGCTTCATGTATTTTGAGGCTCTGTTATTAGGTAAACACATATCTACGATCGTATGTCTTCTCAATGAATTGACTCTTTTGTCATGAAACATCCCTCTGTACCTCTTGCAATTCCTTGTCTTGAAGTCTGTTTTATTGGATGTTCATCAAGTCACTCTACCCTTCTTTAGTGTGCTATTTGTATGGTGTATCCTTTTCCCTCCTTCTGCTTTTAATCTGCATGTGTCTTTATAATTAAAAGGTGTTAAAGAGGCCCTGGCTGGTGTGGCTCAGTGGACTGAGTGCTGGCCTGTGAACTAAAGGGTCGCCAGTTCGATTCCCAGTCAGGGCACATGCCTGGGTTGTGGGCCAGGTCCTCAGCTGGGGGCGCACGGGAGGCAACCACACACTGATGTTTCTCTCCCTCTCTCTCTAAAAATAAATAAATAAATAAATAATTTTTAAATGTGTTAAAGAGAACATACACTCATGTCTTTCTTGGTTTTAATCTATCTTGACATTCTCTGCCATTAACTGCAGTGCTTGGCCCATTGTCAGTTAATGTGGTTATTGATAAGTCTACCATTCTGATCATTTTTGTTTGTTTTCTTCCTTATGTCTTTTGTTTCTCTATTCCTTTATTTTCCTGCCTTCTTTTGAATTATTTGGATATTTTAGTTCAATTATTCCCTGGCTTTCTGTCTTGGCCTTATGTTTGTAGTGACTATTCTATGGATTAAACTATATCTGCTGAATTTATACATCTACTGAGCATAATTATACCATTTCACAGCAGATGTACAAGTATTGCAGTCATATAGGTCATTTACCACCCTCCACTGTCCTCGAAGCTAGCTGTCAAATGTATCACATCAGATCTGCACTATGACAAACTGTCTTAGTGTTCTTTCATCTGAAAATGTGTTTTACCTTCATTGGTGAAGCATATTTTTCTTGGGTATAGAATTCTGGGTTGACAAGGTTTTTCTTCTCTTTGAGCTTTTTTGAAAATATTATTCACTCTCTTCTGGCCTCCATAATTTCTGATGAGAAATCTGTGGCCACTCAATTCATAGTTCCTCTGTATATAAAGTGTTGTTTTCAGTATTTTCCCCTTATCCAAGGTCTACTTTCATCACATTTATTTATTCTGTTTGGGGTCTGCTAAACTTCTTAAGCCTGTGAATTTATGTCTTTTACCAAACCGGGGAACCATTTGGCCATTATTTCCTCAAATGGTTTTTTTTCCACCCCATTCTCTCTACTTCTTCTGGGAGTCCAATTACACATATATTAGACATTTTAATATCATCCCACAGGTTCCTGAGCCTCAGGTGTTTGGGGTTATTTTTTTTTCAACCATTTTCTCTCTTCTTCAAATTGGATAATTATTATTGATCCATTTTCAAGTTCACAGAACTTGGGAGCATGAGGAACTATAACTAGGTTCATTATGGCTGATCTTTGAAGGGTTACTGTGCACTAGACAAACTAAACAAAATATGCCATTCTAATTTTCAAAGGAAATTTTACTAACTAGAGATGTCCTATCCCAGTTGAAATTCAAAGAAATAAGGAAAGTACTACTCTTGAGCACCAGTATACTACAGGAACTATACTGTACATATGTTCTTCTAATTAACCCAGATCATAACTCATTAATACAGGTACTACTGCCCATATTTTACAGACAGTGGTACAGAGGAACAAACAAGTTAGGTAACTCGTCCCACCAGTAACTAACTTAGAATTCCCATTATCGTCCTTTCTGGCACCCATTTCATTAAAAAATGTAAGAAAATCACCAAGAATTAGACGTGTCAGTTAACCTGATTTCCTTTTGTAACGAGATTAATATGTAGGTAGGTGTTGGGAGCTTGGGGAATAGAGCATCTCGGGATTCCAACAGAGCATCTGCTGGAGATCACGTCCTATTAGGAGCTAAGAACTAAGGCTCTCGAGACGACACGTCCACCATTTAACTCATTCTGTGGCTCGGGTCAAGTCATTCCCACTCTCTGAGCTCCAGCTCTCTCACCTCTGATGATGGGAACAACGAGTACCTGTCTCGTGGGGGTTGGTAGGGACTGAATGGGGAAAATATAATACACCTAGTGCACGGGACCCACCTCCCAGTAACTGCCTGTCTAGTGTGAACTATCTTTATTAAGCTATGACATCTCTCTGGAAACAGGATGGAATATGTGAGACAATTGTGTAATAGTGATGAAATAATATGAAATATTGTAAATAACAACATATATGAGCCTCATCCTGTTCAATTTCTATCAGTATTTCATTATTTTCCAATTATCTTCCGGCAAAGGAGTAGTGGAATGAGGTTACTAACTGTTAGCTTAAAAAGAAATATGTTTTTGAATACGATAAAATAAATGAAAAAAATGTTTATCATTTATAATAGGTATTGGAGACTGGAAACGAGAGGAATGTATTCATAGGAAATTGCTTAACTAAATTATGGTCAAATAACAGTATTCCCTCACTTATTGTGGGTATTATGTTCTAGACACACACACCCGCGATAGGTGAGAATCTGCGAAGTAGGGACCTTACGTTTATTTCAGTATTTATATATATTTGAAGGCTTTATAAACCCTTCCCACACACTTATAAACCATCCCCACTCCCTTATTAACCTTTTCCACACTTTTATAAACACTACTTATGTTCTTAAACATATTCTACACTCTTAAACCTACGTCACTTTAACAACATGTGTACACAGTACCACAAAATCCCGCGATACAGCAAAAAATCTGTGATAAATAATTAAGTATAATATTTTTAAAAATCCCACGATACAGTGAAGCCGTGATCAGCGAACCGCGATATAGCGAGGGACTACTGTACTTGTACCCAATAAAAGTAATCTTTTTAGCAGACCATTTGATTGTGTGGGAAATGTTTATTTCACATGTAATAGAACCATAATTTACACATGTCATATAGGAAGGAAAAAAGACTAGAACAATACATACCAAAAGATTAACATGATCTTTTATAGATGGTGGAGTTATTTCATTTCCTTATTATTCATTACTTATTTCCAAGTTTTTCTGTAATGGACATGAATCTTCTTATAACTGGTAGTATTTTGAAAAAAATAAATTTCAGTAGTTTTATATACCTGGCATATAAAAGGTTTTTAGTCCTTCAGACCTCAAGTTTCGACCTCCAGCATGGGGCTGTGAAGAAATGTTTATAACTGAAGATGCTTCGAGAAGATAGCATGAGGACAAGCAAGGCCACAATAATTATCTTCAACTAATAAACCATAACTGACTTAACAAACAACTATCTTAACTAATTAACAAATACCTTAACTCTCATTTGGCAAAAAGTGAAATTTTCTCCGTTTGGATCCATGGCCAGATTTGCTTTGTGGAACTTTGCCTTGTGGGCTCACAAGGACCCACCCTGGGAGAGAGAACTATTGTAAGGTCACTGGAAGGAGCTGCCTCGAGCTATAACAGCTCAATAAACATTTGTCAACAGAACAAATAAAAAGGAAGCTGCCCAGCACCGGGTGCTCAGACACCCACAACAGCACTGAGGGCACCGGGAAGCTGGGGTGCCTGGCCTTGCAGGCACCCGCAGACCTAAGAGGCTTTCAGAGTTTTGGTATCCACCGTTCCAGGTTTAGTAGATGCCAAATCCTTCGCTCTATCCCAATGATGGCAACATTGTGATGGGAAATTTTGGTCTATTTCACGATAGTTTTCCTGATGTCACAGTTCTTTTTTTTTTTTTAAGTGGAACTGCCTATAATATTTTTAAAAAGAGTTTATGTATTTATTTCTAGAGAGAGGGAAAGGGAGGGAGAAAGAGGGGAAAGAAACATTGATGCAAGAGAGAAACATCAATCAGCTGCTTCCCGCTCACACCCCCACCAGGAACCAAACCCACAACCCAGGCCTATGCCCTGACCAGGAATCGAACCAGCAACCTTTTGCTTTTGGAACAAAGCCCAACCAACTGAGCCACACTGGTCAGGGCTGCCTATTATATTCTCATGGTGCTCCGTCTGCATGGACCTGGAGGGAATCTCCAAGAACGTCCCAGCAGATGGAAGACACTTATCCTTTGCATCGAAAAAAAAGAGGAGAGAAAGATGGGAATGGAAGGAACAAACCCAAAATCAAAAGCCAGAGGAGGCATTTAAATTGAGCTTCTACACAAAAACAAAACCGACTTCTTGTAAAACAAGGCCCACGTCAGAGGTTCACAGCCCAGGTTCCCCCGGGCTGCAGAGGGAACCCCACTTACTCAGGGCTCACTACTGTTAGCCGGGGAGAATCACACAACTGCATGGCACTGGGTTCACGAATGCTATGCATACATCAATAGCTTGCACGTGACACCTACCAACCAAGAAACCCCGCGAATGCCATTTCGATTGCACGGGGAACAGAAAGAACTCAGGAGGGCTGACCTTAAATCCCCGCTGCCTTAAACCCTGTTGGAACATGACAGGGTATAGAAGGAAACAGCCCGGCTAACCCGTCAGCCTGCCATAAAGGTGTAACTGTCCCCAGCCAGCTGGACCTGACTGTCCTCGTTGGGAGGACCCTGGGCACTTCTGGGCCAGTGGTAGTGACCCCGGTGCCTGAGGAACCTGGGCTCTGAGAAGGGCCCCGGCCCCGTTTGTACAGCGAGGCGCCTCATTTGTAAAGGGGCTCCCGCTCTACACAGATAATTACGCCACGGGCCAAGAGCTCGGGTGATTCGCCCAACTCCATACAGCTGGCCGGCGGCAGCAGAAAGACACCGTGACGGCCCACGGTGTCTTTCAGGTAAGTTCTGTACACACGCGGTATCCGGTGTGGAGCTGGGAGGCCTACACTGGCATCCACGTGCCCTCTGGAACCGAAGGGCGGAAGGAGAGGTCGGCGCAGACCTCACCGGTCCCTTCCCCGCCTCCTGCCTCCTCGCCTCTTCCCACGTCCCAGGAAAACACTTCTCTGCCAGGCCATGACTTCATCGCTCTCCTCGCTGATTTGAGTGCTCTTGTGGGAGAGCCAAGCAGAGAAGGAAAATGATGAATGACTCCTTGTGCGATGCAGAAAAAACGCGGCGTTGGGGATCTCACGGTGACGGAATGCCCCTCATGCAGAAACAGAACATGCTTCTCTGCGAACAAAAAGCAGAAACAAGCGGGTTTCTGAGCTCTGAGTGTGCCTGGCCAAATGGTAGGTGTGTAAAAGATTTTAAAGGGGCAGATGAAAGCAAATCAAGCCTCACCTCCGAAGCAGGTAAGTGTTTTATTGGAAAGGAAAACAGAGGTTTTTCTAAGTGAGTCAGAGCGCAGTCAGGAGAGAGACGGGGCGGGGGGGAGGGATGCGGCGTGGGGCAGAGGGAAAACATCTGCTCGGTCACCCCGCGCGCGGACAGACTTTGCCCAAAACACAGCCTCCACTTCCTCACCGCAGGTATACAGGTGAGCGGTCAGACTCGGATTATCGTGAGGACTAAATTCTGGGAATCCTTGACATTTTTCCACTTGGAAACTCATGTTAATTCATACACCAAATGGTTTTCTTCTGCATTTAGAGAAGTGTTCGGTTTTCTAATTGAAATTATTTGATATACATTTAAGGTGCAGATGTTAATGTGATATGTTTAAATATTAGAATTGCCACTGTAGCCATAGCTAGCTTGTCTATCATGCGACAAAAGTATCAGCTCTTTTTACTGGAACAATTAGTCTTTAGTCTCTCAGCAAGTCTGATGGCTCCAATACAATATTGTCGTCTTCATTCACCACACCGGGCACTAGACCTTGAGGACTTATTTACGGGCAAACCTCATTTTACGGAGCTTCGCTTTACTGCGCCTCACAGCTACTGCGTGTAAACTGTGAGGCCTCCACTAGCGTCCCTGTAAGTCAGTGCCCTTCGTCAGCCATGTGGCAACACCGTCCACCAGCAAAAAGGTTATGACTTGCCGAGGGTTCAGATGGTGGTTAGCACTTGTTAGCGATGAGGTGTTTGTTTTGTTTTTAATAATTTATTTATTTATTTGTTGTTTTGTTTATTTATTTTTAGAGAGGGGGGAAGGAGAAAGAGAGGGAGAGAAACATAACTGTGTGGTTGCCTCTCACTCGCGCTCCCAACTGGGGACCTGATGTGCAACCTAGTCATGTGCCCTGACTGGGAATCGAACCAGCGACACAGATTGAAGGCCGACGCTCAATCCACTGAGCCACAGCAGCCAGGGCTGAGGTGTTTTTTTAATTACAGTACATAGGCTGTTTTATTAGATGTAATGCTATTGCGTCCTCAGACTAACTGTGTGCAATGAGACACCAAACAGTCTGTGACGATCGCCATGGTCCCCTTACCATGGTGGTCGGGAACGGAGCCCCCGCCCCGCTCAGGCACCCGGAGAGTACGATGGCCTGGCTCCTCAGAAGTGCGGCCCCGTCAGCAGCGCCTGCTCCGTCCCCTCCCGGCCTCTGCCAACCTCCATTTGATTCTGTTTCCCGAGCCCTTTTAGGCCCCACACATAAGCGACACTGCACAGCACTGACGCTCCTCCGGCTTCTCTCACTCGGCACGCTGTCCTCGAGGCCTGCGCGTGCAGTCGTGTGGCCCGGCTTTAGAAATCCTGTTTTCTTACCGCACGTTTCTTACCACCTGAGCTCCGCACGGTCCCCGGCACGCGGCTGTCAGCAGTCCCCACGTGGGGAGGCCACTGCGCGGGCTTAGGTGGCGGGCAAAGAGGAGAGGAACCCAGCACCTGCTGACCGCCTGCTCCGCGTCACTACTCCCTTTGACCCCCGTGACCCGAGTGGCCTTCCTACGCGTGGGCATCACACCGGTCTGCCCGTTCTGAGCGGAGAAGTCACAGCATTCGGCCCCGGCAGGCACCTGCCGGCGCTCCAAGGCCAGGGCTGCCGTCAGTATCCCACGCTGTCCTGCCCGGTGTTAGCCAGGTTTCTAATAAGCGCCCTCTGGGCGCCCCAAGACCATTTAAATGGCCCTGTTGCTACGAAATAACTCCTTTGTGATCCACAACCAGACTGGCAGCAGCAGAAGCCTCAGCGCTCCTGTCCCCTGCAGCTGACACTCCTGGCTTTCTCGCCCAGGTAAACGTGAGCTGGGCGCACAAAACCTTTTAGAGAATTCCCCGTCTCATCCTTAATTAACTACTTCCTCTGCCTCCTCTTGCTTTACTCCTTTTGTGGTCTTTTATTACTTGTTTGACCATAGCAGAAGCACTTGACAAAATGACTATCAAATATATGCGTATAATCAAGCCATTCCACAGAGTGATAAATATCTGAGAAGTTTAAAGAAATTCAAGAGACTAAAGCAGTACCGGACCCATACGTTCATTCCAACTGGCACAGAGAAAGGTGTGGATCATGCGCGAGGCATCTCCACGGAACAGATGGGACTGTTCAAACACTTGAAGGTTTGGCTCTTTCAAATTGACTGCTGTCACCTACGAAAATGACAGCGTTAAGATTTATAAAGAGAAAGTCTGATGAAAAGAACTGGCTCCACATATTTTAAGGGAAACACACCCACGGACCACTGACTATGTTTTCTCTTCTTTCAAGAAACGCCGGACTAAAATAACACATTTTTTGGCAAAATAGTAACCAGCTCATGATGAGCCATTGCGCTCCCAATGTGTCAACAAGAAGCCGTCATAATCCTCAATGAAAACTTTACCCCCAGAAAGCCCACTGTCCAAAGACCACACCGCGCTGTCTCACGGCCACCACGGTGCGGCTGGGGAAGAACGCGCTGAGAAGGTCAAAGAGAAAGCAGCCCCTCCGAAGGGTAAACAGTGCGGAGGGTCCAATACACGGGAGCTAAGAGGCTCGCAGGCCTGTTGCCCGGCCTCTTCCCGGGGCCCGAGGTAGAGTGTGGGCTCCTGGGGGAGAGGCCAGGCTGCGGCCTACCCCTCCGGGCACACAGCTGGTGCCGAGGAGGCCTTAGCTGAGTGCCTGAACTCAGAAGGGAAAAGAAAAGCAAAAAGCAGAGACGATTACCAGCTACAACACAGAGACAGGGAAACGGAGGCCTGACCATTACTGCTTTGCCCTAAGTTACTCACGTAGGAAAAGGTGGAACCCAGGGCAGCAATACCCCACCCCAAGACCTAGGCCCCTAGGTCAAACCAAGATACTAGGTCCTTCCCTGGCCAGGTGACTCAGTGGGTTGGGGCATCATCCTGGGCACCAGACGGTTGCAGGTTCAATCCCCAGTTGAGGCATATATGGGAGACAACTGATAAATGTTTCTCTCTCACATCGATCTCTCTCTCTCTCTCTCTCTCTCTCTCTCGCCCCCTTCCTCTCTCTCCCCACCTCTAAAATCAGTAAACATATCCTTGGGTGAGGATTTCTTTAAAAAAAAGATACCAGGTCCTCAGTAATGTGAAATGGGTGCCCGTGGAGAAACAGCAGTTTCTGCAAATAGCTCCCACAGTGGACACCCCACCAGGGTATCTACTTTTTTCCCCCAAAGTCTGGTATACCCTCAGGAGATGTAGCCCGCCACCACCGAGAACATGCAAGAGCCCAAACTGGGGGTCTGAGGGAGGGCTCGGAGGAAGGGTGCCTACCGTCCCCTGCCATGGCTGGGTGCCCCTCCACGGGTGGGGCCTGTCCCTCAGCCCGGGCCTGGCATCTGCCCTCTGTCTCACTCTTCGGCGCAGGAACACATGGACCCTTTCAGGTGAACCAAGAGTTAAATGGCGTCCAGCGTTGAGCGAGACAGACAGAGAAGAAGGCCCAAGTCTAATGAAAATACCATCTAACTGACAGACTGCGGCCGCCATAAAATGGCAAATAGCACAATACGTTTGCCCTACTTTTAAAAATCAATGACAAAATGTAAAAACATGCTAGAACACCAAAAAATGTCATGTGGGGGATCTCTGGGCAACAACAGGCCACTTTTTAGTTCAATTCCAGGAGTCCTGAGTGGGAAAGGCTAACGTAACCAGGCGTTGGGCTGGGACCAGCAAAAAGCACCGGAGGGAGAGCTTGCCAGAAACACCGGAGGCAAAGGCTGAGGTTCTGTTCTAAACCTTAATTTAGAAATGAACATTAAAATGAAGCTTTCTTTAAAACTCTCCCATAATTTTCACTTTAAAAGTACCAAATTGGCCCATAAAAAAGCTTGCGCTAATTATTCCGAAGCAATCCGCTTCTCAGAGACCCTTTCTTTCACAATCACGTTACCATCCCATTAACGTAGGACACTCACCCAGGCGCTTATTCTTTGCCCATTACCTACGTGCGCATTAAGAGAACACCAATAACACAATACAGGCATTAATATGTAAAACATCAACAAAAGCCATCTGGAAGGCTAATGAATAATCAAGGGATTTCAAATTAAACTACAGAATTTTCCCTTAGAATCTTTAGGACAACACTGTCAAGTTCAATCTATTCACTTCGCCTCCAGAATCAATTTTTCAAACTTTATGACAGGTCTAATCGCTTCCACCTGTGTCTCTAGCTTGACTCTTGACTGGCATGCTACCAGCCAGGGCGAAAAGGCAGACAAAGACCCCCATTAGGATCCGGCTGTTTCTCTACTGTGAGGTCACTCAGCCATTAAATTAGTTCCAGCCCAGGTTCTGTCCTCACAGGCCTGGACTTCAGGAGGAGGGTGCAGAGCAGCGGGCGAGGGGCCGGAGTCGGAAGGGAAGAGAAGGGGGAGAGCTGGGCGGGGCCGGCCAGACCTGCGTGCAGAGAGGGGAGAGCCGGGAGGGGCCCCACATCCTGAAACAAAAATACTATCTTTCTTACATGACGGTGGCTCTTCTCCTGGATGCAATTTCCCCCAAGTGCTTTTAAAAACGATCGTATGGGTCTGGTTGTTCTTTGCCTTTGGTTGGAGAGTTCCGCTGTCTTTCACACAAGGTTTCTCTAACTGCCGTGAGGGTGATCAGAAAACCAAGCAACCTTCTAAAGACGCTGCAGGTTACTGGGACACGAAGGCCGGCTCGGTGGCAGGTGCTGGCCTGGGAGCGGCACGTGGACAAAGGACCAGGGAGCACCCAGGGCCCTGACCTCTCAGCTGAGGAGAGCAGAGCCCATGGGAGATACCGCTGAGGCTACAGAGCTGGTCGGCGGTGACAGCTTCAGTTCCAGCACTTTCCCTGCCAGACCGAGCTTTCTGGCATCAGGAACAAGGCCTGACACAGAGTGCTAGCTGCTCAGAAACATTCACTGGCCAGTCTAGCTCTCACCGCGCATCACACCACCTGCTGGGGCCCCCCCTCTCCGCCCCGACTCCCAGCGCTCAGCCCAGAAGGGGCACGGAACCACAGGAGCTGAACGCTGCCTCCTGCGCACGCTGGGGCGAGGGGGCCCTTCACCAGTCCCTCTCCCGCGCCCAGCACACACGGCATCACGTTTATCCCATGAATGGTGAAGCCACACTGCAGCCTGAAAAGTCAAGGCCTTCGCGTTCCGGAAATAAACTTATTTAATAAGGAAACAAATTCTTCTTTACAAAGGAAAACGAGCACGCCCGTGGCCAGTTGATTTAGGACGTACAAGGACATGAAGGAAATCGCTGTGGACAAGTTGGGGGTCAGGGGGCTCACCACACGCCCTGCTGTACCCTGAGTCCTTGCAGTAGCTGACAGAGACAAGGTGCAAGTCCTCACGAAGGTACAAGAAGTGAAATAAAAAGACATTTCCAAGTGACCACAGTGACTCAGTTCCCCCGAGCTCTTGAGCTCCGTGGTCCAGCCTCAGGCTGTCCTCGCGGTCATCGCTCATCGGAGATTAAACAGACGCGTGGAGCTTCTCGCCGCGCCGGGGCAGAGCAGGCACCCGGAGGTGCTTTCCCAGCAGTGGCCCGTCCACACCCTTGTCCACAGCCCACCCTACCGATGGCTCGCGTGAGTGGGTGGCCTTCTGAGTCTGCAGCTGGAGAACATGACCTTGGACCAGAGTCTGGTTCACGGGTCCAGACACAGCACTAAACCCACAACCTGTGGGACCCCGTTCAACCAGCTGAGCTAATAGGTCACAGGGAAACATAGCAGGAAACAGGACGGAAAGGAAAAGAAAGGCATCTAAAGTCGACCAAAATCAGCACTGCACCCAAAAGGTGTTACCCTGGCAACGGAGTAGACATGCGGGTCATGGCCAGCAACGTATGTCAGAGGGAACGCGCGGGGAGGGCAGACAGAGTGGAACGGCCTCCTCCCGCCAGACTGGGAGGGGCGGCACAGCTAAGTCAGACTGCTTGGGGAACATCCCTCCGGGGGTTTTCTCTTTTACTTCCATTCCGGGGGGTGCCAGCCCTCCAACCGCCTTGACTTAGTTGGTTGTCAGCAGGCAGCTCCCACGTTTCCCTGTGTAGATGGCTCTCCCCAGGACTCGGTCCCCTCTGCGGAGGCACCAGCGCAGCGCTGACATCCACAGGGTGGGTGGGGGTGAAGGTGGCCGGCCGCAGCCTCACGACCAACCAGCCTGCGCTCCCACCCAGACAGCAGACAGCAAGTGTCCACCCCCGGGGAGGGACAGTGCCACCTCCGGGCCAGAGCAGCTCGGCTGGGCTTGCAGTCGTTGAAGAAAACACAATGTCCTCCAAAAGAGAAACTTCCAAATCCTCCCAGTTTACGCTGATGCAGGAGGACCATGGCTAATGACGCTGAGTCAGCAGTCACACCAAACTGCTGTCACCCACCCCCCTCAGTGTTCCCTCCGCCTGTGATTTCCGATCCTGCGGGCACTGGGGCTGTGGCCACGGCTGCAGCTACCGTGTTTAGCATCAGGCACCTAGAAAGCACGTGTCTGACAAAGACTGCTAACTGTCCTCCAGCACCCGCCCTCCCCTCCTCCTCAGCGCTAGAGCCCCAGGGCTCTTGGGTTCATGAACACTGAGCATAAAGACCACGTTCACTTCCCAGCCTTCACTGGGCGTAGATGTGGTCATGTTACCATAGGTCCTGGCCCTGGGATGCAAACAAAAACGCCATGAGCCACTTCTGGGAAACTCTGTCCAGACAAGATTCCAGTGGCTGTTCACACAGAACTGACGACAAGAAAGGGTCTGGAAAGAAGGGAGCCGCGCCCTCCTGCAGCCCCTCCTCCCGCTCACTGGCCTAAAGGAGAGCACACATGCACGGGTCGCCTCTCGGACCTGCTGAGGGCAACAGAGCGACGCAGCGGGGTCCCTGACCCTGTGGGCCACGCACTGGCCCAGGACCACCCCCCTCGGTCCATCCAGTTTAAGTGCCTCTCATTTGGGGACCTCGTTCACAGCCGCACGCGATCCTAACTGGCCTAGAAACTGGCACCTAAATCAGGTGAGCTAGGGTTTGGATCTTGGGCACAGAATCGGTAAGCCACAAAAACAAGGCCTAGAACTGCAACCGGAAGGGGGCATCTGGGCGGGACAAGTGGCGAGGACACAGGTGTCACAGGTCGACCCCTGGTGACCACTGTGGTCATGCAGCCTGGCCTCTGCACCTTGGAGGTGTCTGATAGAAGCTGTATCATTGTAGCCAATAGCTCTGATGGCAGTGTCTCCGTCCTTGACACTCCAAGCAAAGTTCAAAGAAAGAGCAGCGACCTCCACTGGAGCTAGGCAGTCTTCCGAAGGTGGAACAGATTTGCTAAGAGAGGGGCGCTGTCAGGATCTACGCTGGAGCTTATGGGGCTGCCCCCGCAGCCTCAGCAAGTGATAAAGACAGATGCTCAGGATCCTTATGCCAAAGACGTGAGGACGGGCCGGCCTTCCACCCAAGCCCAGCGCTTCATTCGGCCCAAGGGAGCTGCGGTCAAACTGGGGGAGAAGGGGATGCAGAGCCCTCTGTCCCGACGAGGCCACTCATGGCTATTCACATGGAACATCGGAAGCACACGGGCTAGAGGCCTCCTGAGGTTTTGAAACACTTCTATCTCCCCAGAAACCAGAGCTGTAAAAAGCCATGATTATTCGCCCTCAAAACAATTCCCAGACCCCAAACCCTCTCAGGAAGAGGACGTGAAAACCCCATGCCTTCCAACGCTCATCTTAGTTGTGGTAAGGTTAAAACTTCCCTCACCCCCCAAAAAAAGGCAAAGCCAAGACCCCAAAGGACACTGGGCAAGAAACCACAGTGAGCAGAAACCCCAGGCTGCCAGATGGACAGACCACCAGGAAACTTACCCGCCACCAGCGTGGGGAGTCTCTCCTTTCCCCTCCCTGCCCAGGGGACTCGAGGGCCCCCACTTCAACGACAGCAACACAAAGCACGGAGCAAATCCAGCCCACGGCTCGGAAAGCCCTTCCTGCCCTGCCGCGCTGACCCACTGATGTGATGTGCCATATAATTATTATAAACAGTCAGAAACAGCAATGCCTCCACACACGGCTGCGATAATAGGGCTTGACTCTGTTCCAGTGATGAATGACCCGAGGCACCGAGAGATGATGTATGAAATCAGTCGATACGTGTGAAGTACATAAAAGCAGCGTCTGGAAGATAAAAGCTTTCAATATGTGTTGGCTATGATGGTTGTTATTATTACCACAATACTGTGTTTCCAAAAGGATAGCTTATGGAGGATCAAATATAATATCCGCGGTAAAAAATGTTTCTGGTCTTGTGCTTAGAAAGTAATAAGCCATATGTTCCATTGATCTGTCTCATGGTCTCTTTGTGGACAACTTCAGGTCATTTTGGCACTAAAGTGACCTCTCCTAAAAACGGCTCCCGCCCCCCAGGAACTGGTCAGCAGGCTCGCGGACGCAGCTGACAGCAGAGGGAAAGCCCCCCCACCCCACCGGGTAGGAAGGCTCCCATGAGCGCAGGCAAAGAGGACATCCAGGACCCGGTACTGTGAGCAGCCGCTCCTGCAGCATCTGCTCTGTGCCCAGCAGAGGGGCAGTCGTTACCCGCCAGAGCCACCTCACGCTGCGCGCTGCAGGGACCCCTCAAGGCGAGAAACAAAGAAGATTCATAATGCCCTCGGAAAAATTAAAATAGTTTTCTTTTGTAAGAACAGAAACTCTTAATCCTACAGAAGTTTCCAACTCCACTAACACGGAGCTCAGCTCCACACTTTTACAGGCCCCCGCTGCTTAAGACACAATTTTTATTTCTTTATAGAAAGGCCAACGCCAAAAAGGAGCTTACCGATATTCGAGGGTACTAAAGCCGTGTATCTGCATGGCACTTTTTTCCACCCTAAGCCAGGCTCCCCGATATGTGAGGAAACCCAAGGACCCGATCTCGTGGGAGCGCCAGGCCATCCACTCCAGCAGGGCGTGAGCAGGCTTCTTGGACACGCACCACCCACTCCACAAACTCAAGCTCAGAGCCCATCATTCCAAGGTTTCAAGATCGCCCAGCACACGGGAGTCTTCACTGATGCCCACGAACACAGCAAAAATGGTCTGGCAGTGCCAGGGTTTTCCTTCTGCTTTTCACCTCCCCAAATCTGGTGCCCAACGTCATGCCAAAACATAATTATACAGGGTCACCCCCTCAACATAACAGAGTGTTCCGCTGAGTAACAAAGGGTTATCACAGGGTTTGAACCAGCAAGTAATGACGGTTCCACCTACAAGAACAGGCTTCCCCTCTGCCGGGCAGCCGGGGACTGGCGAGAGGGGAGTGGAGCAGGAGAGGCTGGGAACGCTGGGGAGAGACGTACGACCCGAGACGCCTCAGTCAGCAGCAGCTGTGGCTGTCAGGGCTCGCTCCCCGGTCCTGCGGGCCCGCCCCGCATCCGCCAACTCCCCTGCGCGATCGCGTCTCCTCTGTCCGCCGCGTACACGCCACTGCCGCTTCTAGGACTTCCAGTGTGAGCGTCAAGAAATCTTAAGGCCATCGTTTGAGATCAACATGCTATCGAATTCCAGAAATTATTACGAAGAAAGGCCAAAATATTTCCATGTGTTCCATAGGTTGAATTATGCGTTTAGCTATGCAGTCTAACCGGGAAAGTGCCTAGAAACTGTGAACCTGGGTTTTATGGGGAGAATCCTACATTCCTTCCATTCTAGTCCCATGCTGGGGGAAGATGCTTTTCTTACTGCCTCTATGATCCTACATTTTCAACTATCTCAGAATAAGAGGATTAATTAATACTGACTAATTGGGGAGTTTAAACCACTCCTTTCATCTGCTTTCCATTTTTCAAGCTTTAATCAAAGTCCAGGAAACAGAAGGAATAAAAAGAAAATTCTTCACCAAGAGCACCGTTCGAACCTGCACATGGGATTACAGCGTGCTCAAAGAATGCCTTCAGCAGGAACCCAGCAGAACAGGTCTCCAAGTACAAAGCTCCAGCCTATTTCAATTGAACACAGCTCACACATCGTGCAAACCTGCTCTCCGGACACCGCTGTAAGATAATCTGAACTAAATGTTTAACGCGCGTTCTAACAACACGGAAGTAAAATGATAACTTGAAGAACACGGCCACCTGTGAACCAAGTCTTTCCATAACGTTCGTTTTTCCCAAGGACATTCTGAAAGGCCTGTTTTTAAAAAGTCACAGGCCCAAAAACCGCCCATCGTTTAAAACACAAACCTCTCTGATCAAAGCACTTCGCTTACGTTCTCTTCCTGCATTTGAACTCTCCCGGGCCCGGGGCTCGCCCACCCTGCTGACGGGTTTACGAAGGGCTCCCCCTCCACGGGTCTGGCCCCGCTCCCCAGCACCAGTTAGAGAGAACCATCCGCACAATCAGCCACCCTTGCACGGACCCGACACTCACCCATCCAGAAGGTCCATGGTGCTGGACGTCACGTCAGCAAACAGGACGACTTTCCCAAGTCGCTCTGTCTGCAAGTTCTGTCGGTAGATCTCCAGGTTAAAATGTTCTGACGAGAAGGCCATCGCGCTGGTCACCACAGGGAGGACGGCTGGCGTGACCTCCATCTCAGACGTGTAGGACGGGACGAACTTGAGGGACAGCTTGCTGGCCTCTATCACTCCCCCAGGACCCCCACGTTTTCCCAGCCACTGCAGAAGAGGATCCCGGAGTTCCTGAGTCGTAAAGGAAGAAACAGAAAGGCCGTAACTCAGCATCATGTTAGATGGTGGGTGCTTTCCCTCGGAGTGGCATTTAGGTAATGCAAGTACTTCCTAATTCGTGACCAAGAAAAGCAGATTCGTCCTGACCGGTGAGGCTCACTGGGTTGGGCGTCACCCCGCAAAGCGAAAGGTCGCCTGTTCAATTCCTGATCAGGGCCCACAGCCAGGCTGTGGTTCACTCCCCGGTCAGGGCGCATGCGAGAGGCAACTGTCACATCAACGCTTCTCTCCCTCTCTTTCTCCCGCCCTTCCCCGCTCTCTAAAAAAAAAAATTTTTAACATGGATTTGTGTATTCTGAACATTTAACTGTTATACAATAGACAGTAAGTATGCTAAGTATGCTTACTCTATAAAAATAACCTGCTCAGAAACCAGAATCCAAGGGAATAAGTAGAATTATTAAATTTTTCATCCTATCCCCCAAAGTCCCCTCTGTGCATTTTACAGAAAACTTGTATCTCTATACTTTGCCCACAAGGACATCCATTATCCCACCTGTGAGAAAATGTAAAACCCAGGTGAAAGACCATGGAAGATGGCGCACTAAGACACACAGCGCTTTGGCTCCCAGCCCCCAGAGGGCTCCACCTCCTCTGTCACCAAGCCACTGACGGGTCATGGACAATGGAGAAGCTCGTTTGCACACAGGAAAAATAATGGGGTGCCCACGGGTTGCGTTCCCTTTGTCCCAAATGCAGGTCCAGGTAGGGGAAGGGCGAACCTAGAAAAGAACCTCAGTCCTACCCTCAGGCCACAGGAGTCTTGGAGCCATCAGAGGCTGTAACTTCCTCTCAGATACTGGGGCTCAGAGGCCCCCTTTGGGGTGGAGTATCAGGGAACTAGCTGTGGGACTGGGGGAGCGCCCATCCCGAGAGGCCTGCACCAATCACACTAAAATCTCCCAGTCGTAGTAAATGCAAACCTGGGCTCCCAGGCCAGCCTCGTGCAAGGGCAGGCGTTTCAAAAGAGAAGACGTCCCTCTGTTAACATCAGAGGTATGTCCAGAGCTCCCTGTGGCTACAGAGAAGCAGCCTCCCTGATAAAACTGCATTCAACCAACTTCAGGGGGTGCGACCGGAACCCTCACTTCCGAGTCAAACGGCTTCAGAAGGAAGCACCTGGAGACCAACCGGAAGGTGAGCTATTTCATGCCACATGAACGAATCTTCAACATGCCAGCATCTTGCAGGGGAACAGGCGAGGGCGGGCCTGTGCTCTAGCAGGGAGATCAGCCAGAAGAGAAAAAGTGATAAACTGCACCGCGTACAGGTTCAGAACGCTAAGAAGTGCTGCTCTTCCGAAGAGAACGTCAAGAAAAATAAAAGATAAACAACGGACTGAGAGAAACAACTCTCAGTACATGTGTCCGGCAAAGGACTTGTATCCTTAAAACAGAATTATAAGAAAACAGACAACTCAACTGAGTGCTTCAGTGAAAAGGCACGAACCAGGACTGCCCCAAAGAAAACAGCAGATGGCCAATGAGTACGTGAAAAATGAGCCAGCATCACTTGTCGCCAGGGAAATGCTAATTAAAACCACAGTGAGAGACACCACGCACACACTAGAACAGTTACACTTTTGAATTCTGACAGTATCTAGTGTTGGCAAAGATCTGAGCTCTTGGCGGGAGTATAAAACGGTACGATGAGTTTGGAAAACAGTCGGGCAGTTTCTTGTCAAATTAAACATATACTTACCATGTGACCCAGAAATTCCAGCCCTGGGCATTTACCCGAGGAAAATGAAAACACGTGTCCACACGAAGACCTGTGCATGAATGGTCAAAGGAACTTGACTCATAATCGCCAAGAAACGCAGACTGCCCAAACACCCACCAACAGGTGCGTGGATAAATCAGTTAGAACACAGCCACGCTACCGAGCACAGCTCATGGAAAAAGGAACGACCCATCCGTATGTGCAGCGACACAGAGGGAGCCCCACAGCGTAACGCTGGTTAAAATTAAAAAGACAGAAAAGTGAAAAGACACGGAAGGGTGTACACTGCAGGGTTCTATTGAGATGAAATTCCAGAAAAGACCGGCGTAGGCTACAATGAGAGAAAGCCGGTCTGTGACCGCCCGTGCCGGGCACGCGGTGGGGCGCGCTGGGGCTGGCCCACGTCTCGGTGGCAAAGGCGACTGCCCGGGGGCGTGCACGTTCGTCCAACGACACCGAAATGGGTGCGTTTTCTTGAATATAAATCCCGCCTGAAGTTGGTTTTTTAAGTGCAAAGAGCGACGACCGTCGGCAGCACTGAAGTTCATGAGGCTCGATATTCTCGGTTGTCCCAAAGAGCACCAGGACCTCAACTTCCAGAGAAATCAGTGCTTAAGCTTACATTTAGTGCAAACACACAGAAGGGGCTGCTCGACCGTTAGCTCAGGCATCGTGATACCTGCTCCGGGGTGCGCAGCGAAGGTCAGAGATGTACAGTGTGCTACATCCCGTCACGTTAGGGCCACCTCACCCCTCGCCTGTCTCGTAGGCTACACTTATCCACCTGAGAAGATGCAGTCGGTGAAACAAGGCACACCTCTGATTCAGCGTTGGATTCAAACTCCTTGGTACCACCTCTGTTAGTGTTTCGGTTCTCCTCTTCCCAAGAAACACCAAACAACTTACCTTTTTTTTTTTTTTTAATAATTTGTTTGTTTATTTTTAGAGAGAGGGGAAAGGAGAAAGAGAGGGAGAGAAACATCGCTGTGTGGTTGCCTCTCATGCGCCCCCAACTGGAGACCTGACGTGCAACCTAGTCCTATGTGCCCTGACTGGGAACTAGACCAGCGACACTTGGCTCGCAGGCCAACGCTCAATCCACTGAGCCACAGCAGCCAGGGCCCCCAAACAACTTATCTTAACCTCTAAAGGTTTTCTGTCTCTGAGACACGCTGTTCTCATTATAAATAATCAGATTGCTTGTGCTTCAGTCCTAGCACTGTAAGCTGCCCGGCAACCGGAGTGTGTAAGTCAGCAAAGGGACCCACGAAGGCACGGAACACAGGCCCTTTCACAGGGGTCTCCTTCTCCATGGAGCACGCTCAAGGAAACAGGAACAGGGGATCTTCTCCAGTGAAATACCCCTGCTCTTTCCACTGCATTTTGCAAACTGGTATTTCCCAGCCCACTGCACCCTGACACTGTGAGTCCTCACACACATGACGAGGACACATGCGTGGGAGGTCTTCACAATCAAGATGGCACTCCTGGGAGAGGACTGACCCCCCCGAAGGCGGGGATTGCTCGTGTGACGGCGGCGACCCTCGGGGTGGACTTGTACCCGGAACCGCCAAGCAGCACATGGCAGCAGGCAGGGTCTGAGTGCTCCTCCTGACCTGACGGGGCCCCTGGGAAGATGCTCCTGTCCCAGCCCCACTGGGCAGTCTGACCGGCCCTCGCCTCATAGGTTCCTCCTCGGATGGACCCCGCAGCGCCTGCCTTCCTGCTTCCCCAGGGGATCAGCCACCAACCCCAAGCACTGTCACCGGAACAACTGGACCTGGAGGGGCTGCTAGCTTTTCAGTGATACACTGCTGAAACCGGTCCACCCAACGACATGCAGGCCACCCGTCACCAATGGACAGATGAGCCCGGGGACATGTTTTATTTGGCCCACCCATTTTGAACTAGTTACGATTCCTTAAAATTCAGGACATTTCACATCCAATTTCCTGCCGCTTTTAAAGAAATGAAAATTCTTTACCACATGCCAATAATTGGCTTGGGCCAAGTGGCACCACCCTCGATACTTGGGGACACAGCTGGACTCTTGCGTGGCACCTCTTCCGCCCCTAGGCATCTGGGCATGAAACCGTTCTTCTTACCCCTGGTACCAAGTCGGCAGCAACCCAGCCAGATCTCCTGGGGTGCTGGGGGTGTTTCTGACCTGTCACGTTCACCCGAATTCATCAGTGATTCTAGTGACACTGACTCTCAAAATAGCAGGGGAAACAATTGGGCAATTCTTCAGAAAGTTAAAGAGAATAAACGTGGGACCCAGCAATTCCTAAGGACGTACCCAAGAGAAACAAAAGCAAGGACTGAGACAGACACTTGAACACCAGTGTTCCCAGAAGCATTATTCACAGTAGCCAGAAGGTGGAAACCACCCCAGTGCTCCGGGGGGGGTGGGGGGGGGGACAGAGAAATGGATAAACAAAATGGGAAATGGATACACACAAGACGTTATTCAACCATAAGGAGTAAAGTTCTGACAGATGCTACGATATGAACGGGCCCTGAAAACACCAGGCGAAGTGAAATAAGGAGGCACAAAAGAACGAATATTGTATGACTGCCCTTGTACGAAATACCTAACATAGGCAAATTCATAGAAACAGAAAGTAGAACACAGGCATCAGGAGCTGAGTGGAAAGAAAACTGGGGTGTTATTGATTGATGGGTACAGAGTCTCTGTTTGGGGTGATAAAAAGTTTTGGAAATGGTCACACAACATCGTGAATGAAATAAGTGTCACTGAGTCGTGCATGTAAAGACGATGAAGGTGGCAAACTTTACGTTACCTATATTTTACCAAAACTTTTTTAAAAAGAAAGAAGGGGTCAAGGTCTCAACCCCTCCACTCCCCTGAAGCTCCCTGTCCTGCCTGCCGTTGACCCACTGCCCCCACCGAGTGCCCGGCCCACAGAGGAAGCGGAGGGGCGGCCCGGGCGGCCCTCACCGAGCCTGGCTCGGGGTTCCTCCCCGCCTAACCCACAGAGCCCCGGGAGAGGCCGCCCCGGGCGCGTCTCAGAACACGACTTCCCACCCAGACGGAGGAGGGATGGGCACTGGCTCTTGCTACATGACTTTAAGTTGTTCCGTCTGACACTGGGCCCGTGGTACGACAGCGACGGTCTGCTGCGCACCGCCACCCCACGAGAAGCGCCACGCCGGGCGCCTCAGACCCCGCACCCCAAGCCTCAGCGAGCGGCTCCTCTGCACCAGGGCGCCACCCACAGAAGAGGGCAGGGCGCCTCAGCCAGCACCGCGGTGCCCACGCCACACAGTAGGTCACAGGCTGGGGCTTGCACCCATGAACCCCAACCTGCCTGCCTCCCAAGTCCTCGCTGACCCCCATCCCACAGTCCTCACGAGAAGAGCTGACCCGACAGGAAGCAACACAGCAAATCCCTATGCACTGTGATCGGAATGCACAAGGCGTCACAAAGAAGAAGAGTCTCGCTATTATATGCAGCTATGAACCAGCACAAACCCGATGTGCGCGGGGCAGAGCAGGGGCTGGTGGGAGGGGCCCGGGCAGGGGTGGGAGCAGAAGGCTGGGCAGGGGACTTGGATTTGAAGCCCGGCCTACCCTTCACGGAGGGCGTCCGGTAGGCAAGTCTGCGCAAGTTACTACTCACCACTCTCTGGTTTCAGCCACCGACGGCAAATTCAAAAGAATTCGACCCAAGGGCTACCTAACGAGTTGCAGGCGGAGTTAAGAGAATTGAAGGGCAGAGCTGCGGAGCGCCTGGGCCAGCCACGGGCCTGAAGGAGCACAAGGCCAGAGCCGCCGCAGGGGACTGTGAGCCGACAGGGCACAGAGGAAAGAGGAAGGCCGACCAGCCCTCACCTCCTGCCTGCGTAACCCTGTGGCCGAGAGCAGCCAGAGCCCCGGCGGGTGGGGAGCACAGGGCACAGGTCACCGGGGCAGTGGCCCGCACACCAGCTTGGAGAGAGCCCAACGTGGCTGGGAGCAGGCGACCGGGCGTCGCTCTGAAGGGGCTGCCTCTCACAGGCGGCCCTGACCCCACGTGGGCGCAGCGGCGAGATGGATTTCTGCACACCCCCGTCCTTCACTAGCAACCAGAGTGGACCCGAGACGACCCTGGTCACAGTCGGTTCTCAGCCCTGGTGCGGGGGACACAGCAGGCACTATGATCCATGTCTGATACCCTGTGCTCCTTTTCTTGGGTAGAGGTATCGCTCAGGCCGAGGCTCCCCCTGAAAGGCCACGGGTTTACTGCATTTTTTGTTACCTGCCAACTAGCAAAAGCGCACAAAGGCTGGGTGGACCCGTAAAACGGGTAATGAGTAAGTCGTTTCTAACAAGGCTGGTTTTATGGGCATCACACCTCCGCGGGGCCAAGCGGGCTCGTTTGAGAGGTGAAATCCACTCTGCAAGTGTGGGACCAAAGAAAGCCATGGGCGTCACTAAAAGAAAGGGACGCTGTACGGGTCGGGGCTCAACCCCCGCCCCTGCAGGAGAGGCGCTAACTTCCACCGGCGGGGCTGGGGGTGGGGGTGCTCGACATCCGTAGCTGTCTCCAGGGCCTTCATTAAGCCTGCCTGCCCACAGCACCCGCCACTCGTCCCCGTCCAACACAAACAGGCTTCTGACAGAGCTGGGGACCGACCCCGTGTGGGGAGCCAAGAAGGCTCCGCACAGGGAGCCGGGCGAGAGGACAGCTGTGGGCGCCCTGCCCAGCACGCCCGGAGGTGGCGCGTCCTGGCCGACGTGCGCCGTGCCCAGATGTGACCGTCCACACCTCCACGACCCTGAGCTGCAGCAGGCCTGGGGCACCGGGCATGGCCCTGATTTTGAGGACATCACAGGGCCCCACGGTCCCCTCCTACTTGTCCATCATCTGCTGGCCCAGCCTTGACCCTCTGGAGCGCTGCACCCACATGGGGCAGGGACCCCAGCTCTGCCACCGACCAGCTGGGCCTCAGTTTCTTCGTGTTTAAGTCAGCTTCAAGATTCAGTGTCCAGTCCCAAATGTTTACTTTCCAGTAAAAACTGTACCACCGACCCTGGGATTCCAATATTAAAATGTACACGGTGCCTGTAAAGAAAGAACCGGGCAGCTTGAAGAGGATTCTGGGAAAGCCGAGAGCTTTCTGTCTAGTCCACTTCTGTTCACCAAGGTTCACCTGTTCACCTGGCTGTCACCGTGACACTGAAAAATTCAGAGAACCCCAGGGAACACCACCGGGGGGTGGGGCTTACACCACCTCCCTAAGTGTACAAAAGAGGGCAGATGTACATGCAAGCGCTCAGAGGATGTGGTCTAAGACGTCCGCATGTCAGAAGGCGCCGCCAGCTTATGGGAAGGAGCCGCTGGCCAGCCAGTGGGTGCCTGGTATCGTTGCTAAACCGGAAAGCACACTCACGAAACATACACCTCTTCCCACTTTCTCCTGAAACTCTCTTCTTGTCAGAGCTCCTCAGGCACACCAGCAGCTGATTCTTTTCGACCACTGAACACGGTTGTTTACGCAATTCCCATTATACCTGAATAAAGGGTGACGGGCCAAGATTGAACTGGACAGCCGGTCTGCGCTGGCTGGATGGCTTTCTGCTGGCCTGTCCCCGAGGCCCCTCGGGTCTCCCCGACGCAGGAGCAGAGGAAGCGTTTCACAACACACCAGTGGGAAAAGCCAAAACACTTTTTAAGTGTCCAAACAAAACATGCTTACTAAATGCCCACTATGGGCAAAACACTGGAAAAGTGATACGAAGATTGACAACATACAGTCCTTGCCTTTGAATGGTCTTGAATTACAGTTTGATGGGGCAGAGAGATACTCACACAAATAATCCAAGAGCATTTGTATGCTACTTACACTTTACAAAAAAAAAAAAAAAAAAAATTCTTTTAGAAGAAAGCAATCAGATCTAAGCTTCCAAGAAACAAGACTTGGGTTAGAGAGTTGAAAGAAAAATTGTAAATCTTGTAACTCGTGACGTGATCATGGGTGGAATTTTCCTCAATCAGAGGGCAGAATCCCTTTGTTGAGCATAAAAGATCAACGAGTCATCCTCATAGCATATGGCTCTAAGATGTTTTAAGTTCTATAACGTAGCACTTTTAAGACATTATAGTGTAAGAAGTTGACACATGTAGGCCCACGTGAAGACAGCATGTACCCACAGCCCCACAGGGTAAAAACCAGCCTTCCAGAACCATGACAAACCAGTAGGCTACCGGTTTTATTTCAATTAAAGAAAGAAACTAGGGCCACCCACCCACCAACTCCCAGAAGCAAACATGTTGAAGGCCCATGTCCTCATAAACAACTTAATGGTAAGTCCTGTGCTTCGTGTTTTACATAAAGGCAGTAACATATACATTTTCTCAAAAAAACCGAACCCTCTTTATCAAAATGGTGTAAAATGTCAACCAGGGGTGAATTCAGGTGAGGGTTACATGGGGTTTTTGACTTATTCTTTCACCCCATTTTAACTTTTAATTTTCCTTAATAAGAAGTTGGGGGGAAATGAAGGGATTTGCTCCAAAAACTCTAAGGCATCTGCCACCTTTTTTGTTTTTTTAAAAAATATTTATTTATTTATTTATTTATTCTTAGAGAGAGAGGAAGGGAGGGAGAGAGACAGAGAAACATCCATGTGTGGTTGCCTCTTGTGTGCGCCCCCAGCTGGAGACCTGGCCCGCAACCAAGGCCTGTGCCATGACTGGGAATCGAACCGGAGACCCTTTGGTTTGCAGGCTGGTGCTCAATCCACTGAGCCACACCAGCCAGGGCACCTGCACCACTGACATTCGCTGGTCATTTTTGCTCTGGAGTTAATCCTAAAATCATCAAAGACGTAGTTTTTGTAAAAGTAATAATAATAATAATAATAATATATATATATATATATATATATATATTTTTTTTTTTTTTTTTAAACCACCAAGAAGACCGTTCAGCGTTTCACACCTCAGCTGTACCAGCAGGACCCGCCGACAATCTACATTCGAACAGGGTTGCTGAGGCCACTCCAGGCAAGAACACCTCCCGGAAAAAAGAAATTCTGGTTCAGCAACGGCCATTGCTCCGGAGGCCGGGTCTCTGAAGTCCAAATGCAGGAAGTACTTTCCCCGAGCCCAAACCCCAGTGCATCTCATGAAGCCCTGCAGTCTGTGCGGAATCAGCGTATTAATAACAGCTTATTGGCACTGAATGAAAAACACACAAGTCTTAATCTTAGGTCTTGAATCGTGTCCAGGGCCTACGTAATACCTGCCTGGAAGGGACGCGGCCGTGAGCACGCTTGGTGGCTGGCGGCTGGGTGGTGAGACCTGAGTTTTGAAACCAGGATTGGTAGCTTAGCAAAATTGACTGGTTGTAGAAAAAATAAACTTGCCGCTAGGGAGGTGAGCTCAGCCTCACGGCTCTGACGGCAGCCCCGGCAGCCCCTGGTGGGAAGTCTGGTGAAAAGGGCTGGCGCCCACGCCGCGGCTCTAACCTCGCCTGGAGGAGGGAGGGCAGCGCAGCGGCCACTACCCGCAACGGCTGGGGTGATGAGGGAGGCGGCAGAAGGCCACGCGAAGGGCGCCGCCGAGTCCCATAAATGACCAAGTCACTCGGGTGCCTTTCTTTTGCAGGTCACAAAAAAAGGAGTACTGTCTTTCAAAAGCAGGGAAAAAAAAAGAATTTATTTTAAGAGGGCAAGATAACTAATATAAGGCGGGTGATACTTACCACAGGGTGAAAGTTATCTTGTTCCTTAATTGTGCAGAAAACCTTTAAATATTCACGGAGCCCAGATCCCCACACAAAATAACACACTCATTTGCACACACAAAATACTGGGAACTCCTACTGTAACATAAGGAATATGGCGGAAGCGTCTAGAAGATGCTGCTATCGTTCATTCAGAGAATAAAAAAAAAAACCGTCAGGACGGTGAGGCCTGATTGCCGACACGGACTGCCACCGTCTCACGGGTACGCACGGCCCAGAGCTCGGGGGCTGGCAGTCAGTCGGCGGCAAAGGCAGCCAGCCGTTTGGAAAAGCGCCGTCTCGGGCCGACTTCTTCGTAAGGTGCACCCTGTCCTCCACGGTGAGAACAATCTGGAAACAATCTGCGGGGCAGCTGCTCTCATCAACAAACTGTTTATTGTAAGAAAGTGCCTGGGTCAAAGGCTAAACATCAACCTGAACCGAAAGCATACGGAGCAAAAATTAATTCCACCCTGCTAAGGAAACTCAGGGCTCCGCGGGCAGAGAAGAGTGGGCGAGGAACTCCCGTTGAGCCGTGAAGGGGGAGAGCGGCACAAGACTCCCCTGGTTCCGTGTGCGCGCTTGTTTGCACATTATTACAAACGACTACTCGCTGCCCTTTTCCGAATGGTCTACTCAGGGGGCTAAGACATGGCCTTCAAAAGAGGCACAGAAATCAGCTTTCCATCACTTCCACCACAAAAGTGTCAGTGGTTTTACCCAGTGGCTTTCTTCTGATGATCGTTTCATAAAGGGCCAACACGCGTGGGTGATGCAGCCCGCCTTTAAAGATGTCTCCTTAGAAACTGGAACGCTCACTGCATAAGGGAGTCTAGGAAGGGATTGTTCTTCGTATGACAGCGGTATTTGATTATCTTCTTTAAAGAGTGCTCTTATCTTTCAGATACATACACTAAAATCTTTACAAACGGGCCCTAGCTGGGTGTGGCTCAGTTGGTTGGAGCATCGTTCCATGTACTGAAAGGTCACAGGTTCAGTTCCCGATCAGGGCACACGCCTAGGCTGCAGGTTTGGTCCCTGGTCAGGGCAAGCACGGGAGGCAACCGATCAATGTTTCTCTCTCTCACCCTCTTCCTCTCTCTCTCTCTCTCTTACAATAAATAAATAAATAAAAATAGCCTTGGGTGAGGATTAAAAATAAATAAGTAAAACATTTGCAGACGAAAGAGGAGATTTGCTTCAAAAATAATACAGGAGGAGGCAGGGTGAGTAGAACGAGATGAGATGGCATGGGCCAGAAGAGAAAACCGCGAGGCTGCGTGCTGGGTGCACAGGTGTTCGGGCCATTATTCTGTTTACTTCTGAATATTTGAGATTTTCTGTGAAATACAGGGTGGGGCAACGATAGGAAAGTCCTGTGATAACTAATAATTAATAAATAATACCAGAATAGACTACGTTTCCTTCGCATACTCACAGTTGTAAGCCTCCTTTGGCCCCACCCTGTATTTTCTTTTTCTTGCACTTACAGTTCAGCAGGTACAAGAAAGAATAAAAATGTTTTTCTTATATATTAGGAAAGGACTAAGCTGCCAAAGTGGACCGCCCCATAAGGACACACATACCGTGGTACTACTAGGGGGTCAGCAGGACTGTGTTTGAGCAGTGGCTGAAACAGAGCTGTTAGACTCTAAGTCAAATGCTGGAGAAACGGAAAGAGATACTACTCAGTGAGCTGCCCAGCCCAAACCTGTCAGAACGGTGCCACCAGGAGGTGTCCCCAGGTTTAACTGCATGATGGAGCGTGAGAACATCCGTGAGCTGGTAGGAAAACCCCACGAATATAAAAACCAGGCACCACGGTTTTAAAACGACCAATGTAGCATGCAGAGTCTAAAAACACAGCTTGATGGTAAACCTGAGGCTGCTATACTAGAGTGCATGGGTAATTCTTAAATTAACAGGAAAATTAATTTGAGAAAGAGCCTGAAATAAAATAAAGCAGAAGCATAACTTTCTTTCATTGTGCTTCAATTAACCGTGGAAACCATCAAATTGTTCCAGGATAAAGATGAAAATGGTTATAATCACAAATTCTTAGAAAAGAATACACCCAAAGGCACTACTTAAAAAGTTTAAAAAATATATATTTTTGGCCCCTAATGGCTTTCCTGGAACCGGCATGATGGTGCAGAGTCCTGGAAAGGATGTGAAAGGTCATCTCATCTGCCCGCCCCCACAGAGCAGAGAAGGTTCTGTCATGAGACTTCAGTGGCAGTGGGCTGTCCTTTAAAAAGTCATCTTCTGTGGCAAATCCATTCAGTCAGCCTGAGACACCAGACCCAATCCCATCATCACCGGAGGAAAATACTCTCAAAGAGGAGAATCTTCAAAATTGCAGCCCTTTGACCTTCAAAGCACTTTCTGGACTAAACAGCCACGGAAGAACGTCGGTCACCACGGACATCAACGTTGCCTATGGAAGGCAACACCCTAGAATAATCTAGGCAATTCTAGGCTTAAGAGTCTCCCACCCTATTACCCGCCTCCCCCAAAATGAACCACCATTTTTTAATTTATGAAACCACAGTCGACTGTTTTCTTTTAGAAGACGCATTCCCTTACTTACAGGGATGAAAGCCAGGAAGGGGCGTTACTGGTGCCACCATTCGGTCGTCGTAGTAACTGCTGTCCAGAGGATCATTTTTGCTCAGCGACAAGAATACAACCCGTCAAATACTTTCCTATGGCACGGAAGTGCAAAGCTTTACATGGTTTCTAAGAAGAATATTCAATTTTAGCTTTCACTTTTCAAACTTTTGCTTTGCCTGCAGGAGGCCAGATTTAAACCAGAAGTTTTGACAGTTCGGGGCCCAGGAAAGTCTCGTGGTTTGTGATACTGACAAGCAGGCCAGCGACGCGCTCCTGCCGCAGACGGGCGATGGTCGGTGCCAGTCCGTCTCGTCTCCGCACGAGATTCTGCTTAGAACTGGGATTTGAATCTTGGGGTGTGAGTGCTAACACAGCCACCTCTTCACCTGCAAGCCCTCTGTCCCCACACTTGGACACACGCACGGGAGACACACAACACTTACGCCCATGTGACAAAATTACTTTTCAATCTGTGTCAGTGGAAGAGAGCATTTGCTTCTTGGCAGAAATCTCTAGATATTGTAACCTAAAACAAACATACAATTATATATATTTTTAATTCATGTTAAAATTATAAAGACTCAAATACCACTAAAGACTATCAAAACAAATGTTCTAAAGACTAAGCTGTTATCATGTAAAGCCACATTGCTCAATGAATCAAATGCAGTTTGAGCTCGAGAACCAAAATCAGAGTCTGCAGCATCAATATTTCTCCCACTGATTATATTCTTAAACTGACGCCTGACAACATTTTCGAAAGGAAAACACGCCACCAGTGGAGGGACCAGGCAGAAGTGAAGGGGGAGCATTCAGCGCCCGGCAGGCTGTGTGGCCATGCCAGGCACAGCGGCCTCTACGCAGAAGCAGCTGCAGGGCCAGAACAGGAACCAGACTAAGAAAAGTGACCCGCATTCTCTCACCTCCGGGAGAAGGAGACTGATGGATGGGCAGACAGACCAACCGGGCCAAGCGTGCCAGCGGCCACGAGGAAGCCAAGGATGTCACCTGCACCGGCCCCGCCTCACTGCTGCCATCCGGGACAGGCAACCGCCACCCGGCCGCCACTCAGGCAGCGCAGACAGAGGGTTAGACACCATTCGGGTCCACAAATTGCCTGTCAGCCTTGAAATCCAGAAACACCACAAACGTTTTTTTTCAAGACGGCACAATTCTTGGAGTGATATTCTCACTATCGCATGAACGGCAACTCAATGTGCCCCCAACTACCACTGACATCCCAAAGAGGGAAGGGTAACATGTACCAGCTGGAGGTCAGGCTCAGACCCCAGTGCTCCCGGGCTGAGCAGGACATGCCAACGATGCTGCTATTGCCACAGGCATGTCACTGCCACGTGGCCCTCAGCTCCACACAGGACCACGATCACAAGGTGCGGGCCCTTTGATCCTACCGTCTCACCCGGGCCCGGGCCGGCTCACTCCCCGTGATGTCTTTTCTCGACTTGGGAGCCAGAAATCTGCTCTGAGGAGCGCTGCAAGACTTCCCAGAGACAGCTTCAATCACCTTCCCCAGGAGCTACCGCCATAATCCATCCCGCTCACACATGGCAGCTATTAGGGCACTGATGGAGAAGACAAAAAACATTTGGTCCTAGAGGATTTCTGATTCCAAAGAGCCTGTTTCCCATCCACAAATCTATGACTGCACAGCAGTGGATATTAATAGTCCGAGGAAATAAAACAGCCCTTCCGAGGCAGGCTGCCCTCCCCGGGAAGCAGCCGCCAGAGAGGTCCCTGTCGCTCAGCGGCCCGCCTGCCCTTCCCCAGGCCAGCCCGCAGGACGCGAGGTGGACAGAACCAGCAGAGCAGACGACAAGCCACACTGCACGGGCACCTCCCACCGCGTCCTCCCGGTCTCTGCCTGGAGTTTAACCCGGAAGTATCTACACTCCAAAGGGGCTGCTTTGAAACGTTCTTGTGGAAACAAGATTCCAATAGGAACACAGTATATACAGTAGCTAAAAGCCTCTAAACACAGAAGAAAATAAAGGCAGCTAAGGAAAATGTGGCACTTCTTTTGAATGTCAATGTCAAAACTCATCATGTCACCTCTGCCACAGGTATTGTGTTGGATACCAGGAAGCCCATTAAAATGAACAAAAACCGTCCAGTTTTGGGGCACGGCGAAGGAAGGAAGAAAGGAGAGAAAGGGGTCTATGAAAGGCCTTAAAAACGTTCGTAGCTATAAAAGCTTTGAAATGTTTGCTTTAATCTGCCAGCTGCTCTTTCGCTGGGGCCGGATTGTAAAAGCTGCCGTGGCCCCACGGCAGCCGCATGTCAAAAGCTATTCAGGGCGCACCTGGAGTTCTGACTTTCTCTCTAACTTGGATCTCCAAAAATTAGTTTTTAAGCTGTATTTTAAAGTAACACCAGAAGTTTCCCTCGCTGTACATTCAAGATTCAGAACTAGGATTCAGGGTGAAGAGAAGAAGCATTCCGTACCAAACAGTACACTTAAAAAAAATGGAGAATTCTAATGAATTCAGAACAACACGTGAGACTCCAGTTGGCTCTTCTGGGGGGAAAGGACCCCACGCCCCACTCCTCACCCCAGGGCCACTGTGAGACCAGATGAGACCATGACACATGTGAAGGCACTTGGTTAACTAAAAAGCATGCTATGAAATAAGAAATTATCGCCCTGGCCAGTGGCTTAGTTGGTTGGAGCATCATCCCGTACACCAAAAGGTTGAGGGTTCGATTCCCGGTCAGGGCACATGCCTCGGTTGTGGGTTTGATCAGGGGTCAGGGCATGTACGGGAGGCAACCGATCCATGTTTCTCTCTCGCATCAATGTTTCTCTCCCTCCCTCCCTTCCTCTCTCTCTAGCATCAATAAACATATCCTCAGGTGAGGTTTAGAAAGAAATGAGAAATCATCTCGTTTCCCAGCAACTTCCACTGCAAGGTCTCACACTTAGTGGGCACGCAGTATTTGCTAAAGGAAGTGGTCAGCAGGAGAAGAAAGACTAAGACCCATACGGTGCGATCTAGGCTAGGGTTCCTCAGAGAGCAACCAACATCAAGAAGGGAATTCCCTGCTGGAAGGGACCGCACAGAAATTTTCTGCCACGTGTACAGATACCAAAACTCATTACCAACCATACCTGTTTGGGGGGAGGGATCATGGCAAATGATCTGGGGTTGAATCACATTGATATACGGTCCCACTTTGTTTTTAAGCCGATCGGACCCACCCACGACTCCTACACTACCTGTGACACGCACACGGCTGGGTGATGTTCAGCCGGTCGCTTTAATAACAAACCCAGCTGTCACCGCGTGTTACAGTCACCCCTTGACCCCAAGGCAAAGGAACCAGAGACAGCCTCGCAGGACTGCCACCAACATCCTGCCTGCCTGTCTCCCAGGCCTCTCCACGCCTTCAGCGACCAGCGCGAGGAATGCCCAGAGGAATCCCAGCTCTGTAGTTTCAGGAAGAGCCTCCCGCTCCCCACACCAGAGCGGGGATGTCCCAGGGAAGGGAGCATGCGGGGGCTGTGCCCTGTCCCACCCTCTTCCTCCACTGGGCTCGGGGACAGAAAGGGACCCAAGGCGGCAGTGGCTCTGCGGGACAGAGGGAAGCCGAGGCTCTGCCCTGCATTCAGGGTCTCCCACGGGTCTCGGGGCAGCGGCCACCGCACGAGCCCTTTCCCTGGCAGAGGTGAAAATGGAAGAAGCAAGAGGGCAAGTTTCTCAACTGGACCTTAGGTTCTGCGAGGGAAGAACTGTTTTTTCTATGAAACCAGTGTTACTCACACACCCGTGTTCCCTCCGGCGAAGGCGTGCTCCTGCTAACTTCCCATCACCACCAGGGGCAGGTCGGGGTGGTGGCGGCCTGGTAATCGTACTCCATAGAGCCCTGTGGTCCAGGGTGTGACTCAGGAGTCTCGCGCTCCACCCACACCCCTAGAAAGGAGGTCACCTGCCTGAAAGGACTCACCGGGTGCTGTTGGCATGCATGTGATCCTCTCTGAGAAATAGTTCAAGGGGTTCCATCAAGAAACGCTACACCCACGCAGGGGTGGGGCACGCGAATTATGCACCGGGAGGACCTGCCACCCACAGGAGCCAAGGGACAGCCGAGGCCATGAGAGCCGCGAGTACGCCTCATGGCCATTCACCAGCATCGAGGCGTTTACTAACAAAGCTCTCACTTTTTAAACAATTCATGCAGACGCTGAACATTAAATACAGTGTCAACATCTATACGGGACTCCTTGTGCCTTACGGAATGCCTTCAAAGTCTACTGACACACAGTAATCTGTTTTTTACATTTTAATAATGGGTTTTGCTCTTAAAAAAAATAATACATGTACATTACACAAAATTCAGAAAGTACAAAGTTTTGAACGTTTATGAAAATCACCCTGAGTCTCCCACCCCAAAATATACCGTATATTTTACCACACATACCGTGCTGTGTTTCCTTCCAGTCTTTTTTCTATGGACTTAGGTGTGCGGCATGCATGAGCTCATGTGTTTTATTGGCTTGCCGTGACATATCATAAATTTGCTGAGGCCTGAGTTTTCATCCTGCCCCTGGGAGGTTTGATTAAACGAGAAGACCCGGGTCAGAGAGGAAGTCAGCAGGGCCAGCAGGATTCTGCGCCCCTGCGAGCCAAGCTCCCTAGTCCTGTCATGCATGTGACACCATGAAATCACAGTGACCGGATTTTACAGTGGAAATCACATGTTACTGTGGCATTTGGGTGTCAACGAAGGTCTCAGAACACACCCCTAGGAAACACCAAGGGTCACTGTACTTGGGTGTTTTTCCTACTTGGATTGCTGTGCCAGTCATTTTCATTCACGTCGCAGGAACATGGAAGCACAGAGGTACCTCATAAATCTCCTGTGCCACTTGCTATAAAGGGCGAGTGTCTAGGCACCAAACTGGATAAACACAGCTGGCCTGCAGGAAAGGTATGTAGATAACGCGCGTGTATATTTTGTTCTTTCATATTCCACCCTGTAATGCTACTGGGCATACAGTAAATGCTTAATGAAGGGTGAATACGAGTAGCTGTAACACTGAAACAATCTCCACAGACCCAAAAGGGAGCGCCCCCGGTATCACGGGGAACGACTAAATTATACTGAGAGAGAAAAGTTAAATCTCTGAGCTCCTCCATGGGCCCGGGCTGCCTGCTCGCCGGGCTGCCTAGCTCAGCAGCGACCCCGTGTGGTCACGGAGCTTCGGTTCCCAGCAGCACGGTCGCAGGAAGCCGAGCCAGCGAGGGCACCGGGTACGGGAGGCAGGGGGTGACCTGAAGCGCGGGCGTGTCTAACGGGACGGGACGCAGGGGACGCCCAGAGCTTCTCCACGGGGATCAATGAGCTCCACTAGGAAGGCTGCAGGAGAGCAAAGCAAACAGAAGGCGGTCTCGTCCCGCGCCGTCACCCACACCTACACGCACTGAACCCCCAGCCCAAGGACCGCAGGGTTCTGAAATGTCCCCGCCTGGGCATCAGGAGAAGAGCGGGAAGCACCCAACTGCCACCAGAACGGCCACCACAGGGGCAAGCGGCTACCTTCACATTCATATGCAGGTAACCCTTTAGAGAATCGGTATTCCAGGAAAACGTACTTTCAAGCTCTGCATTCTTACATTTCCTTCTACAATGGCGTCAGGGTTTGCTAAGAGGGCTTAATAAACGCCGAGAAACGAGCGAATACACACCCGTCACGCATTCACCCACGCAGCTCCTCGGGCTCCCGAAGCGAGACAGGACCCAGAGGACGGCCGGGAGGACACGGCGGCCCACGGTGGAGGGACGCAAGGTTAGCCAGACCTGATGGAGACTCGAGACGTGAACGTCGCCGAGAGGCACTCTTTTCCAAGGTGACAATACACTAAGGGGGTTCTGGGGGCTTGGAGGCTGTGTGTCCATGTGAAGTGTGTGTGTGTGTGTGTGTGTCTACAGAACAAAGATTTGCTCTGCTCTTGTTCAAGCATTTCGCTTCCATGTTTTGTGCACAGGGGTTACCAGTCAACAGGGGAAAATGCACCCCCAGCCTCAGGCAGCTGGAAGAACCTGAAGGACATACGGAGGAAGCATCTGCTGGGCACTGTAATAAATGCAGACACCAATACAAAGCCTCCGGTATGTCAGGTGATGCCCATCCTGAAGGAGACAGAGGAAAGCTTCGAACTCCCAACTCCTGCGCGCAGGAGAGTAAGCTGGGGCCGCCCTTTCTTCTCCACTGCTGTGTCTAAGAGTCAAGAGGTGCAAGTCCCAAGACCAGCATAGTCAGAAGAACTCTCAGGGAAGGTCAGGGAGCACGGTCCAAGGCAAGCCCAGGTTTATCTTGCTCCCTGACCTCCCGGGCTGTGAGCCTCCTCTAGGGCAGGGAGGCACTACCTCACCGGTCCTGCCTCGGCCCTCCATGCTCAGGAGAGGAGGCAGGGAGATGTCTATGAGCGTGACCGTCACTCCTCCCCTTACCCACATGGCTCAGTGACAGGTCTGCAGGTGAGTCCTCTAGAAGAGCTGAAGCTCTGAGGACCAGCTTTATTTTGATACTCTGGGGGAAGGGGGTTGCTGGCTCATTTATTAATTTATTTTGCTTTGATATGTTTTTATAAGTCCCCAGATGAACGGAGGTGGTGCTTTTCCTTCTATTAACAGAACACATTGAACAGATAAATGATGTGGAGTTTTGATTCCCTGGGATGAAGGTGCAAACAAAAGTTATACCATTAATTCTCAAGAGCAACCATCGAAGAGTCAAGCCGGCTAAGCACTGTGTAATGGAAATGCAAATTTAAAAGTCTCTTAGGTGGAAAAAAAGCACCCGTTGCTTTATTATTAATTTTCAAAATTAAAAATCATTATCTATAGCACCAGATACTTGTTAGAAACATGGGACCCTTGTAATTTATTCAACCTCCCAAAAATCTAGTATTAATAATAATTGTACTATCTTTTAAGTAATAAATTTACACAGAACTATTACATGTATTATTTCATCCAGTCCTCAAATACTCCTGTAAAATATCCTAACCCTAAACGCTCCAGATTTGTACCTGCTTTCTCCAAGTCACACACCTCTGCCCTGCTCTGCACAGCAAGCTGGCCATGGGAAGAATTCTTCCTTTTAAAAATGTTGGGGTAGGAGACATAATGTGTTCTTTTCAAAGGAGAGCAGGTCAGTTTGTTGTCTGGGGTTCCCTGGACTGTTAAATAGCTGCTGAATCTGCATGGCTATGTCACTAAAGTCACCGATTTCCCTATTTCACAGAGATGACAGAAATAGTCCCACAAAATAATTTGCCACAATAAGAAATTGACAGCTTGGCAAAGCAAAGGGATTAGCAAGGAGACAACATCTGGAGAATCTGGCCACCTGCTCAAAGCAGGTATTGACACAGGCATCGAATGCAGACGCAAGGCCAGAAAATTGCTGCACATGGGGCCAACTCTGTGGCCGTTTTCCTTCCAGACACGACTCAGCTATAAACCAAAAGCCAGAGTCCCCTTGGCCACAAGATGGCAGACGTCAGCACAAAAAACAAAACAAACTGGTAATTAGTTTTTCCCGTCCCAAGATTCACTGACGAAGGTCCAAATCAAAACAAAGGTTTTTAATCCCAGATGCAGAAGTTGTGGTTTCCAAACACCCTCTCGACACACAGAACAATCGCCCTTTTCCCTGCAAAATGGGGAGGGCCAGAACCTTAAGACTCAACACCTTCTACGTTCTAATAGCCTTCTCTCGCTCCCTATCATGCAAGGGCCAAAAATATCAGTTATACTTGGGTATCTTTAAGATTGTGCTGAAGTCAAAATAGAAACTCCAAATGGAAATCAAAGTCGAAGCCCATTGCAATGGACAAGCAGGGGCAGGGTGACCAGTCTGAGCAAGGCCACCTCGGGGGCCCCTTCCAGGCTGGGCACACACTCACCTCCGCCGCCAGCAGTAAGTGAAGGGGTGTTAAGGCAGGAGCTTGTTTTATGTCACAGCTTAGGCCAAGGGTGGTCAGGATCTCCTTAAGGACTTCGTATCTTTGGATATTGCTAGATTTGAGCAAGTTAAAATCTTCTTCCGTCTCCACCATTGAAGAGCTGGGAGGTAGTTCTAAGTGCACCTGCGGGGGAAAAGCACCGCTTTGTGAATGGGGGCACTTAGAGACAGTAACAAAAACAGTCTTTACCAGCGTTTCTGCAAACCTGAACATAAACCCGTCTAGTTATCAACATAATGTAAACTTTGATCCTGAATATTTAGAAAGCAATGCCAAGCAATAAAAACATTCAGAAGAACCCAGTAAAATCATGGATGTCGGGCTGGGAGGCTGCGCTGGAAACGACCCAGGATAGTAGTCAAATTCTTTCCAGGTCCCAGCTTGACCACTAATCAGTCTTGGGACCTTGGGCAAGTCACTTCACTTAGTTATACGACCACAGCACCTAGAATACGGAGTGCTGAGAACCCACGTAAAGTCACTACTGAACTCTGGGAGGCACCACGGACGGGGTCGGGCTTGAAACTCCCCTCTGGCTACTAGTCGTAACTATTGGGCAGCAACCTGGGACGGACAGGGGTCTTAGTCCCCGTTTGAGCGAGTCTGCAGGAACTCAGACCGATGAGTACATGTGGAGAACCCCAGGAAGGCCTGCTCCGCCTCCCTCCCTCACCTGGGTTTTAAGATTAGGAACGTCCTGTATTTAGTTCAGGCTTTGCTTTGTAAAGTTAAACTTGGAACTGTACCGCCTATCAGTGAAAGGTGTGTGTCTTACACACCAGAACTTGTAGCTCCCGGAGATCAGATTCTAACTGGGCCTTAGAGCTGCGAGGGTGCCCGAGGACTGGGCTCCCAGGGAAGCACCCTGAGCATGTTCGCATTATTTGTGGTGCTTCAGCCAGGGGTCAGAGCTCCCGGCCTGACAGTGCAGGAGTGTCATGAAAATAAAAAGCCCGGTGCCAGCCTTTGGGCAACTTAGTCCCTCCATTCCCATCCAAGCACTAGCCAAGCCAGAAACACTGTCCGCAGGTACTGCCCAAATGGTCCCACTGCTGCAAGTGGTGGCCAACCAGACAAGGTCGGTAGAGCAGTGTCCACATGCCGCCTGGGACAATCAGTCCCTGCTTCACCCCCGACTGAGTCGGCTGGACAGCGGCAACAGTTGAGTCTGTCCCGTGAACAGCCCGGAGTGCGCGCAGGCAGAAGAGGGACGCCCCTAAGGAACCTGAATCGTACTGAGTCTCCTACGCCACAGTCTTACCCTGAACGTGCCCTCTCCTCCCCGGAGGACGGAGCCAGGGCTGGTGCGGGCAGCGGGCACAGCGGTGGGTCACACTGAACTCACATGAGCACGTGGCTGCCCTGGACACTGTTCCTTACAGGTGGCACAGATAGAATGAGTGAGGCTCCATCCGCACCTGTGCCCAGGCAGGGCGAGCGTGGCTAATGGCACACGTGCTCCCCGAGCTGTGAGCACAGCCAAGCAGCACCAGCAGCAGGTGTGCGGCACTCACCATCACGCGTGGGGACGTGGAGGAGACGGGCTGCTCCTGCAGGCAGGTGTCCAGCCTTCCCAGAGGGAAGGACAAGGACAGCCTCTGAGACTGTGGAGAGTGCTTTTGCGGGTCGCAAGATTAGAAGCTTCCACAATGGAAGCAAGAAGAGAGGCCCCATCTGGCTCTGCACCCCACTCACAGCCCCAATGGCAGAGCATGTGTACACGGGATGTGCACCGGGGTCCTCAGTGCGACCTGACCAGCGTCTCCTCCTCCGGCTGTGATGCTGTTACCATAGTGATGGGCCCATTTCTGAAACTTGGCTTCTTCTAAAACGAAGGCTTTTGGAGGGAAGGGGTGCTACCAGCATCTGGCAAGCGGTGCTGCTAACACCCACCCGGCAGGGCACAGGATGACCCCACAACAAAGGAGGTTCTGGCCCAAAATGCTCACAGTGCTGTGGCTGAGAAACTCCCCCATGAAAGCAGAACAGAACCACTTCTGCTATGTGCTAAGTTAAATGAGAAAAAATACACTTTTGTATGGTGTCAGATGGGTGCTGGACTAATCAGGGTGATCATTCTGTAAGTTATATAAATGTTTGATCACTACAGTTCTCCAAATTGCTATCAGCTGCCCTGTCGTATTTTCCTGAATCTTATCGATGATCTGAAACCTCTTCCCTTTCAAAGGTGACTTTAGTTTTGGGAAAAGCCAGAAGTCTCAGGGCGCCAAATCTGGGCTGTAGCGGGGCTGAGCCACCTGGATGATTTGATGTTTCACAAAAAAAACTGCACGAGACGTGACGCATGAGTGGGCACGTTACTGTGACGAAGCTGCCGATCACCAGCTGCCCACAGCTGCGGCCTCTGCATCGTCCCAGGAGTCTGCACGGAGGAGTGAGTGTTCAAGCTTCACGCAAAGTCTGACGCAGACTCGCTGCTCTACTTGCTCAGTCATTTTGAATGTGACGACCACACAGTACCCATGCTCACTCAGCTGCATCTACTGCCCCCACTGACCAGTACAGTGAGGTCGTCATTGTTCACACAGGCACATTCCAGTCCCCTCTCCTTGGCTGCCAGACGACATCAACGTTGTGTTAACCATTCTCGGTATATTAAGAATGGCTGGCCTTTTCCAGACAGACCTCAAATACATAAAATGCATAGGGTGGGGCAAAAGTAGGTTTGCAGTGGTTCGTATGGGAAATAATACAATAATTAATAAATAATGATACAAGAATAAATTCCATGGTCTGTGTACTCACAACTGTAAACCTACTTTTGCCAACCCTGTGCATACATATTTTTAGTCCATTTTAGAGATTTTTATCTGGATTTCATGCCAAACTCCTGGCCCTTTTGATAATCCAATGTCGGCATTAATCCACAGCCTTAAACTTTCCCTGCAAGCCTGATCAGCACAGTCAGGACTGCAAAGCCCCCTTTTCCTTTGTGGTGATGGACGGCAAAAGCCACCGGACAGCCACCTACTGTGCAGCTGTGGCTGCCCTTGCAGGGCTCCGCCTCCTCTTACTGGGTTACATCATTACTTGATCGATTACAAAGATGAAGGCTATGAAATTGAACAGGGGCAGAGGAAACTAACCAGCCTGGGATGATAGTTACTGGCTGATCCCGGCGGCAAGGTATCCTCGTGACACAGGCCTGAGGAGAAAACAGTGACCCTGTCACAGAGACTAGAAGTCATTTAAAATCAAAAATGACACTCTAATCCTCTGAATCTGATTTTTGAAGCGGCATCATATTGCCTTTTTCCTGGAGCAATGCACGCGGTATCAAATTTTATGACAGTAATGGGGTCAAATTAAATGGTGCAGCGAGCGGCTTTGCTGTGTAACTCAGGGAAACAGGCCGCAACGGTGCCGAATCGATTTTCTAGTACAATCCGTGCACCGGGGTGGTAAAACTCGCTATTCAAAACTGAAATACGGCCCTAGGAAGTTGGGTTTTTAAGTGGATTTTCTGAGAATGCACATTTACTACAGTTACTGTGTCTGCAGAGAAAAAGATAAGAGGAACATTCATTAGGCCTCAAAAAAAAAAAAAAAATCCATGTAGTTTACAATCCAGAGGAAACCTGACGGGTTGTCCGTGTCTGTCCTGATGCCCAGATTCCTTATTTATATGCATCTCTGGCTGAGTCTCACCTTGGGAACAAATGAGTGAGGAAAATGGTACAGAAACAAACGCATACCCTTGAAAAATGTGTGGTCAGAAAACCAGAGACTCGGGAGGGCTGGAAAAAGTCAGCACAGGAAACGAAAACAGCAACAACAAATGAAACGGTTCTCTAATTCAACAGAAAGATTCCTCCAATGAAACACAGTCTGTCACACTCATCCCGGGAGCTATTCGAGGCAAAATATCTACATCTCCTTTGTGGTCTCTTGAGTTCACCAAATCCTCAAGGAGAATGCTCACCTAACAGGAAGAAAAACTTTGGCCCCACGGCATGACAACATCTGCAGTCAGTGATCAGGAATTCTGAAATAGTCTATCCTACCACCGTTTGCTTAAACAAGCAAAAAGCTAAAAGGAAAGGCCTAGGAGAGAAGACCCCGCAGCTGAGCCCCAGGACCTCCTAAGGACGGGCAGAAAGTAGCCTTTCCTTTCATCTCCCTTCCCGTCCTTTTCTTACCTACGTATTAATATGCCCTATGTCCAAATCACATCAACATTCGCTTATTTGACATTTTTCTCAGCACTCGGATTTTAAGAGTGACAAATCATAAGAAAGAAATGGAGGATGTGAAGACATTTTCAACACTCATGTTTCCACCAATTGGGGGGCACATCCCTAAACCCCCTTGGGAATCACCACCCCGAGGCGTTTAACCTGTCACATTTAATAAAGGGCTGATTATATTAACCAGAGTGTGTTTTGAGGCAAGGAAGCACACCAATGTATTTTAGAAAGATTATCACCAGTACAGAAGAAAACGAGAAAGAGTTCTCTGATGAATCTTTGGTTAACTGGCAATCTTAAATGAGCCCTAACACCGCCTGCCACGTTCCTCCGTCACGGGCGTTTTGGTTTGATGAGATATTCACGCGACAGGAAAGCCCTGATCTCGTCCATCTACTCTAATCAGCAAAGACTCCCAGCCACTCGCAAAAGCGCCCCACGGTGCAGATTCTCGAACCTTTCAGTGCACAGCCGGAGGGGCATACTCCCCATCAGGGGTGCCCAGAGATCACGACAGGGACACCCGCCTCCCTACCTGGCAAAGAACAGCCTCTCCTCCGCGTGTTCCAAAAGGCACTTGCACGATCAGCCTGTCCTTGTCCTCATTCTCCAGGTGGCCCTGGAGCTTGCCCAGGCTGAGCCGCTCCCCGGAGCCCGCCCCATAAACACAGCCACTGCTCAGGACACTGAGCTTCACGCAGCTCTGGTCTGCCTTGGAGAACACCAGGTTCTGGACCGTCTCCCGCAGCGCGTCCTTGCTGATCACCTGGAAGCCAGCGAACGAGAAGGACGAAGACAAGCCCAACACCTTCCCTCCTTGGGACAGGTAGGCCATGAACCTCTGGTACAAGTCTTTGGGAACAGACTCCCCGCCGGCAACGACCAGCAGCAGACAGTTGTCTGACCACGGCTCTCTGAGCGCGCTCTCCCTCGGGAGGTGGTAGAGGATGTAACTGTCGGGGTCCACACAGTCAGCCAGGACGGACCGGACCTGCTGGAACCGGTCTAGGGCTTCCTGGGAGTCGGAGCCCACGTAGATGAGGATATTGGGTGCCTTCCCCGTGATGTTGATGCTCTTCCCTTCTCTCTCAGGGCAGGTGGCCTCGGCAGCACCCTCCAGACTGCCGCTGGGGTCGTAGGGGAGCTCTGGAATGTCATCTGCAGATGCAAACCTCACAGACTCAATGGTGCTGTTCTCCAGCTCCAAACACTCGTGGCAGCTTGACAGATGGAGGTGACAGAGCTCAACGGAGCCCTCTCCTCTGTCGCTCTCCTGGGCAGGCTCGTTCCCCGAGGCACCGCCTTGCCCTTGGCGGGGTTCTGCACCGAGACCCTCCAAGTCATCGTTGGCAACGTGCTCCATGATGCCCGTATTGGGCTTGCCCTCGAGGGCAGACTCGGGGCGCGGCTGCAGGCTGTGGGCTGGCTCGTGCGTGGCCTGGTCCTGCAGTTCCTTCAGAGTGGAGTCCTGCAAGTGCACCGCTAGGGCATGAGCAGAAAAGGCAATCAGCTCAGTCCAAAAGCTGACAGCGCTCTCTGCGCCCCAACTCCCACTCCTGGGCAGCCGCCCGCATGGCTGCCCCACATCCCCACCTCAACTCTGCCACATCCTTGGAACCCCGTCACCACTCCCACCTACTAGGAAGGAGCCCCTGAGGGCCCCAAGTGAAAGCCGAGCCTCCACAACACCTTTCCACTGGGGCCTGAAAACCTCAGATTCCCTCACTGTCTAATAAAGAAAGTGAGATTCGGAGAGGTAATTTTGCCTCCTTTCTTGTACATTTGATTTCTTGGGTGTCAATCTCCTACATGATAATGAAACTACAAAACAAAATCACCTAGAGCCCATCCAAGCACACCCAGGAAAAAGTCATCCCCGGGACGCTTCTCGAATCAACTGCGCAGAAGTATCTTTCCCGTATCTTGTCTCAGGACTGAAATATAATTTACAATCACCGATTCAGAAACTATTTATGGAGCAGCTGCTCCATGTCCAACAAGGTATTAGGCACATGCACACGTCAAACAGGGAAATTAAGTGATTTACGCCAATTTCCGAGCTAGTAAGTGACACGCATTGGCTCGCTGCGCATGCTTTAGCAGCGCACCTGCAGGAGTTTCGTGGTCCTCAAAGGCCAGCTTTGAAGACTAAGGGAGAACATTTTGTGCATTTCCTAAAAAAAGATGTGTCCCAAAATATTGTGGTATGTATATTTCAGGTAAAAAAAAAAAACAACTGCTACAATTTAGAACTTCAAAGTAACAATGGCTACGCTTGCCGTTCAGTCAAATTACAGTCTAGAAACTAGTCTTACTGCGTTAGATTGGGAGAAATCAGTATTACATAGGCTCTGAACTCACACGCTAGCTCCAAGACAACACAATTATGCATATCCTTGTTTAAGAATTTTAAAAGCATGAATGATATACTCAGGGTTAAGCACCTCAGAAAAACCTGACAGATGTACGAATTTTATACTATGATGGAAAACTAACCTGTTGACTGAAGTAAACGGAAAATAAGCATTCCCTTATGTCATACCAAAGAGGGGTGCTCCACGGTCCTTAAGCTAATAATCTACGACAACTGCTCTGATGAAAACATTTAAAGTTACTTACACACAATCTTTTGGGGTATCAGTCCATTAGCCATCTGGAGTCGATCTTCCATGAACGCCACTCCCAGCTTGCTGAAGTTGTCCACAGTGGCTCTGGCGATTAATTGATAAGGTTCCCCAGGTCTGCAAGCTAACGGCAAACAACAGTCTGACCACTTCACAATCTGAGAAAAAAATGAATCAGGGAGGAGAAAGAAAAAGAGAGGTTGAGATTTTTGTTCTTTAAAATAACTAGATACTTCCTTTCCCCCTTCAGCTCCCCTCCCCGCTACATCATTACCATCAAAATCTTTCTAACTAGAACACTCATTTCTACCCAACAGCAGGGCTTACAAAGCACTGAGTGTAACCCTCTCCTTTCAAAGTAATTGGCACCTCAACTGCTTTTCAAGGAACTAAAGGAAGAAGGGCCATTCCCCAGACCCTGGAAAAACATAAACTTGCCCTCAGTAAAAGACATGGGAGTAAACAAGTCCACAACATCCACACGGTTCATAATGTAACCTGTAGACCAGCTGTTCTCACCAACTGCAACGAAACTCCCTGGAGCCCGGGAAAGCTTCAGGCTCCTGAGCCTGACCCTCTGGAGTCGCAGCCCAGGAATCGGAAGCATTAAACACACTTCCCCACTGATGCCTGAGTGATGGGAACCACTGTCGCGCTCCCCACAGAACTCCTACCTGGCCCAGCTCACACTCCTACCACGAGGCGGGCGGGGAAGACGGCGGCGGACAGAACCTGGTCCTTGAAGCTCCCAGTTTTTACACAAGAAGAACATGGAACAGGGACAAGGAGAAGGGGTTCAGAGCCTGGCTCTGGAGTCCGAGGACCTCGGTCTGGGTCCAACTCAGCTACTCATCGCTGTGCGTCCCTAGGCAAGTCTCAGAGCCTCTCGGGTCTCAGCTTCCTCACTCGTAAGACGGGAAAAATGACAACATTAGTGCCCATCATCTTAGAGGTTTGCTGTGTTAACGAGGTTAAAGAGTACAATGCCCCCCAGCAGAAAGCCTGGGACAGAAAAGGTGCTCAGTTAATGAAAGCTGCTATGATTAGCTATTAGAAATCTGGGTTTACAAGCAATAGTAAACACAGTGATCTTCTTTTAAGACACCATGAATAATTTTTCTACTTCCCAAAATTAATCTTCCCAGGAATACAACTGTCCCAAATCTCATAATTGGAGATATATAATATTGAATTCTATTTTTATATTGGTAGGCTAGATTTTTAGAATAACTTGCCAAAAACAATGAAAAATGCTTGATAAGATAAATAAAACATCATCTAAAAAGACTGGCTAGACCATGAAGAACTGCCAAGCCAAATACTGGGGTAAATCCTGAACCTACAGAGCTAAGGGGAATTCCCACAAGCCAAACAACTTCGGCCCTGAGGGTACTTGCTGTCCAAGAAATTTGGGCTCAAAAGTCAAGGTCCAATGGGCAGAAGGACAGACATATAGATCAATGAAATAGAACTGAAGGTACAGAAATAAACACATACGTTTATAGACAATTTAATTTGGACAAGGTTGCCAAGACAACTCAAAGGGGAAAGAAAAACAAACATGCTGATACATCCGAATCTCTGCATGAAAATGGGCCCCTACCTCATTCCATGTACACAAGAAACAAAAGTTAACTCAAACTGGATCAAATCATCAATATGAAGCTAAAACTACAAAACTCTTAGAAGACATATGTGCAAATTGTCACGACCTTGGCACAGGCAATGGTTTCTCAGATAGGACTCCAAAAGTACAAGCAACAAAAGAAAAAAATAGATACATTGGATTTCAGAAAAAAATTTTGTGCTTCAAAAAACATTTTCAAGAAAATGAGAAGGTAATCCACAAAGTGGGAGAAAACACTTGCAAATCATGTATCTAATAAGATACTTGTATCCACAAATATATAGGGAACTACAACTCAACAATAAAGAGACAAATATCCAATTTAAAAATAGGCAAAGGGTCTGAAAGACATCTCTCAAAAAAAAAAAAATACAAGTGGCAATAAGCACTTGAAAAGATATTCAAAATCATTAGACATTAGGGAAATTCAAATCAAAACCACAATGAAATATGTCACCTCTACTAAGATAGCTATCATCAAAAAAACTAGTAGAAATGTAAAATGATACAAGTTTCTAGAAAATAATTTGACAGTTCCTCCAAAAGTTAAACATAGAGCCCTGGCTGAGTAGCTCAGTTGGTTGAAGTATGTCGCTCCAATGCACCAAGGTTGCAGGTTCGATTCCCCGATCAGGGCATATATTACACAAGAAGCAACCAATGAATATGCATAAATAAGTGGAACAACAGATCAATGTTTGTCTCTCTCCCTCCCTTCGTCTCTCTCTAAAATTTTTTTTAATTTGAGGAAAAAAAGGTTTACCATAAAGTTACAAATGACCCAGCAATTCCACCCTGAGGTATACACTGAAAACATATGTCCTCACACAAAACTTGTACACAGCTATTCAAAGCCGAATTACTCACAACAGCCAAAGAGTGGAAACAAGCCAAATGTCCATCAAAAGAAGAATGGAGAAATAAAACATGAATAGCCATACAGTGGATTCAGCCAGGAAAGGAACGAGAAGAATCTTGAATACAGTATGCCAAGTGAAGGAAGTGAAGGAAGCCAGTAACTAAAGCTCCCGTTATAGGATTCTATTTATATGAAATACCCCAAACACTCAAATCGATGGAGTAGTGGTTGCTGGGGGCGGGGACGGGCAGTGGTTCTCTTCGGACTGATGAAAATGTTCTGGAGTTAGATAGTGGTGATGATTTTGCACAACCCTGAATTGTACACTTGAAAAGGATGACACTTGTGGTATGTAAATGACATCCCAATTTCAAAAAGAAAAAGAGAGTCGAGGCAGTTTGCTGTTTCCACGCTGTTCCAAGGTAGCCTGGGCAGTCAAGAGGACTCCAGAGTTGAATCCTGGCTCCTGCGGCTAATAACTGTGTGACCCGAGCAAGCCAGCCAACTTCACTGCGCTCTGGGATCCTGTCTGTAAGGGGTCGATGGTAAGAGCACCGACCTGGGAAGGATATTGGGAGAGCCAAGGGGGTAACGCATTCCGCACCTGGCCCCTAGGGGCGCTCTGGCTCCGAAACATGGCGTCCTCGGAGCGCTATCAGCCCCACGTGGGCAAAAACCGGCAGGCGGAACGCGGTGTGGGGAAAAAATCCTAGATACCTAATGGTTGTGGTACTTCAATGCTCAGCCGTATCTCACAAAATCTTATTCCTTAGTAATTCATTTTTCTCTCACAGAGCATTCCAATTTAACTTAATTTTTCTCCAAAGAGAAACAATAATTTAAAAATTTGATAAACACTGCCTTAGAGGGAAAAATAATAAACGCAGGTCTTTATGGTCAAAAGGTTGCAACCCATTAATTGGTCTGGTATATTTAGAGAAAGACAAGCCTCCGAGTTTCCTTTGCACCCCACCCCCACCCCCAGCCTTCACTCAGTGGGGTCACCTGCTTCTCCCACCCCCTCCCAGACACACCCCAAGAGAGCAGGATTCTTCCGGAGGGAGGCTCGGGCTGGCCCACGATTCGGTCAGACTCTGCATTTCAGAGGCCGCCTTTGATCAAATGCGAGGCGAAGCTGACAATTCGGACAAATATTTAGGTGAGGTCCAGCTCTACGGATGGAGGAAGGATGTCCGCTCAGGAGGATGAGAAGATAAACTCTCTCCTTGGCAAGAGCTGACGTTCAGATGAGGGTGAATGGGAAACATGAAAAGGCACAGTGCCACCTCCTGCAGGAAGAAGCTAAAAGCATCTTTGTTCTCGGCACTATCACTGGCGATCAAAGAGGAGAAACGCTCCGCCAGGGGCGGACCAGCCCAGCCTGCAGGGGCTCAGGGGCTCGGACGGTGACTCAGCACCCCGCTGGGGCACGGGCAGGCAGCGCTCCGCCCAGCATCAGCACTTAAGGGTAAGAGGAGCCGACCATTAACTTCTCACACCCCTCTGCAGGCGCAGAGAAGCAGGAGATAAAGTCAGGAGGGGCAGGATGCAGCCAGAGAACAATACACACATCCCTGATCAAGTTTCTCCCCTCTGCGGGGCCAGCCAGGCCGGTCCCCCTCTGAAGTGAGCGTCCTTTTCCGAGGAACGCGGCCCAGGAGCCACAGACCACGCTAACTCCTGCAAGCAGCGCTGGGTGCTGTGATCAAAGCAAAGCCCACCGTCTTCCATCCCCTCCAGGGTGCTGGGGTGTTTGCCTTCCGGGGCCTGAAAGCAAACAGGGCTCTTCCAATGTGCACTTGGAGATGGAAACAAAGCCGGAGGAAAGGATAGGGGGAGTCAAGCAAACGGCTGCCTCCCAAAGATCAAAGCCAAGGAAGCCCTGGGCGGCCCTACCAGAGGGATTTCCTCGTGTAAGCAGCTGCAGAAATCCCTTCCGGAATCAAGGGCTGGAGGCTGCACTGATTACAGCCAGCAGTGATGCGTCTGCTCCCTCACCTTGTCCACGAGGGATGCCCAGGACCAAAAGGCACAAATAAAAGCCGCCTGAGATAACCCAAGTTCAAAAGGCATCTTAAATAGCTGTGAAGGCCTAAAAATGTGAAAGAATGTGTGAGAGCTCATCAGGTTCAAAAGTCTCTCATGTAAGATATTTTCTATTGACTATCTTAGGATCCTGTCAAATTCAAATGACTTCAGTTAGGTGAAAAATACATACATAGATTCATAAGAGACCCCCAAAACACAAAATCCCATCAAGCAATCAACCTGAATGGACTGCAGACTTTGTGAGAAGTCAGTGAGCTCTGACGTCAACTCCCTTCTAGGTTCTGAAGCCCAACTTATAAAACAGAGCTCCGTGCAATAGCCAGGGCGGTCAGAAAAGCACTCTAGACATCTCCCTCTCCTGGCTGCAAGACACCTCAAACTATGGATCACAGACAAAGTGAGCTAACTGGATAGAACCCTTAGTGGACAGGCATCTTTAGACCCCCCCCCAAAATTAAAAATTACGCAACCGCCATGAAGCGAGATCTTAATTAAATCCTCCTTAGGAGGTAAATTAAATGGGGCAACTGTGGCCAGGATGCTAGTTATCTCCCGATACCTCATCTGCCTTCCTCCCTCGGAGTAACACAACTCCAGGTTTTCTCGGAGCCCACAGGACATGTTTCTCATATTTCCCCTGCAGCTGAAGTGACGAGAGGACAGATGACATTTGAAACTTCTGGATCTCAGTTTAATTTCTTTTTTTCTTTAGAGAGAGGGGAGAGGAAGGAGAAACGTCGATGTGAGAAACACCAATCAATTGCCTCTCATACACGCCCTGACTGAGGACCAAACCTGCAACCTAGGCAAGTGCCCTGATCAGGAATCCAACCAGCGACATTTTGCTTTGCAAGACAATGCTCAACCAACTGAGCCACATCAGCCAGGGCTGGATCTCAATTATAAAGAGGAAGCTGGCTAGTGCCCACATTCACTGTTCCTCCATTCTGAGGGCTGGCATGTGGATGACACTGACTGCCGTGGTAGTGGCAGGGGTGCAAGCAGCCCAAGTGAGTGGATAAAAAAGCTGTGGTGCATTTCACAATGGAATACTACTCAGCCGTAAAAAAGGAAATCTTCCCTTATGCAAAAGCATGGGTGGACCTGGAGAGTTTTATGCTAAGTGAAATAAGCCAGTCAGAGAAAGACAAGTACCATATGATGTCATTTATATGTGGAATCTAATGAACAAAATAAACTAACAAGCAAAATAAAAATAGGCTCATAGATACAGAGAATAGACTGATAGCTGTCAGAGGGGAGGGGGATTGGGGAACTGGGTGAAAAAGATGACGGAATTAAGCACACACACATACACAAAAAAAACAACTCATAGATATAGACAATAGTATAGGGACTACCAGAGGGAAGAGGGAGAAGAGGGTAAAGTGGGGATAAGTTGTGAGGAAAGGAGACTTGACTTTGGGTGGTGAACATAAAATACAATATACAGATGATGTATTATAGAACTGCACACCTGAAATATACATACTTTATTAACCAAAGCCACCCCAATAAATTCAATAAAGAAGTGTTTTTAAAAACTTTGAATCTAATTCCAGGCAGCTATTGAAAAAAAGAAAAAAAGCCTTGGCCAGTTGGCTCAGTTGGTTGGAGCACCATCCCACGCTCCAAAAGGCTACAGGTTCGATTCCCAGTCAGAGCATATACCTAGGTTGCAGGTTCGATCCCCAGTTGGGGCATGTATGGGAGGCAACCAATCAACGTTTCTCTCTCACATCAATATTTCTCTCTCTCTCTCTCTCTTTCTCTCTCCCTTCCTCTCTCTCTAAAATAAATAATAAAAAATATTCTCAGGTGAGGATTAAAATATATATATATATATATATATATACACATACATATATATATATATATATATAAATCCCAACCACCAGACATCACCACATCCTGCTTTTGCATTAACTTTCCAGACTGTTGCCATAGCGATCCAGCAGCAGGAAATACCTGCCCTAGAACTGCTCCCTTCTCCTTTCCCCCTTCCTTATTGGTAGCCAATGTAAACTCTTTCAAAACGGCTTACATCTCTTTTCCCCAAGTCCATGAGGTAAGAGCCCCCGCTGCTCTGGGACAGCGGGCACGTTTGTCTCCATCTAGCCCGGATGCTGGTGGTTTAGACTGTATGTCCCAGGACGTGGTCCTTCTCTAGCAGCATAGGGCTCAATAACCCGCTCTTTCAGGACAACTTTCCGCCTCGAAGGTTTTTGTTTAGGACAGGGATGGACTAAATGACCTGGGGGGACTGGAGCAGTGCTGCCCCATAATAACTCAGTGTGGGCCACAGATACAAGCCACACAGGTGCCAGATTAAAAAAGAAAAAAAAAAGGTAAAAATAATTTCACTAATATATTTAATTTAGCCCAAAATATCCAAAAAGAAAGGGAGTCACAAAGGCCAGGGACAAGCACTCATGAAAACACAAATTCGGTTGTAAGACACACCATTCCCTTACAATACACACGTGAAAAACATGTTACTCACGGTTTCTGAAGAAGAAGATGGTCTTTGTAAATTCTCACCTTGCACCCCAATGCTCTCTGTCACAAACGCTATGTGTTCGGCTTCAAGTATAAGAGGAGAGACAAGAAATAGGGCCCATTTGTTCAAGTCATCAATGGTCTGGCGAGAAAAAGAAAACACACACAAAACACACAAAAAGGATTTAATATCAGGTCAAACAACAACTACCACTTACTGCCACATCCGGGACATCCCTCCTCTGTAATTCCAGGTGGGAACTAAAGAAGGTTACCTGGTGCCCTCCCACAGACCACATGCCCCCCGCGTTTCTTGCTCTTGTTGAATGGTGGCTATTCAAACAGCTGCAAAATCCCCTCTACGACTCACGACAACTTTAACATCTCTAGATATATGTTACCAAGCAATCAATTCTGAACCTGGGCTTATTCCCACCATTCCTTACTGTTTAGGGCACGTAGGAGCTTCCCCAGTGACTACCTGGAGGGACATATAACGATAATGAGGCTCAGAGCGCATTCCGGCAGACAGAGCCTGTTACTAACAGAAGCCTGAAGAGCTGTCATTCCATTTCCTCCAAGACCGGTTAGCAGATTGAGAAAGTCCACCCACCTCTGCTCTCCTTCCTGAAATCTCTCTAAAAAGACAGCAAATCAGCTTTAAGTCTTTAACCTACTAAAAACAAGACACACTCTGAGCAGAAAAAGCTGAAATCCAAGGCTGCAGGGGGAAAGCCTTAGCATCTCCATCAAAAAAAAAAAAAGGTATTTGGGTCTGGCTCCCCAGTGTTGCAAATCAGTTCAGTCCTTGCTGGAAAGATCAAAAGATGTTTCCGCCAGGCCCAGTAACCTGGCACACAGTACATACTTATTATGTGTTAAACTAATAAAAGAATGAGAATTTGGAGAAAAAACTTCCTCTATGTGAGTAAATATAATTATCAAAATAAAAATTAAAAACAAAAAAACAGACTGTCGACTTTACTCCAACATAGAAAATGTGCACATTAAACAAAAAACTTAAATTTTCCAATTTGTATAAACTACTTTGATTAGCCTTATTCATTCTCGTGGGACTTTCAATTATACACATTCCACTTGAATGCATCTAATTTTGAATATGTAAAATATAAAGACAACAAAGGCCTAAGATTCAGTTCTGTAAAGTTATTTCACTGCAGGCAGACTGACAATAAGGCGTCCGCTGAACCAAATCATCAGCTCCGTGATACCCTAAACCTTAAAATAACAGTAGCTAGCCCTGGCTGGTATGGCTCAGGTGGTTGGAGCATTGTCCTGCAAGCTGAAAGGTCACGGGTTCGATTCCAGGTCAGAGTACATGCCTGGGTTGTCAATCTGGTCCCTGGTCGGAGACATGTAAAGGCAACTGATCAATGTTTCTCTCTCACATCGCTATTTCCTTCCCTCTCTCCCCCTCCCTTCGCCTCTCTCTAAAAATCAATAAGCATGTCCTCAGGTGAAGATATCAGTAGCTAACCACAAATACATTGTCAAAGCTTCCCAGTTGTAGGCCTTAAACATCAGGGCTTAAACTGAGCAACCACTAATTACTCTCCTTCATTCATTGAAATATTGGGTGATTATTACAGGTCAAGCGTCAAAGCTAAACAGACCCAGACCCTAGGGAGAAAAAAAATGAAAACTGAAAAGATGAACTGTGATTTAAACTCAGAGGGCACAAGAAAGCCAGTCCCATCCAGTCTGGGCGGGAGCAAAGCTCTGGGGTCAAATTCACTACATAAAAAGCTGGGGGCACAGCCAGTTACAGAATCCCTTGAAAGCTTGAGGCAGGTCTGGCTGGAGCACTGGGCAAGGGCTGAAAAGCATTTGTTAGCTGCTGAACTTAGCAGACGACCAATAAAGTCATGGAGACCTTCCAAAGTCAAACTGTCTTCCAAGAAAACGAAAGACATGTACCTCTCAATATTTTTGAATGTTCAAAAGTTCCACTCTAATCCTTAAACTTTATTTTTTAAAGTGAATGATCCAGTTCAGAAACCCGTGTAACAGAAAAACCCCCTCCATTTTTCCTCACTTGATTAACTTCTCAATCAGGGTTCCTTGAGAAAATGAGGTGTCCACTGGAGATAATAAACGAACGTCGCCCCCTCAGACTTAGGCGGTAGCAGATACTCTCTAGGATCTGAGACGCAGTCACTTACATTCTGTGTTACAGAAGACCAACAGCACAGTATAATCCCATACCTAACCATAACCTCCAAAAAATATACAAACCTGAGATAAGATTTTAATTCTCACTCGGTGTTAGGATACACACACACACAATCTCATTTTAATACTAAAAATGAGTCAACTTTCCGGAAGGAGAGGGCAAGACAGCGATGAAAAGCGAAACACTTTGAAATGTTAATGAAAATAAATGGCCGGTGACCTCAATGGAAATTTGCGCAGGACCGCACTGTGAATCAAGTCCGCTGCCCATATCTGAACGGAAAGAATTCTAGTTCCTTTTGCAGAGAGCAGAGGTTTTGCAGAGATTAAACCACAGCGCCGGCTGAACTGGTAGTCGCCAGGCAAAGTATTGGGCCAAAAAGCAAAGACTGTGAAACGGAAATGAAACAGATGCAAAGACAATCGGTGGGGTGCCCTGGATGGTAAATGATGCAAATGACAGAGGATCAGGAAGACAGGCAATCTGTGTCCCCTCGGAGATGTCTACCAGAAAGCTGGGGATCTGCTCTTTCTCTGAACTCAGGTTCCACCAAACCCCAGCCCACAGCGGAGGAGAGAATGTCGCTAGCTAAGTGGGCAGTGCTTTCGGGGTTCAGAGCCAAAGGCCACGGCATGGCCACAGAGGCACAAGCCTATTTTGGAGCGCCAAAAGCCCCGCGCCCATACACTTGACCCCGCGCACCGTGCGGGGGGGGCCACCGCATCGCCTTTCAGTTTCGGATCTCCGGTCCCCTTATCCCGGCTCCCGCGGGTATCCCGTGCAAGGGGACCCCAGCGCCGCGTCTTCGCGCGGGCGCATAAGACGCCCCCAGAGCCCTTCCGGCTTGGCTCGCTGGGTCCGGAGCCCCGAGACCACGACCACCGCCCTGCCGCCCCGCCCCCTGCGGGCCCCGCCCCCACCACGCCCCGCCCACCTGGCTCTCACTGACACAGAAGACGCGGCCGCCGCGGCTCAGGCACACGCGGGCGTCCCGGGGCTGCGCGGCCACGCCGCAGAACGTGAAGGAGCAGCGCGAGGCGAGCAGCCGCCGCACCGTGGTGCGCACGAGCGCGGCCGGCCGGCGCCCCCAGCGTACCCACAGGTACAGGTAGCAGAGCGTGATGAGCATGGCCCCCTGGCCGCCGCGGGGCGCGGGCCCGGAACGCTGGCGCTCGCCCTCTGGGCCTGCCCCTCCTCTCTCCCCCTTTCCCCGCCCCTCCTCTTGGCCCCGCCCCTCCCCTCCCACCAACCGGAAGGGGCGGAGCCTCGGGGAGAGGCCGCGGCGGAAGCGGTCCTGCCGGTAGGGCCAGGTATGTTGTGATGGGGAAATGGAAGGCCTTGGTGGGGACGATTAATAATAGGCCTAGCATCAGGGGGTAGGCCCCGCGGCTAGCGGGCCTGTGGAAGCCGGAGTCCGGCCTCCCCTCCTGGACGGGCAGGAGGCTGATCGAGGCCGGGGCTGTGCATGCTTCTAACAGGGATTAACCAGCACCATACAGGGAACCGAAGTGTGCTCACTGCCCCCACCCCGTCCAGGTCGGGAAAGAAGGTGAGGCCTTCGTGCAAAGGGATTTTAAGATAATTTATATAAATTCATACAATGCAATAATAAATTGGATTGGCCAAAAAGATTGTTTGATATTTTTTTCCTTAAGATGGCTCTAGTAGCGCTTAGTTGTCTTTAACTTCATTCAAAATAATTTTGTTAGATTGTATTGTGACAGCTGTCCTATCAGCTTGCATTTTTAAAAATACTTATAAAGGTGAGTTTTTGTGTAGCCATTTTAATATTGAAGATGGAAGAAGATAGGCAACATTTTCCACATATTCTTTATTATTATTTCAAGGAAAGCAAAAATGCAAAAAAGATTTGTGTAGTATATGGAGAAGGTGCTGATCAAACGCGTCAAAAGTGGTTTGGAGTTTTGTGCTGGAGATTTCTGGGTGGACAATGCTCCACAGTCAAGTAGACCAGGTGAATTTGATAGCGATCAAATCCAAACATTGAGAACAATCAACGTTTCACCATGCGGGAGAGAGCCAACACACTCAAAATATCCAAGTCAACAAAGTTATTGGTGAAAATGAAAAATGTGTCTTTATTTTACGGAAAAAAACCATACAGACTTTTTGGCCAACCCAATATTTTTTCTGGGCTCTGTATATTTTAAAGTAAGGGCAGGAAACAAGTTGAAGACAGATCAGGATTTAAAAAGCTGCCTAGTGTTCTTTTATGTGAAAATCGTCAATTTGACTGTGTCCTAAAACCAGTAGAAAAAGGGAAATATCAATTATGATTCAGTGTTCTTGTCCCCTAAGAGAAGCATAATAATTCCTGACACGGATGGATGAGATTTCTCCCATGGAGCCTCCTTTTCTTCAAAAGCAGTATATAGTGATCCCCCACTTATTGCGGGTATTATGTTCCAGACCACCCCACACCCCCGCGAAGTAGGCACCTTACATTTATTCTACACTCTTAAACCTACGTAACTCTAACAACATACATATACAGTACCGCAAAATCCCATGATATAGCGAAAAATACGCGATAAATAATTAAATATAATATTTTTTAAAATTCCGTGATACAGTGAGGCTGCGATAAGTGAACCGCGATATAGAGGGACTACTGTGATAATATGCAGCATTAAATTGATAAGAAAATATTACATATATTTTAAAAGACGATCTAAGTTTTAAGATAGGATTGAGTCTAGTTACAATGTATGTACTAACTGTGTAAAATGTGTACATTCTAATATTATCAGAAAGTGAATAATAGGCAGAACCGGTTAGTTTGGCTAAACAGCACACATACACGAATCTTTTCACTATGTCTTCAGTGACAGTCGAGGGACTCTGGTGAAAAGAAACTTACACAGAATGTTGTGGACTCACTTCACAATAGACTGGCAAGCTGGACCTTCCTCCCACCTCTTCTAGAGGGAGCTGGGGACAGCTTGCTACATTCTCCCATCTTCTAAGAACTTAAAACTATCAGCTTTTAGAATACAGTACCCTCAAGTTGAAAGCAACATGAAATAATGAACCAAACCCTCCATCACGTGAATATTTGAAAAGCCAGGCAGCATGACACATAGGTGTTACTACACATCCCTACTGGGACACTAAGAACCAGAGAAACTGTACAGAACATTTTGATCTCTGTCCAGTAGCTTTAGTGCTCATGTTAATACTATACTGTTTTGAAATAGTCTTATTGATGGAATTTAATTTTGTTAATCAAAATAGAGGAACATATAGAAAGTAAAACCTTCATGGGAATCAATATAAATCCATCAGGTTGACAAAGATTCCCGTCTAAACCCCTAGGATTGTGGCTTCTGGTCTCATTGCTCAAAAATATAACCATTTCCGGTTTCCATCCCTTCCATCTTTCTGCAGCATTTACTGTTCCCGCCATTTCCTAGTGTCTGTACCAGTCAAGGAAACAGAAACCAATCTAAGTGGAGAGCATTTGAGATCTTGCTTCCCAGCCTGTCATCAGTTTGGTGCCCATCGTCGTCGTCGTCGTCGTCGTCGGCAGCCGTCCGTCTCGAGAGACGATGGCGTAGCTTCCTGAGAGTCTATCTGCACTGCTACTCCTGTAAAGGAGGAAAGAGGAAGGACATCTCTAAAATCAGAGAAGGAAAACTCTGACTCCAAAAAACCTCCGCTGCCTTGCGGCATACCTCTTCAGGGGAAAGGCTAAGGGAGTAAACCCCGACAGAAAATCCGGAGCTGGAGTCCCTAAGGCGGTTTGACATTGTAGTCAACACCGGCAACTCCTGCGGCGCACCTGAAGCCAAGCTGTATTGACTCCGTCTTTCCCTTGGACCCTTCAGCTGCGAAGAGAGGGGGGGTCTGCTGCATGGGCAACAGTAGACCCTCCATATCACCCTGCCCAGGCTCTGTAGCTTCAGTTTCACTGGAGAGGACACTCCAGCGTCATCGCAAGATGTCGACTCAACACGGGAGGAGACAGATACCGGTTATAAGCTCATCCGATTGGCGAAGGAAACGAGCGTCAGGGGTCTCCTCTGACGGTGGGAGAGATCATTGCACCTCACTGGACAGCTACCGCCCGCCTCAAGCTGGACAGCCCCAGCCAATTAGGTGCCGTCTCGCCATGGCTCGCCAGCCCCACTGGGTGCATGGGGATCAGAGAGGCGCCTCTCGAAAAGTGGGCCACAAAACACCCGCACCAGTTAATTCCAAGCAAACAACAAGAAAGAAGCCTCCAGCTCTTCGTCTCGCTAGCTGGAACATCAGGACCATGTGCCCCGGACTTACTGCAGACCTTCCGTGCATCAATGGTGCCAGGAAAACCGCTGTCATCGATAGGGAACTGGCACGACTAAACATCGACATTGCGGCTCTACAGGAGACCCGGTTGGCCGACAACGGAACTATCAGAGAAACCAACTACACCTTCTACTGGCAAGGGAAGTCTCCGGACCAACCAAGACAGCACGGTGTTGGGTTCGCTGTGAAGAACACGCTTATTAACTCCATAGAGCCACCCACAGGAGGCACAGAGAGATTACTTACCCTCCGATTGTCAACAACTTCCGGCCCAGTCAGCATTCTTAGCGCGTACGCCCCAACCCTCTGCGCCACCATCGAAGAGAAAGAACAGTTCTACCATGCACTGGACGAAGCGTTATCCAAGATCCCCAGAAGTAACGCTCTCTATCTCCTTGGAGACTTCAACGCAAGAGTAGGAGCCGACCACATGGCCTGGCCCACCTGCCTTGGAAACTTTGGGAGAGGAAAGATCAATGAGAATGGTCAGCGACTGCTTGAGCTTTTGTGTCACCACGGCCTGTGCGTGACAAACACATTCTTCAAGTGCAAAGAGATCCACCAGGTGTCATGGAGGCACCCCCGCTCCCGCCATTGGCACCAGCTTGACCTCGTCATCACCAGAAGAACGGATATTGGCAGCACCCTCCTCACCCGCAGCTACCACAATGCAGACTGCGACACGGACCATGCCCTCGTGGTAAGCAAGGTGCGCATAACGCCGAAGAGGTTGCACCACTCCAAGATGAAGGGTCGCCCACGCATCAACACCAGTTGTGCCAGCAACCCAGTTAAGACTCAGCAATTCATCAACAAGATGGAAGATGCACTCGGCGAGGGAGTGGCGGCAGATGACATTATCGAATCCAATTGGCCACGTCTCCGCGACGCCATATACAACTCCGCCATTATTGCTTACGGGAGGAAAGAGCGGAAGAACGCTGACTGGTACGAGGCTCACTGGGAAGAAATGGAACCCGTGATCGAGGCTAAGAGGAAGGCCCTACTGGCTTACAAGGCCACGCCCACTCCCAGTACACTTCAAGCTCTACGGGCTGCCAGGAACAAAGTCCAGAAGACCGCCCGCCACTGTGCCAACACCTATTGGCTAAACCTGTGCAGAAGCATTCAGGAAGCCGCCGATATAGGCAACGCACGAGGAATGTATGAGGGTATCAAGAAGGCAACAGGCCCAATCCCCTCCAAGATCGCCCCCCTTAAGTCCAAGACAGGTGAGGTCATCACTGACCAGGAACAGCAAATGCGGCGGTGGACCGAGCACTACCTCGAGCTGTACGCAACGAAGAACACCGTAACAGACACTGCTCTTAACGCCATCCCAGACCTACCAGTCATGGAGGAGCTAGACACCCCACCTACTGCGGCAGAGCTCAGCAAAGCCATCGACCGCCTCGCTTGCGGGAAAGCACCAGGAAGCGACGGAATCCCTCCAGAAATCCTAAAGAGCGGGAAACCAGTCCTGCTACAGCCGCTCCACCATCTGCTCTGTCGCTGCTGGAAGGAGGGTTACATCCCCCAGGATATGAGAGACGCCAACATTATCACCATGTACAAGAACAAAGGAGACCGCAGCGACTGCAACAACTACCGGGGCATCTCTCTCCTCAGCGTCGTCGGCAAAGTATTCGCCCGGGTCGCTCTTGCCCGCCTGCAGACCCTTGCTTCCCGCGTCTACCCAGAGTCCCAGTGTGGCTTCAGAGCTGGCCGATCAACAGTGGACATGATCTTCTCCCTACGCCAGCTGCAGGAGAAGTGTCACGAGCAGCATAAACCACTCTACCTCGCCTTTATCGACCTCACGAAGGCGTTTGATCTGGTCAGTCGAAGCGGTCTCTTCAGCTTGCTACGGAAGATTGGCTGTCCACCACATCTGCTTGCTGTGGTCATGTCCTTTCACGACAACATGCACAGCACGGTGTCCTACAACGGCGCAACCTCTGAGGCCTTCCCAGTCAGCAGCGGAGTAAAGCAGGGCTGCGTCCTCGCGCCTACGCTGTTCGGAATCTTCTTCTCCATGCTCCTCCAATACGCCTTTAAGGACTGCAGCGAGGGTGTCTTCATTCACACCAGATCCGATGGCAAGCTCTACAACCTGGCCCGTCTACCAGCCAAGACCAAAGTCAAAGAGGTGCTCATCCGTGAGATGCTCTTCGCCGACGACGCAGCTTTGACATCACACTCCGAAGAGGGACTCCAGCAGCTAGTCACTTGCCTTTCCCACGCATGCAAGGAGTTCGGACTAGCCATCAGCCTGACGAAGACGAACGTTATGGCTCAAGGCACGGGGACTCCCCCATGCATCACCATCGACGGATACACCCTGGAGGTTGTCAACGACTTCACTTACCTCGGGTCCACCATCTCGAGCTCTCTGTCAGTCGACCTGGAGGTCAACCGGAGAATCGCCAGGGCAGCCACAGTTATGGCCAGACTGAACCGGCGAGCGTGGAACAATTCCAGCCTCACTGAGAAAACCAGACTGTGCATCTACCAAGCCTGCGTACTCAGCACTCTCCTCTATGGCAGCGAGACGTGGACCACCTACGCAAGGCACGAAAGGAAACTCAACAGCTTCCACATGAGGTGCCTGCGACGCGTCCTGCATGTCGCCTGGCAGGATAAGGTCCCCAACACCGAGGTGCTGAAGCGAGCCAATATGAGCAGTTTGCATGCAGTTCTTAGCGAGAGACGCCTCAGGTGGCTCGGCCATGTCAAAAGAATGGATGCAGGCCGTATCCCCAAAGACCTCCTCTACGGCGAGCTAGCGGAAGGCAAGAGGATGACAGGGCGCCCAAAACTGCCCATAAGCTCTTATAAAAATTCTCTTAGGGAAAAAAAGGAGGAGGAAGAAACCACTCTAAATACTCAAACGGGGAGGGGGGTTGTTAATATTACAATGTGGCTGCAGACACAATGAAGGTGCAAACACATTAACCAGGGGACCGTGAGGCAGCCTCAGGAACAGTAATAACGGAAAGCTGCTACCCGCCCCCAAGGACCCGTACCCCGGGAAGCCAGTGTCACCTGGTAGAAGCTGGACCCTCACAGATCTGTCCTGTGGGAGACGGAGCCCCAGCTAGACCTACAGAGAAAGGGGGAGATTCCCTGGGTTTCTCCATTGCCCTCGGCTGAACTTTGTTGAAGTCGAACAGCAGAGAAGCCTCAAAGAGCTCCCTTCCTTCTGTGTGGCTAGAGGGAGGGCAGTGTGGAGGTGGCCCTGGGGCAAACAGGCCAGTAACCAGCCCCTGGCCTTTCTGAAATGCTTCCCTTGAGTTCTTTCAAAATCCATTTTCTGTTTCTATTCCTATGTTACGGGCTGAATTATGTCTCCCCCCAAATATTCTGATGTTGAGATGCCCAATACCTCAGAATGTGACTCTCTTGGGAGGTTGGGCCTGTAAAGGGGTGACAGGTTAAGTGAGGCCCGATGGGCAGGCCCTCGTCCAGTGTGACTGCAGCCCTCATAAGAGTCGGGACTCGGAGGGGAGACCATGTGCAGACACGGGGAACGATGGCCACCTACAAGGCCAGGAGGGAGGCCGCTGAAGAAAGCAACCCCATGACACTCGGATGTCGCACCTCCAGCCTCCAGGCTGGGTGGAAATAAGCCGCCTGGCCTGTGGGCCTTGCTGCAGCAGCCCCAGTGACAATCCAGCCCAGCTCTCAGCGCTGCTCACACGCTCCTTTCAACCCCTGGGCACGAGGGAGCTTTTGCCCCGCCTCTGCCCTCACCTGTTCTCCGTGCAGGCTCCGTTTGCCCACTGGGTTTCGCTGGGCGCCCCTCTGGGCACAATGGCCTGGCCTCTCCCAGCCACCGATGCCATTGTAATCCCTCCTGTGTGTATTTACTTGGATGTTCTGTTGGTATCGCAGAAGCAACATGAATAAAAGTGAATGCATTCTTTCCCACCAGATTCCCTCTTGACCCTGATTTCTCTGTCTCTGTTAAGGACATCACATTCCCCTTTTTCCACCTGGCCCTAGAATGGAGTCTTCTTGGAGCACCAGCTTCCCTCCACCCCACGTCCTGTTTATTTCTCTTGATGGTACCTCCACACAATCAAGAGTCTCATCTTTTTGTCACCCCTGCCCTGCTGTCATTGGAACCAGCATGGTAGCCACCCAAAAAGCTGCCAGTGGGATTTCATGGAGCATGCCAGAGCAAACATCTGGCTGTGAACACGCACAAAAAGAGGGCTGGGATCCACTTTCTGTACAACTGAATGTCACTAATTTATTACTATTGTAAAGAACCTCAACTATAGGGAAAGCCCAAAGTTAAAAATTACAGAGTCAAACCCTGGCTAGTGTGGCTCAGTGGATTTAGCACTGGCCTATGAACTGAAAGGTCACTGGTTCAGTTCCTGGTCAGGGCACATGTCTGGGTTGCGACCAGGTCCCTGGTTGGGGGCTTGTGAGAGGCAACTATACACCGATGTTTCTCACTTTCTCCCTCCCTTCCCCTCTCCCTGAAAAATAAACAAAATCTTTTTAAAAAATTAAAATGACAGAATGCAACTTGGGAGCACATAATAGAATATACAGATGATGTATTATGTAATTGTACGCTGGAAACCTAAAATTTTATTAGCCAGTGTCACCCCAATAAATTCAGTACAATTTTTTAAAGAGATGCAACAGAGTATCCTGGAGTGGATTCTGGAACAGAAAAGGGACCCGAATGGAAAGATTGGTGGAATCTGAGGGCTGCAGGTCAGCTAACAATACTGTGCTGTGCTGACGCTGGTGTATCTGGATACCTCCATGGCTGTGTCAGACGTGAACAGCTGGGGGAGCTCGGTGAAGGAACTCGGTACTATTCCTGCAACTCCTTGGTAAGTCTAAAATTATTTCAAAATAAAAAGTTACACAAATTAGAGGGTGACCTTCTACTGAATTTCATTGGCATTTCCTCCCTGTCCTTAACTAGCCGTGTGGTCTAAAGCATATCATTTCATCTCTTTGGGTACCAGTTTTTCAACTGTTCAAAGAAGAAGAGACGCAACTTCCGGCCAAGATGGAGGCGTAGACAGACACGCTACATATCCCTCCGCAACTAAAAAGGAACACAGCTACCTCAAAACTAGAAACAACCAGAAGTTCTAGAAAATCAACTGCATGGAAGTCCAACAAAGATACAAAGAAGAAATACTCATCCAAACCAGTAAGAAGGGCGGAGCCGGGACACAGAGGACGCGGTGTGGTGGCGGCAGCAGCGGCAGCGGCAAGCCAGCAGAAAGCGCGGTCACACGTTTTTAAAGTCAGGAGAGACACCTGGGGAGTACTCCCAGCTCCTCACCAGACCTAGCAGCTCACAGTCTCGGCACCGGGGAAAATCAAGCCTCATTGCTTCTGACTGTGCAGACCAGTGGGGGTTGGGGCGGAGGCAGAAACTGCCGGTCTCAGCGGAGTCCGCTTGTTTAAAGGGCCCCCACGGCCCTAGAATGTCCACAGACCCACGCACTCTGGGAACGACGGCCAGGGCAGCAGCTAGAGGGGCGCCAGTCTGGTGCGGAAGTGGGAGAGGTGCCTGAAAAAGGGGTGAGTGCTGGGCAGGTGACACTGTTCCCTCTCTGATCCCTCCCCAAACACAGCGCCACAACGTGCTGAAACAGGTCACCCTGTACAGACAAATCCCTAAGGCTCTGCCCCTTACAACGTAACAGGAGTGACAGCTCTCCCTGGGACGCAGAGGCAAACACACACACAGGAGCCTGTCAGAATGAGGAGGCAGAGAAGTATGGCCCAAAAGCAGGAAAGGATCAAGTTTCCAGTAGGAGAACTAAGTGACGAGGAGATAGCCAACCTAACAGATGAGGAGCTAGACAACCTAACAGACGCAGAATTCAAAACACTGCTGATAAAGATGCTCACAGGCTTCACAGATATGCTTGAGTACAGCAGACGCCTAAGAGAAGTGAAGGCTATGCTAAGTAAAACAAAGGAAAATCCACACAAAACCAATTGTGAAGGGAAGGAGACCAGGGTTCAAATCAATGATTTGGAACATAAGGGAGTAAAAAACAGTCAACCAGTGTAGAATGAGGAAGCAAGAATTGAATAAAAATGAGGAAGACTTCCCAAATTTTGTGAAGGGGGTGGACATACAGGTCTGGGAAGCATGGAGGGTCCTGGGTGAGCTGAACCCAGAGGGGACCACACCAGGATGCATCATGATTGAGATCCAAAGGTGAAAGATAAAGAGAGTCCTGGGGGCAGCAAGAGAGAGGCAGAAAGCTGACTACAAGGGGGTGCCTATAGGACTATCAGCTGATTTCTCAGAGGACACTTTGCAGGCAGGAAGGGACTGGCAAGCAGTATCCAATGTGATGAAAGGCAACCTGCAACCAGGACTACTCTATCCAGCAAAGCTATCATTTGGAATGGAAGGGCAGGTGGGGTGCTTCCCAGACAAGGTGAAGCTAAAGGAGTTCATCATCACCAAGCCATTATTATATGAAATGTCAAAGGGACTTACTTAAGAAAAAGAAGAGCAAAACTGCAAAACTATGAACACTAAAATGACAACAAACTCACAACTATCAACAACTGAATCTAAAAAATAAAAACAAAATCCAACTAAACAAACCAGACAAGGAACAGAATCATAGGTATGTGATCATTTGGAGGGTTATCAGCTGGGAGGGGGGAAGGGAGAGAAATGGGGATATGGTGCAGGGATTAAGAAGCATAATCGGTTGGTACAAAATAGACGGGGGTGTTAAAAATAATATAGGAAAGAGTGAAGTCAAAGAACTTACATGCACAACCCATGGACATGAACTAAGGGGAGTGGGATTGCTGGAGGGGAGGAGGGTACTGGGCAGAGGGGAGCAAAGGGGAAAAAAATTGGAACTACTGTAGCAACATAATAAAATACACTTAAATAAAAATGAAAATAGAAAAAGGAGAGATGCAAATAAATCATCTCCAACTTCCCCCTCAGACTCTGAAATCTGAGATCCCAATACACTGACAGTGTGGTCCACTTTACAAGGGCTTCATTTGCAGTAATGTCTTGGTCTCCTTCATGTCCCTGGCATATTAAGCACATAGTAGGTGCTTAACACATTGTATGCAGGCGTTAGTGCCAATGCATTATGGTGGGAGTGGGCGATTTTTTGAAGTTTGCACACAAATTTTGTTGTTACGTAAAATCACTAAATTGAAAACTACTTTGAATTTTTTTATGAAACTTTGATTTTCTTACCTTAGGCTATATTCTTCATTTTTATTATGAAAGATAAAGGCACTTTTTTTGTATAAATGAATATAGAATATACAGTTGAAAACAAAAAATTTTATAATTTTTGTCAATATTATTCATTACAAAAATTTTCAATTGACAAATAATGAAGTAAAAAACGAACACTAATAATGTCTTAAAGTGTGATAGCACTCAAAACATTTATCTCTCTGAAGAGGTATGCCGCAAAATACACACATAAAACAAGTTTCACTCCATACTCTTTGAGATGCACAGACGCGACTATCAATACCACTATCACACGAATAATCTGACAAATTGTCCGCATGTATTTCTTGGTCACTTTCATCATCACTGTTTCTCCTTTTATCAATATATAGAGTATTTATAAAAATAAATAAATTTAAGCCACAAGAAATACAATTAATGAAAGAGTTTGATAACAAATTTGACTCAAGATAATTATAAAAATACAAGATATCACAAGAAAAAACAACCGCGAGTTTTGAAAGTAAAATAGGTTTACAATGTGGAGAATACTGTTCTTTCTAAGGAGAAGTCTAAACACCGATAACTACCCGAATTCACTAAAAATAAACCAAGAGTCAAAACTCATAACCTCGAAGGCAGGATGTTTTGTTATGAGCCCATTTACCTTTATTATTTCTGACCTTGCCGTCCCTTACCGACCCTTGTTGTGGGGATGTTTGTACCTGCCCAGCACCATGTATAAGGGGGCGGCATAACCAACGTACACGGGTAGGTACCCAAATAGCTACCCTTCCCACGTCCTACCATCAGTCTATAAAAAATGTATTGCTACCTGATCCACGCTCCATGCACACTTTGCAATATTATATGTCCTTCATATTAATAGAAGTTTAGGAAACTGGCCCATCCATCTGTTTGTAAAGTGAAGTAACACTTATCTCCTTTACTCAGTTGACTGCTAGAGAGAGGGGTGCACACAATGTTCTTCATGGAGAGCAGATTTACCTTCATTGAGCCGTGGGGAGCGATCCCTTCCATCCCAGGCGGAATCTGGTCCTCGCTGGGGGAGGGGAATCACCGCCTGTGAGCAGTTCCCTGCCCATTAGACAGGATCTCCAGTTGGGGCTCTTAGTACCTATTAGACAACCACACACACACACACACACACACAGCACTCAGCAACCCCAGTCCTCTCCAGGAAAGTGAAGTGGACCATAAGCAGGTGCCCTGCTTGCTCCAAGTACATTGTTGTCTTCCTCACACTCCTGTCCCATTCCTGAACTCAGGCGTCACTGTTACAGGGCCAGTCATGGAGGTCAAATGAATGAATGTGGAAATTGACATCCACCTTTACAACCAAAACGAGATGAAAACAGTAGCAGCTGCACACACCCCAACTCCCACCACCCCTACCCCCACCCCACAGCAGCCCAGGATGGCGCCTGTGTGAGCTGCAGTCTGCATAGTGAAGCAGTAGAGGCCACAGTCTGGAGTTGGGAATTCTGGGTTCGAATCCTGCCAGACCACCAACTCCACACACACACACACACACACACACACACACACGAACGCATTCAGTGACTATGGGCAGGTGCCCCTGTTTCCACAGCTTGGGAATTAGAGCACCCACAAGGTGCCAGTGGAGGGTGAGCCTACAGCACTGTGTACACCCGATTAATGACGGGGTATGTTCTGAGAAATGCATCCAGGTGATTTCATGGTAGTGCAAACAGCATGGCACACATTTACACACACTAGATGCAGAGCCTACCGCGTGGCTCTAGGGTACAGCCCCTTGCTCCCAGGCCTGTACCGCATGTTCCTGTACAAAACAACACGAGATTAAATCAGGCAGGAGAAAGCCATGCAACCAGGAGATGCCATAAACACGCGATGCAGGAGGCAGCTGCTGGCGCAACACGGCAGACTATTGACAGCCAACTTTTGGAAGTAGAAAAAGAACACTAAAATAACGATGGGAAGTATAGTAAATACATAAGCCAGTAACAGCCATTATGATCATTATCAAGTACTGTGCACTGAAGTGTGTGTGCTATACTTTTATACGACTGGCAGCACAGGTTTACGCCAGTGTCACCGCAAACACCTGGGTGAGGCTATGGCAGCTGCAGCGTCACGAGGCTATTGGAATTTTTCAGCTCCATTGTCATTTTATGGGACCATCCTCACTCAGGTGCTCCGCTGTGGACAAACCATCGTTATGTACACATAACAGGTGACGGCTATGGTCGAGCAACAGCCCACCTGCATGAAGTGAACAGGAATAGAGGGGCAACGCAATGTCACCCTCACGCGGACTCTCGGGGCGGCTGGTGTCCCCTCCTTTGAACAGCACAGAAGCTCAGGCTCTGAGCCCACACAGAGCAGCGCTCCTCTCCAGCAGAGCGCAATCCCTTTGCAGGCACCGAAATTTTCCTCCTCTGGTCAGTCCTGGTGCCTGAAGTCTCTACCACTTGAAATACTCCTTCCGGTTAAATCATCTCCCAGTGGAATGAGATTTAAGCTGAAGTCAGTGGCAAGTCCGGGGCTGCTGCTTTTAATGGCATCTATCACATTAATTAGAAAATTCAGAGTAGGACCCCCGAGTTTAGCACAGAGGACAGAAACCTTCAGCTGTCTATGAAGTGGCAGCCCCGTGAGTTGCTGGGTAGAATCCTGGACAGAGCGTATCTGGGGCACGAAAGACCACAGGGACAAGCAGAGGGCTACCCAGGGACAACTGGAAAAGTAAAGGGACTGAACGGATCAAAACCAGTGCGTGTTGCCCAAAGCACACAGGAAGATAACTGGGGAAAAGCAGACTCAGCCCCAAGTTTCAAGCGCTGGGGTAATTAATGCCCAGCACAGTGACCTTCTGTCCCCGTGGGCAGACTAGTCACGTGACAACTGAATTTTCTCTTCCCCCTCCACCAACTTGAACCTTTTAGGAACTGACCCTTGCCATGCTTAGGAAAAGCCACCTACAGCTTAAGGAAAACACAACGTCGTACCTATTATAAACCTTTGCTACTAGAAATCCCATGGGTCTGGAAAGAAGTCTGGTGCCAAGCACCGGCGGGAGAACCGAGGCGGCAGGGCAGCCCCGCGCACGGCCTTGCTCCCTCGCTGTCCCCGCGTGTCCTTCCCGGGAGGCATCAGTCTGGGGTCTCCAGGACCGGCTCCAGCGAAGCGGCAGTGCCCCCTGTTGATGTCCTTTGCTTTGCAGGTCAAACCGTGATTTTTTAAATGTGTATGCGAACCCCCCTGCTTAGCCCTAACAGCGCTGCAGGCAGTTTATAATGAACAGTAAACCCGGTGGCATGGGAAGAGAAATTAAGAAGCAGCAGCTCAGTAACCACAGGGCCAAGTCCGTGCCGTGTTTACGCCGGCCCAGCCGGGAGCAGGGAAGGAGCGCCCTCCCGGGGAAGCCAAGGGCGGGAGGATGATGCAGCCGAATTGGACCTGCTCGAGGCGGCCGCTTTCTGCAAGATCTCAGCCCTGGGGAGATGCCTGCGTCCAGCCCCGAGTCAGACATCGTAAATAAGAAAACAAACAAAGAAGCCAAGCCACCAGAGCCGTGATTAAACTGTTCCTTTCTATAAATAACTCCCCTATGGGGGGTGGATGAACGGCGGGATCAAAGGCAGGCCACGCGCACCGGAGAATCTGGCCTTTTCTTGGGAGACCTACCGACCAGCGTGCGCCTGCGCTCCCGTGGAGCCTCAGCCCAGGCACCTCCCCCCTCTCACCTGGCGAGACGGACAATCGGCTGCACTTACCTGTGGGCCGAGGACCAAGCCGCGAGACCCCGCGCTCCCGGCCTCCAGCACCGCAGCTGCGCCCGCAACGAGTGGGGCGGCCGCCACCGAAATGCACCAGAAGGGGGCGGGGGTTCCTCTCTGAGGACTGATCAGGTGGCAGCGGGGGCGTGGGAAACAGACCACGGGAAAGGTCAGATCCGGGTACCCCTCGGTAGAGCCCCTGCCGGAGAACCACCCCCAATTCTGACACCGCCCCAGCCTGCTCTGCCACTGGCCACAGCGCAGCGACAAGTGGCTCCGCAGAGCACCCCCTTCGCTGCCCAGAACCCTGCCTCGGCCTGCCCCCCAAATCCCCCGACCTGCCCTTTACGTCTTGCCTGAAATGTCAAAATGTCACCTCCTCGGGAGGCCTTGCCTGACCCCTCGGCTAGGAGAAGTCCCTTTCCAAAGTCCTCTGCAGGAACCCACCCATCTCGTCATTGTCTATTATACCACGTGCCTGCCTTTCCTTGACACACACACACACACACACACACACACACACACACACACACACACACACACAATCTGTCTTTATTCCCGGCCCATAGTGAAAGTGGCTGAAGATCTTGCCCAATGACGGAGAAAAGAAGCCAAATCCAGCTGTTTCAGAGGGATGCTCGCTGAAGCCCTGCGGACCACGGGGGTACGTCGGTTACTCAGTGGATATCTTTTCCCGCCGTCACTCCTACTTTCTTGGCAAGAGTAACTGGGATCGTCCTCCACTGAGGACAACACACGATCCCAGCGCTGCCCTAAGGAGTTTTAATTCTGCCGTCTGAGCCCCGAAGCCTTCCTGTCCAGCACAGCAATTACCAGCAAGGAACTGAGGCTTCCACCTCTGTTTGGCGGAATAGGGAATTCATGATTCTCTCCTGGGGCGCAGACAGACCTATGGTGTCAATTAGAAGACTCCCCCAAAGACTAGGGAAAAGATGAAAAGACTAATCATTGGTGGAAAGGAATCGTGTCTGGCCTGGGGGAAGTGCTTATGGATGGTCTGCTCCGTAAGTAACTCCAGGTCAGAGAAAACCTCACGTAGAGATCTCCCATCACTGCTGAGGTTTCTGTGAATCGGGGAGAAGAAATTCAGGGGTGATCATAAACAACGTCTTCAACAACGTGGTTTTTGATGGCTACAAAATAGTCCACGTCTGAGTGTTCCATGACTTGTTTAGCCATCCGTCTGTTGTAGGGCTTTTCCCACATTTGCTCTCATAATGCTGAAGTGGGCAGTTGTATGCAGAACATCTTAGCCACCGTTCTGGTCATTATTTAAGATGTATTCCTATACTCCTGTCAGTGAGGTTACTGGGGCAAAGCATATGAACCTTTCTAAGACTTATTGAAGCTGGGTCAAAGGATGTGAACCCTTCTAAGACTATTGAAGCTGGGTCAAAGGATGTGAACCCTTCTAAGACTATTGAAGCTGGGTCAAAGGATGTGAACCCTTCTAAGACTATTGAAGCTGGGTCAAAGGTATGAATCCTTCTAAGACTATTGAAACATAAGGCCAAACCTCATACCTCAAATGTGTAAATCTATCTTCTAATAGAAGAATGAGAGTTTATTGTAGCACACTCTTGTCAATATCAAGTGCTACAAGTTTTTAAAAATCTTTGTTATTTTGATTAATGAAAAATGGTATCTATCTTTAAAAGATTAGTTTCCTGTTCTTTCAAATTACTAGAAAATTTTATTTTTAAAGATCATTTTACTGGTCATTTGCATTTCTTCATCTATAAATTATTCATATCGATTGCTGTTTTTCAATTTTCATGTTAGTATTTTCCTTAATGATTTGATGGGTTTTTTATACGCTAAGGATATTTGCCTAGGATATTAGTCCCAAGGCTGTGATATTTGTGGCATATTGTTTTCCTAGTTTATCATTTTTTTAACTTCATTTAAGATGACTTTTGTGCACCATCTTAAAATTTTAATTATATAAAACCTCTCAATTTTTTCTTTCATGACTTTTACCACTGATTTTGTTTAGAAAGTATTCCCCAATTTCCCAAACAATAACTATTCCCTAGTACTTGTAATTTTTAAATGGTTACATTTCAGATTAATCACCATCTTGAAGGCCTCTTCCAATTCTAAAAACTGATGGTTTTCTGGTTTTATCTACATGCTGTTTTTAAATGCAACATACAAAAACAGTAAACACCAGTGAATTTTTTAAAAATCTAACATATTATTCAGTACATTCAATAGAATTTCTGTAACCTGGATGTAAGGTACAAAGTCTAGTAATGAAATGAATACTGTGTACCGACCCCTCAACTTGAGAACTAGAATATTGCCAATACTTCTGTATTCCTTATCTATTCTCCTCTCCTGGATCCCTATTCTCAATTTTACATGTATCATTCCTTTGCTTTAAAAAAAGCTTAAGTACACATGAATGCACCCCTACACAGTACATTGTTTTTGCTTTTTAGCTTTATAAAAACAATATTATTCAATAAGCAAAACTATTAGTTTACTTACTGATAGACGAGGGGATAAAAATTGTACATATCTACAATGGAATATTACTTGGCTGTAAAAATGAATGAAATCTTACCATTTGTGACAGCATGGATGAACTAGAGGGTATTCTGCTTAAGTGAAGTAAGACAGGGAAAGACAAATACCACATGATTTAGCTTATATGTGGAATATAAAGAACAAAATAAATGAACTCCCCCCCCAAAATAAGTAAACTTCTGAGACTTGCATTTTTTCTAAGCAGTGTTTCTAAAGCTCACACACAGAATTGTGTGAAGCTGCTCTTCATTCACCTCGCTGCTACATGCTATTCTATTGTATGGCTGGCTGTAATCCTTTGTTTAGCCATTGTTCTGCTGATGACTCTGGATAATTTCCACTCTGCCCTGACAACCAGTGCTGCTCTGAAAACCCCCTTCCTGTCTCTGGGTCCCAGAGGCAGGCGTTTCTCTGGGTATGGACCTAGCGGAGGAATTACTGAGCTGAGGTCAGTGTTAAAAGATAATACTAAACCATTTTCCTAAGTAGTTCCACCAATTTACACTCCCGTTACCGGTGGGGTGTTTTTCCCCCACTTGTTTTCAATTCAGTGCCTTTTAGGCCACGTTCTCTTTTAAACTTTAGATTTACATTGATTTCCACAACTGCTTCGGAGAATTATGAGGTTCTGGAACACGAAATTTCACATTATGGTTGTTCATCAGGAAACTCCTCCAGAGGCAACGGGCCAGCTAAACACAAGGCTCTTATTGTCCGACATCCAAATGTAGGTCATGGCGCCTTGGATTAGACCCAGGGGTCCTAGAACAACAGCGCGGGGAGGGGGGCGCTACCTCGAAAAGACTGCTGTAAGCTTGGTGTGGGGAGTTGTCCTGGTAACACAAAACAGTCCTTTGCACAACAGCTTGTGCAGCTGCTGCCAGAACCTCCTGCTATTTGTAGGTCTGTGATCCATGTCCTGTACAACCTTCTATCTAAATCAGCCACTGTCAGCCTCATGAATTACTCCTCTCTTCTAAGGGCCATAAAAACACTGACACTCTTTGATTTGGTGTTCAGAATTCGGGACATTTAACCTGAAACTGGTAACACAAGAAGAAAAATTATATTTGTGAAGATGTGGATAGCAACGTTGTTTATAAGTCGGATTTTGTAATTCAAAAGTTTAAAATCTGTGCCCTGGCTGGTGTGGCTCAGTGGATTGAGTGTCAGCCTGCAAACCGGAGGGTTGCCAGTTCGAGTCCTGGTTGGGGCACTTGCCTGGGTCCCTGGTTGCGGGCGAGCAAAAGGCAGCCACACATTGATGTTTCTTTTCCCCTCTCTCCCTCTCTTCCCCTCTCTGTAAAAATAAATAATAAAATCCTTAAAAAATATTTAAATCTGCAACAATAGGGAACATATGCAAATTGTGGTACATCCACTCAGTGGTACATGGCATGACACACTTTTTTCCTCTCCTGAGTCATTTGAGATTAAGTTTTGGAAATCATGACTGTTCACCCCTAAGTACGTCAGCGTGTATTTCCTAAGAACAGAACATTCTCTCACATAACCATATTGCAGTGACCAAATTCAGAAAATTTAACATTGGACCAATCATATATGTACTCATATATGTACCAATAATATGTACTCTTCAGGCCAGATCCACATTTTGTCAACTGTCCCAATATCATCGTTTAGAGCAATATTAGTTTTCCCAGTTCAAAGTCACATTTCATGTGTTGTCATGTCTCTTTATTCCCCTTTAATCTAGAACAGATCTTTAGTCCTCGTCTCTATCTTTGTCTTTTATGATCTTGACATTTTTTAAGTCAGGCCCATTATATTTTAGCTTGTCCCTCAACGTGAGCTTGATTTCCAAGTACTCCAATTCAGGTTACCCATTTGGGGCATATGTCAATTCATCCTTATTGGTGTGCTGACTTTGATCACAAGGTTAAGGTGGTATCCGCTGGTGTTTCCACTATAAAGCTTCCTTTTTTACATTTGTAGTTAATAATCTGTGGAGGAGGGATACTTGGAGACTGTGGAATAGCTTATTCCCCAACAAACTTGTGCCCAGCAGTTTTAGCACCCATTCAGTATCGCGACTTTTTGAATTCTATTGTTCCTTCAGCACTCATTAGTTGGCATTCTAGTGTAAGGAGGAGTTGTCCCTTTTACCTCTACTTATGTATTTGTAAGCTTTTTTGCTTTTTAGTATCACTCTGGACGGTGGATCCTTTTTTATTCGATGTGATCATTCATTACTGCAATACTCATTTTGATGCTCAAATTGTTCCACATTTGGCCACTGGAAGCCCTGTCAAGTTGCCCCCTTGTCCCTCTGACCTGTCCCCATCCTCCTTTGACCACCACCTTGCTTTCAGGTGACACAACCTGTTTCTGACTTCTCTTTCACTTTCCCTGCCCCTCTCTGAATGAGCCATTTCTCCCAGGAGCTCTGGAGAAGGATATTTAGAAACCAAGATAAGGACATGAGGAGTGCTCATGGCCATTAGGGTGCCTTGCCCCTGAGGCTTTCAGCAGACAGATCCAGGAGACAGAAGAGCTCTTGTCTTCTCTTTCTCCATGTTGTATCACTCTCTCCCTCAGTGAGCACCCTGCATCCCCACAATATCATTATAATGGCTCATTTGCTTAATCCCACAGCACGCAGAAAATATTCTCAGAATCGCTGCTCTAGATTATTACCAATTAAATGAAGTTCAAAATTTCTTCGTAGTTTTTTTTTTTTTTTTTTTTTTGGCTTGTTTACACACACAAGGCATATAGTCAAAGAGCTATGTTCAAAAGTATTTGGGGCTTACTTTTTTGTCCTGTGGATAATTTACTATACAGTTTAGTTGATTCGTTTACTTCCATTTGTATGCAGTTTTAGGTTTCTCCTCCCCACCTTTGTTGGCTTACTTTTATTTTTTTGATATTAAAACATTTACATGGTTCTTAAAGTCAAAACTACCATAAAGGGTCTGGTTTGAATAGTGTCATCACCTCTGAAGACTTTCAGCCTATTCCCAGCTACCCATTGTAGGTAACCAGCTTATTAGTTTCTAGTTTATTCTTCCTGAGTTTTTTTTTTTTTTTTTCCAAAATGAAGCAGACAGAAATGTTTCACTGTTTCCCCTTATTTTATACAAAATAGCATAATACATGTGCTCTTCTATTTAGCTTTTTCGGTTATCAATATATCCTAGAAATCACCCTGTATCAATGCATAAAGCTCTTCCTCACTTTTTTTGCAACTGCATATGCTACTCCATTGTGCAGCTGTACCAGGGTTTTTCAACCAGTTGCCTGTGTATTGACACTGAGGTTGTTTGCAAAATGTTGTCATTGCAAACAATGCTGCAATAAGTAACCTTGTGCATATATATACTCTCATACCGGTGTAGGTGTTTCCTGAGGGGGAGTCCCCGGCTGCAGATTGCTAGGTCAAAGAGTAAATGCATACCACGTCTTGCCCCTCTACGCTTGCACCATCTTGCAGTCCCACCAGCAAGGTATCAGACAGCGGCAGCTTTCCCGCAGGCTGTCCTGCTGCTTTGACTTTCTACAAATTGTAGAAATTAAAAGTGACCGCTCAGTTACGTGCATTTCTGTATCATTAAAGTAAAGGAACATTTGTTTAAGGGCCGGTTTTATACCCTTTTCTGCAGATTGTCCAGTCATGTCTTTTGCCCTTTTTTAAATTGGATTTTCAGTCTCCGCTTCCCTCAATTTGCCAGACTTTTGTGTACGGCGGGCTTTTGTTTGCTTGGCTACGGGGTTTTTGCTTTTCAACGTGGTCAAACGTAGCGATCTTTACTGTTTCCCATGCATCTGGGTTTTGGGTTATTATCAAGCCTTTTCCCACACCCAGGTTAAGGGGTTCAGGCGCGTTTCCGGCCGCGGGGGGGGGGGGGGGCCAGTGCGGCTCTCCGCCCCTGACGCCCGATCGGGGGACCCGCGGTCTGCGAAGGTGCCAGGACCTAGGCTCGCAAGTGGCTCCGGGCCGCGCGTGCGCACTCACAAGGCGGCCGAGTCATCGGGGAACCGCGGGGAGGAGCGAGTGCGGCAGCGCTGCCGGGTCCCGGGGTCCCCTCCGCGGCGCTTCCGGGAACCCCTCCCCCTTCTTGCCGGCTAGAGCCGGTCTCCGGGCCTTCCCCGGAGCCCCGCGGCGGCCCCGATCAACCACACGACCGTCCCTCGGGCGGCCGCCCCGACTTGCACCCTCGTTCGCGGAGACCCGACTACTTACCCCCCCCCGGGCGGCGGGCCGGGTGTCCCCGCCGCGCACTGCGCCCCCTCGCGGCCGGCGGGGCAGCGCACGCCGTTAGACGCTGGGCCGCCCTCTCGGAGGAGAAAGGCCCTTGGGTCCTTCCCTGCCCCGCGCTTCCCGGTAGGCGGTTTTTTCTAACCCTCCTTCCTGCAGCCCCCCAGTCCGTCACCCCTTCCTCCAGCCTTACGGGGCCGTGGCTCCACATGCTCCGTAAAAACGGGGCCGCTCCGCTTTCCCTCTCGGGTCTTCCGCCCCGAGACGTTTCCGCGTCCTGATAGCAAACACGTGGTGTCCTTTCCGGCAGCCACAACCAGTCCCCCAGTTCGCTTCCTGCCCCCCCCCCCGGACGCCGGCCGCAGGTGGGCTGCCCAGGCTGCCCCCATTTCTGCGCAGCCGCTGCGATTCATGGGTTTCCACACCCCAGCCCCCAGGTCTGACAGCTCCCTGGGGTGCGCGCAGGACTCGGGGAGACGCTCGATTTCCTGTTTAGTATAGGTTTGCTCCGACGGACACAACTCGGCAACGACCGAAGGGAAGAAACGCCTGGAAGGGGGCGAGGGCAGGGTGCAGAGCTACCTTGCCCTCTGCAGGGGTCCCACCCTGAGGGCACCGAGCCCTGACCCCTTTGCCATGAGGTTTTCATGGACGGGGAGAGGGAGCTCTAAGTTCCGACCTTCTAATCACTTGGTTGCTTCTCCTGTCTACCGGCTGGCATCCTGGAGCCAAGTAGGAGCACAATTATCACCTCATCAGCTTAATTAAACTCAGATATGATTGAAAGGGACTCGTTATGAATAGCAAAGACCTCTTATCAGAAAATCCCTAGGGTTTTAGGAGCTTTGTGCCAGGAAATGGGGACAAAGGCCAAATATGTATTTTTATAATACCACACACCTCCAAACCCGAACTGTAACAGAACCCCTGGGCTGCTCCGATTGAAACAGAACCCACGGGCTGTTTAGTTAGGGGCCCGATTGCCCGCCGCCAGAATTACAACTCTCAATACCAGAGTTTGATGAAAAGGAAAAGAATTGTTTGTTTATACAAAGTCCTGCCTCCCCCTCCCAGACCTGGCCAGTCTTAGGAAAGTCAGAAACACCGTTTCCCTACTTCCCAGGCACAGTTCAGCTTTACCAGCAGCTGCCAATCACTCAGTTCTGATTGGGGAGGTCTTTTCTGTGTTCTGGTGCCCGCCAGCTCTCAATGCAGGACCGCCTGGATTCTCAGCCCCCTTGCAAACTGCCTTCTTCCTGCAAACCACCTGGCGAGAGCCTCTTAAAGCAGCCTGGAGACCCCTTCTCCTCCAAGCCACATGGAGGTGTTACAGAAACAGGGGTGTTCCAAAAAACCCCAGAGTTTGCAGCTGGGGGATGGGGAGAAGGAAGCAGCTTTTCAGAATGCCTCCACATGCCTGAGGCCTGTGGCTAGTGTCTTTTTTATGCAAAATGGCTTTAATGCATCCAAAGCCTCAGGTAGATGGGAGGAGTCTTGAACCAGGGGATGGTATGGAGAAAGCACACAGAACCTGCGTAAGGTTCTGTGAATGGTCAGAACTGGTTACCGCACCCACTACATCAGAGGATGTAGTCAGGAATTTAAAAATAAGCGGCAGACATTTTAGGCGGACGGACTGTGCGGATTTAACTAAGGTTAAGACTGACTGTGCAGATTTAACTAAGGCGGACTGACTGTGCAGATTTAACTAAGGCGGACTGACTGTGCGGATTTCACTAAGGTTAGGACTGACTGTGCGGATTTAACTAAGGTTAGGGCTGACTGTGCGGATTGGACTAAGGCTGAGGCTGACTGTGTGGATTACAAAAGGACTAACTATACAGTTTACAAGGAGGCTGAGAATCCATGAGGTTCTGGATTAAAAGCTGGTGGACCCCATAACACAGACGAGGTCTCCCCAATCAGGATTGAATGATTGGCAGCTACTGGTAAAGCTGAACTGTGTTTGGAAAGTAGGGAAAGGGTTTCTCTGACTTTTCTAAAACTAGCCTGGTTTGGTAGGGGGGGAGGCAAGGATATGTGTTTATGGGCGTTTTAAAGAACATAAGACTTAACAACAGAAATCCGCAAATAACTAAATCTATATAACTGTTAAATAAACTATTCTTTTTCTTTTCACTAAACTCTGGTATTGAGAGTTATAATTTTGGCGGCGGGCAATCGGGCCCCTAACTAAAGAGCCCGTGGGTTTGTTTTCAACTGGAGTAGCCCAGGGGTTCTGTAACAGAGGGAGCACACGAGAGCGAGAGCCAGAGCCAGCGAGAGGGAGCCAGCCCCAGAGCGCCAGCTAAAATGTCCGCAGCTGCTTATCTATCCCCGACTGCGTCCTCTCACGCAGTGGGTGTTGCAAACAGTCCTGACCACTCACAGAACCCACGTAGGCTCTGTGTGCGTCTTCCGTACCAGCCCACAGTCCAAGACCCCTCCCATCTTCCTGAGCCTTGGAAGTTTCAGAGCGGATCTTTGTGCAACAATGTATCCAGCCACTAGCCCCAGGCATGCAAGGGCATCCTGAAAGCTGCTTCCTGTTGCCTATCTCCCAGCCGCACACTCTGGGGTTTGTTTTTGGACTCCCCTGCTTCTGTAACAGAACCACAACCTTGGCATATTGGGATGGCGCTCTAACCAGCTGAAGTACCTGGCAAGGGCTTACCAAGCTCCTTTTTATGGGGACCTGGCTGCACAGCACAGGGAGGAGCCGGCCACCCCCTGCAGGCAGGACAAGAAGAGGCCATCAAAGTGCTTCTGACAGACCAGCCATAGATGAGCGGATCCCAGGACCCCTCCTTGCCGTCCGTTCATTTGCTAGAGTGGCTCACAGAACCCAGAGAAACCTTTTCCTTGCTACCCCTCTGGCTTATTACAAACGGACATTACTCAGGAACAGCCCAGTAGGAGGACGCACAGGACAAGGTATGCAGAAAGGGTGCAGAGCTGCCACGCCCTCTCTCGGGGCGCCACTCTCCCCAAATCTCCATGTGTTCACCATCCTGAATGCCCTCTGAACCCTGTTCACGTAAGTTTTTATGGAGGTGTCATGGCGTAGCTGTGGCTGATTAAGTCACTGGCCATTGGCAGTTGACTCAACTTTCAGTCCCTCTCCTCCCCCTGGTCAGTGTGGCCGAGCACCATGTGACCCACCGTATGGTTGGTGCCCCTGGCAACCAGCCCAGAACCTTCTGTGCCTTCCAAAAGCCACCTCATTAGTATACACTCAGGTGTGGTTGGAAGGGGTTTGTTACAAATATTAAGATACCCTTAACACTCATCACTTAGGAAATTCCAAGAGTTTCAGAAGCTCTCTATCAGAAGCAGGGACAAAGATCAGATATATATTTAATCCCAATATCACAATGTTTGACAAAGTCCATCAGAAAGAGCAAAAGAGCAAAGCAGAGGTACCAAGTCAATGAGACGTGAGGAGTGGAACTGAGGTCCAGGCAGCGGCAGGGCCAGGGCGGCCACAGGGGTGTCGGAAAGGACTGCGGCCGGGGACTGGGGGCTCACCCAGGCTGCATTGACACCAGCAGAGAAATAAGCTTCCAGGTACAATCAGCTCATCTCAAGGAGTTGTATGACGACCTCAGGTCACGTCCTTGGGGTCGGAGCCCCATCTTCATGTGCACCCATGGGCACACCATGCCAGTCCTTGGGGAGACAGTCTCCAGCCACATGCCTGAGCTTTGGCTGACTGGGGACAATAAGGACCTGATGCCTGCTCTAGGTTGGTATCTCGTCCCACCTATCTGAGCCGACTGGTGGAGACCACTCAGAAGGTTGCAAACACTTAGATAGAAGCTATACCCGGTCTCTGGATGTCCCCTTACTCTTTTCTTTTAAATTAACTTTATTGGGGTGAACCTGATTCATATGGTCATATAGGTTTCAGCTGTACATTTCTATCATATGTGACCTGTATATTGCATTGTGTACCCTCCACCCGTGTCCCCTCACTCTTCATCAGAGAGACTGGGCCATAGACTGGGCAAGTTTCCTCATTTTTATTTCAAAAATTAGGAAAAAACTTATTGTACATCTCTAGGAGTTGCAGAATCCTAGGATTGTCCTTCTTTTTCTTCTCATGTTCTCATTCTTTTCCTTGCTCCATTAAAATATACGTACGGCCCTGGGTGGTTTAGTATTGGTCTGTGAACCAAAAGGTTGCTGCTTCGATTCCCGATCAGGGCATATGCCTAGGTTGTGGGTCAGGTCCGCAGATGGGGGCATGCAAGAGCCAACCAATTGATCCATGGTTCTCTCACACGTCAATGTTTATCTCCCTCTCTCTTTCCCTCCATTACCCTTTCACTAAAAGTAAATAAAATCTTTAAAAAATAAAATAAAATAGATACACACCAAAAAAGTGATTTTATCCTCAACACCATAAAAACCCCGAGAGGCTGACAAAAGAGCAATGGTTTGAAATTCATCCTATTGGAATGGACGCAGAGTGACAGTGTGGCCTGGGCCTGGATGGTTTCATTTGACAATAATGAAAATGCCACAGGTCTCGCTTGTCGCCATGTCACGGCCACCTTCCTCACCCAGTTATGTTCACAACGGCGCTGCCCGAGAAAGCCAGCGTGACCGTGAGGTGAGCTTGAGTCCAACAGGTGACGGACAGGAGACCAGCTCTGTGTTCTGTGTAGTGGGGGAGAGGAGGACACTTCCCTCCACCCTCAAGGTTCTTCCCATAGCTCTAATAATTAAGCAGACAGGAGACAGACGAGCAAGAGAAAATTACCCAATTTAATCACATACATACATGGGAACCCCAAACGCATGGCATAAGTCCGAGACACTGCACGCATGAGAGGCTCAGAGACAGCAAACGAACACTGGTATCTAAGACATGCTGAGCTAGGGGTGAGGGAAAGGGCCTCGGGGGCTACAGAGAGTCATTGTAGGATGATCAGAACAGACGTTTCGTAAATAAAAGTTCGCCCTGCTCTATAGATAGGTCAAAAGAAGGTATCTCTGATAATCTATTGTGGGTAAGCCCCCTAATTTGAGTTCTAGGTAGTTAAAGGAGGGCAGACAGTTCTGTTGAGCCTGCAGCTCAAGTTGCCTTCAACTCAGAGTAATCTGCATACCACTGAGGCACATCATGGGGGCGCTCGTTCTGAACCCCCACTGTTGCATACTTGCTAAGCCCCAGATTCTGGAGTGAGCCTGCCCTGATTTTCTGAGTAAGGTCACAGCCGCAGGTTCTGGGGGTCAGGACTGGGACACACCTTTTGGGGGGCCATTATTCAGCCACTACAGGTAGAAGAACACTGTCCTGCTGACTCTGGGAACAGCTGCGGTGAGATCCTGCGAGTACAGCCGTGTGCAGCTGGAACAGCCTGCTTTCCATGTTCTCTCATGTAGGGTGTTCAGTCCAAGTGGCTAATGAAACTGGACGACAGCAAGGCACTTCCTGCTCTTCCGAAGGTACCCGTGGGCTCAGCTACACACCCTCCAACACCTACCGGGCCCACCCTGTGTCAAGTGGAGCTCTAGGCACCAGGATACAGCGGTGAACAAAAAAGACAGAATCCCCCTCCCCATGCAGGACATCCTTGTGGGAGGGGCAGACAATATATAAAATGAGTAGATACAAATAGAGTATGTTTTATGTGATAGGTACTGCAGAGGAAAATGGAAGAGGAAAGAAAGGACAGGCCTAGGAGGGAGGGTGTGTGTGTGTGCGTGTGTGTGTGTGTGTGTGAGTGTCAGAGAGACTTTAAACAGGTGTCCAGAGGAAGCATCATCCTCAGGGGACACTTGAGTAAAGACCTGAAGAAGGTCAGGGGAGAGCACGAAGATATCTGGAAGGATGGAGTTTCAGGCAGAGGCCCTGAAGGGCTAGTGTGTCTGGGCCATTCCTGGTCCAAAAGGAGTCCAGAGGCCGGGGGCTCCAGCGGAGGGTGGGCAGGAGAGCCAGCAGCAGGTGCAGTCAGTGGGGAAGACGGTGCAGAAGATCAGGGAGGGGCTTGCAGCCACTGCTGTGGCCCCGGCGTAGCGGAGGGAGGACGAGGACCTCAGCTACCACACAGTGAAGCTACAGAGGTCCACGGTCACAGAGAGAAGCTTGGTTAGAAGCCATCTTCCCCTCTTTCACACCTTGAATACAGATCCCTGTTGAAAGTCTTCTCTCAAAAACAAACTGAAGCCTTAAAATAATGGTTCAAAAGTGAGTATATTTAATCTAGCAATTTGACTTCTCAATATGTAACCCAAAGAATTGAAAGCAGCATCTCCTGTGGGTGCTGTCCCTAACAGCACTATTCATAGTAGCCAAGAGGTGGAAGCAACCCTAGCGTCCCTCATTGTTACAGAAACAGGGGAGTCCAAAAGCAAACCCGAGTTTGCGGCGGGGAGATAGGAGAAAGGAAGCAGCTTTCAGGATGCCCTTGCATGCCTGGGGCTAGTGGCTGAAACTTTGTTGCACAAAGATCCGCTCTGAAACTTCCAAGGCTCAGGAAGATGGGAGGGGTCTTGGACGGTGGGCTGGTACGGAAGGAGCCTACAGAGCCTGCGTAGGGTTCTGTGAATGGTCAGGACTGCTTGCGACACCCAGTGCGTGAGAGGACGCAGTTGGGGATAGATAAGCAGCTGCGGACATTTTAGCTCAGGTGCTCCCTCCATGTGGCTTGGAGGAGGGGGCCTCCAGGCTGCTTTAAGAAGAGGCTCTTGCCATGCAGTTTTGAGGAGAGGAGATCCATGTGATTTGCAGGAAGAAGGCAGTTTGCAAGGGGGCTGAGAATCCAGGCGGTCCTGCATTGAGAGCTGGAGGGCACCACAGCACAGAAAGGACCTCCCCAATCGGAACTGAGTGATTGGCAGCTACTGGTAAAGCTGAACTGTGCCTGGGAAGTAGGGAACCGGTGTTTCTGACTTTCCTAGTGTAACAGAACCCTTGGGCTGCTCCAATTGAAACAGAACCCACGGGCTGTTTAGTTAGGGGCCCGATTGCCCGCCGCCAGAATCATAACTCTTAATACAAGAGTTTGGTGAAAAGAAAAAGAATTGTTTTTTACACAAAGTCCTGCCTCCCCCTCCCAGACCTGGCCAGTCTTAGGAAAGTCAGAAACACCGTTTCCCTACTTCCTAGGCACAGTTCGGCTTTACCAGTAGCTGCCAATCACTCAGTTCTGATTGGGGAGGTCCTTTCTCTGCTGTGGTGCCCTTCAGCTTTCAATGCAGGACCGCCTGGATTCTCAGCCTCCTTGCAAACTGCCTTCTTCCTGCAAACCACATGGATCTCCTCTCCTTCTTAAAGCCGCCTGGAGACTCCTTCTCCAAGCCACATGGAGGGAGCCCACAAGAGCCAGAGTGAGGGCGTGAGGGCCAGAGAGAGCCTGGGAGAGAGAGCCTCCTAGAGCCAGAGCCAGCCCAAAATGTCCGCAGCTGCTTCTCTCTCCCTCCCTGCCTCCTCTCTCCCCCTGCGTCCTCTCACAGTGGGTGTTGCAAAGAGTTCTGACCATTCACAGAACCCACGTAGGCTCTGTCTGCTTCTTCCCTACCAGCCCACAGTCCAAGACCCCTCCCATCTTCCTGAGTCTTGGAAGTAAAGCGGATCTTTGCAACAATGTTTCCGGCCACTAGCTCCAGGCATGCAAGGGCATCCTGAAAGCTGCTTCCTGCTCCCTATCTCCCAGCCGCAAACTCTGGGGTTTGTTTTTGGACTCCCCTGTTTCTGTAACACTAAGACTGGCCAGGTCTGGGAGGGGGAGGCAGAGTTATATGCAAATAAATAATTCTTTTTCTTTTCACCAAACTCTGGTATTGAGAGTTGTAATTCTGGCAGCTGGCAATCAGGCCCCTAACTAAACAGCCCGTGGGTTTCAATCGGAGAAGCCCAGGGGTTCTGTTACATCATGAGATGGACGGATAAACAAAGTGGTACATGCATACAGTGGAATATTATCCAGTCCTGAAAAGGAAGGGCATTGTGACACACGCTACAACATAGAAGAACCGTGAGGTCATTACGCTAAATGAAATCAGCAAGTCACAGAAGGACAAATACTGTATAATCCCACTTATATGAGGTCCTGAGAATAATCAAATTCATACAACAGAAACTAGAACAAAGGTGACCAGGGCAGAGGGAGGGAGAAATGGGAGTTAATGTTTGATGGGTACAGTTTCAGTTTAGGAAGATAAAAAAGTTCTTGGGACTGACAGTAGTGGCGGCTGCACAACATTGCGAATGTGCTTCATGCCACTGAGCCGGACGCTTCAAAACACGTAAAAATGGTTAAAATGGAAATTTTATGTTGTTTGTAACTTCCACAATTTTTAAAAATAAAAATAAATCCTTAACAACCAAAATACCAAATATATCTTACTCCCATGGATCAAACATTTTTTTTTTTTGTCTCTAAAAAAAATCTTTTAACAAATAACAATATCAACAGCAATGAAAACATCTCCTAGGTCCGAAATCGGCTTTCAGAGCTGCAGAGGCCTTTGCGGAGCGGGTAACAGGAAGCGGGGTCTGCCGAAACAGAAGGAAAGGAAATGGTCTTCCCTGCTTGTCTTCAACACTGTTTATGTAAAAATATTCTGCCCTCTGAGATGTTTTGACTTTTGGTACCCTCCTCCTAGGCCAGCCGGAAACCCTGAGAGTTAACATCTCTACTCTTTGTTTCTAAGCAACAACTGAAAGTCAGCATGAGAAAAAGACGTTTTAATTAAAGGGAGCACAGAAAGAAATAGAACCTCAGTTGTATCTGTTTCACACATCACCTCCCAGGCAGGAATGCACACACTTGAAGTTACACAGGTTTTTCCCAGTTTATAAAGCATGGGCTGAATTAAAAGTTCCTTATGATTTCTATACCCTTCGCCAAATTACTTCCTCTTACAAAGACCTTCACTGAACCCCCAAAAGTTTAAGTCTGAGAAGTAATTATAACCCAAAAGTCCACTGAATTCCCAATGATCTCAATAGCAGCGTGTTCCTTTTATTGTATTTTAGTTATTCTAATTGAAGAAATAACTGAAAAAAAATCCACGATACCTTTATTCTATACTACTAATGAATTCATTTTTCATTAAATTCATATTCATCAAAAACATGCACAGTTAATGATTTTAAGGATGGTTTGTGGAGTTAGGCCACAGCTCCTTGAGGGTAGAGTACATAAATCATCGGGAACTCATCTGTGAAGGAGACTTGCGTCGTCTCCCATTTATTCACTTCTTCCATATTTATTGATATTAGTATGAGCTCATTGATACTTATTTTACACTTTGGGTTATGAGTCCATACTACTTTATTTTTGTTGCTCAAACTGTCCCAGCTTTAGCCATTGCGGCCTTACGTGTTCTTGGCAGAAGAAAACAAAGCAAAACCAAAAAAAGACAAACCTGAGTGTGCAGGAGCCGGATTGGGTTCTTTTGCCTTTAATTTGATTCTGAGTGGCATCCAGTTTCCAAAGCCCTAGCACCCCAAAGGGGCATCAGTGCTGGCTCTCTAACCAGATGGGGACTTTATTTAACTTTTTTGAACCCCAGTTCCTTACTCTGTAAAATGAAGATAATGCCTATTCGCAGGGCCGAGGTGAGGAGAATGTGGATAATTTATAATGTTAACATGCACTCCACAAAGGGACAGATGAGTCCAGTTAAATGCAGTGCCTGGGACAGTCCAGTCCAGACAGAAAGCAGAAAGCTGGCAGCCAGGGGCGGAGGGAGAGGGGAGTGGGGAGTGAGTGCTTAATGGTGCTGAGCCCCAAACGTCCTGGGTGGTGGTGTTGGTGGCAAAACAGTGCAGGTGTTTTACTACAAAAAAAAAAAGAAATATATGTTTATTGTTGAAAATCTAGAAAACATTTGTTGCCTTAAATCCTTGGTAATCCTAGTACTCAGTGGCCACTTGTTTTGACATGTGTCTTCTCTGTATAGTTTGGATCCTACTCATACAATTTCATTCTTTTGACATCATAGTATGTACATTTTCCCATGCTGTTCAAAACTCAGTAAACATTTTTATTAGCTGCATAATATCCCACCAGTACTCATGTAATCGTTGCCATATTGTTAGATGGGTTTTTCAACACTATAAATAACACTACAATGAACACCTCCCTGTGATTAAATACATCTTGTCCCCATTTGGAAATACATCTTTTGGGTTATAATTTTTAGTATAACAAGGAAGTAGAATTACTGGGCCAAGAGGTGACCATATTTGCCCACGCTTCCTTTATGAGATCTTTTCTACTTCGGCAGGGTAAATATGGTATCTCATTGTTGCAGTGTGCCTCCTAATGTTCCTTTACTGCTCCTGCCCCTCAGTTACATTGTGTCTTTTAAATAATTTGTATAAAACTTTACACAAAAATTAGGTTATTTATTAACACACACACACCCACTTCACCTTTAATTGTTGTCTAAATATGTTGCTCTTCAAAGAAACAGTGGAGACATGTTAATTTTTGAAGCTTGTTGATTTAGAGACCGCAGGGTCGGTGGGGCGCGCAGACGCTTGGAGCGAGGCCTCAGTGCTTGGAGGCCGCCCCGAAGCCTTCCTTGTCCTCGGCCTGGCACTGCTGATCCCCAGCGCTGCGCCCACCCTGACGCTGCGCCCCCGCGCACCAGGCGAGCCCTGCAGCCTGGGAAGTGTCCCCGGCTGCCATCTAAACCTGGATGGGCACTAACCCGTGGAAAATCCCACCTCCGTGAAAAGCCACATTCTTTTCCAAGGCGCCCATGGGTGGGAAGGGTGCTCTGCTCATCTCGCTCTCCTCTCCATGACCCTCCACCCAGTTCGAGAATCACCGACGGGGCATCCCGGGCGCTTGCGGTCCACACCGAAGGCAGGGCGGATCCACGCGGTCCTGAGGTTTGATAGCCGCTGTCAAAATCCCGAGACTGCTTTAAAGTGGTGGATGTGAGATTCCCCTAAATCTGGGGACCAAGATGCTCACTCAGAACCCCCAGGACCGCGGGGAACACCAAAAGGGTGGGAAGGATCCACGGGCCCTCCTATCCCACACACGACGGGGGAGGCCACTCAGCGAGCACCCAGCACCCTGAACCCCCCCGAAGAGAGGACCCACGACAGGAACTCCCACAGCCCCGCCCCCACATGTCCTCCTCCTCGGGCTTCTCCTGTCACTTCCCGCTGTCCCTTCCACCAGCTTCCTGGTCCCCGCCCCTGGTGACCCTCCCTAGGTTTCCTTTGTCCCCTCCCCACCCTTGCCCCAGGCTTCCCGAGTCCCCTCCTCGATATCCACCACCCCACCCCAGTCTAGTCGCAGCGCACCCTCCTGGAGATTTTCTTGTCCCCTCCCCCTCTCCAGTCCCCTCTGTCCCCTCCTGGAACAACTCCCTTGCCCTTCCCACCCCCTCCGATTTCCCGTGTCCCCTCCCCTCTCAGTCCCGGTTTTTAAACCTGGCGCCAAGCGCACGGGTAGGTGAACACCCTCGCTCGAGCTGAATCCCGGGCGCCGCTGGAGGGGCGCGGGCTCCGAGGGCACCATGAGACCAGAGGCGGCGGCAGGAGCCCGGGAGACGCGGAGTCGCCTCTGTCATTGCCCCGCGGACGGTCCCCGGGGGCCCCCGCCGCCGCGCGGGCCCGAGAGGTGAGGGTGTCCCTGTGGCCTGGTGGGGCACTTCCGGAGGCTCGTGGCGCACGGTGCTGGGAGCGGGATGCTCGGGCGCTGAGTCCCAGAATCTCACCGGGACGCAGGGCAAGTTCCGTAGCCAGAGACAGGGACGCAGAGTCGTCTTGGTTCCAGCGCACAGCTCTGAAGCGTGGAGGTCCAGGAGGTTTCCCCAAGGAAACGGGCCAACGCTTCCGTTTATAGATCTCAAATCCACCTGGCAGGGAACGTTGCTGTCTCCGTTCCTCTCAATGAGCCTTGCGCGGGGATCCCTTCACGTTGACTGTCACAATCTTAGTGACAGTCTCGGCGCTGTTTTGAGGCTCAGCGATCGCTACCCTGTGCGCCAGCCCTTTTCAAGGTAGTTAAGTTTAAGGAAACCAAGTAGGCGGGGAAAGTGTGGAACGGGCTAGGTGGCCACGCAGCCAGAGAGGAGAAACCGACTCTCCTTCGGGCATGGTATCCGATACCATGTGGAGAAGAATCTCTGCAGTCAAGGTCCTTCATAACCCGAGGGGGTGTCATTGGAATTAATGAGCGACAAAGTAACCAGCGATGGGAGGGAATCTGAACTGAAGAATCCAGCCAGGCAGGGAGAGAAATTCCTCAACTAACGTGTCTCCTGATAAGTGTATCAGATCTGGGACTTCTCAAAGGTCAGTGAAGGCGCAGAACTGGGAATGCGGCAGGAGGGAAATCACACTTGGCACTCTGTACGTACAGACTGGGGACTTTTTTCAGGCACACAGTAGAAATGATAAGAATGATAACTCTCATGACATAATTTTAAAAGACAGCAGAGGATTCTGGGGTTAACTCCTGGTCACTGCCATTCCAGCCCCACACCATGGAGACCTTGGACCCTAACCACCCGAGATGCTGATCGGACCAGAGCTGGAAGCCAGGTAAGGTCAAGTGTGGGTGTTGTAGGTATCCACCAGTTCAGTCAAAAAACGGCACCATCTCTGAAATAAGGGACCGTGAAAAGCCCCTCGGGCGGCCCTCCCTTAGTCATCTAATGCAGACGGTCTGCAGTTAGAGCCTGGGGAGCGATGCTGATCAGACCCAGGCTCCGGAGACTGGGCTCCTGCTTGCTTCTCCTTTCTTGGAAAGCAAAGCCACTCCAGCGCCGCTGTTTCATGGGCATTATAAGCAATTTCTTCTGTGTTGGTTCTTTTTTTTTAATCCTTTGCAAACCAGCAGGTAGGGAGAGGCCAGGAGAAGGCTGCCTCCGCCCTTGCCTCAGAAGAAGGATGAGTGCGCCATTAGCACTGGGCAGGTCCCACAGTGCAAATAAGGGCAGAGGCCAGTCTGGGCGCCCAGAAGATGTGGTTAACAGCCCGCTCCCGCTCTCTGGCCCTTTCGGAAGCACTTTCAACCTTGTCTGCAAGCGCTGCTGGGGTAACTCCTACCGTCTGAGCAAACACACTCCAGTGGAGGGCATTGTGGGCGAAGATTAATCGCCACCACCACTATTCTTTTATTTCCTGCAGTGGTAACTAAATTGTTTTATAGTTATTCAAGTAATGAGTTGCTTTCATGGAATTTACCTTTCCTTGTTATATTTTAAAACATAAATGCATGAGTTTTTTAAAAATGCTGAAGTTAATTAGACTAGTAAGAATCATGTATCTAATTTACATAACACAGGTCGCATATGGCTTAGTGTGCAGTTATTTGTAATATAAGAAACTCAAGTGCAGGAAAGCAGACCCAGACTACTTTTTAAAATTAGTGTGAAAAATGGAAATTTAAAATCAGTTTCTATGATTTAAAATATGAAGCAATATCAAACTAACAAGAAATATGATTTTGTAGCCCAAATTATTATTAAACTCATGCAATGTCTAAGTAATGAAAAATAATTCCTTCTTCGGCATTCAAACTTAAGTTCGTAAACAGACCTTTTTTCATTTTTATTTTATGGTTTATGTTATTACAGTTGGCCCCACTTTTTCTCCCTTTGCCCACCTCCACCCCGCTTAAACATAAGACTTAAAAGGTCCTGCCTGGGGAGAGAGAGAATACAGAAATTTACCATTACCCAATTTTCTTTTAAATGAAATGTATACGGAGCCTGTCAGTTGCCAGAATAAAAATACTATAGCATACTTGCTAAGGTAAGGCAAGAGGGGGCCATTTGTGAGAAAAATGAAGATTGCAGAACAAAAGTGTTAAGCGGCAGCGACATTCTAGTTGATCATCCACATGGCACACTGGGTGAAGCAGTTGTGTCCATGGATTTTTTTCTGGGGGGTGGGTGTTCCGTGGGGCCGTGGAGCTCGCTGCCTCGCTTCCCCCGGGCCGGTCTTTGCAGAGCTCATTTGTTGGGACGGAGAGGCCAGCGGCGGGCGACTGTCAGCAGGGGCACCGGGCACGGTCCCCGGGAGCCCCAGCCGCAGGAGCGCAGTCCCGCGCGGGAAGGGAATGCTTCCTGCTCACCAGCGCCCTCTCCCGACAAAGCGGAGAATTCCTCGGCTCCGGAGCCCTGCTGTGCATTTCCCGAGAAATTTTTAGGGAAGGCTTTAGGGCCTTGCCCTGAATGGAGTCACGCTCCCCCGCTGGGTGCCCCCAAATCCCCTGGGGAGCTGTCTCCCCGCCCCCTTCCGGGGAACAGCGAATGACAGCCTAAACCTTTGCTGACCTGTGTTCCATTTCCCTCCTGGCTACTTGCCGGCCCTGCAAAGGAGGCCATTTCCTGGAAGATGTCAGGACCCATGTTCCTCCCTTCCTCTAGGCCACCCACCCTGTCGCTTTAGCGGAGTCAGAGGCAGTTGTGTGTCCCCGCACTGGATTTCAAACGCATGAATGGAGGGACTGCGGCGGGCCCCCCTGCCCATCTTCAGACCCCTCACAGTGCCCTGGACATCCCTGGCAACCGTGTAGGAAGAAGGGCTTCCTGAGGACTGCTGGGACGTTTAAACTGTCTCTAAAGTCGCTGCTGCCACTAACAAGGACAGGCCGCTTAGATGGTGTTTTTTGAAGGTTCAGCATGCGTCTTCAGAGGCTCCTTGACTGTCTGTCTTTCTATGTGTCTGTCTTTACAGCTTGAACCTGGGGGTGACCAAGAAACTTCTGGATCAAAGGGGGCCTTTGGGTTTCAGCATCCTGTAAGGTAACATGACGTCACAGTAAGAGATGCAGGATTTCCTTTCAATATAAGCGTTAATACACTTTAGTGCCTTCTGCTGCATACGTTTTCAACAAAGTGCAAAGTAATTCGTATTCTCCAATATTATTTAGTTACTATTATCCTAAGGAGCTTCAAGGATTTTTTTTTAAAGAGGATATTAGCAAATATATATATATATATATTAAATATTACAGTTCTTCCTATTTTTCCCCCTTTCCCCACCTCCACTCAACCCTATCTTGTCCCCTCCCTCAGTCAATCCCCATATCTGTGTCCGTGGGTTGTGCTTTTGCGGGATTTCTGGAATCCGTTCATTTATTCATTCAGTCTGTGTTTCAGCTGCAAGTTGGAATTGGCCTGTCTTTTCTTCATAGCTTTTGTTTAATACCTCTTATTACATATTGGGCCTTGTGTTAACTTTAATGGATTACGAGCCATCTAAGCATGCTTACTTAGTTACTTAGCTGTTTAGGTCCACTTCTAGTTCCCTCCTGGGAGATGTTAATGTGCTGTCGAAGGCAAAGCAGACCTTCGACGCTGACGTGCTGACCGAACAAAGGGCTGGGTGGCAGCCCCACGGCTGTCCTCCACTCTCAGGGGCTTCCACGGTCCCGGCGGGAGCAAGCCCCTCGCTGCTCTGTCCTTCATACTTTTAAGTCTTAGAAGCAGGTGGCTCATGCTCAGGGTTTTTATCTGTTTCTCTGTCTCCATTTCTGTCCGTCACTTTCTTCACCAGGAAAAACCTAGTCCGTGCTCCAGCTCTGCACTGGAATCTTTTTGCTCTGATTATCCTGGCAGACTGGAAGCAGTGATCAAAGCCACGGACACGGTCGGCTAAAGGTGAAATCTGGAGCCCCTGTGACTGGTCACAGAATGAGTTTTGGACGGGGGAAACTTTCCTAGGACCCTTTCTTTCAGTGGCCTTCAATCCTCGGGGGATCACAGGGGAAGCTTTAAACCCCCAGGGGTGCTGATGAGCTTGTTCTGGGGAAGGGCCCAGGGGCCTGCATTTCATAGACTCTGCAGGTGACCCAGGGCATGCTGTGGCATGGGACCGCCACCCTTGCAGGCCCTGTGTGCATCCCCCTGCACCGCCTGCCGGGGCCTGCCTCCTGCAGACGCCCTGCTACTGCTCCCCAACTTTAGATTCGGTGAAAACGCAGTGACTGGTGAGGCCTGTGCTGCAAACCGAAAAAAACTGTTTTGTTACAGAAACTTTCACACACGCTCAGAAGTGGAGAGAACAGTAGTCCAGTGAGCCCTCATGTGCTCAGCACCACCCAGCCTCAGCAGTCATCTGCGCTCTTCAGATCTGATCATGTCTGTCACCCGATCCAGACATTTTTTTAATCTGTTGGTAGAATATTTTAAAGCAAATTCCAGACATCCTACAAATTCACATTCACCTGTAAATACAGTGGCTTCCTCTTGCCTACGGCTTCACTTTCTGAGGTTTCAGGTTATGCAGAAATACACAACTTACAGCTTTTACATCGTGTATCTTTCCACGAATGATGATGAAATCTTGCCCCTTCCACGTCCCCCGCCCCGGGATATGAGTCATCCCTTTGCCCAGCAGCTCCACACTGTCATCCTTCCGACCCTTTGTCACTGAGTAGCCCTCTCAGTTATCAGATCGACTATTAGGGTATCACAACGCTTGTGTTCATCATTTTACCTAATAATGGCTCCAAAGCCATAACCTATTATAGTATATTGGTTTTTTGATTGTTTTTTAATTTTTATTTATTGATTTGAGAGAGAGAGAGAGAAAGGGAGAGAAAGAATATCAATTTGTTGTTCCACTGATTTATGCATCATTGGTTGATTCTTGTATGTGCCCTGACGTGGGATCGAACTCACAACCTTGGCACATTGGGACGACTCTAACCTACTGAGCTACCCGGCCCGGCCAATATATTGTTATAGTTATTCAATTTTATGATTAGTTATTGTTGATCTCCTATTGTACCTAATTTAGAAATTAAACTTTACCATAGGTATGTATGTACATATAGGAAAAAACATAGTATGTATAAAGTTTGGTATTATCCACGGTTTCAGGCATCCACTGGGGGTTCCTGGAATGTGTCCTCCAAGGATAAAGGCGGACTACTGGCCTCCCGCATAACACTTAAGTTTTAACGTGGCCAAACTCTATACCATGCTTATGTCACTGTCATAGGTATACAGTCTTTTTTCTGTCTGTTGCAGAGTTCGTTGATTACTGGCACTTTGTTGGGACTGGATCACTCTTTGTTGCTGGAGGTTAGAGGATGTCCTGGGCACTGTAGAATGTATAGCAGCATCCCTGGCCTCTGCCCTCTACATGCCAGTAGCTTCTCCTCAGTTGTGGCAACAGCAATAAAAATGTCTCCAGACATTACCACATGGCCTCTCAAGGTTGGGAATCACCCATCTATCAGAAATCTTAAGTTGCAATCGTCATTCATTATTTATAGCAAGGTATCTTCTCTCTCCCTTTATCTCCTCTCTCCAAAAAGGGGGACTTGAAATCAGCTTTGCAAATAAGCAGTGATCAATTGCTAATCCCTCCCTCCTCAGAAGACCACAGGCGGAAATGCAAACAAATGCATAAAATGTTCAAGGATTCGAGATTATGGAGAGAGTAGGGGGCATTTTACACACTTTCTTTGTATAACTAGAATCCTAAATTTACAAAACTTGGATGTAGAGATTCCAAATTTATATATTTCTTTCTTTTCTTTTTAAAAAATATACAGATATATTTATATTATCAAAGGGTCCCCAAAGTGAGGTCTTTCTCCTTTTCCCTTTCCTTTCACTCTCTCTCTTCCTACTGGACAAATAGCCAGGGCTGCCATTTTCTATCCCGGCCAAGCCCGGGACCCACCCCGATAGTTTCTCTATGGCAACATCCGGAAAGGTGAGCTGCTGCTTTTCTAGACCAGGGTTTCAGAGTCAAGTTTGCTCTAGAGCCCAAAGTGCCACAACATTCCCCGGGCTTGGGGACCTCACCTAAACAGGACCGGGGTGAGCGGGGGCCTCCTGTGGTCAGAGTGCACCTCCTAATCTGGGAACTCTGTTTCCGTTTCCTCCTCCCCCCATTGATTTGCTCACTTAGATCATAACTCATTTCTGAACTAGTGTGGGGGTCCCTTAGCCTTGGCCCACAGTGGCCTCCCGGTGACTTGGTACAAAGTGCTGTGTGCTGCGAAGGCAAAGTCAGAGAGGAAGGCTGGGCGTTAGTTGCTTCTAGGAACAAAGATCGTCGAGGTGGAGTTCAGGGCCGTTTCCAGTTGATTAATGCTGGATTTGTTTCTTAAACATTAGGCTTTACTTACCGGTTTCCAAGCGCCAAGAATATCTGCAGGGTTCTGGGGAGAAAGTGCTGGCCAGTTTCCCGGTGCAAGCCACCATTCACTTCTACGACGACGCGTCCGACTCAGAGGATGCGGAGCCCGAGGAAGACCCCCAGCTGCCTCCCCCGGAGGCGGAAAATGGCCCCGGAGGACCTGGCGGAGACCCGCTGACCTGCCCAGGACAGAGACCTAGAGGGCACGGTGACCCTCCGGGGGGCCCCGAGTGCTCCTCCTCCAAATAAATGGGGTGTCCCAGGCCAGACCTGCCTCACACGCACTCCAGGGGACAGCTGTGCGTGGGCGCTTTGCGTGTGTCCTGGGTGGGCAGGGGTGGGGTGGCCTTGGCCCTCTGGGGCCCGCACAGCCTCAGCTTTTCCTTGGGTGACTTCTCTGGGAAGCTCATGCGTGTACCACTGAGAGAGGGTTCTAGGACCGAGAGAACGAAGGTTCGTGCCCACACGGGTTCTCACCAGGCAGGGCTGGTCAGCACAGCCACCCGGCGGTCCTGCGGCCGGGGCTCCACGGTGCATCAGTCCCACGCCTCTCGCTTACCCTGAGACGCATTATTTCGCTATTTCTGCTTTCGTAAAAGATACTATTCAAAGGCTGATGTGGTTGCTTAGTGGCATTCTGAAAAAAGTCATTTATGAAAAACAAACAAAATAATAATTCCTGGAATAACAGAAATAAAAAGATACGGAGTTTGGGGAGAGAGTTCTGGATAAAAATTTCCACGATTGTGTCATGGCTATGAGTATGAATAGAGAGCAGACCTGCAATTCTGAGTTGGGGACTACTTTTTGGCATGTTACTTGAATAGAATCCCATCGTTTTCAATCAAAGTACTGAATGTAAAATTATTTTCCGTCTTTCATATTTGAATGACCAGATGAGTGTATTCCTCTAAGTATTTTACTTAACTTTCTTACATGTGGTTGTCTTCCTATACACAATACATTTGTTTTTACTTGAAATAAATATTTTGAAAGAAAAAAAGTTTGATAATCGCCTTTTTTGTGTAAGACACTTCTAGATTTAATTAGTTCCTAAATTAAAGTTTTAAAAAGTCTATCAGGATGTTTTTATATTTAACTCTTCAAATGATATTTGTTTTTAAGAATGCAGAAGAAGTATAAGAAAACAAAATGGTTTATAACCTCAATGTTCAAATAATCCATTAATATTTTAAAAATAGGAAAAATACATACAGATATTGCCAAACAGTAGAGAAAAACCTATATTCCAGAGTAAAAGTCGCTCTCCCTTGTGCTCCCCTTTCTTGTCCCAAAGTAGCGAATGTCAGTTCTGTTGCTCCACCTTTGAAAAAATTACTTTTTGGGGTCTTTAAAAAATTTTTTGTTACTTTTGGTTTCTATAATCTTTTAAAAATAGATATTTTATTGTTTTTTTTTACTTGTTTAAAGTACTCTTTTTAAAACTTAAAAACAATTTCACCTGGGTTTATTTCAAAAGGCTTTAAAATGGCCTCCTATTTTGTTGGGTTTTAACAGAAAAATTCTAGAAGCTGAGTCTTACACTCCTTTGTTGGAATGCTTAGGGCGAAGCTGAAGTCATTACATCTGCCTTTGTTCAGTCGTCTTCATAAATCAGTTTTCCTGTGGAAAAAAGATCTGGCCCCATCACCAGCTCACCATTAAGAAACCAAACACGTCTGCATGCTGACGGCCCCAGAATTTTAAATGTGCTGCACGGTATGCTTTCCTTAAGTTACGTGGAATTTGGCCAGTGTAGTGCAAAGAAGGAAAACGGGACACTTTGGAATGACCAGGGACAGGATCACAGGTCCTCCACCCTATGGAGAGACCACATGGTGTCAGGGACGGAGACGCGACCCCATGGCTTTGGCGGCGGCTGGGTTGGCTGCAGACAGACCCAAACCCGCACAAGCCTCACACACAGGAGCATGTACCCTCATCATCACCGGAGTCCGAGCCGCATCCTAACATAGATGCACTTACGCCTCACACTGAACCGTTTTAAATCGCCGGTTCTCAGTTTTTCTGACCTGCAAGGATGGCGTTTCATGTGGTCACCCTACTGTGTTCTGCACATAATAAAATACACACATGCTACAGACGTTCAAGGATAACACATGATCACATAACCATTTTAAATATAATTTTAATGAATATTTTACAAGCCTCATGCCCTCATTAAGTAGATGTGTAATTTAATAATACTGAAGCTGTCTCACAGAGATATTCAGATGAAACACACTGTCCCCTCACTAAGTGAGTCACCATGTTTGCTTTCATCCACCAATTTAGCAAAAGTTTTTGTTGAAATTTGATGAGTAAATTTCTATCTTCCCTGATGTCAATTTGTTGTTTTTTTGAACCAACTGGGAGATGCTTCATTTTGTATTTTTATTTGGCTACACAATATATTTCTGTTTGAGCCAAAGGATTTTAAAATGCACTGGAACTTTTTAGAAGATCTTTAAATGTTTAAATGTTTTGTTTTTGTTTTAAGGTGGGTACTTCTTTAAGGTAACATCAATTTCAGCAATAATAATCACCTAATGATAGAAACAGTCCCAAACGTATTTTCACAAGGCTCTTCATAGCGTGAGTTTCTTTTGATCCAACACTTACCCTTTTGCTCATATTTAAGAATGTCATCTTTGCATTGAAAAACAAAGTGGGGGCCCTGGTCAGGTCGCTAAGTTGGGTGGAGTGTGATCCTGTGCACCAAAAGGCTGTGGGTTCGATCCCCAGCCGGGGCTCATACAGAAGGCAACCAATCAATGTTTCTCTCCCATTGATGTTTCTCTCTCTCCCACCCTTCCTCTCCAAAACCAATAAATATAGGTTCAGGTTACAATTAAAAAATTTTTTTAAATTTTTTTTAAGAAACAAAGTGTTTGTTGTTATTGTTGTTTTTGGTGCGTGTGTATCTTTTAAAAATACTTGCTAACTGGTATATTTCTAAAAGTCACTTAGCTCCAAAAAAGGTAAAAATAACTTTAAGTCTGACACTCCTAAGTGGTTTGCAAAAAGGTAGCTGGCTAACTTCTGGTCAGTTCAAAGACTGTCGTGGTCACCCCCCAAAGGATGACAAAGGCTTGCAAAAGTTCCCTGTTTTAAAGGTCTTATTTTTATAAAATCACGCACATCGTCTGACCTTTCCGAAGGGTCTGGTGGCTTATGTCCCTCCTACAAACACACAGAGGGGGGAGGGAAAATTCCTCTTTGAAGGGCTCTTCTTATTTTCCCCTCACAGGAGCTTTACAAATCCGGGCTTTCTCCTTAAAAATCGGACCTCGGCGCTGCCTGCCTGTGTCCCCACCTGGAGCAAGGCAGCAGGACCTGAGCGGGGGCCACCTTGTTCAACGACCTTCCACTCTCCTGGTCTGCACTGTCTCCACCATTCCCTCTTGTCCACACCTCCGGTTCCACTCATTTACCAAAAAAGAAGGAAAAGAACTTCGACAGTATTTTCTAAAACCTGCATTTCTCCTTCTAGGTCAGTGGTTCTCCACCTTTAGGTCACGACCCCTTTGGGGGTCGAACGACCCTTTCACAGGGGTCGCCTAAGGCCATCGGAAAGCACATATATATTTACATATTGTTTTTGTAATTAATCACTATGCTTTAATTATGTTCCATTTGTAACAATGAAAATACATACTGCATATCGGATATTTACATTATGATTCATAACAGTAGCAAAATTACAGTTATGAAATAGCAACAAAAATAATTTTATGATTGGGGTCACTGCAACAGGAGGAACTGTATTAAAGGGTTGTGGCATTAGGAGGGTTGAGAACCACTGTTCTAGGTATTTGCTACCACAGGTGGCCTAATAATGACGCAGTAAATGCATGTCACATGAAATGCCATCTTCATACCTTTTCTCTGGGATCTTCCTACACTTCTCATTAAAGCAGCCATCCAGCAACGGCCACCCTGAGCCAGGCTTCCATACAATATAGTACTTGGAATCAGTCACTTACGGTTGAAGCTGACTTCGCTGCCACATCTTTCCTTTAGTGGCCCACAAAAAGGAGCTCCCAGCGAATGTGATTGTTGAAGCACAACCTCACGCAGACCACAAGCTGAAACATGTTGGAAACGCCGGTGCCCTCTCCCAGCTGTACAGCAAAACTCCCACAGAGTGAGTCCGTTGTAATATTTGTTTCTTCAAATCGCCCACGCTCGCTGAGGCTTCCAACAGGTTCGCTAGCAGAAGAGCGCACTTCCATGTGTCGTCCTATTCTTCCCTGTTTGCTATTTTAACCAGTTTTACTGCTGTGGGGAGAAAATGTGTTCTCCCAGGGGTGTGTTTCTTTTTGAACACAACTATATTAAACAAGAAATTACAACCAACCAAACAAAAATCCACTAAACATTCAAGATTAAGTTCGGTGAAATTTTATAAAAGAGATCAGTTGCTCTGTCAGCAACTAATCTACTTTCTGCCTATCTGCATTTTCCTATCCTAGATATTTCACACAAAGGAATTATACAACATGTAGCCTTTTGGGGGAAGTGGGACTTCCGGCCAAGATGGAGGCGTAGACAGACACACTGCATCTCCCTCCACAACTAAGAAGAAGTACAACTACCTCAAAACTAGAGACAACCAGAAGTTCCAGAAAATAAAACTGCATGGAAGTCCAGCAAACAAAAATGTAAAGAAGAAATACTCATCCAGACAGGAAGGAGGGGCGGAGCCGGGGCAGAGAGGATGCAGTGTGGTGGCAACGGCAGTGGCAGGCTGGCAGAAAGGGCAGCCTCACCTTTTAAAAATTCAGGAGGGACACCTGGGGAGCATTCCCAGCTCCTCACCAGACAGGGCAGCTCATGGTCCCAGCACCGGGGAAAATCAAGCCTCATTGCTTCTGACTGTGCAGACCAGTGGGGGTTGGGGTGGAGGCAGAAACTGCTGGTCTCAGCAGAGTCCGCTTGTTTAAAGGGCCCCCACGGTCATAGAACGTCCACAGACCGACCCACTCTGGGAACGACGGCCAGGGCAGCAGCTAGAGGGGCGCCAGTCCGGTGCGGAAGTGGAAGAGGTGCCTGGAAAAGGAGACAGTGCTGGGCAGGCAGCACTGTTCCCTCTCAGACCCCTCCCCTGCATACAGCACCAGAATGTGGTGAAACAGGTCTCCCTGCACTGAGGAATCCCTAAGGCTCCACCCCTTACAACGTAACAGGCGTGACAGCTCTACCTAAGACACAGAGGCAAACACACACAGGATACTGTCAAGATGAAGAGACAGGGAAGTATGGCCCAAAGGAGGAACGGATCAAGGTTCCAGTGGGAGAACTAAGTGACGAGGAGATAGCCAACCTAACAGATGCAGAGTTCCAAACACTGGTGATAAAGATGCTCAAGGCTCGACAGATATGTTTGAGTACGGCAGACGCATAAGGGAAGAAGTGAAGGCTATGCTAAGTGAAACGAAGGAAAATCTAAACAAAACTGATGGTGAAGGGAAGAAAACCAGGGTTCAAATCAATGATTTGGAACATAAGGAAGAAATAAATAGTCAACCAGTAAAGAATGAGGAAACAAGAATTGAAAAAATGAGGAGAGGCTTAGGAACCTCTGGGACAACTTTAAATGTGCCAACATCTGAATCATGGGGATGCCAGAAGGAGAAGAGGAAGGGAAAGAACTTGAAAACTTACATGAAAAAATAATGAAGGAAAACTTCCCAAATTTGGCGAAGAAAATAGACATACAAGTCCAGGAAGCATGGAGAGTCCCAGGCGAGCTGGACTCAGGGGGGGACCACACCAAGACACAACATAATTAAAATGCCAAAGGTGAAAGATAAAGAGAGAATCTGAAAAGCAGCAAGAGTAGTGGAGAGTTGCCTACAGAGGAGTGCCTGTAAGACTGTCAGCTGATTTCTCAAAAAACACTTCGCAGGCAAGCAGTACTCTATGTGGTGAAAAGCAACCTACAACCAAGATTCCTCTATCCTGCAAAGCTATCGTTTAGAATGGAAGGGCAGATGAAGTGCTTCCCAGACAAGGTAAAGTTAAAAGAGTTCACCATCACCAAGCCATTATTATATAAAATGTCAAATGGGACTAACTTAAGAAAAAGAAGATCAAAACTATAAACACTAAAATGACAACAAACTCACAACTATCAACAACTGAATCTAAAAAATAAAAACAAAAACAAACTAAGCAAACAACCAGAACAGGAAGAGAATCATGGGTATGGGGATCATTTGCAGGGTTATCAGCTGGGAGGGGGAAGAAATGGGGAAATGGTGCAGAGATTAAGAAGCATAATCGATTGGTACAAAATAGACAGGAGGATGTTAATAATAATATAGGAAAGGGTGAAGCCAAAGAACTTACATGCATGACCCATGGACATGAACTAAGGGGGGTGGGATTGATGGAGGAAAGAGGGGTACTGGGCAGAGGGGAGCAAAGGGGAAAAAAATTGGAACTACTGTAACAACGTAGTCAATAAAATATACTTAAAAGAAAAAACATGTAGCCTTTTGTGTGTAGCTTCTTTTACGCGGCATAATATCTCCAGGTTCATCCGCGTTGTATCATGTATCAGTACTTCATTCCTGTTCATGGCTGAATAATATTCCAGTGTATGGAGAGACCACATGGTATGAAAACAGCACCCAGATCAAAAACAACACAACCAGTCACCACCTTCCAGAACTACAGATTCCATTTGTCGGATTTTGAACTTGATACCAACGGGTCACAGGGCACGTGTTCTGTGTGTGTCCGACTTCCCTCCTTAACGTTAGTTTGCGAGACTCATTCACACTGCGTGCAGGTGTAGGAGGCTCATTGTGATCGCTGGATAGAACCGCATTGTGTGAGTGCACCACCGTTCCTGCATCCCCCCTATTGATGAGTATTTGGGTAGTTTCCAGTTGGAGGCTATTGGTATTATTTCCTGCATATGGCTATTGGTGGACATATGGGCCCATTTCCATTGTGCATAAGTCTAGGAATGAAGCAGAAGCACAGATTTTATGAGTCTACCCTGAGTCTGGTCAGCGAGAAAATGATTTCAGAACTGGAGAGAGGGGGCAACAGACCAAGACATCCTGGAGGAAGGCCATTCTTTTCTTTGAGATCTTTAAAAATGGGCCGGAGCTCAGAGGCTCTGTACGTGACCACATTTTGGAATCTTCGTTCTTCCTGCACTGGGATTTTTTTGTATTGGGATCCAGGAGCTTCCTTCATTAGGGAAGGGGATGTGAAATGGGACCCGAGATCTTCAATCCCCTCAGATCCTGGAGAAGAAAGTCTAAGAACTCTTCTACAGGTTCCAAGAAGTTTTCAGAAACATACTAAGGTTTCAGTCAGGCTCTTGAAGTCATCTCATCCCTTTCCATGCAGAGAGAATCTCGTTGCCGCAAAAGTCACGTCTGGGGACAGAACCCAAACCCCACAAAACGGCCCCTTCGCAGCAATGAGCCCAGGCCTCTTCCCACCTCCAGTTTGGGCAGATTTGCTCCCTGGGAATCATACCAACCGTGGGCCGCATGTCACTGCTTTTACTTGTTTCTCCTGCACACCCTGCCGTGCTAATTATATGGACTCTCCTGAAAATTTTTCCATGACTTTGTTTTGGATCTCGCACAGCCAAACGAACTCACAGAGGTTTTTTTATTGTGTTTTTGAGCAATTTGTTTTTATCACTTTTTTTTTCTTCCTGTGCTAGGAAGGTGATGAATATCTAAGCAAGAGAAAAACTGCCCTTACAGAACACCAGAGGGAGAATTGTCTCCTTTCTGGCAGGGTGTGAATCATACCTGCAAGGCTCATGTTTTTTCAGACTTGCTGGTGAAAGACAAAGGCAGAAATGGGTCCTCTTTTATGACGATCATGAAAATGCTGTGTGCTTATAAGAATAATTGGACGGCTTTAGAATTGGCAAATCTAAAATGCAGTATTATCTTAATATTGCATTTTGTCATTGCGTAGTAATCCTTACTGCAGATTTCATTTTGTAGTTTCAGATATTTCAAAAAGATGCTCAACATCATCAGTCCTTTTAGAAATGCATATTAAAATCAGTGAGATACTGCCTGCACCGACTAGAATGGTTACTATTTTAAAAGACAGATAATAACAAGGATTGGAAAGGATGTAAAGGAACTGGAATATCACTGGTGTGAATGTAAAATGGTTCAGTTTGGAAAAGAGTTTGGCAATTACATATAAAAAAAGTTATATATAAATTTACCATACAACCCAGTAATTCTACTCCTAGGAATGTATTCAGGAGACATGAAAACATTTGTTCACAAAAATACACATATGCAAATGTCCATAGCAGCTTGATTCCTAATAACCCTACACTGGGAATAATATAAATGGACATCAGCTAGTGAATGGACAAATAAAGTGTGTTCTATCCATGCAATGGGGTATTATTCAGCAATAAAACGAGGTGAAGGATTAATGCACCCTAAAACATGAACGAACCTCGAAAACAGCTAATTGAAAGGAGCCAGAAGCAACCGACGACGTCGTACGAATCCATTTATACGAAACGTCGAGAAAAGGCGAACAGACAGCAACAGAAAGCAAACAGGGCGGTTGCTTCGTGCTGGGCGTGGCAGCAGGGGTCCCCGTGAACAGGCATGAGGAGACTTTCTGGGCTGATGGGCATGTTCTAAAACCGGGTGATGGCGACTGTTGCACAGCCCTGTAAATTTACCAAATCACTGGCTCGTTCAGTGCCGTGGGTGAACAGACGCGTAACATAGAAACTGCACCACAACAAAGCTGTTTTAAAAGCTTAAACTCTTCTATTAAAACTAGATTTGTGGGTTCAATGCCCAGGCAGGACACATTCAGGAATCAAACAATGAATGCATAAAGAAGTGGAACAACAAATTGATGTTTCTCTCTCCCCCCACAATATACGGCAAAAAATCCCCCCAAATATATGTATCTTTTTTTTCTTTAGCCACTGAATCATTACAGGAATAATACGATTTTGCTGTGGCATGACAAAAATTTAAATTTTAAAATTAACTCAAGGAAAAATGTTCTAAAGAGATGCTTTGGTTTCTTCCCTAGCTTTTGATGCTCCTGGGTCCAGTAGGGTTCTGTGTTCTGCACACTTGCAGTGACCTCTGAGCCACCCATCACACCAAGAGTTCCCAGGTGTGTGCTTTTAGGGTGAGAACTTCAGTTCCCAAGTAAGACATGAAGGGAAGGCCAACTGCTGTGATCCAGGTCATCATTAGGCTTGGTATTTTTGTGAGTGATCTTAAACTACTCTACATTCCAGGATTATGGTGTGAAACAATGTGGGAGGGACAGTACCCAGGTCTGGGTTAGGTGTAAGGCTTGGGGCTGCAGTTTCCCACAGTACCAAAACCACAGCGCTCACCCACTATCACAACCGGGGGTCTCTCCAGATCCATCAGACACAGCAATGCAAGCTCTGGAGGTCTACATAGCTTTCCACAATGTACTGGTCCCTAACAATAGTTACAGCCACCATTGGACCATTAAAGTCTTTTAAACAAATTTATTCAAAAATACAGTTCTTATCGACATACAGCAGACAGAGAAAAGTGAGCAGATCATAGGTGCCTGGTGCAGTTTAAAGGTTAACATTCTCCTGCCCCCCTGAAAGCCCCTCGTGTGCCCCGTCCAGCTGCTACCTGCTCTCTTCTCCAAGGATACCCATTCTTTTGACTTCCAATATCACAGATTTACTTCGCCCAAGTGTGAGCATCGTATAAACAGAATCATACAACGTGTTCATTCGTGTCTGGTTTATTTTACTCAACACTGTGTACATCAGAGTCACTGACTGTTCTATGGTATTCTATTGTCAGAATATAGTCCTGTTTATTTTTCCACTTGATGGGCATGTGAGTTGCTTCCAGTTTTTTGGGCTATTATGAAGAACGCTGCTCTGAACGCTTTTGAATACGCCTTTTGTGCGCATATGTGTACATTTCTGTCGAGGAGATAACTGGAGGGTTGCTGGGTCACAGGGTATGTGTATGCTCAGCTTTAGTATAAATCATTTTATTTTTGCTACTATCTAGACAGCCACCTGAAGTGACTTAACAGCAAACATACCTAAATGCAGAAATTTCCTAAATATAAACACATGTTCGTTCATTCTTCTTCAGAACTGACCTGTGCAAACACAGTCAGAGGCGGGACAATTGTGTATCACTCACAGAGCTGCTGGAGTGTGATGTCTCACAAACATAACTTAAGACACCATCTCCTGCGGGTCTCCATGGGAACTTCCTGGCGTTCATTCCTACAAGCTGCCACGGCCAAGCCTGGATGAGCATGGCTTGCTTGGATTCAAGAGAAAGCGTTAAGTTTGTTCCATGGCCCAGAGATCAATTTATTTGGGCTTAAAAAAAAAAAAGTCCAAGGTAATTATTAGCACAGGATCGCGGGCTGAGCCTGCAAGTGCCTGGCAAGTGTGAACCACCAGAGCCAGAGGAGACCCCGGCCTTGGCTCTTCCATGACGACTCCCCTCATCACTGTCCCTTTTCCCTCTGCTTCAGGGATGCAGCCACTTTCCCTCTGGGAAGCTCCATTCCATTTCTGGTCCTGGGAGGGGAGCATCATTCCGCTCCACACCCACAGCCGGGGAGGAAGAAGTCCAGTCCCTCTCCCTAGCTCCCCACGGCTTGCTCTCCGGCCCAATTACAGTAGGTTAGAACCATGTGAAGGGGCTGGCATTTGACCTCTGGACCCAAAATGGCACTTTCGCATAGGTCAACCTAAATAAGGCCTTTTATATTGCAAACACCTGACAGCTACCTGTGATAGGAAAAGAAACAAATGAAAATACTGGGCACATAATGGACTCCCCAGTGACTGCACAGGGTAGTCTTCCTGGGCAGGTCTGCCTTTCCCGGGGCCCTCGGTTAACGACGAGTTTGAGGACCTCTCCCAAGATTCCCACGGGGTCTGACTGGGATGTAGGGCCGGATAGCGCTGCTCAGACAGGAGAGGGCCAGGCCAAGCCTCACCCCTGCTTGCCCTCTCCTCCCTCCCTCCTTCCTGCTGTCTTTTCATCCTGTGTTGCCTCTTGGTCCTGCCCTGCCCCTGCCCCCCATGAGAAAGAGTCCCCACTGTGCAGCCTTCCTGTCTGACCCTGCTGTCACCTCTTCCTCCTGTCCTGGAGGCCCTGGGTCCAGCCCCTCCCTTGGCCCATTTCTCTCTGTCCTGTGTGTTTTGCCCACAACACTTCTCCTGGCCAGGATGATAAGCCCAGGAAAGCTCAGCTCCCCAATCTCCATGGTGGCTTATACCCGAGTCTGCGCCCTCCTGAAGTCACGTGTCCCTAAACAGCAGATGTCAACCTCTGGAAGCCCACCAGGCTTGACTCAGCTGCCCCAGTGTCCCCCCCTGCACCCCAACCCTGCTGATTCTGTCTCTGTTTCAGGCCTGAGTCCCCACTGGCCTTCCTCTGGCGTCCAGGTGAGATCTGACACCCCCCTCCAAATCTCTCGGCATCCTTCCTCAGGGAGCTCCCCACCCCGACCCAGGTCATGTCAGCAGACCTCGATCAACATTTCCACCAGGGTCATCATGGGGGATCTGGCCGGAGGTCAGAGGGGCCACCAGTGAGAGTGCGGGGCAGGCTGAGCAGGAAGAACCAGGCTGCTGCACAGCAGGGACCCTGCTCCGGGCATGACCGGTCACCCCTGGGCCCCCGCTGGGCCCCACTGTGCCTGCAGACTTCACCCCTGAACCCAGCCACTCGGCCAACAGTGACCAACCCAGCCAAAGCGGCCCGTAGACCCCTCTTGGCTGTACATTCTTCCTTTATTAGTGACTGGCTGTTCATTTGGCCGCTCACGTCACTCAGTAAAAATGCATGTAACACCTACTACCTTCTAGGCATCATTCTAGGCGTTAGGGACATGTGGTGAAGAAGGCAGGTGAGGTCGCTCCCCCCGGGGGCTCCCAGTCTAACAGGGACAAACCTATGATTGCCACAGAGGGGTCAGTGGACTAAGGCCGGGCCACAACCTGTGGGTCACCAGGCTGAGCCGAGGCAGCACAGAAGTTAGCAACTAGACAGACTAATTTGGTGACTGTTGAGTTAAAAAAAAAAGAAAAAAGAAAAACAGGCTTCTGTTGTCTTTTTTCCATCTCAGTTTTTTTTTGGGGGGGGACAGATTGAAAGGAAGAGAGAGAGAAATGCTGACTTGTTGTTACACTTATTTACGCATCATTAGCTGATACTGGCATGTGCCCTGACTGGGGATCAAACCCGCAACCTTGGTGTATTGGGACAGTGCTCTAACCAACTGAGCTACCAGGCCGGGGTTCCACTTCATTTTTCTAATAATCCATTTTTATGGTATTTTGCAAAAGCAGAGATCTACAATGGACTGACGAGAAGAACAATCCATTCTACAGCCCGGAAACGCTGAGAGGCGTTGTTCTCCACTACAGATTACAATTTGTGCCATGAAAGCCACGAAGGAGGGTAACGAGGACCAACCAGGACTAAGGAGGGTGGTGTCTGATGCAACCTGAAGGGTGAGGAGGAACCAGCCAGGCAAAGGGCTGGGGAAGGAGCTTCCCTGGCAAGGGAACGATCTGTGCAAAGGCCCAGGGGTGAGCGAGAAGCTGGGGGTCTGACAGAAAGGAAGCCAGCGGAGGGGACAAAGAGGCATGGAGGGAGGGTGGGCAGGCAGGAAGGCAGGGCTTGGTCCTGCGGGTGCACCCTGGGGGCAGGGAGAAGGCACTGCGTGCCCGGAACAGACACGTGTGGCACCAGCACCCCCTGCCTGCCCCTTTCTGGGAACCCATGCACAGGGCAACCTCGTCCTGGACTCCTGGGAGGGCTGACTTGTCAGGTCCAGGATCCTGTGACAGCTAAGTCCAATCCTGAGCCAGGGGTTTTCAGGTCAGCTTTCTTGCGAAGGACCAGCATGCAAACCCTTTTAAAGAAGCCTCTGTGCCCTGGCCGGGTGGCTCAGGTGGTTGGAGCGTCATCCCAAACATCCAAAGGTCGTGGGTTCAATCCTCAGACAGGGTGTGTATGGAAGGCAACAAATGGATGTTTCTCTCTCTCTCTCAAATCAATAAACATACCCTCAGGGGAGGAATTAAAAAGAAAAACAGAAAGGAGCCTTTGTGGCTTGGGCACTTACTGATAGAGACAAGATGTTGCAAGGATGGAATTTGCCTGAAACTAAGATTTGCTCAAAGATACTGCATTTTGTAAGGAGAGAAAAAAGCTGAAGACTGGAAAAGAGAAGTCATAATTTTTCTGAGAAGGAAGAGTAGGGACTGGGTAATAAAGTCGGGTGGTCTGGCCTTTCATCAGCTGACGTCTGTGTCTCCACAACTGAATGGTGATGGGTGTCCCTGAAGATCACGCTGAGCTCACCGATCTCTGAAGGGTCACGCAGATCCTTCCAAGGGGACTGACACAGTTTAATTACATGACATAATTGTAGAATTGTGTTTCCTGCATTCTCTCTCCAACAATGTGCAGAGTGGTCATGAGATCTATTTGAGAGGGCGGTCCATAAGTCTTCAATAACTCCCATGTGCCTGTAATTAGATCACTATACATGTTCTTTGCATTCTGCTGCTTTCAACAGGACAGTTTGCTGGCCACTTTCATTGAGGCTGGAAGTCTCTGTGCATTACAAAAAGTTGCTGCAAATTGTTTACCGAAGATTATGGGGAACTACTTGTGGTTTCAGGAATTGTAGCCCCAGCCTTGAGCCAGACTGCCCCCCCGCCGGGGAAGCCTCTAAGTCTCAACAGAAAACTGGAAGGTGGGGCAGGCATGACTCGAAGGCCACTCAGGTTTCCACGGGAACTGGATTTAAAGAATGGTTATTATGCTTTGAAGCTTGCTCTGCTTTTCTTATCTCTCAGTTAACTATAAAGAATCTCTAGCAAGGAATGTATGGAACCTTGTACCTCATGCCATTGTGGTGTCAAGATGTTTAATAGACCCTGACACAGACTGGTCACCATGCCCTTTAGATTGATATCTGTAATGTGTAACTGTCAACTGTAATCCAGGCGCCTAAAAGCTATTGATGATTCATGAATTTTGACCCTGTATCTCCCATGCATACCCTTTCTCAATAAAAAGCATGAGGAATGGAGGTCTTGTGCTTTCTCCTTTTTCCCCTGGACAAAATACAGCGTCCTGGATATGTTTGTTCTGCTGTGGTCATGAAACCTCCGCTGGACAGAGCAGTTTCCAACCGAGCTGGGCAGTTGGAGGCAGCTCAGCCTCAAAAGATGCCTTATGAAGGTTTGATTTTTTAACCAGCCCTATGATTATTTTTATTTTTGTAAAAGAATGACTTTGCAGCCCTGGCTGGGTAGCTCAGGTGGTTAGAACATGGTCCCGATATGCCAAGGTTACAGGTTCGATCCTGGGTCAGAGCACATACAAGGGGCCACCTGTAAATGCATAAGTAAGTGGAAAAACAAATCCATGTTTCTCTCTCTCTCTCTCTCCTCTCCTTTCTCTTTCTCTCTCTAAAATCAATTAAAGAAAAGATTTACTTTGCATATGGAAGAAATTTTCTAAATGAGTTTGAAAGTTTAAGTCTGTTAGGGCCAGAGACCCCATGGTGCCTCCCCAAAACCGGCCACCTGAGTCAGGACTTGCAGAACAGGCTGTGGCCAGTGGTCACGGTGTACTTGCAGGACCTCAGCCGACACCTGTGCCGAAGGACAGAGGGTCTGCATCACCGGCCAGGCACCCGATCACAAGGTTCCTTGTTACCAGAGGCGACTGAGGCACGGCTGCCAGCACCTGCTGAGACCTGTTTTCTCTCCCGCGGAGCATTTCCCAGGAGCAAGGGCCATAAATTTCCGGTTCCCACAGCAACAGGGTTGTTTCTCCTACATCCTGGACTCTGGAGCTGCCCAGCTGGGTGACCCGCCCCCTGGGGGTCTGCTCCACGCCCTTAAACTTCCCTCTCCCCCATCCCTGGCTCCTGCTCCCCGCGGACTCAGCCGCCTGCTTGAACATCCTTCAGTAAAGGCTTTGAACTGGCCCACCCCACTCCTCCCTTCTTCTAGGCACAGACCTAACAAACTCATGCCGCACAAATAAGTGATTTTTACCTCCTGGGGCTGCCGGCAAGCTCTTAATGCAAGTTTGCATATTAAATAAGTCTCAGTAAATCCCTGTTAGCTACCCAAACCATAGCTTTTAACTTCTTTGAACTTATTTTACTACTCCAAAAATGATCATGGAAGAACCACTATCACTTTCTTGAAATAGTCAAGCTTTATATATATGTATATTAGGTTAATAGGTTATTAATACAGGATGTTGATTAATGGACAGGCATACTTTCCTGGTGAAAGTGTAAAACTGAGTCTTCCTTCTCAGGCAATTTGGCAAAAGGTAATAAGTGCTTTGAGAAATTTTATATCTCTTACCCTTCTGGAAATATTTCCTAATGATATAACCAGAGATAAGGATGAATATTTTTATACCAGTATATCTGTTGTAATTATAAACATGAAAACTTAGAAGCATCCTATAGTCCAACAACTGGAAATTTGTGAAATAAATTAAGGTGCATCTATATGACAATATTATACAGTTGTTAAATGTTCCCAATATGTTATTTGAAAAATCAGGCCAAATTATATTTGCAGTGTGATCTGTTGCTGTTAAACACACACACACCCTCAGAACAGCTCACACAAAGCCATCTGGATTATCTTTGGGTGATGGATTATAAGTTACTGTCGTTTCTGTTTTATACAGTTTAAAAATTTTCTACAATGCACTTGTATTACTTTAAAAAACAAGTAATATTTATTAAAGCAGTAATGAAAATATTTAAAACTTCAGTCATGATACCATTTCATCTTTGTTATTAATGTAGATTCAAAATTCTATATCCATGAAATAACCTTAGCCACAATCTTACAGACTTTTTAATCAAAGGTAGTCTTTTATTGATCCACAGAATGTGTAACTGATGGACTCATCAATCCCTTTCAAGCACATAAGTTACTTGGCTCACGGCATTTTCATGATTAATCCCACAGGAAAATGCACTAATCTCACTGGTGACAAGCAGCTCCTGATAAGGACAGATTGAGGAGGTGAAAATGAGGGCGTGTTTGGGGCTTTACCTTCACTGAAACATTTTCTCTGAGGGATTGGATATCTGATCTGATTTCATTTACATCAGGTCTTTGAACAAATCACTGCCAGGGTACGTTTGGGAGGGAAGGGGTTAAGTCCAGAAGCAGTGCTGGATTTGAGATTTGTTGTGGAATCACGTATCTCTTGGGTTGTTGACAGCAACAAACATTTCGTAAATACTTGAAGGAATGAAAGTCGAAGGCCCAGTAAGAATGTGGCAGATGAAACCTGGCTATTTCTCTATCTTCATTCGGATGAATGTTTGAGTTAAAAATAAAAATACCACCACCCAAAGCAAAACAAAACAGATCAAAGTTACCTTTTAAACTTGTCACGCATCTGTACCTGGTGTGTGGCCCTAACTTCCAAGATGACCTAAGATATTTATTTTGTAAAATAAAGTTCAAAAAGGCAAAGATATCACTGATTAAGACCAAACACCCAATAACTCCTGCAAATGGACGGTCAATGGGCATTGACATGCATCCCTTATTTTGACCAGGAAGGGGTAGAGTTATTCTCAAGGTTAAGTAAAGGTCATCTCTCTCTGCCAACTGCCACTCAGTGGTGATGGAAAGGCAAAGGCGGAGGTTGGGTGCCGGGAAGTTTCACTTAGGAAACAAACAGCCCCCGTCCGTCTGCTCACAGAGGTCATTTCTATCCGTTCTCCCATGATTGTACTAGATCAGGAGTCAGGTGAAACGCAGATTCATCACTGATAGGATCTCTGCCCTGGCCTGACAGCTCTCTCATTTCTGCGCCTTTGTGGCCAGGGCCATTATTTGTCATTGCCTTCTGATCCTGCAGCCAGTCATCTATCTTTCCCATTAGATGCTGATGGGGAATTTGGTCTGCAGGAGCTACTAGACTGGTTTTACAAACCTTAGTAACCTCAGGAAAAAAAGTCTTAAGACTCATCAAAGTTTGAAAGTAGAGAGCAAACCATGATGGCTTTCTGGTAAGGTCAGGTTGTTTAAAGATCTCTGCAGTGATCATTCTGATTATTTAGGTCCTCCAATGATTTGACTCCTTAAAATATGGAAAAAAGTTTACACCTTCGTTGCATCTTCAGAACAATTAAACTGTAGCTCCTCTGAGATTTAAGACAGGAGTCCCTGAACTCTTTTCCATCCACCAACTACACGAGGGTACACTTAGCTCCTCTGTGCTAACAACTGGGGACCCAAGATGATCAAGGTTTTCCAGGGAAACAGAAGCAATAGGATCGATAAAGATAAATGACAGACTTGCCATCGATTTATTATGGCTCCCATGATTATGGAGGCTGAGAAGTGCCATGACCCGGCACCGGTAAGCCGGAGAACCAGGAAAGCAGTCTGAGTCCGAAGGTCTGAGAAGCAGGAGCTTCGCTGTCCAAGGGCAGAAGGGATGTCCCAGCTTAAGGAGCGTGGGTTTGCCCTTCCTCTGCCTTCTTGTTGTTTGGGCTGGATTTTGTGATGTCCACCACCTGGGATGGCAGGTCGTCCTCACTCAGTCCACTGGTTCGAATGCTGACACCCTCACAGATGCACCCCGAAATCACGTTTTACCAGCTGCCCGGGCACCCCTGAGCCAGGGCAAGCTGACATAACGTTCACCACCACAGCAGCAGCAGCGCAGTACCCAACATCAGTGGGCTATAGGGAGTGTGTAGATTGATAGAACCTCTTTAGAGATCCATCTGGAATCATATATTAAATGTCTTAAAAATGTTCCAGCCCTTTGACGCTGTAATAATTCCAGTGTAAGGAACCTAGCTCCGGGACACAATTTCACAAAGATGACTTTATCCACAGAGATGTTCGTTATACTCATCACTTAAAACAAGAGGGAAGCATACAACCGGAGTGGCAGTGGAAAGGAGCCGTCCTTTCTCCTCGCGTTTCTGCCTCAGTGACTGAAACCTTCTGCCTTCTTGGGGAAGGAGCAGGGAGGCACCTGCACTATTCTCTCTGTCCCCGCTCCTGACACCCGGGAGACGCGTAACTTCTCCAGTGGGTGACAATGAGCCCAGGCGGCTGAGGGCACTGTCTGCTACCTGCCTGGGCCTCCCGGCTGGCAGCCCCCCACGTTCTCTTGTGCGTGCAGCTGGTCGGGCCAAGTGTCTAGACCGGCAGGCCCAGCCTCCTCACATCAGATTTCGGGAAGAGCGCCTGGCTTCGGCTTGCAGAGCACGCCACCCCACGGCGCAGTCGCTGAGAACCAGGCGGTGGTGCTGGGAACCAGTGTCAGCGCGCCGGACGGGCTTCCTAGGCAGCCTCGGCAGCCAACGCAGGCTACCCTGAGCCGCTCCTGACGCTCAGGAGCCACGGAAACAGGCTTTACAGCTCAAGTGGGCCCTCCTGGCTGCCCGTGGTGTGGGCAGTGAGACATCTGAGTCACTGTGAGGCGTGGGCTGCTGTCGTCCAGCCCTGGCCATGTGACCCCTCTGATTCTGATCTCTACAAGCAGAGCCTGGGTCCTCTGGACTTGCACAAATAGTCTGAGACAGGTATTTTATTACCGAAGAGAGTTCCCCCTGCATCATGTGAAACAGGTATAAATCTTGCCCCCAAACACACCTGTTGGAGAAATACGTGACGTGGGACACACCAGGGAACAGGAGCAGCAGATTCATGCCGCCTACCTCCTGCTGAATGAGCAGAGACATGGCTATTGCAACGGAAGTCCTAGTTTCCCAAACTATTTAAAATTATTAATTTCTTTTCCTTACAGAAGTTGTAGTTAAATTCGCATAAGTTAAAACGTGTGACCCCACTCATTTAGGGTGTCAAAGGTCAAAGGTAGAAGCCCTTGCTGCTAAATGAGTTTAGATTTGGTCCTGCCGGCCAGCTGTGACTATCCTCTGGCGAAGTTCTAGGTGGTTTGCTTTAGTAAAACTTATGTCTGTCTGAGCTTCTTCCTCTTACATGAGACGCACCCAGGTATTAATGAAGTGACGTCATTCTAACTCACGTGACAGATCTCCACACCCCCCCCCATGTACTTCTCCAAATACTGTCTCATTCAGCAGAAGGCATGACCATCGACTCAGAAACTTCGGAATGACCCTTGATCACAAGTTCCCTTAGTAGCCTGTCCCCCTGCCCAGCCAGGTCCACCTCCCCAGGCAGCTGTGTCTCCCACAAAGGCTGTAAAGCTGGCTGCACCCCACCGCCACCCCCCGCTGTGCTACCCTCTGCTCTCAGGGGCCGTTCCTGCCTGGACTAACATAACAGCCCCCTGACTCGCCGTCTTACTTCCACTCTTGCCCGACAGCTCAGTATCTAAAGTGCCTCAAATTCATCACTTACATCGAGACTTCCGGGTCAGGGCTGCGACTCTCCAGGCTCACCCCAGACCGCTGCCCTCCAGGAGCACATTCTAGCCATCCCCCTCCACCCCCACCCCCCACCCCCATCCTTAGGACACACCCACTGTGAAGTCTGTGCCCTAGCTGCTTGGAAGCTCACCCTGCCCCGCCTATCTTCACATGATTGGCTCCAGTTTTGGCTAATCAAATCTCAGGCTCAGCTGCCTCTCGCTGAGCAGCCTACCTGACCACTCAATCTAAAGCAGCCATCTCTTTACTTTTTAGAACATTACACTATCTGAATTCTCTGCATAGCACCCACTACAAAGAATATTTTCTTATTTGCTTGATCTATCTCCATCTGCCTCTAAAATGTAGGCTCTCTGAGAATTTTATCATTGCAACATCCTTAATGCCCAGAAAATACCTGGTCCACAGTGAGTACTCACTTTAACATCTGTGTTGTGGACCTGAGTCTGAGCGCAAGGACACGCATGTTAGATCTACCCTTCCCCCAAGTCTGAGTCTGAATTCTGGGCCTCTAAGAATAAACAGCAGGAAAGACATGATGGCTTTTTGAAAATGACAATAGGAGTGACTCTCTGGAGGGACTTCTTGGTTCTGCTGATACTTAATTTTTTAAGACATCTGCTATATGGTAATGCAGTATTTTATTTATTCTGTCCATAATTAATATTGGAGAACATTAACAATATTAATGGAACTTCATCTAAGAGAAGTTCAACTTATATTTCTCAAAATATTCCAATCCCGGGTATACATAAGAGATAATTATGATCGAAATTATCATGTCGCAACTTAGAATAAATGTTTGAAGGTTAGTCGGTAATACATACAATTCAGTTTTTGGTGTACAGTTCTGTGGCCTTGAGAAAGAACATTTGGTTTACTTCACTAATAGGAATATCCCTCAGGGCTGGGATGGCCTCGTCCTGGAGTTTCCTCTGCTGCTGACTTTTAGCGTAGTTGTCTGCAAGAGGAGGACACAGGCCCTGACTGCCCGGCAGTTTCTTCCGCGTCCCTGTGTTTATGGAGTCCCGCTACATAATTTGTCAGGCTAATGTTTGGGTAACGACAAACACCCCATTTAAATATAATTCAAAGATTACTTAAATTCTCTCTTTAGAAGAAATGTCCCAATTAGGATAGAAATTAGCCAAGTACTTTTTTGCTCGGACAGGGACGATGCAAGTCTCACTGTCACACTTCTCATAGGAACAGCATCCCATTCCGGCTTACAAAATATATTTAAGTTGACACCCAGAAACAATTAAGTCATTTGGTACAATCATTCACACAAACCTAACACTTTCCCCTCTTTGCACGAATTGTCTATTTGCTGTAATTCTGGTCAAGAATGCTGGGAACACAGGAGGTTATTAGAGAGGAAATACAAAAACACTAGAACTGATTTGCAAAATACACTGTACAGGCTCTCCAAAAAGGACTTGGAAAAGTTTTAAAAAATCATACCTGGGAACTTAAAATTCGCTTCCTAGAATCTAAACAAGCTTCAGAATCTGTCTAATTTATTTTAATCTTTAGACTTGGGAAAAAAAAACCCCAAACTTTAAAGAAACAAAACTGCAAAAATGTGCTGTGGCTCGTCTACCCCCGTATGGGGGTCAGGCGTACACAGCGATCCTGCGGACACAACCCCCAAATCCCTCCTCCTGGACAGGTTCTGCGTGGCCCACGTGCCATCCCTCCACCAACACTGCCTGTTTAGGAAACCAGAAGTGTCTGTCGGGCACAGCTGCCGAGGACATGTTGTATACTTGTGGTTTTTATGTGCAAATACACCGGTTACCTAGTGCCCTGGACAGCATCTTCAGCAGAACTACTGCCCGTGGAAACACCCCCTGGTACATCTCTGCAGTATTTCTCCCCGGCTGTGTCTACTGTGGCACTGTGTCGCTTACTGCGGCCGTTCTTGGCTGCTGTTCCTGATAACAGCGCTGAGAGCCCCATCCTCCAACCCCCAGCACGTCCCCTTGGTATAAACTTACCTGTGACCGTATGAATGGAGCCGAGTGGCGAGGTGTCCATCATGTTTGCTCCGAATAAGATGACATACCCGATTACTATGGTAATGAGGAGGTAGACGGGCAACGCCACTGCCCAATACCTGCAGAGAGAAAACTAAGTAGGTAACAGACTGCCCCCAAAGCTGTAATTCTTATGCGTCTGCCACTAAGGTGACATCACTTATAAAATATCATTTCATTCATGGAATACGTGCACAGAAAAGACAGTCACACAGCTCTACAAGGCCTGTAATGAGAAGCTGCAATCTTCAGGCCCCTGTCCCAACCCTGGAGTCTTGCCCCCAACGGGGACTTGAGCACCTGAGTTGTGTTTTCTGGTATGGACCTCCACATCGGTACACAACATACTCATTTTATAATTTTTTTTCAACTTCAGACATTCTCTCTGCACTTCCTAGGGTGGAGGTGGGGAATTTAGCTCTTAGGCTCTCTCACCTTCCTCTTATCCTCTTACTATGCTTACGCCACCATTTCTGGTCATATCCAGTTTTTAAAAATTATTGTGACTGTCTAAATAACGCTTGCAGCTGAGCACCCTGGTGTTTACGATGTTTTCTTATACAACTTCTCGCTTCTCCTGGAATTAGCAATTCCATCATTCTGCACATTTGCTAACTGTCCACGTACTTATCAGTCCTCAGGCCCCGGAGTCTCCGACAGGACTCCAGTGTGCCTCTCAAGGCCGCGGAGCACATCAGGTGACCGCAGGTTGGAGCCGGGGCATCGTCTCCGTGGTGATTTTCTCCCTGCTGCTTTCTCTCTCTAGAACGTCTAAAGGTTAAGATTTTTTCAACCCGTTATACTTTCCTCACCTTTTCTCTATTTTCCATTTTTCTGTCTTTTGTTCTACTTCCTGGAGGTTACCTTCGGTTTATCTTTTAACCCATCAATTAAAATTTCACTTTTTGCTATCGTATTTATAATTTTCAAAAACAGCAGTAATTCCTGAAACAGTTCATTTTTTAATAGCATCCTGTTCTTGTTTCATAGCTACTGTCTTCTGTTCCTTCCATTAGTTCCTTTTCCTTCCAGTTCCCTTTGCTTTCTTTCGTATTTCATTTTACAGGCTTTTAGAACATGCCTGGGGAGTGGGGGCCGCCCGTTCACACTAGAAGTGAAGCGCTGTGCCTGTGTGAGCTAGGGAGGCCGCCTGGCGAGGCTCACTACCAGAGCCCCGGCCCCTTCACCGGGGGACCCTGGGGAGGAGCAACCGCCAGCCTGGGAGCGGCTTGAGGAAAGGTGCTGGGGCGGGGGGCGCTTATCATTCGGCAATGCACTGATCTCCCTGTTTTCGGTTAGGGCCCCATTCCCGTGCTCAGGTAGACCCAGTGTCTACAGACTCCCATTCAACTTCCCAGAGCAAAACGCCTGTCTTCTGCAGGAGAGGAGGGTCGGTCTCCCTGCTCGGCTGAGGAAGGGGACCTGAGGCTCTTTAAACACTGTTTTTAGCTCAATCTAGAATTACCATGTTAAAGGGGTACCTGGCATGTCCAACTGCTGAGCCTTTCCGGAGTTCTTGGGCACAAATATTCTTGCTGGCTTCCCTACCTCAGCAATGTGAAAAAGTGGAAATTGCCATCTTTTTTGCTCCATAAGACACACTTTAACCCCCACCAAACTGGGGGGAAATGTCTGTGCATCTTATGGAGTAAATATTGCGTCACAGACCTGACCTGTCAGCAGTGGTGACAGCTGTTAGAAGAGGAAGCGGTGGGCCCACGCGAAACCCCTGGGGACGCTTAAATGTCCCACTTTACTGCTGAATCTCAGGGTGTCTGGTCAGTTGCCGTCCACCTCTGCCCATCACCCGGACCTGGGAGAGTGCAGGGAGCTGCCTGACGCTCCCAGCTACAGCTGCTGACCTGTCGCATCAGCTGAGGCTAATAGCGGGCATGAGGCACAGTGCCAATTGCCAATTGCCTTTGATGCTGGGTGGGTGTGTGTCAGTAGAACTGCCTCCAATCACCAATCACTGTGTCTTAAGCTCTGCCAATCATGAGAGGCAGGTGGGTGGAGCTGAAGTAACATGTTCTCAGCTGGCTACTGGCTCCGTTAGATGCTACAGCTGTCTCGTCTACCTCCATACAGTTCCCAGTGCACACAAGTTTCTGTGTGAGGAGGCCAGCGGTAACTGGGTGAGCAGCCATAAATGCTGAGGTTTGTGGTATATAAAGGGAGTGATGGTGGGGTCACTATTCTAGTAGTAACACAGGCACTGAGGGGACTAAGGGGATCACTAGTCGTAACAGGCCCTGGGGGTAGTCCGCCAGCACCTGTAACTAGGACAGTGACACTCTCAGTGACTGTTACAACCAGTGATACCTCTTAACTCCCTCAATGCCTGTTATTAAAGGCCCCCATTGACTCTGACACTAGCGATGATGAGCTCTTGGAGTTCCCAGAAAACTAGAAGAGTACTTGAACCTTAAATTCTCTCCTCACTTGTTAATGACAGTGATGATGGTTCTTAATACTGCTATTAACTGCTGTTCACTTTACATTGTTGAAATATTATTGTTATATTTTATTAAATATTTTAGTACACCATTTGGTTCAGAATATTTTTGTTCTTGTTCTCCTCCTCTAAACCTATGCGCATTTTATGGTCAGGTGCGTCTTATAGTGCGAAAAGTATGGTAAGTCAGTTACCTCTCACGTTTCTACAACTCCAAAATCTGGTTGATACTTTTTACCTGCTGTCCCATTATTTGTTCCTGTGGGTTTACATCTTAAAAAAAATTTTTTTTCTGCAGTTACCTTGGGAGGAAATGGAGACAAACATGCACATTGAATGCATCATTTTTGATTGAGGGTGTATCATAACGACCTTTTAAAAGCTTCCAATGTCTATATGGCTATTTATGGATCTTAAGGAATAAATATCTCGGGTTTGAGTATTCTTAAGAAAAACATCTGATTCTTCAAAACAGCATTAATATACTCTTATTTTATTTGAGCAATATATTAAACTTACTTTTGCGGCCAATAGGTCAAGCTTAAGGTGGTTAGCCAAGATTCAGGAACAAAAGCCCACACGAGATACAGTACTGTGGAGAGAGGGGAGAAAGGTGAGTGAGGCCACGTCTCAGCTCCTGAGGGGCAGGTCAAGCCACACAGCTCTCGGAAGCTTCCCCGGGGCGCTCGGAAATGAGCTTCCCCTCCTTCCCGTTCTTCCAGCTCCTTATTTGTACAGTTATCACAATTACCTTATATCTTTCTATTGTTCTAAAAAAATAACAGAAAACTCACAAAGGTTAACCGTGTTTAAGTGTACAGTTCGGCCGGGTTTAAGTATATCCACATTGCTGTGAAACAGATTTCCAGAACTCTTTCATCCCACAAATACCCATTAAACAACAACTCCCCTTTTTTCTCCATTAGTCAATTTTTTAAAATATGTCAACTCCCACATCCTATTTCAAGCAGTTTAGGTTAGCAATTCTTGTCATTCTTACAGCACCTAGTGATTTGCTTTACATACAGTAGGTGTTCAACACTTGATCCCCACAGGCTGACATTTAGTTTTCAAAGGGGAGTCCCTCTACCCTTGCTCTGACCCCCTACATGCTGGGCTGCTGCCGCATCTCCCAGAACACAGTCTTATTTCCCTCAGTCCAGGTCTCTCTGGCAACGTTTACTGGTGCGCACATACAGAGACAGTGAACCTGTGAGTATTCACTGTGGGGTAAGCACACCACCTCTGAGCCCTTTACATGCATTATCACATTCAGTCCTCAGGACAATCCTAGGAGGTTTTACAGCATTTTTACAGATGAGGAAATGGAATCTTAGAAATGCTACATCGTCTGCCCAAGGTAAACAGCAGAGACAGATTTCAAACTAACTATATCAACGATGATGAAGAATTAACAGTTTTCTCAACAAACATGTAATACACAATTCTGTACGTCAGGAACGTGAGATACAAAAGTGAACCCGGAAGAGATGGCCCCTGCCCTTAAAGTCTAGTGGGACATGGAGATGAGCAAATTGATCTTGTTAATACACTGATAAGTGCCAATGAGCGAGTAATAAAAGGTGACATAGGAGCACCTACGAAGGACCTCAGCCCTGGCCGGGTAGCTCAGTTGTTTAGCACGTTGTCCTGATATGCCAGGGTTGCAGGTTCAGTCCCTGGTCAGGGCACATACAAGAATCAACCAATGAATGTGTAAATAAGTGGTACAGCAAATCAATGTTTCTCTTTTTCTCTCTCAAATCAACTTAAAAAAGAAAAACGAAAAGAAGGACCTCAGCCCACACTGGTGGTGATGAAGTTGATGTTAATGGTCAGGAAAGATTTCCTGGAGGAAGTGACTAAACTGGGGCCTAAAGGAGGGATAGGGGGTGGTTAGCTAGCTTAAAAATGTTTCTGGCTGGGCTTGTAGATGAAAGGAAGGACGGACGTAAGAGAAAATGGCGCTCCCTGCCATGATCCATAGAGACAGCAGGAGAGAGCTGGTGCATCCAGATGGCAGATGGAAAGGGGCCCAAGAAACTGGCTTGACGTTTGAGATGGTTTTTAAGGTTAATAAAATACAAATAGTGGGGAAACATAATATAAATCATAAATGGAAAAAATTTACTTAAATGAATGAGCATTTATTGAGCATCTACTACATGCCAGGCACTATATAAAGGTCAAGGCTATACGGAAAATCATACGTGGGCCCTATTCTTGCAAACTAGTGCAGGAGACAGGTCTGAGTCAAGCGTAGTGGCAGGAGCTTCACATGCATTACCTCCTTAGACCCTCTCCAAAGCCTTCTGAGGTGTGTGCTATTATCCCTAATTCACAGATGAAAAAATTGAGACTCAGGGAATTTAAGTTGCCCAAGACCTCAGAGTGAAAAGCCACTGTGCTAGACTGTGAAATCCAAGCAGTGTGGTCCACTATGCTTTCTGGCCACAGCAAGAGCATTAAGAAAACACAGAGGTGCGGATTGGGGCGAAACCACAGCAGTTTAGAGCGGCTGGGACATCAAGTCCAGGCTGTGAGAGCTGAGAAATAAAGCTGGAAAAACAGGTCCTAGATAATGAAAAAATCTTGTACAAGGAACACGGAGTTTATGCTGCAGGCAATAGGGACAACTGGACAACCTGTTTTTGATCTGAAAGCTGTCGCGCAGTACAAAGAGCGGGAACCCTGCACACGCCAGCCAGAGGCTTTAGGTGGGGGAGTTCAGGTCCGCAGTTCCGGGTGAGCCGCTCGTGGGTACACGGAGGCTGCACCTGCCTTAGGGCGGAGGCGGTGGGAGGCCCCATTAGATTCAGAGGCAGGCGCGGATGAATGGGTTAGGGGAGAAGGACAAGGGCAAGTGAAGAATGACTCCCAGGTTTCTGGAACAGGGAGGTGTCTAGTAACTTCAACTCCAAAGAGAGTACTTGAGAAGTCTTTTGCCACACAGCAATGAGTAACCTTGCAAAAATACACATCGTGCTTGCTCAAACCCTTCAGTGCCCGTAGAATAAAATCCACACTCATTACCAGGGCTGGCGAGGACTTAAATGACCTGGCTCCTGCCCACCTCTCCAATGTCTAGTCCTGGGGCACTACGTGCCAGCTCCCGTGGCTCATGGCCACTGCACTTGCAATGAGTATTGTCTACCTGGAAAGTTCTTCCCTCGGCTCTTTCAATGGATGGTTCCTTCTCTTCCCTCATGTCTAAGCTCAAATCTCACTTTCTTAAGAGAAGCTGTCCCCACTAACTTGCTATTCCAGCTGTGTCCCACCCATTACACTCATTACTCCCTATCATTTCCCCTTATCTCCTTCAAAGCTATGATCATTTTCTGGAATCACTGTTATAGATGGAATGTTTGCCTCCCTCTCAAATTCATATGGTGAAGCTCTAATCCCCAATGTGGTGGCATTTGAAGGGAGGGAGGGCAGGGAGGGAGGTGAAGACCTCATGGGGTTGGGGCCCTCATGATGAGATTGGTGGCCTTTTAAGAAAAAAGAGAGACCAGAGCTTTGCTTTCCTGCTTTCTCGTTCTTTCTCTCCCCCTTTCTTTCTCTCTCTCTCCCTTTTCCTCTTAGGTGAGGAAACAGCAAGAAGCCAGAAGGAGGGACTTCACCAAGAACCAAACCATGACCTTGCACTTCCCAGTTTCCAGATCAGTGAGAAAAAGTGTCTATCGTTCAGGCCACCCAGTCTATGGTACTTCGTTCTAGCTGCCTGAGCAGGGTGAGAAAATTACTTTAAGTCAGGGAATATTTCAACATAGAGAGAATTAGTAATCCTCCTGCCTACCCTCCTACCAGGTTTTATCGTAACTGCTGGGTACTGGCCTCTGGCTTCTGACCTCCTCTACCTACTTTCTGCCTCCCTTTCTCCAGCTTTATCTCACTGACCTTCATCTGTCCCCTGAATCCACAGGCATGCTTCTTCCTAAGGGCCTCTCTACTGGTTATTCTCTGCCTGGGAGGCTCTGTCCCCAGATGGCCACATAGCTAACTCCCACTTTTCTTTCTTACTTTCTTTCTCTTTTTTTAAGATTTTATTTTTTATTTTTTTAGAGAGAGGGGAATGGAGGAAGAGAGGGAGAGAAACATCAATGTGCGGTTGCCTCTTGTGCACCCCCAACTAGGGTTGACCCACAACCCAGGTATGTGCCCTGACTGGAAATTGAACCTGTGACCCTTCGGTTCACAGGCTGGTGCTCAATCCACTGAGCCATACAAGCCAGGGCTATTTATTTATTTTTAGAGAGAGGAGAAGGGAGAAAAAGAGGGAGAGAAAAATCGACTGGTTGCCTCTCATCGCCCCCAACCCAGGGCCTGGCCTGTAACCCAGGCATGTGCCCTGACCAGAAATCGAACCAGCGACCTTTTGGTCTGTGGGATGACACCCAACCCACTGAGCCACACTTTTCAAGTCTGTGCTTAAACCCCATCACTCAGCAAGATGCTTCCAGACTACTGTATTTAAAACAGCAACCTCCTTCCCCTTCTTTATGCCCCTTTCTTGCTTAATTTCTCTCCAAAGCACATTGTCATCTGATATTGTGTATGTTTTATTTACTTACTTTGTCCACTGGCTTTCTTGCTCCACTAGAATGAAAACTGTGCAAGCAGGAATTTTGGCTGTTTGCCCCTCCTCTGCCTACAGCAGTGCTCTCAAAAAATTGTTGAATTAATTTTTGTTGGGGGAATTATTAGCCTTAAATCTTAAAAGTCATTGCTTTTATTTATTTGAAGGATTAGTAACTAATCCTTCAAATACACTATAGAACAAGAACTTACAAAAATATGTTGATGATGATAACAACAGCGGCTAATATTTATTAGTACTTACTGTTCCTGTGCATTGTCCTAAGTGCTTTGCATAAACCATGACAATTAGTCTTCCCAACAGCCATGGGAGGCAGCCAAGTGAGGACAACCCAGTGTCTTGGGTTCAAATTCTAGCTCTGTCATTCACTGGCTGCAAGACCTCGGGCACGTGATTTAAACCCCGTGAGCCTCTGTATCCTCACCAGTAAGAGGGGGACGCTAATGACAACACAGGGCTGCCTCGCGCATTTTGAGACCTGAATTAACATTATCACCAGCCGTTTGCACGTGAGGAACCTGAACTCTCAAAGGGGTTCAGTAAATGGTCCCAGGTCACATGGCTCATCGGTGGAAGCGTCAGGCTTTGATCCCAATTTTAGCTTCACTCCCAAGCCTTCCCTACCCAACTGCTTGGCTGGCTGCACCGATGCAGTTAAGGTCTGCACCCCGACCTCCCTAGTTTCCACAAAATTCCAAAAAGTTGGATGGTGGGGGTCTAATTTTCTCTCTTGACTTCTCATAATTCTCGAATCTTTCAGGGAGATATGTGGGGCCTGCTGTGTGACTCTGCCTATTAGCGTCTCCGTGAGCATCGGGTTCTCCATCTGTAAATGGGCTGGTACAGGGACTGAGAGAGACCCGGGTGTACAGCGCACCTGCCTGGTCTAGCCTCCTTCCCTTCACTCCCGAGCTCCCACCCGCAGCGCCAGGCCACTTCCAAAGCCTTCGCGGGAGGCCTTCCTTCTTCCTACGCTACTGGGAAAAGCTAACTGACTGCGTGTCTCTGCGCTGGGCTCCCGTGGCCCTGGTGACACTGAACGGCAGCTGTAGGTTTATCGGTGTCTTGCTCATAAGGCCATGACCACAGCCACCAGGGTCTGGTCACTTTGCAACCCTGTCTGATGGCAGTAGACACACTTGTTGCGATGACATCTTTTAGGCTAGTACCTGGCATACAGGATGCTCTGAACAAACAAGAGGCCCCTTCAGGTTTTCTTAAAAAGAGACGGAGGAAGAAAGAATCACAATTCCTGGGTGCACATTCTAATCACAGGCAATCATTGCACTGTCCTTGAACACCAGAGAAAGGCCATGGCCATCCACCAGGGAAGTACTTACTGAAGCCAAACTGGGAGCTTAAGAAGAGAACAAAGCCATAAATCGCTCTTTCTGGCAATGGCGACGGGGAATTTTCCACCATTTTCCCTGTGGCTCTGAGACAATCTGCAGGAAAGAAACACAGTCGTCATCACTGACGTATTCCCCTCCTTGGTCCGTCGTGCCCTCGTGATTTTGCTGCAGGCACAGCCTCCGAAGCGTTTTTACCAGCGCACGCCACCAGCGCACACCCCGCGCGCGCACCCCAGCATCCGCCGGGCCTGCACGCGCACACCGGCTGCCGGACCGCGCGTGCGCGTGCGCGTGCACATACATGGGATCGCGTGCACCTTGCAGCACAGGGGAGGGGAGGGGAGGGGAGGGGGAGGGGAGAGAGGGGAGGGGGAGGGGGGACGGGACGGGAGCCCCTTCATGTCTAGGTTTCGCCTTCCTGCGGGAAGGGGGTGAGCAGTACGACGAGCAAGGCCCATGCGAGCAGCCATGACCCAGCTCTGCCCTCTCGGGGGTGGGGAGGAAGGGGGCTTCTGTTTCCCATTCGAGGTCAAGGTGGCCCTCAACCTTGAGTCCTTCAAGCACCCACTTGGACCCCTCCCAACTACTCAGCCACCTCAGCGAGGAGTCCCCTCGGCAAACACCGACCCCGGGAGCTGCAGGGAGGAGAGAGAAAGGAAGAACTGACAAGATGAGGGGCGATGACGTCATCCGGCCAGGCGCAGACGCACCGCGACCCTCATCCCGCCGGACCTCGCGAGGCCGAGGCCCGCGAGAGCCGAAGGGGGGGGCGGAGCCGTGCAAGTGCGCATATGCGCTGCGTCCCACTTGACGCTCCGCCCCCCCTGCCCAGCAGGTCGTTCTCGCCCGCCCTGGCTGACGTGGAGGGCCTCAGGCGGCGCAGGCGGCGCGCGCAGCAGCAGGAGCTGGCCGAGTCGGAGGCTCGCAGGCTGCAGGCCCGGTTGAGTGCACACCTGGCGAGCCGCAGGGACCGTAGATGTGTCACCTCGTCACGCTGCATCGGAGATGACCAGGGGGCGAGGCCCTGCACACCCCCTCCGAGGGTGTGTGGTGAGTGTGGGTGTGTGCGCGTCGCCCGCTGTGGTACCCGCGGCGTGCCCGTGTGGGACGGGGTGCCCGTGCGCTGAGGGGGTGTGTGTGCGGCCGCCTTTGTCGGCCCCGGTGGGTCTGTCTGCTTTGTTCGGTGTCTCCCTTGTGCAGGCTTCGGCCCGTCGGGGAGTCTGAGAAGGTGGGAGTAGTCCCTTTGTGTGCGCAGCCGATGGTCGCCGCGCGCCCTCGTCTTGAGGGGGACACCGGGGCTGGGCGAGGGGTCCTCTGGCCGCAGCGCGCAGGCACGCGCCCGGGTGTCGCCTCCCGGCCCGTTTGTGGCCGCGCGGGCGCCCCGGCCGGGGTGGTTGGCCCCGGGTGTCACTGCCCCTCGCGGGGGGGTGTGCAGCGGCCACGCGCGCGGCCGCCCCTCCTGCAGGCATGACCCCGCCCGGGGGTGCGTGCCCCCTGGACCCTGCGCGGGCCGCGCCTAGGTCCTGTGGAGTGCGTGGCCCGTGTGCAGGTGTTCGTGAACGTTCGTGCACGTCCCGTTCTGGGTTCTGCGTTTACTGCGTCTGCGCCACCTGTTCTGGTGGGAATGGCAGCCGAGTCCAGGCGGGGGGGTGGGGGTGGGGGTGTCGGAATTAACCCTGCGTTACCCCCTCCCCCCGACTCCCGTAGCCAATGGGGGAGGGGCGGGCAGCGCGATGTCCCGTGGGGCCTGTCGATCCCGCCTGCTCGCCGTGGGGGGCCGAGGCGTGCGTGCGTTCCAGAGGCGCCTCCACGCCCCAGGCCCTTCCACTGCGGGCTCCGTGCCGCACCGGCGCTCGCGCGCACTCTCGCTCCCGATTCTGCCCGAGCCGAGTAGACGTCTCGCAGGCTCGGCTCCTCCCGTGGGAGCAGGTCTGTCGGAAGCTCTCGCTGGGACACTTTTCATTCAAAGAAATTTGCATTTTATCGTGAGGGAGATGAGGTGCGTTCTACGGAGACGCAGGGACAGAAGCCGCAAAGCCTCAGCGGCCCAGCGGCTGCGTGCCGCGTGCGGAGGTCCGTGCCCTGCGTGCCGCGGCTGCGTTCGGGGGCGTCTCTCCGTTCAGTTGCTCAGTGTTCTTACTCTTTCCTAATTTTCCTCTTTTTTTTTTTTTTCTTTTTAATTTCTGGCATATTTCATATCTGCAATACGGGGGGGGGGTCTAGCCAATCCGTGACTCCGATTTACGGATGTCGTCATTCCGCCGAGTTTCCCTCAGGTCCGTCCTTTGACAAGAAGGAACGCTTGTAGGTCGGGGAGGTGCTCTGCGCCCCTCCCCGCCGCCCCTCGCGTGGCCGCCGCCGAGGCCGTGTATCGTGCCCTGCGTCCCTGAGCGATCGTGCAGTGTTGGGTGTTTAAGCTTGAACGGTAGGAAGAAAATACGGCTTTCTGCAACTTGCTGTTTCTTCAGCATTGCATTCTGAGGGTCATAAACAAACAAATCGGAAAACTGTGTTACCTCCGGTTCGCTGAACGCCGTTGTATGAATGTACCGTTACTTCCTTACCCGCTTGTGTCCGCGGACTCTGAGGCGGTTCCCGGGTTCCGACTGAAAACAGCCCCGCAGTGAACGTCGTCGCTGTGCGTGTCTGCCCGCGCCCACAGCGGGGAGTCTCTCCAGGGCAGGGCGTGCGCGTCTTCAGCTTCCCCGGGCGCCGCGGGGGCTCCCAGTGGGTGCAGCGACTGGGACTCGCGGGCACTGCGCGCGGACACTGTCCTCACGCCCTGGCTGCCAGCGTGTGGTTGGTACCAGACGTGACTCGCTTGCCTCCTCTCTAGTGACCGGCTTCCCCGTAACTTCAGCTGTGGCTAAATCTGGCTCCCGCTCCCGCCGGGTGCGGCCTGGGGTGTATCTCCCACGGCTGACGGGCTCCGTGGCCCTCTCGCTTGGTCCTCAGGAGATTCACCCCAATGAACACTTACTTTGTGCCCAGCGTATGTCGGTTCCTATGGCTGATGCAAGGTCGTCATTTCCACGGCGTGTGCCCTCTCCAGCGGCAGGTGAGGCGCTGTAATTAAATACTACTTTTTGGTATAATGATTTGTCTTTAAAAATACTCTCTTTATCCAGTGTAATATATGGTACATTCAGAATATATGTAACCTATTTAAGTTGTGGAACAAAACAATCAAATGAACACCTATCAATCCATCACTCAACCCAAGAAACAAATTGAACGTGTTAACCTCCAGGGCGACTACTCTCCTCAACTGTGTAGGTCATTCATTGCTTTTCAGAAATAATTTTATCAGACACATATGCATCCCTCAGCAATGTGTGGTTTCAGCTGCCTTTGAGTTTTAAAAGAAGGGTTACTGCATACAGTTTTCTGGAACTTGGCGTATTTCACTCAGTGTTATGTATCTCAGGATCACCGGTACTGAATGTGGACTTGCCATTAACTTTCTTCGCTGTGTGATACTCCATGGGTGAATATAACGCAGTGTGTGCGTTCTTCTGTTGATGGGCTTTTTGGTTTTAGGTTTTGCTATTAATGAAGATTCTGGTACACAGTTGCAAGACTTGCTCTAGTTTTCACACTGGGTATATGAGCCCCAGGGCAATGATGAAGATTTTTCTAGGGAGTACTGTACATTAATGAAATCAACTTATAGATCAAGTTTCATGTGCATTCTCCTGAAATTGGCAATGCCTGAGGCCTAGGCCTCCCTCCTGCTGGTTCTAGCCCCCCCCCCCCACTTGCTACTGACAGTGGCACTTCTACCTTAAAGGTGGGAGGCACATCGCTCACCCACATGAACTCTTCCTAGGGCATTGCCCCAAGTGGGGAAGCTCTCCCCAGGAAACAAAGGGATCATTTAAAATACAGTGTTTGGGGTTAGGGAGAGCCTCTTGCAATGCAGGTACTTCTGATCTCCTCAAGGGCTGCATTCCAAAAAACTTTAACGTTTTATGTTTGTCAGGGTGTATAGTTATTTTTATCACTGCTATAATAATTATAACAATTTAAAACAATGATATGTCACTTTTATTTTAAATGTCACTGTGATACTCCAGAAATTCATCCTTGTGCAATTATTTAAATATAGGCTAAAAATTTTCAATCTCATCTTGAAGTGTGAAGACTATGTAATTTTTAAAAATATGTTTGTGGTTTGTAATAGCACTGTGGTAATCTGTTTGCAGCAAGTGGAATTGCTGGGTTATGGGTTATGAATGTTCAACTTTACAAAATGATACCAAATCATTTTCTGAATTGGTGGCACCAGCTTATACTTTGGCCAGTAGTTTTGTCAAATTATATACTTTAATTAGCAGAGTGTGTATGAGTTCTAGTTGATCTATATCGTCTCCAACACTTGTGATTGCCAGACTTCTTAATATTTGCCAATCCGACAGGTATGAAGTGATGTATCATTGTGGTTTTAATTTGCATTTCTTTGATTGTTGATGAGTTTGAGCATCTTCATATGTTTATGAACCTTCTGTTTTGCTTTTGTGAAATACCTGGCCTATCTTTTAAACGTTTTACTAATAAACTGTAACACCAATTCTTTATTGATTATGTGCACTGTACATACCTTCTGTGGCCTGTCCTGTCACGTGATGTATTCTGGTGACCAGAAGTTCTTCATTTCAACCTCATCTAATTGGAAACTTTCTCTAGCCCTGGGATTGTAAAGACACTCCCCTGCTTTCTTTTTAGAAGTTTTAAAATGATGCCTTTCACATTTAAGTTCATAATCCCTCTGGTATTGATTTTTGTGTGTGTTTGTGAGGCAGTGATGCACAGCTCCCTCCACCGCCCCAAGAGGCTACCGTTGTCCTCACACCATCTGCTGAAATGGCTCTCTCTTCCCCTGTGAGCTCCTGCACCACCTGTTACGCGTCCACGCCCTGTGCGCGTGGGTTTGTCCTGGGCCCCCTTTCTGTGCCGCTTGTCCACTTGTCTTTCTCTGTGTTGATGCCATTGTCATAATAATTACTAATGCTACAGGTTTACTAGAGGTCTTGATATCTTGGGGGGCGGGGAACTTGAGTCTCAGCTGTTCTTGGATCTTTGTTCTTTTAAGAATCAGCTTGTCACGTGACATGAAAAACTCTTTGGGAATGAATTGAAATTGATTGAATCAGTTTGGGGGAAAATTGAAATCTTTAAGATTTTGAACCTTCCTGTCTGAGAACATGGTATGTATTCTATTTATTTCAGTTTTTAATGTCTTTTTAATAGAGTTTTGCGACTTTTTTCATGTACATCTAACACTTTATATGTTGATATGAATGTTTTTAGTAGTTTTGTTGCTAATATAAATGGTGGTGTTTTTTAAGATTCTATTTTGACTTTATCGTTAGTAAATAGAAATTTAATGGCTTTTTAAATATTGATCGTTAACCATTCATTTGATAAACTCTTATTATTTCTAACATATTTTCTGTATCCTTTTGGGTTTCCATGTATATAATTACATTATTTGCAAATAGTGACACTTTTGGTTCTTTCTACTTTCCGTCTAATTTTTTTTTTTTTTTTGTCTTAATATGCCGGCACGCTTTTAGATCTATATGCAGTGGAAGTGATTATGGTTGTTCATTAGAAGTGATTATAGTGACATGTCTCATTCCTAATTTTATTTTATTTTTTATTTTAAATGATGTGTGAGAGATACATTGATCGGCAGCCTCTTGCACACCCTCAACAGGGGCCTTGGCTGGAAACCCAGGCATGTTCCCTGACTGGGAATGGAACCCATGACCTTTTGGTTTGCAGGCCGGTGCTCAATCCACTGAACAACACCAGCCAGGGCTCGTTCTTCATTTTAAAGGAAATGCTTTCCAATTAAAAATAATGTTTGTTACAAATTTTTGTACATACTCTTTATTAAGTTAGGGAAGTCCGTATGTGATTTTGTCACATGATTTCTTGCATCTGTTAAGAATATGTTGATTTTTTTCTCCTTTATTATGTTAAATGTGATGTATTTCAATTAACACATTTTAAAATTCTCTATTCTTACATGAGATAAACAGATTGATCTTCTGAATTGTCTTTTTGCAAACTACTGGATTGAGGTTGCTAATATTTTACTTAGGATTTTTGTATGTTTATGAATGAAATTACCTGTCATTTTTCTCTATTGACTGTCTTGTCTGGTTTTGGTATTAAGGTGGGGTACACATGCCTTATACCAGTGAGAGAGTAGGTCCTCCTTTTCTGTTTCCTGGGCCAGTTGGAATCAGAGTGATTTGTTTCTTGAAAGTTTGGTGGAATTTACCTATAAGAGCTGATGTTTTTGTGGAAGGATTATAAATTGTTAATAATTCAGTAGAAATTAGCAGTTGCATAGTAATAGGATTTCAGATTTTCTGTTTTGTTTAGTCAACTTGGTAAGTTTTAGAAATTTATTTTTTTAACAAAAATTTCAAATTTATTGGCATCAAGTTCTTGTTGTCTTCAATTCCCTGTAAGTTGTTTTATCTATATGTTCCCTTTTTTCATTTTGATTGTTATTTTTGTGCGACTTCTCTCTTTTTTTTTCTGTATTAGTCTTACCAAGTTTGTCTGTTCTATTAATTTTGGCAAAGGATTATTTTTTGGCCTTTCTATTATATTTTTGTTTTTCTAGTTCACTGATATCTTTTTATTTATTTTCACCCTTTTTTGTGTTTATTCTTATATTATTTTCTAACTTAAATTGCATGCTTATTAATTTTCAGCCATTCCTTTTCCCAGTATCAGCATGTAGAGCTATGAGCTTCTTCGAAGTTCATTTTTGCTTTATCTCATGGTTTAATTTGTAGTGTTTTCATTAACTTTCAAATCCAAGTATTTTTTAAAATTCCATATTGATCTCCTCTTTGACTTACATATTTTTTAATGTTTTAAAATTTCAAATTTACCTACTTCAACAATGTTTTTACTCATTTCTTAATTGTCAGAGGATATAATGTGTATTTTGTTTTTAAATTTTTTATTTATTTGTCCTTGCTTTATGGTCTTGTACATAATGAATATAACTGTTCTGTGTGTTCTTGGGAAGAGTATGTATTCTCTAATTGTTTTATAACCAATAGGTCAAGCTTGTAAATTGTGTTGTTCAGACTGTCTTTATTACTTTTTGTTTGACCTGTGATTAACTGAGAGGGATGTGTTGGAGTATTCTACTGTTAGCTTCTAACAGACTTCCTCTAGTTCTAACAGTTATTTTTCTGTATTTTGAGGCTATTTAATTATTTCCTAGTGGATTGAACTTTATTATGTTGTCATCTATCCGTGCATAATTTTGATTTTTGTCCTTAGAGTTTGTTTTTTCTAGCCTGCCTTACTTTTGGTGGTAATTTATGTGAAATAGCCTTTTCCTTCATTTTACTGTCACTTTTTTAAAAATATCTTTATATTTTAGCTATTATATAAAGAACCTATTACTGGACTTTTCATTTACTCAATTTATATCTTTTATTATTTTTTTTCAATCTTCACTTGAGGATATGTCTTAATGATTTGAGAGAGAGGGGAAGGAAGAGAGGGAGAGTGAGTGAGAAATAGAAGAAACATCGATGCTTCCTATGGGCACCCCCGCCAGGTATTGAATCCGCAATCTAGGTATGTGCCCTGACCGGGGATCGAACCCAGGGACAACGCTCCAACCAATTGAGCCACCTGGCCAGAGCTATTTGGTATTTTTAAGAAGTTAGTTCAGGTCTCTTGGTGGTCAACTCAGTTTTTAATCTAAAATTACTTTTATTCTTGTCCCAGAGAGGTAATTTTGAGGGGTGTATAGTTCTAGGTGGGTAGATTATTTTCTGTCTGCATAGTGAAGGTATTTTACATGTGAAGTCTGTTGCCAGTTTTACTTCTGCTTCTTTGAAGAAACTGTTCTTTTTCTTTTGGATTCTGTCTTTGATGTTATGGCCTTTCACCTGTAAGACTAGATGGAGATTACTTTTTCTTTATCCTCTTTTGGATACCCATGTTTCTTGATTCTGAATTTTGTCTTTCTTGAGGTGTAGGAGATTCTGAGCCCTGTGCTCTTTAAATATTGTCTCTGATTTGACCTGTTCTCTTCTTCTGGAACTTTTAACTGGGTTTATTTGTATTAGACTGTTTGCAGATCACTTATTTTTTATCTTTCATATTTTTATTGCCTTGTCTTTTTACCAGAAATTACAATGCTAGGTAATTACATCATGCACATCTTTTAGATCATAAATTTTTTCTTCAGCTGTGACTAGCCTTCTCTTTAACGCATCTATTTTTTATTTTACTTTTAACAACTATATTTTAAATTTCTGAAAATTACATTTAGTTCTTTTGAAGGTATACCCAGTCATATTTTATAGTCCAGTGTTGCTTGTTCAGTTTTTTTGAATGCATCAGTATTCTGTAGACTGTATCTGGCAATCCCAATGCCTAATGTACTTAGGAGTCTATAAACTTATTGCTTGTTTTTATCCTGTTGTGTCTCCCTCATGGTGGATTTTCACCTCCTGTGCTTAGTGATCTTTGATTATGAACTCGTATCTGATCTTTCTCTGAGAATCTTGAGAGTCTGATTGGGGGATGCGTTGAGGTCCGGGAGTTGTATCAGCTTTGGCTGGAGTCAAGGAGTTTTTGTTTGACCACTTTTCAGTTTCCTGCCGTTGTTTCTGGGCCAGGGCTCAGTGTCCTGATCCAGCTGCTGCTCTTGATGTTACTATGTGTAGCTCTTGACTTCTCACGTTTAGTTCTAGGGAGAAGATTGCTGCTTCTGCAGGGAGAGGGTGGCTTTGAATGTTCCCTGTTTCTATGAACTCAGCAGAATTAAAAAAAATTATAAATCTAGGACCCACCTTTTTCCAGTGGTAGAGCCCCCCCTTTAGTTCATCATAACCGATGGGATTAGAAATCATTTACTTTAATATTTGATTTTATTAGTATATTTTAGTTTGTATTAGAAAAAAAATTTTGTCCTACCAAACGTAAGATTTCTTGATACCAAATTTTCTATTAAAACAAGTACATCTAAGTTAAAATTAAAAGCTGGGTTATTCTAAGGAAAAATATAAATGGTACAGGTGCAAGTGGATTTGGCCAAGTTTTCTTCAGGGAATGTGAATACAAAATTTGGGAAACACTGAGCTAGGGAATCAAGTTGGGTAGGGGCACAGTGTGCTCTCTGGACCCAGATGACTAAACAGTGTGAAAACTGCTGTCAGAAGGTATGGGCAGGGTGCTCTGGGCTTACCAACAAGAGGTTTCTGTAGAAATAAACCTGGTGGTAGCAAGAAGATCAGGAAATGCTTCCTGGAATTCGATACCAAGGATGGGTAGACAGCAGGTGGCTGCAGAATGAGGATTGTTGAGGAATGCAGGCCGCTGATTATGATGGCTTGTAAGTTGCATGTCATGGAATGACTCGGGGCAGAAGCAGGAACAGGATCGCAGAAGACCTGTGCCGTACTAGGGAGTTCAGATTTTATTGTGAAGATGAAGAGAAGCTGTTGAATGATTTTAAGTGGTATGTTATGATCAGAGTTTTAGAGGATGCCTAGATTGAAGTCAAGTCAGCAGTTAAGAGACTGCTTGTTAAATTGATTCAGAGGAAGAGGATGAAGCTACAACTGAGGCCGTGGCCCTGGGCATGGAGAGGTGTATGTGTGCTAATTTTAGATCTCTTAGAGGAGTAGAAATGACAGGACTTCATGACCATTTGGGTGGAAGTGTTGACCCCAGGTTTCTGGTTTGTTAAGTTTGTTCAGCACTTACTAAATCTGAGAGGCTTGTGGGGCATGTTGGTTAAATCCAGGAGCAGTTGACTGGGGCTAGAAGTCATGAGATGCAGCCCAGTCTGGAGAGATTTGAGAGTCTTGAACATTTGGACGTTTCATCCATCGTGTGCTGTAGTGTAGTATCAGGTCATCTCAGGTGGGTTATGGAGAAGCACAGTATTGTAACTAGTTTGGAATTTCATGTGTATGAAGAGCCTAAGTTGTACGCAAACCTACATCATGGATATTACCACTTAGGTCAAGTGAGAGCAGTGAAAGAAATATCGAGTAAGTAAAAACACACGTGATATGTGGAAATGGCAGAAACCACGGTGAAGCTGTGAAATGATGGAAGTTCAGGAAGTGCTGTTTACAGCCGTGGGTGTGGTGGGTGCGATCACCTAAGGAGAGGGTAAGTGGGAGAGAAAAGAGAGTTGGCATGTGGGTGGCGGGGATGGACAAGAAGAGCCCATGGAGACTGAGGAAGCGCAGCCAGAAGAATAGGAGGAGAACCAGAAGATGGTCTCTGGAGTCCAGACGAAGAGTTCTGAAAAGGAGGAGGTGGTCAACAGCGCAAAGTAAGTTGTGAGCTGAAAAGTGCTCTTTGGACTCAGCAGCTAAGGGCGACCATTTAGCTGGAAGCATCCTAACGATGGGTTTTTAAAAATATGGTTGATGTTTATAGCAATTCCCATATGCCATGTACTGTTCTGAGCACTTTCAGTGTGTTGACCGGTTAATCAGGTAGGTGCTGCTGCTGTCTCCATTTGACACATGAGGAAGCTGAAGCTCAGAGAGAGTCAGGAACTTGCCCAAGATCCCACGCTCAGGAAACGGGAGAGCCAGGATTCAAGCCCGTGCAGTCTGGTTCCAGAGTCCATGCTCCTAACCACTGTGGCATGTCGCGCCTCTGGTTAAAACAAAGTAGAAAATGAAAATTGCACCGATGTGGCCATTACAGTGTAGTTGTGTTGGGTGTGGTCTCGCTGAGGTCTGCCAGGCCATTGCGTCCCGCGGCTGAGTGCGGGTGCGAGCCCGAAATTGTATTGTAATCGAGGCCCCGGTGGTCATCGGGGGGCTGTCACAGACAGTTCTGGCTCTTTCTGTGTTTACAGACAAAAACGGTTTGTCCCGATTAAAAGTGTGTGTATTTCCCAGGATAGCATTTGTCCCCTGTTATGTGCCATGCTTTGGGGGCTAAAATGTCTTTTTATTTTTTCCAGTCATTGTTCACTTTGCGGGTTACATTCTAAACTCTGGAAATATTGTTGCTCTAGAACAGGTCAGGTTCCAGACCTTATATACAATCAGTCTGTTGTAGAAGTTACTCAGGACCTCATTGAACGTGGACACCCGGCTGTAGGAAACAGTGGCTGAAAAGGGAGGATTTGAACAGGAGAGGAGGGAAGCAGGGTTCCTGGTGAGGGTGCAGGGTGTCTGGTAGAAGGTGGGCGGACTTGGGCTGTAATGACCCTTAGTTGTGGTCAGGGGAAGCTCATCAGAGTCAGATTAGACGCCGGTTAGACCTGGGCAGTGGTCTGAGGCGCGGCGTCAGGAAGGCAGGGCCTCAGTGAGGTGGGCAGTGAGGTTCATTTTGGCTGAGGAGGTAGTTAAGCTGCAAAGCTGGCGTCTGAAGGGGTCGCCTCCATGGGCCTCGGTGTGTCTGGGATGATGATAAAATTTGGAGGAGAGGAGAACAGTCTGAACTAGTTGTCAGTGTTCTTGAACGTGGCAACCACCAAGAGGTGACCAGGTGGCAATGGCAAGGGAAAGCAGACGTAGTAAAACACAGTGTTGGCGAGGAGAGGCCATCTGAGTTGGAATCAGAGGACCAGGGTTTGAATCCTTCCTAGCTTGCTGACGTTGAGCAGTTTGCGTAATTTCTTATCCATACAGCGGAGATGATGGTAACTGACCCTGAGAAAGCTCACGGTGAGGACTGAGGTGATGCATGTGGACCACTTGGAACGACATGGGAACAGGAGTACAGCTCGTTTGCTAGGAAGAGTGTTACTGTGCTTCCTTGCTGGGATTGTTAGGTCTTCATAAGCGATCGGGCATAGTGAGAAGGGCTAACTAAGGAAACCGATTTGGGTGGTTTTGCTTAGGCAAGCAGAACGTCGGTCTGTCCTATCAATAGCGAGAGACTAGTGGCGAAGCAGAAAGGCATAAAAAGTGGTGTTTGTGATGGTGCTGGGGTTGACAGGAAGGGAGCGCTGCTGCCTGGGCCGGAGTTAGAGGGATAACGTGCCGCATTTCCCAGGGGTGTTTAGGCTGTGTGGCTCTTCTGGGACAGCTAGGAATCTTACTGCACTTAAGGGGGAAATACTCCTTAGTTTGAACTCAAGCCCTAAGTCCCCCTTTTCTCCCATTGAAGTGATTATTTTTAAAATGCGGCTGTTGGCACTGCGAGGGTTTTGCCCGCCTTTGCAATCTAGCAGTGCTGCCTGTTGCAGTTGTGAGTGTTGGAGCAGCGACTGTTAGGGAGGAGAGGGAAGGTCTGGACGGGGCCGTGGGGAACCGAGAGCCTGACAGACTCACGCTGTGCCCCTGTGCCCACGGTGCAGACATGCTGAGGGGCGGGTAGGAGAATCTGAGCAGCTGGTAGGAGACTTTTCTCAGTGGAGCCAGGACGCAGTTCCCAGGAGGCTGAGAAGGTAGCAGTCCGCACGTTGTGAAATAAGCTGTTGCACGGGATGCAGTGAAAGCAGGTGGCGTCAAAGGACAGCAGTGGAGAGGTGTCTTGTTCATTCAGCAGGCACTTGTTTGAGGGCTTGTCATGTGCTCGGTACGTACAGAGATGAATAAGGTGCCCTGAATCGTCCTTCGTCTAAAAGAGACGTGTAAATGGATAAATTCGGAGTAGAGATGGTGACTCTTTGAAATCGAGGAAAAGAAGAAATAGATTAAACTGACAGTTGAAGAGAGGGTGAAAATTGTAGAATGAAAGCAAGACTCTTTCCGAGAGCTCAGTGTTCTTATTGGAGTCACTTCCTTGGGGCGTAAGTTCCAACTGTTTTTCTAAAATGCCATAGAAGCCAGGAAAACTGCTTCTCATATCTCAAGTGATCTAATCACCCATTCGGGTTTGTGTTGTCTCCTTAGGGTGCTGCGCCATGGACGATTTGGCCATGGGAGACTTCACTGCCCCAGACTGTGCCTGCTTAGAAGATGGCCCTTCCTGGGACCATTGTCTCTCTGCTCCCCAGTTTACGTCCAGTGATTGTGTTCGTGTGACTCGCTTTTACTGTGATGGGGTGGTAAGTAGATGAGTTAACTTTTTGTTTTTAACGTTCTGTCTTTTTAAGTTTTTTAAAACCTGGGACATAATTGATGTATAACATTATATGGTTTCAGGTGTACAACATGATTTGATAGGGGTATATACGTGAAATCACTACACTAAGTCTAGTAAACGTCATCACCACACAGTTACAGTTGTTTGTTGGTTTTTCTCGTCATGAGAAGTTTTGAGATTTACCTCGTAAAGATTTTTGATTCAGAGCTACTGAGTTTTAAGTATTTTTGTGCTAAGTGAGGTTTCACAGGGAGGTATACATGCTTTTGAAGAGGTGATTTTAAAAGGGAAAGAAATGTGCAGGGCCCAGAGAAGGAGCGGTGCTGGGAGCTCTCAGAAGCACCAGGGAGAAGGCTGGGGGCCTCCCTGATTGAAGAGGCCACATGGGAAGTGTGCAGATAAATGTGCGCTGAAATTTTTAGTTTAGTACCAATAATTCTTACATTAGAAATCAAGAACTGTACTTCTGCATCTTATCAGACACGAATCAAAACTTGTGTTTTGTGTTTTGGTTTTTTTAGGGTAAGCAATATGAAGTTTATGCTGAATGTGAGGGAAACCTCGGTGAGTGCAGTATTTTACCTTTAATTTGTTGAAAGACTATCAAGGGAAGTTAATCCTTTCACATCAATGCAACAGACTTAATATAGCTCTTAAAATTTATTTACGGGGCGGAGGGGAGCAAAGGGGGAAACGGAGTTATTGTAACAATATAATCAATAAAATATACCAAAAAAAGATTAAAATCCTTTGCCCTAGTCTGTAATAACTTTCATGATCTGGCTTATTTACTATTCTTTTCCACTAGAAATCAAAACCTTTCTTTGTTACAATAGAGTTTTACCTACCACTTAAATATTCTTAACATCTAACAGTTTAAAATATTTTATCCATTCATTTCTTAACCTTTCCATAACCATTTTTGCCTTTTCCCTATTAACACTATTAATCCATTCCAAAATGAGGCACAAAATATTAATTAAAAAATTTTTTTAATTAAGAATTCGACATCTGCAGTATGTGGTGTAGTAAACCAATTTCTGTCCTGCGGGAGTACTGTGATGCCATTAAGATACACATCTTCTGGCCACTTCTGTTTCAACAGCAACACGGTTCCGTCATGTCACGGTTCTTTCCCTGTGTGGAGGCCATGTAAGTTACCATGTTATTTATTTTGTGTGAACAGCGGGAAGCACACTGCACAGTACTGAGGAATACCAAGTACAGTGGAAGGCGGGGCCTCCTGCCAGCGTACTATCGACTTTACGCTCGTTTAATAGAGCGGAAAAAGTTAATATACTTGGGATTTGGATGGAATGAATGGTCATGGTAACATTATATATAATGAATGAAATTCTGAAGAGCATTAGATGGTGAATTTTAAACAGTAAAGAAAAATTAATATGCATGTTTATAACATTATATACAAGAGAGGAAAAGGTACATTATTTTATCCACTTAAACAACTTATTATTACCTACAATGAAGACACAGAGAACTTAGAGGTGTAACACGCAGTTAAGTGTAAAGTTTAATGAATTGTTACATATGAGTACCTAATCTTTCAAAAAATAAACTTGTCTTTAAGCAGTTCTCATGCTGCGGACATGAGTTTGAAGCGATTACAGCATCTCGAGTTGATGGAGGATATTGTGGATTTGGTGAAGAAGGTTGTGGTAAGTGGTGGGAGATGGCCTTTTCCTCCTCTATGTAACGACCTAATATTTGTACAACGTCGGGCCTATGTTGCTAACTTACAGAGGTTAATGGGTTTCAGTTGTGGTTAACCTGAGATTATTCTGCTATTCGTGAGTCTGTACTATGTATTTGAGAAACCAGACAGACAGCTCTTTTCATGGTTCTGACATGACATGTTGAAAACTAGGACTGCTCACTGTCAGTAAAGGACAGAAATTGGAATTTGTCACAAATGAAAGTGTGCCCTGGTTCACAGAAACCTTTGTCAGAGGCTCTGAAAGTGAAAGGTTCTATCTTTAAACATCAAATCACGCCAGGGAGCTTCCAGCTAAGATGGAGGCGTAGGTAGACATGCTTTGCCTCCTCTCACAAACATGAGGGTTACAACTCCCTCAAAACAAAAACAGCCAGAACTGCCAGAAAATCGAACTGTATGGAAGTTTGACAGCCAAAGATTAAAAATAATACTCACCCAGACGGCTAGGAGGGGCAGAGCCAGGGTGGAGAGGACGTTGTGTGGTGGCGGCGGCCGTGGCAAGGCAGCAGCTGCAGATGGCAGAAGGAGCAGTCCCGCATTATAAAAACCAGGAGGGACACCTGGTAAACGCTCCCAGCACCAGACCAGACTGCGTAGCTCATGGTTCCAGTGCCAGGAAAATAAACCCTCATTGCTTCTGGCTATGAAAACCAGTGCGGGTTGGGGTGGCAGAAGAAACTGCCTGTGTCTCAGCAGAGTCCATCTAGGAGGCCCCCAGGGTCCTAGAACATCAGCAGACCTACCCACTCTGGGAACTATCACCAAGGCAACAGCTAGAGGGGTGCCAGTCCCATACAGAAGTGGGAGAAGTTTCTGGAAGAGGAGTGAGTGCTGAGCAAGCAGCATTGTTCCCGCTCATACCCCTCCTCTACACACAGCGCCACAACGTGGTGAAACTGGTTGCCCTGTACTGACAACATAACAGGTGCAACACGTCTACCTAAGACACAGAGGCAAACACAGGAGGCTGTCAAGATGAGGTGACAGAGAAGTATGGCCCAAAAGGGGAAACAGATCAAGGTTCCAGTGGGAGAACTAAGCGACGAGGCAATAGCCAACCTAACAGATGAGGAGATAGCCAACCGAACATGCAGAATTCTAAACACTGGTGATAAAGGTGCTCACAGACATGATTGAGTATGACAAACGCATAAGGGAAGAAGTGAAGGCTATATTAAGTGAAATGAAGAAAAATTCATATGGAACCAATAGTGAAGGGAAGGAAGCTGGGGTTCAAATCAATGTATTGGAGCATAAGGAAGAAATACGGTCAATCAGAACAAAATGAAAAAACAAGAATTCAAAACAGTGGGGTAGAGAATAAGAAGACTGTGACATCTCCAGAAGTGTCAACATCTGAATCATAGGGGTGCCAGAAGGAGAAGAGGAAGAGTAAGAAATTGAAAGCTTATGTGAAAAAATAATGAAGGAAAACTTCCCCTATTTCGCAAAGGAAATAGACATACAAGTCCAGGAAGCACAGAGTCCCAATCAAGTTGGACCCAAAGAGGACCACACCAAGACACATCATAATTAAAATGCCAGAGGCTGAAGATAAAGAGAGAATCTTAAGAGCAGCGAGAGAAAAGCAGAGTTACCTACAAAGAGGAGCCTATAAAATATCAGCTGATTTCTCAAAAGAAACTTCGCAGGCAAGAAGGGACTGGCAAGAAGTATTCAATGTGATGGAAAGCAAGGACCTATAACCAGGATTACTCTATCCAGCAAAGCTATCATTTTGAATGAAAAGGCAGATGAAATGCTTCCCAGACAAGGTAAAGCTAAAGGAGTTCATCATCACCAAGTCCTTAGTATATGAAATCTTAAAGGGACTTATTTAAGAAAAAGAAGATCAAAACTATGAACATTAAAATGACAACAAACTCACAACTATCAACCACTGAATCTGAAAAACAAACAAACTCAGTAAACAACCTGAACAGGAGCAGAACCATAGAAATGGAGATCATATGGAGGGTTGTCAGTGGAGAGCAGGAAGGAGGAGAATGGGGGGGAAGGTGCAGGGATTAAGAAGCATAACTGGTGGGTACAAAATAGAGGGACAGAGGGAAGTTAAGAATAGTAAAGGAAGTGGAGAAGCCAAAGAACTTACGTGCACAACCCATGGACATGAACTAAACGGGAGGGATTGCTGGAGGGGGGGTGGGTATCGGAAAGAGTGGAGAAAAGGGGAAAAAATTGGGAACTACTGTAACAGCATCATCAATAAAATACACTTAAAAAAAATCACACCACTGTCACTACCATCACAACAAATATTTCTTCCATGGGGTAAGCTTTATCAGGTCATATCTGAGGAGGTGGTTTGTATTGCATTGAGGGGTTTTTTTTCACTGAGAACCATTTGATAATTTCTTATTTCAGTTGGTTATAAAGCCAAGTGTTTTTCTTCGTTTAACCTGATTGTAGAAAGGGCATTTGATATTGTATTTCCTGCTGGTAATCCTTTGCAGTAACTTGTATCAGCCAGTGTATTTTAATTTAAAAATGTAGGTGTAATTAACTTTCAGATTCGTACATCTAGAAGTTACACTAAACCATTTTATCATTAGAAGCCAATGTAAGACTATTTCTGAATTCTCGTTGTAGGGTCCTTAAGAGGTAAATTACACACGACAGTGCATGTGGGAGGTGAACTCTATGTATACGTGCACTCCTAAAATGCAGTGTTTTGGGTGTACTGGGAAACCCAAGTATAATGGACCGAGTAAGGAAAAAAACGTGTTTTGTACTTTTCTTCTTTTTTACAGAGTGACTCGTTCTTGATTGGAGACTTACTGAGAATTGGTTATAAAATAGAGAATGTGAGTGTTACACCCAGGTACCCAGCACAGCCTCTGTGAGTAAATGGCAGTGGCTTTGCTGCTCGTTGCCACGCCTGGGCCCACGTGGTCAGTGTGAGGGCGGGCGTGCAGTAGCGCTGGCTTCTATGTTTTGCTTAGGTTCTCTCCTCGCCTAGTCTCATTTAACCTAGTGTAATTTGAGTCTTTCTTACAAGTTGATTTTTTTTTTTCTTTTAGATTATTTTCCTGGCACGTTCTCTCAAATGAAATTATTACATGCCTGATAGGAACATGTTTTGCTGTATAATTACTAGAAAACCTTCATCCAATGATAAACCAATTTTTAATGCTGTCGGTAATATAAACTCCTACCTATTTCCATTAAGCCTGACATCAGCATTGATAACTCCACTGTTTAGTTTCTGAAATCATTTCAGTCACTAAAAGTAGATCAAGCCACGCCTTCCTTGTTTATCTCCTGCTCTTCTATTTGCCGCAGACCATTTAAAAGTACATAATCCCTTTGGCAAAACTTAATTTACACCTTTAACCTTGAGGTCAGGATGGAAGTCCTAGTTTAGGTGAGACTTGAGACCCCGGGTTCATCTTGTATTACTACGCTCTTCTGCCACCCAGGGCTGCCTGGGTATTAGACCTTAGTGGTCAGGTCTGTAATCATTGCAAAAGCATCTGGCCCAAGGTTGCCTTAAGATATAACATACATGAGTCCATGGTATCTTTAACTTGTATGTTGGGGTCCAGCTATTCTAGGTTCTATGCTGGAGTAATGAAAATATGAGGTTATAAGTTTTGTCTTAAGAATCTGAAATATTATATAAGATAAATTTGTAATGCCACATGTGAATTTAGAATTAATACCAAATTCACATTATACATCGCTCTTTTTGAAACAGAAAATATTGGCAATGGAAGAAGCTTTGAATTGGGTGAAATACACAGGCGATGTAACAATTCTACCTAAGTTAGAAGCAGTTGACAATTGTTGGCCCACGTTAAGTATTTTCTTTACTGAATGTAAGTATAAATGCTTTAAATTATTACTTGACTCAGTTTTTAAAGGTATTCTTTGGGCAAGTGGAATGTGTAGTTGTGATTTCTTACTTATCTTAGGATTTTAAAACATGTTTTTCTCTGAGAAAGAAAGGCCTTCATAAGAGAACTTTAACCTTGTACTTAGTTTTATTCTGTATTTCCTATCTTGATAATTTCTCTGACATTTTATATTTTAAAATTTTATGTAATAGATGTCATAAGTTAGTATACATATTACCCAAAGAAAAGAGACCACAGCTGGGACCTCATGTCTTCTCACTGTTAAGAGAAATAAGTAATAGAGCTAAGATTATAATTTTCATTTCCCTGATGAATCTTATTCTTGTGTAGATGAATCTGCTTATATATATATTTTACTTTCTGGAATACTTTCCCCGAAAGCATTTGAGTGTTAGCAGTGTTTTTATAGTATAGTTATAGGAATCTTGAAACGGAATATTTGGCTCTTCACTGGATGTTGATGAGAATTTGCCATTTCCAATGAGAAGAGGGGAAATTTTGTACTATTGATCTAAATGTTAGGGAGAAATTAAGCTTAAACAGGAAGACAGGTTCTTCTGATGGGTTTGCTAGACACTGGGCTGCATGTGTTGGGTCTATCTCTTCTGTAATAGAAGCCTTTAAATACAGGCTGGATTTCATGGTAGCAGACCATGTTTTGGGCCCCTATGTGGGCTTGCTTTTGACTTGTTTCTGTTCTTTTTTATAATATCCCTGCAAGGTAGCTGTTGTTATCCATTTTAGAAATGAGCAAACGAATAAGCCTTTGAGAGGTTAAGTGATATTTCTGCAGTCTAGTAGGCAGTAGAACCTAGATGAGAAGTCAAGTCTCTGATAGTCAAGGCTCTTTAAAGCCCATATTTTCATCCTATAATCTTAGCTGGGTCCCTTAGTGTTACCCAAATGCTTTCCTGAATCTTAAATTGTAGGTACTCCTTCTGCTATTGAAATAAATGTGTTTGTCTAGAGGCGTAACTACATTTTTGTTGCAATAAGATTATTATTATTTACCACTTCAGAAAAATCTTTATTGTATAGAACAGCTTAAAGTACAGAAAATGATGTCTGGTAAATTTTGGTTATTACTTATAGCATTTTAATTAGTTTATTACATTTATATAAGTATTTTTTCATATAAACTCATTTTAACATTTTATTCATGAGAGTCAAATGTTGTATTAAGACATTTAAATTCTTCATTTGTTAAATACTTCTTAGAAAGTTCTTTTACTGGATTTTTTCAGACATTTTTATTAGACATTGTGTCAGATACACCATAGGTGCTCAGATATTTGTTGAATTGACTTGAGTAACTAGAAAGCTTGTTTGGAGTATGTTATGAAAGAATGTTTGTTGAAACTACAATTAGAACCAATGTAGTAATAAACAAATGTTATTGTTTTTTAATGCTAGAAAAGGAACTGATTAGACCCATAGCAAGTAGTGAATCTAATGTTATCAGTTGTTTATTTTCAAATATATTATTTGATACATGTGAAAGATGACAAGAAATGTGTTATTTAGAAAGTATGATAATATAATGAACTTTATGGACTCACCTAACCGAGAATTAGAACATTAACAATATACTGTTCTTTTAAAACAAATGTTCTCTCACTCTCTCCTAAAAATGAAATTTAGACAAGTATCACATAACTAAAATTGTGACAGAAAACTACCATGTTCCTGAAGAATTTAAAAGGCGGTGTTGTATGGAGTGTATAGAGGTGAGAATAAATATTCACTTACGAGTATATTTTAAAATTTGCTTGTTAGACCTTTCATTAACACACTCCAAGTTCAGTACAACTTCTGTCCAACATACAGAGAACTACTGTAAAATTCAATAACACGTTTGAGGGAAGTTTTAATAAGTTGATTGGGATATTTATTTTTTTTTGGAAGAGGAAAACATCTTGATCCGAATTTTCTAACATTACAGATTTTAAGAGTTAATCAAAAATTGAAATTTGATTTTTTAAAGTTAAAAGGTATTTAATTCATTGAGTGCATATGATTTTCTTTGGTAACAGCTTTATTGAGATTAATTCACATGCCATATAAGTCGCTCACAAGAAAGACAATTTTAATTGATATTTTTAAAAAGGACTTAGGAATGTAATGTTCTATTGAATTCTCTAAAGCCATCGATGTGATCCAATTTATTTTAGTTAATTTGTTTATTTTGAATATTTGAGTGTTTGAATTGAAGTTTTAGTTCTGTCTGGAGCGTTTTTGATTTCCTTCTGATTTCATTCCTGCTCCCTTTGTTGCCTGTTGTTTTGTAAGCACTCAGGCTTATTGAACAATATCCCATTTTCTAGCCTAAAATTAAAATTTACCTTGCATCTGCTTTTCCCCTGCATACGGCAGGCCTACTAAGGTTTACATGAAACAGGCCTGCCAAGTACTGTGCAAAGGGGATCTGTTGGTGGCAATTAAGTTATAATGTGGTGGTTTTGTTTACTTTTTAATATTTCTTTATCAAAGTCAGCATCGAGTCATCAGAGACAGGTTTCTTTAAATATACATACCAAAATATTCAGTATTGCATTCTCATTTCCTATATAAGTGATTCCCCAGGTTATTTCTGATATCAAAGATAGAAACCCAAGGTCATTTTTCCTAGGTATGGGGGTTCTTGATTGTCTTTGCAGTTAATTGATGGGTCTTCTTTCACCTTGGTTTCTCAGCAAGGAGAACTAATGAAAATGAAGGGAAATGAAGAGTTTTCCAAGGAAAGATTTGACATAGCGATTATTTATTACAGCAGAGCCATTGAATATAGGTAAGAGGTAAACAGAACGATGGAATCCTTTTTCTGTGGCAGATCGTTAGACTGCTAGTCAGGGGAAATAAAAGATGAGGAATTGGAGAATATTTTTACCTTGCTATGCAGAATAGCATTTCTCATCGATAGGCATTAGGAGCATTAGAGAGGGTCAGAGTATGTGAACTCAGCACAACTCAAGCAAGTCGGGCAAAATTGTAAATTTGGTTTTGCCTGCCATTGTTTTCTTTCACGCTGTCTATACAGACCCATGTTCTTGTTTTCATTTTGTCTTCTACTAATTTCTTCCAAATTGTTAACTGATAGCTATTAATACTTAAGATTCACCCATTCAGGGATTTTTGCTTTTCTAAGAGGGATAATAGTTGCGATTGTTGAGAGAACGCAGGCGGTCTCTCTGCCTTCCCTCCTATTTGCCCAGCTGCTAGGATTTGGTAGCATTTCTGCGACTGTGCCTCACTGGGCTCCAGGACGTCTCAGCTGGGCCGCCTGATACTGCGGCAGCCACGGGAGGGTGCGCCGTAGACAGCTCCTCTTTCCTCCCTGGCCAGTCTCCACCGGGACAGGGACGGGGACGGGGACAAGCGAGTCAAGGTAGCCTGACACACCCGGAAGGCTGCTGCTTGCTTCTCCTGAGGAGGAGGTGGAGGGAAAGGGAAGTAAGTTCCACCTCCTAGTCAGATAAGACCGCAGAGGGCAGGATTTGAAGTGAAGCTATTAAATTACCGCTGCAGTTTACAGACTTCCTTTGAGTTCTTCTACAGGGTGGTACAGCTCTGACTTACGTATGTCATTCTGTCCTCTACAGTTAAGCAGCCTTGTAGTTCTAGCTTTTTAATGTCTCATTTGATCCTCACAGCAGCGCTCTGAGCTAGGTGAAGGTAGTGGAGATCTTTGTAGTCGGGTACGGGGAAGTTGGGGGTGACCTGAGCAGCTACTCAGGCAGCCAAAGAACCAGGACTTAACCAGTTAGGAGTCCGAGTCCTGGGTTCGTTCTGCTCTGCCACACAGTTGTAAAGTTTTGGAACATTTTTTCATGCCTTATGTTTTCTGTATGATATTTGTTTGTTTCATATGTAATCTGCTTTACTGACTAAACATTATTTCTTTTAAAGTCCTGAGAATCACCTTCTTTACGGTAACCGAGCCCTTTGTTTTCTTCGCACTGGACAGTTCAGGTAAGCTGCTGGGGCGCCCAGGCCCGAGCTGGGTGCCACAGGCCTGTGTTGGAGAGAGAGTTCTGTTCTCAGGGATGCGAGAACACCCTGCAGTGGTGTTTTGGCAGAAATGGTCAGACGGTTTAAGGAGAGTTCTGTCAGCCGTGTATGCTGACTACTGCGACTGCAGCAGCTGCTCCGATTGCGTGGCTAACATGTGTTAACGCATCATTTTAAGTACTTCACAAACGTTACTCAGTTCTCACAACACCCTCAGTAGGCAGGGCACGTTGTTCTCCACGTTTACATTTGGACAGACTCATACTATTAGTAGTAGTGATGTCAAGATTTGACCACAGACCTTATTTGATGAAGTCAGTGTCTGTGTTTATAGCACCTGTGATACATTACCTTCTTTTGCTCTGTTCATTAGTTATATAGTTCTGGAAGAAGAATTTTTGTTGGGTTTGTTTCCTCCATCCTGGTATGAAATAAGTAAATGGCTTTCATAAGTGAAAAAGAAAAGAAATTTAATGGTTTAACTATGGAAGTGAAATCAATTCATTCTTAGTCCCTAATGTTGAACTGAGCTTTTATTTATTAGTTGAGAAAGTTTGTTAACAGTACACCATGATTTTGTTCGTTTTCCCTCAGTTTAAAAACCGTAGGACATGAATTACAGGCATTAATATTGAGCAGAGTAGGCCATTCTATTAAGTCCGTCTTGCATCACTGCAAGGTTGGGGTGACTTCAGGAGCACAGCCACTCAGTAGAAGAATATTAAAAACAAAACAAACTAAGAAACCAGGTTAGAGCCTGGCATCCTCATCATAAACAGGCATACGGTCTTGCTTAGTTATTAATTATGATCCATATTTGCATCAGACCTTTCAACAGAGAGGTCAAAATAAGAAGAGAACATTTGACAAGTGACCTAATTCTCTCTCCATAAAGAAAGAGGACACCATTTGCTTAGGTGAATCAGTGTTTCTCTGGTGTTTGGTTCTGGAAGAAATTTACGTGATTTACAAGGGATACAAATAAAGTGATGGAGTAGAGAAGAACCTCAGAAATATCCTGTTCATCAAGAAGGCTCCCTGAAAGTGCTCCCTGGGGTTCCACGGTTTGTGTGACGTTTTCTCATGAAAGCGGTCAATGTCCGTTGAAACCGCTTATGCTGAGGGGTGGGAGTGGAGAAGGTAGTGTATTCCAAGTTCGTAGCTTTTAAAAATAACATCTCTTATGTTTTTCTTTCATGATAAACAGAAACCTTTCTCATGGTAGAAAATTTGAAAAATACAAGAGTTTAAAAAGAAAATAAAAATCACCAGTAACCCGTCCACCTTGGAGAATATCGCTGTATTATGTGTGCAGCTTGTAGAGGGCGTGAGGCTGTCCAGACTAGAGGAGTGGATGGGCTTGACACAGTCTTCTGTCAATACCACTTCCTCCACTGTTCTTACAAGGAATGGGCCACACGTGTCTTAGGTGATTGCCTCTGGCCAGGTGCAGAATCGCAGATCTCCTGTGCTGTTTGAGGGTGAATCTGTATGGTTTCAACATGAATAGGTTGGCAGGTTGGCTGGCTTCTTGTGAAAAGCAAGGTGCCTGATCTGAAACCTAGAGTGGGCAGGTCGTCATTCACTCTGCATAGGGGAGCTCTGAGAGCTGAGGGACAAACCAGGGTGTTTCAGCCTTCTTTGATGGGTGTTTGAACGCTAGACACTCAAGGGGGAACGCTAGACACTCAAGGGGGAGCCTCCAAAAACTTCACTGCAAAGGAGGTGCATCAAAGTAAAAGTACAGAAGCCAGGTATCCTGGTGAGGTCAAGGTCAAGAGCAGGGTTCTGTATCCATCCTTGTGCCTCCTTCCTGATCGTCTAGCTTGTGGTTCCGCACCACTGGGTTTTCACTAGAAGCAGGTCCGCAGCTTTTTCCTCTTAGACAATCACCAGTGTGTATCGGATGCCTCTTTATTGTCAGAATCCTTATGCCACGCTCGTTTTGCTGGTGCTTCCCACCTCCTCACACACTGTTTACATGGCTTGCTCAGTAATTAGGCACAATGTTTTCTGAGTCCATAGTACATAGAACTGATCAGGAGAGCAGACAGTGTGACTTCAGAAAGGAACATGTTGTCAGGAGTGCGTTGACATAGAAGGACACATGTCCTTTAGCTGAATTACCAAGGTTGAGATGTTTCGAAGCTCTTAAATCTGAGGGTTGAGAACCTGGCTGAGCTCCAGGGACACATGGGGGTGTCCCTGAGCACTTGACACGTATTAACTTATAAAGCCCTGACAGTGCTGTGAGTGGTAGGTGCTTCTGTCTCCTTGTGAGGAGCCTGGGGAAGTGGAACAAAGTGTCCTCGGACACTAGGTAGGTGTGATGAACCCAGAGTTTGACCCCAATCATCACGGGAAGGTGGTGATAGAATTCAAGGGCAATGTGAAAGGTGAAAGAAATAAAAAATAAATGGTCCAGATAGTCAAAAAATGTGATTATCCTTACAGGACACCCAGGTTAAACATTTGAGTCCCTTTCATACCTGTCAGATTGGCAAAATTTTAAAAAACGTACTACACCAAGTATTGGAGAGGATGTGGGACAAAGGGAACTGCATTATCAGCTGCAGAAAGTGCAGACGGGTGCCATCACGTTGGAGAGCGGTCTGCATGGTGAAGATGTGCATCCTGCAGGCCCGCCAGACCCTCAGACGCGTGCCCAGGATGAGCTGTGCGAGGCGTTGTTACAGCCTTGTTCCTAAGGGTGGAGAACGGACACAGCCGGAATGCCCGTCAGTCGCAGTGTGCGGTGTGTTCATACAACGGAACCCTGTGTGGTGGTCACAACGAATGCAGTGCTGAGTGAAACCGCGAGCTGCAGACTGATTTGTGTGGTCTGATGCCGTTTATGGAATGTTTAGGAACATGCAAAGTGATGTACATCTTCATAACTAGTATGTATTAGAAACGCTTTATAAAGTGCAAGTGTACTGCAGACGCCGGGGGTGGGGCTCTCCCGGGATGGGGGAGCAGGGTCGGAGGTGGGTGCGTCGTACGCAGTGGGTGTCGCCCGTGCAGCCTGCTGCCCGAAGATCTGAAGCACACGTGGCAGAACGTTAAGCATTTGCTAACCTCTGGCACATGGGTGTTCGTTACGTTAATGTTACTCTCTGTCCTTGTATGTGTACTTGAACTATTTGATAACAAGCAACACGGTGTAATTAAAAATGCACATGGTAAGACAAAAGAAAGCAAAAACAGTGATCACTGAACATCAAGGATGAAACAAGTGAAGAATAACCTCGAGAGGAGAGAGAGAAGGAAGACCAGTGGCGGGGAGCCCGAGGGGAGTAATGTGCAGGGGGAGATGCTTCATTCAGAAATGGTCACGTGGTGGTGGTGGTTTTATAGTAAATGCCAGACGGTCACACGGTCTATAAGCCAGGCCACCTTTGGTGAATACAGGTGAGGCTGGGAGCCAGGCAGAGCCCCTGCTGCCCCTCCAGGCCTGGGGACCACTTGGGAATGCAGGACGGACGGGTTGGAGTGAGGGAGGGGTGCGGGAGGGAGATAGCTGTCTCCTGTCAGTCAACTCCTCCGCGCTGAGTCGTGCGGCCGGAGGGATGAGCCGTGTGTCCCAGAGCCGCCACGTGGTCCTCCGGAAGTTCCCTTCAGCTACATTCGTCAGGAAAGAGCATTTTAGAAGGGTAGTTGTGATGGAAGAAGCCATTTGAAGTTTTCAGTTCAGAGGAAAATCTAGAGAAAGAAATTAGGCGCTCTGTAGCTCCCATGGGTACAATGGTTATGCAAGGTACAAGACTAGGCTTTGCCTAGTTAAGGTCTGACTCATTCCTGTGGGAACTGGAGGTAGACAAAGCGAATTCTTCGATGGGGATGTGATAAGTTGTACGGGGAACTATAACTGGAGAAAGGGAGGGCTTAGCCTGGGAGGTTTCTGAATTTGAATTTACTTGGGAAAATTCTGGAGTTTTTAAACTTGCTATTTGCTTTGACCATTTCATATTTAAGTGCCCCTCAGATACTCTTCCCTTCTGTTAGATCCCAGCTTGTGATTAACAGCAGGCAGAGTTAAATGACTATCTCCCCCTCTTTCCTCCGTCTCACTGACTTTCTCTGAGGCCCGAGGTATAAATCAGCTCCATTGTATGTTCTGTGTGATTTTTAAAGATCCTGTTGTGTGTGTGGGGTGGGGGAGCTTTCGTGTAAATGTGTGGTTTGGTGAACGATTTCTCACCTTGCTTTCTTACCTGGTGTGGTCTCTTTATATTTCACTTACAAGCTGCTGAACTTGTTTTCTCGGTCTCCCCTGGAGTGCACCCACTTTTTAAAAAGCAGGTAACCAATGTGGATTGGAGAAAGTTAAGGGCACAGAGGGACAAATTGAAAACTTGCTCAACTCAGACCCTTGCCCTGATTCCTCTCTTCAGGTCCTTGTGTATTTCCATAATATTTTATTCCTATATAAGCACTTACCAACTTGAACCAAATGAAGCTGCCATTTTTATAAGTTAATATGGGTGATTTCATTGAGTTCAGTGTAAAGTATGCACATGTCTTTTTTTCCAACACTGCACATACTGTTGTACCTCTTGCTTTATATTTAAATCTTGGAGCTTGTTCCATATTGGTGAATATAAAATCTACCCTAGTTTTTATTCATGGCTGCACGATCCTTTATTCAATGGATTATGTGTGTTTTAGTTTGTATTAAAATGTAGATTTCTTTCAGTATAAAAATGTTATATATCGCTCTCTGATGCTTATTCTTTTATGTTCTGTATCCACGTGCAAGTATATCTGTAGGATAATTCCTGATAAAGGTCTTCTACTTGGATGAAAGCATCTATAATTTTAATTCCAGAAACTAACTTTTGATGTAAAGTGTATTTAGTCAGTGACTGACTCTACACCTGAGCCCTGTTGTGCTGTAAGAGCTAGAGCCTTGGGGAATACTTTCTTGGTTGGTCTGGTCAGGCCCTGAAGCGACGATTTACATTGGTGGGGAAAAGGGACATGCCTTTAATGGCTTGTGAAGTTCTTACATACTTACGTCCCGTGGCTAGAGAGACTCAGGAGAATTTCTTTCTCCTCCCAAGTCCAGAAGCAGGAGATGGAAGCTGAAGACGGGCACGTGGGGATCCAGTCTCACCTCCACTGCTGAAGCAGTTGTTGGAGAACTGGGCCTGAGGTCTGAGAGCCGGAGGACCTCCCATTAGTTCACCCTGGGCTGCAGACAGCAGGCAGCAGGGGCCCTTGTGAACTTTAAAGCTTGAAGGAAGAGGGAACCTGGGGTTTGGTCGGTGTTTAAGATGAGATCCCAAAGGGAGAAGGATGAGGCTAAACAACCTGGGATTAGGGACCCTCCCCCACCATTTACCTCCCGGGAAAAATTAGTGAGGGATGGGGAGAGGAGAGAGATTAACGTAGCAAATCCACATGCAAGCTTGAGGAAGGGAAGTAAGTTCTATCCTAACCTTTTAGGGCAAAATGTATCATGTTGTTTATGAGGAAATAGACGTGAGGCTGCAGAAAGGACACCTGGCCATGAAACGTAGTCAATTGGAGCATCCGTCCTACAGCTCTGTGTCTGGCTGTCTGTTTAGCCCTCTCACCACGAGGTCACGCAGTCTTGTGCGTTTTCCTGTTTTCAGGGATGTCACTGACCGCAGGTCCCGGGCTGCAGAGGGTCTCACCCCATGCAGCATAGTCCACCCCTTGGCTTTAGTAGTAGAATGTGCTCATGCTCATCAGTGTGAGAATATGTGTAATCGGGGACAGGGTGTGCTCATATTCAGCTTTGGCACATAAGTCCCAATGTGGTTGTACCCTCCTGCCAGCAGCGTTATGAGAGAGTCAGTTCCACGTCTTCACTAACACTTACCGTTTTCTGTCATTTCACTTAGCCATTCTGTGTGATGATGTAGTACTCTGAATTTTAGTTTTCATTTCCTTCCGTTGATGAATAATATTTAAGTAGAGCATCTTCTCATTTGCCTATCAACTACTTGGATTTTCTTGTAAGTGCCTGTTTGGATTTTGAGTTGAATGTCTTTATTAATAGTTTTTAAAAGTTCTTTGGGTGTGAGTGAGTCATTGTCAGCTATGTTATGAATTACAGATATCTTCTGGCGCTCTTAATAGTTCCTTTCCACAAACAGAGGTCCCTAACTTTAGTGTAGTTCGGTTCTGCAGTTGTTTCCTTTATGGTCGACATGTTCTTGAGTTTCTAACCTCTGCCAGCTCAAATGTCACCAAAAGTCTTCTAAAGTCTTGATTGTTTAACTTCGGTATTTAGATTTATAGTCCATCTGGAGGTGATTTCTGTGATTAGTGTGAGGTGAGATTCAAGATTCATATGAACGTCCAGCGGACAAGCACCATTTAAAGGCGCGTTTTGCCCGTACACTGCGGTGCTACCTTTGTCATACAGCTCAGGTGACTGTAGGGAGGGGTCTGTTTCTGATTTCTGCTTCCTGTTCTGTCGGTCAGCTCATCTATCTTTAGAGAGCTCTTTCTTCTTTTTTAATTATGTACCTGGCCTTTTAGTGGGTATTGTTATATTGTGGTATAAGTTACCTCGTTTTGTTCTTGCAATCTAAGGGTGAGGAGTCCCCTCAGGTCTCATTGGCTGGCACCAGGTCACGTGACCACCCCTGAGCCAATCAGTGGAAGGTAGAGTGGCTGTTGCCATTGTTGGATTAAACTGATTAGCAATTATTTAATCTTGTGGTAGTAAGGAAGATAGAGCAGAAGGCTAGTTCATCAGGTGGGGGTGGGGATAGTTGTTGGGTAGGCTGCCAGCTGTTTCCTTGGGGCTTAAGGCATATTGATTTTTTTTTTTTCAGATTTAATGTGTTTTATTGATTAAAATATTACATTTGTGCCAATTTCCCTTCCCTCTGCTCCCCTCCACCCGGTGGCCCCCCTCCCTCCAGTTGTCCCCCCCTTTTAGATTATGTCCATTAGTTGTGCATACAGTTCCTCCCAACCTCTCTCCGTCTATTCCATTCCCTCCTACCTTGATCCCCAATTCCTATATCATCTCCCTCCCTTTCCCCATTCCCCCTCCCTGTTGACCTCCCCCCAATATGCTTCCCGTACCCACAGTTCCTTTTCCACTCTCGTTGCCTATTTAGTTTGCCTTTGTTTCATCTCCCTAGCTTCTGTTTTTTTAAACCAGTCCCTTTAACATCTCATATAACAGTGGTTTGGATCTAATGAACTCTTTCAGTTTTATTTTGTCCTGGAAACACTTTCTCTGTCCTTCTATTCTGAATGACAATTTCGCTGGATAGAGTATTCGTGGTTGTAGGTTTTGGATTTTCATTACTTTGAATATTTCTTGCCAGTCTCTTCTTGCCTGTAGGGTTTCCCTTGAGAAGTCAGCTGATAGTCTAATTGGGACCCCTTTGTACATAATTCTTTTCTTCTCTCTTGCTGCTTTTAAGATTCTCTCTTTATCTTTAATTTTTGACATTTTGATTATAATGTGTCTTGGAGTGGTTCTCCCTGGGTCCAGTCTCTTGGGAACTCTCCTTGCTTCCTGGACCTGCAAGTCTATTCCCTTCCCCAAGTCTGGGAAGTTCTCCTTTATTATATTTTCACTCAATTTTTCAAGTTCTAGTTCATCTTCCTCATTCTCTGGCAAACCAATGATTCTTATGTTGGGCCTTTTATAGCTGTCCCAGAGGTTTCTGATCCTCTCATTGTTGTTTGCCATTTCCTCTCGCTGCATTGGTTGACTGCTTGTTCCTTCTCCATATTCCAGTTTGTTGAAATGGACTCTGGATTCCTCACCATCTGTCTCGTATGTGGTTTTGTTCCTTTCGTTATGAAAGTTTTTCGCTTCTTTCATATCTTTTTCCTGCTCTTTTGTGAATTCTGTAAGCCACCTGATAACAATGGCCCAGAACTGAGCCTCTGACAGGTTCCTTATCTGTTCATCTGTCAGGTTCTCTATCTGCTGTCTGGTGAGTTGTGCCACCGGGATCTCTATATTTGTCTGCCACATTTTGACAGATGCGTTTTGTTTTCCTGGGCCGGCTGTCGGGGGCAGGGGGCAGTGCCTGTGTACGCGTCACAAATCAGCGACCGCCGGCGCCTGCCCGTCCGCGACCTATTTCGCAGCCCTGTGGTGCTTTCTTTGGGGGCGGGGGTCCAAGATGGATTCACACAGTTATTCAGCTAGGAGACCGGGATCCGTCCTCCCGCCCCCCTGGGCCTCACTGTTCAAGGCGATGCGGCGGCCGCTCTCCCCAGCGCCGGAGTCGCGCACCGCCAGGGGCTTGACCGCAGCCGGATTCCTCGCCGGTCGCGCACCGCCATGGGCTTGACCGCAGCCGGGACTCCTCGCCGCCCCGCCGCTGTCCAGGTGCGACCGCAAACAGCACTGCCCTCTTTAACTCTTACCTGCCCAAATGGCACCGCTGGTTTATAACTTCATATGTTGGACTTCTGTGTAGTTTTATTTTCTGGAATTTCTAGTTATCCTTTGTTTTGAAGTAGTTGTATTCCTCTCTAGTTGTAGAGGGAGACCTAGCGTGTCCGTCTAAGCCTCCATCTTGGCCAGAAGTCCAAGGCATATTGATTTTTATTTGTCTTTTAAAGATGAGAGAGCTGAGCATATTACAAGTTGATGGGAGGTCATACAACAGTGTGAGTGTACTTAACACCACCTGAACTATATGGTTGAAATGGTTCCAGTGGTAAATTGTGTGTGATGTAAATTCACCGTAATATGGAGTGGATTCCTGAGAGGGAATACAGGGATCCCTCACTTATCACGGGTGTTATGTTCTAGACCCCCTGCCCCACGATAGGTGAGAATCCGCCAAGTAGGAACCTTACGTTTATTTCAGTATTTATATATATTTTAAGGCTTTATAAACCCTTCCCACACACTTATAAACCGTTCCCGCTCCCTTATTAACCTTTTCCACACTTTTATAAACACTACTTATGTTCTTAAACATACTCTACACTCTTAAACCTGTGTAACTTTAACAACATACGTATACCGTACTGCAAAACCCCGCAATATAACAAAAAATCCATGATAAATAATTAAATATAATATTTTTTAAAATCCCACGATACAGTGAGGCCACGATAAGTGAACCGCGATATAGAGAGGGACTACTGTAGTTAATATACAGGGAAGAGAAGAGGAAGGTGAGGCTGCGGGAATGGAGGAACCACACGGCAGGGTGGAGAAACCCGGCCACGTGAGGACGAGGAGGGACACCTTTACTGCAACAGCAAAGGAGAAGTGCTGGTGCTTGATGTGGGTCTGTCTTGGGTGGTAGGAAATTGAGAGTTTTGTTTGATGTCTCCAGTTTACTCTTAGAACTAGGAGCAGAGGTCTCTGCTGAGAGTGAAGGGAGTTTGTTGGAAGTTCGAGGACAGGACACAAGATTTGAAATGATCATCTCTAAGTCAAAGAGAGTGACTTGATCTTGTAAGATGGCTTAACAGTGTCGAAGGCCGCCTCACATGGTTTTAATCACGACTATAGCGCTACCTGTCTGCTCTGCTGTGTAATTTTCTCCAGCAACACTTAGCTCCCTAGATGCAGGCATGGAGAAAGCAGAAAGTAGAATTGATCCAGGGTTGGGGCTTGGACACACAACCAGATATGAACACCCGGACAAGGGAGGATAAAGAATTAGTAAGCATGTGACTCTGAAATGATGAACCAGTGACTCTAGCTAAATGAGGAAGTAAAAAAACAAAGTAGTTAAGTCAGTGAGTTGGGCATCCTGAAGAGGTAGTAGTAATAGTTGAACAAGATGGATGGAACTAGGTTATAGGGGAGAGTGGGGTGCCTGAATTCGTGATTTTTGAAGTTTGAATAGTTTTGAGTGGTGAGAAGTTGGCAGGGAGGGAGTGGGTGGTGGTGGGTGTCTGAGCTGGGGTAGGGGAGGGGGTCATAGGAGATAAGCCAGGAAACTTAGTATGTGACAGCTTATAAGTACTGACTTAGTACCTTTTCCCAAACAAGAAGAATAGAACTGTTGTCCCCATTTTAGATGAGAAAGCAGGCCTTGAGAGGTCAGTGACTTTGTAACAGCTCCAGCCAGATTTAATGATTGGTTGGACTTCACCGTTTCATGTCCCAGCTTTGTCTACTAGCTTAGCAGAGGCGGTGTGTGAAAGATCTGGGAGTCAGCCCTGGCTGGTGTGGCTTGGAGGACTAAGCGCCGGACTGCGAACCAAAAGGTCACTGGTTCGACTCCCTGTTGGGGCACAGGCCTGCGTTGTGGGCCAGATCCCCAGTTTGGGGCATGTGAGAAGCAACCACACATCGGTGTTTCTCCCTCTTTTTCTTTCTCCCTCCTACTCTCTCTGAAAATAAATAAAATGTTTAAAAAAATAAAGATCTGGGAGTTAGATTTCTGGAGATCAGAAGTCTTGCGGATATGCAAAAAGCAATACAGCTGATAACAAGAAGTTGGGCATAGATTAAGATGTAGGTAGGGCGTGTGCAAGAAATACTCCAGAAATATGGAAAGTAGCTCTTCCTAGGTACTTGTGGTCATGACTCTGGTTGATTTTTTCTGTTTGTTTTAAGTTTTATGTATTTTCCAAATTTCCTATAATGGACATGGACGGATTTTTCAAAATTAAAAAAAAACTAGTTTTGAACTAATTATATATGGAGAATTCAAGAAGTACAAATAGAAATGCAGTATAATACCATTATTAAAATGAATATTTTATTTCTTGTTTTTCTTTTTAGATATGCACTTGGTGATGGAAAGAGAGCCATTATTCTGAAGAACAACTGGACAAAGGTAGATTTCTCTTATATTTTACCTTGGGCAAATAATGCCATACAACTTGGTGAAAAATCTGTTCACAGGTTGTGCATTTGTATGTAAAAATGCTGGTTAAAATACGCAGAGTTCAAGTCAGGGCACGTGCCTGGGTTGTGGGTTTGGTCCCAGTCAGGGGGCATACGGGAGTCAACCGACCAGTGTGTCTCCCTCCCCCTTTCTCTCTATCCATTCCCCTCTCTCTCAAATTAATAAGCATGTCCTTGGGTGAGGATAAAAAAAAATATGTCCTAGACCTTTTGAATTACTTTGAGGACTTTATTTAGAATGTTTATCCCTGGCTTAATTTATCAAACAAGATACTCTTTCTTTTAAGACTTTGTTTTTTTAGAGCAGTTTTAGCTTCACAGCAAAACTGAGGAAAGAAGGTGTAGAGATTTCTCATAACTCCCCACACGCATTCCCTCCTCCACCATCAGCACCCCCTGACCGAGCGGTAATTTGTGGGATTGACGAACTTCTACGAACACATCGTAATCACCCAAAGTCCACAGTTTATCTTAGGGCTCCCTGCCTAAGTGTTGCGCATCCTGTGGTTTGGACAAATTATCGTGACGTGTATCCACCATTATGGTTCATGCAGAGTCTTCTCACTGCCCTAAAACGCTCTGACCTGCTGTCCATCCTTCCCCCAAAGCCCTGGGAACCCCTGATCTTTTTACCCTCGTCATAGTTTCGCTTATTCCAGAATTTCGTATCCTTGGAATCATGCATTATGTAGCCTTTTCAGTCTGGCTTCTTTCACTGAGTGTAAGGTGCATTTACGTTTCCTCCGTGTCTTCTCGTGGCTTGAAAGCTCTTTCCTTTTAGTGCCGATTAATAAACATTCCGTTGTCTGGATTCACTACCATTTATTTACCCACTCCCCTGCAACGGACATCTTGGCTGCTTCCAGGCTCTGGCAGTTACAAAGGACGGTGCTGTAACATCCATGTGCAGGTTTTGTGAGGACATAAGTGTTCCAACTCCTTTGGGTAACGCCAAGGAGTGTGATTGCTGGGTCATGTGACAATAATATGTTTATTTTTCTAAAGACACTTCCAGAATGTCTTCCAGAGCGGCTGTACCTTTTTGCCTTCCCAGCAGCAGTGGATGACAGTTGTCGCCCGCGTCCTCCTCAGCTTTGGGTGTCGTCAGAGTCCCAGCTCCCACCGTTGTGCTGGGCGTGCAGTGGCGCCTCATTGTTGCTTTAATTTGCATTTCCTGGTGACAGCCAGTGTGGAGCACCTTTTCATGTGCTTGTTTGATGGGGTCTCTGTTAAGATCTTCGGCCCCCTTTTAAATCAGTTGTTTGTTTTCTTTTTGTTGAATTTTAAGAGTTCTTTGTATATTTCACTGAACGGTCCTATATCAGATATGCCTTTTGCAAACGTTGTCTTTTCGTTTTCTTGACATGGTCTTTCACAGAGCAGTTTTCTTATTTTAATCAAGTCCACCTTGTCAGTTATTTCTTTCATGGATCAGGCATTTAGTGTTGCATCTAAAAGGTCGTCACCATACCTGAGGCCGTCTGGGCTTTCCCCTGTGCTATTGTGTGCAGTTCTATGGGTTTTCCATTTAAGTGTGCGATCCATTCTCCATTCACTTCTGTTGAGTGCGTAAAGTCTGGATTCCTTTTGTTTGCATGTAGATGTCTGTTTATTCCAGCGTCATTTGTTGAAAAGACTACCTTTCCTCCATTGTATTGCCTTTGCTCCTTCGTCAAAGATAAGTTGACTATATTTATGCGGTTTACTCTTCTTTTAATTGGGATGTTTTGTGCTGATTACAAAAATATCTGTAGCTTAAAAATACTGGGTTGGCCAAAAAGTTTGTTTCTTTCCGTAACATGGCTCTAGTAGTGCTTAGTTGTCTTTAAATTCATTTGAAATAATTTTGTTAGATTGTATTGTGATAGCTGTCATATCAGCATGCATTTTTAAACATCAAAATTGCTGAATTTTTGTGTAGCCATTTTAATTTTCAATACAGAAGAAAATACTCAACATTTTCAGCATATTATGCTTTATTATTTCAAGAAAGGTAAAAACAATTGAAATGCAAAAAAAGATTTGTGTAGTGTATGCAGAAGGTGCTGTGACGGGTCGAATGTGTCAGAAGTGGTTTGCAAAGTTTTGTGCTGGAGATTTCTCACTGGATGATGCTCCGTGGTTGGGTAGACCAGTTGTAGCTGACAGCGATCAAATCAAGACATTAATTGAGAACAGTTAACATGCTACCACGTAGGAAATAGCAGACACACTCAAAATAGCCAAAATCAATAAAGTTATTGGTGAAAATGAAAAATGTGTCTTTTATTTTACGGGAAAAAAACCATACAGACTTTTTGTCCAACCCAATACTACTCCTAGTAAATATTCAAAAAGTTCAGTAACTAGATATCTAGGTCATTTGTCATTTTATTTAACCACAAGAGAATGCTCGTTGAAGGATGGGTTTAAATTCAAAAGCAAAAGTAGACTGTGCAAGGTGCAGTCTTTACTTTTATAGGAACCTCTGACTTTGGAATTAATGATGAGCCTCAGTTTACTGAGTCATGTCTCCAGGATTTAAGCCTCTGTAGGGAGGTCCTCAGTTGATTTCTGTGTGAGGGTGGGCCGTTTCTTCTTCTTTCTAGGTGGAGACTCGTACATTGTCAGCTCTCCTAAACATGCCTGCAGACTTCAACAGGGTGTATCATCAAGAGTGAGACTTTCTATGGTGGAGTCAAGAGATATTTGCCCACATTTCTGTGTGCATTACCTTTTGATGTTATACGGGAAACAAACCAATAGCTTCACAGGTGTTCTCAAGAACCTTTTAATTTGGGGGGGTATATTTGGACTGTTTTGTGAGAGACAAAACCTAACTCAGATTTGGCTTACGTGGAAGGAGAATGTATCGGCTCATGTAATTTGAAAAATCCAGGGCTTGGCTTCGGCACGGTTGGAGGCCGACCTGTACACTTCCCTTTGTGTGTCTTAGCTGTGCATCCTGCTTGTGGCTTCATCTCAGGCTCTTCTCTGTTTCCTTTTACCTCTGGTCTACCACTGCATCCTCCAGTTCTGCAGTGCCTCCTCTCTGTTTCTGCCCGGTGTGTTTTCTTCTTAAATGCTATAGCTGTCATCGCTGAGAATTTCAACTTGAGTATTTCTTACCTATTGCATGTCTTTACTTATATGTTCAGGCTTTTAGCATCTTGAATGTACAGAGTATATTTATAATAACCGTTTTAATGTCCTTGTCTACTGATTCTGTTACCTGTGTCATTTCTGGATTTTTTCAATTGATTCATTTTTCTCCTTAGTATAGGTCACATTCTCTTTTTTTGCATACCTAGTAATATTTTTATTGATGCCAGACATTGTGATTTAACCTGAGATTTTTATGTTTCTGTAAATATTTTTCACCTTTGTTTTGGGCCGCAGCGGTTACTTGGAAACAGTTCAATTCTTTGGACTCCCGTTTTAAGCTTTGGTGGGTGGGACCACAGTGGTATTTGGTGTAGGGCTAATTTTTTCTCCGTAACTGAAGCACAGCTTCTGAGTGCTCTCCGTGACGCTCCATGAATTGTGGCACTTTCCACCCTGGCTGGCGGGAGCAGGAAGCATTCCTGGCCCTGCGTGGGTGTTGACTGTCGTTTCCCCTTAGCTTTTCAGGGGTCTTTCCCTGGCCTGGGTCGTCGCCCCACATGCAGGCGCTGATTAGTGCGCAGCCAAGACACAAGGGGGGCCCGTGAAGATCTGGGGCTCTCTGTGCAGCTCCGCCTCTCTGCTCCTTGCCCTGTGAACTCGGGCTGCCTTGGCTCTCCTGGCTCCCGGCTCTGTCTCCTTTGCTGGCACTGCGGGCTCTGCCTGGGCTCCTTCTCCCTGTGCCATGACTTGGAACCTCCCCTGAGCAAGCTGGAGCGAGCACAGGGCTTCCTTTGTGAGTTTCACATCTGTCAGCAGTCACTGTCTGTGGGTGCCCGAGAGCCAGTGTCTTACAGCCCTTTGGTTTATATCTGTTGTTCACGTGTGTTGTTCGTTTTAGGCTGGAGGGCAAACCCAACCTGTGTTACTCCATCCTGAGCAGAAGTGGTAGACTGCGGGCTTTCTGGGCTTCGTCTGAAAAAGACGTATCACATAGTGGGAGAGCCAAAGAGAGATCCTCAGTAGCTGTTTATTCTAGTGGAAAGAGAGCACCTTCAGCATCCGTGTCGGGCACCCGAGGGAGGCCTCAGATTTACTCCCATCGAGCCGTGTGCCCACCTGTGGGTCCATCGCTAGCGCCTGGGAAACGGGGCGTTTCGATTGGCCTGTTCCTTGGGTCGTAGCTGTGCTTGTACCCAACCGTCATCGTTGGGGCGGGCACAAGGGTGACAGTCCTGCCACGACTGTGTGGAGAAGGGACGTAGTGGCCCTCCAAAGGAGGGGGTGCTGGGCAGATGAACAACAGGGAATTGTTTTATATGGGATAGGGAACGAGACAGCGTCAAAGAGGAGCAAGCTTCCTGTTGTAATGGGGCTCGAGAAACCGAAACCCCTGTACTGTAAGCTTCATTCAGACAGCCTCAGCAGAGAGGTCTGAATAAACTCTGCTCAGCGGGCAGAAATTATACTGGTATTACAGAGTTTAGGGAGAAGGAGTCAGTGGAGGAGGATGAATAAGGTGGAGGGAATCAAGAATGAAATAAAGTGCTTTTTACAAATTTAAGCAGGTATGGTTTATAATCTATTGTAATTTCCTGTGCTGTGATTTTTTTTTTAATGCAGTTACGTAAGCTTTCAAGTTGCCATATGACTGGGGGATAGGATTTTGGTCCTGTGGTACACCTGAGAGCTGTGTGCTATCTTCTTAACGCCTTTTGAGGAAAAGCAGAGTTGAACGAAATGCAGTCTGAACTAGTCTTTGATTGGAGCCTTAATAGTCTGGCTAAAAAATGCTCCAGAATGCAGAGGCTGGGTTGGCGCGCCGGAGTCTGCCTAAACAGGGGTTCTCGCGATTGCTTCTGGCTTTTCGTAGCGAAAAGTTCACCTTTCCTAAAAAGGTCACTTATTCCTGATTTCGTATTTCCTCATAGAATCAGAATGTTCTTTGTGAAGTGTGTAGTAAAGAGGAAAGAGCCCTGGGCCCGAAGTCCTCAGATCAGGGTTTTTTGGTTTGCCTCTAAGTAAGTGACATTGGGTCGGTTCCCAGCCTTTTTCACTTGGAAATCACTTTTCAAGTGGAGATACTGTGTCTAAAATGGGGGTTCAGTTTGTGAGTGGCTAGCTAGAGGAGCGGTTGCTTGTGTTAGTCCAGGTTTGGTAATGTTAGCTTTCTAGATTAAAATGTTCGTGCTTGATGTAGAAGATTTCTCAAAATGCGTAAATGGGGCTGGCCAGCCAGAACTGTGGGTCTGCAGCAACAAAAACACTAAATTAAAAAAAAAAAACCTTGATCATTGAATTAAGAGTAAATCAGTGGTTTTTGGACCTTTTCTCCCATAAAATCAAGAACTGTATGTACTTAGAGATAAAAGCATTAAAAGCTGATTAGGGGAACCCTGACCAGGTCGCTCTGTTGGTTAGAGCATTGTCCTGATAACCAAGGTTACCGGTTAGATCCCTGGGCAGGGCACCTACAAGAAGCAACCAAAGAACGCCTGAATCAGTGGAGCAGCAAACCTCCCTCTCCCCTCCCCCTCCTCTGCCCCTCCCCTCCTCCTTCCCCCTCCCTCTGCCCCGTTCTCTTTCCCCTGCCCTCCCTCTCTCTAAAAAAAAAAATCAATCCAAACAAAGGAAAAGCCGATTAAGAGTCATGGATGGAAGATCTAGCCTAGGTTTGCCCCTCGCCTGCTCCCGTGCTCCTCTTCAGAGGGTGGGGAGCTGCTGCGCAAGCCAACTGTTCTTCCGGCGCAAAAATTCTGTTTATTTCCAAAGTGTAGGTGATGTCTTGACTTGGAGACTAATACTGCCTTGAAGTACTGTGAAAAAGTTTTAAGTTATTTATATGAATGATTTTTATACTTTATTTGGCATAAAATTATTTCATTCTTTACTAGTAACGTATAATGAAGGTTGAAGTCTCTTTTGGGGGGTGGGTACAAAAATTTCTTAGGCAAAAGTACTGATCTCTAGTCAGTTGTTAAAAACTATCATGAATACTATTCATAACTCTTTACTTAGGTCATTTAGGTAATTTTGTATCCTGACAGGTGCTAACATTTTTATTTCTTTTTTATTGATGGGATTCTAATCTGAGATTTTAAGTAGCTAATCAGTTCTTAAGCAAAATATTTTTCCTTATTTATGTCCTTTAACTTCAGCATATTTTTGAGAAGAATTAAATCTGTCTTTCTGGAACAGGGTCATTATCGTTTCTGTGCCGCTCTCTCGGTGCTGGGGGAGTATGACTGGGCCCTACAAGCAAACCTCAAAGCCCAGAGGCTCTGTGAGAGCGACCCCGAGGGGCTCCAGGACCTGATCCAGCAGCACGCGCAGCTGCGGACTCTGAGAGAAGGCCCGCAAGGTATTTCACCCCAGGTTCTCCCGGGTTCTCTCGGTTCCCCTTAAACTCTTAGGTTCTTGGAGGAATGGCAGACCGTGACTCAGTTCTCGGACAGTTTATACTTTGCGAAGTCATTCTGGTCGAGTCTTAGGGTTTTCATTGCTCTCTGTGTAGAATTATGTTAGTATATGTTCTGTTAGGTAATTGTATATGCTTTGTAATTCTACTTGAGCATTCAGCAATGAATTATTATACACTCTTGCGTAGAAAAACATGCCTTCTTGAAATTTGAAAATCAAGTAAATCTTTTTTGAAACAAAATTGTTATAAAATTATCCCTTTTACTATTATAGTTATTTCCTGAAGAAAAGTCCTTCCAAGAGAGTTGTTTGATGTTTGTACACCAAATTTGTGGCCGATTTTATGAATATTCCCAGAAATTTGCTTGCAGGCTGGGAATTCTAAATCCTGTACTCAACACTCTCTGTAGAGGTCCTTCCCGTGTTCTCTCCTTTGGGTATTTAGTGCCTTCCGAAGCTGAGTTGAGGGGTTCTGCTTCCCTAGCAGTTGTCGCCCAACATGACATGACAATAAGATTGTGAGCTCCTGGAAGACAGGTACTGTGCAGATTCACATGTGTGTACCGCTGCGTCTGGTCAGTGGTCACATCCAGTGGGATGTCAGATAAGGGCTGTGTGATACTTGGTTGACATGATCATCAAGCTAAAAGCATCTCAAAATGTAAAATTGCTTAGGTTTACTTTTCATCTCTCTGAACTGGCAAGTCTTTAACGTATGCACTTATGTTGCCAATGCACTGATTACTAAGTGTGTGTGTGATTGACTTTTGTAGGTGGAAAATCAACTAGGAATCTGCTTAAAACCTTTTGTGACAGCAGGTGAGTTCCCGTCAGCCCAGTCAGTAGCTGTTACTTGGAATGTCTTTGCCCTGGGAGTCTAAGAGGTGCTGTGTTTGAGGCTATGGTAGCTGATGGCAACCACAGTCCAGTTGGGGGGGGGGTGGTTTTCAGAGTGTTCCTGCATAAGATCAGGTGACTTGTGAATTGCTGAGTCTGTTCTGCTCACTGTTTCACTGGACTATTTGCATATGTGTATATTGGAGCTCAGCGGCCTAAGCCTGTGGGAAAGGGGAGAAATGTTAATGAAATTTACTGTGTTTGAATGGGACCGGTTTTGGCCATCTGGATCCTGGGGCAGCCAGCAGGGGCACAGCCTGTGCCTACTAACCCTTCACCTCTGCCCTGGGCACACCTGCCTCTAGACTCCCGATGTTTCTTCGAAGGCTGAGGCGCTTCCTGTTAGAAATGGGCAGCAGAGAGACTTGAGTATGCGTGCAGTAAAGCAAAGAACATCCAGGCTTGGCATGTGCTTGGCAGTAGAAGATTAAGCTTCTACCGTAGCGAAGCTGTTAAATTCAAAAGGAGAGTCACTTATTTTAATATTAGAAACCAGACTACATTTTTTGAGTTGTTTTTCATCTATTTTTAATACCAAATGTAAAATAATATGTATGTATAAAGTCCACTCTCAGAGGTAGAGATTTTTTTTAAGGGAAAAAGGCTGTAAGTGCTGAAACCTGTTTCTTTGAACGTTAACATTTTAAAAATGCGTACTAATCAACAGAAGTAAAAAGATTATTCCTTTTATCTCCACTAAGGGCCTGCACACCTAGTTCATCGGCACCTGCGTTTAGTGCTTCACTTAACTTTGCGGGGATTGAAAAGGATTCCAGAAAAACCAACCACAAAATGGCAAACGGTGGTAATAAGAATCTGAAGGTAGGCTCAGTTAAAAACTAAAAATAAAATTATTTCCAGTATAGAAAGTCATATTTTTACAATAATATTTTCATGATAATGGAAACTTAAGTATTTTGTTGATACAAACCTTTTTTTGCCTATTGATATCACAAGAATGATTCTTCTTAAGATTTTATTTTTCGAGAGATGGGAAGGGAGGGAGAAAGAGTGGGAGAGAAACATCAATGTGCAAGAGAAACATCATCAGTTGCCTGTTGCACGCCCCTAACTGGGGACCTGGTCCGCAGCCCAGGAGGGTGCCCTGACCGGGAATCGAACCAGTGATGTTTTGCCTTGCAGAACAATGCACAACCCACTGAGCTGTGCCAGTCAAAGCGAGAATGATTCTTTTTAATAAATGATTGGGCTACCTTCTATAACTACATAAAAGTAGTATTTTATTGTCGCATAATTTTTTTGCAATCACGTGTATGTTTTTCAAAAATTTTTTTTTTCATTTTACACTTTGGTGGTTCACTTTGTATGCCTTGCCTTTACATGTCTCTTGATCACTTGGGAATGAGTGACGCTGGGGTCTGGTAGCCAGATCACCCCACCCCTTACAGTGCTTCAGATTTTTCTTTTCCTCTCTTTTCTTTTTTGCAATCATGACTGCTGGACACTGTGCCTGCCCACCCACCCAGTTTGTGAGGGGCTGGGCTGGGAGGCACCCCATCTCCATCTGTGCCCACATGTTGCACAGCCTCTGCTGCTCCGGACACTGGCCCAAGCCCTCAGTTCACTGCTGGGCTCAGCTGAACCATAGTCTGATGGCCTCTCGGGGCCTCTAGCCTGGCTCTGGGCTCAGTGTCCCAGAGGACCTGCACTGACTGGAATGTACTCAGAACTCAGTAGATGTCACCAAGTCCATATTTATGTTTCTCTCCAGGGCTTGAGGGGGAAAAAGGAAAATGGGGTTTGGGGTTAGATGGGTAGTAGGCATTGGGGGGAGCTTTTTCAAGCCACTGTGTAGTTCTTTTGTTGTTAATGAAAATCTTGGAGAGGCTGTGTTCAGTTAGGGAGCGGAACACAAGGCAAGATGGGAACGTATTGAGTCACTGCACGCATTTACCGAGCATCCGCCCTGTCAGAAATAGGATCGTCATTTGAGAATGTGTCATATCGTAGTCTCTTATCATTAGTTATGATTTTGTTGATTCATTTAGGCTTAATAACCACCTAGGTATTTCAGGCACTCGAATAAACTGTAATCTATTTTTTTATTTAGCTGTTGAATTCTCAAGGACTTTTTTCTAAAGTCTCACTAATTTTGTTTTCATCGGTAGGTGGTAGGTAAGGCTTTGAAGGCAGATGATTGTGACTATTATTCTGAATTCCTGCCGCTGTCAGGTGAGTGTCTTCCTCAGCAGCCTGTTGGTGGGGGCACGTAGTGGTGTCTGAGCTTCTGCGCCCCGACATTCGCACAGACAAGCCTCCCTTACAGTTGCTCTTGTTCTTTGACTTTGCAGGGCTTCTGAGTTAAAACATTGAACATTTATTTGAAATCAGTACTCAGTCTTCTCACATTATTTAATAAATCTAATTTTAGAATTCCAAATTAAAGTAATGGAAAGGAAAGATGAAGCACTTTTTGGTTGCTGTCTCGTTTCCATTAGGCCAGTGTTTTTCAACTTTCATAGCATTATCTGCCCCCAACCAGGGAGCCTTTTTATATGCTTTTCCCCCAAATTGCCTCCCCATGAAATTTACTGTATATCTGCTTATGTACTGTATGTACACACATCTCTGCTTTATATATGGGGGGGGGGCAAAAGTAGGTTTACAGTTAAGAGTACACAAAACAACAATTTATTCTTGCATTGTTATTTATTATTGTGTTATTTTTCATGTGAACAACTGGAAACCCACTTTTGCCCCACCCTGTATAGAAAGGTAGATTTGTTTTTTCATCTCCGAATAATGAACTTTTACCCTGTTGGGGGTGACATCTGTCACCCCCGTCACCCCTTTCGAGAAGGGATGCTTTAGGCCAGTACCAGTTTAGTTTAAATTGCGCTCAGTGCACCTGTTTGTTTACACACCGAGTCAGCAGGCAAACGGGCAGGACCTCCCTGACTTGGCGTCCCGGGAAGTGCAGGGTCCCAGAGTAGCATGGACGCTCACACTGCACTTATTTCTCAGTCTCCCTTCATACGGCCAGATTTTGATGGAAATCATTCTGAGGTAGATTATCTGCTTCCCCACCTTTTAAACAAGAGTTGAAGAAAAGCCAGGTTTTCTTGATTCCTAAAGGTGGTGGTGGTCACACACGAGCTGTTGGTCTCCATCTTTCTCATGTGTCCCTTTCAGGGTTCTTGCAGGAAGCGGGGACATCTAGGTAGTGACCCTGTTGCCCTCTTTCCCTTCCCCTTGATTGTTGGTTCTTTTGTTTTCTTCTCAGTGCTTTGGCTCTGGCAGCATTTCTGTCTCTTCTAGGCTGCCTGCCTCCACCCAGCTGCTTACCACGGGACACTTCCACTTGGTTACTGCTTCGGCAGAATCACAAAGAGGGGAAGCGCAGGCGATTGTAACTCCAATAGCACCTGAAAAATCTTTGAGGATAAAACTTCCTTTTGGAAAACAGTTTTTAATTTACCAGTATTTCTCAGGCCATTGTCATCAGACAGTACATTTAAATTAATAAATACCATCCACACTTCAGCATCTACATTCAGTTGAGGAAATTGAGGTCTCAAGGCTAGGATTAAGTCATTCTGCCTTAGGTCACACAGCAGAAATCAAACCTGAACTCCTTTGACTTTCTAGAATCCTCTTTTGTTTTCCGAGGCCACCAAAACCAGCTGAGGCTCTCATCCTGTCCTTAGTATGTGGGCCTGACTCCCCTGTGCCATCTCTCCCCAAAGCTTCAGTCAAGTACACCCGTCCCTGTGGCTGTGCTTCGGCATGACGTCGCACATCGGTCTCCTGCCCACGGCTGAGCTCACAGAGCTGGAGACACAAGCGCAGGGCCTGCAACACTCCCCAACCGGTCTCAGCGGCGCCGCTCCCACCCCTGCCCTTCCCAAACTCACCAAGTCACACGGTTTCCTTCCTTTTCTGAAAACGAACTCTGCTCTTGGGTTTGGCCCTTTCTATCCGAATCCTGCTTGTTCCTACAACTAAACACGAAGGCCGCATCCCCACTAATGCTTTTCCCAGCCACTCCGGCCTCAGCGATTTCTCCCTCTTGGGAGTTTGAGAGCAGTTACTATGGAATTAATTTGTCAATAGCAGCAGAGTATCTTCTCTTCTTAATAATGATTGCTGTGTACTTACTGCAGTGACTGTCCCTTATTCCCATCTGAGCGTAAACTATGTGGGAATAGAAACTATAGCCTGTATCTCTGTATCTGCTCTAGGCCTTTGTAATAATAATCATATATTTATAGCCTACACAGACAAACATCAGTAGCTTCTTTTTTGGCTTGCCTGTTTGTAGCTACGCTCACAATATTGCTTCCTTTGCTTTCTTATTCAGTTTACTTCTATTATTATTTTAATTTCAAGCTCATAGCTTTTTATGTCTAAATTTCAGGAACAAATACTTATGTATCCGCAGGTCAACCTCCAAAACATAAAGGAAGACAAAAATCCCGAAACAATGAATTGGAGTTCAGGTATGTTTTTTATCTAAGGTCTCTTGTTTCCTCCCCTAATGTCCTCCTTCCAAGAAAAAAAGAAAAAACATCCTCCATGTAGTGGCTACCTTTACATATGTGTATTATGTTAAGTACTAAAATCTCTTTCAAATAGGAAAGGCATGTCTTTCAGAGAAGGTCATTTTTGACTAGAGAATTATGAATCCTGCTTGTTAATACTGATTTCTGAAAGTCATACCATATATTTATGAGTATTAGTTTTTTAAAATTCCAAAATACACGTTTATGCCCTGACCACTATGGCTCAGTTGGTTGGGCATCGCCCCGCAAAGCTACAGGTTGCTGGTTCAATTCCCAGTCAGGGCACATGCCTGGGTTGCAAGCGCGGTCCCAGTCCGGCCTCATACGAAAGGCAGCCAGTCGATGTCTCTCACATTAACATTTCTCTCCCTCTCTTTCTCCCTCCCCCGCTCTCTAACAATAAATAAATAAATAAATAAATAAAAACTTTTTAAAAGAAAAATAACATGTTTATAAGAGGAATAATATTCAGAAAAGTATAAAGTGGAAATTAGTCTCCTTCCTGCTCACCTCATCTCACTGTTCACGGCTCCTTGGCCATTTGGAAACTTGCTCTGTCTACACAGGCACGGATGTGTGTGTAGTCCGAGGGGAGTGTTTACTAATGGACCAGCTGCACTTATAAAATTCGTGCTGCCGAACATCCCCCCTGAAATTAACGGGGGGGAGCTGTTGCCGCCTGTCTTTATAGTGAATTCCCAGAACCTACAGAGATAGGACGTGATTGCAGCGTGGAATCGTCGGTCTTACAGCAGAGGCAGGAGTTTATGAAGCAAGTGAAGAGGGTTGCTGGAGAGCGTGCCCCGCCAGTCCCACCACAGTGACCCCAGCGTCGGTTTTCTCTTTATTTCCGAAGGCTGGTTCCTTGATAGAATTTCCAGGGAGAAGGATGTTGAGTATCAAACTGCTGTAAGAGAAATGAGTAAAGCCCCATTAAAAAAAAATGGCCATTTTTCATGCCAGTACAAAATAAATACAAAGCAAGGGCATAGCATATTATGTAGTTCTGTTATTTCGTAGAAAAATCCTGAATCTTCCTCTTCACCTCATGCCCCCCTCCAGGAGAAACCAAAAACAAATATAGGTTCATACTTTGAATGTATAGTTATAATTTTAACCTGTTTTGTGAAAGATAGGTTGATTTTCCAGATACTGTGTTTCTGTTTTCAAACTGAAGTCTTCTTATTTGATTATGTCTATCCCACGGGGTTATTTAATGATTAAGTGGAAGACCCCATAAAACTCGCGAAGCCCTGAAACGTGGCGAGTGCTCGATACGCACGAACTGTCATTATTGGGAACACTGTCACTCTCACCGTTGTTAGAACCGCTCCCGTCGGCAGGTTGCCTGAGGTGTCCTCCCACCTCAGACCTGGGGCTCTCAGCCTTCCTTTTCAGTGCAGTAGTAGGGCGTTTTATAGTGTAGTGTGGATTTGGGGAAATTTCTCGAGTGCAATTGCGCTGTCAAAAGGGATCGTGTACTTTTAACTTTGATAGATGCTGTCAAATTGTCCTCCCAGAAAGTGAGCACTGTTCACACTCTTGCTAGCCTGTGAAAGGGTTGGTGAAATAAGATGTATACTTGTTCTCTGTCCCCTGGCGCAGGGCCCCTAAAACACGTGTTTCCTGCGTGATACAAGCATCTTATTTGTTATTCATAACAAGCCCCTCTCCATCCCACTTGAGTTTATAGGAATGAGGTGACCCGAGGCTGGGGCCCTGCCTTCAGGATTGGGGCTGGTCCCTAGAAAGGCCAAGTACGTGATTGGAGGGTTGGACTTTTTGGTCCCACCTGCTGGGCTCAGAAATTCTGGAAGGAAGCTGGAAATTCATTCACCAGTGCCCAGTGATTTAATCCTTGGTGCCAGTGTAGAGAAACCCCAGTAAAACTCTCTAGACACTCGGGCTCGGGGAGCTTCTGGGTGGGAGAGTATGTTGAGGTGCTGGGAAGGTGGCACCCTGGGACGGCGGGAAAGCTGTGCACCCCCCAATGCCTTCCATATGTCTCTTTCTTTGGACTTTGATGAGTTATATCCTTTATAACAAACTGGAGATAGGAAGTGTAATGCCTTCATGAGTTTGGAGTCATTTTAGGAAATTGTTGAACCTGAACCAGGGTCACGGAAACCCTTGAACCTGCAGGCTGGGCAGAAGTGTGGGTAGCGTGGGCACCCAAGTGTGGCTGGCCTGAAGTGAAGGCAGGGTTGTCAGACTGAGCCTTTAACCTGAGGGACCTGCACGGACTCCAGAGTTAATGTCAACATTCAATGATTTGTTAGACGCTCAGGTGATATTGGAGAATTGTGGCGGACCATGAGATGTAGCGGAAAATAGCTAGAGTACCTGAGTCTCTCTTAACCTGCACCAGCACTGGAGTCCGACTTTCTGAAACGGTTATATCTTAATATTAGGTTCCCCTGAGGTGGAGCATCTTTGCGATGTTTATTGGGCACAGCTCTTGTGTCTTGTCGTTATTGATGACTGTAGGATTGTAATAACTTCGGATGATTGGCGCAGATTCCCCTTAATTTATTTTCTTGTCAAAAGCTGTTCTTCCATATTGTCTTCATAATTAATTCATCTGGCCCCTCCACCTCTAATTTTATAGGGATTTTACTGGATTTAAAGATTAAGGAGAAATGGCATCAGAGTAATTTCAGTTCAGGAGCTTGCGACTGTCCATTTACTCAGTGTTTAAAATGACCTTCAGTAAATACAGTTTTTCTTGTATAAGCAGACCATTTTATTTTAAAATAATTTAAAACGACACGTTTCTCTTTCAGTTCTAGTTCACGAGGGAGTTTACCAGCGGAGCTGAAGAGCATCCTGCAGAAGGAGTTGTCTAAGTCTTCCAGAGCTGCGCAGCAGGTAAGGAAGGGGCTCTTCTGATGGAAAAAGCACACTCTGTGAACGGAACATTTTCACCAGAATTAAGTCTCATCATGTACATCTTTAAGATTTTAAAAATAATTTTAGTTTTATGGACTTAAAATTTATGATTGCTAAGAAACGAAACTATCACAAATTTAGATACTAACCTTTTAATTATGTTAACCAGAGATTTAATTAATGGTTAATACTGCAGAATTGTTTACTTCCCAAAGGTTTAACAGGAATTTGTTTATGTTTTGTTTTGGTTCGGGCTTTTCTGCAGGATTTTGTTAATATCATGAAAATGCTGAGGAGCTTGGTCCAGGACGGGTACACTGCCCTGCTGGAGCAGCGTTGCCGGAGCGCGGCGCAGGCCTTCTCGGAGCTGCTGGGCGGCTTAGACCCGCAGAAGATAAAGGTAGCCCGCCGGTGCCGCTGCGCTCCTGATCGCGTGGGGCAGAGCCGGGGCCTTGTAACTGCGCTGTGACCAGTGCGCCTCTGACCTCTCCGGGCGGTCTGCGCCTCTGGGCTGTGGGGCCTTCGTGCCCGCACTCGGTGACCCGGGTTCAGACTCTGCCCGTGCGCTGTAGGGCTCCCGGCCTTCTCTCTCTAAAGTTCAAATCAAGGGTTTGGACTCACCGTGGTCACATCTTTTCGTTGAGAAGGAAAGGATTAGCTGGGTAAATAAGTAGTTTACGCAAGGTTGTAAGAGAGAGGGTGCCTTCACCTGTCCCGTACCCACTGACGTGCAGAAGAGAACAGCCTCCTCTCCTCTGTTGTGAGCTGCACCTTCAGGAGCTGCAAGACACTGAGTCGGTTTTTAAATACTTGGTAGCAATATATCTCTGCAGAGATGTATTTTCGGGTTCTGTTTGGCCTTTATTTCAATCATAGTGATCAGTGAGATTTTATTAGACCTTTTCTGTTGTGGCTGCCAGGTTGGTATGCAAATCGGGCAGAACTATCTTCAGATTTTTAACTGGAACTTTTTTATTGACAGCAATTGAACCTGGCCATGATTAACTATGTCTTAGTGGTCTACGGACTTGCGATTTCTCTCCTTGGAATAGGCCAGCCTGAGGTAAGGTTTTTAACGGGAATAATGAACAATTTAAATACGCCATTGATTTTAGAGGATATGTAAAAATAGTTTCCCATTAGGCACTTTCTTGATAATTTTTTCTGAAATTCCTACCTTTAATTTAGTTTGTGTTGTTGTTTTGGAAAGAAAATTCAGGTTGTGTTTCCATTAGAAAAAAGCTATGTCCAGCAACCAGTAGGAATCTGCTTTATATTTGTATGAAAAGTGAAGGACCTAAGGTAGCAGAATCGATTTCAGAAACTTGTTGAGGGAAAAAGGCAAGTTGGTGAACATAATAAACATATGATGCTACTTATGCACTATTTGGAAAACATAAATCTTAAGTGTATATTATTTATGGTGATCTGTGTGTATCTTGTCAAAGTTAAAAATGTGGACTAACCCTACATCAAATTTAAGATACGGGTTCCATTTAATGATGGAAGAAAGGTGGGCCTATGGAGGTTAGGATAGGAGTTTGACTGTTTTATTTTATTTTTTAACTAAAGTAAAAATGATAATGATATGTTCTGGGTGGTGAGTACTTGACTATTTTCTTGTTTTCCATGTTGTAGTTTTTCTATAACCATAGTTATTCTTTGCTTTCCATAGTTCGGAGTTTTCAATAAAGGTTGAAATGGCTCTAGAATTACCTTGGGTGTGATGTATTCTTGCTGCCAACTTGGGCTCCAAGCTTCCTTGGCTAGGTGAAGGCTTAATGATACCCACAAAGGATCAAGTCATTTTTTTAGGTTTTCTCTCCCACTGGTCCACAGTGCCTGAGGTTCATTTCCCTTCTGACTTGCTTCTTTCCTTGGTCTGGATGTCTTTCATTAAGGCCTGTCTATTTTATAGGTTGTTGGAGATGAAGTTCGTGATCTCAGTTCTTTTATTCTTGGTGGAGTAATAATAAATATGTTATATTTTGCTTATTGGAATTGAAGAGATAGTTTATTACATTTGTGATTTACTCTGAAGTAGTCAAGATTGATTAAAGAAAAAAATGGGTATGATAGAACTTGAATCTTGAAAAGGATTTCATCATTCAGAGTAGCGCCAGAAGGCAGCAGTATAATTACTTCAGTACAGCCCTTGCTGGAAGTGTTTTAGGAATGCCTCCTTTAGAACCGGCCTCAGAGCTTCGGAGGCACTCCATGTCGTAGTTACGTTTCCTTTTCCATCCATGATGGGGTTGTAGCGATGTTGCCTAGAGCTGTGTGTCTTCAGATTTTTTCAAAACAAGATTCATGAGAAGCACAGAGTTTTCAGCAGTTGAGAATATTGAAAAGAATGTATTCTAAGCTCTATGAAGCTGTTACTACAGAGGTAATTTTAAGATTGAGCATTTATCTGTTCTGTGCCACCTAACGGCCGCCTCATTGGAATGCCAGTGCACACGAGGCAGCAGCGCTCGACCAGGATGGATGTGACGGTCTTTTACCCTGAAGTCGCACCGGGGGGTGTCACCCGCACCCGGGGCCTGCGGTGTGTTAGAAACGCTCATTTGGTCGGTGGTTTGATGGGTTCAGGGCCAGCTTCTTGTTCTGGAGCTCGGTCACTTTGGTTGTCAGCGTCTGTATGGTCAGCGTCTGCACAGTTGCAAAGAAAATGAAATGCAGAAGGTGTCATTTTGCCATAGAAATCTTGGACAGATAGTTGTTTTTAACATCGCACACACAAAAAAATCAACCTTCAGAGACAAGGAGGTAATTCCTATGGGCCCTTCTGGGCTACTGGGAGTCTCCACCCCTTTCCCCTTACCCCCTTCCCCCTTTCCCCGTCCCCCTTTCTCCCTTTTCCCTTTTTCCTCTTGCTCCCATGGGCCCCTCGAGGTGGACTGGGAGTTTTCCTCTTACCTCTACCCCTTTCCCTCCCTTCCCTCCAGTGGGGGGGGGTCAACCTTCAGGTAAAATCGCTGCCAGAATTCCTTTTCTTGTGTCAATGATTGTTCTTCCTGCTGTTGCAGGAATTATCGGAAGCGGAACACCAGTTTAAGAGGATCATCGAGCACTACCCCAACGAGGGACTTGATTCCCTGGCCTACTGCGGGATTGGAGAAGTGTGCTTGAAAAAAAACAGGTTTGTAGAAGCCATGCTGTTCATGCTCCAGGCTGGTGATTCAGTCAAAGTCTAATGCGTGACGAGGCCTTTTCTGGAATTGATTTTGATATCTTATCTGTGGCACACAGTTATAATTATGTTTCCTCTGAGGACTGGCATTTAATAAAATTAAAGTGAGGGCAGTCATATCACTTCCTAATGCTTCCGAATTTTGAATCTAATAAGAAATTCACTAAGAGACTGATTTGACACAGAGGGTTTTATATTTTATCTTTTGGTGTATGTCATTTTAAATGGTGACTGAATTGGTATAAATTAATGCTTTACGAGTCTGATTGTTTAATTTTGTTGTTGTTGTTAAATATCTATTTGCCAAAAAAACTTGTATGAAGATCGTCTTAATACAAGATACATATATGTTCAAATACATCGTGAGTTAGGAATAGAAATCCCTGAATTCGTATTACAGCTGGAATCCTTACTCAGGATTTAGTATGTGACTGTTCCCTAAGTTCTCCATGTCTTGTCTTCCTAAATTGCTCTGTGAACCTTAGGGGACAGGATTATGCTTGAGCTTCAAAACATATCTCCCTGCTCCTGCTGCGTGTACCCAGTATGATGTAGGTATGTTAGATACTTTGTAAAGAAGTGTCGGATGATTGAATATCATTTATTAACTTTTAGTTATCTTTAGTTTCCATCTAAATTTTTTGGGGAAATTTTATCAGACCATTGGTATTCTTGGGAACCCAATCTTAGACTGTGACCAGAACCTCCTTTATAGATTTTTAAAGATTAAAGAAATCTCTTTTATTTCCTGAAGTTACTGTCTGGACAGGCTAAGCTATATTAAGAATCACGTAGAGACAAGAGAAGTAAGGGTTTAGCAATCTGTGTAGTAATAGCCAATGAAGTTAATTTCTAAGTTGAGTGTAAACAGTCGAGAGTATTCCTGTTTAATGCAGGGGTCACGTACAGATATTCTTAAGGTCTAGAAAAATAACATAAAAGTGTAAAATTATTGCGATTGTGGTAAACGAAAAAGTCTGCCATGTTGAAGGAATTTAAATTTCAAAATAATATGTGGGGTTCAATGTCTAATGTGTCGTGGTTTTGCCATTCTAATGTGCAGTTTCTTAAAGTCCTGCTTCTGTAACTATATGGTGGATGGTGATGTATCACTACAGGAAAAATACGTTTTTAAATTGGGAAATCACTTAAGGTTGGAGAAAGAAGGAAAAAATCTTCTGTAGTCTGAAAAGAAGAAGAAAGACTTGGTTAACTTTATAATCCAATATCTTAGTATCTTTTGTTGAATAGACTATGAGAATCCGTTGACTTTTTTTTCAAACCATAAATGAAATTAGATTAAAACATTTCATATTTATAGTTTAAAATTTATATACACATTTGTTCTGTTAAAATAATTCACTGCTTTACGATTAAAGAAAGATGTCCAGAGTACACTCTCTTTAAAAAATTTTTCAGCAGGCGATTTTTACTTTAGATGTCCTAAAAGAGTCAAGTTAAAAAAAAAAAAGAATTTCCCTGCATATGATTAAGTGAGTTTATTGGAGCATTGCCATTTTTCTGCAAGAACCTTCTTTAATTAGTTAAATAGAAAAGACGTGAAAATGGAACAACCAGATTGTTAAGTTTTTTTGTTTTGTTTTAGTTGTTGGAAACTTCAAAAACTAAGTTACAACTTTAAAAGGACTATTGTACACCTACCATATATAAAGCCAGTCTCCAGGCAGATTTGTGTTTAATTTAATAAGCAAACAACAATAAAGAAAATTCAGGTTACATTGACTGTTTCTATGCAGTGATTTGTCAAATGTACTCTTACTAGTTAGCTTGGAAATCTCTGACTTTTGCTGTGGCAAACGGAAATGCATGTAACATCTTTTAATACCTCTTTTCTTCATAATTATGTCTAGGTTTCTAGACGCTCTTAATCACTTTGAGAAGGCAAGAACCTTGATTTGTCGACTTCCTGGAGTGTTAACTTGGCCCACAACCAATGTGATAATTGAGGAGACGCGGCCCGGGAAAATAAAGGTAACCGTCTGTGTCTGCAGAGCGCTCCTCGCTAACTGGAAGCCCGTCTGCCCGCACCGACCCCGTATCAGACGACAGGGGTCGGAGTATTCTGTCCTCGGCTCCCACACTGGCATCTTCCCTTTAAAGACTAGTGACACCCACTGACATTTACTAAATGGTTTCTATGTGCTGGTCGCACATCTGCCATATTCTGTTACCTTTAATCCTCATGGCAGCCCTGCTGGGTGAGTACTGTGATTATTCCCATCCTACAGAGGCGGCCAGTTCCGTTTAGAGAGGTGAGGTACTGCGCTCAAGGGGGAACAGCGAGGAGGTGGGGGGGCTGGGACTCGAGCCTCGGTGTCTGGCTTCAGCGTGCGTTCTCAGGCAGGGGTGTGCAGTCCTTGGAGGAAGGGGTCGTTGCTCTTCGTCACGGTGACTGGAGAGATGAGACGGCACTGAAGACTCAGAGAATGTTAGTCTCACACCCAGAAGCTAGGACGCTTTGCTGGTTATCAAGAGACTGAACTGTGCGTGCGTTGGCAAGGGTAGGCCTCAGTTGTGCTGAGCCCTGGCATGTACGCGCAACTTGCTTTTGACCAAAGCTTGAAAAAGCACAGGTGTCAACTCTTACAGTGAATAATAAAAAGACAACTACTTGAATTTAAAAGTAGCCACAGGATGTAAATAGACATATCTTTCAAAAAGTTATATAAATAGCCCTGGCTGGTGTTGCTTAGTGGGTTGAACACTGGCCTGCGAACCAAAGGGTCACTGGTTCGATTCCCAGTTTTAACAGGCCTGGGTTGCTGGCCAGGTCCCCAGTTGGGGGCATGCACTATGCAACTGATAGATGTTTCTCTTTCTCTCTTCCCTCCTTCCTTCCCCTCTCTCTAAAAATAAACAAATAAAATCCTTTTTTTAAAAAGTGTCTGTTAGCTGGTGAATAATAAAATGTAGTCTATTTATACAATTGGATATTATTCAGCCACAGAAAGGAATGCAGTCTGATCCGTGCTACAACATGAAGGAACCTCAAAAACATGCTAAGTGACAGAAGCCAGAGCCGAAAGGCCACGTAGTCTCTGACTCCGTTTCTATGAAGTTTCCCAAATAGGCAGATCTGCTTAGAGACAGAAAGTAGATGAGCAGTTGTGAGGAGCTAGGGACTGGGGGAAATGGGGAGGCACTGCTCGTGGGTATGGGGATGCTTGTGGGGTGATGAGAGTGTTGGCAGTTTAGATTGTGGTGGTGATCATCAACCTAAAACTAAAGACACACTTGAGGCCAGTCGGGTTGTGTGGTATGTGAGTGATAGCTCACCTGAAGCTGGTGTTAGAAAACTGACACAAAACACAGGGCCGTTGGGTTTTCCTCTCTTCGTACGGGACTGGGAGGGAGGCACGGAACCACTGAGGACAAAGGCCAGCTGTGTGAGTGTGGCTTGAGGCTCCTCTGGGAGGCGCCAGGAGCAGCGGGGTAGTTCTTCAAGGCAACGAGCACAGGGGGGCAGGGCAGTCAGCGCGGTTGGACCGCAGTGGGGGACCGCTGGGAAGGGGGGGGGGGGCGTCCTGAGGGTTCTTCCACCGGTCCGACTCCCTCCGAGTGCTTACGGGGACTTCTGAGAGCTGCAGCTTGTAAAGTGAGGTTTATGGATGTCACAGGATAAGTTTTGACTGTGACTTTGGAATTCTGAAAACCTTTTTTTTAGTCTTTGCCAACCGCCCCCACACACACTATTCTCTCTTGACACATGCTCGTATCAGCCTTCTTCTATGAGGAGACAATTAAAACGTGGTATGTAGTTTTTCTTGGCTAAAAAAGCTGTCATGCCTGTGCAGAAAATATTTGCACAGCAGTGGTTATTGAAATCCCAAGCGTTTTGATTGACAGATTAGTGTGGTAGCGGTATTTTTGTTTGCTTTTGTTTTAGGTGCTGTTAGAGAAATTCACGGAAGAATGCAGGTTTCCCCCAGTGCCAGATGCTGTCTGTTGCTATCAGAAGTGCCATGGGTATTCCAAAATCCAGATATACATAACGGATCCAGACTTCAAGGTAAACAGCAAGTGTGCGCGAGGGAGTTAACTCGGCCCAGCTGTGCCCCCAAGGGAGTTCGGAGCAGAGCCTTTTGTTGGAGGCAGCCAGGCTGCTGGCTTGCCAGCAGTTTTATGTCCTGTTGCTCACTCCTTGCCCTGGCCTTCTGCACATGTGCATCGTGTCACACGGGAACCCAGAGCCGCCGAAATCCACTCCGAGGGCAGGGTGTGACCTGAGAAGGCAGGCTGGCTCACTGAGTCATAGACTGGCTGTCCCAGGAGCACGGGAAACAGAACGAGGGTGTTACCTCTGATTTACTGAAACGCTGATCTCCTGTAAAATTTGACTCCAAGAATCTAAAGGCCTCTGTGGTCACTCAGAAACCCAAGTCGGAGACCAAGTTTGGCACTAAATTGAGCGAATAAATTACTAGGCCTCAGTTTATTCAGGAAGGTAATAGCTGCCCATTTTGGCACTGTCCTTGGTTAGAGCAGGTGACATGATGTTTATAAAATATTTTATACATTGTGAAGGATAGTGCAGCTGTAAACCATGAGAATGAGTGTGTCAGCCAGGCTCGTATCTGACACTAGGCATTCTGGGGTACAGAAGTGTTGTGCTCCCCACAAGGAAATGTGGGTTCCAGTTATGTCTGCCCGGTGGATGTAAACAGCTTGTTCTTTATCCCAATGTGTGTGTAAACGAGTGAGACTGTGTGTCAGAGAGAGAGAATTAATTAAATGTGAATTTTAAAAATATTTAAACCCACAGGGTTTTATACGAATCAGCTGTTGCCAGTACTGCAAAATAGAATTTCACATGAACTGTTGGAAGAAGTTAAAAACAACAACCTTTAATGATAAAATTGACAAGGTAAGGCCAATAAGATTGTCGGGATTGTCTGTTATGCTTATTGTATGTCGAAACCCCCCACATACGCTGCGGACCTTAAGAGAGTGTCTTAACTGAGTATAAAGGCCTTCCTGTGCACACCAGACATAATCAGAAATTTTTAAATTAAAACTCAGTGATAAAGTAGAAAATCAGCTTTTGTTTTTATTTAATGCAAGTAGAAAGACAATAACCATAAAGATCTTCAATAAATGATTTAACCAGCTTTTACATTGGGAATGTTATGACCAAAAATAAAAATTTTAATGTCTTATTTTAAAATTAGGTCTTAAAAAAATAAGTAAAATATAGGTCTTAAATTACGCACTGACAATTTTAGTCCTTCAGGGATCTTTCATTTAAGTACTTCAAAGTTATGATGTAGAATTGGGGTCTCAAATTTTTTATTTTCTGCCAAAACTTGAGATAATTTTTACTAAGGAATCAATTTAAATTTTACACCGCCACTTCTCACTGGGGCTTCTCTTAATTAGCAAGATAATGATGTTAATTATCATTAGCTAGATACAGTTTCTGAGAAGGCACAGTTTTAAAATCTTATTTGTATTCATAGAATTTTGTGACTTACATAAGCTAGGGACTTAAGAAAGAAAAAAAAAGAAAACCCTTTTCTACACTGCATGGCCTTAAGAAAATATTGTGGGGAAATAAGGTGGTTGTGTCTGTTAGCAATAGAAGTTACCCATGTTTGGCAGAGGTGCCTTCTCACCTAGTTACTTAAAGATACCATGATACGGCCAAGAAGCCATTGCCATTGAGTCACGTCGGCTATGTCTTTGTCTTGCCTTAACTGAGTTCTCTAACTCTACACACTCTCTTAGGGGCCTTGGCCATGCCCACGGGTTGAAATATACCTTCTGTATGTGAGCTTTCAGGGGGATGTACTGAAGTCACACACAACCCAAACACCTCCTGACTTGCAGTGAGAGAGGTCCGTCCTGCGTACGTGACTTCTGAGTTCCGCAGCCCGCAGCCAGGGTACTGGCGTAGCAGCTCTGGTCCCTTGGCTGCATTCTTTCTGTCTCAGGCGAGGTTGCCTGGCACGTGTTCTTGTGGCAGGGGGTCAAGATCGGTGGCCAGTCTATTCAGTGTGTCTTCATGCTCTTGCTGGGACATGGTGTATGGCATGTGCGCGCTCCTTGCATTGACAAAAGCAAGTCCTGTGGTCAGCCCGACAGCACTATTCCTTTTACGGGGAGGCTCTGAGAGTCACATGGCAATGAGCAGGGACTTCCAGTGCCTCCCTGAGGGAGGGTTTTGGCCATATTTTAACTGTTTGTGGGGGTTAAAACTGTAGACATGAATAGATTTATTCTGATATATAGCACTTTTTTTTTAATCAATAGGATTTCCTACAAGGCATTTGTCTTACCCCTGACTGTGAAGGTATCATTTCTAAGATTATCATCTTCAACAGTGGTGGCCAAGTTAAATGTGAAGTAAGTATCTCTTCAGGGAAAACCTTATTAAACTGATGACCAGAATGCTTACACCTTTTAAAGCATTATTGAAATTTATGGAAGTTGTATGATTTAGATCTTGTTTTTTCTAGGAATCAGTTACTAGTTTCAGAAAATATAGGAGCTATTAGGATGTGAGAATGCTTCTTTGCAATGAAGGAGTCTCACATTCTTTTATTTCCTAACAGGAAAAAGAGGCTTTTTACATTTTAGCTTTACTGTTGTTACTCTTTTATAACCTTGCTCTCCTCAGCCCCGATAAACTTCTGGGGATTTGAGGGCTGTGGTACTTCAGGAGGGGAATGGTGTCTTGAGGGATTACCTTTAACTGGTCTATGTGGAGGGGGCAGGATAATGATATTTGTAGTATAGTTTATGTTGATTAAAAAAATGTCTTGCTGAAGTATAGCTACTCTCTTCAGCAGATTGTTTGGCTGAAGCTTTCTGAGCTTTGGCCTGGATCAGAGCATCATCACTGATCCCTACCAAACGGAACACTGATGATGTGCTTCAGAAGTGCCTGTCACTTGTGGTTTTGTGCTTCATGTCACGGAAGTATGAGTAAATTCTGGATGTCTTTGTTTTATTTAGTTTGAACACAAGGTCATAAAAGAAAAGGTTCCTCCAAAACCTATTCTGAAACAGAAATGTTCTAGGTAAGACTTTTAACTAAATCACTAGCTTAATGATGTGTTTTACAATGTAATTCTGTTAAATTCAGATTTCTAAATTATGCTGTTTTTTAAATTGGCTATTCACCCATGTTCAAATAAGTGGCTTTTAAATGATTTTTATGGACATTTAAAACTTAAAAAGAGCTAGCCTGGAATGGTTAAATACTGAAAACTTGAATCAGAAGCTTTATTTAGTGGTTGAATTGATAAGTAAAATTATGGCATTTGAAAGTGTGAAATGACATTTGATTAGTAGATTTGGCAGTTACATAAAAATTGTATACTTACCTGTCAGTTGTTTAAACTTGAATTCCAAAAGCATATTTTTTAAATCTTTCTTCAGCAAACATTTTGAACCAGACTTATTTTTCACACTGAAACACTCAACGTACTGTCAGAATTATTCCCTTCTTTATATCTTTTTGTTAGCATCAAATAATTACAATTGATTTTGCTTTTCTTTTTGATCCTGCATCTTGTTTCCCATTCTGATAGGTGACTTTTTTCATCATTGGTGATCAAGAAAAAGCAAAAGAAAAAAAAATAGATGAAAAGAATTATTTGTTGAAGAACATTCCCTATCAACCAGATTCTGGTGTTGTGGGCCATTATTGGGATGGGAAAATAATATTTTACTATGGACTCTTCCTTTGAAATGAGTATTTATGTGTATTATCTTGCAGAGTAATTCTTGTTATTCCTTTTTACCCTAAGCAGTAACTTATAAACATGGGAGTAATACCTGTACAGCTATATATACATGCTGTCCTTAATTAAGCATCGCTCTGTCACTGAAGTCCTTGTTTTCACAAAACATGTATATTTAGTGTGACTGACCACGTGTATGTAGTTTTTGATATTGAACAGAAGATGCAGGCTAAGTTGTAATTAAAAAGGAAAACTTCTAACTTATTGCTTAGAGAATGGTTTGTATAGTAGGCAAAGGAAAATAGTTAATTGAGTTTATAACAAAGGTGAATGATCATTAATTGTAAATGTTTATCAGCCTAATGAAGCTAAGACTGAAAGAAGACAAAAAATTGAAGAGAAAGATCCAAAAAACGGAAGCAAAAAAATTAGCACAAGAAAGAATGGAAGAAGACTTAAGGGAAAGTAATCCTCCCAAGACTGAAGAGCAGAAAGGTATGCTGGAGTCCAAGGCATGATGATAAGAGTATATTGTCGCCTAAACTCTGAATATAAATGTTCATCTTAGTGGCCCTTATGTTGGCTGTTACTGAATTGAAATTTAGATTTCAGTCACCTTTCAGTACTACCACGGGAGGGGTGGTATAAATGGCACTGATTTTGGCAGCGGTACATGGGGGTTCAAACCCCACCCTGCCACTGGCATGGGAATGCTCTAAGTTTCTCACCCCAGAACTGAAGGCGAAGTCACACCCAAAACAGGTATTATATGTCTGACGGTGGGCCGTAGATCTCGCCATGCGGATTTAAGTTCTAAAACAGCGCACAGTAAATTCACTGCTAGTTATCTGAAATAATGCTGAGTTCAAATAAAAAAGCTTCATAAAAGGTGCTGTAGAGACTGCCAGTCCCGCCTTTTGTTTATGCTCATCTTGTCCTCATTCTGTGATCAGTGTGGGAATGTCTCTCTGGTATTTTCACTGTTTCTGTGGACACATTGGTCTATATGTTTACTTCCAGATGAGCTGAAGTAAGTTATTCTCTTTTCTACAACAATGGCTCTCTTTAAAATGAAATATTTCCTCTTGCTGTCTTTATTTTTCATCTAGTATTCCATTCATGTTCTACAAATCACTCAATGATCTTTCCTACTGAAAGGTTTTCGGTGAATGTTGGTATTTTAACTATGCTTGCTTCAAGAAGCGGAATGGCCATCCATTAGGGAGCTGGGTGAGAAGACGAACTCCTGAGATACCTGACAGCTTGTAGTCAGTGAGTCCCCAGGTCTGCAGTTCAGGGTCCAACCATTGGATGAATAACATAACAAGAACCACCAAATATAAAGTGGTTCTGTGACTGACTACATGATCGCTTCAGCTCCGCAAAACCCCCTTGTGTTCTTAATGCCTAAACATGTTCATTGAATATAAATTCTGGGCAGTTGATGAGGCTGCGTAGGATGGCTGACGACAGTAACCTGATTTTGGAGGGACTGAAATTTCAGATGTTACATGGGTGGTACAGAGCGGAGGACAGAAGGTACTTTAGACATGTTTGGTTTAACGTGAACTTCTGTATCTTTTCAAAGGTGTTGGTGAGTACAGAATGGGGCCCCAGTGGGCTTACAGTTGTGCACACACGGAACGCAGGGCTTGTTCGTGTGTTACTCTTCAGTTTCTGTGTTTTCCTTGCAAACACCTGTCAATTTCTTAGAAGTATTTAGAGCCCTGATTTAAAATTTCCTGAGTTTATTTCAAACAACACGAGGAATCTACCTGAGTCATGTTTGCGTTTGGTTATGTCACATCCTTTCCTTCTGAGCGTCTGTCTTTGCCGGTGGGCCCTCTGCTCACGGAGACTGACCCCTGTCGTTCATCCTTAGAAAGCTCGGCCCGCGGGGCGCGCTGCCAGCTGCTGGACGACAGGATCCTGCAGTGCATCAAGCAGGCCGCAGACAGGATTCGGTCCGGCGTGCTCAACACGTCCAAGCTGCTCAGGGAGCTGCTCTCGTGGAAGGTCTTGAGCACAGAGGACTACACAACCTGTTTCTCCAGCAGGAATTTCCTAAACGAGGCGGTGGACTATGTCATTCGGCACTTGATTCAAGAAAAGAACAGAGTCAAAACAAGGATATTCCTGCATGTTCTGAGCGAGCTTAAAGAGGTGGAGCCAAAGTTAGCCGCCTGGATCCAGAAGCTTAATAGCTTTGGTACGTCCTTTGCTTCTAGAGCTGCGGTGTAGCAGGAAGGACCAATGTGGGGCCTCGGAGTCTTTTATCATTTATGATTTTTTTAAATACAGGACTACAAATTGGTATGGTTAAAAATATTATTTTTCCAACTCACCATTTTTAGGTTACTTTATAGATAGGTTACAGTATACATTTTCCAAAGGTATACACATAGTAAAGCCCCGTCATTTAAAAAGATCCAGTCCTGTATTACATGAGGTGTTTATAAATGTCTAGACTGTAAATACTAGGCCCAGCCAAAAGCACAAGGCACCCCCAGGAGCCAGCTGTCTGGGCCCTCTGGGATTGTGCAGTTCCATAGTCTGGGTCCCCAATGAAAACTGAGAGGAGGTATGGATGGAACTAAGGATCACATCTCCTAAGGCAAATCAGTATGGAAGGAGTAATCCATATCTTAACGATGAGGAGAACAATTCCTGGGTCGCTGTGAACCACAGGGTTGTCAAACTGTCACTCTGTCCTGGTTTTCCTTATTTGGCTGAGGCAGGCCCCCACAGAGCCTCTTTGCCCAAGAAAGAGCTATGCGGGGTAACTTGGATTCAGCAGTCACCTTCATTTGCTGGCCAAGCACCTGCGGCCCCTGTGAGAGGTGACTGCCGTAGGAGAGGCGCAAGGGAGAGGGCAGAGCTGGCCTTCGCCTTTGTCTCGGTGGCTGAGCTAATAGATAGCGGGGCTCACCACGCTTTCAGTACTAGGGTATGGGGTTGCAGCCCCCCTTTTTCTGTTTTGGAAAGGGGGACTAAAGCGGGAATGGTGAATTCCTTGAGTTTTGGGGGGAATGTTAGGAGCCATGATATTTTGGAGAACATGGAGCAGTTCTTGGAGCTGTTGAGGGAGGAGTTTACCCATTCCCTGTTTTAAAGGCATTTGGGAAGCTTTTGCATATTGCTGACGTTTTGTTACTATGGAGTATATGTAGGAAAGCATTGTAAAATCTTGCTAGTTTGTAGTAACTGGAGTGAAAGGCTTTATGAATTAGTGAAAAGGTTATTGCTATATTTTTAAAGGAATTCAGGGCATTTCTTTTTCTACGTCTAATAAAAATGACTAATAGAAGCCTTTGGTCCACCTTATCCAACTAATAGGTAAGAATTATTATAATTGGCTTATCCGTGTTAAATGGTGCTTCTGAAATGTGTAATAGCTTAAACCAGTTTGTTCTCAAGCATTTACATGTTTTCACTGCATTGTAAGAAAACTATAACGGAACCATTTTCAAAGGTGTGACGGTGAATGTGCTTTTACAGTAAATGATTTTCCCTTCTTCTGACTTGGACTTTGTTTTTATTATAGGCTTAGATGCCGCAGGATCTTTTTTTTCTCGTTACGGAGCGTCTCTGAAGCAGCTTGATTTTAGCATCATGACTTTTCTCTGGAACGAGAAGTATGGTCATAAACTCAGCTCTATAGAAGGGAAGCAGCTTGACTATTTCTGTGCGCCGACGGCTCTGAGGGAGGCCCGCTGTCTGATCTGGCTGCTGGAAGAGCACAGAGACAAGTTCCCAGCGCTGCATAACGCCTTAGACGAGTTCTTCGAAATCATGGGTACGTGGGCCGAGGGTCTGTTATACCTGATCTTAGGGAACATTCTGTGGAGGACCTAATTTATTTAAATACTTCACAAAAAAATATTGAAAATTGTTACGGTAAAACTGGCTTATTTGTGGAGGCTAGTGATTAAGAATAGTATTTTTTCTTCAGGTCATAAAATCTTTTTACTCTGTTGAACAAAGTGTTGTAGAGATACTGAGAGGGGTACATCACACTGGCTGTACCATTACTGTTCTCACTTCGATATTTTGGCAGTGTCGTGGCAAAGACTGCATGTTAAATTGACAGGATTTATTAAGAAGCAGTTTTATTTGTAGCAGTGAGAAGAATGTTGGCCTGCAGGAGGAGGTTTGTAGAATGTCGAACAGACAGGCGCATCTGTTGTCCGGGAGGAGCCTGGAACTGTGAGCCAGGAAACGTGGGCTCTGGCTCAGCTTCTTCCCTGATTCATCTCATTACAAAGCTTGTTTTTACTGCTTCTTCACGGCCCACACTAGGTGTTAACAGGGAATTCAGAGATGCTTACACTAGCCCCTGCCCTCAAAGCCCTTACACTCTACAGGAGTAAGACAGATATACATGTAATGTGGGAGTAAGATCGGTGAGCGAGGAGCAGAGAAGTGGGCCCAGACAAGGCCCGAGTGCACGTGTTCTTGTGGGAAGAGTAAAGTCTGATGTGGGGGTGGGGTATGCGGTACAGGTGGAATTGGACAGGGTGACCTGCAGCCTTAGGCGGAGACGGTGGGGGCAGTCGGGGGACCCGACCCGTTTGTTTGGGTAAGGACTCGGAGTCCAGTATGGCAGAATAGGACAGCTGGCGGTTCATTTCTTAGCTGCTCTTGGTTCTTAGTTTCTTTGTCTTTGCGGCCCTATTTTGCTTCAAAACTCTTAACCTTTTAGATTCTAAATTAATTCGAGTTTCTTATTTTTGCTGTTACATGTATGTCTTATGATAGTGCCCCACCCCTTTGCCCCAGCACGAGAAGTCTACTTTAGTTATCGTTAGGGTCAGACTTTTAGATTCCGCGCTGCTTGTTTTCCCGTCCACATCGGAAGGTCTGGCCCTGTACAAAGGCTCCCGAGCTCCCAGGCAGCCTCAGGAACCCTGAAGCTTCTGTTGTGGTTCTTCGGAAGGAGCACGCTCAGGTAGAGACGGCTTCATTTTCCAGGGCGCTGCTTCGCCACTGGGCTGCTCCTGATTTACTGCCGTCGGTTTGCTGCTGCTGGTAACTAAATGCTGTCCTGGAACTGAGTTTACAAAACCCGAGGCGTGTTTGGGTCACACAACAAGACATCTACAAAGGACAGAGTGCCCTCTGTGCACGTCTCCCAATTCCTGCGTTCCATATCTAAAATACGCAGTCCATCTGGCTGTGACGAGTTCTCTGCTCTCGGTCATACAGTTGGAGGTCGCCAGCCAAATGACAGGCCAGCAGATTTTCAAGTCCCATAGCTGGGCCTTGTACCTTTACCTCTGACATTTCCAGTTTTATCTCCTTCCATGAGAAATGATTATATTTCTTAAAAGTTTAAGAAGTCCACTGATCTTGTAAACAGGATATGCAATAATGTCACCAGCGCTGTGAGCCCCAGCTTCCCTCCTGACGTCTGGAGGCATGTTTCCCTGTTGGGGTTTATGTGTAGAAAGCCAAGAGGCCCCCTAACAGCGTGTGGCTGAAGCTGCTCACATCCCGCTTATTTTCTGAATGTGTCGCATTTACTAACATTGCTGTACGTCTTGTCTTCAAACAGGAAACCTGGAGTTAGTTTCCATTCTCCCTTTTTTCTGTCCCCCCTTTCTGGCCTGTCAGCAGTGCAGCAAGCGTCCTCTTGGCTCTGGCCTTCCTGCCCTTCTCCGATCCCGGGCCATGGTCTCCAAACTGGTCTCCGCGCCTCTAGGCCCGCCCACTCCAGCCCTCCCCCGACACTGCCTCCAGTGGCTCTTGCGGGACATATTTCTGATCCTGCCGCTGTTCCGTTTGGAAAGCGCTGGCTTAGTTTTGCCTCCGGATTAAATCCGCATCATGTGTCTGGGGTCATCGCGCCGCCCGTCTGCGCTCTGAGAGCACCAGTCCCTGCGCCCCAGCCTGCCTGTGCTTCCCTGCCTCCTGGCTTTGCTCCCGTGGTTTCTCCGGTCCCCCCCACCCCCCGGGGGCGTTTTTACTCCTAGAGCCGTCCTCCCTGAACTCTCCCCACCCCTCCTGGGCCTCTCCCCTCGAAGACTTCATGACGTCGTCAGCTTTGTTCCCGTTGCAGTACTGGGGCCGGCAGCACGCTGGGTGACAGGAGCCTGCCTGTTTGCCTCTTGTAGAACACAGGCATGGGGACGGCACGGACTGTTCTATGCACCTCCGTGTTCCCAGCACCTGGTGGCGCCTAGAAGCGCTCAGATCGCGCTGAAACGGGTGGAACTCCGTGGCTCTGTGTAGTTGGTGTCCCATTCAGTTAGCCGTTCCACCCCTGGTTTCTAAACTAGACTGTGTCAAGGCCAGATGGGGCGTCGGACACAGTCTGCAGAAGTGGGTCGGGGCGGTGTTCTGTACGGCTCCACTGTATCGCTCAGCCGCGCTAACGGTCTGTCCCCTCACAAAGCCACCTGTCTCTCCCTGCAGACAGCAGCTGCATTGTGCTGAGGAAACAAGACAGTGGCGACATGCCTGTAAGTTCTGCGGTCGCTTTAAATGTTGTGTTCTCATCTGTGTTGGCCGGAGGGAGAGAGCAGGACCCCCGCCAGTGGTTCTCACGTCGCAGCTGGCAGCCCGGACCCGAATCCGGAGCGCTTCACGGAGCGGGTGCTGTTCATTAGAGCTGGTCCCCATCTTCCCTGGAACTGGAGCAGCAGCCGGCAGACTCTGGGGCTCACATCAGACAGTGGCTTTCGAGTTTCACAAGTAATAAATGTAGTCTTGGAAACAGGAAAGGAGTTCTTGAGTCACCTCCTGGCATAAAAATGAGAAGTTACCACCCTGGTTGGGTGGCTCGGTTGGTTGGAGCATCATCCTGTACGCCAAAAGGTTGCAGGTTCGATCCCTGGTCTGGGCGTGTAGGAGAGGCAACTTCTCCCTCTTCTCTCTCTCTCTCTCTCTCTCTCTCTCTCTCTCTCTCTCTCTCTCTCTCTCTCTCTCTCTCTCTCTCTGCCGTCCTCTCTCTCTAAAATCAACAAACATATCCTCTGATGAGGATTTTTTTTAAATGAAGTTATCTATAATGGTGAAATGGTGAGTCTATATCTTTAATGTTTTGCTTTTTAAGGAAGACAGAGACTTTGTTTTGAGTGGCTCCAAATTGAGTTTAACTTAAAATAATTCCAGAGTTGTCTGCCTTAAGTGGTTGTGGCGGTTTTTAAACAGAAAATTGCTTGTTTACTAATTTTCAGGGTCAAGTCATCTATACCTGAAATTTCCTCTTAATCTGTTCTGTCAACCATGGCCCAGCTAAGACCGGAAACACAGCCACCTTACCCCGTGAGAAGCTGGCTGTGTCTTCTGCACTCACTGCTTGCGCCCCAGTGTCTGGCCAGGGGCAGAAGGTCTAGTTTGCCTTAGTAAAAGAGAAATCATTAAAATACTGTTACCATATTACTGGAATTACTTTGAAGAGTCCTGAAATGATATAAACCTTGTCGAAAATGAGTTGAAAATATTGGAACAAATGTAATTTTAGTTGTAACATTAGGCACCATTAAACTTTTTCGTAATTTCCATTATAAATCATAACATTGGGGCTGACCCACGGTAGTGTTATTTTTATTAAACCTTTTATGTAATTCAGCTTATGACCAGTCTATGAAAATCAGTGTGTTCATAATATATCGTAGCTTCGTAATGATGTTATTGGAGTGGTCAGTGATTTTTATTTCCCGTTTTTTAGTTTAATTCTACCAAGATAAAAAACAAAGGCAAGAAAAAGAAGCCAAAAGATTCAAAGGTATAAAGTATTTTCTGTATTAATGCTTATCTAAAATAATTGAATATGTAAATTAGAATTAACCAATTATTGAGCTACTTTGAAGCATTTTGTTGATGACTTTCTAGGCTTTAAACATATCCTGGCAGTCTGTATTTTTTGAGGCACTTTAAGGTTCATATTGTATATAAGTAACTCTTAAAAGGAGACATATCTTTATTGCTTTTTTTCTTTGCTTTTTTTTTTAAATACTTCTGAGTAAAAACAATTGTCACAATGTAGGACTCTGTAGGGGTGCCATAGAGCAGGTGCCCAAGGCAGCTTTGGGGTCAGATAGACCTGAGGTTCTATCTTGGCTCTTGACTAATTATTATTATTTTTATTGCTATTTTTATTATCTACATGACCTTGGGCAAGTTATTTGACTTCCCTGTGCCCTAGTGTTACCATCTGTGTAAGATACGATTCCTGTTAGCAATAACTAGTAGAGCTGTTACCTAAAATATTCAAAATAAAGATGGTGAATACTAATCATTATAACAGAGTCTCAGAATCACTAGGCTCCCTTTGAGTCATGGCTGTCAGGTAGGGGCGGGGATGGAAAGAGTGAACGGACAGTAGGGGAGGAAGAGAGCAGCCCATTAAACTTTTCTCTTTGCCTTGGACTATGTGTCTTCACTTCATCTGAGAAGGGAGTTTAAACGGAGTGAAATTTGAAAGTTTTTGGAGTGTGAGAAGCTACCTAAATGTTAATCTGGGTTTATTTATGTTGAAACTTTTACTATGATGTGTTCCTACTTACAAGACAGTGTAGATAAGTCTCATATATTGTTAATTTGCATGCATATTTATGTAAGGATTCATTAGTTCTGATGGTGATTTTAACGTAGATAGTTATTGTCATTTTTCTGTCTTTTAAACCAGCCTATGTTAATTGGGTCTGGAGCAGCTTCAGTAACAGCTAATCATGAGACTATCACATCAGGCGAAGACCATAAGTAAGTACAGTTTTTAATGTATGCTTCGTTTTAACTCAAGTGTTTTAATAAGTAATGTTAATTTAATATAATTTCTCTGTCTCAAGATAGCATCTATAATGATAACCTGTTGTGACCCATCTTGGTTGAATTTTTAGCCTGGCTTGTCAGCATTAAGAATTCATACAAACTGCATTAAAATCACAGGGCTGATGACATTCATTTGATAAATTTGAGAACCTACCATGTGCAAGACACTGTGGGACAGTCCAGAAAATGTTCTTTAAAATGTTCGTTGAAGAGAACGTTCCATTGATAACTACTAGCACATTTGCTAGAACAGGAGAGACAAGGTGTTTTGGAAGCTGTTATGTGTTGTAATAGTTTAAGTGATTTCTTTAATAGCATCTTGTCATTGAAGCTGAGTTTTCAAGAAACAAATAGATATAAGAAGGAGTAAAACTAGTGAGTAGCAGTGACCTTTTTATATCATATTCTTTATGGGCCAAAAACCACAAAGAATGTTCGTTTGTTTTTTCAACATTTCTTAAAGGAGCTGTAATAACAGTTGTTTTGCATAGTCATTTTCGTGGATTCTTTAAATGGAGAAATTGTAGCACTTAATACCAGGCAGTATTCTAAGAGCTTTACATATCGTATTATTTTGGGTCACCTATTATTTTGGGTCACCTAAAGCTTTTTACAAAATTGTTTTGTTTTTATCAGCAAATGCAATTCAGATTCCTCAGGCCCATTTGTAGTGCCTGACCATCTTCGGCAAGAAGTGGAAGAATTCGAAGCTCTCTATGAGCAGCAGCACAGCAATGAATATGTTGTCCGTGATAAGAAGCTATGGGGCATTAACCCGAAACAAAAATGTTCAACTCTGTATGAGTAAGTGGAACATTTCTATAACTATTATTTTACACTAAGGCTGCCATTTAAAGATCTTGAGGTTTTTAAATTTGTGTCCCTTATGTTTATTGAAGGAACCATATATGGGCTGTAAACTCTGGGGAAGAAAGTATTTTTACAGCTTTTTTTCAGTATTACACAAATATAATTGAGGATTTTTAATTATTAAACTTATAATCCTAGTGATTGTTATTTTTGTCAGTTTGAGCTGCTAATGTAGGTACTTTCTACCTCCAAAACTGCCCTATGTCCTGACAGACTGATCAAGTTTCCAGCCGTAATCATTTCATCATGAACTTCAAGGTATACATTTGACAAGGTGTAGTATGACTGTTTGATCTCATGGACCTTATGGTAATGGATGCATCTGTCTGGCATATCATCGGTCCAGCCAAGTAGCGTGGTGAAGTGTTAACCCTTTGACTGGGTAGGGGATACAGGGAGCGTGTCACTGCTCCTGCCAGATGGCGGTAGTTCGGCTGGGATGGTAGCACATGTTCAGAGCCCTGTGCCTCTGTTCTGTGTTGGAGGCTTGACTTCCTGACATTGGTCTAATAGAAGAGACATGACTTTCCTTTTGATGTAACCTTGGGTGTGAGTTACTTTTGGATTGAAAATGTGAATACGAAATTAACACTTAAGGCAAGTCTCAGTGGGGTTGTATAAAGTAATGGAGTAACGAGTTCAGGAAAATCTAGAAATGGCCATTTTGAGCTTGACATTAATAAGCAGTGCATGATGCTTTTCGTAAGAAACTGAGGGCTAAGGTCTGCAATGGAAAAGTAGTTCAGCAGCTAACGGTTCTCCTGGGAAACTGTCCCCCATCTGCGATTTGGTCGTTTCTTCTGTTTTCCTCAGTTGTATCATTCCTGCTTAGTCTGGTTATGTGCTCTTGGGTTCCTCTTGATGGTTTTCTTTAGAACTGAAGTGCTGAGAAAGTCTTATTTGTAGAGGAGTCCTGGGTGACAACATCAAAACAGCTATAAAAATACACTAGTATGTTAAATGTTAGACTTCGCTTGAGGCGTCCAGACCTGAAGATAAACTGTGTAGTTTTCAAAAGCTTGTTTGTTAAAGAATCTATTACCATTATTAGTGGAAGGAAATCAGACCTTTAAGAGGAAAAAATATAGGCTGATTTGTTTGTATTTTGAGATAAAATTGATATCTTTTAATAGGACTATGTCAATAAGTTATAAAGAGTCACCTCAAAACATAATTCTTCCTTTGAATTTGTGGCTCAGTGGAGCACTGTCCCATAACCGAAATGTTGTGGGTTCGATTCCCAGTCAGCACACACCTAGGTGGCGGGTTCAGTTCCTGGTCTGGGCGCTTACTGGAGGCAGCCAGTTGTTGCTTCTCTCGCATCGAAGTTTCTCTCTCTTTCTCTAAAAAGCAATGAAGAAGTTGTCTTCAAGTGAGGGTAAGAAAATTTTAAAAAATAAATGTGATGGTCAGCTTGAGAATAATTTCTTTTGCTGGCCGATAGATAAAAGAAAAAATGAGACACAACTTCGGTGTATGAAGAGTGTAGAGGAGAAAAGTGTTGGGGAGTGAAGAACACTGGGATAACTGCCAGCAGCCTTTTCTTAAGTGCTTCACTTTAAAGTAGGGGATTGAGCTGATTTATTTTTAATGACACCTTTCTAGTTGTAAAATTTTACCATTTCGATAGTTGAAGCAAATTATATTTCAATAGGTAGTGTTCTGCATTTAGTTTCTCCTAACACCTCTTTAGTGGTGTTAATTAATTTAATTAGTCAACCAAGAATGAGGTTAAACACTGCAAGATTTTAGAAAAAGTAGAAAATGTAGTCTTACCGTGTAGCTTACAAATAGCAGGAGAGCTAAGTCGATCATTGGTCAGATCACAATATGTCACAAATGAAAATGACTTTGTGAACTAAGTATCATGAGCTTATAGGAAACGGCGATTTTTCAAGGGAGCTCACTCAAAATACTAGGGTGAGAATGCCTTCTAAAATGTTCCTCCATCCCTGTCCCTTTCCCCTGTGTTGACAGTGACATGCACAGGCCCTTTGGAAGTCCATCAGTGACTGCTTAAGGTCCCGATTGTCTCCTCCTCTTGTGAAGATATATATGCACATGTAGACATATACACATAGCAACTAATTACTATCTCTGGTAGAATTACTTTTATGTGGTTTTTTAAATTTTTATTTACTTCTAGAGAGAGAGGAAGGGAGAGAAACATCACTCAGTTGCCAATCACACACCCCCAGCCAGGGATCTGGCCCGCAACCCAGGCCTGTGCCCTGACTGGGATCAACCCGGCAACCTTTCCATTCGCAGGCCGGCGTTCAGTCCATGGAGCCACAGCAGCCAGGGCTGCAGTTTGTTCTTCTTTAACTCCTGTCAAGCATAGTGTGCGTGCCCAGTGTTTGCCCCTGGTCTGGGCTACAGGAACACCATCCCTGCTAGAGGGCAGGAGGGGCACATGCAGGACAGGAGGAGGAGGAGTTTGCAAGTGGCAGAAGTTGAAGTGACCCTGTCAACCTCTCTTTCTCGGTCGTACTGGCGTCTTTCATTAGAGCCTCGGCCTCCCTCTGCTGCTGAACAGCCGCGCCGCGCCGTGGTCCTGTGTTGGTGGGCGGTGGCTTCCAGTCCCTGTAACGCACGGATCAGGAAGAAATCACACTTGGTATTTTGGACCCAGTGTTTACCTTAAAGAAGCTATTTTTCAAGGCCAGAAAAGTGATAGAGTTGAACTTTATTTTGGATTTCATTTCAAATAATAGTAACTATCAAAATTTTATTCACAATATGGTTATAATACTATTCCTTTTTGGGGCTAGGACCCTTGTTGAATTCAGTTTCGTTCTGCATCGAACATGTGAAAAACTCATTGCTGCTGAGCCAGTGAACAAAACATGGAGGCTCTGTTTCTTTGAAAAAAAATTTTTTTTCTGATTATCAAAATAATAATGCAAATTATTATGGAATTTTTTTTTACTAAAGAAAAGTTTAGCCCCGGCCTGGTGATTCAGTTGGTTGGAGCTTCATCCCGTACACCAAAGAAAGGGTTACAGGTTCACTTCCCGGTCAAGGCATGTACGGAAGGCAGCGGATCGGTGTTTCTCACATCAGTGTTTCTCCCTTTCTCTCTCTGAAATCAATAAACATATTCTTGGGTGAGGATTAATAATAATAATAAAATAAAGTTCAAAGGAAAAAATTACTCTGAATTCTGTCATCCAGCTGTAAGCACATCCCCTCAGAGTTTTTAAATGTCTGTGTGTAAAACATGTCCTAAAACTTACAGACTGTGGTTATACTATACACTGAGCTTTATTTATTTGCCTTTTTCACACAGAAATGCAATGTGAGCATTGTTTCGTATCCCTGAGTGTTCTTCAGGTACACAACTTGGACTTGCTCGGTGGTTCAACCAGATCAGTAGCATTGTTTCCGTTGCTGGCTGTTGAAAAACTCATTGCTGACTTAGTGGTTTCCTTTCCTGTGGTCTCTGCTCTTTAGTTATCCCATTTTGGATTTAAGTATTTTAATCCAGGTAGAAAAGCTTTCTTTTTCAGTGATTCTCTTGAGTATTCATCATGGGGAGAAAAAGTAAACACATACCCAGCAAGGGGAATTGCTCTTCTCTTGCTTAACGGCACTGAACACCAACTGGAAAGGTGTCTCTTCAGACAGGCCGTGGGGTCAGTGTTACTTGTACCGATCAGCGTAAGTTCTACACGGATACCATTTCTGGGACTTCACTGTCCTTGGCCCCTTCTGCTTTCGGGGATTTTCCATTAAAACTGAAGCGTGGTTTAGCCTGGTGCCTTGCAAAACAATGTGTGTAAGGAAGCTTCAGTTGTAGAAATTATTCTAAGGGGAAATAATTCATCAAAAAACACTTTAGAAGAGATAGTTTGGTGACTTCCCAGTATTCAGACCAGCAGTGCAGACAGAAAGAAGCGGCATTTTGTCTCTCAGCCTCAGAGGGTCCGTTGTTTGCATAGAGGCCAGGCACCTGCCATTGTCCTGCCTGTGCACAGAAAGTGGCTTTCTTTTGCTTCAAAAAGTGTTGTTTTTGCCTCCTCCTAAGTAGCTTGTATTCATTTACTAAGAAAGGTTCTTTGGAGAGTTTTGCTTTTGAATTCTTAGCAGCAGGTGGTATGTATCTTTCTTGCTAGTTACTCACTGTTACAGACTGAATACCAAATCCAAAAAGAGGAGGAAGCCTCTTTGAGCCAGAGGCAAGAATGGGAAAAGAAAACACCCCAGAACTGGACTGAACACACCCAGCCCAGCGCTGCGGGCAAAGGCCAAGGATCGCCCCGTGACTGTGGATCTGGTCCTGTACTGTATTGGTTTATTGATTGGGCATGATTGATTTCAGTACCTCCAAGTCATTGCATATTCCTAAACAGAAAAATTATAATAGGTGTACTATATGTAAATTCCAGTAGGATTTTTTTGAAATTTTATTTCCTCTTCTTGTTTGACATTCTTGTTATTATATTCTAGTTTTTCTTGAATAAATTTTCTTACTTTTCATTGCTTTTTAAATAGATTGCATAATTACAAATTTATAAAGTAACTTTTTGATTTTTTTAAATAAAAGAATTGTAAGTATTATTTTCTGTGGGGTAAACAAAATTTTATTTGTGGTATCATTGACTGCAGTTAGTCTTCCTCAGATTTAATATGAATATAATTTTTATTGGGGTGGAGTTGAGATCAGCTGAAAGTGAAATAGTATTTGCTTTAGGAGAATTTTTTGGGAAATATATTTTTTAAATGAACATATGCAAGTACTTTTTTATAATAACATGTAAATGCAAATTTTTTCCAAGTTACTTCTCTCAATTGTTGGAGGAACATGGTCCTTTGGATATGAGTGACAAGATGTTCTCTGAAGAATATGAATTCTTCCCAAAAGAAACTCGACAGATACTAGAAGAAGCTGGAGGTCTGAAGTCTTTTCTCCTGCAGTGTTCTCGTTTTGTGGTGATTGACAACTGTATTGCTTTGAAGAAAGTTGCATCGCGGCTCAAGAAAAAGAGAAAGAAAAAAGACATCAAGACAAAAGTGAAAGAAATGTCAAAAACAGGAGAGTATTTACGAGTTAAACGGCCTCTGAATCCAGTGCCTAGAGAATTTAAATTAGATATAAAGTCCAAACCAGTGTCCAGTTTGTCTTCAGCACCCGCTTCTGAGGATGTAAAGCTCAAGCCTGAATCTGCTGATTCTCCCAAACCAGCCTGTGAAGCGGAGAAACCGAAACCAGTCCCTGAGGATCCTCACAAATCAGTTTCGGAGGACGAGAAGCCCAAAGCGGTCTCGCCGGAACCTTGTAAACCAGTGTCTGAGGACGCAGCTCTCGTGCGAGCCACCTCCAGCTCTCCCACACCAGCCCCCGAGGGTGTGAAAGCAGCCTACTGGACTCAGGCCCACTTGGTCACAGGGTACTGCACGTACCTTCCCGTCCAGGGCTTGGACGTGGCCCAGGCACCCCCAGCGTACATCAGCGTGCTGCCGGCTCTGCCCCAGTACACCGGCGTCTACACACCTCTAGCCCCTGGGTCTTCCGAGTACCAGCTGCAAAGGCCGAAGCCGGCGGGGCCGTCTTTTGTAGCCAGGGACAGGCCAGAGAAGCGTGCTGCTGTGTATTTTGAGGGTCCTCATCTGCACGCCGAGCGTGCCCCTGGTTACCAGATTGACTCTGAAACACAGACCCTGTTCGACCCTTGGGATATCTCAGTGCCGTCACAGCACGACACGGGTGGTGCCGGTCCAGCGTGTGGCGAGCCCAGCAGAGGTGGCGGCCGCAGTGGAGGCTCCGCCCACGGGGAGGCAAACCCGGAGCGGCCCGACGAAGCCGCAGACGTTCCACACGCGCAGGCGGCTGCCACACAGGTGAGACTTCAGCAGGAAAAAGTCATCCGAATACTGAAGTTAATTTCTTTCGTTTTTCATTGCCATTATATTACTCAGATTCTTTAAAGTGGTTGATTGGATAATGGTTACTAAAGCTTTCATCTAAAAAATGTTTTACAAAGATGATCCCTGTTGTAGGGCATGAAGGTAATGTTGTCAGAAGAATTTGGGGGGCCCAGTAAGTATTACGCTTGTTTTCTACCCCAGTTTTGCACCAGTTGGGCAATAAGATGGAGGACTCAGCAGATGGAGTCATAGCATCACCTTAGTGATGACCCCAGGCGTAGTAGAGGGCGCATGTCCTAAGAGGAGCCCCGACACCCCAGCTTCCTCACCCAGACACAGCAGTGCAGACCGGGGGGCCTCCCAGCCTGCGGTGCCTGCCCCATAGGCTGTACTGGATAGACGAGGAGGAACAGTGTACATTCTGCACATGCAGCTCCCGAGGGGAAGAGAAGAGAGTCTGGGCTACCCATGCGGGAGAGAAACAGGAGGGAGGTGAACAGAAGCTCCTTCCTGCCGAGCGTGAGAATAAATGTAGCTTTCTCTGTAGTTACCTTTACAGGGCCCAAGTTCATTGAACCCTTCTGTTGTCTAGAAAGCTTTGAAAAAATGTGTTCAGAGTAATGAATCAAGATAATTTTCATGTTTACTAATTGTAAATGCAAGCTCTTTCCTAATACAAATATCTATAGGAAGCGTAGAGTGTTTTCTGAATTGTAAAAAATGCTTGTGAGAATTGTGAGCATGTCTTTACATGGTATTACATAATGGATTTATTTTACTAGAGCCATTGAGGTAGATTGAATTTGAGTGTTTGTTTTGCCCAAAGGTGTCTGGGAATGTAACTCATCAAGAAGTCAATACTGAGCCATACGATCCTTTTGAGGCCCAACAGGTGAGTCAGAATTGTATCAGACTGTTTAACGGTTTAAACTTCATTAATTTAGCTAGATGGGAATCAGTGGGAATGCTGGGACTATCTTGGAGCCTTCTGATAACAAGTAAAACATTGTCATGGAATAAGCTTTAGAGTATAACCAGAAAAAATACTGTTTTATTTTTATTGTTGGAATTTGAGAAGGAGAGGCAGAGAAAAAGGTATTTTTCTAGCTTACGTACTTTGCAGTATAATGGCTTTATTGTCTCACTGGTATAATGAGCCTGTGTTATAAACAAGAGCTTATTCACAGGAATGATATAGAAAGTATTACAAAGGCCTTCATTTTTAAAGAATGATTGAATTAGAAAACTTACGGATATAATTTACTGTGCTAATACACCTTAAGAGAAGAGCCACTTGATCAGCTCCATAGCTGCTGAAAAGGTGCCGGATAAAACCTGTAGTTCTTTCTTGACTGACGCGCCTGGTAAGTGGGGACGGATGCGTGCGTCTCAGCGTGCCCGTGTCTTTCTCTTTTAAGTCAAGGCCGTCATCTCGCTTTGAGGGTGAAACGTCACCATTAGGATTTACTCTTATCCTGGACATAGCAGCTGACCAAATTAAATAAGAGAAAGAAACAATACTATAAAGGAGGAGGTATAAGTATTACTGGTCACAGAGGCTCAGGTTGTTTACCTGGAAAGTTCAAACAGTCACCTGAAAACCCAGTACCAAACTGTAAGAGAATTCTTGATTGGATATGGCATCTCCCCATATACGAACAGCAGCCTGTTGCAAAGTTTACTGGAGAGAAAATTCCATTTTCAACAGCAACAAAAAATAGAATACCTAAATATAGAAAAGAAAGCTTTAAAATGCTACTGGGAAACACACACACACACACACAAAAAAAACTTAAATGACAAGATATTAAACAGGAATACTTAACTATTAAAGAGGATTGGTTCTCCCTAAGCTTTGAATTTAACGCAATCCCAGTACAAGCATGAATGGCATGTAGTAGTTATATGTTGCTGCGTAACAAATTACCTGAAAACCTAATGGTTTAAAACAATAGCGAACATTTATTATCTCACAGCTTCTGAGTCAGGAGAAGAGGAGCAGTTTAGCTGGGTGCTCTGGTGATCTCTCAGGGGCTGCAGTCAAGATTCTGACCAGGGCTCTGGATCAAAGATATAATATTTAAAAAGTGGACCCATAAAAATACCTAGAAAAAAGGGAACGTTTTTCATAAAATTACTAAACAGCATGACAAAATGTGTATGTATACATACACGCCCACATAACATATATACCTATGCATAGAACATGCATGTATCTGAACAAGTATACACATACACGTTACATGAAAACTCACATAGCAATCTAGGGATATTATGTGTAGCATAGGACAGATAAAGAACTGATTTACTTGCTTAACATATAAACTTTCTGTAAATCAATATGGAAAACATTAACACAGAAATGGGAATGGATGTGACTAGACATTGCGCAATTGAAGAAAAATTATTTTAAACATACAGAAAGATGCCCAACCCCACTTGAAATTTAAAAGTTACTTATATATTATTGAAATAATGTAAAAATGTAAATATCTTAGGAAGGCAGTTTGGGATTTGTAGTCATAAAATTATGCAGAGACCATTAAACAAGGCTATTTGTATATTTGTTTCCTTTGTATTTGTCAGCAAAAAACTGAATACAATCTAAATATCCATCAGTATCAGACTAGTTAAATAAGTTGTGGATATTCATATAATGAAATATTACACTGTCATTTAAAAATGAAACAATTCTGTTATAACTTACAGGCATTGATTTATGAGATCAGATATGAATTTAAGTGGGACAAAGTAAGGTTAGAACTTTGTGTTGCTACTATTGGTACAGAGAGCTTTATAGTTGTGGCCAGTTGTAAAAATAATATAGGGCCCTTAAATTTTTTTAATGTACAATAATGAAAACTATGAAAGAGAAATTGAAAATGACCTTCATTCCCATCATCCATGTTAATACTTTCATATACAGCCTCCAGGCCTTATTTTAACATTTAAGTAAGCAATGCTTTTTTTAAAGAAATATTTTATTTTTAGAGGGGTGGGAGGGAGAAAGAGAGGCAGAGAAACATCAATTGGTTGCCTCTTACACGCCCCCAACTGGGGACCTGGCCCACAACCCAGGCATGTGCCCTTCCTGGGAGTTGGGATGGCGACCTTTCGGTTCACAGGCCAATGCTTAGTCCACTGAGCCACACCAGCCAGGGCAGCGATGCTTTTTAAAAGATGGGATCGTACCATGGACGTTGTATCTGAAGTATTCAGCGTTATTTTGTTGTGGACTTTGTTTTCCACGTCAGCAAACACAAGATTTTTACCATCATTTTTAATGCCTACGTGGTGTTTCACTGTATGAATGTATGATAATTTGACTACTTTCTTATCATTGAACGTTGAGAGTGTGTCAGCTTTTCATACTTCCAAACAGTGCTGTAGTGAACGTTTCAGCTGATAAAAAGTATATGTCAAAGCATGACTGGTATTGAGTTCTTATACCATACTTACCTTTAAACCAGGTATGCTCTGATGTTTAATGAGTTCCTGTTTTTGACTCAAATATTTTCATCAGTGTTGGGAAAATTCACAAACACTTCGTGAAATTAACTCTTAGCATCAGGAACCTGACGTCAGCATAGCTGATTGTGTGTCCTCAGCCAGTGGCGCGTAATGATCAATCCCAGTGCAGCTGCCTCTTCTGGGGCGTGGAGAGGCTGCCTGATGTTTTTAAACTTTGGTTTTCTTGTCTCTAAAAGATGAAAATAATATCTTTCTTAAAGAATTGTGGTAAAGTTTAAATGTAGTAACAGAGACAGCATATCTGTGCTGGTGACTTGAGGCACATAAATTAATATCATGTTGCCATCATTGTGAACCTTTTGCTGACTTGAGAATGAAAATAGAGCCTTAGACCTCAAGCCTTGCTAATGGGTTATAGTGAGCTTGAACTTTGACTTTATTGTTTAAACATGGATTCTAGTCATAGAGCTTCATTTTCAGTCTGGATAGACAAACACTGGGACACGCGAAGCACATGGGTGTGTGCGGTCACCCTGGCCACAGTTCACAGTTCTCAAACTGATCATTCACAGAATTTCCAAACCTTGACACTTGGGGGTGCTAAGATGCTGGGGCAGGTGCAGGAGATGCAGACAGTGGACCAGGTTGGTGCCACTGGCATCGACTTCCAGAGCTTGGCTGCCCAGTCCCTGGTGTCTGGGGAGAGCAGTCACCTGCAGCTGAGGGGTCGCCAGGTCACACAGACGCTCCTGGCAGACACAGGTGTGTGAGTGCTGACAGCTTAGCATAGGAAAGGTTTTAAAAAACACACATAAATGATGTTTGCTGTTGCCCAATATGTCACATTCTAGTATGGCTTCTGTTTATATTTTTGTTTTAAATTGGTCCAAGAGATAGTTATATAACTGAAAACAATAATATTTTAACTTGTTTTTTTAAATAGTCAGCAACTATCCATTTAAAACACCAAAGTCAATAAGTTCTGTTCATATCTAATATATGGATAATATATGCAGCTTTTTAAGCCTAAAAAATAGTTCTTGATGTAAACTGTTGATGTAACACTGAACCCTTCTACCACATAAATATTCAGAACTAACTATAGTACAGACTGAAAAGTTTTATTATGAATTCCAGTAATAGGAAGAACTTTATTTTAAAAAGAGGTAGCTTTGCTAACATTGTTGGGGGGTTTTCAGTTCTTGAATCATTGTGATGTTTCCCTTGAAATTTTTTATCTGCCTTTTCTTTTTTTAATTCTCCTTTGTTTATTTTAAGAGACAGTTCAGAAAAGATCAGAAATAGTCATTTTTAACTACTTCAATAGAAAATTTTGTAATTTATGTTCAGGGCGATATTTCACAGATTGAAAAGGAGCACCAAGTTTTACAAGAGCAGCTTGAGGAAGCATGTGAAAGTTATGCGCAGAGGAAGCTCCAGGGCTCAGAAGAGACCAGGGACCTGGAGGAAAAGTTGAAGAGGAACATAGCAGAAAACAAGGTGATTCCGTCTGAAACCTCCCTTTTAGCAGGCGGCCTGGCCTGATTGGGGGAGTTAGGCTTGTGCGGCCCAATTCGCAGAGCTCCCACGTTGTTGGCTGAACGAAGGATTCTTTCTCGACGTTGCTTATTGCCAGTTTCTCTATGACATAGGAGGTGGCGGTGTTTTCTGCAGTGTTTTAGAACCTCTGCAAGTTACCATATAAGAAAAGGGCTGTAAACCTGGGTTTTCATTTACAGGAGTCCCTCTCTATATCGCGGCTCACTTATCACGGCCTCACTGTATCGCGGGATTTTTAAAAATAACATATTTAATTATTTATCACGGATTTTTCGCTGTTTCGCGGCATTTTGCAGTACTGTATACGCATGTTGTTAAAGTGACATAGGTTTAAGAGTGTAGAATAAATGTAGGGTTCCTACTTCCCGGGGGGTTCTGGAACGTAATACCCACGATAAATGAGGGAATACTGTCCCTGTAATTCAGTTTGCTTGATTAACCAAAACTATTTTCTGGTGAACAAGTTCCAAGTTAAATTCTTGTTGCTGTTGAGAGGCAGCGTAGCCTCGGTGGTTAGGGGTGTGAGGCCTGGGGTCAGACTGGCGGGGTCCGCGTCCACGCCTCCTTCTGCCCCACGTCCGATCCTAACTTCTCTCTGCTTTAGCTCCTTCTCTGGAAAAATGGGATGATAATAGCTCTCATTTTGTGGGATTCAATTAGTACTTGTAAAGTACTTAAAACTGCCTGGTGCAAAGTAAGGGCAAGGCAGGTGTTGGCTGTCCCTCTCATTCCTGTTGTCATCATCCTCAGCTGTGGGCAGCTGAGTTCTTTCCCCTTGGTGACTGTGACAGGTGATGCTGCCGTGAGCTTTGAGGACAAGATTTCTTCTGGACACACAAATTTGTTTCTTTTGGGTATATACCTAGGGGCGGGATTGCTGGGTCATATGCTAGCTCCATATTTAACCACTTGAGACCCCTCCAGACTGTTCCCACCAGCTCGTTCAAGGGTTTGTTTCTGCACATTTTCACTAACATTGGTTCTCCACCTTTTTGATTCAAGCCATCCTGATGGGTGTGAAGTGGTGTCTTATTTATTGTGTTTTTGATTTGCATTTCTCTGAAGGCTCACGGTGTGGGTGCCTTTTCATGTACTTACTGTTTATTTGTCTGTCAAAAGTTGGTAGTTTCAGTGTGGTTCAGTTTCTCTATCTTTTTCCTTTTGTTACTTATGCTGTTGGCATTATCTAAGGAACCTTTGTCTAATCCGAGGTCACCAAGATTTACTTGAATATTTTCTTCTAAGAATTCTACAGTTTTAGCCTCTCCATTTAGATCTGTGATCCATTTTGAGTTAATTTTTATATATGGGGTGCTAATTGTCTTTTGTGCACATGTCCCCCACCAAGCTGTGATCTCTCTGAAGGTGAGGACCGATCTTAGTCACCCTGGAACCTCAGTGTTTGCACGAGGAGCCCTGCTGATGGGTCAGACCGTGTGTGCTGGAGCCCGGAAGAACCGGCTGCGTTTAGTGACCGTCTTCTCCGTCCGCCTGCCTCAGAGAGCATCAGCCCTCCACCTCTGCTGGTGTGGAGTTGAGGGTGTCGCTCCTTCTTTCGTTGGACACATGTTCATTGAACACTCCTCTACGCGTCCCGCTCTGTGCCGGCCTTCTGGCACTGCACGTGGCATCCTGTCGCACTCCCTGGGCTGCCTTGTGTGCGGTGCCCCTTTATTTTGTGGGTACACAGCTCCCTGTATGTCCTCTTTGACTTTGTCTACCACGAAGTCTTAATGCTGTTTCTAAAGCGTAGTTATTATCATGCCACTTATTTTTACATGACTCTCACTTCTGGTTTTATTTTATCATTCTTTTTATACTGTTCTCTTTACCCATTAGGCATTCTTTTATTTTATCTTTTTAAATTATATATATTATTGAAGATACCTCATATTTATTTTGGAACAAAGTTGAGGTTTTAAGAAGAAGTAGTATAGGAACCAAATTTTTCTCTAAAGGAGAAAAAGATCATCGGAGAGTGTTAATAATTGTGTCCATAAGCTGGCGCATACAGAGGAGGCAGTTGTGTGTGAGCTCTTCCTTCTCCTGAGGTTTGAGAGGAAAGGAACCAGGTCATTCTTGCTCACGGAGGCAGAGCAAGTGCAGGACAGCCAGCCGGGCCGGCGTTGTGAGGCGGCAGTGTCGTTAGAGGGCAGCCGGTCCAAGGAGCAGCCGGTTCTGTGGCTGAGCCATGAGAGTGTGTGTTTGTAATACTGTGCCCTTTGATGCCTGGAGGGGCCCTATATGTGGGTGCTGCCCAGGTGGTTCTCATGCCCCGGTGTGACCTTTGCTAGCACGTTACCTCCCGGCCACAGGGGTGGAGGTGAGATCACTGGCTAAGCATAGAAGCACCGGATAGGCGAGAAGCGAAGCTGGAGTGGCTGCCAGCCGAGGCACGCACGCGGGCCGCGGTCTCAGCGGTGGACACAGTGATGGGGTGGAAGAAGCGTTTTGTGAGTGCAGTAGGCATGGTGGTCGCCTCAGTCACTGCAGTGACTCAGCAACTGCAGGGTCAGCAAGGCTGGAGCAAGGACAATGTGAGTCGACCATTCCCCGTGCTGCAGGGGTGTCACTGGGCTGTCCTTAAAGCCCTGCTGCCCACGAGCAGTTGGCCTGTGCGTCTCAAGGCTGCTGAAGTGAGCCCTCCCCCTGCAGCAGGACTCGGAAGTCCGTCAGGGCCTGGCCCGGCCAGCAAGTGCCACTGGGAGACGGGGGCTGGTGTGACGGACACGGGTCTTCTCAACGCTGTGTGTCCTGAGGGAGTTCTTGAAGGTCCTCCTCGTCTTCTGGCGCCACAGCCAAGACCCTTGCTGCTCCAGTCAGACCCTCCTGGCTTGGGAACTTGCCCTCCTAATACTTGAGACCTCATTTAATCAGTCTGCCCCTGAAACCATGGGTTTCTTCAAAGAGGAGTGTTGGACATTGAGCTGACGAAGCTAACAAGGCTTTTGACGGGGACGTGCCTTCCAGGCTGCAGCGATCAGCGTCTAATGGACTTTCGGGTCGTGGCGCAGCAGCGGCGTGAGAGCCGCCCGTGCTGGGCGGGGCTGTGCTGGGGGCGGAACGCAACGGACTCCAGGTGCGCCGGTCCGTGCTAGAGAGCCTAGTAACTCGGAGCGTCCGCTGCATGTAGATAAATGTTTTCTAAGTGGTATGTTGGAAGACTATTTGAGCCCTGGCAGGGTGGTTCAGTTGGTTGGAACGTTGTCCCATACACAGAAAGGTTCGATTCCCAGTCTGGGCAACACCTAAGTTGCAGGTTCGATCCCCAGGTAGGGTGCGTATGGCAGGCAACCCATCAATATTTCTCTCTCACATCAATACCCCCTGCCCCATTCTTCCCTCTCTAAAATCAATGGATATATCCTTGGGTAATGATTTTTTTAAAAAAGAAAGACTATTTGAAATCAGTATTTTTATTCCTTTGCTTCTTAGTCTTTGTCAAACACTTGTAAATTTCTACTCCATCCCATTAAAATAATTGCAGGATCCCAGTTACTGAGTCTTTATGTGTATTTTATTGTTTATTTATAGATTTATTTGAACATCCATATCTAGGTTAATTTTCCTTTTTCCCACACCTCTAGTCTAGTACGTCTTTTATATATTTTTTTGTTAATATGATTTTATTTAGTTATTCATCCCAAACGAGAAACATATGTGATCCAGTCACCTTCTGCTTTACAGCTGATACACAGCTGGACTCACAGGCTTATATAGTCTCACCTTCTAAAGTGTCCTCTGTCTGTCCCATTCCTACTCTTACCCTGTCCCCATTCCTGTCTCTCACCTGGGCTGTCACAGTGAGCGTTAAAGAGGTTTTCCTTTCCTCCTGTCTGGAGTTTTTAACAGCAAGTGTTATAGCCCACAGTGGCCAGTGAAGTCACTTTAGGGATGGTGACTGGAATTGTTTTTAACGATACAATACAATAAAACAGGACTATTAGAAATCTCAGAAAGTAAGGGCATTTCTTAGGGTTTTGTGTGTGCGCACACATGTCCTGTGGATTGTCACTGTAAGTCACAGTCAAGAAAATGTTACGGGCAGTGGTCAGGTCTAACACTCGGGTATCCTTTGCCCACCCCTAAGCCACCTCTGTGTCATTCAAAGCTCTTTTTCCAAAACAAGCATCTCCTTGTCTCACTGCCCTGCTTGGCGCCTTCGCCGCTTCAGCCTGCTCTCTGCGGGGCGGTGAAGCCCACACCCCTGAGCGTGGCTGACAAGGCCCTGGGTGATCCTCCCTGCCTGCCTTCCGTGTGTCCGCCCCGTCCTCCGGCCACACTGCGCTTCCTGCTTTTGTCCAGACGCTCAGTGCTGTCCTCCCGCCTGCCCGTTCCGGCGGCCTGAGTCTGTGCTGGGAGCGGCGGGCTCATCGCTGGAGACCGGGTGTCACCGATGTTGAGAAGCCCTTCCCCAGCACCAGACATCCTGCCACGCCAGTGTCTGTTCTCGGGTTGTTTGCCTGGCGGCCTCCCCTCCTGCCTCTCCTGCCTCTTCGGTGAGGGCAGGCGGGGGCTGAGGCCACGTGCTGGGCGACGCAGCGTCCATGGCTCAGCCGGGGCAGCACAGCAGCTGTGATGTGTCCACAGAGCCGGGGCTGCCGCTTAGGTGGGACAGCACCACAGTTCTGATCTCCCAGACCCCTTTATCTTGTTTTTTGTTTGGGTTCTTTAAAATTAATTTAAAAAATATTTTATTGATTGAGTTTAGAGAGAGAGAGAGAGAGAGAGACAAAGAGGAGAGAGAGAAACACTTGCAGTTCCAAGCATTTATGCATCCATTGGCTGAGTCTTGTATCTGTCCTGACCGGGGATTGAACCCACAGCTTTGGTGCATCGGGACGATGCTTTAACCAGCTGAGCTATCCAGGCAGAGCTCTTGTTTTTTAAAGTACGTCTTCTCATTTACTTAAGTGACTTCTAAAATGTTTTTAGATCTCAAAGACAGAATTAGATTGGTTCATGGAAGATTTGAAAAAGGAAATTAACAAATGGCTACAGGAGAAAAAAGAAATAAAAGAAAGACTAAAAGTACTAAAGAAGAAAATAAAAAGCATTTCAGATGCCACTGAACTGTAAGTAACAATGGAAAGGCATGGTTTGTATTGTTGGGGTGGGCTTTTTGGGTTATTTTAACATTTTTCATACTCAATTTTAAACTCTGTCAAGTAAAGTGAAAGTTTCAGATACTGTTTCATTTCACTTTGAAGAATATCTGTTGGGGAATTGTGTCACCTAAAACTTTTCTTAAACCTGCCATCTTTGCAGATTAGTAAAGTGAGGCTGAATTAACAAAGAATACTTCCTTCTGGTCTGAACACCATCTCTACTGTGAATATGACATTTGACCTTTGTCCTTATCTGTGACATGAGGGGGCTAGTCTAGTTCTTAAGCTTCTCCTCAACACTTAAGATTCTGTGATGATTATTTTATTTATGATTACTTCCATCCTGAACCCTTACATTGTTAAACTTGGCCCTGTGGTGTGAGGACTTGGAAATTCATGTAGACGGTACAGTTGTCAGGTGGGCCAAGTTGGTTTGAAGATTCTCCGTGATCAATTCCTGACCCCCTCTCTTCCCTGAACAGTGATAGGCGAGGCGATTCGCTCTGCTTAATTGTGACCTACCAGTGTGGCAAGACATCCAAAAGCTAGTGGCCTGGACTCAGAGCCACCTTATCCGATTGTGACCTGACACTCTGGGCCACGTGCAGCTAGGTCATTCCTCCACTGGTCTTGCCAGCGATTCCTCATCTGGCCACGTGTTTGTGCGGCTGGCTCGGCTGGGATGCTGTGGGGTCTCAGTCTCTTTCTCTCGTGCAGTTTCAGAGCGTGTCCCTCTCCGTGTCCTCTTCTGTGAGTTCCGTCTGCATGGTCTCGCCCTCTGGCCCCTGCATGGCAGCACACTTTCTGTGTGGCAGGCAGCGAGGGGCTCCAGGAGAGCAGGGGGGGCAGCCGCTAGGCCGCCCCAACCCCGAGGGTCGCTTCCAGCCCTCTGCTGTCTCCGGCAGGTGGCAGGCCTCATCCCGATTGAAGAGCTGGAGGCATGGGTCGCGGGGGCCACAGCACCGCCCTTGTCATTCGGGGTGTTTGTGCCCTTCCTGTTCGCCGTGGTGCACCGTTAGAAGGCTTTCGGTAGCAGTCTCGCGGCCTCCCGCTGGGGCGGCGTCTAGGCAGCTCTTCAAAGACCAGCGAGCTGCACACCTGCCTCTGTTGTGCCATCTTCATTGTGCGCAGTCAGGCCCTCAGAGCGCGTTCACAGGAGCGACAGGGACCCTGGGGCTCGTCCCCGCTTAGTGTTTGAGCAGGGCTGGTCCTACTCGTTAAGTTACGGAGAAGTCAGGTATGTTTGTATTTATGTATATTTTTATATGCTCAATTTAGGCATACTATCAAACTAGACAAAGTAAATGAATCTGTTGGTAAAATGTTTTTTCTCTGCTACCATAAAAATTAACCATTTCTGCTGGAGAATAAATTTTCAAAAAAAGTTTTAACTTTTTTAATGTACAGGGGTGGGCAAAAGTAGGTTTACAGTTTTGAGTGCATAAAACAGAGTTCATTCTTGTGATATTACGTGATTGTTGTATTGTTTTGCATACAATCAACTGTAAACCTGTTTTTGTTCATCCCTCTATTTCTTTGCCTTTTTCCGTCACTATTTAAAGATAAGCCATAGGCTTCTCTGTGCTTTTTGCACTTTCCAAATAAATGTTTTATATTTAGGTTCTACAGTAAAATCTTAAATATGTTTAGATCTCCTAGAGAAGCTCAAAGGGTATGAGAATGATTTCATGTTTCTACATTTTACATCACATTTAGTATCAAAATGGGTGGGACGTAGGGAGCTCCCGGCCAGTGCAGTGGGACAAACCAGTGACAGCCGTGGAGACAGCCCCAGGGCCACCGCGCAGAGCCGAGGGCTCCAGGGAAGGCATGTGCGGAAGGAGGGAAACGGCGCCCACGCTGGTCCTCAGAGGAGACCTGGGATGTGTGGCAGGTGGAGGTGACTCGTAGGTGTGTCGGGGGCGGAAGGAAGAGGCAGCACGCACTTTGTGCCGGGCGCTGCCTGGCAGTCGGGGGCACACGCTCTGCCTTGAAGGGACGTCGCGCTGCCTGCCTGACAGTGTGCGCATGGGCGCGTGTGTTGGGCTTACGTTCGGTTTTACAGAACAGAGGCTGTTTGCACTTGAACGAGAACCCCTGGTCCTACTGTGCTCCTTCCTGTCTCGTGCTGACCCCCCCAGAGGTGCTTCTTGAAGTGGACTGAGATAGGGCGACCCATGTGGCAAGCATGTGACTTAGTGACCAAATAAAATGGCTGCGGTTGGTGATCTGCCCTCCAGCGTAAAAGGAAAACTTCCCACAAGGAAACTGGCCCAGACTCTCTGCCTGTTTAGGAGATATTTTAAATGAAACAAAACAGAAATACTTGTAAAGAACTCAAGAATTTTTGCATGGGTGTGGGTAGAAGTTACCCTGGGATTAGATTTTTTTTAAAATCTTGGAAAATTTATTTAAAATTTGGTGATTATGCTTTCATAGGTACCTCCAGAAAAATGATGGGGAGGATAAGGGACATGAATTTCTTCAGGATCAGTCTTTTGAAATCAGGTAAATTAAGGCTTAAATTTATTTTTTGCATTTTATTATACTTTTAATACCAGAGGCATAATCACACTACACTTCTAAATATATTGTTATTTGTTTGTGTTTTACATGATTATGTTTCTCTTTCCTTTATTTTCTATTTTATTCTTTAAATATTTTTATGTTATGATGTTCTACTTTTATTGTCATTAAAAAATGCTGAATTTATTGTTGATGATGCCTTTTTTTCTTGGATTAACTTGAAACTATGTGTTTTAAAAACTTTTATGTTACTTGCAATATAAGACTCACCTATATATTATGGTAGTTTATTGTTCTGTGATTACAGGTTCATTAAAGAATTTTTATTATGAACCTGCAAAAAGTTTCCTTTTTAATCTTTATTAATGGAAGCAATGTTTTTACATACTGGTAACCAGCTGTTCAGTATTATGCAGCTGTATTCTGCTGTTTTCAAACTGTTTCATGTACATGTTTCCATTCACATTATAGCCCATGGCTGCCTTTTTTTTTAGCTGTTATAAACAATATTGCTACGAACAGCTTTGTAGAGATTGTTTTTTCCTTTGGGTTATTTCCTTAAAAAATGTGTCAAGATAGAATTTCTAACTCAAAGGATTCCCACCAAGTCTTCACTTTTATTTTTATTTTTAATTTTTAAAAATTTATTTATTTTTAGAGAGAGGGGGAAGGAGGCAGGGAGGGAGAAAAGGGGAGAAACATCAGTGTGTGGTTGCCTCTCATGTGCCCCCAGCTGGGGACCTGGCCTGCAACCCAGGCCTGTGCCCTGACTGGGAATTGAACTCCACTGAACCACACCAGCCAGGGCTCCTCCCTTTTAATTTCATACCTTCCTTGATAATTTGTAAAGCATAAACAGCACCTACGAGTCTGTATTATGTAGTAAAGCATTTAGCAAGAAGTTACTCTAGAAGATGTATGTCTTTTTCTGGCATGATTTCAAAGTTAACCAGCTGTAGCCTTTGCAATCTTACTGGTTAAATTTTTTTCAAAAAGTATTTTTCTTTACCATTTGCAGTAATACATTTATAAATGAGAAAATGAAAATAGAAGAGAACATAAAGAAGGGGAAAGAGCATTACGAAAAGATTCTCCGCAGAGCTGCGGCTGCAGAGGTGAGCCAGCCAGCCCGGGGTGCCTGGCACGCGGACCGGAGGTCGGCGTCTGCTCTGCTTCCCTGCGCGGGAGGCACAGCAGCATCACGGCACCGGGAAGTGGGTCCCCACGCTGCCGCCCTGAACAGCCGCTCCTCCTCGCCTGCGGCTTTCTAGTTGTTTACCCTCATGCTTATGTTGCATAGCGTAGCTGTACTCAGGGTACACCAAACTGCGTGATCTGCTTTCCTTATTTAACATTATAATTCAGTCATTTCTTATGCTTTGGACTTTGAATGACTTCAGTATATTTCATCAGAAGCTGTACCGTGAAGTAGCCAACCGTACAGGATATTTGCCAAAACTAGGAAAGGGACTTGACAGTCACTTACTTATTACAAGCATACTCTCTCCTCCCCCCAGAAGCACATCGAGCAGTGTCAGCGTAGTCTGAGAAAGTAGCGAGACAGAAATCAAAATCATGACCCCTGTTTAGTTCCTGAAACATGGGTTCTCTTCATCTGTCTAATTAAGAAGTAAATGTTATTTATTGGTATACATATCAGTGGTTATTCTGGGAAAATAAAAAAGACTTAGCTTGTGCAGTCTGCACACACGAGTCTTCAGTTAAAATATCGACTCTGCAGCTGCCTCTGCAGAACAGAAAGGAAAAGCAAGGCGCCCGTAGTCTGGGGTCCCGCGCTCACGTCTGCGTCCCAGAGCGTGTTCAGTGCTGACTCGCCACCAGCTGGCAATCGGCTCTACGCCTCGGTCCTGCTGGGTTGCCAACACCTGGACTGAGGCAGCAGCCGTACGTTTCCTGCAGAGACTGTCCCCAAAGTGGCCAGTTGGCCTGGGGGGAGGCAAAGGAGTGCACAGTTTCTATGCCGGGCCGAGAGCAGCTTCCCAGCAGTGCGGCCTGGGCGACTCCGCAGGCCCCCGCCCCCAGCGCCCTGCCCACGCGGACGGGACCGCCAGGGCTGGGCATACGCAGTGGGGGGGGGGGCGCGTTTCGTATCTGAGGAAGCATCATTTAAGGTATAGCATCTGACTGTCATTTCGTTATTCTAGTTTCAAATGCAAAAGCTCTCATTCATGTTCACCTGAGCGAAATTCCAACGTGATCAAGTTGTGGTGATTCTGTCACTGTATGTCATTTAGGAACAAACTTCAAAGTAGTTTAGAATGTTTAAGCTTCAACAACTTGAAAAGGGTTTTGGCTTTTCAGTTTCAGAGCACTTAACGTTGTCTCATCCGACGGCAGGTGTCTGTGCTTGAAAACTGGAAGGAGATGGAGGTCTACAAGTTACGGGTCAGGGAGTCACGCGCAGAAGGGTGTCTGAGGAGCCTGAAGCAGTTGGGCAGGTACCGTGTGGCGCTGGGGGGTCTGTTTCCCAGCATGCCCTTTAGTCAATGAAAGTTACAGGTGATTTGAGGAAAAAAATTATGTTAGGACCATTTTATCTTTAATAAAGTTATACAATTAATACATGTTCAGTTGTAGAAAAATCAGTACAAACGAAAATGATAAAAATTATCCGTAATTCTAAATTGAGATATAACTACTTAATATTTTAGGGTAAGTTCATTAGCTATTTGAAAAAAAGGAGAATCTGTATTTCTTCCACTAAGTATAGGCAACTTCCTCCTCTCACATTGATAAGTAGCGTGGACTACTCATCAGGGTGAGGTTGGGTGGACTCCAGACGCGCCCTGACAGGCCCCGCCCCGCCGGCGTGCGGTGGTGGCATCGCTGGCACGTGGTGTTAACGAGAGCTGCGTTTCAGCAAGCACCCTTGCAGCTGCCCTCATGTCCACATCATTAACCATTCCCACGCAGCAACTTTCTGGGATAAGGAGCACATTTTGAAGGCTCTTTGGACATTTTGCCAAAGTGTTTTCTGTAAGACCAGCTACTTAGCAATCAGCGTGTGGAATGGCAAGTCATGGGGTACCCACAGCTGCTCACTTTTCAACTCTGTGGCCTGTATGTGGTTTTGTTTATTTTGCCTTCTTTTTAGAACAAGGTTTACCTGAGACTCTTTGGGAGTCTTCTACAGTCTAGCGTTTACCACTTCTCTGCGTGGATTTTGACACATGGAATTACTTTTCCTCTAGTTCTTCTACTGTGTTTCACACACAGGTTTTGGCCTTTGAATCCCAGGTTTTTAATCCTTTCTAGTGCTTTTTGATTTGATCCCAAACCCTCCACGCTGAACCAGAGTTTCTCTGAGTTGTGGAAAATAGTATTAATGTCCACTTTGTTATTTCTTCATTTTTAAGATTTAGGGGTCTTTTACATGTGCAGACCTTTCTCGTTGAAGGTAAACTGGTGTGCTGGTTCTGCCGCAGGACCTGTGCAGCCGAGGCGGGGCTGTGCCTCACGTGCACGGGGAAAACCCCGCTGTACCTGATAGTCTCCGCCTCCTTAGCAAACCTCACGGTCCACTAGCTTATTCTAGGGGTTCTCTCCCAGCTCTGCCCATTCCACCAACGAGCTGCGAAAGAGCAAAGGCACTGAAGGGCTGTTCCGGGTTTTCCTTAGGACGTACCATGAGAAGGGCACAGCCCCGGATGGGCGGTGCTTCTGATTTTCTCAGTGAAGGCACAGAGTGTGCCTGTCCCTTTCAGTAGACCAGGTGCCCGAGGCACTGAGACCATCAGCCTGCGGCAGACATCAGGGCCCCCCCTTTTATTTTACAGTACAGTGGGGACTAGGGGATGCTGCAGGGTTTTAAATTCCAGGATGCCATTTTTTTTACTTCACAGACAGCCTTTAAAGTTAAACATGGATGTCAAAACGAAGTATGGCCCAATATTCAAATTTGGAGAAAGAAATTAAAATTCAGGAGAATATTTGCTCTCTGTCCGCCAGTTTTGGAGTTGGGGTTCAGTTAGTCATTAAAATTTCTTAAAGTGTCTCTAGTGGTGTTTTTAAGATGCATGGTTTTTTAAAAAATAGTTGAGGTTTTTTTTGTGTGTGTGCGTAATCATGTGAAATGTATCTTTCATGTTTAAAGGTTGATTTCATTTTTACTTTAGTGCTTTCAATTTTAAAAACTATTCTAAAGTGGACAGTAAGCATTTTCATGTTTTTCTACTTTTTCAGTGATTCTGCAGCGTATCCCAGTCTGGAGTTGGATGTGCATACGTGGGAATCATTTCTTTCTGACGTAAGAAGAGAAATTGAGAAAGCAGAGGTAAGTTATAAAGCAGTCTGAAACTCTGTCAACATCTGTATGATGGTTACAGTTCCTTTCTGAGCTGTTAAAGGTAAGGTATATTTTTGTTGAAATTTTAAGAAGACTTTTTCATGGAAGTAGTGATATTTTCTTAACTATCTTAAACTTTGCCCTGATTAATAAGATTAGACCAGCTATGCTTGGTCAGGCTGTAGAGCATTTTAACTAATGAGGTCTAATTCTGAACTTCTTTCCTTACAAAACAATCATTGTAATACCTTTTATTTCAGTTACGTTTCTTGGGAAATTGTTGACTTTTTAATGTAGAGTAAGAAAAGTAGCATTCATCAACGATTGCGGTTTTTCCCTTGGAATTTGTTAGAAAAGCTGAACACCTTTCCTTCCACCCTCAGTCCCAGTTTGAAGAACAAATACAGGCGATTAAAACCGGCTCTCGGCTCAGCGACCTCCCCAGAGTGCAGGCAGCGGAGCTCTCGTTTCCTGCCTGTGGCACAGTAAGTCTGCCGTCGGCTCTCCGAGGGGAAGCAAACAAGACATAGCGAGCCACAGTTTCTTCCTTACCTGGCCAAGGCGGCCGGTGCTGACTTCTGGGAGTGGGAGTGGGAGGGAGGAACACTTGCCTTCCTGTTTTCTTATTGGCGCTGCTGGGCATAAGCATTACAAGAGACACTCTTATATCGTGAAAGACGTTCTTCCCACGTCGGGGCCCGAGGAGAGAACAGGGGTGAGCTGGGGCGCATGTGCTTACGTGTGTGCATGTGTGTGCCGGTGTGCGCATCTGTGCATATACCTGGAGTGTGAACTGAGTAAAATAATCTTCTGAGGTCCAAAGTATTTTCTCCACAGAAAAGTTTTCTCTTTGTTGAAATGACTAAGAAATAGTTTTATTTAGAAGTAAATTAAAGATCACTTAACCATTTACAGTTATTCCAAGTTCTTTTTTTTAAAGTATATTTTATTATGTTGTTACAGTTGTACCAATTTTATCCCCTTTGTTCCCCTCTGCCCAGTATCCTCCTTCCGCCAGCAATCCCACCCCCCTTAGTTCATGTCCATGGGTTGTGCATATAAGTTCTTTGGCTTCACCCTTTCCTACATTATTCTTAACTCCCCCCTGTCTATTTTGTACCAACCAATTATGCTTCTTAGTCCCTGCACCATTTCCCCATTTCTCCCCCTCCCCTCACCCAGCTAATAACCCTCCCAATGATCCCCATACCTATGATTCTGTTCCTGTTCTGGTTTGCTTCGTTGGATTTTGTTTTTGCTTTTTAGATTCAATTGTTGATAGTTGTGAGTTTGTTGCCATTTTAGTGTTCATAGTTTTTATCTTCTTTTTCTTAAGTAAGTCCCTTTAACATTTTATACAATAGTGACGTAGTGATAATGAATTCTTTTAGCTCTACCTTGGTTGGGAAGCACTTTATTTGCCCTCCCATTCTAAATGATAGCTTTGCTGGATAAAGTAATCTTGGTTGTAGGTCCTTGCTTTTCATCACATCGAATACTTCTTGCTTGTCCCTTCTTGCCTGCAAAGTTTCTTTTGAGAAATCAGCTGATAGTCTTATAGGCACCCCTTTGTAGGTAACTCTCTGCTTTTCTCTTGCTGCTTATAAGATTCTCTCTTTATCTTGAGCCTTTGGCGTTTTAATTATGATGTGTCTTGGTCTGGTCCTCTTTGGGTCTAGCTTGTTTGGGACTGTGCTTCTTGGACTTGTATGTCTATTTCCTTCACCAAATTTGGGAAGTTTTCCTTCATTATTTTTTCACATAAGCTTTCAATTTCTTGCTCTTTTTCTTCTCCTTCTGGCACCTCTATGATTCAGATGTTGGCACATTTAAAGTTGTCCCAGAGGTTCCCAAGCCTTTCCTCATTTTTTTCAATTCTTTTTTTCTCATTCTGTACTGGTTGATTGTTTTTTTCTTCCTTATGTTCCAAATCATTGATTTGAACCCCGGTTTCCTTCCCTTCACCATTGGTTTTGTGTGCATTTTTCTTCATTTCACTTAGCATAGCCTTCACTTCTTCTCTTATGCGTCTGCCGTACTCAACCATATCTGGCAAGCCTGTGAGCATCTTTATCGTCAGTATTTTGAATTCTGTGTCTGTTAGGTTGTCTGTTTCCTTGTCATGTAGTTCTCCCACTGGAACCTTGATTCATTACCCCTTTTGGGCCATACTTCTCTGTCTCCTCATTCTGACCGGCTCCTGTGTTTGTTTGCCTCTGTGTCTTAGGTAGAGCTGTCACTCTCGTTACATTGTAAGGGGCAGAGCCTTAGGTATTCGTCAGTACAAGGTGACAATTTCACCACGTTGTGGTGCTGTGGGCAGGGGGGCGCTCCGAGAGGGAATAATGCTGCCTGCCCAGCACTCGCCCCTTTTCCAGGCACCTCTCCCACTTCCACACCAGACTGGTGCCCGCCCCTCTAGCTGCCATCGCCATCGTACCCAGAGTGCGTGGATCTGCGGACATTCTAGGACCGTGGGGGCCCTTTAAACAAGTGGACTCTGCTGAGACCGACAGTTTCTGCCTCCGCCCAGAGGCGCACAGGGTGCTGTGGCAGCGCAAACCAGGGCACTGACCCACCCACGCCAGAGGTCTGGGCCTCGCGGAAGCTGCCCTGGTGGGGGTCTCTGTGAGCCAGAGATCCGGAGTAGGAGTTAACCCCAGAAGGCGGAGTGTGCATGGTGTCTGGAGGGTCAGAGCATCCCAACTAGGAGAAACCGCATAGTTGGAGGCTGGGAAAAAAGAGGACACACAGGAGGCAAGACTGAGAGAGGTGGTCACCTGCACCCAGGGCCAGCGCAGGGGCAGCCTCCCTCTGTGAGAGCGGTCAGCAGTGGGGACTTCTCCTCGGGTCACTAGGGACCCGATAACAGGCTGACCACAGTGGCAGGAAGTGAGGGGGCTGAGGAATGTCCAGGTGGCCGGGTACTAGACCAGCCAGCCGTGGATCGGGGAGTGGCAGTGGGGGGCAGAGGTCAGGGCCGAGGGGTGTTGAGGAGGGGCAGCTGAGAAACCGCGCTGCCCGTGAGGTAGGGGCTCTGTGTGTGCGTGGGGAGGGGAGGGCAGATCCGGGCTGCATCAGCGGAGGGGGAGGACACGGTGTTGGAGACCCTGAGTTGGAGTGGCCCCACCGTCACCCAGGTGGGTCTGCCCATTAGGAAGTTTGGACATGCGGAGTGGGGCCTCAGGAAGATATTCTTGGAAATGGGGTATTATGGGCAGCAAGCCCGCAGTCACTGAGGCAGGAGAGACAGTGAAATGGCCGGGGGGTGTCGGGGAGGGGTGGCTAGCATGAGCCCGAGATCCCGGCCCTGGGTAGCACCCTTAGGAGCTTCAACACTTAGGACACAGCCAGGCCTGCAGAGCGGGGGAGGAGCAGCATGCAGAGCGAGAGCGTGCCCAGGATGTCTGGGTGACCCTGGGGCTTAGTGCCGGAGACTGTTGGTGGTCTTGGCAAGGGCAGTTCGGGGAGGGTTGGAGCAGCTCCTGATCGTCAGCCGCCAAGGAGCTGGGAAGGGAGTTGGGTTCCGGGAGAGGCGGAGAGGCAGTGTTGCGAATTTCCCAGAGAAAACGGGGGACTCTGAGGAGAGTTATTTAGGAGTCAGGCCCCAACCCTTTTCTAACAGCCAACAGGTTGTGTTGTGATCGGTCCGTTTTTGAACAAAAACGGTTAATCGTGCTCACGTTTCCTGTGCACTTGAGCTGCGGTTTTAGTGCAGTGCTGCCGGCTGTCAGCCCTTGCCGTGGTGTTTCTCTGAGCACTGCTGTGCTGTGCTCCCCACAGATTCGCCCTGCGTCTCTTCCGGGTGACGACGGTCAGGGTCCCTCAGCTTCTGCAAGTCACGGGACCGGAAACCCAACAGCGGTTCCCACGGACTCAAGTCTGGTCTCTGCCAGCGACCGCCCGGCGGGGGCCCCCTCTCCACCACAGCCGCCAGCGTGCAAGGGCGCTGGCCAGGCAGCTCATTCCCGAGGCAGGCGCGCGGCTGAGCAGAAGCCGCCCGTCCCTCCCGCCCGTGCCACCCGCCCGAGCCAGCCTCACAGAAAGCCGTTCAACAGCATCATCGGGCACCTCTCGGCGGTGTTCCCCCGTCACAGCAGGTAGGGGCGTCAATACTTCCATCGGACCGGCGTTCCCTGGTCGGACCTAGTTACGGCCCGTTAGGGGCTGACGTGGGAAAGATTGCGTCGTCGTTCTAGTCAGAAAGACAGTGCTGTATTTTCTTTGTCTAAGCAATAATAAAGGTGAGCATTTTCAAATACATTTTTTTTTTCAAATACATTTTTTAACGGGCATGTCTAGACTGAGGACTTTGAACACTCATCAGAACCTGTAACAGTTTACTAAGATACTGATGAGATCAATAACATGCTCCAACACTAGTCATGGAATCATGAATGAACTGCAGACACTATGGTTATATCATTCTGGAAAACATAAGGTGGCGGCCACTCACACCTTATGGACGAGCACCTCTGAGTTGTGGGGGTGTGAGAGTGAACAGACTGGTGTCCCTGGGGGTGGGTCAGGTGTGTGGGCAGGTAACAAAGGGAATCCGCGGCGGGGGGGGGGGTGCGGGGGTTGCTGCTTTTATCTGTCAGCCCAGGTCCTCAATCCGCACGTCAGTAGGGCTTCTCCTTGACCTTGGCCTTGCTCTCCGGGTCTGTGCAAGGGGGCAGAGGTGCTCCTAGCCTCAAACAAGGTGGAGGGGATGTGAACAATTCTCTGCCGTTAACCCACGGCCACCAGCACTTGTGAAACATTCGGGCCGTGAAAACCTTGTTGGGGGTTAGATCTTTAAGGGAGGGAGTCAACCAACTAGGTTCCCCGTAGACAGAGATTTTATTGATTTCAAGTCAGAACCAATCGGGTCTGGTCATTGGTGACATTGTATAAACGGCTGTACAGACAGATGGCTGCTGTCCCGAATGGGTGCAGCAGATAACTGGAGGCGTGTATGTGTGTGTAGGTATATAAAATGTGAAATTCTATTGGGATACGTATTTAGAAACAACATAGGAATTGTCATAACTAGTTGGAAAGAGTGATTATGCTTCTTTTATATACAGTTACTATTCTCTATAGATTAATTTTGTTTGTGTGCATTTTTTTCTCTTCGCTGTTGGGTTGATATTGGCACGTAGGTCTTTTTTTGCGCATAATACTCAGCAGTAGAAATTTTGACTTTCTGCTCTCATTTCTCCCCACTTTCCCTTTCAGCACCGAGCTTGCTGGTTTTATTAAAAAAGTGCGAAACAAAAGCAAGAACTCACTCTCAGGACTGAGTATTGATGAAGTTGTCCAGAGAGTGATGAAACACATTCTAGATGAACAGAAGAACCAAAAGGTCAGTGTTTTTGTCCAGATACAGTGAGTTACACTTCACCGTTATACGGTTATAAAACATGAGAATTGTAAAAAACAAAAAACAAGCTTCCAACCAAAGTGTGGGGAGTGATTTACTGAAGGCAGAAGATGGTCAGGCTTCTGCGTGCCTGAGCCTCTTCCCATCCGCCTTCTCTCCGCAGCTGAGCCCGGGGCAGGACAGGAGGCGGTCTGAGCCCAGCTCCGCTGCTTCTGTGACGGGGACCTCCCCGAGCCCACCCACAGTGGTCGCTGGGCCACCCTCCAGAGCCCAGGGGCCGAGGACAGAAGGCGTCTCTGTGAGTGTCGTATGTGTGACTCTAGTCAGGGCTTTTTGGTTTGTTTTTCAAGAACAAGAAGGAAACCCATCATTTAGTTCCGTTCTCGTTTCTAGACGTAATTCATTGCCCCCTTAGAACAGTCAGTGACCCGCGGGGCCGCTGTCTCTGCTTTTTTGGGTGCCTAGGGGCCCCGCGGAGAGAAGCCCCTGTCGTGTGACAGGAAAGGGCCCCCCCGCCCCCTCGTTGCAGGAAGTGGGCCTGCAGGCGGGCACATGCGTGAGTATTACAGCAAATGTGGTATTTTGAGTACCTGGGAGGAAGGGTTTGGGGATGACTTCCTTCTGTGTGACCAGGGGCTTTGGGACCGCAGAGACTCGGTTCTGTCCCTTAGAAGCACTGCGCTCGGGTCCTTCTGCTGCTCAGCTGCTGTCGGGACGAAGCCGCTGCACGTGCAGCTCAGATCTCAGGCCCGCAGGCCCCGCGCCAGCCCCGACCATAACCGAACCGCCAGGGCCGCGTGCGTGCCCCCTGCCGCGGTACTTCTGGGCTTCGGTTCAGGGCCACGTGCCGGGCCAGCTGCTAAGGACACAGATGCTAAGACGCACTTCCTGCTTCAGGTGCTCCGAGGGGAGGGAGTGAGGACCGAAACGAGGGGTGCCGTGTCAGGTGCTGTGAGCTGCAGGGAGAGCTGGGTGCTGGTGTCCTCGGGTGGCACCGGGGCTCTGCCTGCACGTGGAGACGCCATCTGTGCCGCCCAGCGCCCCGCCCCGCGCCGTCCCGGTCACGGGCGTCTGCTGACACTGACTGCTGGCTGAGCCGCCGTCGGTTTGGCGATGGTCTGCACCAGGGCTCCACATTTGTGGAAGCCTCAGGAAGTGGAGGAAAAAAATAAATCTCTCTCAAGCGAAAGTCACCACTTACCATTTTATGTTTCCAGACTCCTTTCTAGGCAGCTCTCTCCACACATTCCCTGTGTGTTTTAAAACGTGAATTGTGTGGTCATGTGGTGCGTACTGTTTTGTAACCTGCTTTTATTCAGAGGGCTGCTGTGAGCAGCTTTTTGGGGGGTTATGGACTTCCTTTGAGATTTTGACCAACCACGCAATAATCCAGAGTGTAGGGGTGTTGTAATCTAAGTGACTGTCCCCAGCTGTTAGAGAATTAGCTGAATGATTAATTTGTGATTTTCAGTTAGTTCCGTACTTAAGTATGGGATGCGATGAACAGACATTTGTGTATTTTACCAGGAAATCTATTAACCATATAAAACATTCTTTCTCTGAGAAAAGTAGTTTTAAAAGTATACCTTTCTTTTTGTACATCTATATTTTCTTCTAAGAAATGCTATTTAAAAACAAGTTGTTTCATTAGTCTGCTGAGCTGTAATTGGAGTAGTTTGCCATTTCCGTGGCGGAAGTGTGTGAAGGCACTGGTGGGGAGGCGATGCGGTGGAAGGAAGCCAGGGGCTCCTGACCAGTTGCGTTTGTTCCCACAGGCGCAGGGCGCACGTTGCTGTGAAATATGCCACAAGGTGGTCAAGTCCAGGGCTGCGCCTATGCTGCCGTGTGGGCACAGCGCGCACAGAGGGGTAAGCGTCTCAGCCGTCCTTGTAGCGGGCATCTGGGCTAGGGAGTGTTTTCAGCACCAGAGTGACTCTTTCCTCAGTTATGAGCACTTCCTGCGTTTTCAAGCATGTCCCCTGTGGCCGCCAGTGGAAGGTCATTGTGTCCCTTTCCCAGCACCGGTGCTATGGGAGGGGCCAGGCCCGGGGCCCAGGGCTGTCCCCCATTCACTGCCCTCCTCCCTTGTGGCCTCCATGGGCGAGGACAGCGCTGACGTTCAGAGCAGTGCCAGGCCCTTGACGGGTGACTTCGTACATGCGTGGGGCTGGACGCACGCTGGTCAGTCAGTGCAGTGAGGAGAACCCTAACATTTCAGAGGAGAAAAGCTAGCCTGACTGGCCCATTGCGCCTGATTCCGGGAGATTCTGGCTTGTACCCTTCCGGGGTTTGTGGGTAACCCTGATGCTGGGTTAGAAGAGAGCAGGTATCTGCCATGTCAGCTTAGGACTCCCTGAGAAAGGGGACAAATACAGGACACTCACTGGGGTGCTGAGTCCCCAGGTGTACGGTGTCGTGCCTGAGCCCTTAGATCTTCCACACGCCCAGCTCTGGGGCGGCAGCAGGCTCTCAGTCAAGGCTGCAGCGTGCGGGCCGGCGGGTGTGCAAGCCCCAAGGTCAGGGGGTCGGGGTACGGGTGGGGAACTGGGGGACAGGTGGGAAACTGGACGAATGAGTCTGGGGGCCAAGAAAACGCCAGCCTCTGGGAGTCAGTGTAGGAAGCGCCGAGACCGGACCTGGGTGGCGTGGTGGCGAGGCTGGAGGCCGTCCCCCTGAGGTCAGGTTGGAGGCCCAAGTTCATGGGCAGGTTCTTAGGCATGACTGCCCTGGAGCCTGGTCCGCGCTCCTGGCCCAAGTGGGCCTCGGTGTCCCTGAGTGTCGGGCAGCTCCAGGCCCCGCTCACTCTGAGGTGAAGCTCGCTGTGCCTGCCGAGGGGCCACACAGAGCACTCGGGTCCCGTGGGCTCCCAAAGGCACTGACGGGTTCCTTCTCTCTTCCCAGTGCTTCCAGCAGCGCCTGAACGCCCAGGGCGCCTGCCCGGCCTGTCGCGACCAGGGCCTCCTGTCAGTAGAGCAGCCTGCACCTTCCGGAAGGGGCCGCGTGCTGTCCTAGGTGGTCACATCTCACTGAGGGTGATTTGCCGGGTTTGGGATTGGGAGAATGACATTACACAGCCTTTGGTATCAAAGGCAAGCGTTTGAGGACTCTCTGCACCGTGTCACAGCGCTAACAAGTGGCAGCCTTTGTGTAGGGGATAACGTCCACGCTCGGATAACAGCCGCGTTGTGGCTACTAGAATTTGTGTGACCACTTCCCGTGCTGGCCTGTGGCAGGGCCACTGGAGGTGGCAGCCTCCTTCTGAGAACTGTTGGGATGCCTCGGAGCTGCACTAGAATTCTTGACCTGTCAAAGCACCCAGGTTATATTTTTACAAGAATCAGTATTCCTGAAAATAGGCCAGCACTCTTCCCCAAAGATTCTGCATTTCAAAACAGGCTTAAGCAAATCACATTGTAATCATTTGTAGTTAATGTTAAAATATTGACTGAATTAGACCAAGATTCAAATTTCTTCGTGTGAAACATTGTGTGATTTTGATTGTTCATTTTATTTCCTGAAAGTAGATTTGGCAAGTGTTTATTGTCTTGTAAAGATATAATCTGATTTTTGAAAATTGATTGCAGACCCCTTTCTTGTATCAGCCAAGACTTCTTAACCCCTGAAATCAAGGCTCCCTGTTCCTCGTCGCAGCCTCACGTGTAAACTTAGTTTTTGACTCTCTCACCTTCTCCTTCGTGGCATTTGTCCTGCTCGTGCTCGGACAGCAAGCAGCGTTTGTGCTCGCAGCAGGCTCTGTGGGGAGCAGTCACCGTCCGTCCCCTCCCTTCTCCTGCCACCAAACACAGACTCGTGCAATAGACAATCCTGAGGTGTCCCCGTCACACACATTCCAAGGCTGATGCGTGTGTGAAATAGTGCATGCCCTCTTGTACTGTGGCCTTCTGACGACCTTAGAAACTTAAGAAATTCATTCTCTTACGTGACTCACACACAGAGGTCAATGTAGAAACACTAATTCTGGACACATTCCATTTCTTTCAAACAGAAAGGACCAATAAATGTTACTCAGTGTTCTTTGTGCCCCGGGGGCTCCCAGTCCCAAGTTTATGAGCCGACCTTGTTGCCTTCCTTTGCCTTGTTCCCGTGAGTTTTGGTGACTTAGTCCACAGACGCTTATTCCCTGCTTTGAAGCAGACACTCCGCGCGCGTCCCTAAAGCATCGTCTGCACGTTCCTAACGACTGGGAACTGCAGCTGTTGGGGTACGCAGAGACCAGCTCGCAGCAGCAAGTGCAGAGGGAAGGGCAGCTGGGGTGTGAGAGAACGTGTTTTGTACATAACTTCAGGCTTGTGAACATGCCTTACACATGTCCTGTGCGTGTCAAAATAAAGAGCATTCTAAAATGATACCAGTCCACTGGTGTGCTTGTCCATTCTTTCTGAAATAACATTGAACAGGGTTCTACTGGAAATTGAAGACGCGTATGGTATGCCCACATTTTTAAAAGTGACTTCATCAGGCAAGAAGAATCATGTTGCATCTGGGCAGTGTAAACAAAGGTCTTGGGGCATTTTAGAGCCTGGATCAAAACATCCCTTTTTGTCTGAATAAAGGCTCCCAAGATTGGCTCTTTAAATTTATGAATGGAAAATTTATACAGAGACGATAGTTGATTGTTTTAAGCAAAAGTAACAGATTTTTAATATGAACACATATAATAATGCTGAAGTTAATTGCATTCCTCAGTATTGATTTTCTTTGTTTGTTTGGTTTTTGAGGCACCTGTGGATTCATGGCCTGTAGAGACTTGGTCAGCAAGGCTTCCCTTTTTGAGGACCTTCTGCAAATGCGGAGCACTTAGGATGATTAAAGAACACCAGTATTGCTATATGTTCTTACTCTGATAGCATGTAATCCAAAATAATGTATAGCGTAAAGCAATGCCTGTTTTCAAGAGTTTAGATTATTTTCCCTGCCAAACAGCTTAAACTATGCTATAAATAACGGATAATCCAATGCAAAATGACATTGTGCCCTAGCAATGCAAAACGTTCCTACGTACTTAAGGTCATTTCAGATACTGTGTAGTGGAGGCAGGAGGGCAAAGGGATCAGCTCGCTGCAAAACTGAGGCAATGAAAGTATCTTTGGTAGTTATTCAATCACATGACCCTCTCTGGAGAAAAGGATTAAAGGAAACGGAAGAGACAGTAACAGAGATGGAAATGTCTTTCCTCAACAGAAGACACTTGCTGATGAGGCTGATAAAAAGCAAACACAGCGACCTCAGAACCAGGACCAAAAACATCTCTAGTGGGCCCTTAATGAAAGAATGGAAAATGCATTTATGTGTGTTAAACTTGATTAAAATTTAATAAAAAATTATTAAAAGGATGATTAAAAAATAAGTTGATCATCAGTCATACCTAATTTCTTTATTTTCGCTTCTTCATTCTGACCCGATCTACTAAGGGCAGGTGTCCACTCTCATGTCACCAAACACCTTCAGTGCTTTGCTCAGAATGATGGGCAAGGCCTGGGAACCAATGAAAACAAATTATGTAGAGAACCTATTACGTGCACTCACTGGATGTTCTGATACAGCAGTGAACGAGAGACAGGACCCCATGAAACTTGTCATCCTGTTGAATAGACAATAAACATAATTTCAGGTAGTGAAAAGGGCTTTGAAGTGGAGGAAGGAGCAAGAAGAAATCACATCACCGTAGTCATTCTGCAGAATCGCAGTTTGCTCTGAGATCTCCCTGGGTTGATTTGGGGACATTGTGACCCTACAGCAAAGGAGAATGTCATCTGTAGCTTTTACAAGTGACTTGCATGAGCAGTTCTGAGGCAGCTTTCCAGCCCGCTTGGGTTGGGACTGGAGCTGTGTGGTTGGCTCTTGGGAGATCAGTACCCAGTGCTTCGTGGAGAAGGGGTGTGAGCCCCGCTCCCCAGGTGAGGGTGAGAACTGGTCTCAGCCCCTCCGCCGCTGCTTCCTGGTTACGTCGTCTCTTCCTAGCTCCCCTTTGAAAGTGACAGAAACGGAAAAAAAACAAAAACGGTTATTTGGCAAAAATGAAGAAATTAAATAGCACTAGTAAACTACAAAATCCTGATGAGTCAGCCATCAATCTGAAAAAAAGTTTTAACTACACTAAGAATAACAGTTTGAGATGTACAAGTGGGTACAAATGAACTGTGACCTCGCTTCCTACGTAAACGTGAACTCTGAATGGATCATGGTCCTGAGTGTGAAAAGGAAAGTAAAAAAGCTTGCACAGGAAACAGACAGTCTTGGCCTTGGACTAGGCAAAGGTTTATTAGGATGCAAAAACCACTAACCATAAGGATAAAAATCTGTTAAATTGAATATTACTACAATTAAGAACTCTTAATAAATCAAGTTACCGTTGAGACAGTGTAAAGTCAAGCCATGAAGTAGAAGAGATCTAACAAAGAATTCGAGAAAGAACTGTTACATATGTATAAGAAAAAGATAATTTATTTAGAAATGAGCAGAAGATTTGAACAGGCACTTCCCAAGTATCTAGATGGCTAATTGGATTTTTGGCAGCCAAGTTTGTTCAGTTTCCTTCACCAGGGAAGTATAAATTAAAACCACAGGGAGGTACCACCAGCAGCCCACCCAGATGGCTATTATCGTAAAAGATTGACCGTGCAGTGTTAAGCTGTGGAGCGGCCGCAGGAGGTGGTGCAGCTTCGCTACGGGTGTTGACTGCCAGAGCCTGTGACGTGGCCTTGCTGCCACTTGTGCACTTCACAGGCACACATGCAGCAGTGCAGGTATCTTCATACCAGTTGCCTCCATAATCGCCTCCACTAGAAAGGAGCCAGACGTCTGTCCACAGTGGAGTGCACCGATCGTGGGTGCGCCGTCTCTGCAGTGGAATACTCCGCACATGGCACAGCGGGCACAGAAACGTGAGTGTGAGCCTAGCAGCCAGGCAACACAGAAGCCCGTTTATGTGAGTGTCAAGACAGGAAGCTGGCGGGAGGTCAGAGTCGTGGTGGCCTCTGAGCTGAGGCTGCAGACAAGGAAGGGCCTCAGGGTCGCCCACCAGGGCTCTGGAAATGTTCTGTGTGTTCAGCAGAGTGATGCTTTACTGCATGCGTCATTTGGAAAAGTCATGAAGCTGTACATTTAAAATGTGTGCACTTCTTTGTATTTGGTTTCAATACAACTAAATGACAAGTCCTGGCTGGTGTGCCCTAGTGGATTGAGTGCCAGCCTGTGGACCAAAGGGTCACCGGTTTGATTCCCGGTCAGGGCGCATGCTTGGGTTGTGGGCCCGGTTCCCAGTTGCAGGTATGTGAGGCAACCACACATGGATGTTTCTCTGCCTCCCTCCCTTTGCGTCTCTCTAAAAATAAATTTAAAAAAAAAGAAAAACTAAACAACACTTGTGGCCAAGATGGAGGCATAGGTAGACAATGCTGCGTCTCCCTCCACAACTAAGAAGGAACACAACTACCTCAAAACTAGAGACAACCGGAAGTTCCAGAAAATCGAACTGCATGGAAGTCCAACAAACAAAGAAATAAAGAAGAAATACTCATCCAGACAGGTAGGAAGGGCGGAACCGGGGTGGAGAGAACGTGGTGTGTTGGCAGTGCCGGCAGGAAGGCAGAGGCTGTGACCAGCCAGTGGAAAGTGCAGCCACACATTGAAAAAAGTCGGGTGGGACACCTGGGGAGCACTCCCAGCACCAGATTAGACCTCGCAGCTCATGGTTCCGGCACCGGGGAAAATAAAGCCTCGTTGCTTCTGACAAAACCAGTAGGAGTTGGGGCGGTGGAAGAAACTGCCGGTCTCTCAGCTGAGTCCATTTGTTTAGAGACTTCCATGGTCTTAGAACATCTGCAGACCCACCACTGTGGAAACCATGGCCAGAGTAACAGCTAGAGAGACACCAGTGACATATGGGAAGTGGGAGAAGTGCCTGGAAAAGGAGCCAGTGCTGAGGAAGTGGCATTGTTCCCTTTCAGACCCCTCCCCAACATATAGCACCACAATTTGGTGAAACCGGTCACCCTGTACTGATGAATACGTAAGGCTCCTCCCTTTATAATGTAACAGGAGTGACAGCTCTCCCTAAGACACAGGCAAACAAACATAGGAGCCTGTCAAGATGAGGAGACACAGAAGTATGGCCCAAAAGAGGGAACACATGAAGGTTCCAGTGGGAGAACTAAGCGATGAGGAGATAGCCAATCTAACAAACGAGGAGATAGCCAACCTAACAGATGCAGAGTTCAAAACACTGGTGATAAAGATGCTCACAGGCTTGAGAGATATGCTTTAGTATGGCAAATGCATAAGGGAAGAAGTGAAGGCTATGCTAAATGAAATGAAGAAAAATCCACACGAAACCAATGGTGAAGGGAAGGAAACCGAGGTTCAAATCAATGATTTGGAACATAAGGAAGAAATAAACAGTCAACCAGTACAGAATGAAGAAACAAGAATTGAAAAAGATGAAGAGAGGCTTAGGAATCTCTGAGACAACTTTAAACGTGCCAACATCCACATCATAGGGGTGCCAGAAGGAGAAGAGGAAGAGCAATAACTTAAAAAGTTATGTGAAAAAAATAAGGAAAACTCACCAAATTTGGCGAAGAAAATAGACATACAAGTCCAGGAAGTACAGAGTGTCCCAAACAAGCTAGACCCAAAGAAGACCACACCAAGACACACCATAATTAAAATGCCAAAAGTTAAGGATAAAGAGAGAACCTTAAAAGCAGCAAGAGAAAAGCAGAGAGTTACCTACAAAGGGGTGCCTATAAGACTGTCAGCTGATTTCTCAAAAGAAACTTTGCAGGCAAGAAGGGACTGACAACAAGTATTCAATGTGATGAAAAGCAAGGACCTACAACTAAGATTACTCTCTCCAGCAAAGCTATCATTTGGAATGGAACGGCAGAGGAAGTGCTTCCCAGACAAGGTGAAGCTAAAGGAGTTCATCATCACCAAGCCGTTATTATATGAAATGTTAAAGGGACTTACTTAAGAAAAAGAAGATCAAAACTATGGACATTAAAATGACGACAGACTCACAACTATCAAGAACAGGACCTAAAGAAATAAAAACAAAAACAAACTAAGTGAACAACCAAAACAGGAACAGAATCCTAGGTATGAGGATCGTTTGGAGGGTTATTAGCTGGGAGGGGGAAGGGGGAGAAATGGGGAAATGGTGCAGGGACTAAGAAGCATAATCGGTTGGTACAAAATAAATAGGGAAGTTATAAATAATATGGGAAAGGGTGAAGCCAAAGAACATACAAGCATGACCCATGGACATGAACCAAGGAGGGTGGGATTGCTGGAAGGGAGGGGGATACTGGGTGGAGGGGAGCAAAGGGGAAAGAAATTGGGACTACTGTAGCAGCATAATCAATAAAATATATATTTTTTAAGAAACTAAACAAAAGCAAAAAAGAGCCCTGGCTGCTGTGGCTCAGTGGACTGAGCGTCGGCCTGCGAACCAAGTGTCGCTGGTTCGATTCCCGGTCAGGGCACATGACTAGGTTGCAGGTCAGGTCCCCAGTTGGGGGCGCAAGTGAGAGGCAACCACACAGTGATGTTTCTCTCCCTCTCTTTCTCCTTTCCCCTCTCTCTAAAAATAAAGAAATAATTTTTTTTTTAAAGCAAAAAAAGTGAGAGACCTGGGTCCAGGATGCTTAGTGGTTACCGTGGTCCTCGGGTGCACCTGGAGAGGCCCACAATTAAATGAGGCAAAGAGCAAAGGCAGTTGCTTCCTGTTACAGTTGGTTGTTGTCCGTGCTTCGGCCGCACCCGTACTGTGGACACTGTGTAACGGATTCTGCGCGAGTCTTCACACCACTGGCGAATGCTACGTGTCAAGGCCCCCACCCCACCCCTCCCCCGGAGAAACAGCTCGTCTGACGGCGCCGAGGGTGCCTTCATGCCTTTCTCACATCACGTGTGACAGGACAGTTAGGGGCCTTCTGAGATGGTTTCTGCCGAGTGAGCTCCTTCCCACTGCTGTCTGGCGAGGGGCCTCCTCTCTGCCATGGGTGCCTTCTGCCCCCCTGGGCCTGGGCCCCCTGCTGCATCTGCTCCCCTTCCTCTGTGTCCTGGAAGGGAAACACAGCTGCTCAGCCCCTCCCAGCAGCCACCTTGTCCCCCATCACACCTGGCTCTGCTGCAGGTCCTCTGCCAAAAGCCCTGGAAGGCACGCTTCCTGCCTCAGCATCGTGCAGGTAAATCCAGAACAGGTGTGCTTCAGGGGTGCCAAGCCAGAAGCCACTGTGAGGACACCGCCAGGCCGGAGGCCCCTCTTCTTCCCTCCCTGGAGGGAGGACAGGGCTGGAGGTTGGGCCAGCCTGTCCTTGCCAGGAGCCATCACAGCAGAGGGTGGTAGTTACGGCCCCTGGCAGGCACTTCAAAGGAAAAGGCTTGCTCCTTCCAGCGCCTGCTTTTGTGTCAAACAGAGGCGTCATTGTTTTCGGCAAATACCTTGGGACTGGAGTGAATAAATGCCATTCTGTTTTCTAACTTTTTTCCCCTCCATTTTTCAGAAGTTATGTATGAAGGCATTTTGCCTAATTCCTCCAGCCCTCTCTTTCAGCTTCTATTTATTTGGTGTGATCGAAAGGTCTTAATTTAACTCTCCCTGCTACCAGTTCCAAGAAATCTGCCACCAGCTCCAAGCTCCGTGTCCTGAAGTGCCACCCCATTCCAGCGGGGCGAGCCCGCAGCCTCCGAAAAAAGAAAGCCGTGGAACAGATGGCCATTGTGCTTCCAGACACTGGCTGCCGCCCAGTGCCAGCAGGGCCCCGCTCTCACCAGGACCTCCTCGGAGGCCACGTTGCTTCTGCCTCTGGCTGCAAAGGCCAGACCTTGGCGAGCAGAGGCCCAGCCCTCGCTGTGGCCCCTCCCGTTGAGAGATGTGGCCATTGGACCCTGTTTCCTGGGCCTTCGTGAGACTCTGAGCCTACATCTCCCTGCTCTCCCTGTCCCCACTGGGGCAGAGGGACCGTGCCCCCCATCCACCTCCACGCCTCCCAGGGAGCCCCAGTGATCTGAGCTGTGCTCACTGGGAATGAGCCACATGGCCCCAGTCACTGGATGGGCTGCTGAGCACATCCGCTCGTTGGTTCATGCGGCCGTCCTTCAAGTCCTTGCTAACCTCCAGCCAGTGCAGGCTCTGTTCTAGGGGCTGGAGGTGCACTGGGGACAGGAGAGGCGGGAAGCCCAGCCCAGGTCTTCGGCTTCCGTAGGGGAGACCGCCATCAGCTACGGTGGTCAAGCACATGGTATGTCAGTGAGGGGGGAGGGTAGAGTGGAGGGGGAGTAGATGGAGCCTGGGAAGGGATGAGGGGGGCTGGGGGGTGGGGGACGGGGGTGCGGCAGAGTAGCGGGGTCACAACTTCAGAGAGGCTGGGGAAGGTAAGTGCGAGTTTGGCCCTGGAGGAATGGGGACAGGGCTGGCAGCCCAGGCAGTGAGAGCAATGACGGAGCAGGCAGGGGAAGAGAGCGAGGAGGCCGGTGTTACCCTTGATCAGGAGAACTGGGCAGAGGTAGAGGGTCCCAGGGCAGGGCACCCCGGGACCAACAGAGGGCAGACCCTTGGGCCTTGAGCCTGCAACCTACCGACGTGGAGGCAGGTCAGCGCCGGGACGGCAGCGCAGCTTGCTGGTGTGCCCTTGGAAGTGCGATTGCTCCGTGGGGGCTTGGACTCCCAGGGCCGATCTGGGGGCCAGGCAGCGGGCGTTGCTGCTGCAGCTGCCACCATGTTCCGTCAGCCTCCTCCCTGAGCCGTGGCCTCCTCACCCCACATCCTCTGTGGTCCTCTGAAGTCCTGGCCCCAGTAGACCCCACAGGCCTACCTTCAGAGGGTCTGCCCTTCAGGGCTGCGGGGACACCAGTGGGCCCAGAGTCACTAAAGGCCCCCAACCAAGGTCATCAGCCTCGTTCTCACTTCACCTTTTCGCACCTGGTCTTACTGTAGCCCAGACCAGCCCTGGCCTGATGAAGCTGCCCCTTTCCAGCGTTGCAACTGGGGGCCAAGATACCCCAGCCTCCCTTATCCTGACATGTCCCCACTCCCTGCATCCCTTCAGCAATGTGGCCTTGGCAAGTCACTTACTATCTCAGAGCCTCAGTTTCCACGCTCTTACAAGGATTGAATGGGTATGCCTTGCACATAGTAGCTGCTCCATAAACAATTAGAGGTAGCTTTTACCCTTGTTTTACAGATGAGGAAACACATCTAAAAGGTTAAGAAGTAACTTCCCCAAGGTCACATAGCCAGAAAATGTCTGAGGCAGGGTTTGCACCTCTAGGTCAACTTGTAGCTCAAGCCACTCACCTGCTGGCCCCTCCTCCCTTTCTGCCAAACAGCTCCGGTTCCTGCGGTTCCTACACCGCAACGGAGCCAGATCCATCCGTGTCGGCCCTGAAGTCCTTGGAAGTCCCAGGGGATCTGCTGCATGTCCCCACCCAACAGCTGCAGGGGGCGTCCCCTGCCTCTCCCCTCATGAGGCCACCTAAGTGGCTCCCATGGGCGCAGCCCTTGGGGCACCCGTGTCCTTGATGGGGTGAGAACACGCCTTCCTCACTGAGTCCCTCAGGCCTCCCCAGGCCAAGCTCATCTGCGGGGAGGAACCCACGCCGTCGTTCCTGGAGCCCCCCGGCTCCTGTTGCAATAGTTTTCTTCTGAAAATTTTGGTTGCCTCTCGTTCCCTTACTTTGCGTCTCTCCCTTTATTACGTGTCGTTTGCCCATTTCCCTGGCCCGTCACCCAGCTGCCCTCCTAGAATCATCTTCGCTCTTCTGGGTCAGACCCGCGCCCCCCTGAGGGCGGTTACAGCCCTGTGTTGCTGGCGAGCGCGCTGCAGGGGCTCCTGGGAACACCGACGCCGCGTGAGAGCGCGAGGTCCAAGCCACAAGCCAGCCGGCGTGGCCGGGGGCGCTAAGCAACGAGGGTCGAGTCAGAGACGAGGGCCCATCTTTTAAAACTGTGACCCGTTTAGTGACTGTGCAGCGGTGTGTCTGGGATTCTGGTTTTCCTCTCCTTAAGAAGTGAGGATGGGGAGCGTCTTCTCCTGTGATTTGCAAACCATGTCTTCTTTGCGGACATGTCTGCTTAAATCCTTCTAAAAATTTTATTGGACATTTTTTATTCTTTTTTTTTTTTAAGATTTTATTTCTTTTTAGAGAAAGGGGAAGGGAAGGAGAAAGAGAAACACATCAATGTGAGAGCACACTATTGATCACAGTTGCCTCTCACATGAGCTCTGACCAGGACCGAACCTGCAGCTCAGGCGTGTGCCGTGACTGGGAATTGAACTGGTGACCTTTAGCTTTGTGGGATGATGGCCAGCCAGCTGAGCAACCCGGGCAGGGCTGTCTGTTTAAATCTTTTGCCTCATACTAAAAATTGGGTTATTTTTTCTTATGATTGAGCTGTAATAGTACTTTATTCTAGATACAGCCATTTTTTTTAGATAAATGTTTTGCTAATATTTTTCTAGTCTGTGGCTTTTGTTTTAACTAACAGGCTTTTGAAAAGAAAACATTTTTAATTTGGATGAAGTCCAACTTATTTTTTTATTTTATACTTTGTGCTTTTCTTTAAAGAAATCTGCGAAACTACCCAAGGCCAGTAAGATTTTCTCCTAGGTGTTTTGTAATTTTAGCTCTTACAAGTAGGTCTACAGTCCATCACCAGATAATTATTGGGTGTGGTGTTCCATGAGGTCCATTTTCTTTTGCATACAGCTGATTATTGTGGCATAATTCTTTGAAAAGAATACCCTTTCCCTGTTGAGTGGCCCTTGCATATTTGTTGCAAATCTATTGGCCGTGTAAGTGGGGGTCTATTTCTGGATTCTGCTCCACTGTCCCAATGACTGTCACTACAACAAGTCTTGAGATCATGCAATGTGAGGCATCCAACCTGGCTTTTCAAATTTGCTTTTAGTTATTCTAGTTATTATTTTTACAAGCATTTTAGGATCGGCTTGTTAATTTCTATAAAAATAGCCAGCCTGGATTTTGATGTGAGTTGCATTAAATCTATAGATCAACTTGGGGAGACTCGATGTCTTCACAAAATTGAATCTTCCACTCCATGAACATGGTATATCTCTTCATTTATTCAAGTTGTCTTTGATTTCTCTCAGGAGTTTTACGGTTTTCACTGTAGGTTGAGGAGCATCTGTACTTTTTTCTGGTGTTTTTATGTTTCGTTGTTATTCCTGGAAGCAGTAGTCTTACTAGCATTTTTGAAAAATTGTGGTATAATGCACATAACATAAAACTGACCATTTTATCCATTTTTAAATGGACAAGTCGGTGGCACCAAGCACATCACGCTGTTGGGTAACCATCTCCAGAACTTTCCATCTTCCCAAACCGAAACCATCCGCGCTGAACAGGAACTCCGTTGGATTACATGCTGGGTATAGTGGCTGCTCCATCGCTGAGGGTCTGTCTGTGGTTGTCTGTCCTAAGCAAGGTGCAGTTTTAGTCTGAAAGGCAGTTGATTTGCTGATCTTAACCTCCCAGGCCTTGTTCACAGGCCTGTGAGGGAGGGTGGAGAGCGGCCAGAGTAACCCCGTCCTTCCCGGGGCCTCAGCCAGAGGGCCAGGATGCCCAGCATGGCCTCTCCACTCGAGCTGCTCCAAGCTCCAGTGCTCCCAGCGCCATGGTGTTTCCCAAGTGCCCTCTCATCCCCTTGACCCTGGGCAGCCGTTCCTGCCCAGGCTTTCTGGGGTCCTGTCCTGCCCACACGTGGCGTGGCATTTGGCTGAGGCTCAGGGGAACCTCCATGTCAACTTCAGATGCTCCAGCTCTGTGCAGGCTCTCCCCTCTCAGTACCCTGCCTGCCAGTTCTGGCTGCTGCGGAGCCCTGAGCTCAGCCTCGGGTCTTCTCCCCCGTGGGAGCCAAGCCGCGCTGTCGGGTCCTTTCCTCCCCAGCTGAGGCCGCGCTGAATGCGGTCCTGACCTCGCGTTTCCCTCTCTCTAAGGATCATAGCCCTGTGAAGGTTTTCCTCCAGTGTCTGAAGGCGGCTGCTCCGTGCTGGTCCAGCCTCTTGTTATTTCACCGCGAGAAGTCCGACACCTGGCCTTCAGTGCTGAGCAGGCCTGCAGTCCCAGAGGCTGCTTAAAAACCAGGATGCCTTCTGTGTCCCGTGAAGTCATTTCCATGAGAGTTTCGGGGCTCCGTGAGGGGTGGCACGGAGCAGCAGAAACCCAGAGCAAGAGCTGATCTGAAGGGCAGGCCCTTCCTGGAACTTGCTCGTGTATTTAGGGGGAATTTTCACTGTCACAGGGCAGGGCACAGAAGTGGATTCAGCTTCACCTTGGCTGAGTCAGAGACCCAGGAAATCCAGCCGGCACCTACGTTCAGGAGTATTTCCCGGAGTGCCTTACTGGGCCCTCCACTTGGAAAATAAACTTACATCCAAACATAATGAATAAAGGAGGGAAAGAGGTTTATGTCCTCACTTCAAAGGCAAAAGAATAGTCTCGTATGTGTTTTCTCAAGCAGTCAAAGATTTTAGGTTTGTCTGAACTTCTGATGTCAAACTCTGATACCCTAACGCGTCTTCCCCTTGCCACTCCAAGAGAGGTCACTTTCTTCTCTGTCCAGAGCTTCTGTGTGTCAGGCCAGCCTGAGCGCCCAGAGGCAGGTCGCCCAGCGAGCGGGCTAGAGCAGCTGCCCCCAGCGCAGAGCCCTTGGAGCCTGTGCCCCGGACAGGGCGCCTGGCGTCTGCAGACGGGGCCTCAGAGCGAGGAGCGGGAAGGAGAGGAAAATGACTGTGCAGAATGGAATCCACCACTGTCTCCAAGTTTCTGCTGCTCCGGCCCAAAGCCTTTCAGGCTCTGCCAGCCTGGGGACCAAGCCCAGCAAGTGCAGCCGGAGGACGCCTAATATGGCCTTCCCACCTCTGGGGCCAGCGCCACAGGGACCTGCAGGGTGGGGGGACAGGGGAAGCGCTGGCCTCGGGCCTGGGCAGCTGGCCCTGGGGCTGCCCGTTCCCTCCGGCCTCCCGGACTCTCTCCTTCCTTCTCAGCCCCTGCCTGCCTGCCTGCCGCCTGTGGGGCTGCTGGGGGGTGTGGGGTGGGGGGTGGTGCGTGCTGTGGCCATGCTGGGGCCTGGGGGCGGCCGCTGAGGATGCTGCGTTGGGGAGACAGGGCCAGGGTGTGAGGGAGAGGGGGCCGAGGGAGGGGCCCTCCAGGCACTGTCCTTCGTGACATGTTTGCGGACGTGGAGGAGCAGGAGGTGGCCAGGGTCGGGACAAGTGAAAGAGGACAGCCTCCCAGCAGGGGCCTGAGAAGGAACTAACCCACAAGCAGACGTGGGCTCGGGGCTCGGCGCCGTGGGGGTGTGGCTGCTCTGTCCTCGGTTTTCCTGCTGTTGTCCCGCGGTCTGAAGGCCGGCGCTGCAGCGGCAGAGCCTGGCTCGGACACGGGAGCAGGTGGGAACCGAGCACCTGCCCAGCGGCTTCCATTTGGGGAGCATCCCTCGGGCCTCACGTGGGGGAGAGCGTCTGAAAGAGAACTTGCCACCAGGCGCGTCCTCACCGAGGACCCTGCGGGGCGGCCAGCTGATGTCATCGGCGGGAGTGTGCAGGGCCCCAGCGGGCTCGGGTTGCTACAGCGCCCACACAGGTTGGACCTTCGTCCGGGCTCGGTGTCCTCAGCCACGCTGCTCCTTACAATCCCCGGGAGCGTTTCAGCGACCTGCGGCCAGCAGCCCTGGCCAACTGAGTCAGACTCTCTGGGGCTGAGATCCGCCTTACCGACCGAATCGCGTTCCCCCCAGACTCCTACGGGGAAGCCTCGACCCCAGCGTGACGGAATGAGGAAGCAGGGCCTGTAAGGGGTTACGGGTAAAGGGGGTCGTAGGAGTGGGGCCCTAATCCAGCAGAGCCGGGGGCCTGAGAGAGGGAGACACGGGGCCCAGCACACGAAGGAAAGGCCCCGTGGGGCACCGGCGGGGAGCCCGGGGAGAGGGGCCCAGGAGAAGCCAGGCCTGCTGGCGCCGGCCCCCGCGGGCTGGGCGTCCAGCTTCCAGACCCGTGGGAGAGGCCGCGGGGTTGCGGTCCGACCGCGCGAGCGCCCTCGTACAACCCAGCACCGGCAGTTCTCCTTTTTAAGAACAACTTGGGCTGTTCTGGGTTTTTCGCCTCTCCAGATACACGTCAGAAGCAGGTTGTCATTTTCTACATAAAGCCTGCTGGGGCTTTTGGGCTTGCGTTCAATCAATGGGTCGATTTTGGAATAAACAACAGTGTTGATTATTCTAATTTCTAAACGTGATTATCCATTGGTTTAAATCATTTTAAATTTCGCTCATCAATGTTTTATAGTTTCCACTTGGTCTTTCATATCTTTCACTCACTGTAATCCTAAGTATTCGATGTATTTTGATGCTACTCAAAATGCAATTTTGTAAACTTCATTTTCCAAGTGTTTTTGCTGGCACACGCAAATATTTATAATTTTTGTATATTGACTGTGTACCCAGCAATCTTGATAAATGTTATTGATTCTAGCAGTATTTTCTTATTCCTTATTATCTTCTATGTAGACAGTCATGTCTGCAAATAGAGGCAATTGTACGTTTTTGCTTCCAGTCTTATGCCTTTTGTTTTTCTTAATATATCAGCTAGGACCGTTGTCACCTTGCTCTCAGTTTTGGGGAAAAGAATTTAGCTTTTTACCATTAAGTGTGATGCTAGCTATAGGTTTTCCATAGGTGTTTCCTTCATATTACTTGTTTGTTGAGAGTTTTTTAATTAAAAGATGTTGAGGACTTCCAGCCAAGAAGGAGGCATAGACAGACATGCTGCGTCTCCCTCCACAACTAAGAAGGAATACAGCTACCTCAAAACTAGAGACAACCAGAAGTTCCAGAAAATCAAACTGCTTGGAAGTCCAGCAAACAAAGATATAAAGAAGAAATACTCATCCAGACAGGCTGGAGGGGCGGAGCCGGGGCAGAGAGGATGTGGTGTGGTGGTGGCAGCAGTGGCAGCAGCGGCAGCTGCAGGCAGGCAGAAAGCGCAGTCACACGTTTTAAAAAGTTGGGAGGGACCCCTGGGGATTGTTCCCAGCTCCTCACCAGACCTCAGAGCTCACGCGCCGAGCACTGGGGAAAATCAAGCCTCATTGCTTCTGACTGTGCAGACCAGTGGGGGTTGGGGCGGAGGCAGAAACTGCCGGTCTCTCAGCAGAGTCCGCTTGTTTAAAGGGCCTCCATGGTCCTAGAGCGTCCGCAGACCCACCCACTCTGGGGACGATGGCCAGGGCAGCAGCTAGAGGGGCGCCAGTCTGGTGCGGAAGTGGGAGAGGTGCCTGGAAAAGGGGCGAGTGCTGGGCAGGCAGCACTGTTCCGCCCTCTCGGACCCTCCCCCACACACAGCGCCACAACATGGTGGAAATAGGTTGCCCTCTACTGACTAATCCCTAAGGCTTCGCCCCTTACAACGTAACAGGAGTGACAGCAAGCAGTCTTCAATGTAATGAAAGGCACCCTGCAACCAGGATTACTCTATCCAGCAAAGCTATCATTTAGAATGGAAGGGCAGATGAAGTACTTCCCAGACAAGGTGAAGCTAAAGGAGTTCATCATCACCAAGCCATTATTATATGAAATGTCAAAGGGACTTACTTAAGAAAAAGAAGGTCAAAACTATGAACACTAAAATGACAACAAACTCACAACTACCAACAACTGAATCTAAAAAATAAAAACAAAATCCAACTAAACAAACCAGAACAGGAACAGAATCATAGGTATGGGGATCATTTGGAGGGTTATCAGCTGGGAGGGGAAGGGGGAGAAATGGGGAAAAGGTGCAGGGATTAAGAAGCATAATCGGCTGGTACAGAATAGACAGGGGGAAGTTAAGAATAATATAGGAAAGGGTGAAGCCAAAGAACTTATATATACAACCCATGGACATGAACTAAGTGGGGGTGGGATTTCTGGGGGGAAGGGAGGTACTGGGCAGAGGGGAGCAAATGGGTAAAAATTGGAACTACTGTAACAACATAATAAAATATACTTTTTAAAAAAGATGTTGAATTTCATTCTTTAAGTGATCATATAATTTTTATCTTTTATTCTGTTAATGTGGTAAATCACATTAATGTTCAGATGTTAAGCTTTCAATAAGCCCTGTTTGTTCAGGATATATATTTATGTATTGCTGGGTTATATTTGATACTATTCTCTTGAAGAGTTTTCCATTTACGTTCATCAGAGACGCAATTTCTTTGTCGGCATGCCTTGGTCAGGCTGTGGTCTCAGAGTTTTGTTAGCATCATAAAACGAGTGTACAGATGTTCCCTCTTCTGAAGGAGTTAGTGTAGTTGGTGCTAGTTCTTCATTATGTTTGATCATTTTGATTTTTCTCCTTGGAAAAGCTTTGTATAGTGGATATATTTAATATACATAGGGCCGTTCCAATCTTCCATTTCTTTTTTGAGTCAGTTATGGTAATTTGGGTCTTTAAAGGAATTTTCCCAGTTCATCTAAACTGTTGAATTTATTGGCATTGCTAGGTAACAGAATTAACAACCCAGAACAGAGAAACAGGAAGGGACAGAAAAGAACAAAATAACCCCGAAAGAAAGGCAGGCCCCGCACCATTGAAGCGGAGGAAGACATGTTTCAGCCGTGGGCCCGGTAACCCTGAGCGTGGCCGATAAGGCTGCCAGGCGTTCTGAGCAACACAAGGGGCCCTGACAGTGCAGCGGGGAGGAGCCCTGGCACGTCTGCGTGTGTCGTCTCCATGAGCTGGGAAAGGAAAACCTTGAGACTCTGTGTTCGTCCCAAGGCCTGAAGGTGGGCGGGGCGGGGGGGCGGGTTACAGTGCCCACAGAGAAACCCCCTGGCCAATAAGGGAACCACAACTCACTAAAATATAGAAAGTAACCAGTAGAAACTTATACAACATCCACTCCCCGCTAGTGCGGTTTGTTGCTTTAAAAACCAGCATCCGAGCCCCTTTCGGGTGGGAATTGGTCCTGATCTCGTTCCCCCTCTCGCTGGAGAGTCTCCCCAATAAGTCAGTTGCTTTGCTACAAGCTCGCTGCCCTCTCCTGATTTCCTGGGGACTCTAGACTCACAGGAATAAAGTTGTTTAAATATTTTCTTACTATCCTTGTAATATCTAAAGAACCTGTAGATACTTATTCATTTCTATTATCAGTTTCATATTTTCTTCACTAGTAGTGCCAGTCTAATAATTTTACTAATCTTTTCAAAGAACCAACTTTTGGTTTTGTTATTTTTTTCTGTTTGCTATTTTTTTCTCTTTGTTGCTATTCCTTTTCTAGCTTCTTAGTTAAATCACTGATTTAAACTTACTGTCTTTTCTGTACATGCATTTAAATTATACATTTCCCTCTAAAGTGTTTAAGTTGCAGCTTACTACTGTTATTTAGTGTTTAATTTCCAATATTTGGAGTTTTCCTAAATACCTTATTGTGATATATTGCTCAATTGTATCGAATTATCGTGATCTCATATACTTCCATTGTGCTCGGAGAACATACTTTGTATGATTTGAATCCTTTTAAATGTATTGAGATCTGTTTTACAGCCCAGCCTATGAATTAGCTTGGTGGACCTCTTAGTGGCTTGAATCTGGGCAGCCAGAGGGAGATTGAAAACATTGTCCAAGAGGAATCTAGGGCTGCACTTGGGGTGAAGGTGTGCCCACAGAGCTCTGGGCTGCTGAAGCATGGAGCTGGGGCGCAGAGCTCCGCCAGCAGGTGGAAGGACCCTGAGGCAAGGGGAGGGCCATGCGCACCCCCACCAGAATGGGTGTTTTAAAGACAGAGGGAGACGGCCTTGGTTGTTCCAGGACTGGGATTCAGGTGGCAAGGGCCAAGGGTATGAGCCACTGTGCTGTGAGCCAGATGAGTCCAGAGTGAGGCCTGGTCCCTCGCCCAGGAAGACACTCTGGGTCCCACCAAACCCAGTCCACACATCAGTGCTGCTGTGCAGTGATGCACGTCACTCGCCACATTGAAGATTTCCTAGTAGCTACATCAAAAAAGTAAAAAGGAAACAAGCATTATTATGTGGGCAATATATTTTATTTAACCTAGCATACCTCAAATGTTATTTCAACATATAATCAATATAAACGTTATTAATGAGATATTTAATTTTGAATAATTCTAAGTCTGGTCTACAGTATCCAGAGTAGCCACGTATCACACGGCTAGTGGCTCGTGGCTACTACTGAACAGTACAGGCCGAGACCCTAACCTTTTCTGTGCAAACACCAAGCATCTTTTGAATCTTAGGTACTTGAATTTCCCAGGAACGCTGTTACTGGGCAAACAGAGGATTGAGGTTTGACTGCACCTTGTTTTTTTGGAACTTTACCAAGAGTTGTTCACCACTTTGGGAAGTGATAGCATCCAACAGCACCCCCATTCCCGCCGTGTGAGTCCCCAGCAAAGCACACGCGCCCAACCCCTACGTCTGTAGCCATCACGTTCACGGTGCCTCGGCCTGTGGGATCCAGCATGCCATCGTCCCCTCGTTTATCTGTGTCTAAGTGCATCACTTTATAATGCAGTGCTCCTACTGCTTTGCATTTTAGCTGAGCACTATACTGACTTTTAAAAACTTACAAGTGTAGGTAGCTTGCATATGCGTACATTTCTTACCAGGTTACTGTAGGAGATATCGAAACATTCAACTAGTATCACACTGTTGCTAGTCATGAAAATATTGGCTGTAAACATGTTTAAAAATACTAGTTATAAAAAGGAATATAGGGTCCCCACAGTAGAGAAGGGGCCCTCATTCAGGTTTTCCGTCTCTCTCTGTCAGAGCAGAACAGACACTAAAACGGGTTGATTTCAGGGATGAAGAAAAGGCACAGACTGTTTGCTTTATTATCTTTTTATTTAAAAGTCATACCAAAAGTTCTCTGATTGTAGAAAACTCAATGATTATTTTACAAGGTAAAGAGCTTTTCCCAGAAAATAAGTCCTATCATGTAAAATGAGTTTTTAAATGGCATTTTTCTTACTAAACCAAATATTTATTCTAAAATATCATCCTCACGGGTGATATCTCATTGTGGTTTTGATTACGTTTCCCTGATGATTAGTGAGGCTGGGCATCTTTTCATATGTCCGTTGGGCTCTCTGGAGAAGTGTCTATTGAGGTCTTCTGTCCATTTAAAATTGGATTTTATTTTATTTTTTTGGTGTTAGGTTGCATGAGTTCCTTATATATTTTGAATATTAAGCCCTTATTCGATACATCATTTGCAACTGTCTTCTCCCATTCAGTAGGTTGTCTTTTTGTTTTGTTGAAGGTTTTCTCTGCTGTGCAAAAGCTTTTCAGTTTGATGTGGTCCCAGTTAGGTTTTTTTTAGCTTTTGCTTCCCTTGCCCAATGAGACAGACCCAAAAAGATACTGCTAAGACTGATGTCAAAGGTTCCTCCCTGAGCATATTTTTAATAACTTTTAAAAATTTATTGTCTGCTAATTTGACCATGTCTGACATTTCTGGATCTATTTCTTTTGAGTCATTTTTCTCCTATTTATCGACTACATTCTTCTGCTTCTTGGAGTGTCTAGCAGTTTTGGTTGGACGCTGGCATGTTACATATTATCCATTGAGTGACTGGAGTGTGTGGCTTCGTTTAAAGAGCGTTGCGGTTGTCTCGGCTGCAAATTCATTGCTTGCAGCTGCCTGACCTGTTCAAGGCTCGTGCTTAAGCTTCGTTGTGACGGGTTGAGTAGCCCACTACTTAAGCCTGACGCTTCCGGAACCTTCTGGAAGGCTGTTTGGAATTCACATATCCCCAGCACTAGGTACAGACACCCTGTATTTCCTTGCCTTTGGAGTTTCACCCTGTATGTACACAACTAAGGTTTTAGCAACAAATTCAGGGGACCCCTTTCCGATTCCTGGTGCTCCTTCTCTATGTATGTTTCCCCCCTCCAGTATTCTGACTCCCAAATTCCAGCCCCCTGAGTCCTGTTCAGACCGCAGTCTCTGACCCCCAACTCAGTGACGATGTGCTCTGCTCCATTCCCTCCAGGCAGCAGGGCCCACGTGTTCTGAATTTACTTATTTTTGTTAATTCAATCAGTATTTACTGAGCCTCCACTATGAGCCGCAAACTACCCAGGCATGTGGGATATGTCAGTGACCCCGACAGACAAAAACCCATGTCCTCCTGACTTGAGCCTGTTCCTAATTTAGACCATGATGGTTCCACAACTCGGAATATAAAACAAACTATTGAACTGTACACTCAAAATGGGGAAATTTTATGGCCCATGAATTATATCTCAAAGATGTTAACCAAAAAAAAACCCGATATATTTTGGGTGTGAAGAATCTAGACGATTCTCTCCCTTGTATATGCTGGGAATTTTCATAATAAAGTTATAATAAGATGTATACCTTAGGCATCCATAGGGAGGATCTCCTTAAACCATCAAGGCGATAAATTGTATTAACAGGTTTTCTAGTGCTGGCCTCTCTTTTCATACCTGACTGAAATAAACCCCCCTTTTTGGTCATGATAGATTTCTTTTATAAATACACTGAAAAAGTAACTTGTGAATATTTTATCTAGGCCTTTTGTGTCCCTATTGATAACTGATTTAGATTTGCTGGGTTATTTTCCTTTGTCAGGGTTCCGTTTTTTCCTTGTTATACAACTCCTGTGATCTTCGTTAGAATCGTGACCCCACGGGACAAGGAGTTTCTATGTCTTTGCCGCTCTTTGTGGCCGTGTCAGTCCTTGATGACCAGATGTAGACAGAAGTGTCATCCGGCAGCCCCGGGACTTCTAGAAGCTTCCCGAACGCCGCTGGCAGCCGGCCTTCGCCCCTTCCCCACCTGCGGCCTCTCCCTCGTCCTGCGGGGGGGGGGGGGGGGGGTGGCCGGCTCCAGCCGCTGCTCTTAGACCCTGAGGACAAGGGCCAGTCCCTAGGGAAGGTGGCGCCTGAGCGGAAGTGGCTCGGTTGCCGAGGACGCCACGGCTCTGAGCTGCCGAGCGTCTACCTGGGCCCGTGTATGTGAGTCGTGTGCAGGCCGCTGGACCTTGGGTCTCCCTCCCTCACAGCCATCCCGGGGCCCAGGGACGTGGCAGACTTCGGGGGGCAGGCGCAGGCGGCGCCACACAGCCGCTGAAGCCATTCGTCCTTCCCGATGGCCGCCCGTCCCCTGCGGCGGCGGCGGACACGTGCGCCTCTCGGGCGCGTCCTCGCTTTCTTCCATGGGCTGTAACTTATCCGGGCAACCTACCTTTGTTGGAGTTTCTCTGCATTTTAATGAAGTTTGCAAATTTATTGGCAGGAACGGTACATAATTTAATATTATAAATCTTTTTTTTTCCTGCACAAACCTTTGCTGTTCCCACGTGGGCCTCGGCCTGGGGGAGGCCCTGGGGGGTGAGGGGCTGCCTAGGGGCTGCGGGGAGGGCCGCGGGCAGGAGCCCCACGCCAGGGGGTGCAGAGGGGCCCTCGAGGGCCTCTGGGCTCCACAGGCCCCTGGCGGGGCTTGAGGGGGAGCCTTCCGAGGAGACACTCGCCCAGCCTGGGGGCGCCCGGCCCGGGAGGGGAGCCAGGTGTCGCCCATCTTCTCGGTGAGTGTCACCTGCTGGTCCAGGACGCGGCTCCCCAGGAGGTCCCGGCGCCGAGGGGCTGGGCTCGCAGGACGCAGGGCCCGCGGGTCCACAGGGCCGGGGCCAGGCTCCGCTCCCGGCCCAGGCGGCCTCCGTGGCGTGCGAGGGTCGCCCCGCGTCCTGGGACGGCCTGTGCGCGGCCTGGAGGAGCGCGGGGCCCCCGCGCTGGGTTTGCATCTGCAGGAGGCGCTCGGCGCCCTTGGCTTCGGCCCACGCCCTCCGGGGCACCAGGTGAGGACAGAGGCCCCGGGGGAGGGAGGTGCGGGGGGGCCCCCAGACGTGGGTCTCCCCCTCGGGGGAATGATTGCAGCAAACCGGGGAGCTCGGGGTTGGTCGGCAGTCGGGAGGGAAGGTCAGAACATGGGGTTGGCCGGTCTCGGAGGCGAAGGTGGCAGCTGGACAAGAGGTTGGGGGTGGTCGGAGACGGGAAGAAGGGGTGTCCTGGGTCTGGGCCGCGCAAACCCTGCCGAAGCAGGAGGCAGATCCTGGGGACCGCCCAGGGCACTGCTAATACTGGATTGGCCGAAGTGTTGGTTTAGTTTTTTTTTCCTACGATGGCTTTAGTAGGGCTTACTTGTCTTTAACTTCATTCAAAACAATTTTGTTAGACTGTTTTGTGACAGCTGTCATATCAGCATGTATTTTTAAAAAATCAAAACTGGTGAATTTTTGTGCAGCATTTTAATATTGAAGATGGAAGAAGATACTCAACATTTTCAGCATATCATGCTTTATTATTTCAAGAAAGGTAAAAACGCAACTGAAACACAAAAAAAGATTTGTGCAGTGTATGGAGAAGGTGCTGTGACTGATCAAACGTGTCTAACGTGGTTTGCAAAGTTTCTTGGTACTACTGACATCTTGGCCAAATAATTCTCTGCCGTGGGGCTGCCTTATGCACTGGAAGGTGTTCAGCAGCACCCCCGGCCTCTACCTGCAGAAGCCAATAGTGGAAGATCGCCGACACACTCAAAATATCCAGATCAATAGTTATCGGTGAAAATGAAATGTGTTTTACTTTATGGGAAAAAAAAAATAAACGGGCCTTTTGGCCAACACAATATAATTCTTACTAGGTCCCTTTTAATCTGAAGTTGTCCCTCGTGTTACATATTTATTTTTGCTTTGTGATTTGTTTTGCTCTAAGATCTTTCTATTGAATTAGTCTTTTCAAAGTACCAACTGATGGACTTATTTATAAATTTTCCTATAATGTTTTTGCTCTCAAATGAATTCCTGCTTTTATCATTCTTTTTTTTTTTTCTAGACGTTTAATTTGAATGCCTAAACTCATTAGTTTTCCTTCTTTCTGGTGCAATAAGCACATTTAAGGCTATGAATTTTGCTGTGACTAGAGCACTGGTTATTGTAAGCTTATTTTCATTTAAGTTTAAAAGGCCTGTAGCCCTGACTGGTGTGGCTCTGTGGGTTGGGTGTTGTTTCACGGAGTGAAAAGTTTGCTGGTTCGATTCCTGGTCAGAGCACATGGTGTGTGAGAGGCAACCAATCAATGTTTCTCTCTCATATCGATGTTTCTCTCCTTTTCTTTCTCCCTCCCTTCCCCTCTAAAAATAAATAAAATCTTTAAAAATGAAATACAAGGGCCTGCAAATGAAGTTTTGGTTTCCTCTTTGATGAAAGTTATATAATTTATAGATGCTTATATTGAATTTTGATTTTCCTTTTGGTAGTAATTTATCATTTTATTGCACTACAGGAGAGTGTATGGCTTGGGCAATTTCGATCTGTTAAAATTTCATTGAGATTTTTCTCTTTGTGGCAAAAACTATAATTGTTGAATTTTTTCTGTGGATTAAAAATGTATAAATATGTATTTTCTGTAAGATATAAAGCACATCATAGTGAACATTTTAGGAAGTAAATACTCAATTCTTGAATTCGATCTTTTTTATGTACTGGGCTTTGAATTTGGTGACTGGTTAGGACTTGACTTTTCTGCTACTTCCCATAGCCGAGTCTGAGCACGGTCTTCTCTTGGTGGCTACTGATGGCCCATCAGTGGCTGCTCAGCTGCACCCAGGAAAGCTTGCCCCATTCCTGCCACTTAAGACCCAGAGGCTGTGGTCTTGAAGCACTGGTCCCCAGTGAAGGTGGGAAACAGTGACCCCTGAGAAGGAGGGGCACCCACCTGCATGGGGCCCTTGCTCCACAAGCCGTGCCCATCAGAACCCTCCTCTCCAGAGCTGCTGCTCCTCGGCTCTCAGCCTGAGCTCCCCGCCACAGCGGGGCCTGCCAAGCGGACCACACAGGCCTCTGCCTGGGGAGTGGCAGGCAGTGCAGGCCGTAGGCAGAGCGAACGTTTCAGTGTTCTCTGTACCCTTGGTCTTGGTCAGGCAGGTGCTCCCTCAAACCTGGTGAGTCTTAAGGCAGGAGTGAATTCTTTCTTCGTCCTGTTCCATGTAATTTAAAGCCTGGAGGTATGTTGTCTGGATATTACACGGAGAGCCTTAGGGGGCCTGGTTGGGTTTGGGGGTGAAACACCCCAGAAAGTCAGAATCGTGCCTACTGGGTAGGGACCCAAGGCCTTCCCATTTCCCCAGCGACATTTCATAGAAAAGCAAAGCGGGGTAACAGGGGTCCTCACTGAGTGTTCAGTCCTTGGTCTGCCGCCCCCTTTCTTCTGAACGATACGCTCTCATGACTTGACCACATCTTGCCTAAGCATAGGTGGATCAGCTTTGCTTCTACACATCGGCCGCCCTTAAGTTTCTGAGCCAAGTCCCATCCTCTGCGTACCCTAACCGCTTGGCGTGCGTGAGACACAAATAGCTCCCAGTGGTCAGGGTGCAGAACTGCCCAGCCTGGCAGGCATGCGCTCTCCGCCACCTTGGACCACAGGTGTGATTCTTTTCTACTCAAGTGGCCCGTTTGAGTCTGGTGGTCACAGATTATTTATATGCAAAAGGTGGCCGTCCCTTCAGCGCGCATTTTCCCAGGCAGTTGCTCCGCTGGGCGACTTCTCATCTCCCATTCGGAGTCCCGGTGTAAGGGGGCCTGGCCACGCCATACCACGGACAGCGTCCTTCACAAGCTTTCTTCGGCCTTTCTGAAAATCAGCTGGGAATTACGAAGAGTGTTTGTGAACAGTGGTTTCCAGTGGTCCCCCATGAACAAGGTCACATGCACACCTCGGTGAGAAAGTTGGGATGGTTTGGGGGGTACACTGGCCCACGAATCAGCAGGGGCGGGGACTGGGCAGGGACTGCGCAGGTCCTGGCCTCTGCTCAGCAGTGATGCGGGAGCAACGACCTCCTCGGACGGCTGCTGTGAAGTCACTCATGGCACCGCGTGTGGCTCTCTGTGTGGGCTTAGAATTTAGAATGTCCCTGAGGTTCTCACTCAACGGGAAGGAATTCGGGACTAGAATGTGACTCGCCTGGGATGTTGGGGTCTTCCGCCATCCACCTCAAGCCTACACTGGACCCAGGTGCAAGCACTTCCTTTGTGTCCGGACTCATCTTCATTAGCTTCAGCTGATCGAAACTGAGGTGGTTAGATCCTGAGCCAAGGGAGCCGAGCCCTTGGCATCTCTCAACAGACGTGGGGACATGGTGCCATGCGACGGGGAAACCGGAGGAAACGGACATGGCAACGTGAGGCCCTGGTGAGGCCAGGTGAGGGGGACCCGGCTTCAGTGCAGGCAAACCTGGACCAGGGCAGGTGGACTGCTGCCGGGCCGGTGGGGGGACGTGGGCCATGGCCTGCCCCTCCCCCGAGGGGTGCCCCACAGTGATGAGGTACACGGCACCCAGAACTAATGCTCCCCAAGCCCTTACTCGTTAGACCCACATCCACAGCTGGCGGCTGTTAAACACTCTGGCAGCTTAACCTGCCAGGATGGAGCTCCTGAGCAGCGTGCCCCCCCCCCGCCCCCCCCCGAGTGGGGTCAGCCTCCCTGCAGGGAGGCCTCCAGGCACGTTTCAAGGGTGTCTGGTACCAGAGGGTGGCGGCCAGCACACCGAATCCACTACAGTTAGTCCCAAAACGGAGGATGAAATGGATGCATTGCAGCGATCACAGAAGTTATTCTTGGTAGTAAGCTGACACACTTTTTCTGGGAAAACGCAATCAGTTTTAATCACCAGGAGAGTGAGTGACAGTGAAAACCAGCCCATTTCCCTTAGCAACTACAGCCAAGACGCCCAAGAATCCAGAGGCTTGAGAGCAAGCCCATTTCTTTCTCTTTCCTGTGATGACAATAACACAGAACGAGGCGGCGAGGTGCTCCGCTCCCTTGTCTTTGGCGCGGTCTAGGCTGGGGCGCAGGTCTGCTCCTGGTCCAGCTGTGGGACGAAGCAAGTGGGACCCAGCCTCCAGTGGCCCACATCCTCCATCACGTGACCACACCTAGCTGCAAAGGAGCCAGAAGCAAGTCTCTTGCCAGGTGGACATGGCTCCATGGCAATACAGCCATGTTTCTGAACAAGAAGGGGAAATCAGTGGGATTGTGAGAGAGCCTGGAGACCTGTCACAGTCCCAGTCACTGCTGCAATGTGGGGGTAATTCAGCCCAAAAGCTTTTAAGGGGTGAGTCAGACTCAGGTTCAGGACTTGGGAAGACTCCATTGGAAAAGGCAGAAACACCAGGGTTCCACCTCCTACCAGCTATAAGAACAGGTGGGCCTGGGACAGGGACTCTGGATAAAATCAGGCACAACGCTTGGCTCTTTTAACATTTTATTTCTGATTAACCTCTGCCTTCTCTGGAACCTACAGCACCGCTGAGAACTGGAGCCAGGCCCCGTTTCTGATGGAATGTTGATGGACAAAATGTGTTACTGCCTAAAGCGACATTTCCAAAACAGTGAATTCATAGTTCAGACTCTTTCCTTCACCTCCCCATCCTCTCTTCTTGTTCAAATGCGAGCATCTGGCAACCTGAGCCTTCGAGAGGGGGCAGCCCCAGCTCCAGCCAGGACAGCCGGACATCTGAATTCCCCTTGCCAACCACCAGTGGAGGTACCCGGCCAGGAAGAGGGAGGGTATGTCGAGCCCGAGGCCCTTGCTGGGGCCCCTCAGGGTTGAAGGAAGTGGGGAGGGTGGCTGGGCTGCAGCTCTGCTTCAGGTGACAATTATTCCCTAAGGAAGTACTCATCCTACTGATGTGCATCAAATGGGTTTACTAAGGAGATTACATAGCAATACACATCTGAAACCATTTCTCAAAATTCTGTTACTTTTTTTCATTAAAAATGATTTCTCCCTGTAAAATGTCCCAGAAAGCAGAGCCTCTTTGTCTTCTGCCACGTTAAACACATCATCACACACAAAGGTGGGCATGAAGGAGACTTAGGAGCGAGAGATGCGTTCTGTGGGCACCAGCCCGTGAACGGCTCTGCACAAGGAGCATCACTCTCCCTGCTGAAGCCCTGGGACGAGCCGCGCCTGGGCTGGGGTCGTCTGCACTCAGTGCCACGTCACGGACACGTCCGGGGACGATGGCCAGCCCCCCGAGCCTGCCCTGCCCGAGCCCACCCAGGGAGGCCAGGGGGCATGCAGAGCGCAGGGCTTATTTCTGAGGGCTTGTCAGTGTGGGACCGACGGCAGGAATGGCAGGACAGGAAGGAAGCAGTGGGTTGGGACAGGCTCACCACACACTGGGAACCACAGAGGGGCTAGGGAGGAAGTGGCTTCAGGCCCAGTGCCCTGACTAGGACACAGGTCTCTTTGAGGGTCAGAGAGAGGCCAAGTTCATCAAGTCCCGGGTGCTGTTTTGGCTCCCGCCAGTGTAGATGGGTCTTCAGCTGCCGCCCCTGGAAATGAGCCTCCTGCTGCCAGAGCCACCAACACCGGCACAGACACATGTGCCCCCTTACGTAACCTGGCACTGAGGTGCATTTGGGGACACGGGGATACACGGTTCCGCACCAGGCCCTAAGACTTCAGCACTTCAGCCACTGTCGCCAAATCCCCTGGGTCCTACGACAGCAAGGAACACTTCCTTCCAGTTTTCTCAGTTTCAGGGTTACCACGAGCGACGCAGAGGCAGCCTGAGGTCTGCAGGGCAGGCCGCCCGGGACCCTCGGAGCGCGCCCGCGGGCCACCAGCCAGGCCGGGCCAGGCCCTCGCCGCCCCGCAGAGCTCAGGCTGCCGGTACCGCGCCCCGCGCCCACACAGCAGCGGCGGGGTCCGCAGGCCTCGGGGATGCTCCTCCAGACACGAGCTTGCCGACAACACTGAGACGTCCCGAGGGACTTCGAGGAAAAGGGCTGACAGGAGGCGCCTCTGGGAGTAGACGCCTAGAGGATGGGGAAGAAGGCGGCTGTGCCCCGAGGGGTCAGGCCCACCTTCGGGGCAGGTCACGGAGGAAGCAGGGCGCCCACCGCCGCGGGGCTACACCCTGCAGAGCCGCAGCGGGAAGTTCTCCGTGATGAGGTGGTCGCCCTGAAGCAGCACCACGATGTTCACCTCGAATTCTGCGAAGACAAAGGACAGACAGGCTTTAGCTCACCCGCCCAGAGCCGGGGCAACCCAACGCCGCGCCCCCGCAGGCCCGGCCCGCTCTGAGCCGCCGGGGCAGGGGCAGGGGCCGGGGCCCACGCCGGTCGCCCAGCTTCCAGGGGAGCCCGGGAGCCGGCCGCGCGCCGTCTGATGTCGCCCCGGCGCACCTGCTCCAAGTGCGTCTCTCTCCCCGGGAACAGGCAGCCCCTCCTTTGCGGGCCTCGCTCTCCACGGCGCCAGGCACATGGCACTGCCGGGCGGGAGGAGAGAGCGTGACCGGTACCTTGGCGGTGGCCTGTGGCGTTGTTTACATGGAAGGATCGGAGGCCCTGAATTAATAGCATATGGACACTTTATAAATCTGACTTAAAAATTCAGGTGCTTCATGATCAGTCTAGCAGACAAAATTACTTTCTGGACCTTTCTGAAGTTTATGAAAACCAAAAGGAGAAATCAACAGAGAAGTTCCTCCTCAACTCAGAACCAAAGCACTGGGATGCAGAGCAGTCACAACACCGTCGGGCCACGTGTGTGGTGCGCCTGGGGCCACGACGCTGGGGCCGTGGGCGCTGCCCCGCGGGACCCGGCCCGGCTGGGGGCTGCGCTCTGGGGCGGCACCGGGGCAGCTGAGGGCGCGCACCCTGCTCTCGGGCCCCGGCGCGCTGGCCTTCGTACTCAGGGCATGTACGGCCGATTCCATGATAATCACACACATGCGGGTCACGTTTGACCAACGTCACCTTTCAGGCGTCCTGACCCCATAAGCTCTCAATGTAACGTTCCGATGACACGCTCAAGGGACTCCACAAACAACAAATTGTGTTCTGGCCCCGGTGAGCTGAGCCCCAGGACCCCCACCCACACAGAGGCTCACGAAGGCCCAAGAAGTGCCCGGTTCAGTGGCAGCCATGACAACCCTCCCCTCTTTTTAAACTGACAGCACACCACTCAACTCTGGTGATGAACTGCTCTTACTCAAATCTTAAATTATATCATTTGGAATTGCTTAAAGTAAAATCATGGTCTCATTTTAAAAACAGAGATTCTTTCTGGACTACAAACAATGCACCTAAGAGGTGTTGGGGGACATGACACCGATGAAACACCTGGCCTTAGGGACTGAGTCCCCATTCCTCAGAGAATCAGGCGCAACAGCAGGAACAGGTACCAAAGCCCCATCGCACGTAGTCACCGGTGAGCCTCGGCCCTGATGCAGACACCTGTCCCCAGAAAGCCCCGGCTCCACCATGATGAATGCTCACAGGACTGTCACGCGCTTTGGGTCTCCGTCCCGACCTCCCACGCACAGCGCTGGCTTGTCCCTTCCCTTGCTGTTAGTCCCTGCCCACTTCGCCGTCCCCTGCCCTCGCCCGCACTGCCGAGGTGGCAGCGCAGTGCCTTCAGAGCTGGGAGAGCTCGCCGCGGGCCCTCCGCCCCAGCACGGCGCTCCTCTGGGACCCTGCGTGCAGTGACTGAAGGACGAGTGCTCGGAGTGGACCCGACCCAAGCAGGTGGGGGTGTCTGTCCCAGGCACTGGGCGGTCCTTCCTGGGGGCCACACCTGTCACGGGAGACACCGGGCGGCCCTGAGGGCTGGGAAGCGGCGCTTACCCACTTTGAAGTTGGTGGTCTCCAGTGTGGGGCAGGTGAACAGCCGGGGGAAGACCATGTAGATGGGGATCGAGAGGCCCCGACAAATGTCCCCGTCGGCGATCTGAATGTTCTGAATCTCGGTGGCATCACGGGCATAGCCTTCAGCACACCCTGGGTGGTCAGAAAACAGCCGACGTCCAACAAGCCTGTCGAGACGCTTTGAGACTACAAGGGTCTGCATCTACGCGCACACCTCTTCTCCCTGCTGCGCCCAGGGTTCTCAGAGTCCCCGTCCCTCCACCTCTCCGTGCCCCCAGGCATTTACCGGAACCGAGGCTGCCACCAGGGTCGCCGCGGCCCGCAGGAGGGCAGGCCGGGGCCTTACCGCAGGTCTCCACGCGGACCAGCTGCAGCTCGATGCTCCGGACGGCGGCCTCTGAGCTCTCCACCACCAGCTCGCCCGTCAGGGGCTGCGTGATGACGCAGCTGGTCGAGTTCAGGTGTCCCCTGATGAGAAATTTGGGGAGCAGGGCTCTCTGAAACCAGACAGACAGAGCCGTCAGGACTGGACATGACTCAACGGTCATTTTGGTACAAATAAAAATGGAAAACAAAGTTGGATACCGCGGATAAAACCCCCTGGGATGCTATTTTACTAAGTGGGGTAAGAGGTACAGGAGCGCTTATGACACCTGCTGTCAGCGTCATTAACTGCCGCCTCTGCCGCCCCCAGACTCACAGGGTCCCCTCCCTGCCTGCGTCGGACAGCGGCGCTCCTTCAGACGGAGGAAACGATGCATAAGACGCCGGAGGAAGCGCTTGCGACACTAGCGACACACACACTCACACACACACACACACACACACACGAAAGGGTTTCACAAGATAATCAATTTTAAAATGTTCTCAACAATACAATTTTGAAAAGTCAACACGTTTATTTTACCCCAAGGAAATTCAAAGGAAACAGCGTCCTTCTGTCCCCGAGGGGAAGCCTGCGGGCCTGCGGGGCACAGGGGTCCAGAGTGAGACCACCGTCCCCGCCCCGCGGACCGTGCAGAGGCGAGGCCGCCGCTGTCCAGCAGCACCGTAGCGCAAGCTGCAAAGGTGAACCGCACGTGTAATTCAGATTTTTCTAGGAGCCTCATTTTGAAAAGTAAAAGGAAGTAGGTAAAATCAGCCAACAGATCCAAAATATCAGCACCCACATATCGTCGATATTTTCAGGTGATGGCGTTGACAGTCTCTTCCCCACACTGAGTCTTGGACACGCAAACCTCGCGCTTACGGCTCGGCTCAGCTCAGACCAGCCGGCCGGTGGCCGCCCTCCTGGGCAGCTCAGGTCTGGGACTGAAGAGCAGGGAGCTCTGAAAGGGTCTTCATTCAAGACAGAGTTCTAAAAATAACTAGGAGTAAAAGAAGCTATTTGTTTAGAAAAGCAAACAGTAACAGTCTGCACTAAAATGCTTTTAAGCAAACGAAGAACACTGAAAAGCTCTCGCGCTCCAGCGGAAGGTACTCACCAAATGTCGCCTGTCCTCGCACTACCATGATGTGAACACACACACACACACACACACACACCGCCCCCGCATTGGAGGGTGGGCACACTGGAGTCAGTGCTTGGCCCAGGTGGCCCTCAGATTTCCTCAGGGGCACCACCTTCCACCAAGGAGACGCCCAAAGCAGGCAAGTGTCAAGTCATTGACATTTATAGCACAGGAGCCAGCAGGGAAGCTCCCCACACAGGTACCCTAAAAGGAAGCCCCCAGGTCCTCCCCCGCCCCTCCCCACACAACACTCCAAGCGAAGATCCCCTGGTCAGAGTGCACGTCCGTAACCAGGACAGATTCTCATCTGGGCTAAGGACAGAGAGTCTAGCTAACAAGACCATACATATTAGATCACCACCTATAAATATAAAGTAGTAACCAAGAATCAGTCAACACTGGAGGAAAATAAAAGCAAGAAAGGGAGGCACTTAGTCCATAAACAGAAGGACCGAGTCCCTAAGACACAGCATCGATGCAGGAGGCAGAGCCGCAGTGAGAGGAGGGGCTCTCCTGGAAAAGGAGCCACACCTGGAAGTGAATCACAGTGTTGCTGATCCACATCCCAACTGGAGGGCTGAAGAGCCACTTGCCGAGCCAGGCAGTGAGTGGAGCACTGAGTCTGGGTCTGCTCCTGCCGTGTGTCCAGGAAGTGATAGCAGAGCCGTTCACAGGGTGAAGGAAGAAAAAGACCCCCAAATGCTAGGCACACAGGCCGAAGCAAGATCCAGCCCTGGGCAAGCGCTCTGAACTGCCAGAGCACAAAGGAAGGGAGATGCCGGATCTGGGGGGAAGGAGGAGGGAGGCAGAGGGAGCAGAATCAGCTCAACTCGCACAAACCTGAGGACCAGATTGTCATCAGTGTCACTGCACACGAGAAAACCAGGGACCTGTTTCCCAAAGTTCTACGGGTAAATGACATTAGAGCTGGAATTTTCCGCCTAGACTAGGATTCAAGTGTGGGAGCAGGGTAAGATATTTTCTAGACACTCAAGGATTTAAGTTCACTCCTCACCCTTTCTGAAAGAATGACTCTAGGATGCATTCCAGCTGAACGAAAAAATAAATTGGAAAAACAAGAAAACGTAAGCGAGTAGAATCTATGGTGGGCGATGACTATGGGAAAACTTCGAGTTAAGGCTAAGGAATGTGACTGGTACTTGGGCAACAGTGAAGAACTGGTTTGTAAGCCAGTAAGGAGTTAACATGGGGAAAAGAAACCAATGACAAGCGGGAACTTAGACTTCAAACGCAACAACCAAGGTGGTGCCATGGGAGGAAAACGCAGAAATGCTACAAACTCTGCGGAAGGTGCTTATTCTCAATGCTACTATTGAAACTCGCGTCTGTCCGTGTATGCTGAACATTTAAGGGCAACTACTAGGAAAGGAGAAACAGGATGTTAGAGAAAAAAGGAGCAAACAACAGAACAGAAAGAAAGAAAAGCCCTCACCACCTTATAAATCAGACCAAAGACAGGAAAATAAACGAGAAACAATAAAGTATACAGAGCCTACAGGACAAGACGTAGGGAGTAAAATGTGACGGTTTCAAAACCGGAACGAGTGGGTTACATTCCATCATTAGAGGCTATGTTTCAAAAACTCGGGCCAGAGGCTGTTTCCCAGGGACGCCTGCAATGGAGCGGTTTGTACCGACCCGCTCAGCACCTTTTCTCCCTCCAGCTCCGTTACCACGTCTTGCATCACTCAGATTCTTCAGAAGTAAGAAATGCAAACTTATCCTAACCAACCTAAGGAAGAGTGGGACTAACTGCCTGCCCGCTGCCCCGTGCACGTCCCCACTCGGGCTCAGAGCCCTGCAGGGGGGCAGTCGGGCTGGCCCACTGGCGTCACGTGCTCTCCAGGAGCTGCAGAAGGCCGGCGTGGGTAACGGCCTCTCTGAAAGCTGCCTGCGGCACGGCCCTGCCCCGGCTGTGGCCCCGCGGGACGAGGCCAGCACCACGCTTGTGCCCTAGTCCCAAGCTTGCCTTCAACCCTCTAATCAACAGGGTCCAGAGAGTAGGCTGTGGGGTGAGAGCGAGGAGGACAAGCCATGTCCGTGGGTGACAACAGGCAGGTGGCCAACGATGAAAAATAAAGGGGACGGCCACCCGAACAGGTAGCAGTGGGGACTGGGGCTCAGGGAGGAGTCTCTGACCACAATGCAAAACGGGAAGGAAATGTAAGACGTAATAAACATATATCCTGAGAAACCTTTCAAAAGCATTACTCCTCTAAGTAGTTACTGAGTTTAAAAAGAAATCCAAATAGAAAATAGACTATTTTGGGTACAGACAATCATCAGGAATTTCCTCTGGATACCCAAATAAAGAACAATCGGGCAACAGTCTGCGAGTGGGATCCAGTTACTAAGAAAATATGCCGGCAACATCCGAGGTGAGGAACACATACCTCTTTGACATTCTGTAAGGTCTCAGGTGTGACAGTGAAGTCCACGGGACTCGGAGTCAGTTTCCCCTTCTGAGGCTGCAACAGGAGATAAAACCAAAATTAGGTGCTTGAGGGCCAAGAATTCCGCAAACTTCCCTTTCCCTCTTTAAAGGAAGGGCAGCACAATGAACTTGGCACTAAGAGGCAGGATGATTGGGTTTCTTAATGCAGTTCCACCAAAAAACAGCACTCACTGTGTGCTGTGTCCAAGCTGTTCACACCCCGGACTCAGTTTCCTCGTCTGTAAAACGAGGGCTCAGATGTCTTAATCTCTAAGGGTCCCTTGAAGGTCCAGAGTTTAAAGATTAGAATTAAGTCCTGGTGGGTGTGGCTCAGTGGCAGCTGAGTGCTGGCCTGGGAACCAAAAGGTCGCCAGTTCGATTCCCAGTCAGGGCACATGCCTGGGTCGCAGGCCAGGTCCCCAGTTGGGGGCACACATGAGAGGCAACTGGCTGATGTTTCTCTCACACATCAATGTTTCTCTCCCTCTCTTTCTCCCTTCCTTCCCCTCTCTCTAAAAGTAAATAAGTAAAATCTTAAAAAAATAGCATTAAAAAAATTAGACGTAAGAAACAGAGTGGCAATACAGGGAGATATTTTAAACCTCTCGGAACTAGAGCCAGCATCAGAGCATCCACGACGTGCCACTAAGCTGACAGGCTGGCCCTGCGGGGCTGCAGCTGCCACCGGCCCGACCCCACGGGGGAGGACGGCGAGGCAGAGAGAGTGCAATGGTTTGTCCAGCAAGAGGCAGAGCTGCGGTGAGAGGGCCGGGGGCGGCCAAGAGACACCAGGGAACCCTGGGCTGTGAGCGTGAGTGTCTGCTCCCATGTGTCACACCGAGGGCCTGTCACTGCGAGGTTCTGCACGGCCAAGGCACAGCACAGCCAGGCTGCAGAGGACTCCCGAGAATTTACACGGAGTCATCAGTTGCAGGGAGGAGGATCCAGTTCCTTAAGCTGATGTGTGAAAGGAATTTGTAACAACATTATGTCACTACAAGAGATCAGCAGGGGCGTCAGGAGGGGAACCTCCCGGGCCCTGCCATGCGTCCTTGCTGAGTCAGCAGGGGCGTCAGGAGGGGAACCCCCCGGGCCCTGCCGTGCGTCCTTGCTGAGTCAGCAGGGGCGTCAGGAGGGGAACCCCCCGGGCCCTGCCGTGCGTCCTTGCTGAGTCAGCAGGGGCGTCAGGAGGGGAACCCCCCGGGCCCTGCCGTGCGTCCTTGCTGAGTCAGCAGGGGCGTCAGGAGGGGAACCCCCCGGGCCCTGCCGTGCGTCCTTGCTGAGTATGACTGGACCGCAGGCCCGGACTGCCCGTTACCAGGCTGGGCCACCTCTCAGCTGTGTCCCCCACCATCCTGAGGGACAAGGCAAGCCCCCCTCCAGGACAAGGACCAGGCTTGCTCCCGCTGCGAACAGAAGGGAGGCCCCAGCCGGCACCCCGCAACTGGGGCACAAACCCTGCGCCGCGCAGTGTCACTGCGCCCACGCGCCTCCGCGCCCAGGGGAAGGACACCCAGGCTGCGGCTCAGGCTGCTGGCTGCGCCAGGAGAGCACGGTCCCTCGTCTGTGACCCAGGAGCCCGTGCATCTGAGCCCGCAGGCAGGCCCCAGGGGAGCGTACCGCGGCGTGAACGATGAACTCGCAGGTCTTCGTCAGGTCTTTGGCCAGCAGAGGCCGCTTCATGTCACAGCGCAGGGTGTACTGGAGGAAGAAGTCAGAGGGCAAAGTATCACTTTGGTGAAACTGGCTTTCACTTTGAAATTATATTCAAAGAGACAATATTTTAGAACAAATCTAATTAATGTATATGTGAAATTGTAGATACACAGTAGGGGGACTTAGTGGTCAAAATAAAGGCATTTCTATTTTTGAAAAAACACGTTAAGGTTACTGCTCAGCCTCTTCCTGTGGCTGGACCGGGAACATGGGGGCAAAGCCCTCTCTGCTGGAGGAAGGCCAGGGCTGGGGAGGAGGGCGGGCGCCGAGAGGCAGGGCAAGTTCGAATCCCGTGACCCGCCCTCCTGCGCGAGCCCGGACAGACGGCCCAGCTCTCTGCGCGCCAGCCTCCTGCTCGGAGAGACAGCACAGGGCCGCCCACCTTCAGTGGGGACAGACCGGCCCCGCGGCTCCCGCACGCGGCAGCTGCTCAGTGGGAGGTTCGGGAGCCTTCGGCGGGGACGAGAAGCTGGGACAGCCCGGGCCGCACCGGCCACAAGCTCCCGAGTGGCGCCGTGGCGCTGGGAGCTCAGAGCACCGCCCGCCCCCGCCGCCCCCGCAGCATCGGGGTGGCCCTGCGCATGGGGTGTCCAGCTCCCTGAGAGAGGGCCTCTGGCCCGAGGGCACCTGCAGTCCAGCTCCTCGTGTTCCCTACCCTAGAGCAGGAGCAGACGGGAAGTCCTTCTACATTTCCATTTCGGAAAATTCAAACACCTCCCAAAGGAAAGAAGACAGGGAAGCCCCTCACGTCCACCAGCTTCCAGGTCGGTCAGCCTGCGGCTGCTCTTCCTCACCTGCCGGAACCGCCTGCTCCTACCGGGCAGGAGCGGCCAGCGCACCCCCGGCTCGTCACACCCCGTGCCCAGGTCCTCTGCTCGCCCTGCTGCTTCCCGCCCCGCACGCTGTGCCCGGGACTGCGGCCCACGGGCCCCAGCTGAGGGCACCGCATCCCTGTCCATGGGGGGAGACGGGTAACGAGGCGCTAGAGCAGGGCTGCCTAATGCGTATCTTTTTTAAAAAAGTCACATGCCCCCTCTGCTAAGTTACCTGTTGTGCTAATCATCCAGGAGAAACTTTAGAATTCTGTTAAAAATAGTTTGTAGAAGTGGGGTGCTCAAGAAGCTACAGGATTGGGAACAAGCCAACCATGTGAAGCAGTAAGTTACTTTTCATTTACGGCACTGCTAGGAGTGTAAAACTTTTTTTAAAGATTCATATTTTATTTTTCCTTTTTTTTAGTTTTATAATAGTTTATGTATATATAATAAAAAGAATCTTCTATTTAGACAAGATCAAGTGGCAATATACTTAGATTTTTTAAATATGCTTTATTATGCTGTTACATTGTCCCAATTTCTTTTCCGTTTCCCTCCACCCAGTGACCCCCTCCCTCCAGTTGTCTCCCCCCTTAGTCCATGTCCATTGGTTGTGCATATAGTTCTTCTCAGCATCTGTCTCCTCCACTCCCTCCTACTGTGCTTCTTAATTCCTGTACCATCTCCCTCCCTTTCCCCTCCCCCCTCCCTGCTGACCTCCCCCCTATGTGTTCCCCACACCTGTAATCCTTTTCCCACTTTCGTTGCCTACTTAGTCTGCTTTTGTTTCAGTTCCCTAGCTCCTGTTGTTGGTTCTTGTGATAGTTTTCATTTTAATGTTCAGTTTTGATCCTCGTTCTTTTAAACCAGTCCCTTTAACATCTCATATAACAGTGGTTTAGATCTGAACTCCTTCAGTTTTACTCTGTCCTGGAAGCACTTTCTCTGCCCTTCTATTCTGAATGACAGCTTCGCTGGATAGAGTAATCGTGGTTGTAGGTTTTTGCTTTTCATTCCTTTGAATATTTCTTGCCAGTCCCTTCTTGCCTGCAGAGTTTCTTTTGAGAAATCAGCTGATAGTCTTATTGGGACCCCTTTGTACACAATTCTCTTCTCTCTCGCTGCTTTTAAGATTCTCTCTTTATCCCTAATTTTTGACATTTTGATTATAATGTGTCTTGCTGTGGTTCTCCCTGGGTCCAGTTTTTTTGGAATTCTCTGTGCTTCCTGGACCTGTAAGGCTATTTCCTTCCCCAAGTTAGGGAAGTTCTGCTTCATTATTTTTTCACGTAATTTTTCAATTTCTAGTTCTTCTTCTTCACCTTCTGACAACCCTATGATTCAGATGTTAGCTGCTTATAAATGTCCCATAGGTTTCTGAGTCTCTCCTCTTTTTCCTCAATTTTTGACTCCCTTTCTGCACTGGTTGACTGTGTTCCTTCCCTATGTTCTGATTTGTTGATTTGATCCCTGGTTTTCTTTCCTTCACCACTTGTTTCATATGTGTTTTCATTCATTTCAGCAGGGTTAGCCTTCATTCCTTCCCCTCTTATTTTAGACCTGCTGTTAGGTCTGTAAGCATTGGTATAACCAGAGATCTGAACTGAGCCTCAGAAAGATTTCCTATCTGCTGTTTCGTTAAGATTATATATTTGCTATCCGGTCAGCTGCGTCACTGGGATCTCTATCATGATCTGTGCCATCCTGACAGTTTTTTGTTTACCTTTGCTTCCTGGGCAGGGCTGTCACACCTCCTACACTATAGGGGGTGGAGCCCCATGCACTTGTCACTACCGGGCGACCCTTCTCACCACACTGTGGCGTTTTCTGTCGGGGCAGGGGTCCAAGATGGATTCCTGCCGTTCACTGTCCGCTGAGAGACCTCCTCCATCCCCACGCCTTCTGGGCCCCACAGTCTGAGGCAATGGGGGTCTGCCTTCCCTGGCGTTGGAATTGTGAGCTGACAGGTCTGGTCTGCAGCCGGGGGTGCTCCCCAGGCACTTCTCGCCTCCCCTTAAATATGGGTGTCTGTGCTTACCGCCATCCTGCCGCCGTCACTGCATCTGCTGCTGCCACCGCCAGCACAGGTTGACCTCTCCACCCCGGCTTCGCCCCTCCTACCCGTCTGGATGAGCACCACTTCTTTATAACTTCATATATTGGACTTCCATGTACTTTATTTTCTGGAACTTCTGGTTATTTCTGGTTTTGCAGTAGTTGTATTCCTTCTTAGTTGTGGAGGGAGACGGAGCGTGTCAGTCTAGGCCTCCATCTTGGCCAGAAGTAGTTACAGATTTTTTAATGCAATTGAACAAATGTTCTTGATTATCTACTAAATGCCAGACACTGTGCTAAGTGCTAGGGATACAAAGATAAAAAGGGTGATTCATATATATGCTATATCCAGATTTCAATCTGGTCTCCCAACCAGAGAAGCTCAGTAAGAGTTGGTAATACATGAGGTCTGTCCAGAAAAAGCCCAGCCATTGTTAATGGGAACAGTTTGTGTGATATCGATGTAACCTGGCAGCCACGGACAGTGGACTGGAATGCACATGTGTGAACAATGATGACTTCACTGTACTCATAAGTGGGGGCAGTAGACGCTGCTGAGTGAGCATGTGCACTATGTGACCGTCACATTCAAAACGACTTAGCAAGTAGAGCAACGAATCTGCATCCAATTTTGCGTCAAGGTTGAAAACTCCTCTGCGAAAACTATTTTGATGATTCAGAGGCCGCAGCTGTGGGCAACTGGTGATCGGCAGCTTCATCCTGACAGCGCACCCGCTCGTGCATCACGTCTCCTGCAGTTTTTTTGTGAAACATCATATCACCCAGGTGACTCAGCCCCCCTACAGCCCAGATTTGGTGCCCTGAAATTTCTGGCTTTCGCAAAAATAAAATCCCCTTTGAAAGGGAAGAGGTTTCAGATCGTGGATGAGATTAGGAAAATACGATGGGCAGCTGATGGCAATTGGGAGAACCGAGTTTCTAAGTTGCCTACTTTGAAGGGGACTGAGGTGTCACTGTCTTATGTACAATGCTTCTTGTATCTTCTTCAATAAATGTCTATTTTTCTTATTACATGACTGGATACCTTCTGGACATACCTTGTATGTGCACATATGACATATGCATGCAGGCATGACTGCACATTAGCCCTCCTGTAGACCCCACACGCTGTCTAGAATAGGCAGTATTTTGTTCTGGCTTGCCTGGTGTCCCTAATTCTTTTCCAAATGGGAACGTCCCCTTCCTCATTTTCAGTCTCAGGGTTTGAGTGGGGCTGACTTCCCTGACCCCACCTGGGTGTAGACGTGATGGATAAGGCAGGACAGCTGCTGGGTTGCCAACAGGGTAGACTGTGATGCAAGGGGAGACCTGCCTGAGAATGGGGCCAGGCCCGACACCACTGACACCCAGCCTGGCCCAGACGTTCCCCAGAATTGTTAGTTCTAGGGCCGGTATCCCTTCTTTGTCTAAGTCAGCTTGAACTGGATTTCTATAACTTGCAAATAAAAGGGTGTGAATAACAGTGACTTTTGGTCACTCAAATGTTTTTAAGTGTGGAAGCAATGTTAGTAATATGGGGGGACCCAAAAAACACTGGAATTTATTTATAAAACTTGCATACTTATTCTTACATGTTTAAACTTCAGTCACCTTCAAAGAACTCTGCATCTGATGCAATACACCTATCGAGACATTTTTCCCACTGCTCAGCAAGAACAATTTTTGAACTCATGGGTTTTCATGCCTTTTAGTCCTTCTGCTGTATTCTGTGTCACCTCTTCCACATGAGCACAATGTCTCCCTTTGAGGACTTCTTTCATCCGGGGAAACAAAAAGAAGAGTCACTCGGGTGGCAAGACTGAATGACCAGAGAGGGCGGGGCATAGAGGTCATGCCATTTTTGGACAAAAACTGAACACTCAACGTGATGTGGACAGGTGCGCTCGTAAATCACTCTCCAAAAAAATTCACTGAAGCTGAAGTCAGCCTCTCACAACACCACCAGTTGGTCCACTGATACAGATGGGTTCCTAGAACACTCACCTAGCGGGGGAAGCCTGGACTGCAAGGGGCCTGCCCTCCAGAAGATAATTCTGGGGTAATTCTTTGTATAAGGTGATTAAGTGGGGGAGGGGACAAAGGGGAGACGCAGGAAAACACTTGAGGCTGTGTTCTAGGAATTGGTACTGTCTCACTTCTAACAACATGAACATATGAACTGTCAGGGCAAGGACAGTCCCCATTAATTCGTTTGTTCATTCAGCAAATACATACCTGGCACATTCTCCATGACAGGCACTATGCTAACGAAGCATGTCACGCCGGGACCTGATTAGTCCTCCAGGAAGAGGGGTCATGAAGGCTGCTGGGGTCACAGAGGGGGATCTGAATTTACACCTGTCTGCTGCCAAAACCCACGCTCTGGTTCTTTACACAATACTGCCATTTTGAGCTCACATCTGTCTGCTGCAAAGCCCTGGATCTTCCCACTTCATCATGACCTTTCCCAGTTACTAAAGAGTGACCCAGTGGTATGAGTTACAGGAGGTCTGGGGGGTCAGGGGAGCAGGGCACCAAGAAAGGGGCAAGAGTCAAGCTTTCTCGACTATCAGCAAACACAGCAGCAACAGAGGCCTGAAGAGAGAAGATGCTCATCCCTGGACTGCAAGCAGGCTCCTAGGAAGGGTGTGTTTGTTTCATCCCTGGAAAAGGATGACTGGCACCTCTGTGGATTAGTCCTGAACACAGTTCCAGCAGATACGTCGGTACTGCCCTTTACGTGTCGTCATATGAAGCCGTGCTAGGGTGGCCACAGGAGGTCCATGTGTGCACTGCCGGACCGTGAGGGTGAGGAAGGAGCACCGCGTGACGGAGGGGCAGAGTAAGAGCAAGTATCACCCAGCCCTCCCACTAGGAAGCAACATGTAACCAGCCCCTGCACGTGGGGTATGATACTGGCTGTGTGTTAAATCCTTTTTTCTGTCTTATGATCTTTATTATTTTTACACAATGTTATTATAACAGTTCAAATTGTAAGAGTAAAACTTCTTTGCACCTATATAATTTGAGAAAGATGTTATTACTGGGGTTGAACACCACCACTGTCTACCCAAAGTAATGCCCCATCCATCTACAGAGTGAGTGCAGGGAGTGATGGCCCAGGGGGGTGGACGCCCTGTGGTCCCGGGCGCAGGCGGCCTGTGTGACCCGTGGTCACTGTCCTCTCTGGGTGGCACTTACTCTCCTGGAAAAGGATGCTAGAAAAAGACCCTTCTGGAAACTGAAGAAAAGAATGGGTGGATGGAAGAGAGAGTCAAAACCCCATAATTCTAGTTTATCTCAAGGACTGTATTTTCCCAAAGGAGGAGTGATGAATTGGAATACGAACTGGGAATTAGATATTTGAGACCGTTCCCGCTGATAGGTGGGAGAATGTTAACTGCAATTATCAGGCGCAGACGCCTACTTTCTGGAGGTGGGTACTCGAGTATTTCAAGGTGAAGTGTCAACTAACTCTGAAACGATTCAGAAAAAATGCATACAGATGAAACAGATTTGGTAAAATACTAATAAATGCTGAACCAAGGTGATAAGTATGAGGGTGGTAAGCTCCTATGAATCCGAGGTTAAGAAGAAATCTCTTCATTTTTGGAGATCGGTGACACGTTTGGGGAGGCGAAGAATTCTAAGTTGTATTCCTCCCAGGCTAACCCCCAAGTGGTAAGAGCTCATGACCAAAATAAAGGGGAGCAGGATGGTTCTTGGTCTCACTAAGGAACTGAGCACACGCTAACTCTCCTTTGCACGCTAACTAGTGCCCCGTTCCCACACAGCTGTGCCGGACACAAGCACACGGTTTTGTATGTAGGTCTGTGCGTCCTTCTTGGCAACATTTGGAAAAGAATGAAATTTCCAATTTTGTTTTAAACACATTAATCTTTTAACAGGAATGATAAACATGAGAGAAAGTAACAAGAAGCCTGACTGCGGAAATCAGGTTACCCTGTTCCGTTTCTAATGAACGCATACTTATATTATTATATCAACAGAATTAAAGAGCTGTGTGGGTAAAGCAAGTTGATGCCAATTCAGGAAAGAGAATAAAATAATTTTCAAAGTGGAATATTCATATTTTCAGTCTTGTTAAAAAGGCATTCTTCATTTACTTCCGTTCACGGTGAAAGCACTCCCAGCCCAGAAAGCTGGTCAGAGGATTCACGTCTACACACCAGCAATTCGAGGGCTACACACGCAGCTACCTTGAAACCAGATGCTCACCCAGTCTCTACTATGCTTCCTGAGGGTTCCCCAAAGCCTTCAGTACATACTCTGCTTGAGACGGGCACACCAATAATAACGGATGAGAAATGATCCTTCTTCCCAGAAAGATGTTTATTGCAACAAGATACGTTATATGTTGTGTGTGCCTCTTTCCAGGCTGTCTAGGCGATTCATAAAACTCACATGCGCTTTGGTTATACTCTCACACGTTTGGGGATTTTTACTTTAAAACTGCTATATATTCAGCAGGAGAATGGTCTCTACAAAGATCAAATTATTGGCTGACACTTTATTAATAAATAAAAAACCGCCTAATTTCAGCCCTGGCGTGCGTATGTAAGACAGAATAGTGTGTGTCATCTCATCTAGCAACAGGGGCCGCAGCAAGGCCGACTCACAAAAGCACCTTTCTTTCCACTGAGCCGCGGCCAGGCCCGCGCGCCCCGAGGCCGGCAAGGCCCACCGATGTGGGCAGGAAGCCATAAACCCGCTCCCCCCACGAGTGCGGGGTTTGTCCCAGAAAGAACACAAGCCTGTGTTAAAGGAGCCGGACTTTGGGCGTCGAACAAGGAGAGATTTATCTGTACAGAAACAGACACGTCGGTGCGGGTGCCCGCGAGAAGCGAGGGCACAGTCGCCCAACAATGAAAGCGCCCGTCACGGCGTCCGCACGGCCTGAGCAGAGCCCGGACAGACGCCGGGACGCTGAGGAAGTCACAGCGTGGGCCCCCCAGGACTCCTGACAGAAACAGTCAGAAGTGAAATGTGCTCCTGGGGCCGAATGAGAACCGGACCCAGGGTGCGGGGGAGTCACGGCCATAAACACAGGCCTGAGGCCGCGAGCCCACCTACGACGTCCCGGGGACGGCGGGCTGTTCTGCGGGAGAAGGCGGCGAAGGCAGGTGCGTGGGAGCCGGGACTCACCTGGATGTTGACGAACACACCGTGGTACGTCTCATACAGGACTTTGTTCCCCTTCCCGTGCAGAGGGAACTCAAAGGGGATTTCCGTTTTGCCGCTGGGGAACTTCCCCGGCTTCACCATTTCGATGGTGCTGTTGATAATCTGGATGGGCTGCAGAGAGAAGTCCACTCAGTCCTCGCCACGGGCGTTCAGAACCCGTCCAGTCACCGTGTCTGAGTTCACCTGACGTGCCTGGTGTCGGGCAGCACCGCACCACGTCTGGTGGCGAGCAGAGGGTCAGGGCACGTGTGTGGCCCCGTGATGGGTCGTTTACAGCACACTCAGTGTTTGGGGCACAGCAGGAAACGGCCGCTATTCCCCTCTCCTCTCCGAGTATCTCGGTTAAGGTCCCAGCAGGCAGGCACCCTGTCCTCACAGTGAGGGGCACAGCAGACGCGGCCCAGTCACGGCGCGGGCAGAGGGCTGCCACCTGCACCGGGGCCACGCCACCCAGCCTGCGCTCCATCGCCCACCAGACAGACAGGGCCCAGCGGGCCAGCCCTGCGCTCCTGGGCGGGGCCTCCGGGAAGCAGGGCAGTCCCTGCACTTGGAACCTGCCTCAGGGCAGGCACGACACCTCCATCACCTAAGGTACCCAAGCCTTGGCTTAGAGCCCCTGAGGAAGTCCACAGCGTTTGAAGGGCATCTAAGGGCTGCTGCAGGAAACCTGGGAAGGCCTTGGATGGGAATGCTGTTCCCGAACCCTTCCCTCCTCTTAGCTCCCTCTCCCTCAAGTCTTCCCCTGCCCGCAACCACAAAGAATGGCCACTGCTCCTAGCTGCCCGTCACACCCAAGAGCAGTCACACCCAAGAGCAGCCAAACCCGCGGGGGAAGCGGCTTTAAGAAGTGAGCGCAGGGAAGCACAGGCACAGCTGCTCAGAAGCGCAAGGCCTTCGTCGTGGCTGGAATTCGGTCCCTCAGTTCTCCTAGACCCAGCTAATAGGAATAAAAGCAAGTAGAGTTTCAATAACAGGACCTATTCAGAATCAACCTATTTTTTCAGTTTGATTAGTGAGGACTAAAAATGGGACAATCACTACACTGCTTGCAGAATAATGACAAACAATAATCACGCCCGACAGCACGTAAAAGCCACCAGAGACATTTGAATAATGAACGGATAATGTGCAACCCAAGCATTCTTACCTTCACCGAATTATAGAACGCTTCGAACACACCCACACTCTTGGCACTGAGCTGCAGGTTCACGGTTCCTTCCACGGTCAGAGAGACGCCCTGGTGCTGGACAGAATCCTTCCCACAGATGACCACGACACCCGAGAGCATCTCCTAGGAGAGGAGACAGCCACCAGTCAGATCAGGTCTCTTCGTGCACCATGAGGCAGAGTAAGCCTCCTTCACACCCACCCGTTCAGAGATGCAGACACTTGTTGGTCACTTATTACAGACCTGAAGGCCAGGGCGAGAAGGGAGGCCCCGGGTGGGGGTGGGGTGGCCACTGATGATTACAGGGCATGCACTCTAAGGGCAAGGAATCTCATCCCATCTCGGCCTTCCAGGCACATCTTCATTCCAGGCTGGGAGAGGCCCAAACGCACGTCTTATCTCAAAAAGGCAAAGAGAAAGGCTGGGGGCAAGTGGCAGAGCCGCTGCCACAGGAATGGTAATGACCTCTCCAGAAGGAATGCAGTGAAATAAAACCCTTTTTCTTTAGGTTGTTTCTCAAGTATGCTGATGAAAATGACTTCACATTTTCAAGTGCTTGAGTAACTGAACACAACTGTTAGCCAGTGAGCCTCAGTGCAGGGACTCGCAGCCACGATACCACGCGGGAGGGCAACCCCGCCTGCTCACTGAGGAACTTGCGCTCCGCCCACGTCCCCGGTCCCTCTGGCAGACACTCAAGCCCAGATGTCCCTGCTTCATAAATCATTTAAGAAAGATTTCACAACCGATCATCTATTCGTTTCTCTGAAGATAACAACCAAGTAAGATAATATGGACATTAACTACATTTTTTCTTGGATGGCAGTTTCTTCCTGTCACCACAGAATCTGATCTTCTCAATCTGCTACGGGGGGAGGGGGCTGACAGGAAGAGGAAGTTGAGCATCACCCAAAGAGGAAAGAGATTCTACAATGAATACAAAACAAGGAGTTTCTTAAATGACCTTCAGACGTGTAGTGTGAAGGTTGCCAAATGGTAATGTGACAGAAAATTGTTAAGTAAACCAAAAAAAGGAAAGACAACAAAAATTGAAAAGGGCCTGCAGATCAAAGCATTAAAAAAACAAAAACACAAAACCCCCCTCCTACTGCTGTTAAGTCTCTGTGCCCTTATTTCCTCCGGTCATCCAGTGCAGAAACCCCCACCAAGTCCTCACCTTGTGTGAAGTGTTGGGAGCAAGAAACGTCCTATGTCCCTTAAACGGCTACGATTTTTGTTTGTCTTCCCCATCCCCCATCCGCAAGCCCTGAAGTCTAAATTAAGACAAGCACAGTCAGCCTGGGCGGTGTGGCTCAGTCGGTTGGAGCGTCCTCGCATAACCAGGTCGGTTCCTAGTCCAGGCCCAAACCTGGGCTGCAAGTCTGGATGTGTACCATTCCCGGTCGGGGTGCACACGGGAGGCAACCGATCCATGCTTCTCTCTCTCACATGGATGTTTCTCTTTCACCCTTTCTCTCTACAAGCGAAGAAAATAATATACTTGGGTGAGGATTAAATAAAGAAAACAGCCCTCACCGGTGTGGCTAAGTGGGTTTGTAACAGGGCAGGTCGGACCAGATCGCTGGGGGGGTGGGGGGAGCCCCAACGCAGCACAAGACGCTGCCCCCTGCCGGGAGAAAGGGTGGGGGAGAAACTCCGAGGCTGCGCACCGAAGCAGCAGAGGGTGAAAAGCCTGCTTCCCGGGGACGAGATGAAGCGCGGAAGGCAGCCTGGGACGGAAACCAGGGCTGGGGCGCGCTTCCATGTCCCGGGGGAAGGAAACAACGCAGCTGGGACACAGGCTGCACAGAGCGCACTCGGCTGGAGAGGCCGCAAACTCCTGCGTGACGAAATGACGCCCTGCCCCGGCAGCCAGACGGCGCGCCCCTGCGGGTCTGGGACACGCGGCCCCTTCGCACAAAATGGCAGCAGGAAGGTGGTCAGGGCCTTCGGGGAGCTGCCGAATGTGGTGGACACCGACGCGCGGCGGCTGAGACCCCGCACCCCCACTGCGCGTGGGTTTCTGCGCTGAGTCTTTAACATGGAACAGGCCGGGAATGCGCAGTCTTCTCCCTTCCCCTCGCCTGTCTGGTGGGCCCCCGCGGGCCGAGTTCCCGAGAATGATGGGCCCTGGAGGCCAGGTGGTCGGGGAGCAGCCGTGGCAGCGCTGGCTGTGTTGGGGGGCCCTCCCCAGCCAGATGCCCCCAGACTCGTAAGAGGCCTGGAGCTGACGGCCTGTGGCCAGAAAGTCGCCAAGCGGCCTGGACGAGCCTACTAGAGTCACCTGCGCTCCCCGAAGGGCTAGTTTAAATAGGAAAAGGGATTCCGGGGGCGGGCTGGGATTGGTCTGGCCTGGCCGAGGGTGGCAGGATTATTTGTCTTTGGGTAGTTTAAGGGGAGCCACGCTCTGCGGCCAAAACCCGCCATTATTCCAGAACTGTATAAGCCTTTAAATAAGCAGCTCCTTCCCTTTTCCACCAAACTCCTGACTCCAGTTTTGCCTATCGGTGGCAGGCAGTGGAACCCAATGACTATTCTGCAACAGCACTGGCTGTTCTGTAACAGGTTGGGCACCATCCCATACACCAAAAGGTCACCGGTTCGATTCCCCATCAGGGCACATGCCTGGGTTGCAGGTTTGGTCCTGAGTTGGGGCATGTATGAAAGGCAACCGATCGATGTTTCTCACTCACATTAATGTTTCTCTCCTTCTCTTTCTCCCCCGTCTTCCCCTCTAAATAAAATCTTAAAAAAAAAAAAAAACCCACATGATCATCTCCATTTTAGGCAGATTTCAAGGAGTAGAGAATTCAAGGAGTAAAACATATTTTGTTCTTAACACAAAAAAAGCTTAAGTATATTTAAATGAAAAGTCCTCTGAAATCATTTAACTTTTAAATTTAATTGAAATTAATTTTTGTATAACCCAAATGAAACAAACTTAATTTTTAAGTTTAAATCCACCAGTATGTTTTTAAAAATGTACTTCACTGGTGTGTCCCAGAAATAAAATGAGACAAAATAATTTCATAAACTTCATCACTTAAACAGCACAACAGCACTTCAGGGAAGTTCTGCTTCTATTTAATCAGAACGTTTTCAGTTCGCCTCTTGGGATTGGGATCTGGGTTGACCATTGGTTGGCGTATTATAATGATGACGTGAGTAACAGCTTCCTTTCCCTGAGTTCTATGCCTAAGAAGGAAAAAGCAAGAGTAAATATTTTATGACCCAAGGGACTCTTCTGTCATTTACTGATTTTAATTAAGAATATAGTGGAGAGAATACAAAAATAATAAAATAGCCATAGATAAATTAGGCATTCTAACCAGACAGGTCTATTCAATTCCTGCTAACCAGAGGAGGATAGAGAATTAGTCCAAGCATAGCCCAAGGAGCCAAGAATTTAGAAACAGAAGATATTTCCGCAACTTAAAAGCCCACAGTAATGAGAAAACAATCTCTTTTCTTATTTTTTAATTGAGATATAATTGATATATAACGTATTCGTCTTAGGTATACCAGACAATTCTTGATTAATCCTGGCAGAGGAGGGTAGAATGAACTTGAATAATTAAAAATTAAGGAAAACCCCAGACTTATGGAGAACTTCCCCTGAAGACTTGTGTCTTAGAATTCTCAACAAGGAGAAAACAAGATTATGGCTCTGAATTGTGATGATACTTCGCCCAACAAAATAAGCAAAGGTTCTTTAACTTGGGGCCATGACTTCAGAGAGGCCAGTCAGACTAAAGGATGGCACCGAACCCTGAAGACAATGTACGACATCACACGCATATGTGCTGGTTTTTAGGGAGAAGAGCCGCAGCATACCATCAAGAAGGCCCTTGACCTAAGAAGGTTAACAAACACAGATGAGCGTGCAGGCCCCACATCTGTGTGCACACGCAAGACACAAGTAACGGACCCCAGTGCTTTTCACTGCACACCCTGCCCCTTAACAGAGCCTTGGGCCTGTGCTACCATCAGTGGGCCAGCAGACGGCTGGGACCCCACCAGCACCGCGAAACCGGTCCGCTCTGCGAGGTGGTGCGTTCGAGGGGACCACACCACACGGAGCTGCTGCGAGTCAGCTCTAGGCTCTGGCCTGGAGGAGCCAAGCCTAGCAAAGACCCCGGGCAGCTGTCTTCAGCCAAAACCCCACCCGCTCAGGCTGCGGCGAGGCCCTCGAAGGCTCCTGGTCACGGCTGGCCTTTTCTCCTGGCTGGCTCAGCAGAGCCCACTGCCGTGAGGGTGTGGGACAGACGGTCTTTTCTAACTTCGTCTCCTCTAACTGTGGAAGGCCGCTACCAAACTACACAACTCTTCTCTCTTGTTCTCGGGAATTAAATACCGAACCCGTAATGAGAACTCTGGGTTTGAAGATGGTCAATCTACAGCATGCCCCCTGGCTTCCTGGAACTCACCCAGAAGAAGAAGAAACAAAACCACAGACTCCATTGTCAGCGAAGCACGAGACAGCTAATTACCAAGAAACAGGTGGAGGAGCTGCTAGGAAGGTGAAGGGGGGGGCTGGGCGCAAACAGTAAAAAGCTGCAACGAGGCCCCATGCGGCCGAAAGACGCTTCTGGGGGGAGCAGGTCCGGCTGGAGGAACTGGCCGGGGTCGAAGGAGCAGAGGAAGCGGAGCCCGGTGAGAACTCCCCCAGAGGCGCCCGGGCGGGGCAGCGGGCAGGGGGCAGCGGCGGGAGGCACTGGACCGTCTGCGCTGAGAAGGCCTCGCCCAGCTGCCAGGCTCCCAGGCGAACGGAGAGAAAGGGACACACAAAACCTCGGCTGGCTGCTCTGGGAGGAAACTCATCTCCCACAAGAAGGGGACACGGAACGAACCAGTGGAGAAGCAAGGGCTCGTAAGGGACTTAAACATGAGAGATGGAGCGGGGGGGGGGGGGGGGCAACCCCAGCGGTCCAGACCGCACCCCTCTTCTGCTCAAAGGAGCGCCGCAGGGCTCCCCATCTCAAGGGGGGCGTGCCCTTCCTCCTGAGCTGTGTGACCTCATGTCCAAACACTGCCCCCTCCCCGGGCCCTCACTGTTCCTTGCCCGCCTGCTCGGCCCAGCCGCAGGGCATTGGCACCTGCTCTCCCTCCGCTGGAGGCTCCTCCTCCTGACGCCTGCACGACCCGTGACAGAGTCACTTCTTGACCAAACTACTCCGCAGCCTCCCCTGAGCTCTCTTTCAGTGAGGGCTTGAGTTTTAGATTTCCGTGTTCATTTCTGCCTTGTCCAGCTTTAGCCAGAATTCTGCTGTCAGTTTCGCCCGCCTCCTCGTCTGGCTACTGTTGACTGGGTTCCTCATTCTCGACCCCCTCCCCTAAATGATGTCTGGGCACCCTGGCCTGCCTCCCGCAAGGGTCCTGTTAGGTCGGCTGAGCCAGCACCCCCACCCCTAACGCGTCCTCTCAGTAGTGACCTTCCATCCCCCGACGCCCGCCTGCTCCTCCGCTACCCACGCCCACTTGCCCGGGCTCCGCTCCCAGCTGAGCCCCACCTCTTCCCCACGGCAAGACCCCATGCAGCGGTCCCTGCGCCCATCAGAGCAGTTCCCCCTTGAATAAAGGCTGCCTCACCAACCCGAGTAGGTGTCGTGAATGATCTTTACCCATCGCTCCCTCACCTCCAAGAAGTCATCATTCAGATGACAGCGCTTCAGTGGGGCTTCTCCGACCACCCCGATGTCCTGCCCACCAGCCCTCCCAGACTGCGCTGTAGCGCTCGTCACCCTGACGTAAGTTCGAATCCACTTTATCCACTGTCTGCACCCCTGGAATGTCAACTCCAGGGCACAGGCAAATCACAATGGCAGGCGCTCGGACGGTGACCGTCTAGCAGCCGAACACTGTGACTGTGCCTTTCGCCATGAATTGTTTTTCTTAATCCTCAGCTGAGGACATGCTTATTGATTTCTGAGAGAGGGGAAGGGAGGGAGAGAAAGAGAGAGGAACATCGATCTGTTGCCTCCCATATGCGCCCCAACCCGGGACCTAACTGCAACCTATGTGTGCGCCCTGACCGGAAACAGCACCCACAACCTTTCGGTGTACAGGGGACATTCCAGCCAACTGACCCACCCAGTCGGGTCACCATGAAGTTTCTAAATGTAATAAAGCAACTGCTTCTATCAAGGATGAACACAGAACAGCTATAAGAGCTGAGGCATCATGAAATGCTGAGGCAATGAGAAGAGATCAAAAATATAAGAAAAGCTCAGGAAAGATGCGGAAGGAAAAAAATAAAACCACCACAGAAATTCCTCCTTACAGGATTTCCCGTGAGAAATGATAATTAAAACTACCCTAAATGCCTTTTTCCACCTATCAGATTAGCAGAGACCAAAAAGCGTGGTCCTGCTCTGCTGGGTCAGGGGCAGCAGGCACTGGCCGGGCACTGCCGGGGGGGTCTCGGGCACCATAACCGTGGAAGGGCCCTCTGGCACCACCACAGCCATTTTATAACCACACAGGCCCAGCAGCCCCACTTTCAGGAATTCTCCTCAGATATACGCTCACGGGAAATGACGTGGGAACATGGTTACTTACGACAGCACGGTTGTAATAACAAAAGATTCTGTGAGCAACCTGAAAGACCCAAATGGTTTCTCCCTTTAATAGTATCTTAGAGACCACTCACAGTAGTATACACGTGTTTTTTGTTTTGTTTTATTAAGGCTGCGTATAACACCATTTTTAGGGGGAAATAAAAGGAAGAAAAAGAACACTTGTATAGTTATTTGTATAAGCATAAAACATCTTTGGCAAGAATCACAAGAAACTGATGATAGCTTTGGGTTGCCTGATAGGGAAGAACCTTGATGGGGGGGCAGGATAGATGCAGTCATCTTAAAACTCATGGATTTTGAATTGATTAACTAACATAATAAATCAGTATCTAAATATTAACTCCAGAATGAGTGCCCTCTAGATGTAAATGAACAAAATTCTAAGCCTCTTATATTTTTAAAAGATTTTATTTATTTTTAAAGAGGGGAGGGGAGGAAGAAAGAGGGAGAAACATCACAGTGTGGTTGCCTCTCGTGTACCCCCAACTGGGGACCTGGCCTGCAACTCAGGCCTGTGCCCTGACTGGGAATTGAACCAGCGACCCTTTGGTTCACAGGCCGGTGCTTAATCCACTGAGCCACAGCAGCCAGGACTGACTCTTAAATTTTGATAACCTAAGGGTCTCCCTCAGAAAAGATGTCAACATTTTATGCTAGAAAGTCATATATTTCCGGACTCTTACTTTGGACTTGAACACAACTGCCAGAGAAATAAAAGCCTCCTGGTTAACGTCTCAGCCGTTCTCTCTCCAATGTCTTCGCTTCTGGTGGCCCCAGCGGCACAATGAGCCACGACAGCCATCGCCGTTCCCAGGAGTCCTCTGTGTGTCTGAGCAAGTCCTTCCGTCCTGATGTTTCCGTAACACTTAGAGCCACCGGGATTCTTACTCCACGTTTGGTCTGCACAGCTTGCATGTCAGTAGTGAGCAGCCCTTTCACTCACCGACAGGGAATCAAATGCGCTGAGAGTTAACTAACATTTTTTTTAAATCACCACTTAGGTCACTGAACTAGGTGGGAAAACACAGGTCAGACAATTAGTTGCTTGTTGAAACACTCTAGTCTTTCTAGTAGCACTCAGAGCCCCATTTTGGCTGGAAAACGGAAATGAGAACCATTAGGTACCCCCACCTCCACTTTTCTGTGCAACAACTGTTCGCCATCTTGTTTGGAAAATACAGGATAGCCAGACATTTCTCCGTGTAGTAAATAATGGCCAAGATTATGTGCTGACTGAAGTTCTAGAAAGGAAAATTTTGAAGAGAATGCATTGTCTCCAACCTATCATTAAAAGAGGTAATGCTACCTAACAATCCCATTTCCAGATTTTACTCAAAGTGAAAGGCTATGTTTATACAAAGGCCTGTTCACAAATGTTTCTAGTAGCTTTATTCACAGTCACCCAAGTGTCCTTCAGTGGGTGAACAGATGAACTGTGTGGACAAGGGAAGATTCCCCAGCATTAAAAAGGAACTAACTACAGAAACAGCAATTTGAACAAATCTCAAAGGCATCATGCTAAGTGACAAAGACAGATTCAAAAGCCTACCTATTGCCCTGGCTGGTGTGGCTCAGTGGACTGAGCGCCGGCCTGTGAACCAAAAGGTCACCAGTTCGATTCCCAGTCAGGGCACGTGCGTGGGTTGCGGGCCAGGTCCCCAGTTGGGGGTGTGCAAGAGGCAACCACACAGTGATGTTTCTCTCCCTCTTTTTCTCCCTCCCTTTCCCTCTAAGAACAAATAAAATCTTTAAAACAAAACAAAAAAAGCCTACCTATCATTTATGCCATTTATATGACATTCTGGGAAACTACAGAGATTAAGAAGATCCCTGCCCGTGCCTCCCGGGGTCTGCCAGGGCCCCAAGCCGAGCTCCTGCCTTTCCTCTGCTGCCGGGCCAGCTGTCCCCTCCGGCCCTGGGGTGTGCCTGCGCCGGGCTCCGCCTCGGGGCTGGCTAGTCCTGTGCCCTCGGTCACACTGCCCGTGGTGACTGTCACATGCTTCCTGCAGGAGTTGGGACTGTCAAGTGTAATTCTGGGGCATGCTGATGGCGCGCTGGAGGAGCGGCGAAGAATCCTACCTCGCAGTGCTGCTGCTGCGTACTCCTGCACTTTCTTAGCAAGTGAAAATAAAGTTTAAGTTAAAAACTAATATAAATCTTCTTGAAAGATCGGGAACATATGGTCAAGTAAAATTATCTCTTTTAAGTTATAAAAAGTGTCTCTCTTCCTGATGATTACTGAAGAGAATTTCTGCTCATCTATGCCTCACTTTCCGTTGATGGGACTTCTGTTCCTTCCCCAAGATGATGACGTGGGCTTCAGAGTAACTAAGAGTCTTAACCCATCTCTTCTGATCAAACAAAGGGAGGGCCAGCATGTGGTGGCCAGCATGCCTGGGTGACAGTAAGACCGTAAGCCTTTGTAAGAACACTGCCGTGGGGGACGGGGTAGTGAGGGTTGGTGGAACCCAGCCACCGTCAGAAAGCAATTTTAGTAAGTATTAGTCATAAAAACTGACATATAAGAATTCTATACAAGATTTCACTTAATAAGAGTTTCAGTGCTTAAAAATGTTTGAGGAAAACCTATATCCTAAACAAACAACACATTCCCTCCCTTATCGCGGGGATTACGTTCCAGACCCCCCAGCGAAGCAGGAACCCCACATTCATTCTACACCCTTAAACCAACGTAACTTTAACAACATACGTATACAGCACCACAAAATCCCACAATATAGCAAGAAGTCCGCGGTAAATAATTACATGTATTTTTAAATATCCCGCGATACAGTGAGGCCGCGGTAAGTGAGCCGCGATACAGCGAGGGACGGCTGTGGACTGTTCATTCTCAGGGCTGTCTGTGAGGAAATACTTTCCTCTGAGGTGAAAAGATATATTTTCCATCACCCTGAGAAAGGCACCATTTCTCTGAGCCTGAACTGTCTTCTACCTACAAGTGAGAGAACAATCGTTCCCCAAAGCAATATTGTGGGTGGGTCCAGACCACCGCAATAAGGGGTCACACTAATTCTTTGGTTTCCTAGTGCATATGTTATGTTTAAACTATACTATAGTCTATTAAGTGTATAATGACATTGTGTCTAAAAAGATCACCAACGTACAGACCTTAATTGAAAATACTTTATTGCTAAAAAATGCTCACCATCATCTGAGCCTTCAACGACTCAATCTTTTGCTGGGGGGTCCTGCCTTGACGCTGATGGCTGCTGATGGGTCAGGGAGTGGTGCCTGAAGGCTGGGGGGGGGGCGATTTCTTAAAAGTAAGGCAACAATGACATCTGCCACATCAATGGACTCTTCTTTCCACACGCAACCTCCCTATGGTGTGTAAATCTGTGTGATGGCATTTACACACGGAGCTTCTTTCAAAATTGGAGTCAATTCTCTCAAACTCTAGACGGTATTGGCTTCCAATATGAGGATGTTTCATCTGCATTGAAAATCTGTTGTTCAGTGTAGCCGCCTCCATGGATTATCTTAGCTGATCTTCAGGATGACTTGCTGCCGCTTCTGCAGAGGCACTGGGTGCTTCACCTCGAACTTGATGAACCTCATGAGCCAGCCTCAGCCAGCTTCAAACTTTTCTTCTGTAGCTTCCTCACTGTCAGCCTTCATAGGATTGAGGAGAGGGAGGGCCTGGCTCTGGGTTAGGCTTTGGTGTGAGGGCATCTTGTGGTCTGATCTTCTCTCCAGGCCACTACAGCTTTCTCCATGTCAGCAGTAAGGCGGTGTCTCACTCACGGGGTCACAGCAGTAGCACTTCTGACTTCCTTCGTGAACATCTCCTCTGCATTCACACCTTGGCCGTCTGGTGCACCCAGGATGATGCAAGGTCAGGAGGTGCGGACTGGGGACTCCAGGTCAGGAGGTCCGGACTGGGGCCTTGGCATCAAGAGGAAGGAGGAGAAAAATGCAACTACCCTGCCGAAGTCTAGAGCCTGCCAGGGTCAAGAGTGCCCGTGACATGCTGAGACTCGTCTGGAGGCTGCAGCATCTGGAGACGGACACACCCACAGTGGCCAGGCCAGCTTCACCGATGCTGAGGCCAGTGCCAATCTGTGGCCCCAAGTCCCACACAGAGAACTGCGTGAATAATTTCCCTGCATCCCCGCTTTCCAACAGGCTTGGGTAATTCTGGAAATACCTCTCATGCATTCTTGAATGGTTAGGGGATGATTCAGGAGACAAGCCTTCCCAGGAGTATGAGGTCATGAGGGAGAGGAGACCCACTTCAACTTTACATGGCTGTTTTCTAAAAGGTTCCCACCACCCACAAAATGAGATCCCTCCCAGGTTAAAGATCAGTATTTTTTTTTTTTTTTGGTAAATATATGTATTGATTTTAGATACAGAGGAAGAGAAAGAAAGAGAGAGAGAGGGAAGGAGAGAACGAACAGCGATGTGAGAGAGAGGCACTGATTGGCTGTCTCCGATTCGTGCCCCAACTGGGGACGGGATCAAACCCACAACTTAGGTACGTGCCCTGGCCAGGAATCGAACCCGACGTTTTGGTGCACGGGATGAAGCTCCAACCAACTGAACCACCCAGGCAGGGCTCAAAGATCTGTATTTTTATACCCTGAGTCCTTGCCACAGCATTCACTATAACTGACCGTTCATGTATCAAGAATCCAGTAATACAAAGCTTGTTTTTTTTAAATGCCATTCTAGCGTTACAACTTTTCTTCGTAATAATGGACTAGTGGGTATAGGATTTTTCCTTTTAAGTATTTTTAACAGGAAATTACATGTAAGCCGAACAGGACAAATACAAATATAAAGGCTCCTGCGGGAACAGCAACGAGCCCTCAGCCCATAAACCCCTCATCACTGTGCCCTGGCTATGCGGGGAGTAAACCTCTTATTTACACTTTTCACAACCATAATATTTTAAGTGTCATTTTCATTATGTGTGCCAAGATTGAAGAATGTAAAACATTCTGAATTTATAAAAACAAATGAATTTTACTTACATTACGAAAACATTTGCTATAGAGTTCTCTTAACTAATAAGCTCTCTAGCACACTGAAAACAACAGAAATTTACAATGCATCTGGGTCAAACTTTCGGTCAAGGACACATCTACCGCACCAAGCACAGCAGGACACAGCAACACCGCAGCCACACTCAGCTTCCAGTGCCCCAAATGCTATCATCTCTCTGCTCTCTTCGGTTGCTGGCCCTCCCTCCTCCAAGTCCACCATGAAGGGACACCCAAAAATCTGTCAAGTGTCTGAGAAGCCGTGACTGTGCCATTTGGAGGGTGCACTAACAACTTCATGAACACTGGGGCAGACGGACCAAGTCAGTGTGAAAAGACATCATAAAAAAGCTTAGTGGTATCTCTGATACCTACCATTCAAATCAGAACTTATAAAAAAATGTCTTTTAAAATAATATATTTATTTTTCAATCACATGCAATACTACATTAGTGTCACGTGTACAACACAGCGATTAGACACTTACACACCCTCCCAAGGGATCACCCAGGTAAGTCTAGCACCCGCCTGGCACCACACGCAGTTATTACAATATCACTGACTGTACTCCCTGTGCCGCGCTTCGCAGCCCCAGGACTGTATTTGTGACCGGCAAGCTGTGCTTTATAATAAACGCCTTAAAACACATCTCACTTAACCCCCTGACAACAACCCTCTGGGAGGGGACCGCCTCCAGCCCCAGATGAGAAGACCCAGAGAAGGCCCACGGGTGCTGCGGAGGAAAAGACCAATTTCACGTGTTTGCTCTCACCAGCAAACTCTCCGGGCCTCCGTCTGTCCACCACCCAGCACGTGCGCGGACTAAAGCGCCGCGCTGGACAGGGCTCTGCCAGGTTCCGTTATCACAGAGCCGTAGGGATCCCTCTCGCTGGGAAGCCACAGCCGGGCTGGAAGCGTGGAACCAGGGAATTCGCCTCACAGTCCTGATGGCCTCCCACCGCCCGCGGGGCTTTGGGAACACAAGGGACGTTTCTGGGCTCAATGGGAGGGCTCTCCAGGAGAGGGTGGCGTGACATCGCAGGTACTGTGCCGGCCACCGGAGAGCCACATCGTTGGCAACTGAGCCTCTCTCGGTGCGGTTGAGACGCACAGAGAAAACTGAGATTTCAAAACTCGGTTAAAGCAGCGCCCCGCTCAACGAAGGCCCAGAAGCTCCCTTTCTCTCAAAATGGCTATCCCTCGCCTTTGCCATCACACACCACATGGGTACTCGGTCACCTTTTGTTTTCCGTATTTACCTGTCTCTGCTGACCTGTAGGCCTCATGACATCAGAAGACATCGGTCGAATGACTTTGTTTTCAGTTACAATCAAAAAAAGAATGACGCCGATGAAGGTGTGATAAGGAAGGGTATCCCAGACAAAGACCCGTCCTTAAGCAAAGGGACAAGCTGCACACGAGTGTGTGTGGGTATGTGCACCTGCTATTCACGCCCAGAATAGTGCACGAACGTCCATGGATACCCCCAGGGGTAGAAAAGAAGGTTGGGAAGAGGAAGACAGACTTAATTTTCACCTCCAGTCTTCTGTAAAATGTTAATTTGACACACATTATGTTTATATTTTTAAAAACTACTCAACTGTGATTTTAAAGAAAAACTCCATCATTTTGTCAATGAGCATCTTTTTCTAGGAAGAAACCCAAATGTCAGTATTAAACCCAAGCATAACTTAGGTTCTCTGGTGACAAAACAGAATCAAAGCCATTTTCAAATGCTTCCACAACTAAGATACTCTAAAGCACAGGAACAAAATTATCACATTTTCTGAGAAGTCATAGCAGTTTTTTTAACTGAAATATTACAATACTGTTTATAGCACTCTTAGGGAATTAATAACTCCTCCTACAGCAGAACACGAGACTGTTTTTTATGGTTACACAGCCAAACATGCTGCACGCCAGTAATAATCACGTATGACCTAAGGATCGGGCCGGCCTAGGGGGCGGCCGTGTCACACAAACCCTGGGAATTACAGGGACGGTGCTCCTCACTGACGAGTCCAGTCCTTAGTGAGTTTTACCCAGTGCTGTTGAGAGGCACAGAGAAAACTGAAAACCCTATGTTATCGGTCCCACCTGCGGCCAGCGAGGAGGAGGGAGGGCAGGGAAAGAGGCCACCCCTCCTGTAGCCATGGTGCAAACTACACTCGAAACAGGCGCTATCCAATATGTAGTCCAAGTTCCAATTTATCTATCAGAAATTATGCACTGCATTTGGTTATCATATCCCTTTGGTCTCAATCTAGGAAAATTCCTTTTCTCACGACATTGGGGTTTTTGAAGAATCCAGACCAATTATTTCACAGAACGGTCCTAATGTTGGATACGCCGGTTATGTCCTCATGAACTGATTTAGGGGAGACGTTTCTGGCAGGACCATTGCCGAGGCGTGTTGTTCCTCTTCCGTGCCTGCTGCCAGAGCCCTCTGTCATTACCCCAGAGTGTCAGGGTCACGACGGTGATGGTAACTTAGGGGGTGTTGGCGTTGGTCTCGGTCAGGGCGGTGACACGCAGATTCTTCCACTATAAAGGCAGCTTTCCCCTCTGCGACAAAGTGACTATTTGAGTCCGTGGAAGTGTCAGATTTTCCCGGGACCTGAACCCAAAGCCTTTAGCACCCACTCATGATTTCCGGCCGGCATTCTGTCCCTGTTGCGACCTCGCTGCATTGATGTGACTAATCACGCCTCTTTATTTCAGTCTAGCAACCGTCACCGCGACACTGCCTGCACCCCGGAATCCCTGGCGTCCTCGGGGTGGGACCTGGGCAATCACATTTTTTAATTCCCCAGGGTGACTGATTCTGATGAAGAGGAAGGGCTGGCATTCCCGGAGGGGAATGAGGGGGCCTTCGCAGCGCTTTCGTTTTGCAAACAAGGAAACTGAGGCCCCGGAGGTTAAGTGGCCAGTGGCGCAGAAACTGCTGATGGCAAGTTTAGATTTCCGGACTTGCATTTTAACCTGCCACTCCTCTGCATGTTATTCGAAGAGTAAAACCAGCGGGATGAGCAACGTTCGCACGGTGGTGGAGCGGACTACAGCCTGAAGTGCGCGTCTCCGTTGCGGAGGGGAATTCTGCCTTTCACTCATGACATCTCTGCAGTCACCTTAGTGGTGGGGGGACGCGGCGCGTGGTCATCGGGCCCGGGACCCAGGGCGGAGCCGGATGTTCAAAAAGCCGAGCAGTTGGCGCTGCAGCCCCAGCGCCGGCCCCTCGGCCCCGCACCCCAACCCCCGACACGGCGGCGACTCCTCCGAGGGGGTCTCCCGGGGAGGCAGCCTGCTGTGCCGCGGACGCGCGCACCTGCCCCGCCCAGGGGCTCCAGATGTGCTCGGGCTCCCGGAAGGACAAACGGCAGGCCCGCCCACCCCACTTACCCCGGCATGGTAAACCTTGTTCGCTCTTTTTATCTTAATGTCCAGGGAGGTCCCCATCTCGAAAACTCCGCTGCAGGTGCCACTTCCTGCCACACGTGACCAGAGGAGAAAGAGGAATGACCCACCCCTCCCGCGCGAGCCCCGCCCCTTTCACCTCTCCGCCGGCAGTTGCGTCACGTGACCTCGCGGCCTACGCCGGATCCATCGCCTCCCCCGCCTTCCTTTTTCCGGTGCAGGAATGGGCCGAGGGACTATGACGCTTCGTCACGCCCACGCCGGGCGTGGTGGGCGGGGCCAAGGTAGCCCCACCGCTTCCGTAGAAACAGTCATAACGCCGGAAATACCCGCCTTCTCGCTCGTTTACTACAGGGAGGGGTAAGTCGGCTCTCCCGGCGTGCGCCGCGGCGGGGGCGGTGCCGGAGACGGGTCGCGGGCTGGGCCAGCGCGGGGCTGCTGAGGCTCCCGTCAGGCTGTGCGGCAGACAGGCGCTGCGCTAGTGAGTTGGTTTTCAGGCAGTGATAACTGGGAACTGCGCTTCCTCCCCGTCTCCGTCCTCTCGTCATCTCCAGTCCTCCCCCACTTTCTCTCGGGGGTTCTGAGGACCCACACCCACGGCCTGCAGAGCGCTGGCTGGCGGGCTGCTTGGCTGCCTCGACCCCCGCCGCAGGCCCGGGGCCAAGGTCTCGGGGAGCGTGGGTACCTTGCCCCGCCCTGAGCCGCGGTGCGGGGATCACCAGGCGCGGGGGGTTGTGGGTACTTTCCCGGCGCACGCTTGGGAACGGGGTGCTGAATATTCATGTTCGTGCGCAGAATGCGGGGGGGCGCGGCGTCCAGGCCCTGGGTCCTGGCCGCGCGTGGAAGTGAGAACCTCAAAGCCGAACGGGGCACCCAGACCGAGCTAGACGGAGGTCCTGTATTGTTCTGGGGGAGAACCGCCTCCGGGCAAGGCAGCAACACGGTGGTAGGCAACAGGCTCCGTTTCTAGAGATAAAAACCCTTTGTAAATGTTTTCAACAAGGACATTCGCAAGGAGCAGAGAGGTATAATTAAGAAGGGCTTTTGATTTCTTTAAATTCCTTGATGCCAATAGGTGTTTTTTAAACTGCAATTATAGGATTATCTAAGAAATTTTCAGTAAAACGCTTTTATATGCATTAGGATCACGAGTGCCTCCTCTAGAGCGGAAGGTATTTTCTAGGACAGCAGTGACGGCGCAGTTGCTGTGAAGGTTGGTCCATGTGGTGTTTCCCGATAGTTGTCAGTTGTCATCTCCTCTCTGCCATAGGACTTCCGTCTCTGTTGGATATCTTCCTGGCGACTCCAACTCAGCAATTCTAAAACCATTCATTAGGGACTTAATCATCGCAGTCTAGTCTATTTGCAATTCAAGAAGTGGATCCCTCTCCACCAGACTCACCCATCGTTTCCAACGCGTAAAATGCCAACCTCAGTAGACAATGCAGGGAAGCAGGAAAAGAAACGCAAAGACCCACATTCTGGCCGTTTGCTTCAGCAATCCTACTTTATGCTTACTTTACAAGGACAGGTGTGCCATGTTTTACTCCTCTTTGTAGGTTGTGCATAATTCTGGAATGCTGGTGCAGTGCAGAGACCTTTAGTTCCAGCGTTAGCAGGGTAGTCAAGTTTGTTGAGTGAGCCATCTCAGTGTGATGGCTGCCAAACATAGAAGAGTCTGTTTTTCTCCCATCACTGCTCCTTTGCATCCCTTAACTACACCTTAGGTGATACTGTAACTTTCTGGTCAATTTCAGTTACTAAAAATCAGAATGTGTTCAAGTGTCAATCTCATGGCTTGAGTGGGACCCTAGATCCTGAGTGAGGGTCGGAAGGCAGTCAGACATTTCTGTGTTGAGGCAAGTGCTGGAGTTCTCTCTTCATTGATAGCTGCTTCTCCAGATAACTGGCCCATGCTTGAAACTGCTCTCATGGGGCACATGTAAGAAGGGCTGCTGATCCTTTCCATACATTTCCTTGGGCGGTCCATACCCAGCGTGATCTCTTCCATCACCCCACTGCCAGCATCCAGCAGTAGTACACTGAGCCTCCTGGGTGAGGGCCCTACAAGACCATATGTCTTCCACAGGGTCCACCTGACTCATGACAAATACACATCCTTGCCACACAAAAGTGCTGCACTGGAGGATGCTCCATGGCCTCTCCTCTCTACCCTGCTGTCTGTCTTTAATCTTGCTCCCTCCCAAAATACAGACAGGAATGAATCAGCAAGAATGCTGACTAGACAGATTTGCAAGGAGGGGATGGAATGCCAGCCTCTCCTCCCAGGAGGTCCCACTGATAGCAAGGGGAGATTCTTTATACAGCCGCCTTTCTCCCTCACCTCCCATCAGAAACACTACTACCCACAAGGCCAACTGCCTCATTTCATTCCTTTCCCTGACTTCTTGTACAGACTGAAAAGGACAAGATTGGGGAAACAGCTGGTGGAAGCAGAGAGAGATCTACATCATCTTATTAAGGCCCAGGGAAAGCGTCCATTGTGGGCATCTTTCATTAGAAGATGGGGCACTTTATATGCTGTTTTCAGCTGTGAGCCTAGTACTCGTTCTGGGAAATAGGAAGGGCCCCACTAAACATCTTTCAGTTGATACTGTGGTACTCTCCCCAGCCCTCCATTTCAGGAGCTGCTCATAATTTGGCCTCAACAGCTTTCAGCTAAGTCACTCTTCAAAAACGTGCCCCCAGCTGAAGATAACTGCCTTTGCTCAAAGTCATGGTCCCTCCGAGAGGGGCAGGCCACATCTAATGAGCAGTCCGCTTAAAGACCTCTCCTCCTCACCCCGGTTTGGGACAACTCTGAAGGACAAGTCCACCTCCAGGGCTCCTTATATCAGTATCTGTTGTCCATGACAAATCAGCCCAGCGATTAGTAGTCGAAAACCAGCAACATTTATTATCTCATGGGGTCTGTGTGTTAGGAAGTTAGTTGCGGCTTCCCTGGGTCCTCGCTCACAGTCTTGGGCAGTTCCGGCCAAGACGTTAGGGCCACGGGCACGTGGAGGCTTGGCTGGGGCCGCTTCCCGGATGGCTGTGGGCTGGGGGCCTGCGCTCCCCACCACACAGCACTCTCCGCAGGCTGCTCCGGCGTCCGCACGGCCCCGCAGCTGACTTCGCCTGACCAGGCGAGCCCCGGGGCAGGGCAGCAGGGCGCTGCGGGGCCTTGCGTGGCCCGGACTCTGACTCCTCACGTCCCCTAAGTGCTGCCCACACTCGCGGCAAGGGGCCTTTGGCCCTCCCTCTGGAAGGGGCATCGAACACCCTGGACGTGTCTTTGCCCTACTCTGCCCCCGTTGGGTGGGGGACCTTGGTTGTGATTGCGTCGCAGCCCCGCCTTTCCTTCTGCCCAGCCTAATCCAGCTTCCTCCACCCCACCCCGCACACCTGTTGGCCTGGAGAGCACCCCAATATACTTCCACCATGTCGACCTCTATCTCCGAGCCTGGCAACCCGACCTGCAACGACCCTGTGACGCTAGCTGGCGAACTTCGCTCCCCTCGGCCCCAGTGTCCCTCGTCTGTAAACTGATCTTACAGTACTCCATCACAGGGACGCTGACAGGGTTTGTGACAGTTCATGTATTTCTCAGCTACTTACTGGGGGCCAGGCCCCGTTCTAAGTGCTTTAAAGGTTTTGATTCATGGCCTTCTCAACAACAGCCTTAAAATGGCCACTTCCTTACCTTACAAAAGGAAGAGCACTGGGGCGCAGAAAGATGAACAGCCTCATCCAAGGCCACGTGGCAGCCGCCCACTGTGACTCCCGGGCCCGCACGTGCAGTCAGCAGTCACTGTGCCGCACGTGCGGACACAAGAAGCCCCTGGACCCGCGGCGAGGCCACAGGGCCGTCATTAAAACGGTGGACAAGGGACCGCAAGTCAAGTGTGAAAAGCAGGGGTGCAGTGTTACAGTCAAGGGGGTATTTAGCAAAGGAACAGCGTTTATCAATTGATGGTGAAGACAGTGTATAAAACCCCAGCAGAAGACCGCAGTGCATTGGCGTCCTCGGGCTGCCTATGGAAGTACCGCACACTGGGCCGCTTAAAGCCAGAGCATCTCTCACAGCAGAGGAGACGGAGGTCTGAAAGTGGGGTGTCGGCCAGGTTGGAAGGCTGTGAGGGGAGGTTCTGTTCCAGCCCTCCACGGCCTGCTGAGGGCCATGCCACCGTCTTCTCCCCATCTCCTTACACTGTTTTTTTTTTTGTTGTTGTTGTTGTTGTTTTTGAGAGAGAGAGAGAAGGGTGGGGGAAGGGAGGAAGAAAGAGAGGGAGAGAAACGTTAACGTGAGAGAACCATCATTCGGTTGCCTCTTGCACACGTGCCCTGACTGAGGACCAAACCCACAGCGCAGGCGTGTGCCCTGACTGGGAACAGGACCAGGGGCGGGTGACACCCAAGCCACTGGGCCACACTGGTCAGGGCTTCGTCATCCTCTTTTTATGTGTCTTCATCTTTCCGTGGCCCCGTCCCCGCATGTGTGTCTGCTTCCAAGTTGTCCCTTTTTGTAAAGACATCAGTTTATTCATTGGGTTGGCCAAAAACTCCATTTAGTTCCTTCCGTAAAATAAAAGACACCTTTTTCATTTTCACCAGTAACTTTATTGATTTGGATATTTTGAGCGATCTCCTGCTATTGGCTTCTACTGGGTAGAGGCCGGGGGTGCTGCTAAACATCTTCCAATGCATAAGACAGCCCCACAGCAAAGAAATATTTGGCCAAAATGTCAATAAGTACCAAGAAACTTTGCAAACCACTTTTGACATGTTTGGATCAGTCACAGCACTTTCTCCAAGCATAATCTTTTTATGTTTCAGTTTTTACCTTTCTTGAAATAATAAAGCATAATATGCCAAAAATGCTGCACATTTTCTTCCAATTTCGATACTAAAATGGCTGCACAAAAATTTACCAGTTTTGTTGTTTCTTTTAAATGGCGTGCTAATAAGATAGCTGTCATGATACAGTAACAAAATGGTTTCGAATGATGCTAAAGACAACTAAGCACTGCTAGAGCCATCGGTATGGAAAAAAAACTAAATGAACTCTTTGGCCAACGCAATATGAGGGCCACGCTCATTTTAACTTGGTTACCTCTCTAATATAAAGATCCCATTTCCTAATACTGTCACATTCTGAGGTGCTGGGATTAGAATTTCAGCATATGATTTTCAAAGCAGCATTAAATTAAACCAGTAATACAGCAACAAAGTGTATACAACAAAAACATTTGAACTTATAAAAATAATGGAAAGATACAGTTAGAAAACTTTAACACAAAGTCTATCAGATTGAGTGGATTAAAAAAAATGAAGACAGAATTTTAACAAAATAATTAAGAGATACAATTAAATAAAATGGAGTCACAGGAAATTCACCTTTCCGAGTGCCAGTGATGCATTTATAAACATTAATTGCATACTAGGCCACAAAGAAAATCTCATATTCAATTAATTAAGTACAATATGGACAAAGTAACAACCAAAAATTTTAAGTACTTGGAAACCTAAGACATGCTTTTCCAAACACATTAAGTCCAGGACCAAATAGAAATATAATAATGAGCTCAAATAACAGAGTGAATGCTTCATACAAAACATTTGGGAAACAAGCAAAGAAGACTCCTTTGGAAAGTCATTAGAAAAAGTGTGAAAATTTGGCCAGGGTGAAATAATATGATATCTGGGATTTGCTTTAAAATAACTCCAGAAGGAGGAGGAGTGGAAGGAGAGGCAAGAAGTGGGGGTGAGCTGTGGTTGGGACACAGCAGTAGGCAGAACAGGTGTTGGTACTTTTTAAGCTGGGTGACGAGGACACAAAGCTTTCTTGTACTGTCTCTCTGCTTCGTGTGGGTGGATGTTTGCCTTCCATAATAGGAGACAAGATAGGCAGCAGTTTTTATAAATTAGCTGAAGAATGTTTATACCTTGTAACTCCTGGTAGGTGCCCCCAACTTCCCTTTCATCAGATGATGCCCTGAACCACAAAATTCGTGATAAAGAGCACATTTCCACAGATACGAAATGTGTCTGGTCTAAAGGAAGGGTATGAAGCAAGAACAGAGCAGAACAGAGCCTGGGGTGGGGTCCCGCTACCCATCCTCTGAAGCCAACGCCCCACTCGGCAACGGGGACAGACAGGGCTACAGAAAATGACAGAAAACTCAGAGACTCGGGAGACTGAGGAGCAGAGAGTTAGAAGGCTCAGCAAGAGTGAGTTGCTGGCCCGTCAGGAATAGGGAACCGACTCTCTCATGTGGTGTTGCCTGTGGGATCGCAGGAAGAGACTGCCGCTGGCCCGGGGACCTGGCATTTTGATCCCCATGTCTCTCCCCATCCCAGATAGGAAACGTCAGGGAGAGGGAGAGGAGAACGGGGAGGTGACAGGGAATGTAAAGCACTATCACTTGAGTTCCAGCTGAATAGGAAGATTGATTTTTCTTTTCCCCCACTCTCAGCAGAAAGGGTTGCTGGAGAGCTAAACTGGGTTAATTTATAGAGAAATGAAGACTTACTTCTTTGGCCATTTATGTGTTGTGCCTGTAAATTTTAAAACAGCTACATATACAAAAATCGATAGGCATTTTTATTTAAGAGCAATAACCAGTTAGAAAATAAAATGGAAATAGGGATTGTATTCTCAATAGCAATAAAAATATAACATACTCGGAGTATTTGAATTTAATGTATGTTTGAGTTACATGAATGAAGGTATAAGGCTGAATTAAGAAATATGAAATATGAAGATGGAGATATGTACCATATTTTAAAAGTGGAAATCTAAGTACTTTTAAATGCCCAGTCTTATCAAATTAATTTTTAAGCTTAATTAACTCATTTCAATATACATTTTATGAGGAAATTTAATGAAATTATGTTAAAATTTCTCTGAAAAAATAATACGATGTTAAAAAGATGTCTTTTAAAAATATTAATTGTAGGGAGAAAAGCCCTACTAAGCATAAGACAGTAAAGCTATACAGTTAATAGAGCATCATTCTGGCATAAGATCAATCGGATAAGACAGCTGAAAACAGTTACCAATATATTGGTATATAGATTTTAATATATGATAAAAGTTACCATAAATCTGTAGAGAACAGGGCGTTATTCAGTAAATAATAGACTAAATGGCTTGATATTTAAAAGAAAAATTCATTTAGATTTTGGTATCATACCATTAGTCACCACCTCACCCCCCCCAAAAAAAATCTTAGCTGGATTAAAAAGTTCAGGACATAATAAAACAAGTTAGACATAGACTTAATTGGAAATGTGAAAACTATGTGAGAAAAATCATTAATGTCTTACAAAAAACAGCAGTAGATTTGAATGGAGGGAAAAGCATACCATAGGCCTGGATGGGAGGGTTCAACACGATCAAAATAATAATTCTCTCCCAGTTGATTTATAAATTTAAAGCAATGCCGATAGAAATACCATCTTCTCTTTATTCCTGGAGCCAGCCAGATTGATTATAAAGTATCTGGAGTAACAAATCAGCAAGAATAGCCAGAGAAAGTCCCAACGAGAAATAACCCAGTGGGGAGGAAGGGGCCTGGGTTATGCCACACAGATAACCAATAGCAGAAGACAGGGATTCTGGTCCCAAGCTTTAAAAAGGCCTGAAACAGCTGCTTTTGCACTTTGGGGGCTCTGAGAACTATATAAAGAGCCCCAAACCCTGGTGGAGAGACCATGTTGAGGGTCTACAGGGAGCCCCCAGGCTCTAAGCCCAGCCGCCCTGCCACCCCCTCCCAGGGCCTGACACAAGACTGCAGCCGCATGAATGACACACAGTGAGACGAGCAGGAGAACCGCCCAGCCGAGCCCCAGCGCAGCCGCACGCCGTGAGAAACGACAGGGCTGTTGAAGAATAGAGTTTTATGGTATCATTATAGCTGTGAGAAACGGGCAAACAGACAAAACATACGCCTGCCCCACCCCCACCCCGAGAAAGCCCCGCAAAGAACTGCCCAGAGTCTTAACAGCGTCTGTTCTGGGGTGATTAGAACTATGGGTGCCTTTAGTTCTTTTTCGCTCTTCTCATGAATATCCATTATTTCAAAAATATTTACTGTAAAATTTAAAGTATTTACTATTAACGTTTAAAAATATATTTACTGTTAAAAAAATTTTCTTTAAGAGTGAAAAGGGATCCCTAAGGACAGAATCAGAATTCTTTTAACTGCAAGACCCAGAAACCAATTTAAATGGTCTTAAGCAAACACAGACATATTGGCTGTTGTGAAGACCTACACAGAGTTGTTTTAAGTTATATGTAAAATTAATTTATTAATTTCTGAACATTCTTCCTTACAGAAGCTCCTTACCATTCATAGGAGAGATATTTAAAATATCTCCCCAACAAATCAACTAATACTTCATCATAAACCCAGTCTTAAAAAGGCAATAAGGAAAAGAAAACCTGGTAAAACCACATATTTTATATTAATTTCGTTCTCACAGACTTCCAGTAGTTCAGCCCGTGTAAAGTTAACGCGCGGTGCCACACACCCTCCCCCAGCTGGGCCATGTGTGTTCCCTTCACCTGCCGCGTACCGCGGAGAGGCTGCCCATGTGCGACTGGAGCCCCTGCAGTGAGCCGGCTGTGGACCCGTGCGCCCTGTGTGTGTGCTGGGGTCACTCGGAATTCTCCAGTGTAAATCCACCAAGAGGAAATTCTTATAGTAAGTGTAGCCAGAACTTACACAAAACAAGCCCCCCGAATGTGTCCCGTGGGGTAAAGTTGATAAGTGAAAAGAACATCACTTTGTGTTCTTTGTGAAAGACGTTATCTTGGGGAAAATCACCGAAATCGCCTTGGTTTCCGGCCATTGCCCACGACTGCCTACGAACATGTCAGGGCTGGTGCAGCCGATGGCAGCCACGGCCCTCTCCGGCTCCGGCGTCAGCGGCGGCAGTGTCCGCCCGTCCTGCAGCAAGGAGAGGCCGCAGAGGACGCGGGGCCGGGCGCAGCCCCGTCTCCGTATCGGGAGTTCTTGGCCGGCCGCCTAAGCGTATCCGTTTGACGGCGTCAAATCTCTTCTTTTCAGGCATTCTCAGCAGCTCATTAGCTTGGGCTTCTGTTTCCTTCCGGAACTACTGCGTTTTCCTAGAATGCGAGGAGCCAGGTGGCAAGGAGAGGTCAGGTGCTACCCCAGTCCGTAGGGAAGTTCCATGTCTTAGTTCACCCTCCCTGACCCTGACCCTGACCCTGACCCTGACCCTGACCCAGTGGCAACGGCTGCTGGCCTTGGGCTCCTCCTCCAGAGGTGGCGTCCCTTGTTCCATTTCGGTTATGGCCCCACTGGTTTATTTTCCCCATCATCAGTGGGGCTCTTCTTGGCTTATCTGGGCAGCTTCTTTATTAATCCTAAACCGAGGGCAGTGTTGTATTAGATAATCTCTGCTAAATATATACCGACGCTGAAAAAGATAGGTAAGGATCTAAATAAAGGGAATGCTGGGTAACTGCAGCGTCCACTTCTAAAATTCCAGTTTCAAAGTTATAAAGCCACATACTCACCGCCTTAGCAGAAGGGGCCCAGGGTCTGACTTTCGGGCATATTCACAGTCACCTGTGCTAGGAATGTCTACTAAACGGAACAGGCGTGTTGGCCAGGCACCCTGAAGGCATCCGTGGTTTAAAACTCAGTCAAATAAGAGAAATTGGTGGATAGAGAGAGATGCAAGGAAGCAAATACAGCAAACTGGTAGTAGATGTACGTGTTCACTACACAACTTTTTAGTTCCTCGCCATTCTGGAAAGTTTTAAAATACTAAAAGCTGGGGATGAAAATGAAAATAGAGGTATGTACGGAATTCATAGGAAAGCTATATAACTCATGAAACTAATAGAATATTGAATGTCAACTTTAATTGGAAAAACATTTAATGTATTATTCATTTGATCCTTTTTTTTTACCATCTATTTGCTAGATCCCAATTATATATTATGCTAAGTCCTGAGGACTCATGGGGAACAAAACAGACATAGTCTTCACTTCATGTAGTTTATAGCCTAGTAGAACGTGACCTAGTTTTATCTTAATTACCTCTGTAAAGATCCTATCTCCAAATAAGGTCACATTCTGAAGTGCTGGGGGTTAGGACTCTAACATCTTTTTTGCAGAGACACAATTCAGTCTATGACATGAGGTGATCGGCTTTGCACTTTAGAGAGATCCTTTGGCTGCAGTGTGCAGAATATATTGCAGAGTGACCTCTCACTAAACATCACAGTCAGGAAATGTTTGTAGTAACCTTAGCAAGAGACGGTAGTAGCCGGACTGCACAGTGATCGTGGTAATAACCTAGGATGGAGAGAAGTGGGCCCCTAGAGCTTGTCCCCATGTGATTTGATTATTGAGCTGGGGGAGTGAGAGATTCTGTCTGTAGATGAGGGGGACGGTCCCAAACCTCTGTGCCTGTCGATGTGCCCACGGGGCCTTCCTGAATCCATGGTCAGTACAGGGGAGAGTGCCCACGTCCCGGCTCTCCTTGCCCTGGAACCTCGCTTTCACTCTGAGATGCACCCCTTCCACCTGCCACACCCCTACCCATTCACTGAGGATGAGTAGATTATTGGGGACATTCTAAGCTTCTGGAGGAAAAACTCCCGTGTTCATTTCTGGAACCATCCAACTTCCATTTCATGCTCTGCTTCCTGGGAAGTGATTTCTGTAAGAATCTTTGGTATTTTTAAATTTGTTTTAAGGAAACATTGGTTTGGGGGCTACATGGAGGATGCCTGCTGCATTACTCTGAAGATCTGCATGAGACTAGTGGCAGACAGGCAGAAACTGTCTCCCTTCTGGAATTGAGCACACTGGTATGTGAATTAGAGTCATTCTCTAGAAATGTGCATATGATCTTAGGGATTTAGTCAGGAACTCTGGAGGAGATGCTAGGTGTCCCCCAGTAGATATCCACCCCTTCTTCTACAGTAGTAGAAACCCCAATGTTTTAGCTGGGCATTCGGCTGCTTGGAATAATTCTTGCATTTTTCAGTCACCCTTGCAGCTAGGTGTGGTCAAGTGACTAAGTTCTGGCCAATGAGATGATAATGGAAGCCAAGTGTGCAACCTCTGGGACGTATCTTTAAAGAGAGGGGGCACCCTGGCCTTGTGGCTCAGTTAGCTGGAGCACCATTCCATGCACCGAAAGGTTGCCAGTTGGATTCCTGGTCAGGGCACATACCTAGGTTGCAGGTTTGATCCCTGGTCCAGGTGCGTACAATCCCCAGTCTAGGTGTGTACAGGAGGCAACCAAGTGATGCTTCTCTCTCACATCGATGTTTCTCCCCTCCCCCCCTTTCTCTAAAATGCAGTAAAAAAATGTCCTCAGGTGAGAATTTAAAAAATAATAATAAAGAGAGGGGCCAAGTCCATCCTTTTCCCCTCCCCGCACCCTGCTGGTTAGAATTTGGTGTGTTGGCCACAGTTTGCGGAACCCTCCTGGACCATGAGGTGGAGACTACTTGCCATGGGCTGGCCCTGAATGTCTACATTTATTTGAGAGGGAAATAAATTTCTTTCTTGCTGTGGTAGACAGAACAATACCCCCCCCCCCAAAAAAAAATGTCCACATCCTGACTCCTGGAAACTATGCACATGTTACCTGACACGGGGACTTGGCACGTGTGATTAAGGATCTTGAAATGGAAAGGTGATCCCAGATTATCCTGGTGGGAACATGTAGCCAAGGGGCCCGTGTGAGAGGCAGGTAGGGCTGTGGTGATGCGAGCAGCAAAGGCTGGAGGGGTGCACCTGGAAAGCGGGAAGAAGAGCCTTACGCTGAGTGAGGGAGGCGCCTGGGCAGGGCAAGCAGCGGCTTCTCCCCTGGAGCCTCCGGGAGGGACTCGACCTTGCTGAACCTTGACACTTAGTTCTAGGGGTCTCCTTTCAGACGTCTGACCTCTACAGCTGTAAGAGAATAAATCTGTGTCGTTTTAAGCCGCTAAGTTTGCGGTGATTAGCGACAGTAGCAGTAGGGAACGAACACCTGCATAAGTGACTGTTGTCTGTGATTTCTGACCCTGGCAGCTGACTGCAGTCCTCGCTGGTACAGAATTCAGTACCCAGGAGCGGGAAAATGACACAGAACCTACATGACCGTAGTCATCGGATGGCGGGGACTCAGATCGCAGCCAGGAAGAATGACAGCCCTTAGTCCATGGCCCCGAGACCTTTGGTGGCATGTTCCCCACGTTACTTTAGAAGACATACCACCTGTTGACCAAAGCTGCACGTCAGGAAAAGAGGGTTGCAAAAATTCAACATCTGGGGCACGTTCAGCTGCTTCCCGCCACTTCCTACAGAGTCCGAGACAGAAGCGAACGTGGGGAGGAGCCAGCCAGCCTGCGCGGTGGGGAATGTAACTGCCAAGGAAGCCCGCTGCCTGGAGCCCCAGTGTAATTTGACTGAGAAGCTGGGGATTTGTGGTCTTGCTGGATTAAACAACCTCTGCTTCACCACCCCAAGCAAAGGCAGCCTGGCCGGACGGCGTCGCTGACTTCTCCAGGTTTTACAAAAGGCTTCATATTTCAGCTTCTCTGCCAGACAGTCCAGAGGCACACATCCGTGCAAGGTGTTACCTTCCTGATCAAGCCCTTCATATCGTAAGGCCCAAAGGGAGCACCCGTTAGGCTGAAGAGAAGCGGGTGGGGGAGCACAGAGACCAACTGCAGAACAAAAACGAACAAACCGAAAAGCAGAAACTGTCTAGGCAAGGGTCTGGGCTCTGGTACTTGGAAATGGAATAGGGTTGCCAAATAAAACACAGATTCCCAGTTAAATTTGAACCGTAGAAAAACAAATTATTTCTCATGATAAGTAGGTCTAACAATTTTAATTCTCATGTTATTCATTGTTGATCTGAAGTTCAGGTCCCACTGGGAATTCCGTGCTGTTTCTCAGTTTGCTAAATGTGGTGACCCTAAAATGAACAAACGTTTCAGAAGCCGCCTCGGTTTGTGAGGGTGACGATTCTATTGTTCAAGAAGCCACACACCAGCCTGTTCCCACAGGGGACTACCCAGTCCATAAAGCCACTCCTAGGTTCTCAGGGCTGTTCAGTTCCAAGGAAGGGTAGACCTCTAATGCTCACTTCTGATGTGGCTTGCAAAGATGAGGGACAAGGTGGCCCTCTTGCAGGGCAGAGCGAGAGAGAGAAGGAGCAGGGGGCTGTGCTGGAGTCTAAGGTGTTCAGACGGACTGACCAAGAAACTGACTACTGCCGGAGAAGAGGATTTGGTCACCGCTACAGGCGAAGGACCGCCAGGTCCTTCCCAGGAAACACCTTTTCCCAGTGGGAGTTGTTATTTGAACGGCGCCTCCCCGCTTGTGCCGTGGTCTGCCGCTCATTCTGAAGCACGTGCCTTTTCTTTTAGTTTATGGGTTTCCAGACCACGGGGAGCCTGTCTGGACCAATGAAGCGCTCTGTACACCGCCCAAGATGCCGGTTTCTGAGCTCGGGGATGTGTCTGCATGGGACCTTGGAGGAGTTGCCCTTGGGAGAGGTATGACCGTCCCACAGGTGGGAAGAAAGGTGTGTGGGTGTCTGGGTGGCTGAAAGGGCAAGTTTGCCCTGGGGAGAGGGTACCGCTCTCTACCAGCATCTCCCCCTCCCCCCCGCCCCCCGCCCCACTGTAGCGTGGCAGAGCGTATTTTACTGCAGTGCGCTGGGATGGCATGAACCCGGTGTGTTTGTTCGGGCATCAGCATCTTCGTTTTCAGGGCTGGCAGCTGAGTCCTGGAGCGCGTTGGTGCCTCTGGCCACGAGCAGCCTCGTCCTCTTGCCCTGCTGTGTTATTGTCAGGCGATGGTTGGGGTGCTGTGAAGTCACAGGGAGCACAGTCTGCAGAAAACCGCTCTTGCTTCTCAGACCAATTACACATTTGGGGGGTTCCCCAAACCACTCTCAGCTTCGATAATTTGCTGGAAAGCCTCACAGAATTACTGAGGACTGTGGTGCCCTGGGTTATCATTTACTTCAGCAGAAGAACACAGGCTAAAATCAGCCGAGGGGAGACACACATGCAGCCGAGTCCAGGAAAGCGCCCAGCGTGAGGCTTCTATCGTCCTCTGCCTGGGGGGTCACGGACAGTATTACTTGCTCTCCTGCCAACCAGGCTTGGGGTCCAGAGTTTTATTGGGGCTCCATCATGTCACAATGCTCATTTCCCTCATGGCTGATCTCAGTCATGAGCCCCTCTTAAAGCTGGACTAATAGCATGTGACCCCAGCCCCCCACATAGGTCGCCCTAAATCACATAAACTTTTTGCCATGACAAGCCCCCAGTCGAAACAGACATGCCTATTGAGAAGGGCCACTTATCTGAAGCTGAAGGCCAAGTCCAGACTTCTCCTCGGGCAAGGTTAAATTCTGTACCCCACAGATGCATCTGTCTACAATGATAGAACCTCAGTTTTTTAACTGAACACAAAGCACTCAGAATCAAGAACCCCAACCTCCCATGTGTCCTGTGACTGTGTGACCAAATTCTAGGCCACTTCTGGGAAGTGTCCTTACATGGAAGGGGCTTGGTCCCCGTTCTTTCTTCTTGCTGCCTCGATGGGGCGTGAGGAGCTGCCTCGGCAGCTTCATGTTCAGGATGGTGAGCGACAAGGGAGCAGGAACCCGTGGCCCTGCCGCCGGAGGCACACATCATATGGCCAGCCGTTCAGAGGAAGCGTTTAAGTGATGTTTAAGCCGCTGTTACTTTAGGTTTTCTATCCCCACAGCAGGATCTGATTTCAGCATTTGCTTGAAACTTACTTTTATGTTGCTTACATCCAGATTGGCAAAATGCTGCTCACTGCTCACTAGATTCCTAACCCAGCTCACCTGCACGCCACCAGCCCCCATGTGGTCGTGGCCTCTCCACAGCGACTCTTGCCTCCCCAGAGCACTGGCCCTTGTCCCAGGCCTTTCCACATCCAGGCGTTTTCCTGCCCGCCTTCAGCTGACACAGGGCAACAGGAAGGACTGTTTTCTGATTACATAATCATCATACTTTCCAACGGCTAACTGGTTGGAGGTTTAACTGAACTTTACACCTAAGCTTTATATCTAAACCTTCAGGTCAGTTTTCTTGATTCACCTTTTCAAAATTGACAAACAGATATTTGTGTAATCACGATGAAGATTTATAGATCTTTCTGAGACCTGATGTTTGAATTTTATCCCCATTTTATAAAATGTACCAGGATTCCTTGTGCCCAACCGCTTCACACCAGATAAACAGAAAGCAGGATAAACACTAAATCTTTTATTTTTATGTTTTGTTCTATTTTTTCCATAAAACTTGACCGCCGCTTTTGTAAATATGTAAGAAATTAATCATTAAAACATAAAGGATGAGTAAATACTACTTTTTATGTTATAAAGATAAGGATTTCGTCCTTCCTTCCCTTAACAACAGCAGGACATCGGGACATCACGTGACCTCTGTCACTGTCCTCATGGTTTATCAGCGATGAAATTGGGAGTTGGAAGAGAGTGTAAGAAATGACACTAAAACCCAAAAGTCTTATTGCCGATTTGCCTGTCTTAATGACTTGATTTCTCATTGTTATGGTAGAATACACACACACACACACACACACACACATATGTATATTTACATATACATATGTTAAAATGTGAAGGTTAATTTTCTTATTACTGCACAGTCAAAATCAATGTTTAAAACATCACTATCCATCAGTGACATGTTTCTTACTTTGTCCTATTACAAACCCATGGAAAGAAAAGACTTGTAACACCCGAAGAATGGGAAAGTCACAAAGGCTTAGGAGTGTCACCTAATAGTAATTATTAGAAAAGGATTGGCCAGGGATTTGTGTTCTCAGTGAAAAAAACCCTATGGAACTTTCTTGCTAAAAGCATCCTAAGAACTCAATTGACATGAGGGTCTTCCCTTTCTGAATGGAATAGCCAAGGCCTGGGGAAAGCACAGTAATGCTAAAGGTCACCCTGCTGATTGGTAGCAAAGCCAGAATCAGCATCCAGGTTTTTCTGGCTCCTGGGCCGGGCTCTTTCGGAACATCCTGTGTCCCGTCTATGAGGGGCACAGAAGTTTTGTATCATCGAGGTTAAAATGAAAGACCTCATAAGCTACAATGTGGTTCTGCGCTGGCTCAGAAAACTCATGCTCTTCTGATTGGGAAGAAACTTGTATGCTGGTGAAGCAAGGGATTGCTGTCCTCAAAATAAAGCCAAAATGATTTTTCTGCCAAACGAACCCAAAGAAAGAACACAGAGGTCTCCAAAGTTCATCAGCAAACACGAACCCCCTAACGAATAACGTAACACCAAGTTTATGCTCCCTGGTAGGCTGTGCATTCCTTGAGCAAAAGAATTGCTCAACTTTGTATCCGGCACCTAGCATGCAGTTGGTGCTGACATTTCTTCTTAATGAATGAGGCATATAAACCCTTGTTTTATGCCCTGGCATTGGGCCTTTTGCAAAGAAGCACTTAAAAAACATGTGTCGAATTTCCTGCACTGTCAGAAATACTGTTTAATCATACTGTTAAAAATAAAGAACTCCAGGGCTCACTGAGCTAAATTCTCCAGACCACTGCATGCTCTTTCCTCTTTGGGCCGCTCAGCTGTGCAGCCGGAAATGGACGGTGGGAGAGGAGCTGGGGCTCATCTGCAAAGACCCCGGAATGCCGGCCATGTCGGAAAGTGTTTGGAGAATGCCTGGGACGCTGAGGGAGTATTTCCAAAGCAGTACGCGCACAGATCCATTTGAACCAGAGCCTCTGCGCTCCAAAACAGACGCGTGGAGCGCATTCAGAGAACGTCCGCTTTCCCCAGGCGCAGGTGCTGCAGCCCAGGACTGGGAACCCAAGAGCTAAGGCTACTGCAGAACGCGTGTGCCGCGGACTGGCGTGCTCATAGGAGGCCACATCGTTGTACATTGCTCTTCTTTCTTATGGAAAAATACATACGGCATTGTGATTAGACATGTTATAAATAATAATAATAATAATAATAATAATAATAATAATAATAATAATAAACGACGCCAGCATCTTTCAGGAAAAAACCTTCATAGACAATAATATCTTTTTAAAAACCCATGCAGTGTTTTTTTTTTGTTTTCCACTGAAAAATAGGTATCAAGAGTTGAAATCTAAGAGTGCGAACTGAGCATTAACCCAACACTAAGGAAACGATCCAGCCGCTTCGTCCTCCTGCGCACACAGTGGGGAAGATGGGCAGGTTTCCTCTCTGCTACCAGCACAGGGACAGCAGACCTCGTCTAGGCTGGGAGTTTTCGTCGCAGGAAAGTTCTGCCCGTCCGATGGGAACGCGTTTTATTTCAGAGAGCTAGGAGAGCAAACCAAGACAGCAGAAGTATCCACCCAGTGCATTATGATTCAGCAAGAAGAAGGAAGGAACATCGGGTCTACTCAACACTCGGGTGGACCTCAGAAATGTCTCACTACGGGGAAGCGGCCCGACACAAAGTCTGCACAGTGAATGGTTCCGTTTTTAGGAAATCTCTAGGAAAAGCAAAACTGTAGAGACCAGTGTTGCCTTGGGCTGCGGGTGGGAGCCGGGAGTGACTGCAGATGGACAGAGGGAGCCTCTTGGGTGGGTGGAAGTGCTGGGAAACCAAGTTCATTCATAATGTTTACATAAATATGTCGGTTCACCAGGACGCATTGTACCACTGCAGTGGGTGAGCTTATAGTGAGGAGGTGTGTAAACTGTACCTCAGTAAAGCTGTGTTTTAGGCTCAACTATCCCTCTCTTTAGTTTTTTATTTTTTAATTCCATTTTTCAATTACAGTTTACAGTCAATATTACTTTGTGTTGGTTTCAGGTGTGCGGCATAGTGTTAGGCAGTCACAGACTTCACAAGGTGTCCCCTGGTAGTTCCAGCACCCGCCTGGCCCCACACACAGTTAGTACAATGTTACCGACTGCGTTCCCTGTGCTGCGCTCTGCGTCTCAGTGACAGAAACCGCCAATCTGCGCTTCTCAGTCCCGCCCCCTCTGTCTCCCAGGCCCCCAGCCCCCTCCCCCTCTGTCTCCCAGGCCCCCAACCCCCTCCCCCTCTGTCTCCCAGGCCCCCAGCCCCCTCCCCACTGGCAGCCTCAGTCTGTTCTCTGTACCTACGAGTCTGTTCTGTTTTGCTTAGTAGTTCAGTTTGTACATTAGATTCCACATATAAGTAAAATCATATGGTATTTGTCTTTCTCTGACTGATTCATGATATCCTCTAGGTCCATCCATGCTGTTACAAATGGTTACATTTCTTTCTTTCTTTCTTTCTTTCTTTCTTTCTTTTTTATAACCAAGTAACATTCCATTGTATGTACGTACCACAGCCCTTTTATCCCCTCCTCTGTTGCCGGGCGCCTGGGTCGCTTTCATGTCTTGGCGATTGTAAGTAACACTGCGAGGGACACAGGGGTGCACATATTCTTTCACATGAGTGTGTTGGGTTTTTTTGGATATAATAAAGCCATTAAAAAAAATAAATAAAAAGACCAGCTCACGATCACTTTGCACAGACAGGTCCCTCACCTGTCTGACTCGTGGTAGCCATTATACTTCCCTCATGTGGAGACTCCCCCCCGCAGGGTGCTTTGATGTGCAAATCTAGATACTGTTATATTAAACAAGGCTTGCTGACATCTCAAAACTTTAATTTACAATTTCTAATTATTATGTTAGTCAACTTACTGTACAAATGCCATGTTCAAAAACGTTAGTTCTTTAGTCCTGGCCAGGTAACTTGGTTAGTGTCGTCTTGATTCACCAAGGTTGTGGGTTCGATCCCCAGTCAGGGCACATAGAAGAATTAACCAATGAATGCATCAATAAGTGGAACAAAAATCCATGTTTCTCTCTCTGTCTCTCCCTTCCTTTCTCTAAATTCAATAAAGAAAGTTTTTTAAAAGAATATTAGTCCATTGAATGGAGGGTAACAAACTGCTTCCCTAATTAAGAGTGATGGCGGTGGGGCTGGCAGCCCAGGAGAGCATCATGAGCTTTGCTGGGCCCAGGCAGCTGTTCGGGGCAGCGCCCGGGACAGGAGGAAGAGTATTTAGGGTGTAGACTTGAATGCCTTCACTAACAACTGCGGTATGTTGCACATCCCCATCGCCACAGAAATGTGGGGAAATTTTATTAGGGAAATTCATCTTGTTCAAAGGCAAAAGAATTAATGGAACATTCTAGGGTCCACTTGACTAGTCCTTCCATCAACAGCAGTGGTTCTCAAAGTTGGGTGTGCACTGAAATCTCCTGGCTTGTTAAAAAGGCAGCTTCCCAGGCCGGCCCTCAGGCTGCAGAATTGAATGTCTGGGAACAAGGGCCAGAGCCTGAATCTTTAAGGAGTCACCTAGGTGGTGGTTATGCTCGATGTCCTCAGAACAGGGTTTAAGGAACTCTGGAGGAAGAGGAAAGAAGAGGGGGTGTTGTTGAGAGAGAGAAGGGAAGGAAGGAGGGAGGGAGGGAGGGATGGAAGCAAGGATAGAGGGAAAGAAGGAAGGAGGGAGGGAAGGAGGGAGGGAAGGAAGGAAGGAATGAAGGAGGGAGGGAAGGAATGAAGGAGGGAGGGAAGGAGGGAAAGGAGTGCAGATGAAGAGACTCAGTGGGCCTGGTTGTTTAGGCACCTCGGCTGAGTTTAGTCCAAACCCCTCCTAAACCTTTAACTTTGTCGCATACCCACATCTCACACCCTGCCTTGACCCTTACCTGCCTCTTAGCCTGACTTTCATGGGAAGGAGCCCACCTGTGCTAGGCTGGGGGCAAATAGTTTGGAGGGGTTTTCTCTTGCACACCCCACCACCCACTAGGGGCAAGAGTGAACTGGAGGAGGAGAGAGCCTTTGCTCCCAGGCCGGTAGGGTGCTTCTCCCTTTGGGGTCTTTGGAGAGGAACCCGCGGGGGGTTCTTAGTCCTAAAACCTGGCTTGGGGAAGTGGGTGGAGGGAGGGAAGCACAGAGCTGGTTGGCTTGACACCGCAGCTCAGGACAGAACGCTTTCCCTAGTGAGAGCATCCATCCCATTGTCACAGAGGGAGACAGAATTGTCCTCCTGCCTGAGAGACCAGCACATAGCAATGCGCTGTTGATTCCTTAGTTCCAGAGGTGCTTCGGCTTTCCATCCTCCTTGATGACAACCCAGTCCATGAGCTTGGCTTTCTCTGGAAGAGGCTGGCCACCCACCAGACCCCATGCTAAGCCATTGGCAGCCATGTTTGTAACATGGGACCCGCCCCCTTGGTCACTTGACTGGATCAAGAGTAGACACAACCCAGTCTGGCCTGATCAGAGCCCCCTTTTCCTGAAGACTTGCAGTTAGAACTAAGACATTCCCATCCCGGTGTGGGCTGGGTCCTTAAACCGACAAGTAGAAAAAAAGTAGAGACTTTGGCCTTGCTTTTCTCTATTCATGAGGAATGAGCAGCTGAGAAATCTGGGTGAGGGAGAGGGTACCCCTGGGGAGACTGCACTCCATTCCCAGGTCATTCCCCTTCCGAGGCCCAGCTGATTTCCTGAGCTTCAGTTCTGTAGGACACTCCAGGGCTGTTGGAATAAAGGGTCCTTTTCTGGTTGTTTAATCACCTCTGACCTGCAGCCACGTCTGCCTTTGCCACCTCTGTCCTGACTTTTAACTCGCGTTGCTTCCTTCTGTAGGCAGGACGCCTTGTCTTCCTTATGGTGCAAAATGAGCTTTCCTCAAAAACCGATTAGGTTTGAATTACTGACTAATACAATGTGTTGACTATATTAGGAATTACAAAATTATTATTAATTTCTAGGTGTAAAATGGAACTATGGATATGTTATATTTCAAAGTCCTCGTGTTTACTGAAATGTCATATTTACGCCTGAGATGATATGATGTCAGGATTTGCTTCTGAACGTTACTGGAGAGCAGGAAGTGGGCGAGGGAGCGGGGCTGACCTTGAGTTTATAGTTGTGAATCTGGAGGACTGGGGTCATTGCACCAGGCTGTCTACTTTGGTATACAGTATGTATAAAACTTTCCAAAACAAGACATTCTAAAAATACCGATGGGCATTTTTTCAGGGGAATCCCTCTGAAATAACATGAAACCACTAACGTTAAAAAGTAAGAAGAGGTTCTTAAATTAGAGATTGAAAGGCACCCCTAAACTAAAGGGCCTGGGCCCGTGCAGCCTGTGGCTAGTGTGTGAGCAAATGGCACACCAGGTGCGTGTGTCCGTCCTGCCCCAGAATGAAAACAGCCGCTTGGGATTTGTGTTCAGTCCCCCTCTGGTGCTGCAGTCCCAGATAAAATATGCTGACATCTGTAGTTTTCTTTTAGATTAAAAAAATTTTAAACTAGGTATTCAGTAGTTTTATAACAAATTATTTGGTAGAATCAAGAGTAAGAAATATTCCCTCACAGTAGAACATTTTCCTAAGAGGCTGGAAGCATGTGTGTCAGAAAATAAAGCATCTGGGGAGCTCTCCAACAACCCCCAAAAGCGCCCGGTATCGGTGCGGACCACCTTATTTAGAGGAGAGAGCAGGAGGCGGGGTATGCTAGTTGAGGATTCAAGGGCCTCTGGTCTCATTCTTTATATATTCGTTATAGTTAAGGGTGGTCTTCTTTGGAAGTGTGGATTTGGGTAGAAACATTAATTTTTCCTTTTAAATCGTGATTGTCCATTCACCTCTACACCTGCTTGTTTTCAAGGTGGCCGAAGTCTGTCCTCTGTAGGAGGGCCCAAGGGGACCGTCTGCTGCTGGTCTGCCCCGTCGTTGTCCTGAGGTTATGGTTACTCTCACACTGCGGACACATTTGGGAGCTCGCCTCTGAGACCAGGAGTCTCTGGCTGTCCCTTCAGTGTCTGAATGTCCATTTCTTCCCACTGGTGCTTTGCCCCGTTGGCCCGTTGGCCCCTCCCTTCCACGCACACAACGTCCCCCGCTGAGGCTCCCGTTCACTTTGCTTGGAATTTGCAACAACACCCCACTCCTGACTGGTGTTTCTACGGAAGCGTTTTGCTCTTATAACACGTGTCTACTCAAAGCAGTGCATCCTACTGTCTAAGCTGTGGTTCCTTTGGTTCCAAGGACTGAAGATTCACTCTCTGTCTGACGGAAACATGAATTCATTGCAAGAATATTCTTCCTCAAACTGCACTGGACCAGCCCTGGCTGCTGTGGCTCAGTGGATTGAGCGTCGGCCTGCGAACCAAGTGTCGCTGGTTCGATTCCCAGTCAGGGCACATGACTAGGTTGCACGTTTGGTCCCCAGTTGGGGGCGCGAGTGAGAGGCAAAACCACACAGTGATGCTTCTCTCCCTCTCTCCTTTCCCCTCTAAGAATCAAAAATAAATAATAAATAAACAAATAAATAAATAAAATTATTTTTTAAAAATGCACTGGACCAAAAAAGAACAACAAAAGCCATTTCTCCACTCAAGGTCCCAATGACCCCCTTCACTGCCTCGTCAGGTGTTCCCAAGCTGGGTTAGATCAAAGGTTTAGAACTCCAAGGACAGCATGTGAAAAATATTTTGTGACATGAAATATTTACACCACAAAAACAATGAAGCAAATAATATAGCTGAGTCAATGAAGCAATGAAGATTGACATTATTTTCCATAGATCCATTATTTGTTTACAGAAGAGGTGATATTAATAAGAAGTAAAACCGAGATCAGACCTTCTCTCCCTACATGCCCACCCCAACCTAAATTTTAAAGCGCACATTTCAGACCTTAAAATAATGTCTAATTTAAACGATTTTAAAGAAAAATGCAAAGGCCTTTCAAACCACAATTTCTTCTGTGGATTATATTTATTTAGATGTGATTATTAAATGAAGTATAATACAATTATATGTAATATACTATAATTAAGACTAATAGTAAAATTGTATAAGGTCAGACATAAGAAGAACTTTGTTGAATCTATTTAGTATGTTCAGACAATAACTTCAGATATTAGGTAAATGGCTTTGAATATTTTTATCCAGAACCCTCAGGAAAAAAATTTTTTTTTACATAGCAATACGCTAAGCCCTGAAGTAAAAGTTATACAAAACAATATTTGACTTCTTACCTAAATATTCTGATATTTTCTACTACATTACTTTTCCTTTTTTTTCTTAAGGTTTTGTTATGAGCCACAAAGCTGATTTTACAAACCACCTCTTCAAAGTGTAGTTTGGAAAACATTGCTTTGTTAACAAATAAGGACAGAATATTTAGTGATAAAAACAGCCACGTAGCCACCAACCACGTGGCTTTGAAAAATCTTAACATTTTGCCATACCCGCTTTAGATTATTTTTTTGAACATTGTCGCTAGAACGAAAGGTTCCTTTTTACCTTTGTCAGGTCCAGCGCATCTCCCTCCTTCCAATAGATAAGAACTATTGCCGACTTGGGGGTTACTGTCTCCATGCCTGTTTTCATATACTTACTAAGAAGGTGTGGATCCACAGCCTCCATCGGTGCAAGGGGCACACTTATTTAGGTCCCCTAACTATGGGGTGAATGTTTGTACCCCCCAAATTCATATGTTGAAGCCTAATTCCCCGTGTAATGGTATTTGGAGGAAATTTATTCAGCAGGCAAAGGGAAAGTACACTTGAAGGGGAGATGTGAGTGGGATGCTCAGAGCGCAGCCCTAACCTTTTAGAAAGTCAGAGGGAGAAAAGTGAGCCAGTCGGGCTGCATGGACTCAGGAAACAAGGTAGAGAGACAAAATAAGAGTCCTTGGAGGCAGGTTCAGGGGCTTAGCCCAAGATGAGCTGCTGCTGCCTGCTGCTCCTCTGGTTGCAAGTTCTGTGGGAACCCTGAGAGCTTAGGAGAAAGGAAGCAAAGATACACACCTGAAGAAAGGAGAGAGAGAGTGCACACACCAGGTCCTTTGCCTTAAGGGTTTTTATCTGTTTCCTAAAAGCGGGAATTTTACCGAAGCTATCAGGGGAGGATTTCAATAGAATATTCATCACCTTTCCAGGTGTATCCTTTAATATGCTGATGCATCGAAATGAATGTATAGGTCATTCTGCAGTCAGTTTCACCTTCAAAGAATGTCACCGAAGAGGGATCAGGACAGGTGGGTCTGCCCCAGCCGTCTGGAGTGTGTAAGACAAGACCTTGGGGTTTATTATCTGGCTGTAAATTGCGTGGCCAATGTGTTCAGCTCTCTGTCTCAGTTTCCCTGTTCCACTTGATGAGGAATTTTCCTAGCTTCTTACTGCCCTGCCTCATTTTTACATTTTTCTGTTTCATTTAAGACAAACCCTTTTATAAATGTTCTAACCTTGATGTTTATGTATACATTTTACTAGATTTTTTTTTCTACTTTTGCATGTTTTTGGAAAATTTCAGGAAGAATGAGTGCGCGATAAATTTGATTTCTTCAGGCCCATGCCTTTTTTATCTGCAAAATGGAGATGATACATTTCTCATAGAGTTGTTTGCCATTATATGAGGCAAGAGTTTTAAGTTTTTAGCAGAGTGCCTGGCACCTTATAAGCAATTAATAAATGTTAGCTCTTGTTACTGCTGTAATAAGCACAGATTATTTTGTATGTATAAAGAAATATATGCAATGACATATGCAAATGACAAAAAATAAATGACAAGGATGGTTGTAACAAAGAGATTTTGCAGAACCATAGAACAGGTGATATAACCTCTGTGATCAACTTGATAAATATGGAAAAGGCCTGAGCATTTTTGCCAACGATTTTAACCTGGGCTATGCTGTCATCCGTGGTCCAGAGCCACGAAGGCCATCTGTCTCCCCAGAGGTCACTGGAGTTCATCAGCTGTTCTTACCCTTAGCATGAGTCAGGAGGGTTCTGGGGAAATGTCTTCCTACTTACAAGGAGTGACAATTTAGTTCAAAGATTAATAAACACAAAATAACACTTGAGAAGCATATGTCATGTCAAATGCAGAATGTGTCTTCCCGAGGGTGGAAGAAAGCAGCAGAGTATTCTTTACACAGACCCAAATTTCTCCAATTGATTCTTTGTTATTCACGAGCAGGGAGAAAGGACAAATTGTTATGCCTGACACCAGATTCAGGACTGGAACTTTGTGATGTGATTCATGGAGCTATATTTAATATTTGCAGCGTCATAGAGTAAGTCCTATGGAGTCCAAGGAAGCCTTCACCCAGGGGGGGGGGTCCCTTCTCTCCCAGGTATCTGCTTACAGACCCTTTCTTATAGGGTAGCCTTTGTATGGCACAGAAATTCATTGCACCGTTGAATGGTGGTCCTGTGATGACCGGTGCTGGCAAAACACATCTAGTCTTTCGTATTAACTTAAGACTCTGTTACTGCTATAAAGATAGGCATGTACTGCTCTTGACCTCGTAAAAGGTCTGTGAGCAGTTTGGAGTTTTTAATGCCAGAGCCTCTGCTAGTTTCCTGTGCTCAGAGGGTGGAATCCTGAAGCCTGGCATCCATGAAAAAAGGGAAAAGAGAAGTCAGATTACTAAATATGTGGGGGCTTGTGACCATGAGGGTAGGCTATGGTGTTTAAATCTTCTTACAATGTACTTGTACACGTTGATGGCATAATAGTTAAATGACAAATGACATGGCTTCATCAGTTTCTACTTTAAAAGCTTCCACAGGAAAGAGATAAAGGATAATGTGGCTAATAAAGGAAATGCTGATAAAGTATTAAAAAGAACAGAACACTTCGGATGGCTTCTCACTCCGACTGGGAGCATGGGAAATCAGCAAACACAAAATAAAACAGCTGGGTGGCTCAAAGGAAATAAGAAAGGGTTGTTTTCCCCGTGCATTCCCCCAAATAGAAACTAAGAGGAAAAATAAAACTTCTCCAAATCATTACAGGGGAACATTTAAGAATTCTAATATTGTAAATAGACATTTGGGCTGAGTCTTCCCTGCAAAATGAGAACAGGAAATAAATCCTTATGAATCACCTAAGAGACTAATAAAGCAATAAGAATATTTCCAGAGGTTTAAAGTAAATCATTAAACAAACAAACAAACAAACGCAAAACAACATAATGAAGACATTTTGTCAGATGTCATATATGACAACAAATATATTATTATACATACCAAGTTTTTTCCAAGATCAAAGAAGATATAAAGCATTTTGAAACTGTAAAACATTATTCAAATGTGTGGCAATATTAGCGTTATTTAGGAAAATAAAACTCTTCTCTCTTTTCCCATTTCCCATTCCTTACATTTACCTTCAAATGCAAGAGTTTCTTTCTCTCCGATAAACTGTAGGGCTCCCTAATGGAAAATGGAACACCCCAGATTAGACTTCTTCATCTCTTATTGTCAGTTGTGAAAAGATTTGCTTTCCTGGTTATTATTTAAACATTATTATGAAAAATGTCAAACAGATAGAAGGAGAGAAACATACCAAACGCCATGCACGTATCCCTCCCTCCGACATTTACTAGCTTTTGGGTGGTCTCACTCCATCTGTCCCCCTACCACGTTCCCAACTCATGCTATTCTGGAGCAAACACCAGACATCACTACCATTTCAGTTAGAGTTCCTAAAGGATAAAGACTTTTCAAAAAGAACACGAACCTTACTATCATTATTGCCTCTTAAAATGAGAATAATTCTTTAATTTCAACAAAATCCAGTCAGTGCTCCATTTCCTTGCTTGTTCTATAATTTTTTAAAGCCATTCATTGTGATTGATTGATTGATGTGTCTCCTAAGACTCCTGGAATCTATAACCATTGCCCTGACAGCCCTCTCTCTCTCTGTCTGTCTCTCTGTCTCTCTCTCTCCTCCCTCCCACCCCGCAAAGTCTGACCTAGGACCTGGTTGACTCGTCATTTTACCCTCTTCTATTCTCTCCAGGTTCGGATGGCTCTGAGGATCTAGAAAAGATTTTAGGATCTAGGAATGAGTGAGAAAACTGTTTTGGAAGAGCCCTTCCAACATGACAGAAGACAATGACTTTTCCTTATTCCTCATCAAAGCTTGTAATTCATCACTGGTATAAAAAACATGGGAGACACTCTAGAGGAAATTTCTGTGTAGGTGGTAATGTTATCATTCCAAGGTGTTTGGGAGGAGAAGAATTTTGCACAGGAAGTATAAGCAAAACTGAATCATGAGCAATTTATGTGACTACCTTCAGGGTATCCATAAGTTAAACCACATAATTATTCACAGGCTCAGAAAGCTCTGGGACCAGAAGCCATGGCTGTAGAGCAAAGAAAGAAAAAGTCAGATGTATCCTCAATACCCATTTAAAAGAGGAAAAGCAATTAGAGAATAGGTAATTTACGTAAAGGACCATGGCAGAATCCCATTAAGTAGGTGCCCAACCAGTTAGTCAATATGACGACAGTACAAATGACACAAAAAATATTGTCTCTTGTTCCTCAAAGTTTCAGGAACTGGCTCATTGAGATTTTTGAGAGATGACTCCACCTACCACCCCTCAGCCCATCCATTTCGTAGCCGAGAAAATGGCAGCTTAGCGGGGCCATGAGCTCGGCCTGAAGTTGAAGAGCCGCCCATCTGTGGAGTGCGTTGGAAGACACAGGCCACCTGGCTGGTTCCAGGGCTGTCCCCCTCTTCTGCTGTCCCTCTAGCAGGTGTGAGAGGGATCTCACAAAGTGCTCGCAGCCATTTGAGGGAAACTCCAGCAGCAGTAAAGGTAACCTGGTACCACCGACAGGTTGAACCTTGAGACTCCTCTGTAGGGGAGAAATTTTTTTCCCTCTGACATCCTAAATTTGATGGCTGAGTCTATGCAATGACCTGACAACAGGCAGATTCACAGAGGAGACCAACAAATGTAGTCATGTTTAATATTTGCACAGGGAGCACCACAAGGAAAAAAGAAGTTAATAATTGGTAAGATTTGAGAGCTCATGGACCCCCCTAATAGGAGAAGAGTGGGTAGGGGGGCCACGTAAGGGACAGTAAATTTTAGGAGAGGTGAAGGGGACTTTAGAAGATTAGACGAGAGTTATCACAGTTTATGACAAAGTTTGTCTGGTTGTGATGCTAACTCCTAGTCTCCTGTGATAAGAGTCAGTCTTCCCAGGTCGATGACATTTTGCGGGGGGGAGGGGGAGGTCGGGATTTATGACAACTGAGTCCCTTTTGTAGGATCTGGCTTTCGGCAGATGAGGGTAGTTCAGGATAAGCCTCTCCCTGCATTTGCTGTTTTTCTAGTGCCTTCAGCTCAAAATAATCCATGTACCAGGATTGCACGTCCTGAAGTCCTTCACTATTAAATTCATCAAACATTTGTTGAGTTCTGTCACAAGAGTATTTTGAGGTTTCTTCTGCATTTAGTCTCGTGTCTCGGACTGTTTTCATTATCAGCTTGTTCGACCTGCCTCTTTTTATAGATAAGAACGCTGGAGCCTAGAGAGGCCGAAGGCTTGCTCGAGGCGCCAGGGGGCCGGGGGCAGGTCTGGGCACGGCACCCAGGTCCCTGCGGGGCTCAGTCTCGGGGAGAACCAGTGCTCTTCAGCTGCCCCAGCATCTGTGCGGGAACAGCTTCCACTTGGGGTTCAGACAACTGCCCCAAGAACTGTCAGGACAGAGTTGCATGGGTAGGTGAGGGGGAAAGACCCCCGGAGGGAACAAATTTTCAATGGAAAGCTGTGGCAGTGCGTGCCCCTCCAAGAGAAGGTGTTTAACCTGCTTCCTGGAGTGACTCGTGCTAGGGGACACGTAGGAAGCTCACGCTGACCCAGTTGACAATGGGGAAAACCTCAAACTTCCGCCTAAGGCGACCTGAGAAAGTGGAGTCTCTTTAATACAGGCACAGAAATGCTACTTCCATTTTTCTGTTGTTTATAAAGTAATACATGCCCATAGGAACAGTTTCGATGGGAGCCTTAATGGGACCACGAGGTAACATTTAGCACGTGGGCCATTCTATTAAGACACCTAGTGCCCCATCTCCAAAAACTCAGTGTCCTGAAAAACAAAAAAGGCTGGGTGGGGCAGGGACTATTCTGTAACCTAGAAGTTCAAAGAGGTAAAACAACCAAATGCAAACTGAAATCTGATTAAGTCCTAAATGGGAAAGAAAAAAAAAAAGATATACAGACAACATTTGGGGGACTGTTTAGGAAATTTGTGGATTGTATGTCAGTCCATGCAGGGGATTATAGGGAATTATTATTAATTTCCTTAGATGTGCTGATGATATTCCGAGTGTGGAGGAGAATGTCCAGGCTCTCAAGAGATACCAGCTGGAGTATTTATGAAGGTAGTGTTGTGATGTTTTCAAGTCTAAGTGGTTCACAAAAAAAATGAGGGAGGAATAATGCTAATGTGGAATCCAGGTTAAGAGTATATGGATATTCATTGCACTGTTCTTTACATTTTATATAGATTTTTAAAAATTTCAAAATGCAAGTCAGAAAAAAAAAATTCTAGTGTGAGAAATCTCATTACAAAAAAAAAAAAAAATGTGGTCTCCTGTTTCACCCACTTCCTGTTTTCCAGGATATCTGCTTTCAATGTATTTAGTTGCTTGTTCTGGTGTTTATCTCCAAATTTAAAAATACAGGAAGCTACTGCTATTTGTTGAGTCTACAATTTTAGATCTAATAACTTTCTAGTAGAGTGAGTGACCGTTTTAGCTCTTTCGTGCTGAGATCCATGTTCAACATTTTCACTCTAATAATGAAACAATACAGGACCATATATACTGATTACCAAGACAGTATACGTATACAATGATTACAATTCCTAACTTGTAAAACTGCCTTTTTTATTGGACTTAAGTGCTTTACTTCTTCAATTGCTTTGGTTTTTATGAGCTATTGTTAAATGCTTTCTCCCCTAAAAACAACAGCTCTATAAATGCCACCCATTTCCCCCCAGGTAACCTCCATCAGTCCCATGTTCTCTCACCGGACACCTGTTTGGGTCTGGGCTGCATGCTGCCCAGGTTGGTGGCCCAAGTATTACCTGGAACTTTCCTCCACCACCGTCCTGGGAAGTCCTGTTGTATCTCTCCCGAGTTTGATCACAGATTCCTGAGTCCCTTTTTTTCTTCTTCTTTGCTTCCTTATCCTTAATAGCTATCTGTGTTTTGTTGAGGAGTTGAATTCCATTCTAATTCCTGATACTTTGTGTGTGACCTTTTCCTCTCTAAAAATTCTTGTGATATTTTCTTCTCTCTGATGTCCTGGCATTGCACCATGGTGTTCTTTGATGTGGGTCACTTTCCAGTGATTGTGCTGGACATTCATTAGAACTTTTGATTCAGAGACTCATGCTCTTCAGTTCTGGGAAAAGTGATCGAACTATTTATTCAATGTTTTCCTTCTTTTCATTTTCTCTGGTTACCTTTTTGGGACTCCTGAGAGTTTCAACCTTCATTTCCTAATTTTGTTACTATATTCTTTCATGGGACGTATGTTTTTCTGTTCTACTTTTAGAGAGCCATCTTAGACTTGATCTTCTAGCTCTTTTACTTTTTTTTTTTTTGCTGTCACTTGTATTATAGCTGTCATTTTTTAGTTTTCAAAGACTCGTTTTTTTCTCCAATCTGTTCCATTTTAAGCATCCTATATTTGTTTCATAGATACTATAGTTCCTTTATTTTTCTGATGATATTTTTTTTTACTTTTATTGAGGTTCATTTGCATATAATTAAGTACACAAACCTTAAGAGAACAGTTCAATGAAATTATATATAAATATGTATATTATATACATTATATATTGTATTTATATAAGTGTTATATTTAAATATTTTTAAATGTCCATATGTTGTTTATAATGATTTTTAACATTTATATAGTTGTGTATAATAAATTATTTCATTATATCTCAATTATATATACTAAGGTAAAATAAGTTACATATATTACAGTAAAATAATTGTGTCTATCATGTATTACACACAGTTATCATTTAAATATATCCACATAACACCACTCAGATCAAACTATAACACGTGTCCAGCATACCACCAGGCTGCCTTGTGCTTCACTTTCACTGTGACCATCTGAGTCATAATGGTCCATGTTTCTCCTGTGTTAGCTTTTAAGGTAGATGCACTTGTGTATGTTTTAGTGAGAAAGAGCACCCGTGCATCCTTGACTTACGACAGTCTGCTTCGAGTTAGTAATTCTACCATTTCCAGAACGTGCATGAACCTTACAGCAGCTTAATTCCGTTAGTTCTTCCCGGCCTTTTCTGCCACTCCTCCGCGTTAGAGAGCACCTAAGACAGTATTATTATTGCTGGTGTATACCCTGGATAGGCCTTTGCGTTTTTCATTATTAATCTCTAGGGCTTCTCAGTGCTTCTGGTAGTTACCGTCTCCTTTCAATGATCCTTTCTTTTCAGTTTCAAAAAGTTCCTGCGGCGGTTCAGAGAGCACAGATCTGAGGGCTACAGATTCTCCCACTCCTGGTTTGCCTGTAAATGCTTTTCTCTCGCTTCCGTTTCGGGGGACATTTTCACTAGGTATAGAATTCTGTGCTGTCAGGGTTGTTTTTTCTTTCAGCGCTCTGCAGACGCTGCTCTGTTATTTTATGTCTGCCATAGTTCCATTGAAAAATCAGCCGTCTAACTGCAGCTTTTTAAAGACTTGTTCTCGACTCTCCCTTTTTCTCTTTGTCTTGGTTTTCAGCAGACTACATATAATATAAGTGACTATGAATTTCCTTGCATTTACTGTGCTTGCAGTTTCCCAAGCTTCTTGAATCTGTGTTTTCATGGTTTCGGTCTCAGCCACTCTCTCTTCACCTATGGCTTCTGTGCTAGTCTCTTTCTCCTTCCGTCTGGGAGATCCTGTGCTGTGTCCAAGTCTCTTTTGTCAAGTTTTGTCATTTTTTTTCTCACTGAGCTTCAGTTTGGGTATTTTCCTACTGATCTTTTCTTAATTTTGTGATCTCTATCTTTTTCCCAGTTTTATGTTTAATTCTTCCCATAAGTTTTTCTTTTTTTCAGTTTGAAAGCAGTCACTGTTTATTAACTGACCAGATTACAGAGATAACCTGGTAGATGCCTTAGTTCAACCTTCTAATAAGCCTGTTAATCTAGTTTTCCCTGTTGCCAGCATCCCCACCTTCTATCTCAATACAGAATGGGTGTTTTTTTCCTTCATATTGTGGAGAAAATAATTTGATGGGCCACAGGAAGTTGCTTCCTTCTTTGAATCATTTTCCCATCAATATAGGTCTCATGAACCAGAAACATTGATGTGAGAGAGCAACACTGATGGATTGCCTCTCGTCCATGCCCTGACAGGGGACCAAACCCGCAACCCAGGCCTGTGCCCTGACTGGGAATGGAACCTGTGACCTTTCGCTTTGCGGGATGACACCCCACCAACTGAGCCACTGGTCAGGGCTCTTTCTGCCTTTTAAACAATGTAAGTTCCAAGCTGAAAAACCAAGACATGGTATGGATCTGCGAGTTAAAGGGAAACTGGGCATCCACCACCCCCATCAGCCTTGGTTTGCTACAAGCACAAAGTCAGGCAAGGTTTCCCCATCGGTTCGCCCTAGCAGCTAACTGATCTCAAACAAGAAAGTGACCTTGAGCTCCTCTGGACAGGTGAGGTAGGTATCTGTCCTTACCTTAACATCATAAATATCTCTCCATTGGGACAGATTGGTCAGTTTAGCCAGGGACGCCTTCTAGACTATCTGACAATTACTTTGACTTATTTGGCTCATTTACTTTTTAATTCAGAGCCAGATAACATATAAGCAGCAGGAGCTCTGCTGTTTCGTCTTCTGTAAAGACCAGTCACTGGTGAGGATTTGATAAGGATTGGTGTCCTCAAATAGTTACTTATCCAAGATTTGTATACCAGCATGGCAGTGAGAATGCTAAGACAATGAGTTCACATTTTATATGTAACATAAAGTATCCATACTTCAGTTTCAAATTATTCATTCTTGTGGGGAGTGGGTGGGAGATGTCATGAGTGAAGAGTCGCACAGACTTTGGATGAGTTAAAAGGGACACTCCTATCTGATATAGGCTCTAGCCCTTACCATTGAGTGGTAATGGTGACAATGACGATGGTGACCATGCCTGAGACTGAATTATCACTCAGTGTATTCATCACCTCTCTCTGGGGCTCATCCTACAGAGCGTTTTCTTTTCCCTTTTGTATCACACCTGGCCATATGACTTGCTTCAGCCAAAGGCATGCGTGCCACATACCAGAAGTTTAAGAGACATCGCGTGCTTTTTTTCCCCTGTATGTAGAGTCTACCATGTCTCAACAGAGACTTCCTTTCAGCTTGAACCCCAGAATAAAGAACACATGGTGCACTTCCGGCCAAGATGGAGGCCTAGACAGACACGCTATGTCTCCCTCCACAACTAAGAAGGAATACAATTACCTCAAAACTAGAAACAACCAGAAGTTCCAGAAAATCAAACTGCATGGAAGTCCAGCAAACAAAGATATAAAGAAGAAATACTCATCCAGACAGGTAGGAGGGGCGGAGCCGGGGCGGAGAGGATGTGGTGTGGTGGTGGCAGCAGTGGTGGCAGCAGCAGGCCAGCAGAAAGCGCTGTCACACATTTTAAAAAGTCAGGAGGGACACCTGGGGAGCGTTCCCAGCTCCTCACTGGACCTCGCAGCTCACTGGTCCCAGCACCAGGGAAAATCAAGCCTCATTGCTTCTGACTGTGCAGACCAGTGGGGGTTGGGGTGAAGGCAGAAACTGCCAGTCTTTCAGCAGAGTCCACTTGTTTAAAGGGCCCCCACGGTCCTAGAACGTCTGCAGACCCACCCACTCTGGGTACAATGGCCAGGGCAGCAGCTAGAGGGGCGCCAGTCCGGTGTGGAACTGGGAGAGGTGCCTGGAAAAGGGGTGAGTGCTGGGCAGGCGGTGTTGTTCCCTCTCAGACCCCACGCCCACACACAGCGCCACAACGTGGTGAAACAGATCACCCTGCACTGAGGAATCCCTAAGGCTCCGCCCCTTACAACATAATGGGAGCGATAGCTTTACCTGGGATGCGGAGGCAAACAAACACAGGAGCCTGTCAAAATGAGGAGACAGAGAAGTATGGCCCAAAAGGGAGAATGGATCAAGGTTCCAGTGGGAGAACTAAGCGATGAGGAGGTAGCCAACCTAAAGACGAGGAGACAGACAACCTAACAGACGCAGAATTCAAAACACTGGTGATAAAGATGCTCACAGGGTTGACAGATATGCTTGAGTATGGCAAACGTATAAGAGAAGAAGTGAAGGCTATGCTAAGTGAAACGAAGGAAAATCCACACAAAACCAATAGTGAAGGGAAGAAAACTGGGGTTCAAATCAATGATTTGGAACATAAGGAAGAAAAGAGCAGTCAACCAGTGCAGAATGAGGAAGCAAGAATTGAAAAAAATGAGGAAAACTTCCCAAATTTTGCGAAGGAGATGGACCTACAGGTCCGGGAAGCACGGAGGGTCCCAGGCGAGCTGGACCCAGAGGGGACCACACCAGGACGCATCATGACTGAGATGCCAAAGGTGAAAGGTAAAGACAGAGTCCTGGGGGCAGCAAGAGAGAGGCAGAGAGTTGCCTATAGGACTATCAGCTGATTTCTCAGGGGACACTTTGCAGGCAGGAAGGGACTGGCAAGCAGTATTTAATGTGATGAAGAGCAACCTACAAACAAGATTACTCTATCCAGCAAAGCTATCATTTAGAATGGAAGGGCAAATGAAGTGCTTCCCAGACAAGGTGAAGCTAAAGGAGTTCATCATCACCAAGCCATTATTATATGAAATGTCAAAGAGACTTACTTAAGAAAAAGATCAAAACTATGAACACTAAAATGACAACAAACTCACGACTATCAACAACTGAATCTAAAAAATAAGAACAAAATCCAACTAAGCAAACCAGAATAGGAGCAGAATCTTAGGTATGGGGATCATTTGGAGGGTTATCAGCTGGGAGGGGAAGGGGGAGAAATGGGGATATGGTGCAGGGATTAAGAAGCATAATGGGTTGGTACAAAACAGACAGGGGGAAGTTAAGAATAATATAGGAAAGGGTGAAGCCAAAGAACTTACATGCATGACCCATGGACATGAACTAAGGGGGTTGGGGTTACCGGAAGGAAGCGGGATGCTGGGTGGAGGGGAGCAAAGGGGAAAAAACTTGGAACTACTGTAACAACATAATAACATATACTTAAAAAAAAAACACACACACACATGGTGCAGAGTCATAGGTGGCCTATGACAAACATGCATTACAAAGGAGTGACTAGTTGTCATAAGCCCCTGAGGTTTGGGGGTCGTTTGTTATTATAGCATAATTTAGTGAAAACTGACTAATATGATGACAATGTGAATTTTTTTTATTTGTCTGTGATGCTCAGAGAACTAGAGATATTACATTCCCCTGGCCAAAAATAATGTAGGGGAGAAGGTGAGTTATACATTTTAATTGGCCTACTGTTATCTAATGAACCAATAATTAAGATAACATTTACAATCTATCCTAAGGACTCACCAACATTTCCTAAAATAAACATTAAAGACTGTATTAGTAATATTCTGAAATCTCTCCTCAGGTCATTAAGGTAAAAAACCATTGAATATGTTCTAAAATATTTCCAAATTTTGTTTTCACAATTGATATGTGTGTTACTTGATTAGTTAATATTATTTGCTGGTAAAATGGGAAATATTAAACTCACAAGTATAATACATTTAAATGGATAAAATTTAGATACATGTTACAAATGCAAAAAGAAAATATTTATTAAATATTATATAATATTATATGTGATATTATGTATCATGCAGTTTTTTATCATTGGTTGTAGCAAAACATGCACGTAACAAAGGTGATGTGACTTACAGCAATGAAAAAAAAACAAACTATTGAAACAACAGACATAGAGTGAAAAATGTCACACGGAAGAGGACAGATTGTATGATTCCATTTGTAGGAAACTCAAAAACAGGCAAAAATCCATCACGAGAGAAAATGGAGACGTGGGGTTCCCGTAGGGAGTTTACTGACTGGGAGAGGGCAGGAGGGAGCCTTCTGCAGAATTGAAAATACTCTGTGCGTTGATCTGAGTGTGGGTTACAGAGATGCATGCACATGGGGAAATTCATCAACCCTGTCACTGATTTGGGCACCAATTGTTCACGAGTTATGCCTCAGTTTACACTTGCCAGTGTAAGTATGGGTATTCTGCAAATGTTTGTAAAAATTCATTACCCAACTACTAAAGCATTTAAAACAAACATTTAAGTTCAGTGAACTCGGCGACAAATTACAATAATATCTAATGTCAGAGGCGGACAGTCAAGGGCATGAATTGGCAGGACAGGAGAAAGCTCGAACTGACATAGAATATAACGTTATATAGTCTTTGGATATTTTATCACTTATATATGTATATAACTTGGGGGAGGAATGACATCTTTGTGTTCCTTAGCTTTCTTGTCTCCAGATTATAACCTTTCTTATAGCCACTTAAACTTTATTTATGTGAATCTTGCACATTTCGTGATAAGTTAAATTTTACCGTGTTTTTTCCTCACAAGTTAGCTTTTCATATACAATAAGGCTACTGTTTTCTTTATATTAAATTTTACATATCCAGCTCACATAATTCCCTTATTTTTCATGGTATTTTTAAAACTCAGTCCTCTTGGGCTTTCTATGCAAATATTCATATCATCTGCAAATAAAAATTGCATAAATCAGTACCCTCAGAAAACTCTCAAGTGATAGTTACGACACAGGTCATCTTTCTCTTGTTCCTGATTCACACGACCTTTGAGCATTCTGCATTAAGCTTGATGCAGCATTTAGGGTGAGATTTAATTTTATCATGTTGTGGCAGCACCCACATATTCTTTTTTTTACCCACATATTCTAAAAAGCAAAATTTGACCAAAATAGGAATAAATGAATCTACAGTCATGATCAAGGCAAATCCATAATCGCCTCTCTCAATAACTGATAGAACGAGCAAAACGATCAGGAAGGGACACAAAAGATTTGAACAGCGTTAATAGCTAAATTGACCCAGTTCGCATTTAAAAAACACTTCACCCAACAACTGCAAAATTCACACTATTTCCAAGTACACACGAAACATTCACCAAAATAGACCATACATAAACTGATTTATAAAGCAAGTCTTAACAAATTTCAAAAGATTGAAATCATATAGAAAATGTTCTCTAATTCCAGTGAAATTAATGGTGAAATAAATAACAAAAACTAACTAGTAATATCTGAATATTAAATAACACATTTCTGAAATAAAACATGAATCAAAGAAAAAGCACAATGGAAATTACAAATATTTTGAGTCAAAATAATGTATCCAAATGTGTGGGATGTAGCTAGAGCAGTGGTTAAAAGGAAATTTATTGTATAACCTAGGAGAAAAGTTAAAAGTCAATTATCCAACCTTACTTTTGAAAAGCCAGAAAGACAACATCAAATTTAACCCAATGAAAGAAATAACTTAAGAGCAGAAATCAATAAAGTGGAGAAACAGACCTAAACAGAAAAAAATCAGCAAGACCCAGAGCTGGTCCTTTGAAAAGATTAATAAAAGTAATATAACATTTATAAGAGTGATGAGTAAAAAAGGGAAAAAACACATTACTTATATGAGTAAGATATCACTACAGATCCTGCAGATATAAAAAGGACAACAGGAGGAAATGAAGAACAACTTTTATGTCAAATCCGACAGGTTAGATGAAATGGAGAAACTCTGAAATAAATCAATTTATCAAAACTGATATAAGAGGGAATATGGTATCAATAGTCTCATACCTATTAAAGAAATGAAATCTTTTACTAAAAACAGCCCCTCTATAAAAATTTAAGGCCCAGGTGACTTCACTGGTAAATTCTTTCAAAAATTTAAGAGACACCATATCAATCTTACATAACTATTTCACAGAAAGGAGAAAAAAGGGACACTTCCTCACTCATTTTATGAGGTCAGTATAACTGATAACAAAAACAGACAATAACATTATAAGAAAAGAGAATTATAGACCAATATTCCTGATGAAAACAAAAATCCTAAACAAAATGTTAGTAAGTTAAATCCTGCAATTTGTAAAAAGGCTAATACATCATGACCAATGGATTTAACATTTGAAAACCTATTATTAACAAAATAGCAAAATTAAGGAGAAAAACCGATAGTCACTAGATGCAGAAAAGTCCTCAGTGAAATTCAATACCTATTTATGACAAAAACAGTCAGTTAAGTGGATATAGAAGGAAAGGTCCTCAATTTGATGAGAATATCTACAAAAACCCATGACCAATATATTGTACAAAATTCTGAACTGTAAAATACTGAATACTTTTTCCTTTAAAGTCAGACAAAACAGAAATGTTTGCTCTCCCCACCTATGTTCAACATTACGCTGAAAGTTCAAGTAGGAGCCGTACTGGAAGAAAAAAGAAATAACGAGTATGGAGTTTTAAAATGAAGTCCAAGAATTATTCACATCTAAGATAACTTTTTATACAGAGTATCCAAAGGAATTTACAGACTATGTATTAGAACCGAGCAGTGAATTCGGCAAAGCTGTAGGATATATAGGGCAATATACAAATATTGTTTCTGTATATTAGTTACAGAAAAATTGGAAAATGAAATGTAAAAAGCGGAAAAACTCTTTGGAAGAGCCCGTCCAACGTGACTGAGGACGATGACTTTTCCTTATTCCTCGCTACGGCCTGCAGCATCGTCGGTCACGGTCACAGTCACAGTGTAAGAAACACTCTCACGCGTCTGCGTGTGCCAACTCAGAACATGGGAACACTGGGCCTCGACCCTGCACTCCAGCTGTCTAGCTGCAAAGCACACCGTCTCGAAATTTATTGCTGTTTCCAACAGTCTGAATCCTTGCCTTTAGCCTAGTGCTCTTGGGTAGACAGTCTAGAAGGAAATGTCAAGGTCTCCTTCGGGCTACAGGGGCCCCTAGCACCATTTCCAGGTGACCAGCGGCCTGCTTCCCTCCAGGGGCCCTCTCCACTGGGCTGTGCTGGCTAAAGCAAATCAGAGGGGCCTGCGAAGGTGACCCCCCCCCCCCCAAGGCACCCGCATTCAGGGCTCCACTGAAGCCGCTGCAGCCCTTCCTGCCTGCACGCAAACGGCCCACCGGGCTCCCTCCCAATCTTCAGGAAGCCTGCACCCGCTGTGGTAGGGAGAGGAAGGCCGGAAGCAGATGGCCACCCCCTTTCAGTCCTGGGAAGTGTATTCCTCTCGCTTTTAACCATTTCTGGTTTTGGTTGCTTGCCTCCTGGAGCCAGGTCTTGCTGGTTCCATTCTTTCGAAAACGTTTATTTGGTACCCAGTATATACCAAGCATGTATAAAGGTCTCTCCCTCTGAAGAGCTTCCTTGTCTCCTGGCAGATGTAAGAGGAAATCTGCAATGGTAAATGCTTAGGAGAGGGAATGAGGCCCCACCAGGGAGAAAACAGCAGCCTGGGGATAACCGGTCAGCCACGTGTTCTGGGGACCTCAACTGGGGAAGCCCGAGCACAGAAGGCTTGAGGGGTCCAGTCCTGAAGGGATCTGGGGACGAGCTACCAGGTAGAAATGTTATCCCCAAAGCAGTGAGGAGTCCCCCAGGTTGTCAGCAGGCAATGATGTGAGCCTGGATTTGAGAAAGACTCCCTGCAGCCTCCAGGAGGGTGAGGGAAGCGAGGAGGAGGCTGGGAGTGGTTTTCAGTCTTTCCTGTTCTGTTTGGATTTTCAAGCCATGTACTTAAATTGTTTTTGTTTGAAAAATAAACAATGATTATCTGGGCAATGAGGGTAGTGGCTCCTTGTGTCTTATTCTTTATACTCTTTATGTAATAGATTTTAAAAGGTTAAGAAATATTTTTTGCTTTTATTTTTTCCAGTTCTATAGAGATGTAACTGACATACGACACTGTGTAAGTTTCAGGCGTACAGCGTAATGACTTGACTTACATATACTATGGAATGATCACCACGATAAGTTTAGTTAACATCCATTACCTCATAAAGATACAAAAAAAAAAAAATTTTTTTTTCTTGTGATAAGAACCCTTAGGATTTACTCTCTTAACAACTTTCATACAGGGTGAGGAAAAACTAGGTTTACAGTTGTTCATATGGAGAATATACAGTAATTAATAAATAATAACACAAGAATAAACCCCGTTTCACGTACTCACAACCGTATGTCTACTTTTGCCGCGCCCCGTACAGGCATACAGTAGCGTTCACTGCAGCCATCCCGTTGCACATTATGTCCCTAGTATGTCTTATCTTGTAACTGGAAGCTTGTCCCCTTTGACCACCGTCACCCAATCCCTGCTAGCTGCAGCCCATGTTTGCTTTTAAATATCTGTAAGTAATGCAGACATGGGAATGCAGACATGCTGACTGTCCTCGTAAATAAACGCTGGGCTCTCTGACCCTACCCTAAGCTGTTTACAGTGCATGCAGGTAGAAGGCTACTATTTTGGGGACTGTGAACCCTGAAAAAGAAGATACCTGCTAAGAAGGACTGTGGCTAACGGGGCTCAAATTTTAAAAAACAACACCAACAAAAACAGAGCCGGCAGCCATTTCTATGCACAAACTACACTTCAGGGAGAAGCCTGCACTGAACTACCTGCCTCTGCCCTGGGCTGCTGCCTGCACTGGGGTCCTGCCATATGAGCCAGCCCTTAGAGAGGAGTTCCTGGAATCCTTTTTCAACCAATAGGATTGAGGCTTTTCCCGTCCAATTGGAGCTGAGCATCACCCCCCCCTGCCCAAAAGCAACATCTTCACTGACCAATCAGAGCAGCTAATTTTTGACCAATCAGGACAGTGCCTCTTGGACCAATCAAACTATGAGAATTTGAAGTCCTCATTTGCATGACAGCAGGCCAATCAGGGATCGGAAGCAGGGACTTCTCTGTATATAAGCCAGCTACAGGAGCGTAGGGTTCTCTTCTCCACTGAAGACCGAGGGCTGTGTTTCTCCTGGCTGAACTAAAACACTGAGGTTGTATCACTGGAGCGGAATGGAGCAGGTCAGCGCAAGCCAGGGCAGACCAGGGAGCGGCAGAGCTGTCTGACTGTAGAGGGGTCTGGTCCAGAGCTGCCCCATAGCAGTGATGTTTTCACAGCCGTTGCTATATCCCAGTTGAGCTGATTTATGGCTGCGCTGTTTTCATAGTTCTGCTCTATGACAATTACGCTCTTTCGCACCGAATAAAGTTTCCTTCTTCACCATATCCCAAATTGGGGATTCCTGTTGGCACTGAGTGTGTGCCAACAACCATCGGTTGACAGTAGGTAGACTTGGCCACACAGATGGCCTGTCTACACCTCTGTCCGATGAGAATGCCCAAATCTATAGTTTCTCAAACTGGAGGTACTGCGGTGAGCTGAGGACTGTGAAAGAACGCTCACTGGTTCAAGAAACACTGCTGTAATAAACTAGCTACCTGGTTAGTTCTAGATACATTTCTGTATTTCTTCAGCGGAATTTTCCTCTTTCTGTTTTGCTGACAGATTGCAACAATCTGTCCTCTGGTGTTAGAGAAAATCCATCCATTTTAAGATCAGAAGAGAACATTTCCAGCTTCTATACAATCACTGGACAGCTTTCCCTAAAGTCTTATGATTGCCAAAAAAACCTCATGATGGAGGAAAACTGGAAGAAAATAGCAGGAGCTCATCATTCACTTAAAAAATACAAAACAAAATAGTATTTATGGTATGCCAGATATGGTGCTAGTGATACAAAGATGAAAATATAGGATCCTAGCCCTAAAAGCTTCTATAGTTGAGAAACAGGCATGGCACTGCTAATGACCACATAAGTATCTTTTGAATTAAATTAAGTAAAATAGGAAATATGTTAAAGACAGTAGCAGTAAATGTGAATATTGATGCTATAGGAATGTCCACTACATGACTATATTAAAAAGCCAAGAAAATAAGCCAAAATTCTCAAGAACTGTTGAGCTAATGAACCATTGAAGTAAGTGACCTTTGTAGATTTCTGTGCCTCCCACCTAATTTTAAATTCCAGGTACTTAATTGTTTTTCACAGTTTGATTAGGACATTTTCCCTAAACTTCTTAATTTCGAGAAAGCTACACTATATGAGTCAATATATTGAAGTGCATTTCTTTTTAAGTCTTTGCCAAAATGTTGCAGAATACCGTTTCAAGATATTCCAAAACAGTGTGAATTATACACTGTTATCGAACAGTTTTACATTTTCTATTTAACCTTAGTTTTGATGTCCCAAAAAAGAAAATGTTAATGATGATTCATAAAATAAAATTGGTCAACATTCTTACATGATAGGAAAGTAATGAATATAGTCCTCCTTTTTAAAAATGGCACTATTCAAACCACCTGTCATAAAACAACCTTATGCTGCTAGGAGAATGGTGGCAGAGCAGCTGATCCAGGTAAGAGGAGTCGGGGAGGGTGGGGGCAGTGGGGCTGAGCAGGGAAGTCTGGACTAGATTCACTTGGGCGATGGTAGGGATGGAGATGAGTACAGGAGCTGCGGTGATGGATGCGTGCTGTTTATACCATACACTGGCCTAAAAACAATAGCCTTCCAGTTCTCTTTCTTCTTCTTTTTTTTTTTTTTTGCAGTAAAAAATAAAAGAAAAAAAAGAAATCAATAAAAGATGACACCTCTTCCACAAATAAGCAAGGGATATATACAAGCAGGGCACAAATAGCAAAAAAAAAAAAAAAAAAAAAAAAGATATATATATATATATACATATATAAAAAAGACATTAAATGGGCAAAGACATGCAAATTAAAACAAGAGTGTGGAAAAAAGTCATTCTCACATGCTACTTTTAGGAGTGCAAATTGGTGAAATCATTTCTGAGGGATATTTTGGCAACATGAATCAAAGCTCTAAGGAGTTATGCTCTTGTCCTAAGGAAATGACTGGACAGGCGTGTCAAATGTATACGTGCAACGTTCGTGCAGCTTTATAGTAAGAAAAGTGAAGAGAACTTCCTTTAAACATAGAGGAGCCATTAAATGAATTATGGCCCATTCAACTGATAGAATACTTGTAGCTGTAAAAATAATTATCCAAATTTCAATTAATTAACATGAAAATGTGTTCGTAATTGTAAGTTAAAGGAGGCATAAAAAGGTACCTATCTGTGTGTGTTGCATGTGTGTGTGAAGGCGCCTATGCCTAAGAAAGTCTGGGAGGGCGCATGCCAGTATGAAGATTTTACTGAGGTTTATCTCTGGGTGGTATATATGAATAGTCTTCGCCTCTTAGTTTTTTCCTTATTGTTAAACTGTTTCTAATGACTTTCATTTCTTTGTTTTCTGACTTCAGATATAGAGAACTGAGTATTAACTTCTTGATTCATAGCTTACTGTCACCGTCAGTTTAAATAAGGCCCCTCTCGTTTTAATTCATTAATTTATTTTAAAAAATCTGTTTGGTATACACGAATTACTTTTAAAATCAAAACAAAAAATAAATCTTCTACAAAGGGGAACAATCAAGGACCTTCACTCAGAAGTCTATAAGAAGATCAGGGGTGTCAGATTCTGGCCACGCCTCTGACCAGGGACAAATTGTAAATTTTCCTCCTTTTCACCTGGTGTGAAGGACAGTGATATAAATATTGATTAGTTTGTTTGTCCTGGGAAGATTTGGGTTATAACTCCCAGCGGGGTTCGACTTCTGAACTTTTAGGCTTAGTATGGTGCACCACCAAGTGTCGTCATTAACAGAAGGGGTACAAAGCAAAAAGCCCATCATCTTGGCTTGGATCCATGTATTACTTTGCTAGGGCTGCCATAACAATGTAGCACAAAGCAGGTGGCTAAAACCACAGAAATTTATTGTCTCAAAGTTCTGGAGTCTAGAAGTCCAAGATCAAGGTGTCGGGGATGTTGGTTACCTCTGATGACAACGAGGGTGAATCTAGTCCATCCTCTCTCCCAGCTTCCTTCAGCCTCAGGCGTTCTTTGGCTAATAGATGGCATTCTCCTTGTCTTCACGTCATTTTCCCTGTGTATATGTCTGTCTCTGACTAAATTTCCCCTTTTTACAAGGAAACCAGTCATATTGGATCAGGGCTCACTCTAATGACACGTTAATTACCTCTGTAATGACCTGATCTCCACATAATCTTGGATCATCTTGGTGTGGTGGAAATGGGCTTTGCAGTCACGCCTGGGTGTAAATCTTGGCTTCACCACTTACTAGTGGTTTAATCTGAAGAAAGTTACTCAGAAGTTGTTTTGTCATCTGTATAATGGGGATGTAATGTTGCTGTGAGGATTAGAGATACTCTAGAATGTACTGGACAAATGGAGGTTGTTACTATTATTATTTTTTAGATTTTATTTATTTAGTTTTAGAAAGAGGGGTAGGAGGGGAGATGGAGAGGGGTAGAAACATCGATGTGAGAGAAATACATTAATTTATTGCTTCTCGAATGTGCCCCGACCTGGGACTGAACCCAAAACCCAGGCATGTGCCCTGACTGGGGATCGAACCAGTGACCTTTCACTTTGTGGGATGACGCCCAACCATCTGAGCCACACCAGTGAAGGCAAGGCTGTTATTATTGGTGAGTTGGGGGTCAGTGCATGTGGTGAGGAGATTCTCCGATGAAAGCAAGAATTTTATCGTTCAACACAAAACTGGCATCTGTACTGGAGTCCTTCCTGGTTACATGTGTTCCCTTGTTCGGAGCCAGCACAATTTACAGGTTACTTTTTAGGTAAAGTCTATATAAAACTATTTTACAGCATTCCAACCTGGACACTAAGTGACAGTTCACTGATCAATGCTGCGTAAGACTGTCACTCGGGGTGCGGGGTGGGGGATGGTAGGTGTAGGTGGGGTGTGGTAGAGAGGGAAGGGTGAAACCTTCTAGGTAAGAAGACTGGCAATGCCTTCTATTACTGCATGATTAAAGCTCAAGATCTTGCCTCACCTTTATAATCTTCTAGATTGATTTGACTGAAGACAAGGGTACATTTCTTGAGACACTGTCATATTCTTTCCAGGATACCTATAAGATTAATTATGCAAGTTTCCTTCATTATCGGCAATAAAAATTTGATTCAAATTTAACTTAGTGTTAATGGCTGCCAATGCTTAATGCTCTCATATAAGTGAAACTGTTGAATGGGGTCGGGGTAACAGGGAGGGGAGACGCAGGAGGATGGAGTTGTATAGGTGGAAGTGTGAGTTTGGGAGCAATTCAGGTAGCCACCTCTCACCTAAATAGGGACACTCTTGGGCATTTCCTTCAGAACAATCTGGTTCAGTGTGGACTTTAATTACGTTAGCAGGGCAACTTTGAAAATGTTGGGACATTCGGACAATCATGGAAACTTTAATTAATTAAATTGATTTTAGAGAGACAGGTAGAGGGAGGAAGGTAGGGAGAGGTGGGAGATTGATTTGTTGTTGCACTTATTTATCGGTTGATTCTTGTATCGGGAGATTGAACTAGCAACCTTGGTGCATCTGAATGATGCTCTAACCAGCTGAATACCCCACCAGGGCAGTCATGGAAACTTAATACCACAAAGAATCAGTCATTATAGCAACCTATTTGCTTGACTACTTTTTGCCTATTTTAGGTTTAGTCTTATGTCTTTCAGGGTCTGTGTTAATTTGAATGGTTGCCTTAATGTATCATTTTAATTACTGAAGGCAGTAAACATTTGTTGGAAACCGTTTATTAAAGCAAATATCTTCCCTTGAGTCACATAGAGATCGATATTTGTTGCGGGTTGTTTTCCTTTACGCCTGTAAGATTGTATCTGTTGCTACTGTATTTGTGAACAGTTTTAGTTTAAGAAAAATTGGCGTGAACACTAACATGATGGCAAAATCAAGCTTAGAAATCAATGTTAGTGACTTGGTGTAAAATAATATATTATTAGTGTAACATTTAAGTCCCGTTTTATTACGTTTGGTACAAAAATAGTTTTTAGCCAGTGACTTGTCTACTGATTACAAAGTAGCCAGCACAGTATGGCTACTAGGTTTCAATGCCTGGGGAGCACACCTCGCAACATTCACGCAGCAAGAAGGGGTAGACAGAACAGAAATAAATGAAAGCTAGAATACTAATGAAGAATTGTGGGCGAATTCAGAGTCTGTAACCAGACGGTTCACGAAAAAGAAAAAAGCCAGGGTGTTGGCCAACAAGGACACAGCAATAGCTCCAGGATTAACTTAAGGGCATTCCGGTAGAGAAGGCTGCACCCAGAAAGGTGGGCAGGGGTTTAAAATAGGTGTAAAGCCTGGGAGGACGCGCACGACCCAGAAAAGTTTTTATGATGGCTCCGTCCACAATTTCTGAACATGGGCATCGGCTGCTACACAGAACGACTGGCATGATTTAATCAAGGTGTCAGCCGCAGGGGCATCCCGGATTCGGGCGAAGCGTCCGGAATTCCTGAGATGTCTGAAACGCGGAGGCGGCCTCTTCCCTACCCCCGCCGCGGCCTCCGTGGGCATTTTCCGGCGAGGGGGGCAAGCGAGCCCTTCCAAGAACAGTTTAAACCCGCGGACGTGCGCACCCGGGGTGCCTTCCCGCGGCCGGGGCGTTCCCCGGAGATGAAGGTGAGAGCCCCCGGCCCAGGCGGGTAGGGGTGGGCTTCCCGGGTCTCCCCGCGGCCGCAGAGCCCAGCCCCCTCCCCCGGACGCGGGCGGGGCTGCGGGCGCGAGACGCGGAAGCGTGGGGCTCCGGGGGCGAAGGCGCAGAGGCCGCGCGCACCCGCGCGCGCGCTCCCCAGGCCGCAGTCGGCGCGGGCGCGGGGTGCGGCCAGGCTGCTGGGGAGGCGGTGGGCTCTCGCGTACAGGCCGGGCCACCGCCTCAACCCCCCCTTTCTCTACCCTTCCCCTTCCCTCCCTCTGCCCAGCCGTCCCCCCTCTTCTCCCCTCCCCCGAGCGAATCACGCGCCCTCCTCCGACACTCGTAGCGGGCCGAGCTCCGAATTTATCCTTCACGTGACCTGAGGGGGGTTGGGTGGTTGGTTGGGGACCGAGGAGGAGAGATAAAGGAGGGAACGGAATCTGCCGTTGCCCGAGCAACAGGCCCCGCCTACCGGCTTGGGCCGAGGGGCGGGAGGAGGACGTCAGCACGTCAGCCGGGGTTTTGCGTTTTGATTGACAGTTGCTATAGCGACCGGGTCGGTCCGTCGCCATTTTGTTGGTTGGTTTTTTTTTAAACCCTTTCGCTTCCCGCCCGAATAATAATAAAAAGCCCCATTGGAGTGAGGCGGGGGTGGCGGCGGCAAGAGCGGCGGGGGGATCCGGGGAGACTGCTGCCGTCGCTGCTGCTGATCGCGGCTCAGGTCGGGCTCAGGGAGCGGACACCCCGAGCGGGGGGTGCGGGCGCCGCCGCCGCCGCCGCTTCTGCTGCTGCTGCTGTTCCTGCTGCTGCTGTTGGTGCCGCTGCTGCCGCCGGCGAGCGGGCGGGCCCGGTGTGAGTGTGAGAGTGTGTGAGTGAGCGTGTGCGCGGGCGAGTGTGCGTGCGTGTGTCTGTCTGTCTGTGCGGGCACTCGGGGGCGGGCGGTTTGGGCTCTCCTGGCGGAGCCGCCGCCGCCGCCGCCGCCGCCGCCGCCGCCACCGCCCGGCCCGGCGCTTCTGGCTGCGCAGGTTTGGAGCGCGCGCCATTTTGTGAGATTTACAAAATCCTCGTCGGGGAGAAGCCGCCGGAGCGGCCGCGCCTGGGCGGCCGGCCTCGCCACCGCGCCCTCAGCGCGGGCCGGGCCGCGCGGCCCCGCCGCCGGGAGCCGGGGTCCGGGGACTGCGGTATTTGCCGGGGAGGGGGCTGTCGCCTCCCCGGCCCCGGGCGCCGCTGGAAGCGCGAGCCGGACAGACACCGAGAAGGCTGCGGATCGGCCGCGGAGCCGGGAGCGCCGGGGGCCGAGAGAGGCGGCCGGGCGGCGCCGGCTGCGGAGGCCGCGGCGGGAGTTCAGCGGCGGGAGCCCGAGGCTGAGACTCACCGGAGGCAGCGGCGCGCGCGCCCCGCCATCGTCCTGGTGAGTGTCCGGCCCGGCCGCGGCCCCGCCCGGCCCGGCGCCCGGCTCCCCCCCGCGGCCTGCAGCCGGGCCCGCGCCGAGGCCGGCCGGGCGGAGGGAGGGACCTGCCATTTTGGGAGGAGGCGCCGCGGCCCAGGGCCGGCCGCCGGGGAGGGAGCCAGGCAGCCGGCCGGCGGGGTCCCGGCGGGGCGGCGGGCGGGAGCGGAGGGGAGGTTGCGGCGGGTGGGAGCGGGGACCGCGGCCTCCCGGGAGCCGGGAGCCGGGCGCCGGGGGCCGGAGCGGGCGCCAGCCCTTCGCTGGCCGCCCGCGCGCCGGGGAGGAGGGCGTCTTCCTCCTCCTCCTCCTCTTCCTCCTCCTCATCCTCTGCCCCCAGCTCCTCCCTCGTCCCTCCTCTCGGCCCCCTCCAGCGTGGGAGCCGCCGGGGCGCTCGGCAAGGACAATGCGCGGGCCGCGCGGCGCGCCGGGGAAGGTCGCGGGCCGGGCCCCGCGCCGCCCCGCGGGGTGTGTTCCGGGCGGGGGCCCCCGGCGCGCCGCGAAGTTGGGCCGCGAGTGGGGAGGGCCCCGGGGGTCGCGGCGGAGCCGGCCCGCTCTCGCTGGGGCCCCCGGGAGCGCCGCGTGCCCGCCGCCGAGCCGAAGGCCCCCCCCCCGCCCCCCGGCTCGGAGCGGCCCCTGGCCGAGCCTGTCATCCGACCGCGGGTGACGCGGGCCTTTTCACCCGGCGCAGCGCTCGAACGCAGGCGCTTTCGGCCCTTGTATCCCCGCTAGTGCCCGCGTTCTCGGGAAAAGGCGTCCTCGGACTCCGCGTCTCGCGGGTTTGACGACGCGGCGGGGCCCAGCGCACCTGACGGCCGGGCGACCGGCGTCCCTCGGCGGGTCCGAGCGCCCCCGCCCCCCGCCGCCCGCGGCCGCGCACGGACTCGGAGGAGAGCCGCGCGTGCGGGGGGTGCGCTCTGCCCTCCCCACGTGGCCTCGGCCGCGGGCAGCGGTGCGGGGCGCGGGTCCCCCACTCGAGCGCCGAGGCGGCGGGTGCGTGCGCGGCCCCTCGCCCCGCGGGCCTGCAGCGCGAGCGCCCGGCCGGGCCTTCCCCGCGCAGGCGTCTCTCCGGCGGCGTGCGCTCCCGCCGCCCGCCCGCTCCGCGGAGGCCGCCTCCAGGTAGAGCGAGTTTGAGGCCGGGCCCGAAGTGCCCGCGCCGATCCCAGCGTGAGGAGGGCGGGGTGGGAGCCGCTGTGCGGCCGGAGTAGGCGCGCTCGGCGGGGGCTCGGGGTGTTACCGCGCACGGGGCTCCGACCCGCAGCGCCCCGACGCCGCCGGGGGCCCAGGGCCTGTCCGCCGCCGCACGGGCCCCGCTGCCAGACGGTGACAGATGAGGCCCGCGAGCGAGCCACGCGCTGGGAGGGGTCGGCCCGGGTCGGGAGGTGCAGGCGCACGACTCAGGGTCCAGGACGACCCTGGGTTTGCGGGAGCCGGTCGGGGTGAGCGGCGGTGGCTGGTGTGCGTGGGACGCGGCCCCCGTGACCTGGGGAGCGATTTGGGGTTCAGGGCCGAGAGCGTTCCGTAAACGCACTTTAAGGCCGTGGAGGCGGGACCCGCTCGGGCCTTAGCACAGAGGGCCCGTGTGTCGGGGGGTGAAGGGCCGTGTTCGGGGGCGCTGACCCTGAGCGTGTCCGGCGCGGGGACGGCTGGTCGCGGAGAAGGCCCTCGCTGAGGCTGCCCTCCCGGCCTTGGGCCTGGCGCGGGGGTGTCCCCCGCCCCCCAGCTTCGTTCCCGGGGAGTTGCTGTGTTCACGGCTCAGAGCGGGGGGGAGGGGCGGGGAGTGCAGCGCGGGGCACCTGAGGGACCCACACAGGTGTCTGTGGTCTCCGAGGTCCGTCCGCAGGCGCGGAATTCAGCGTCACTTGTCCCAGCACACGAGACAGAATGACCTTGGACGTGCGTTTTGTTTTGCAGAAAGAAAAGGTTAATTTGTATTGAATTTTGAGTGCTACTTGGAAACACTTAAGAAAAAAATAGCTTAGAAATGTAGCCTCCCCGAGGTGTTCCCACGTGCGCGCCTGCTGTGGCCAGTGTCCGCGGGTGCTGGGCTGGAAGCAACCTCGGTACCAGCGAGAGGGTGTTGCCTTAAACACGACATTAAACACAAGGTTAATAGACCGGGGCTTCCCTCGCGACCTGGCATTTGGGGTGAAGCGTGTGTCCGCTTTGCTTTGCTTGAGCATGAACTGCTCTCCTTTCAGAGACCTTGCGCACTTTCTCCGCGCGCCCGCGCACACACACACCCTCCAGGCAGCTTCTCTTATCCCCCCCAAGGAGAAACTTTAGCCATCTAAACCCAGCAAACCCAAAAACTTCCAGAAAGAGTCTTTATAAAGATCTTGCTGCTTTGCTCCCCAAATTCAGTGAGTCTTTTAACTTGTTATATTCCTTATCAGTAGTTTAAACTGTGAGGGACGGATCTGTGTTGAGAGTTTTGGTGGTTGTACCTCCAGAAACGTGTGTATATTTTCTTTTTAGAAGTAAGGATACTCCTTGAAAGTATCAAAGGCGGTCACCTGAAACCTGACACTAGCACAGTTCGCCCTGTCAGCGGGAGCTGTGGGACTTGCCAAAGAGCACCTTACTCTTGGTGGCCGTGCCGTTTAAAAGACTTATTACCATATATCATTTTGACCATCGGACAGTGTTTTGATGGCAAGAGAAAATTTGGTAATTCATAACCCAAGGCTTGCACAATTTTGGGTTAACAGTTTTGGTTGGTTAAAATTTGTGTTTTAATTACTTGGGGAAAAAATGATCAAATTATTTTAAATTATCTACAATTTCCCTTGAGTTGCCCGTAAGTGAAGAAATCTTCTGAAATTTTGCCTTATGTCAATGCTACAATGTTAAGCTAGACCTGTAAAGTTTACCATTGGTTATGTGAAAGTGAAATGTTGACTTCACGTAACTAAAATAACTAAGGTTCATATTCGGTAACTCAAGACAAGTCTTGTTTTCTAACCTAAAGGCTCCAGGCAGCATTAGTTCCTTTATTTGGTATACGAGAACAAAAATTTTGGAAATGCTGATTTGTATAAACCAGCTAAATGGTTTTTAATAGTTATCTTGCTTTGAAGTCCTGCTTCTAGGGTTGTCTAATGAGTTAAAATTCTTTATTGGTGATAACTTACAGTACATTGAACATCTAAAATGATGTGGTTTTTTTGTAGGCATACGTTCTGCTAATACAGAACCATTTTGGCTCCTTGGCAATTGATTGCCCTACCAGAGCTATGTACCCTTTTTTCTAGGAGATTATTTTTAAAAGTTAGTATTACTGCTAAAGTTTTAACAAGTTATATGCTTATTTTTGTTTGTTTGAGGGACGCGTTGCATATATATGCATATAATGTATAGTGCATAATAGCATAAAATATATCTTTTGAACTGATGAATGTTTTGAGTTTTACCTCCTTATGATTGAAATGCTTATTTAAATCGATTTTATGTGGTGGGAATTAATGAGCTGGTTTAACGTGGAATGAAACTTTTTCAGCATCACCTCTATTTTAGATAGCATCCGGGCTCATGAAATAACCCCCTAATTTTTCTAAGTGTGTGTGTGTATGTGTGTGAGTATGTATATAAAATACCCAATGACAAGGGTTGATTTGTTTTTTGTTTTGTTTTATGGATATTTGTGGTTAAGGTTGGCATCTTGGCACGTGTGCTGGGGGTAAAAACATGCTGAAGCTGTGACAGCTGTTTAAGATCTGTTTGATGCCTAGTTGTAGATGGCAGTTCAGGCAGCTTGGTACTGAGGAGAGGGGAGGGAGCTGGCGTGTGGGATGCTGCTTGGCAGGGGCTCCGGTCAGGCGGGTCTGGAGTCTCACTGGGACCTGCCGTTCCCTGGCAGCGTGACCTTGAGGCCAGTGAGTTCACTGAGCATCTTCAGTGGTAAAATGGGGTCTGTGGTACTTACTTTAGCTTTCTTGGGGAGTTTGATGTTATATATAAGTTTCCTAGTAGCCTTCCACTCCCCCTCCCCCATCCCTCCCTTCCTCTTCATTCATACTCATCCTTTCGGTCTCAGTATAAATGTTTCTTCAGAAAGGCCTTCCCCATACCCTGAGCCCAGGTGAGGGTCCTTGGCCGCGTTCTTACAGGAGGCTGCTCTTTCCGCAGCCCTCATCACAGCTAACTATGTGGGTATTTCCTCCCTTACTCCGTTAATTGGGGGGTGCATCTGGACAGGAGTAATTCTTTCTTGATCACGCCTGTAACACTAATGCCTGGCATATAGCAGGGCTATGTAAATATATATGCATGCAGAATAAGGGAATGAGGGACCTCTGTGCTGAATCCTGTTAAGAGCACCTCTCCTCAGTTGTCCCATGTCGGACCAGGTAGCTTCTCTGGGCTTCAGTATTCTATATGCCAAGTGTGCGTAGCAGCAGCTGCCCTGCCCGGGATTTCAAGAATGTGAAATGAGATACTGTAATGAGGTGCTTTGCAAAAGTGTAAAATGCCATATAAATATAAGTGATACAGTAGCAATAATTTCAGTAGTGGAGTTACCCACGAATCTGCAGTTATTTTCAGCTTTATTGAGTTGGTAAGGCGCTATAATTTAATATTTATTACAGATTAAAACTTTCTGTATGCATTAGTTAGAACACGAGATTGGGCCTATATTCTGATTAAATACAGTGGCTTAATCAAGAAGTCCATTTCTCAGATAAGTGTTAAGTAATCGAAGGGTGATGTGGTTCGTGGAGTAGGGGCCTTGGTTTTTTCTGTCTTGTTTCTTTCCCGACTTAAAGAGGCCCCCCTTTCTGTGTAGTACCAGATGGCTCCCCAGTACACGCACAATCCAGGAGCAGGATGTTGGGGGGACACACCCCCTCCGCCTTTAAAGACGAACCTGGAAGTTTACACCGGTTTACACTGTTGTTTACACCTGTTGGTCGGAACTTAGTTGTGGCCACATGTAGCTGCAGAGGAGGCTGGGATGTGTGGTCTTCGGTAGTTGTCTGGCTGAAAATGTGTTTCTGCTGAAGAAGAGGATAATGGGAGATTATGAAACATTACCTGTCACACTTTCAGGTGTTTGGGAGAAATTTGCAGAAATAAACTTTTGAGGAGACAACTTATTGCACTAATTAGTGTTTTATTTTCCATATTTGATGATTAATATTTTAAATTGTGCTGTGCAAGTTCCAATAGCCCATCAGTGTTCATTCAGCACACGCAATTGATACGTATGTAGTCAGATTAGAAAAAATGTAGCAGAACTTTCAGTAGTGAAGAAGTTTTGAGTCCAATAGCACATTATTTTACTAACAGTATTTTCTGACAGAGACATGATTCTTGATTGCTGTGACTATACTGTATGTAAACAGCATTTGGAATCCAAGCTTTTGGATTTCGTTTTAATAGTCTCCTCAGCTATACTGTGTGTTTTCCGGCTGATACCCTCAGCAGATGCCCGTAAATGTTCGAGTCACTGAAGTCGCATGGGTGATGGTAGCAGTGATGTTTAAAATGCATTTCCTCTCCAATATCATCTTCTTTAATTCCTGTGGGCTTGCCAAAAAGAGGGAGAGGGTAGGATTCCCTTAAACCCAGGGAACATACTTAGGTCTGGTGGAGGCTTCAGGTAGTCTTCTGTGGGACTTGCCCAGGTGGGGATCCTAGCAGGTGTCTTCCTTCCCTCTCCCCAGGCCGGGCGTGATCCTCTGGAATCTGATTTCGTAATAGGGCTCCGGTGATTATCCTGATACTGTAGAAACATTTCATATAGTTCATCTCTCTAGAGAAGGAAATGGATGTAAAGAAACTAAATTACTAACCAGTGCCTCGGAATAAGCAGGTCTGGGACTGCTACGTTTTCCTGACACCTGGTTCTCCTCCTCCTCCTCCTCTTTTTTTTTTTTTTTTTTTTTTTTTTACAAAAGAAACAACAGAGGACTGAGTACCAACTTCATTGGTGTTTTTTATAGGGATACCTGTCATTCTCAACTGTGTTGCTTTTGGGTGTGTGAACTAAATGGTTGGCTCACTTGTGAGCCTCTTAGAAAAATAGTGCAAGTTTGTCTAATGAGTATGTAAAGACGGGAAGGTGAGGTTTTAAATAAGGCGTTGTTAGGTTCATGCGGTGGCCGGTAGGGTCGGTCAGCGGTTTTCACCCTTCTGCACTTCACGGCACACATAAACTAATTACTGAAATTCTGTGGCACGCCAAAAATGTGTTTTTGTCAGTCTGACAAAAAATAGGTATAATTTTGATTCGTTCACACTGGATGGCTATTGTTGTGTTGACTATTGTCATTTTTAATTTAGGAGTAAGGGAAAAGAGGTCAGTGCCCCTGACTAAATAGCTAGATGTCGCATGTTTAAAAAGTTGAGAATTGCTGGGGGAGGTGATAGGGAGGTACTCCCTTGGCGTGATTAGACGGAACCAAGGTAGGTCTTGTCCCCAAGTTATTCCTTTCTTTTTCACTGTTGAATTTATTCTTTCAGGTTAAGGTAAGAGTTGGAGTCCCTAATTTAAAATGAAAATACTCCCAGAGGAATGTTCTTTATCTGTTAGGAGGGTAAAACTTTATTTTTGTCAATTACCTGGCTGTCATTTTAAAAAATTGGGGAGATTAGCTCTTTTACTAATGAGAAAGCTGTTTGGAAGGGGAGGGCAGAAGAGGGCACGTATCCTCGCCCAAGGAAAGTGGGGGGCGGGGGTGAGGAATGTCAGCTTGTGTATAGCCTTGGAAAGGTGCGTGGAGGCATGGTGGCCAGAGGCTGGTAGCATGAGACTGGCACTTGCTGGCCTCCTGCCGTGGAGAGAATGTTGGTAATGGGACTGGATAATTTTGCTGAGGACCCACTGGCTTTACTGTGTATCTACTGGAGTAGAGTTTCCTGTTTTTGTTAGTGTTTCTCCCCTCTGGTTAGGGCTCCTGTTTCAGTGGTCTTACAGCACATCAAACACACATTGTTCTGATCACCTAGGGAATTCTAGTTTTTAAACTAGTAATGCATATGTATAGTTTTAAAGAAAGATCAAGCCATAAAGAATGGTGTCAAAAATGGCCTCTTCCTTTAGGCTCCATAGTTCAGTTTTTCCTCCCAGGAATGTTTTATGTGTACATATATCTACAGTTATATGTATTAAAATTTTACATGCATAGACATTGTGGGAGGTGTGTATGTGAGTACATACTTGCACAGTGTGTGTGCACTTAAAATCAAAAGCAAATGGGATCATGCTAAACACAGTTTTGCGACTTTAGCCTCTTGATTTTAGTAGTATTCTCATGCCACCTGTTTTTTTCAATAATTGGGAAATATTCCATGTTGTGGATATACCACAATTTCATCAGTCTGTTAAAGAGCATTTGAATTGTTTTCATCCTTTTGCTATTTTAAGCAGTGCTGTAGTGTGCATACTTGTACATATAACTGTGTTCTGTGAGTGATAGCTGTAGGATATCTATTTACAGTATTCCCTCGCTTACCGCGGATATTACGCTTTAGACCCCCCTCAATAGGTGAAAATCTGTGAAGTAGGAACCTTACACTTATTTTAGTATTTATATGTATTTGAAGGCTTTATAACCCCTTCTCACACACTTATAAACTGTTCCCAGTCCCTTATTAACCTTTTCCACACTTTTATAAACACTACTTATGTTCTTTTTTTTTTAAAGTTATTTATTTATTTGTTTATTTATTTTTAGAGGGGAAAGGAGAAAGAGAGGGAGAGAAACATCACTGTGTGGTTGCCTCTCACTCGTGCCCCCAACTGGGGACCTGACGTGCAACCTAGTTATGTGCCCTGACTGGGAATCGAAACAGTGACGCTTGGTTTTCAGGCCGATGGTCAATCCACTGAGCCACAGCAGCCAGGGTGTCACTACTTATGTTCTTAAACATATTCTACGCTCTTAAACCTACGTACCTTTAACAATATACGTATACAATGCTGCAAAATCCCGCGATATAGCGAAAAATCCGCGATAAATAATTAAATATAATATTTTTAAAAATCCCATGATACAGTGAGGCTGCGATAAGTGAACCGTGATATAGAGAGGGACTCCTGTATATGGGAATTTTGCTGTTTTAGTCGGTATATGCACATTTGAATATGTACTGCCAAATCGTCTTCCAAAAAGTAGCACCAAGCCTTGGCCAGGTAGCTCAGTCAGTTAGAGCATCATCCCAGTACCCTAAGGTTGCAGATTCGATCCCTGGTCAGGACACATACAAGAATCAACCTGCGAAGGCATAAGTAAGTGGAACAACAAATAGATGTCTCTCTCTCTCCTCCTCTCCCTCCCTCTCCCCCTCTCTCCCTAAAATAAACAAAAAAAAGTAGCATTAATTTGTGCTTCATCTGCACTGAGAGTGTGGAGTTTCCCGAATTTCCCCGCCAGTGGTGTTTTCAGAGTTTTAAATCTTTGTCAGTTTAATAAATGAGTAATGATGTTTAGTTGTTCGGGTATTTATTTCCTTAATTTGAGTGAGTTTGAACATCTTAAGTTGTACTATAAGCTTTGTACTTTAAATAATAAAAATACTCATTTTTGTCACATATAGTTAAAATATTCCCTGATATTCCTGCATCCTGTTGGATGAAAAACTGGTGTTTTGATACATTGTAAGTGCTTTGATAAATTGTAAAAGGGGAATCTTACTACTCTTCAAGTGAGGAAACATTTGTCCTCTGTATATGTGAATTATGGTGTTATAAGCTTTACTACGAAAGTAAGATTTGCTTTCCGCTGCTGCTAGCATTGAGGCAGTTGAGTGTATGCAGGCAGAATTAACTAGACCTTGGCTGCTGACCAGGAGGTACTGCCACACGAAGGACTAGAAGAACACAGGAAGTAGACAGTTCTGGGAATGGGAGTCTGACTTGTGGAGGAGGCGGCACTTGACCTGGAGGAACGGCTAGGCTCTACAGTAGAACCTGGGGAACTGACAGTCCTCCGGAGGAGGGCGTGTGGGCAGCCCATGGGGATGTTGTGTGTGTGTGTGTGTGTGTGTGTGTGTGTGTGAGAGAGAGAGAGAGAGAGAGAGAGAGAGAGAGAGAGACGGTCGGGCGTGCTGGGGGAGGGGCAGGAGCAATTGCAGTGAGAAGTAAGTGATGGGTTTTACATGTAATGAGGATTTTGAATTTGGGGCGATCGAAGATTTTTTGGCAGAATGGTGATGACAGACATATCTATGAGTCAGGGAGATGACCTGTAAGGAGGAGGGCTTGGAAGGGAGGCTCATTTTAGGTGTACAGGCATGAAGGAATAAGGAGAGAAAAAAGTAGAAGACAGGTGGGAGAACCAAGTTTGAAATACCTTAAAATTTTCTTTTTAAAAAATTTTAATTTATTCATTTTAGAGAGAGAGGGGAAAGAAGAGAGAGGTAGAAAAACATCGATTTGTTAGTCCACTTATTTAGCTATTCATTGATTAATTCTTGTATGTGTCCTGACTGAGGATTGAATCTGCAACCTTGGCTCATCGGGATGATGCTCCAACTAACTGAGCTACCAGGCCAGGGCAAAAATTTCTTAATTATTTAGTTTTTAACAGAACACACTGAATATTTTGGGATTTGAACAGCAATGTCACTAAATTTTTGGAGAAAGCGAATTAAACTTGGTGGTATGAGTGAAATGATTGGTTTAACGGGACAGTTGAGAATATTTTCTGCTGAGGACCTGAAGTAACTGTTGAAGAATAGAAGATAAGAGTTACTGTAGTTCAGACCTTCCATTGGGGTTAGGTGGAAGTAACCTGTAGCATTATTAAAGATGAGCTTAGTTGGTTAGAGCGGTGTCCCTTTGTGCCAAGTTTGTGGGTTCTGTCTCTCTGGTCAGGGCACATTCAAGAAACAACCAGTGAATGTGTAGATGAGTGTAACAACAAATCGATGTTTCTCTCTTCTCTTCTCTTCTCTCTCTCAAGTAAAATAAATATGTAAGGAAGTACGTAAAGATGAGCTAAAAAATGGGACAGTGGTAGAAGCCATAAATCTGGAAAGGAAAAGCTTAATTATGATACAATTCAAAGTTTGAAAAGTAGTGAATTTAATTAATTCTGAGTGTCTTAGTATTTTTGTGAAAAATATCAGATTCTCTTTATTTTCATTTGTGTTCTTATTGGGAGATGATCATCTAAAAATCATATATGTTTTGAGGTACCTAAAATTGTTTATTGAGCAGAGCACCTCCTAGTGCCAAACATGGAACTAGGGCCTGAAACCAGAAGGCTGCACTCACTGTCCATGCGGTCATGGAATTTCTGTTCTGCTGTGGGGTCTTCACTAGCTTCTGGGGTAGGCTTAGATTTTCGTTAAAGGGCACACAGTCTGTGAAACTGCATAATTTTTTATGTTGCTTTTTGAAAGTCGAAACTTTGGTCTCATTTTAGAATTCGTTTGACAGTTAATTTGGAGTTAAAGTTTATTTGGATCTGAATAGGACTTCAGTCCTTAGGACAAATGCTGTCTCCTGAAAAATTGTTTTGGTTTTATTTCTCCTTGAAAAGGCCTGCAACTGTCATCACAGTTGTGTTTTTTAACTTCATCGTTATATCAGACACGTTCGTTATCGGGAGACATTACTTCTGTGATATAAAAGATTGTTTGATAAAAGTTTTTCAAAACAGCAATGGTAAGATTATTAGTATCTCATTGAGTGTTTTACAGTCTAATTTCACTTTTGAATTTCCCTGTAATGGTTCTGTGGCAGAGCTGAGTAGAGCTAGGTACATTTACCTAAGAATTGCCCTGAAGGCCCAGGGCTACTCAGCGGTATTAGTTAAGCGGAGGGAAGAGCTTGAAGACCCAGCCTTAGGATTCAGGGAAACCACGGGGAGGAAGCAAGTCAGGTGCTGAACGAGACAGGAAAGAGACGTCCTGACGGGCAGAAATAAAGAGGGGTTTGAGCAAATGGATGAATAAGAGTTCTCTGCCCTTAAAAAAGTTCTCTGATGACTTATTGTGACTTCTAGGGTAAAGACCAGGTTAGTCCTAGGACCCCTGCCCTGGGTGGCCTGTGCCCAGCGTGCTTACGCAGTGGCTCTGGGTGCGTGTCTGCAGGTGCTGCTGCTTCAGCCAGTAGGCACCTCTGGTTTTAAACTTCTCTCCTTCAGGTTCAACTCTGATGTCATTTGTAAGGGGACGCAGCTGCCCCACCCCAGTCGCCTCTTCTTTTTTAATGCCCCACGTCTCCCTGTACTTGCCCGTCCTACTGCTTACACGGTTGGTAATTTTTTAGTGCTTGTTTCAGCGATGCCCTCCAGTGAAGGGGCAGTGGTATTTCGCTCCCTCTTGCAGTCTCAGGGATTGGCGAGTGTTTGGCACCTAATAAGCACTAAGTAAACATTTGTTGAATGAATCAATGGACTACATATTTTGATCTTTACTAGTTGGTCTCAAGGACCAAAGGGCTACATCAGGGCAATGTCTGCCAGGAATGTGGGAGCCTTGAGGAAAAGAAAAAGGGGAGTCCTGTCTTTTTCAAGAGAAGATTGGAAAGCTCTTTGTAGCCAGTAAAAAGACAAAATTATTTAGTCATCATTTAATACTTGAAATGCACATGGAATATCTAGAATATGTCAGAAACCAGATTAGTGGGTGGAAAGATTGTGCCTTTTTTTAAAGGAGTGCATAATTTTAGTAGTTTACTGAAATAGATACAGTCCTTAGTGGTCATTTGAAATGGTTTTAATTGTGGTTTTGTGGATATTCTTCATGGTTCCTAGCCAACAAAATGATTGATGTTCATTCAGCAATTATATCTGGAATGTCAATCCAGCATTTGTAGTAGCTGTTAGGTTCACATTTAAAAAAAGCTCTAGCTTCACTTCATTTTAAAAGTGATGGAAAAATGAAGAAAGTGGTTTGTTTGGTTGCTTTTCGGCTTTTAACTTCAAGTTTGACAAGAAGAATGATTGAGGGAAAGTTCATTGTATGGATAGGTTTTCAAAAGAATGACTCTAGTTAGAAAGTTATTAAAGCTGTTCTCTTTTAATCCTCACCTGAGGATGTTTATTGGTTTTAGAGAGTGGGGCTTGGGGAGAGAGAGAGAGAGAAACAGAAACATTAATTGGTTACCTCTATTAAACAACCTGACTGGGGATTGAACCTGCAACCTAGGTATGTGCCCTTACGGGAAATGGAACTTGCAACTTTCTGGTGCATGAGATGGTGCTCCACCCAACTGAACTGCCTGGTTGGGGCAAGAGAATGAACTTTGAAAAATTTAATAAGTGATGTGTTTTTAAATACTTCTGAAAGTTTCTGTAGTAAATATTTAGAAAAGCAAATATTCAGATTTTACGGGAGGTCTCTGCCTGGCCCCATGCGAGGCTCGTGGGACATAGTAGTGAAGTGGTGAGTCACAGGGACATAAATGGTCCCTGCCCTCACGCAGCTTCTCAGTGTAGTCAGAGCTCACTGGCAAGAAATGTGAAGGAAACAAGGCTTGTGGTCCGGGTGACTAGCCTGCCCGCCCTCCCATCCATCCATCCATCCATCTATATCTAGCTCTCTATCTATATCTGTCTGTCAATCTGTGTCTTGAACTTAGTTTTGGTGGCAACAGGTTAGGCTACTTTAAGCTACTTGTTGCTTTATCTCTGGTAACATGGGAGCTAAGAGAACATTTATAATACTAAGGTAAGATAGAATCTTGGATCTTCAACCTGTTGGCATATTTAAAAAGAGGTGTGTGTAAATTAGTTTCTCCTGTTAAAAAAAGTAAGCTCTACCATTTAATAATAGTAACAATAGCTACTATTAATTGATTGCCTGCTTTGTACATATTCTGTATTAGTTATTTTAACCTTCTCAGCAACCCTGCAAGTGGTTGGTATGGTAGTACCCCTGTTTTGTAAGTTAGAAACTGAGATGCAGCGAAGTAAACTGGCTTAAGGTTAATCATAGTAGATTGCATATGCTGCCTCCGATAGTAAAAACCCAGTGAACGGGTAACTGTACTTAAGCTAGACAGTTAGAAAGAAAATAAAAACAGAACTTCTGTAACCCATCAATTAAAGAAATAATAGATAAAAGTTCTGGTGTGCCGGGGTTGATGCCTTGTGCTACTGGTTCGTTAGTCTTTTGGGTAATAAACAACATTTAACAGCTTTTAATGTTTGGGGAATTCCTTACCTTAAGAATCTCGGTGGGAGGTAGACCTATTCCATTATAAAAGCCAGTCGCTCATATTCTCTGCACCTTTTGGAGTTTGGATGCAATCGTGTGACCTCAGCACTCCTCAGAAGCCTGGGATTTGCAGTGAAGGGCGTGTCACGGCTGCGTCTGATCTCCAGAGGGGGGACCAGTGACAGAGACCCAGCTGCAGGATTGGGTTCCCAGTCTCCCTGCTCTCTGTACAGGTTGCAGTGACCGAATCCTGTGTTGTTGCCGCCGGACCAGGTCTGCGTTTGAACTTTGGCTGTGTTTGGTTGTGTAGCCTTCCAGCCTGGCCCTCGGGGGTGTCTCTGCGTTGTCTAGTACACTTTAATAACTTGCTTTTCAGTTTCACCAAAGCCAGGTAATTTCTTTTGTTTGCAACTAAAAACCTTTACTTAGGTGATGTTAGTTAAGGTAATAGACAGTTCTAAGGAACTTTAGGGTCAGTGTTACCTGCAGCTAGATCAGAATTTACTAATGAGAAGGGTTCACAGTATATATTAATTGAAATACTTATAAAACAGTTTGCTTATTGATTTAATGAATTTGCTGAATTTGAGTACGTATCCGGTCTAGGCCATAATATGTTCTAGACGTTGGGATGCAGGAGTGACAAGATAGACAAGATCCCTGTACTCACAGAGCTTACATTCTATTGTGAAATGTAGAATAAGCAATACAGTAGCCCCTCTCTATATCGTGGTTTCCTGTATCTCGGGATTTATAAAAATATATTTATCACGGATTTTTCACTATATCGCGGGATTTTGCGGTACTGTATATGTACGTTAAAGTTATGTAGGTTTAAGAGTGTAGAATATGTTTAAGAACTTAAGTAGTGTTTATAAAAGTGTGGAAAAAGTTAATAAGGGGGTGGGAAAGGCTAATAAGGGGCCGGGAACGGTTTATAAGTGTGTGGGAAGGGTTTATAAAGCCTTAAAATATATATAAATACTGAAATAAACGTAAGGTCCCTACTTCGTGGATTTTCACCTATTGTGGGGTGGGGGTCTAGAACGTAATACCCGCGATAAGTGAGGGAATACTGTAAAGCAAATTTGACACAATGACAAAGTGTATATTCCATGATATAAATAAAGACGGGACAGTATGCTAGATGATGTGTGTATGTGTGTTTTTAGGAGTTATATCTTAAAAAACATTTCCTTTAAAATCAGTGTCAGGAGTCATGACTTCTGCTTTTAATTATAAGGCAGCAACATTCTGAATTTGCCCTCCACCATAAAGAGCTAGGAAACTGGATACAATACATGGAACAACCATTTTCAGATATTGAGCACTAGGCAGTGAAGAACTGTGATCTATGACAGATGAAAAAAAATGAGGTAAGCCCTGTTATGCTCTAGCTTTCTGCCTGAAGGTGGTTTTCAGGTCTCAGTGCAGTGAGGGGGATCCCACAGAGGGCCATGTGGCCTCACCGAGTTGAGGAAACCAAGATTGGATGGAGTTGGGGGAGTCCCAAGATGGTTCTAACTTGAGGATCAGAGTTTGGAAGAGAAGGGAGCTATGCAGAAAGTTCCATAAATCTTAGTGGTCCCTTTAATTTTTTGAGAATTGATTTTAGAGAGAGGAAAGGAGGGAGTCAGGGAGGGAGAGAGAGAGATTTGTTGTTCCACTGAGTTTTGCATTCATTGGTTGCTTCTTGTATGTGCCCTGACGGGTGATTGAACCCACAACCTTGGCGTACCAGGACGATGCTCTAACCAACTGAGCTACCTAGTGGTCCCTTTAAATGTTTGACTGAATACCAGTCTGCTGTGCATATGTGGGGTACGGTTTCATAATTGAACAATTTTTGGGTGAAGGAGCTCACTGGGAAGCTATAGGCAGAGCAAATCTCAGAGTTCTCACACAGGGCTGGGAAATATTTGAATATCTTACAGGAAGAGTAGAAAGATCTTGTTATATGCTATGTTTATTGAAACTCCAGAAGGGTCATGTGTTAGTAGAGATCCTAATAAACTGTCTCTGAATAAAGTAAAGACTAATCCAGCTCTGTCTGAAAAAAAGCTTAGCAAACTAATCTGGAGGTAATATAATTGCCTGCCATTGCAAAGTCCAACACTGAAGAAGTATAACAACCCACCACTTGACAATGTAACATGTTTATCATTCAATAAAAAAATCAATAAATATGCAATAACTAGTTTGACATAACTTATAACTAGGATATTTATCCATTCAAACCAACCCAGAGCTGACAGATGTTAGAATTAACAGGCCAAGGGCATTAAAGCAGTCATCACTATTCCATATGCTTCAGAAGGTAGGCAGAGACTTGAAAGGTATGAGACCCAAGTAAAACTTTGGTGTTGAAAACAGATGTGTGAGGTGAAAAATACACTGTATGGTGTTAGTGGCAGATGAGCCATTACGGAAGGAAAGATTAGTGAATTTGAAGATATAGAACAGAAAACTCAGTCAATAGAAATATAGAAGTGGGAGAAGTGGTGCAGTTAGCAGACAAGGTTGTTAAAATGGCTACTGTAAAGTGTAGGGTCAGATTGTGGGTAATGTTAACATCATGGGACCTGAGTTTTGCTTAAAAAGAATGGTTGTGATCGCTGCGTGAGGCTGGCTTGGTGTGTAGTTAAGAGGAGCTGAAAATCAGCATTTCACCGAAGTACCAGGGGATGGTGAAAGAACTTTATGAAGCAACAGTGTGTTTTTTCTTGCTACTTAACAATAGTACCACAAAATTAGAAGCTTAAAACACACATTTATGACCTTGCGGATCCTGTGGGTTGGATTTCTGGGCACAGCTTAGTTGGGGGCTCTGCTTCAGGGCCTCCGTGGCTGTCGTCAGGCTGTCGGCCTCGTCTGAGGCTTGGCCAGGTAAAGAACTCTCTTACGCTCATAGTTACTCCCTAGAACTCAGTTCCTTATACACTTTGGACTGAGGGTCTCAGTTTCTTGCTGCCTGTTGTCAGGCATCTGCCCTCAGTTCCCTGCTGTGTGGTCCTTCCCAACACGGCCACTTCCTTTCTCATACAGTAAAGGCGAGACTCCTCGCAAGACAGGTGTACAGTCTTATGGAGCGTATCCACAGGTGACATTCCATCACCTTTCCTGTGTTCTCGGTTAAAAGCAAGTCAGAGGTCCTGGGTGAAGGGGACGGGTCTGCAGAAGGGCATGGACAGCAGGAAGCTGTGTCAAGAGAGCCACTTAGAGTCTGTCTGTCAAAACAGTATTGGGTAGGAATGGTAAAAAGTACGTTCTATGGAGTCTGAGTTAGGTATCTGACTTTGGATCCTAGCCCTGCCCTTCCTCAAGTATGGAGACTTCTGTGAGCCCCCGTGTCCCTTCTGTATAACTGGGATAGCGTGCACTTACGATTTATAGTGTTAGGAACAGCTCGTCTTTTGGGTCTCAGATTAGAGGTCATATATTTGGGAAAGTCTTCCCTGACTCCTCTTTGACTCCCTCTCCCTCCATCCTGGGTTAGGTTTCCAAACACACTAAACATTTTTTCTCCTAGCTTCACGCTTGCTCCGCCTGAATTTTGATGGCTGTCGGGGTTCTGTGCATGAGCACGTGCTTGCTTTGGACTAAGGTGCGTAACAGCGGGGGTGGCATCTGTTCTCTCCTCGCCGTCGCCTCAGGCCCGGGCACGCAGGCCGCGCTGTCAGTGCTGGGTGGCAGAGAGAACGAAGTTAAAGTGCGTGTGGCTGAGAAGGCGCCCTCATTGCTACGGGGAAGCGTTTTTGTGGCTGCCGTACTGTGTTTTTCTAGGTCCCTGGGCAATCAGTCTGAATGGTAGTCCCTGTTTCTGAGATGGTTGGGGTGTAGCAGGGGAACAAAGGCATAATCGTCTGGTACCTGTGATTATAAAGGTTTGTCGCTTGGATGCTAAATAGTGGTTTAAAAAAATTCAGTGGCTGATGGTGTGAGGACGCAGTCATGAAAAGCAGTCCTCATGGGTTAGAAGCAGAGTAACCAGGAGGAGCTTCCCTTTGCCGTTTGTGGGCTCTGTAAGCCGCTCCCCGAGATGGTGCGGCAGGAAGGAGGTAAACTTGGGGAAAGTCACCTTCTTGGAGAGTTCATAATGCGCGTTAGCGTGCTGTAGAAAGCCACCTCTCACCTGTGGACACGGGAAGGGCAGTCTTTATTAAGCTTGAACACCTTATAGATAGATACACACATACCAGAGCCGAGAAAGGTATTCTTTTCACTGAACTGATGGAAAACTTAGGCTTAGAGGTGAAATAATTTTTTTCTAGTGGTTGGTAAGATACGATTCAAACCAGGCTCAGCTCTCTCATAGTTATCATTTTATGATGCTTTTGTGGACTGTGGTTTGGCAAGTATGAGATTAATTTCATGAGAGCAGGAACCATGTCTGTTTTGAACATCGTGTGTCTAGGACTAGAATCTTGCTAGCCCGTAACACATGGCTGAATGAAGGGTTTCTGATGGTAACTTACGCTGGTATCTTAGCTTCCTGAGTTGAATTACTTGTGAAATCTGGAGACTCTGGTAGATAGCATCTAGTATAATCCAGCCTGTGTAGTGCTCAACAAAAGTAATTTTGAGTTTCCTCTTTGAGATTGAGTAATGTCCCCAAATAAGAAACATCTGTGTAGTCTTCGATTCCTTGTAACTGTTCCTCTCGTGTTACCGTCAAAGCTACTGTTACCCAGCTCTCTTGAGTTCTGTTTCTGAAATAGTCTTCAGTTAAGTTCTTTATATTATTGTTAATGACCTTTCTACAGAGATCAGATCTTTAGTCTCTTTAGTGCAGTAATTTAAAAAAAAATTTTATTTCTTGATAGAGAGAAACAGCTGCTTGCTGCTTCCCCCATCTGTGCATTCATGGATTGGTTCTCCCATGCGCCCCGGCGACAGGGGACCCGGGACCAACGGAACCACAGCCCTGGTGCATTGGGACGACACTCCAACCAGCGGAGCCCACTGGCCAGGGCTGCAATAATTTTTTTAAGGATTAATTTTTTGTTCTAACTTGCATGTACTCAAAATTGAACACTGCTGACAGGCTGATAATGAAAAAAGGGGTCGGCAGGTACACCCTCACCACTCCATGTCCTGCCCCTTGGAGCGTCCTTCCCAGCCGCTCCGGCCCAGGGTCTGCGTGGGGAAAGCAGAAGCAGCTGCGGGTGTCCTGAGGTCGAGAGGCTCTTGGCACGTCCGGAACACTCATGGCACTGGGGCCCTGCCCACGCGTTGGCGAGCTCTGCCCTGTAGGTGATCGCTTTTACCTAAGTTTTAGCTGTTTCTTCTTGCCATTTTCCTCTGTATCTAAGCAATATGCTTGCTGTATCAGTTAGGCTGCTTTTGGATGCAAATATTGAGACCCTGACCTAGACTGGCTTCAAATAAGAGACTTTAACTCACAGGTCAGAGTCCACGGGGCAGGTGGGTAGGCTCTAGAGCTGACGGACGAGGCGGCACTGGCCTGTGTAAAGGGCCGGGTTTTCATCTCCTTTAAGTCATTGGCTGGCTGCCCCCTCCGATGACTGAGATGGCCGCAGCAGTTGTCAGGGGTTGTACCTCACACAGCGATGTCCGGAGAAAGGCGAGAACGATGCTTTTCTTGCAGCTGTGTAAGGACGTGGGGACTCTGCCTGGGAGGTCTTTGGCAAATTTATCTCCCGGGTCCTTCCTGAGTGTGGACCTCAGTGGGGAAGTGCGCAACGGTTCTGAACAGAACTAGCTTCGGTGATAAAAGGAAGACGAGGGCTCGGTAGCTGTCCCTGACCCTGCTTTTGTATTTGAGTTAAAGTTTCAGGCGTTATTGACTTTCTGTTAGGGGAGATGAGTATTTAACTTGAAACTGCCTGCCTTACCTTTTCTTTTTCCATCTACTCTTATAGTTATATATATTTTTTTGTTAAATGTATTCAGTATTTAATCATGACTATGAGAGTCTTGTTCATCATAGAACCAATTGTATACTGTAATTACATTTCCATCTTGTATGATTTTGTTTTTCCTGGAATTAATAGTCATGGTGTTTTCTGTTGGCTTTGTTTTTAGGTACTTGTGACTGAGTTTACTTATACCTTCCAGTATCCTCAATATAATTTTCTGCACAAACAAGTCATATAATTAGTTGTCTTGCCCCCCCACCCCCCTCTATTTTTCCTCCCTTAACCTTCTTAGAGGCCCCTCCGTCAGACTACTTCTGTCTGGCATTCCTGCGCTCCAGGCCTGATACAGCGCCTTTTACGGATCTCCAACAGGTTTGGGTTTCCTGTTTCCTGGTTCTCTGACCGTTATATTTCCTGTTCTTAATCTTTCATTTTTCTGGAGCACCACTTTTAGTACTTCTGAGAAAGGGTGCATGAGAGTTTAAATTTTTGAGACATGCCTGAAAATATCTTCAGTTTGCTTTCCCTTGTGATTAAAAGTTTTGACTGGGTACATGTTTGCAATTTAACTATAATTTTTACTGAGAACTCTGAAAGTATTGCTTCCTGGTGTTATAGTTTCATGGTGTTACAATTTGTATTTTATATTCTATTAAAAATACCCAAAAGGATGGAAAGGTTAGAGAACATAATGAACTTCCTTGTACCTGTCACCCAACTTCAACATTTATCAACTCATGACCACTTTAAAGACATCTATGTACCTGTCTACCCCATTTCTCTTAAGGGTCTTTGCAGGCAAACCCAGATACATTATTTCACTTGTGAATGTTTCAGTGTGTGTCTTCAAGGAGTAGTTTCTAAACTACAACCCCAGTGCAATTATCATACCTTTAAAAGAGTAACAATATACTATATATTTTAATATCCGGTAAGAGTTCAGATTGCCTTGATTGCCTCATAATTATATTTTTCAATAGTTTATTCACATCAGAATCTAAGTGAGGTCCGTAAATTGTCATTGATTGACAGATCTCTTAAGTCTTAATCTATTCGTTTTCCCTCTGTATCTTTTTCCGTCCTTGGCTTGACTTGTTGAGGAAAGTGTCATCTGCCTGGTAGTTTCCTGCCCCCTAGGTGTTTTTGAATTAATCCGTGTGGTGCCAGGGACATGTTCCTCTGTTCCTTGTATTTCCTGGTACTTGGCAGTAAGATCTGGAGGTTAGATAACATACCATTTCTTCTTTTCTTTTTTTCGGGGGGGGTGGTGGTGGTGGTGGTGAGCGGTTAGAATACTGCATGAGTGCCGTATTTCCTGCAGGAGGCGCAAACTCTGACGCTCTGTGACGTTGCATAAATCCATGAATATGTTAGTAGATTTTGGTCCTTTTTATGTGACACCCCCCCCATCCCGGAAGTTGTGAGGTTTTGTCCTTTATAGTTGGTGTTCTGACACTTTGTAGTGATTATTTTGGCAGGTGTTCTTGTATTGGACCCGTCCTTTTACTTAAGAGATGTGCATCCTTTAGATCTGGGAAGTTTTCTTGTATAATTTCCTTGATAATTTCTTCTCTTTGGTTGCGTCTCAAGTGAGATGTGATTTTGTTATCTCGTCTATTTTCTGTTTACTTTTCTGCCCTTCTTGGGAAGTATTTTCAACTTTCCTCTGCCTTGCTTTGTTGTTCTCTTACTTCATCAGCACATTCATGCTGTGGTTAAACAGCCCCCCTGCTTTTCTTCACGGGATTGCCTCGGTTTCCTCTGGGTTTGGTATGTCTGTGATGTTGGCAGCTTTCCTCGGAGATGTGGCCATCCCTGGGCTGGCGGCTTAAGGGTAAGGCACAGTGGGGCCGGCAGAAGCTCCGTGTGGCTGAGGCTCGCTCCCTGAAGCTTAGCGCGGTGATCGAGGGGCCCGGGGATGCGATTCTCTGTCGGGGCTTTACGCCGGGGCCTTGGTGTCCCCTGGTGGAAACTAAACCCCAAGCCTGGGGCGTGGGGGCAGTGCAGCCTCGTGCCCCAGACACTCTGCCCAGCTTCTCACCTCCAAGTGCAGAGCTTCTGCTCCTTTTCTCCAGATACTGTCCTCGGGGCTCTTTGGGGACATGGTGGCTGCCAGTCTGGGTGGGCTTTGGCCTACAACTTGGGGTCTGCTACCTTTATTTTATTTACCATTTTATTAAAATGAACTCAGGAAAGTTGTAGTACAATACGAATAACTCCTGAACTCCTGTGAGAAAGTGGCTGACATGCTATCTTTTGAATATTGCGGTGGGGGCATAACCCCTGCAGGCGGGCATAACCCCTGCAGGCGGGCATAACCCCTGCAGACGGGCATAACCCCTGCAGGCGGGCATAACCCCTGCAGGCGGGCATGACCCCTGCAGACGGGCATGACCCCTGCAGACGGGCATGACCCCTGCAGGCGGGCATGACCCCTGCAGACGGGCATGACCCCTGCAGGCGGGCATAACCCCTGCAGACGGGCATAACCCCTGCAGACGGGCATAACCCCTGCAGACGGGCATAACCCCTGCAGACGGGCATGACCCCTGCAGGCGGGCATAACCCCTGCAGACGGGCATGACCCCTGCAGGCGGGCATAACCCCTGCAGACGGGCATAACCCCTGCAGGCGGGCATAACCCCTGCAGGCGGGCATAACCCCTGCAGACGGGCATAACCCCTGCAGACGGGCATGACCCCTGCAGGCGGGCATGACCCCTGCAGGCGGGCATGACCCCTGCAGACGGGCATAACCCCTGCAGACGGGCATGACCCCTGCAGGCGGGCATAACCCCTGCAGGCGGGCATAACCCCTGCAGGCGGGCATAACCCCTGCAGACGGGCATACCAGCAGCACGGCCGTCAGAGGCAGGGGTTTCACGCTGCTGCGTACATTGCAGCTGCCTCTGGGTCCTAAGACTCCCAGTTCTGCAGTGGAGCTGCTGGTGGTCTCTACAGGGAAGGATACAGTCTAGGATCACTTACCCGTTTTGTCTTAAAAACACAAAGTTATCAATTTATGTTTCAGAAGTCCAAAATGGACGTCAGCTGGGCCCAGGTCAAGGTGTCAGCAGGGTTGCATTCCTTCTGGAAGTCCTGCATGAGGATGTCTGTCCTTGCCTTTTCCTGCTTCTAGAGGCTGCCTGGAGCATGGCTTCCTTTCTCATTGTCAAAGCCAACAGCTTGGTGCCTAGTCCATCTCACGTGAGCCAGGTTGATGGAGTCTCAGATTCAGCACGTTGCCTGCAGGCTGTGCTGGGAGAGGGCTCAGAAAGGAACAGTGGCCTCTGCCACCACTTCTCTCCAAGAGAAAGCTGCCCTCCAGCTCTCTCCCTGAGGCGGAACAATTCCGGTCCTCCCCATAGGTCTCTGGGGCCGTTCCAGCTGCTGCCCAGTGCGCGCTCAGAGGGCGTGAGTCCGAGTTAGTCTGTGCGTGGGCCTTTTAAGAGGAAGTGCCTGGGGCTACAATAGCCTCAATCTGCTGGTTTTTAGAGCCAGAAGTTACGGAACCCTGGTTTAGGGGACCTGGTATGGGGCTGGGACCTCTTGCTCTTCAGGGGGAACCTCCACAGCTGAGATATTCCTCCCAACTTTTATCCGCCAGATGTGGGTGTGGGAACGGGCCCTTTTTGTGTGTCCATCCTTCTTACTGGTCTTGATGTAGCTGCTTTAATTCCTTACTTGTGGGACTTCCATGCAGCTAGGTTTCAGGAGTTTCTGAGCAATGATCGTTCTGTAGTTTAGTTGAATTTTCATGTGGTTGTGGGAGGAGGCGAGTACCATGTTTACCATGCTGCCTGCTTGACCGAAAGTACAAACCATGAATTGAACCCCCAGCCTTTTGGTGTTCAGAGATGCTCCAACCAAATGAGCCACACCGGCCAGAGCTCTTTCTTCAGTGTCTTATAATTTTCTAGGCACAGGTCTTTTACCTTAGTTAAATTTATTACTAGGTTTTTTTTGTTTGTTTGTTTGTTTTTTTAATGCAATGGTAAGTGGGATTGTTTTCTTAGTTTCCCTTTCTGATACTTCATTATTGGTATATAAAAATGCAACGTATGTATCAATATTTATTTTGTATCCTGTTACTTTACTGAATTCATCTGTCAGTTCTGGCAGTTTTTGGTGAAATCCTTAGGGTTTTCTATACACATTATTATGCCATCGTAAATAATGACAGTTTTACTTCTTTTTTTCCGATTTGGATGCCTTTTATTTCTTCTTGTCTGATTGCTGTGGCTACGACTTCCAGTGCTATGTTGAAAAAGAGCGATAAAAGCGGACGTCCCTGCCTGGTACTGACCGTAAGGGCAACTCCTTTGAGTTGTTCCCTGGTGAGTACGATGTCAGCTGTGGATGTGTCATGTATTGTCTTTACTCTGCTGAGATATGTTCTGTTTCCACCTTGCTGCTGGTTTTATCCTGAATGAGTGCTGCATTTTGTCAAATTCCTTTTCTGTGTTTATTGATGTGTTCATACGGTTTTTATCCTTCATTTTGTTTATGTGGTGTATCATGTTAATTGATTTGCATCCTCCCAGTTTTTAACCGCCACACATGGGTGTGGCACTGGCCAGTTCTGTGTCTCCACCTCTCCTACCAATCTCGACGTGGCTTCTTCTGTACGTTTTTAATTATAGGACTTCTTCTGCTGGGTTACAGGTGGTTCTCAATGATGGGTATTCGGTAGTTTAGTTGTTATTCTGATGTCGTGGGAGGATGCCAGTATCACCGCATTTACCAGCTCCATCCACATGTCCTGAGTTCCAAGAGTCCAGATAGAGTCTGGGTCTGCAAGGCAGAGTCCTTGGCGGCTTCACAGTCAGCGGGAGCCGGCATGACCAAGGCATTGGCGGGTCTGCTTTCGTGCTGGCCCAGACCGCACGGCCGGATCATCCCTACGGACCGCAGAGCTGCTGCTGCCCTCTCACCGCGGACCAGCTTCACTACAGAGCGGCTGGCTGCTTGCTACACGTGGCTCACTCCCTCACTCACCAGGCCTTGTGGGGGTCCCTCTTCACCCGTCAAAACCGCATGGCTCGCTCTCCCACGTGGCTGCCACCTTATTCTTAAACCCTGACCGTGGCCTGGGACATAGTCAGTGTGGGTACTGTCCTGGCCACTGGAAGAATCTCATGCAGGCCCCTAAGTGTTTTCATCAGCATTCCATGGTCAGAGCCCCTCCCAGCTCCTTGGTGCATGGAGCAGCCCTAACCACTTGCGTAACTAGGAAACTAGCTACCCGCCACAGATACGCAGAGGCGTCTCTCAGGAAAAGGGCTGTGCTGCACCGTGGCCCATCCCCGAGGTTCTGAGGCTTCTGGCCGCTCTCTTCCGGGAGCACAGGCCTAGGGTGTGTGTGAGAGGCAGCTGACTGATGCCTCTCTCACATCGATGTTTCTCCCCCTGTATTTCTTCCCCCCTTGCCCTCTCTCTTAGAAAAAAAAAAATTACAAAGGTGACAGAGCTGTTCTATCTCTTTAAAAGAACTCTTTTGCTACCTCTTTGTATTCCCAATACCCTTCCCTTGCAGTCAATAGTTTATTTTCCATATCTGTATTTTTGTCATTTCAATATGTTGTACAAATGGGGTCATACAATATGTTGTGTATATCAGTAATTTTTTTTTATTGTTGAATAGCATTTCATTTTATGGATGTACCAAGTTTGTTTGCTTTGACTATTTGCATATAGGCTTTTGCATAAGCATGGACGTTTTCCATTTTCTGGGGTCTGTGCCTAAGAGTTTGATTGCTGTGTCATATGGCCAGTGCATGTTTTAATTTTGTAAGCACCTCCCTGTTTTCCACTGTGTGCACTACTACATGTTCTTACCAGGAATATATGAGGGACCCAGTTTCTTAGCATCTTCCTGACCTTTTTGTGTTAATCACTTTTTGACTTAGCAGTTCTGATAGGTGTAGTGATATTCCTATTGTATTCTTAGTTTGCTGTTCCCTAATGACTAATCGTGTTGAACATCTTTCTTGTGTGCTGCTTTGACATCTGTATCTTCTTTTGGGTGAACTATGTTTTGATGTCTGTAGCCCATTTTCTGATTGGATTGTTTTTCTTCACTGTTGTCTTATGAGGGTTCTTTATGTTATGTATTCTAGATACAAGGTCTTTGTTGGGTATGTGGTTGGCAGATATTTCCTCCCAGTTTATAGCTTGTCTTTTCATCTTCTTTTAACAGTCTTTTTCAGAACATAAGTTTTGAATTTTTGATAAAGTCCAACTTTCTGAATTTTTCTTTTATGGATCATGCATTTGGTGTCAAGTTCTTTTCTATTGAGAATGGTGTTTAGAAACCAAGATCTGAGCATTGGGTGTGCTCATCGATGTTAGGGCGTGGATGCTGCCAGTCTGTCAGCGGACAGAGCCAGAATGGGCCTTGGTCCTCTGCCTTTCCAGGCTTGGGAATACGCTGGCTCGTTTCCTTGTCCCCATGTTTAGGTCCCTAGTTGGAAATGCAGTCTTGACTCTCTATTCTGGTCAAGTTCTGAGTTGTTTTATTTACTTACTTATTTGTTAAGACTTTACTTATTTTTAGAGAGAGGGAGAAGGAGAGAGAATGAGAGGGAGAGAAACATCAATGTGTGGTTGCCTCTTACGTGTCCCCAACTGGAGACCCGGCCCGCAACCCAGGCCTGTGCCCTGACTGGGAATTGAACTGGTGACCCTTTAGTTAGCAGGCTGGTGCTCAATCCACTGAGTCACACCAGCCAGGGCCTGAGTTGCTTGTTTTTAAAAAGTCTGCTGATACAATATAAGATGTGAGAATTTGCAATCCTCTTTTCAAGTTCAAGAAGATACATTATTTCAGATGTAGAATCTTTACTTTTAAACATTTTGTAAACAGCTACGTTACAATTTTTCTTCCATATTTGTTTTCATACAGAACACGGAAGTTACTTACAGCTCTTCAATGAACCCTGGCAAATCTGAGTTATTTAAAAACAACCATACAGTTCTCCAGTTGGGGCAGGGCTTGCTTTCATCCCACATGGCGTCTGCTGGGGCAGGAAAGTCTGAGATGACGTGTTCCCTCCCGTGTACGGGGCGGGAATCTGGGGCATCTCCCTCCACATGGCTGCCTCACCTACCTTGCAAGGGCTTTTTCACAGCATGTCTTGGGGTACTAGGACTTCGTGCGTGGTGCCTGGGTTCCGGAGGTGCCGACAGCAGAAGCTGCTGGGCCGCCGTAAGTTTAGGCCTGGAACTGGTGTGGTGTCATCTCACCAGATTTTTTTGGCTGAAATGAAGTCACAGGCCAGCCCAGATTCAAGAAGAGGGGACCAGACAAGGTGTAGGCACTGGCAAGAGTGCTTTTGGGGGCTCCCAAGGAGCACCACACGAACCACGTATTTCTCTGAAAGAAAACAAGGAAAAACAGTGACTTCTTTTGTTTTTTATTATCTAATCTTCCTGGCTTATTAATTTTATAAAACGATTATGTAACTGAATGCTTAACTTTGTTTCAGCTACATTCAAATAGTTGTATAATATAACCTGTCAAATTCACTTAAACTGTGGATTGGTAATTTTGGGAGGATTCATAAATACAGATTCAGATGTGGAGAAAAATAGAATATATTGCATTTAAATTAATAAAGTGTTAGATAAAAACCCTGTATATATGTACCTTGTGAAATAAGTGATGTAAACCTTCTGGGTCTCATGTTAAATCCATAAAACATCTCAGAATATCAACAAAACTGGGAAAATAAAAAATAAAAAACCTTCAAGTGTTTCTCTAGTACAGGAGAAATTGTCTTTTATACGGGAGAGTCAAGAGGGAGACAATTCTGTATCTTCTGTAATTGCAGCTCAAGACATTTTGTTTTGTTCCCTGAACAGATGTCTCTTGTCTTAATGCCCTGGACTTGACAGTGTTTCATTTCATTTAAATAGTTCTCCTCTTGATCTGTCCTGAGGTCATCCTGTTATTAGGCTTGGGTGTGAAATGGCAGTTTGTCAGAAACATGGGCTGCATACCATATACATCAGAGTTTTCTGGGAAGTTCCGTAAGAAGTGCAGATTTTGGGGTCTGATCCAAGACTTAGCACATCCAGATGTTTTGTAAGGGGTCTGAGTCATGTGAAATTGAGGATCACATTTTCAGGCTCTATACATGCCCATGGGGGATAAAAATTGTTCTTTGGCCCGGGGGAATAAGAAAAAATCATAGATAATACAGTGGTTTGTGGCGCTCCATAAGTCAGCCCTACCTGACAAAATCTTATCCCTTAATTTTTATCCCTTAATTTTTAATTTCTCTTGTTAAGGAGCAATTTAATTTAAATTGCTTTTCCACTGGGGATAGGAATAATGAAACAAAGGTTGGCCAGCATTGTCCTGTGGGAATTACTCTGGCTTACTTCCTGCCCCGCAGGATCTACGCTGCTCCGCCATTCTGGGGAACCTTAGGGTGAGATTTGCGTAATGCTTTTTAATGCTAAGATTTTACCTGTCCTAAATGGATTTTTCTTTTTAAAAAATCTAATGGGTGAAAGAATTTTACTCTGGTGTTTTGCATCCAAGCAGATTGATTTTACACTCATGAACGAAGTACTGGCAGAATGGACTCTACTGGGATTTGGAAACCTTTTGGCTTTATACAGTTGTCCCCCATTATCTGTGTGTGGGGGGGTAGATTCCAAAAGCCCCAGTGAATGCCTGAAACTGTGGGTAGCACCAAACCCTGTATATACTGTGTTTTTTAAAAAAATTATCATTATTACTTCTTTATCCTCACCTGAGGACATTTCCTCATTGCTTCTGGAAAGAGGAAGGCAGAGAGAAACATCGACTGGCTGCCTGGACTGGGGAGTTATATGTGCCCAGACTGGGGATTGAACCTGCAGCCCAGGCATGTGTCCTGACTCAGAATTGAACCTGCAGCTTTTTGGCCACGGGTTGACACTCGAACCAACTGAGCCACACCAGCCAGAGCTATGTTTCTTTTAATGCATACATACCTGTTATAAAATTTAATTTATAAATTAGGCAAAGTAAAATTAATAATAAACTAATAATAAAATAGGATAATTATAACAGTATACTGTAAAAAAAGTTACATGAATGTGGTCTTGTTCTTTCTAAAAATACCTTATGTTACTGTATGTAAGTATGACATGAGATTTCATCACACTACTCAAGAATGGTGTGCAATTTAAAATGTGTGAATTGCTTTTTCTGGAATTTTCTGTCTAATATATTTGGACCACAGTTGACCACTGTAAGCTGAAACCACAGAAAGTGGAACCATGGTTAAGGCTGACCACTATATTAGCAAAGACTCATGTTCTCTAGTTTGTAACATACAAACATACAGCTCACCATGATCTCTTACATGCCACAGGAGAGATGTTTCTGTCCCTCCTGGGAGCCAGGCCTGTCCCCGGGTCTGGGTAAGACCTCAGGCGGTCCTGTTCTCTGGGAAGAAATGTAGGAGGGATGCTGTGCTTGGATTTGCTGGTTTCCTTCTCTGCTTCGGGCTGGTTACAAAAGGGAATGCTTTTGTGGGATGGGGTTATTGGAGGACAGTCAGGAGTGGGAGAAGTTTCCAGTAATTACCTTCTACAAATAAAACTACCAAATTTTGATTTGAGTATTCCCAGGTCCTTCAAGGTTGTGTTATCCTCTTTGTACTTGTTTTCTTTCTTTGTATTTAAACATTTTTTTAAAAAAGTTTTTTAGAGGAGAAGGGAGGGAGAAAACATCAACATGAGAGAAAAACATCGATTGGTTGCCTCTTGCACACCCCCAACCGGGGACCTGGCCCGCAACCCAGGCACGTGCCCTGACTGGGAACCCACTGGCGACCCCTTAGTTTGCAGACCGGCGCTCAGTCCACTGAGGCACACCAGCCGGGGCTTTGTACTTGTTTTCTGTATGATTTATCCAGGCTCAGGAGAGTTAAAGGCATAGTACAATCAGGAAATTGAAGGTCTCTGTAAATCTGCATTCATCTGAAGACAACATTGCTTGGCAACCGACAGATTATGCAGTAGATAATTTGTTGAATCAATGAATGAGATTAATCTAAAGTTATTTAAAAAAACATAGTTCTCTTTTCTAAGATTTTAGAATCTAGTCTGCAGCATAATGTTGAAGGAAAAGTGAATAGGAGGTTCCTTATCTATAAACTTGAAGGATTTTGTAGATGATTTTTAAAGGACCCTTTAGGGTCCAAAATTTTATTATTAAATATTGTCAGCACATTGGAAATGTCCTTGGCCGATGCAGTTGTGAGAGGAAGTTGGTTCCCGTTGTCATGGGTTGTGCGTTGTACGCAGTTAAGCTGCTGTAACTGAGAACCAGGAGCTCCATGGATCCAACCGAGAACATTATCTCAAGGTGAATGGCCAGGCTGGTGGGGTGTGTACGTGCGCCTCAGTTGGTCATTCGGACACATTTTAAAATCTGGGTTCATTGGACCCTATAGTACGGTCTTTTTCTGTGTTGTCCCTGACCTGGCTCACAGGAATGCAGAGAGACAGAAGTGTTCAGTCCATGTCTTAAGGCCCAAAAGCGGCATGCCACGCCCCCCCCACCTCCCATCCTGTTCATGAGAACTCAGTTACATGGTTATTCCTGACCGCAAAGGAGGCTGGGACTTGTAACCTAGCTGGGCAGTCATGTGCTTGACTACATGCTATTACTGTGGAAAAAGATGACTCGCTCTCACTGCCAAAGATGGTATAGATGCAGTTTTTAAATTTTCTTAGTGTACTTTTGGGGGAAGCGTTTTACTTAACATTTTTGTTTAGCAAAAATTAATGTAATTAATACAAAGAGATAGTAAATTATTTTGGCAAGTGATGGGTTAAAATGACAAGTAGAGTATATCAAAAGACAACTTTTGAAATTAATTACAAACTTAAAAGTTTTTAACGAACCCTGTTGGGTTACTGATTATTTATCTCCTGAAAAAGTATAAGCCAGGTAACAGTGGTTCCATCTCTGCCAAATTGTGTGTTCTTAGAAACACTGAGGTACACATTCAGTCACAGGCTATGTCTGCTGTCCAGAAAAGCAGCCCATAGTTCACTAGGTAAATAGTTTAATGAAAGGAAGCTCCTTCTTAAATACTATCAGCTCTCTTGGGCTTGAAATTCTTATCATAAGTTCCTAAATTTGAACACATCTCAAAATCGCCTGGGGCCCTTGTTCAAAATATGGGATCAGGCCCTACCCTCTGGAGGGTCTGATTGTTATGATTGTGAATCTGAATTTTTAACAAGCCCTTGAGGCTGATTCTGATGCAGCTGTCAGTGGTACAGGAGCCGCGGCTTTAGGTAACCCACCCGGGTGAGGGTGGGAAAGCGGACCTCCTCGGCTTTCTGGGGTTCAGGGAGCAGAAAACGAGTCGTATTGGAAGTGGTTTCGTAAACTAAGGAGTGTATGAAAGTGTTAGGTGGTATCACAAGTTAGGTCTGTACCGGCATTGTGCTGATTTACCTGCCTAACAGTCCTGAGCCCTGAGAGCCGTTTTCCCACCGAGACTTACTGTCAAGTAGAAGTCTAGCCGTCTTGATCTTGCATAGTTGACAGGGATTCAGAAAAGGTTATCTGTTCAGCATAACTACCAATAACAGAACATGCCAAACAACGTACACACTTTCGTTTTTACATAGTGTTTTTAAGCTACCATGTGTCAGCGTGATGACTTCAGTTAAATACATGTTCAGTGTCATCTGTGTGGGAAACAACTCTGCTTTGCACTGTGGCCAGGCGAAGCTGAATGCTACATTGTCTCCGCCCATAAGGAAGTTACAACCTAAAAACAAATTATGACACCGTTTGTAACATTTTCTTTTTAAAAAATTCTTTTAAAAATTTTTATTTATTTTTAGAGAGAGGGGCAGGGAGGGAGAAAGAAAGAGGAAGAAGAACCTTGGTGTGCACGAGATATGTCAGTTGGTTGCCTCTTGCGTGCCCCCAAGTGGGGATCTGGCCCACAGCCCAGGCACGTGCCCTGACTGGAGATTGAACCGGCGACCTTTTGGTTTTCAGGCCGGCACCCAATCCACTGAGCCACACCAGCCAGCCAGGGCTCGGTATCCTTAACTTAATCATGATCATGCGTGCAAAGTGGGATGTGATAATGCAAATCTTTTCCCAAATACAAAGCATCTATAGGTTCCAAAGACTAGGATGTGGATTTCTAGGGATGGAGGGTTTGTGTGCTTTGTTTTCAACTTATATGCCTGCAAATTATTGGAAGAGTAGGAAGATTGCTTTTGAAATAGTTAGCTTTAAAATAGAAGTATATTTGCAACTATGGTTAGAATTCATAATGTGTTCTGTAACTTTTCAGTGTTAGCTTGATGATCCATATTATCCATATTTGGGATCCAAGTTGGGAGGTATCTCTGCAAGTTTTGCCACCTATACACTGTTTATAACAGTGGTTTTTGAGCTACTTGTCTCTGAATAATGGAGGTTATTGTTCTGTTAGGGGTGGCTCAAGCTGACAGTGCTAATTTTTATCAAGCATTTATTAAAAATGTGTCTAAAGTTAGGAAAATGATATAAATTATTGAAGCTTATTTTCGCAATCTAGGAATTTTAATTACTCTATGAAAAGGTGCAGATTAGATTATAGGAGAGTAGTGAAAGTGTACTATGATGATTATTTTCTAAAGTCGCTTGGTTGTATCAGAGTTGCAGGTGTGCTCTGTTTTTCTTACTGTGCTTCACTGTACTGTAGGTAGTTCATTTTTGGACCGGTCTAATATAGCTTATAGTGACCAAAGTATGAGCAAACATTAAACGGTGTTGCTAAGAAAAAGAAAAGATGTTTCCAGTTGGCATGGAAGGTGTCAGTGGAGGGGTTTTGCAGTCACGAGGCAGTCGTGAACGTAAGTATGTGTGTGTGTATTAATTTTAATACCTGGTTCTTTCTTGAGCCTGCCTGATTTGTTTGTCAGCCTTTTAAAAAGACTCTTCATTTATTTTTCTGTCTTAAAGTGCATTTTTGAAGTTCTTTTCAGATTATTTGAAGTTCCTTGATCTGGAATTTGTTTTTCTGCTGAGTTTTTCTTGTGACAATGGAGGATTTCTGTGTGTGTTTGTAATTACTCTGTTCCGGTTCTTCGCAGGAGCTTCTGAAGGTTGTGTATATATTTGTCCAAACGCGTGTGAGAATTTATGTAGGAAGTCACGGGTCGGAAGACTGAGCGCGCCGGCCGCGTGGGCTCAGGCACCGGGCCACAGGGGCGGCAGGGCCTGCGCGGGGGGCCCGTGCGGCGTGCTTGGGCGGCCGTGCGGGACCGGCTTCAGGGGGTGAGGGTCGGCGGCACGTCCCCCTTTCCGTCGTCCGTTTCCCACGTGCTGACCTGCCGCCTCCTTCCTGCGGCTGTGTCTGTGTTGCCCCCTACATAAGTTACACCTTCTAAACTGCAGTTTACAGTTTTTGTTTTAAGCAATCAGCAATCTTTAAGTTGTGAGAAAGAAAAAAATACTTACGAAAATGTACCTACTTACTTGCCATTCCTGGCACTCTTCATCCCTTTGTATAGATTTGCCTTTCCATCCAGTATCATTTCCCCTCAGTCTGAAGAACAGTCTTTAGCATTTCTTGTAGTGAAGGTCTGTTGGCAAAGAATTCTCTCAGATTTAAAAAATATCGTGCAAATGCCTTCATTTTACTTTTGTGTTTAAAGGTTACTTTCACTGGATATGGAATTACAGATTGATAGTTTTGTCATCCAGCACATTAACGTTGTGTTCCACTGTTTTCTGGCTTTCCTTGTCTCTGATGAGATGTCAGTGACATTACTGCTCTGTTCTCTGTGTATAATGCAGTTGGCTTTCCACGTCTCTGGGACCCACATCCTTGGACTCAGCCAGCACGAATTGAAAACAGTATTTTTGACCTGACTGTGTTATTGTTATGTACCATTTTATGTAATGGAAGTAAGCACCTGTGAGTTTTGCTGTCTGTAGGGGTCCTTGAACCAGTGCCCCACTAGTACTGAGGGACAACTCTACTATTTTTTCCTCTCTAGCTGCTTTCAAGGTTTTCTTTTCATCTTTGGTTTTAAGCTGCTTGCCTATGATATACCTGGGTGTGGTTATAATTTGAGAGGGTTTTAGCCGTGATTTCCTTAAGAAAAAAAATTTTTTTTTCTGCTTTACTGTCTTCAGATTTAATTTACATGTGTGTTAGCATACTTGATATTGTTCTGCTGGTCTCTGAGGGTCTCTTTATTTTTCTTCAGTCTCTTTTCTCTTGAGATTGGATAATTTTTGTTGATCTGTTAAATCTATCCAGTAAATTTTTGTTTTGTTACTATGTTTTCACTTTCAGAATTTTTTTTTTTGTAGTTTTATTTTTCTACTGAGACACTGTTCACACATTGAAGAGCATATGTTCCTTAAAGTTTTTGAACATATATTCTTCTGATTCCTTTTATAAAATAGCTGCTTTAAAGTCTTTGCTAAATCAAACATCTGGTCCATCCTGGGGTTGGTGCTCTATTGACTTCTACTTGACTGTGAGTCACATTTTTCTGTTTCTTCGCTTGGTTACAGTTTTAGGATGCTAATACCATGTTTTCTTCTTTTTGAGAGTGTTATTGTTCTCCAAGGCTGGTTGGTGACCTTGAGTTTATATAGGTTCTGTCTTATACTTTATTGCGCAACGTCTGTGGAAAGCTGAGAGCGACTCCCAGCCTCTCTAGTATGGTGGGACATGACTTCCACACTGAGTCTTTCTGTTGGTCTTGTCTGGGTTTGGCTTTAGACATTATTAGTGTTGGTCTGGAGTAGGCTGTACTCTGTAGGGAGTGGTCCTTAGTGTAGGAAGAGGAAAAGGAATGGGAAAGTATGTATCAAATCAGGGAAGTAGACTCAACAGGGGATACATGATGTATTACAAGGAATTAGCTCACACGGTTATGGAGGCCAAGAAGCCCCGAGATCTGCATTGGGCAAGTCGGAAACCCACGGGAGCCAGCGGTGGAAGTCCCAGTCTGACAACCAGCAGGCCGAAGGGTCAGCAAGGGCTGATGCTTCTGTTTGAGTTCAACGGCAGGAAAAAAGACGTCTGCCCCAGCTCAGTGCAGGCAGGCAGGAGGACTTCTCTCTTTCACTTGTGGGAGCAATCAGAGTCCCAGCCTTTCTGTCTGTCCAGGCCCTCAGCTGACTGGGTGAGGCCCATCCGCACTGGGGAGGGCGCCCAGTCTCCCATTCACACGGTACTCTCCTCCAGAAGCAGCCTCCCAGGCAAACCCAGAATAATACCTGTGGGCCCAGGGTCTGGGCCCCGAAGGCCCGGCCACGTGGACGTGCTGTTAATGCGCTATTTCTGCTGTGGCTGGCGGGAGCCCCACATTCCCGGGGCCTGCTCGCTCTGTCGTTTCTGTTCTGCCCATGGAAGTCACTGCTAAATTTGGGTATCAGTCTCACCCTGTCCCTGTGCGTTTTGTTCCTCTTGGGTCCCCTACACAGGCTTCGGGAGACCCTCTTCTGCACAGCTCCCGTCTCTGTGTTGCCCTTTTCCCCAAAGGTTCCGGCTGCTTGGAATGCAAATCTTTCTTTTCACATCTCAGCAAGACTGCCGTACTTTGCTTGGACTTCACTTCCCTCCGGTATATTGGGGAATTGTCCCCAGTGAACCAGTAAAAAAAAAGTCAGTGGAGGAAATGTTTTTCTTCTAATATTTAAAAATAATATTGTTGTTATGTGGTCCTTTGGGCAAAGGTCAAGCCAGAGGGGTGGGCTGCAGAGTCATGGCTGGGCAGTGCTGGAGTCATGGCCAAGGCAGATGCTAAGGGTCCCAGGCTTTGTAGAGACATGCAGTGACTGGGGGTGGGGGTGGGGGCTGCCATCCATGAAGCTGTCCCATTGGATGCCTGCTTTCTTTTATTCATTTTCCACCTGTTCTCATGTAACATTGTACCTATCCTTGGTTTTAGTTTTGTCGACTTGAACTACAGGGAGCAAATCAGTTCATTCTATTTTTGTGAGACTTGCTCAGTTTGGAGGAATCTGTCTACTGTCCCTTTAGTTTTTCACTGTCTTGGCTGATGACCCTTTGTACTTTCAGATCCTCACCCACTTGCTCAGAAGTTTTGAATTTTCTCACCATCTCGTTTGTGTGGATCTAGAAACTAAGAACTGGGAGCTTAAGAAATCTTACAGATGTAGAGACTACAAATGTAAGCCCAACCCGTCAAATTATTAGGAAGACTATTTCTGATAGTCCCTCTTTCTCAAGTCTTAAGTTTGTTCCCCTTGTTTTATTCTCTCTCAGCAGTCGTTACTTTCTCTCATATGTAGTCGTAGGAGTGGGGTTTTTGTCTGTTCCTTGCACGGGACTGGGCGTCCCCTGAGGGCAGGCACAGTGACAGTAACTCTGGCTCTTACGGCTCCAGTACTTAGCGCGTGTTGAAGAAATGAATGAATTCAAAACTGTTCATGTCATGCCATCATCTGATTTTTAGGATATTTGTGTACGTGCAGTTCTTAAAAATTATTTTTCCATTTCCGTAGGCGGAAATGATGGCACTTCTGAAGTGTGTGCAGAAATATATCCGGGTGTCTCCCTTCCTGCCTTGTCTTTCCTACATCACCACCTTCTCAGCCCTTTGTCTTGACCTGAGACACTGCTGTTAAGGTTTGTTTGCAGTTACCTTTCTGAACATTTTTCTGTGTGTTTTCATGTATAAGTACATGCGCTTATGTTCTTGTTACATGTATGTATTTTCACATGCGTCAGTGTAGCAGTGGAGTTTGAATGCTTAAGTAAAACAGCAATTCAGTATTACTTTGCTTATTTTCATCGGTTTGGTAATCAGAGCTTTTCAGTGCTTACTGTACTTTCAGATTAGTTATAAGTACGGCACATAACTTCTAGGCCTCAGTTTCCATATTTGCCAAAGGGTTGATTTTAATGAAATGAAATTAAAGATATTTTAGTTCTAAACTCAGTGTTACTATATAATTCACGTGTAGCAGACATGAAAAATGTGGTGTTCTGCATAACATGAAGAAGTAAGATTAAACTCAGAACTGACTTTGGGTAGCAAAAAGAAATTTGGGGGTAAGTTGTTAAAATGTTCGGTTTTTTCCCCCAGGAGTGACTACAGAGTATGAACTTTTGAAACTAGCAGTGGATGAATCTCCCGTGGACGGAGGCACGAGGAAGCTTGCTCTGTATTGATTCTGCAGAGCTAGCCGATGGCATCCTAAAGGGAATCTCACCCCAGCTCCCTGAATTTTCACATCACACTGCACATTTATTAACACAGTGGGTGCCTGGAATTATTTTTTTAAAGATTGTATTTATTTATTTTTAGAGAGATGGAAATGGAGAAAGAGAGAGAGAGAGAAACATCAGCTGGTTGTCCCTGGCACACCCCCACTTGGGGACCTGGCCCACAACCGAGGTGGAATTATTTCTTTAAATAGAAACCAAAATTCATGCAGGTAAATCTTAGCGATTTAGTTAAGAAACAGCCTTTTGTGGAAAACAGTTTCCCAAGTGTTTTCTCCCCTTCCTCCTCTCCCCAAAGAGAAACAAGAATAAAGATGCAAGTTGTGACATGTTTGTAAGCTCTTTTGTCACAAAGTGTTAGTGAGACCTTAGATTTTTTTGTGATTAGCTTTTTTGGTCAAGTGACTCACTTATTTTATAGTTCAAACCAGCAATTTTCAACTGGTGGTCTGTGACACACTGGTGTATCCCAAGAATTTTTAAACCATACAATACCTAACTATTTAGTCAGGGGCAGTGGTTTTTTTCCCCTTAGATTGTCAAATTAAATGACAATAACCAGCAATAGATTGACAAAAAGAAAAATATTTTCTTGGTGTGCATATAATTTTAGGTTGAAAATCTCCAGTTTAAATAATGTATAGTTTAAGTAATAATATTAGTAATCTTTTAAAAACTTCATTATTTAGTGTTTTTAAAAAAATTTATTATAGAAAGCTTCAAACATACTCAAAAGTGGAGAGAATAATGTAATGAGCCCCCATGTTCCTATCCTGCTTTGGCAGTTATCCATTTTTGCCGACCTGGTTTTCTAACATTTTTAATACAAGTAATATATAATTTTTTTAAAAAGAGCGTTGGTATTTAACAGGAAAACAACCCCAACTCAGTCTGCTCAAGTTTTACCTGGTGACAGCCATTTATATGGAGGGGAATGCTATTTGTAATGGTTTTAGCTCATACGCCGCTGTTCTCTGCAGCCAGCGCGCTGGTCCGCGCCTTCTGCACTGACTACGGTAGAGCTCACCGCCTGCAGGCTCGTTTGTCCCGTCGCCGGACTGCGGGTCTGACTCGGCCGTGCCTCATGTTCGTGGCGTGGGTTTTAGGGGCTGAGCTGGTTTGGTGCCCGTGGTTTCCTTCCTGCTGAGCGTTGGCTGTAGCCGAGGAAGCTGGCCGTGCCGGAGGGCGAGATAAACCGGGCTTTTCCCGCTTCCTGGGGCCCCACGGGGTGAAGGCACGGCGTGGACGTGCGGGTGTGGGGGTGCCGGTGGGAGACCCGGGGGTGCAGGCGTCGGTGTCGGGCAGAGACGGGCGGGGAGGGCTCGGGGAGGCGGCTGAGCAAGCATGCGGCATCGGGGAGCGGGCTTCGTCTCCGGGGCTGCGGTGCAGGTCTGGGGAAGGCGGGGCCGGGGCAGTGATTTCGGGGCTCACGCGCGTGGGGCCGCCGTTTGGTGGGGTTGTCCTCTCTGCGTAGACGAGGACGCTGAGGCGCTTAGGGGTTTGGGAACTTGACTGGAAGCCCCCCAGGAAGTCGTGGAGCCGAGGGAGGGCCCGAGTACCGGGCTAGGCACCGTCGTTAAGTGCTTTTTTGGGGTTGTCCTGTGGACAGCGAGCGAGCAATGTATTTATTGGTTTTGAAGTGCAAAGATCTTTAGTAGTTTATTATTGTGAGATTTACCCCATATCGGAGTTTTAAAAATTGACTATAGTTAGAGGCTGTTCTAATAGTTGGGGCCTTTAGCTAGAGTCCATGATGCCTTTTATGTTAAAGAGTCTGGATTTCTTGGGCCATTTTTCCCCCTGATTATAATATGTGCTTATTTATAAAAGTTGTGATGTACTGAAAAGTAAACAGAAAATTAAAAGTCACTCAGATTTTTATTAGTCAAAGACATTCATCATTAATAACTATATCTTCTTCCAGAGTTTTTTCTGGGGAAGATGTTGAATTCTTTCTGATGTATGACCTTTGCCCTCATGTAATACAATTATTGTAAGAGGAACTTAAATGATTACATAATATTTATTATGTGACTGTACCATAGCCTGTGCCACTCTTTTCTTTTTATGTTGAACATTTATATTGTTTCTAATTTTTAAATCATTTTTAATGACACACTTTTGCATATAAATCTTGTATTTTTATCATGAAGTAGCTTTTTATTTTATTCTTTATATTTATTTTTTAAAAGGTTTTATTGAGAGGGAGGGAGAAAGAGAAGGAGAGAACCATAGACGTGAGAGAGAATATTGAGCTGTTGCCTCCTGTATGTGCCCTGACCGGGGACCAAACCTGCATGAGCTCTGACCAGGAATCAGCCTTTCGCTTTGCAGGACGACACCCAACCAACTGAGCCACACTGGTCAGGACACGACATGGCTTTTTCAAAGTAGAGCGAGAGCCCTGGCTGGGTAGCTCAGTTGAGTGGAGTGTTGTCCTGATATGCTTAGGTTGTGGGTTTGATCTCTGGTCAGGATAAATACAAGAGTCAATCGAATGCATAAATGAATGGAACAAGTCGATGTCTGTCTGTCTCTCTCCCTCTCTCTCTCTCTCTCTCTCTCTCTCTCTCTCTCTCTCTCTCTCTCTCTCTCTCTCTCTCTTTAAAATCAGTAAGAATTAGCCCTGGCAGGTGTGGCTCAGTGGGTTGAGTGCCAACCTGTGAACCAAAGGGTCGCCGCTTCAATTCCCGGTCAGGGCACAGGCCTGGGTTGTGGGCCCGGTCTGCAGTTGGGGGCGTGGAGAGGCAGCCAATCAGTGTATCTCTTGCACATTGATGTTTCTCTCTCTTTCTCCCTCCCTTCCCCTCTCTAAAAATAGATAAAATCATTAAAATATATAAAATTTAAAAAAACATGAATTAAACATGAAGGACATTAAACATGAGGGAAAATAGGCTGCAACTAAAACGTGGGTCAGTGCTGCATGAAGAAAACTGTAGGAACAATACCTCTCTTTGCCGAGGCTTATGCTGCAGGGCACCGGGTACGGGTGTAGAGACCCTAACCTGAGAAACACGCATGAGCTAGAGGCCAGGCACATGGGCGGAGACTGGCTGATGGCGTTTGGGAAGAGCGAGGGTGAGTGTCTTGGCGTTGCCTTGGCGAAGAAGCGGAGGCATAAGGCTTTGTGCATGTGAAGTGTTTTGTAGGCTTTGTATAGAGAGTGGTTTTGTTTCTTCGGTGCAGGAGAACACATTGTGACTGGTCACGAAAAAATTGGTGTTCTCGAGCCCAAATGTTGACTGTGAGTTAACTTGTGTTTGCACTTGCATTAGCTTATACGGTCCTTAAAACCGAGAGGAATGTAAGATTTTGTAAAGTTTTCTTAATCGTGTTCGATCATGTTTACTTGATGATAAAAAAATTATTTTTCTAGATATTCCGGGTTTTATCACAATTTTAGTATTTCAAAGATTTCAAAGATGGTCACAATGACTTACATGCAGACGCCTGTTCTGATTGTCTGAGTGCCTTTGAAGCATAGAGCAGTGACGTGGACGGTGGTGGTCTGTCGGAAGACAGCTTAGGATTTGATCTTAGACCACTGAAACGGCACAAAAGAAATGTGATAGGACCTGAGAGTGACAGTGATTTTGAAGAAGAGTGGATAGAAAAAGACATTACACCAACCTTGGAGGATTATACAGATATTGTTGATGTAACTGTTGAACTTAGTGATCCACGGAGTATCAGTGAAGTGATGGGTTTACTTTTTGATAATGATTTTTTTAAAAATTTCATTGCTTCTCAAACCAACTTATACTGCCGCCAAATGGGAAAACTTGATAAAACACCTGCTGAAAGTTCACCACGGACGGAAATTACCACCAGTAATATGAAGAAGTTTCTCGGTGTATTGATATTGATGGGGCAAACAGAAAAATCACATTGGAGAGAGTACTGGTCAGCGGACCCTTTGCTTGAAGAGCCCATATTTTCTAAACTATGACCAGAATGAGGTTCGAGCAAATCCTTACTTTTTTTCATCTTAGCGATAATTCACAAGCTACATCTAATGAAGACAGACTTTACAAAATTAGAACTCTTTTGGACTACTTTATTCCAAAATTTCGGTCTTTGTATAGACCTGAACAGAAGTTATCCCTAGATGCAGCAGTTATACCATATAGAGGGTGTATCAGCTTCAGAACACATAATCCGGCAAAGCTAATAAAATATGGAATTTCAGTGAGAACGCTTTGTTATAGTGAGACTGGCTACATTTGCAATTTCGAAATCTGGGTAAAGGCAGAAAGCTACAAGGAACTATATTCTCTTAGAGCCATATCTTTATTTTTGGCATCATGTTTACCAGGATAATTACTATAACAGTGTGAAACATTATTGGAAAAACAAACAGTGTTATGTACCATTGCACATAGGTGAGTGCTATGCAGTATATCATATCAAAAAAAGTTATTGTCATATAGAACATATGTACAAAGTTTCATTTAAATACATTATATATAAATAAAGTATATTGAAGTTCATTTAGATTGTTTCATTTTCATATTCAGTTAAGAAAAAATAGCTGTTGCTATGGGATAGCTTTTGTATAAAATTGCTGGTCAACAGTCTGTTCAGTTATTATAGAGGGATTTAGCAAAAAAATTGACTAAGGATTACAAATTATTGATACAGTTTATCATGAGAATTATTCTTTGAGGGGTAGATTTTCACTATATTCTGGATTTTATTCTGCTTAAGGATGAAGGGTTGCTTAAGATGGTATTCTAAAGGGTTTTTCCAGACCATTATTACTAAGGTTTATTTTAATAGTCCTGTTTTCTTACCTATTGTATATCTCCTGGTCTTACGGAAATAAGAGAACAGTAATATTATGTTAAGGTGTATAGTTTGATTGAAAGGACAAACCAAAATAAGAAAACAAACAAAGCCTTATCCAGACAGATAGAGAAAGAGCATGGCCATGTACGTCATTGCTTTGTAAGTTTCTACACAAGGCCCCAGAGCTGAACATCCGTTACGGTGAGGCGAGAAATGTTAGCATTACCAAGTGAGATTAGGGTTGTGACTGACTGCTGGTCCCCGTGCCAGTTACTTTTACAGAGTTTTCATTGACCAAGATTTTAAGGTTTAAAATTCTAGGTTTAAGATTTTGTTTTATTGCACATTCATTTTAGAAAATTTAGAAAATAAGAATAATAGTTTACTTCCCCTCTCTGGAGATAACTACTATTCACATTTTGTATGTAACCTGTTTTTTTCCCTCATACAACTAATTTTCACTTCATTGAAAAAACAAATGTAATCATTTGGTGTTGCATACTGTGTTAGTATTCACTTTTTTCTACATAAAACAATATTTTCCACATTCTTATTCCAGTATACTGATGTGCTTATTGAACATCTACTAAGATGTAATAGAAATGTGAGACTCACCAAGCAGTAGAAAATATCACTAGAATAAGAATGTAACAGATAATTAACAAAACATATTGCTAGGTCATTCAATAAAAGCTAGAAGGAGAGACTGGAGTGGTTCTAAGCTGGATGTGGAGGATGGAGGTGGTCTGGAGTAGTGGGTAGAAAACGGTGTTGAAGAGGCAAATTTAAGGGGACGTGATCTGAGTGCTGGTGCCGAAGGAGGTAAATGGTGCTTAGTGGAATGCCATGCCAGGCTCCGAGCTCAGGGCAATAAGATTTGACTGAATGTGTTTAAGTTGCAGAGGGATTATAAATGCATGTTGAAAGTCCTGTGCTTTAGGGTGACACGTGTGGCAGCTTTCTGCCTGGCGAGTGGGGTCAAGTGATAAGGGATGTGCCGCCTTTAAGTGCAGTAAGCAGTCCCCAAACCTGGCAGTGCTCCAGAATCCCCTGGGACTTCTTGTTTAAAACATAAAAAATAAAAATAAATAAAACAGAACCCCAAACCCAACAGATTATTGGGTCCTTGTGCAGTCAGGTTCAGTCGGAGCAGTGTGGTTTTGGGAGCGTCCCCTGGTGTTTCTGACGTGCATCAGGCCTAGGAGGCTGCTGTAGCGCCGAGGGTGAGGCGGGGACCTGGGTCGGGTGGCAGCACTGGGCGCGGAGAAGAGTGAGGGGCGTTTTGAAACTTGGTGGGATTTAGTGAGAACAGCCTGAGCAGATGAAGTCGGCAGCTTTTAGTGGCGTCACTAGAAGAACGGCGGTCCTCGGCGGCGTGGGGCGTTCTCGGTGTCGCGCGGCGTGGTAGCGGTGGGGCGCCCCTGAAGCGGCCCGGCGGCCTGTCGGTTAGGTGCTGCGTGAGAAGCTAGGGTGCGGAAAACCAGTCCCGGGGACTTAGTTTAACATCTGCCTCTGAAGTACTTCCTTTCCAAGAAATAAGTTATGGATTGATTTTTAGAGAGAGGGACAGACACCCGGATTTGTCCCACTTACTTATGCACTCATTGGTTGATATAACACTTGTATGTGCCCTGACCGCTGATTGAACCACAGCCTTGGGGTGTGGGGCCGGCACCCTAACCAACCGAGCTACCTGGCTGGGTGCTGAAGTACTTCTTTCGGAGGGATAAGTGTCTAGAGGAATGAGTGGAGGGGCCAGGGACTGGAGCTTACACCTGAGGTTGGGGCTGGAAGTGAAACAGACACGAAACATTTGGAGAATAACTGGTACTCTGAATATAAGACCACACATTTTAAGTATTTTTTGAGGAGGTAGCATTTTTATAAGTTCTACAAAAGTACATCAAGAAAAACAAGTGAAATTAAACTCCCTTTACTACTATGAGTAATAGGCTTGTAGGAAAATGTAAGCTGTTAATAATAGTGTGTGCTTTTGATTAATTCTGGGCCTTGTTATTTTTGTGTAGTTTCGAAAATGCAAGGATAATTAAAAGCAGTGGTTTATAAAATTACATATAATTATATAAGTATAAAAGTACATATTACCAACTAAGTATATGTGTTCATGCATTTATGTAAGTTAATTTTATGTAATGTATATTTTATAATAAAGTTGTGTGTGTGTGTGTGTGTGTGTGATACTTTAGACCATCCTACCTAGAAAAATTAGTGTGATCAGAAGGGAGAGAGCAACGTGGCTTTCCAGGGCACCTCTTAGACCCCAGTTCTGTGGGGGCGTGCGGCTGTGGGGTGGACATACTCTCCCTGTGCCTGACATACTGCTTTCTTTACAGAACACGTGTACGGGGGAGATTCCCCCCAGGGGTTCAGGTGAGCGAGGGAAATGAACCAGGGGGAGCACAATCCCTGGGTCTCCCTTGTGGTTGTTCTCCGAGCACCTGGAGGTCATTGGGCCACTCCTTTTTAATTTCTCTCATGAACTCGGGTTGATCCGAGTAACAGAAGTTGGAGTACATGATGTGTAGGTGATATAAAATAGTACATTAAGGAAGCACATCAACAGAATAGATGGAAAAACCTTGGTGTTTTGTTCATATTACTTTGCTTTTGATTCCAATTAGCAAGTGGGTAAAAGCAGGCTCCAAGTTTCAAAATTTATGGTAGTGAAAAATCGGAAACAACCCAGATATGCCCGAGTAGGTATTTGCTTGGAGTAAAACTGCATCAGTGCAATGGAGTACTATCCAGCTATTTAAAGTAATACAAATTAAATTGTTGGCGTAAAGACGTAAAATTATAAAAATGAACAGAGTTACTACTTTTGAGTAGTGAAATTTTGTATGACTTTTAGTTTTTTTATTCCCAGTTTCTTCTTTTTTTAAAAAGCAGTGAGCATGTAATATGTTGGGTTGGCCAAAAAGTCTATATGGTTTTTCCTTTAAAATAAAAGACACATTTTCATTTTCGCCAATAACTTTATTGATTTGGATATTTTGAGTATGTTGGCGATCTCCCGCTATTGGCTTCTAGCAGGTAGAGGCCGGGTGTGCTGCTCACCATTTTCCAGTGCATAAGGCAGCCCCACAGCAGAATTATTTGGCCAAAATGTCAATAAGTACCAAGAAACTTTGCAGACCACTTCTGACACGTTCGATCAGTCACAGCACCTTCTCCGTACACTGCACACATCTTTTTCTGCGTTTCAGTTGTGTTTTTACCTTTCTTGAAATAATAAAGCACATTACACCAAAATGTTGTGTATTTTCTTCCATTTTCAGTATTAAAATGGCTGCACAAAAATTCACCAGTTTTTATAAAATATTTTAAAAATGCATGCTGGTCTGACACCTGTCACAAAGCAATCTAGCAGAATTGTTTCAAATGAAATTAAAGACAACTAAGCACTACTAGAGCCATGTTAGGGAAAAAAAACACACTTTTTGGCCACCCAGTACAAACTGTATATATTTTTAATCTTCACCTGAGGATATGTTTATTGGTTTGAGAGAGAAAGAGAAACAAACATCGATGTGAGAGAGAAACATCAGTCAGTGGCCTCTTGTACGCACCTGTGATTGAACCCACAACCTAGGGATGTGCCCTGACTGAGAATCGAACCCGCAACCTTTTAGTGTACAGGGATGATGCTCCAACCACGAAGCCACCGTACTAGGGCAGCATGTAATGTTTTCTAGTCAGAAAAACGGTCAAGTTTCCTATAAGCGATGGGAGGAAAACTTGAGGTTTTTAATTTTAAATGAAGGGAAGACTATCATTGTCCAGTTCTAGCTTCTGAACAAGAAACTTGTACATAATTGGGTTGGAGTGGTGACTGGATGTGTTTTTGAGGCGTACAGTTCTGATGAGAATGGGCTAATCCAGTGGGGGGACTTGAGCAGAGGGCAGACAGAGCCAGGAGGGCCCTGGCTAAGGTAGGGCCGGTAGAAACGGAGTCATAAGGCCGGTCTGGGAGACGTGAGTGAGGTGACGTTCAGCGTGAGAGCTTGCGGGCTGGGTGTTCGGTCAGCGAGAGGCGATTAGGGCTTCAGTTTGGGAGACTAGGGGCGCGGGGGCACCCATGGCCCAAGACTGACGGCACAAGAAGGAGAAGGGGGTTATTGCCTGGCCTGCCCCGTCTTCCCTCTTGTTTGGGCAGGAGCGCAGGGCAGGTAGATAGGCGGTGAATTCAGTGTATCGTGGAGCCTGTCAGCAGTTCTGAAGTCAGAGGTTGGGTCGGAATCTGATCCGTGCCGTGGGTCACGTGGGACCTGGCACGGCTTCCCCTCGCTTCTCTGGGCCTTCACCTCTAAAATGGGGATAATCATGCTCCTCACCTTCTGCAGTTACTTACGAGGGTTCAGTGAGTTAAAGGTAAGGCACCTCCTGTGCAGCGAGAATTGGGGAACGGCAGTCACCGAGACACGCAGACAGTTCGCGGGGTCCTCGGGGGGCCTGAGCCCTGCAGAGAGCCGTTGGCTGCAGGCAGGCCAGCCTCGGGGAAGGCTGCTTAAGGCCACGTGTGACCGAGAAGGACTTAATGCGGACTCGCACCAGCTGTCGTAGAGATGAGCCTGCTGGGACTGCGGTCTGCTGGTAGTGGGGCATTTCCTCGTGTCTGTCTGGTAGGCGCGCTCCAGGAGTGGCAGTTGGGTTCTCTGGTCTCAGAATTCGTACTGGAGGAAGGTGGAATTCCAGGCGTGAGGGGTGAGATAAGAAACTTGTGCAAATATTTGTTTTCACACAACTAAAAGAAGACAAAAGATTAGCAAGCAAGAGCCCGTGGTCGTGTTTGTATTTTGAATTAGTGACAGGGCACTACACTTTCTATGACTTGATCATAACTTACCCCTAGAAAATTTCAGTCCCCCCTCCAGTTATAAAAGGTGTATTTGTCAGTGCATTATGTATTATTACGAATAACGTGTGTTCGAGGATGAAGTATTTCTCTCCTGTTGTCCTGTAATTATTTCTGTGTCCAAATAGTGCCTCATGTTGCCTATTTGAGCCTAGATACACAGTGTCAGGCCAAGGAACTGGATGTGTGAGGTAGCAAAAATTTTGGACAATATTTATTTACTCCGCTACGCTCTTAGTTCTTGAACCTTCTTTCCAGGGCTTACTTGGGGTTTTGTTAGTTCTTTTCATATAATTTCATGAGAAGTCACATCCTTCTATCCCTCTTATCATGTATCTCCTCTACTCCCACTTCCAGCATGCCTTTGGAGTTGTATAATTCAAGACCCAAGTTTATAATCCTTTATGATTTTGTATCTTGCGCAAGACTTTCGTGCAAAAATGACTTACCGGAAATTGCTGTTCTTTTTTACCCTCTTTCAGTTTGTCTCTTTAAAAAATTTTTTTTGAGGGAGTTAAGGGAATACATAACAATCTATTATGTGCTGTAATCAAAATTACTCTGCTTCCGTTCTCCTAAATTGGAATGCTTTTTATAAATTAATTTACTGCTTAGAAGCTTTATTTCATGTTTGGGATGGTTGAGGTAGAAGTGAGAGTTCAGGGTCTAAAATCAGACTTAGACACCCCTAGATTCTTGCATCTTCTATAATTTCCTCATAACCATTCCAGTGAACTTCAGTGAAAGGCATTTTGGTGGCGTTCGAAAATAAGAACTTTAGTGTAGGACCAAAGCTCTGAAGGTGAGACCTTAGGCCAGACCGAGGAGCGTCTTACCCTGTTCTCCGCACCGATGAAACGGGAACAGCGCGGCCTGCTTGTGTGGGGCAGTTAGGAGATGACACGCGTCGGGGTCTGTCATGTGTCTCCGCGCGGCGGTGGGTGCACTGCAATTGTTCAGTAAGTGTTCTTTTCCCTCTAGCTTTACCCGTACTTCGGATTTGATACTACATTCTGAAGTCTTGGTGTTTTTTGCTTTTTAATTAATTTATTTTTTTTTAAAGGCTGTGATGATTTTCCTAGGGGCTGGGTGGGTGAGCCATAAGTGTTCTTGGTTGTTAGAATTTCACTTGAAATACCAAGTTAGTGGAACCACTTTTTATCTGTATGCCATTGATGATCTTTTTGGGAATCAGAGTTTCCTTGTGTGTTGGGCATTGAAACCATGACATTTCTCTTATTTTCTTTTTCCTTTTGGCTCCTTTGCCTATTTTAATTCCAGGAAATTTATTTCTAAAATTATTGTATGGAAAAAGATATTTTCTTATGTTAATTTAGTGATCTGTTAGAGTAAAAGGGCAGAAGTTTATAAGGAAAGTTAGTCACTGAATATAATTGTTAGATAGTCACATTGTAATTTTAATTCATGGAATCAAATTTTAGATCTGTCAGCTAAGCTTTCCTTGATTTTACTTTTGTAGCTTTTTGGGGGGAGATAGATTATTAGTTTTTTTAATTTTTAAAGATTTTCTTTTTTTATTTTATTTTAGAGAGAGGAGAAGGGAGGGAGAAAGAGAAGGAGAGAAACACCAGTGTGTGTTCGCCTCTTGTACACCCCCAACAGGGGACCTGGCCCACAACCCAGGCCTGTGCCCTGACTGGGAATTGAACCGGCGACCCTTTGGTTTGCAGGCGGGTGCTCAATCCACTGGGCTACACCAGCCAGGGCAGATTATTCTTAGTTGGCATCTTCTAAACTATTTAAATCCCATTGTGCATTATATATTTTTTTTCCTGGGATAAAAGATTAAATTGTGAAATGAACATACAAAATATATAGTGTAAAATTAAATGATAGCAAAAAATAATTGTGTACTTCTAGCTTGAGAAATATTACAAAACAGTACCTACCAGTACTTCTGAAGGTTGTATCATGCAGTTTTTTTCTCCCGCTGCCTGTAATGCTTCTGTGCTACTGTAGTTATTTTGAAACTATATAGGATATTTAGTTTTGTGTGATTACGGAACACCATGACATGAGAGAAAACATCATACCTGCCATTTAATTATCAGCTCCTCACTTAATGTGGATTTGCCATATCACGCTAATGTATTTATTCCGATCATAGTTTTGCCACTCTTGGTCTTTGCGGATTTGTATTAATTTTATAAATCTCAGTATGTCAACACTTTTAATTAGGTGTCTTGATATTCTCCCCCTTAGTCTCTCTCTCTTCGTCTCTTTCCCCCTCCCTTCTTCCCCTCATTCCTGAAGATATGCTGCTGTACATTAATTTTTTAAAGATCTTCACCCAAGGGTATGTTTATTTATTTTTGAGAGAGAGGAAGAGAGAGAGAGATAATGATGTGAGAGGGAAACATCTCTCTGTTGCCTCCCATATACTCCCTGCCTGGGGGTTGAACCCTCAACTTTTTGGTGTATGTGATGGTGCTCCAACCGACTCACCCAGCCATGCTAAACATTTTGTGTGTGTGTGTGTGTGTGTGTGTGTGTGTGTGTGTAATGTGACCACCCTGAAGGATATATGGAATAATCACTAGAATTGTTTGTTTAAAGCAATCCAAGGTCAAGACACAAGGAGTTTATCGTACTCAGTGTATGATGGTTTGCTTGCTGTGTACGTCAGCATCACATTTTGTAACTTGAAAGATAATTTACCTTTTGCTAAAGGCTGCTTTTCAAATGAATAGTGATTAATGGATGACTTCTAAAAGATGTCAGCTTTAAGGTCAGACAGAAATTTTATTGATTGATTGATTTGAGAGAGAGAGAGAGAGAGAGAGAAACACTAATGTGCTGTTCCACTTACTCATGCATTCATTGGTTGGTTCTTGTATGTGCCCTGACTGGGGACCGAACCCGCAACCTTAGCTTATCTGGACAATGCTCTCTTCAACAGAGTGACTTAGCCAGGGCAGGGACAGACAGTTTTGGTGACCTTTTAGTTAGATGCATTAGCCAGTGTGCCACTGGCTTACCCATACTTACCTTCAGATATAAAAGAGTCATAAAATAGGCTAATTTCTAACAACTTTTAATAAAATAAAAAATACTAATGTCTTATTTGATTTTGCTTTCTTATAAAGTGCTTTTGCATCAGTAAGTAATATCCTCTTCTTGGGGTGTAGGTAACACTAACATTTTATATGTGGGGAATATGATGTTTAGTGCCTTAAGTTGATTTGCTAATATATAGTGTATAGCTAGAGACTTAATTTATACTGTATTTTCTTTCCCCATGGCTCATTCTTGAATTGAAAAGATATTTATGTGGAGAAAAAATTGTTAGAAAACTGTGTCTTTGAAGTCAAAAATCTTGAATATTGATTATTTCAATATTACTTTTGCAAATAAAACTTCTGATGCAGGAGTTTAACGTTTATCCATACACCCCCCCGAAACCAGATACCAGTTAGTCCCGCGTCTCGGGTTTTACTTGGTACCACGGTGGCATCTGCCCTAGAAAGTGGTTTTACAGATGTGGGAAATGGAATGTAGGGACTGATCTTGGATGGGCAGTTTCTAATTGGCGGATAATTTATACATTTAACCCCTGAGCTGCTGTTTTAGTTGCTGTTTGTCGTACAGACTCAAAGCTTTAAGAGAACCTGTGCGTTCAAAAGTAGGAGAAATAAATGAAAAGCATAAATATTTGGGGGCTACAAATATAGACTCAAGTGTAAATTATGACTCACTTCCCTAAAAATGTTTTTCTTCAAACTTCCTTTTCAGTGTTTAATTTATATAGCAACACTATTAGAATTCTACCAGTTAGGGGTGCATTTGGGCTAATGAGTATCCTTGTTGAAAATTGCAAACGTTAAAGTGAATTATTTCAACCCCGTCGATTTCTTCACACACCTGAAATGAGCTGCGCCGAGGCAGTAGGCGTGTTACGTGGTGGTTTAGGGTGCACTGGGGGAAGGGGCTGTTGTTAAGCAGGATACGCCATAATGTAGAATTTGGGAGCTGAGAAAGTGCTAACAGAGGAAACCTACCAGTTTTAGAATCTGTCCCGATAAAGAGAGGGCCTGGAATTGGTGAACTTGCCGTGTTTGTTCAGTGGGGTCCCTAGTGCCCATGACCGGTGGTATCTTTGGGGATCAGGAGGCTTCTTTTGGCCAGGCTGGGAACTTGACCCACACCAGCAACATGTTAAAACTAGGAATACTTACTGAAGTCCATAGTATCAATTTAAAGACTGCATTTTCAGACCGAACTCAGTTTGTAAGTTAGGTTTTAGCCCGTGCGCGCCTTTGTCTCTTCTGCTCTTCTCAGCGGCTCGGCGCTCAGGTCGTAACAACAGCGAGGTGGTTTTTGCGTTCCTGTCGGGCATTATGGAGTTTACTGGTCAGTCCTGGAATTGTCAGTGGAAGCCTTAAGTAGAAGTACAGAAAAAGTATTACGGTAAAGTGAGAGAAGCCACTCAGAGAGCACAGGGGGGTTTGGGGGCTTCAGGGGAGCGGCTGGGAGCAGGGTCTCAGACTGCACTTGGAGGGGATGTGGGCAGGTCGACGTGGTATCTTTCCTCTGAAGTGACGTTCATCGCCTCTGACAGTAAGCCGTGTGAAAAGTGAATTCGTATTCGTACTGATCTGTGAACTGATGGAGATTACAACCCCCCCCTCGATAATTTATGTAGAATACTGACATATTGACTGTTTATTTCATATCTAGAAATGTGTGAAGTTTTCATTGGTAGTAGGCAGATTTCAAAATGCTTTTTTCTCCCTGACAATTGAATACTTCATATTTTATATCTAATCAATTTCATTAGTGAAAGTTATTTTTAAGTAAGTTTAAATAAATGTTAGTAATGACTTGGAGTTAATTTTAACTTATGTTTTGGGGATTATAGTTGCAATAGATGTTCCTCAATTAGGGGTAATTGTCTTGCATCCTTATCTCTTATCATAATCTGTTTTTCTTCACACAGTGTTATAGTTTTGCTGCTGGACTCTTCCCTCCCTCCCCCCACCCCATCAGGATGATATGAGACTTGAAAGAAGACGATGCATACAGGTGACTCAAGTTTTAAACTACAGTAAAACTGTGGCTGTCTGAGAGAATGTGGCGTTTTTGAATGGGAGAGCTTTCTGATAAACAGTGTCAATGGGGAGAATTATTTAGATCAGTAATGCAAAGAGACTCAAAATATTTATTTAACTTTGGGAGTTAGTTTGATAATTAGTAATTTATAGTGGTACGAATACAAATACAGTTAGTAATTGTAAGTACTTGACTTTTATAAAAGTGGATGGTTGGCTAATACTTTGAAAATTGAAATATTTTCTGTTGAAAATAAATACTTCCTTTTATGGTTGAATTTCCTCAGATTCCTTTTAGACTAGATCAAGACTTTCAAAGGCAAAGGGAGTAGAAGTTAGTTTATCTGAAATTAAATTAAGGATATTACACCTATACTCATGATTTCTTTAAAAAATATGGTCTGGGATTTTGCTTTTTCTTTCCTTGTTCCCTCCCTTCCTCCCTTTGTTTCTTCCCTCCCTCCATCCCTTTCATCCTTTTGTCATTCGTGTTATACAGGAGAAGCAGTATGAAGTTATTTGAAAGAATATTTTTGCTTGAGATGCTCTTACTCATACATGGAAAAATAGAGGCTAATCCATGTATGACTGTGTTCAAACTCTTGAAAATGTAGTGTAGCTAATGAATAACGTGTTGCTAACTTTTAAACTTGTATCTTCTTACACTGGGCTGATTGTGAGGCATTTTGTTGAACCAAGTGGCTTGTATTTGTAGACTTGATCAGAGATAGTCTTACTTGATCATGTTTGAAAATGTGGTCTTGAGCCAGAAAAGAAGTAACTACATAAATCCTGAGTAGTTATTTAATTACATTATTGGGGTAGCTGTTAAAGTTTTTGTCATTGGTTTTTGTTTTTGGTGGTCTTTGTTTTCAAAAAGAAAAAACATTTAATGTGTTTTTTTAAGTGTGTAAAAATTTAAAAACAGTCTCAGGTGTACCATTTTGTATGAAGAAATGTGCTTGAATATATTCGCAAATTAAATTACAGAGTAAATGATATTTTCCATTCAGGAGGGACTCCGAGTGTGATGGCGATCGTTTTCTCCGTACAGGGCGGCTGAGGAGTCGCCTCCGTACCCCGGATCTCAGCGCACATGTGCCTGCGCGCACTCGGGGTACACGAGTGGCCGATTAAACCAACAGGGTGCTATAGGGCCGTCACCGTCATACAGAAGCAAGCAGGAGCGTTTACGGAGAGGATGTTAGCACTTTATGAAAATGCCGTTGTCAGAGTTTGTAAGTCTGACCGTCTGGTGCAGGCAGTTTCCCAGCACTGCCCGCTCCCGGGCCGCCCCCGGGCACTGTACTGCGCAGTGGCTGTGCCAGGTAGCTGCTCACTGGCAGCCGAGGTCAGTAGAGGAACAAAGTGCTTTGGGGGTGTCTCATGGACTTATTCATAGATATTAACAACTTTGGAGATTTTTCCTTACAAAATTCTGAGGTGGCTAAGTTGCTGTTTTATTTTTAGTTTATTTTTATAAGATATGAAGAGTTTCCAGAAAGCTCTCTCTCTGGAAAGGCTTATGGATGAATGAAATATCTAAAGAGTAAATACAGTTTATAAAGATTATCTCGTTAATTTTATGAATGCTAGAACACAAAAAAAGTCTACAAAGGTTAGATTATGATATAATCTTGTCTCCCTTCCTTGACCTTGTATTCTTTAAAAATTTTCAACATTTATTGACTCTTAAAGGAAAAAACCCAAGAAGGAGGGTCCGGCTCTTTCTAATATATGTATTAGCTTCTGGTGTATTTCCCTCAACAATTTAAACGTTAATAACTGTTTTTGAACATGAAATTAGCGGCTTTCCTGATCATCATTAGTGAATGCAGCAGTTTGCTGCTGTTTTACCGTGGTGCGCACTTGTATTTCCTTAACGGGTAGAATGCGTACGCAGACTTGAAAGAGGGTTCTGTTTTCCGCAGGCACGCAGGGGCACTGGCTTGGTGGGGGTTAGGTGTGATGATACCTCGTTCTCCTGCCGTTTCATTGATTAGATTTGGGTTCGGGGATGCTACCTCCACAAGTAGGCACAGACTGATCTTTCAAAAGCCAAAGCTTAACAACAGATTTTTACTGGACACCAAACCAGACTTGAATGTGTGTTTAGTGCATGTGTTCCTGTATTTGTTTAATTTTGAGGGTCTTTTTTGCATGTTTTAATATAGAAGTAGAATATAAGTAGGTAAAATTGGATTAAAAAATTTTTTTTGGAAGAAAAATCATTTGTGACAAATTAGTTCTTTGACATTTGCTTTGTACCAGGTACTGTAACAGGTCCTCTGCCCACAAGGATCAGTGTGCTCAGGAGTCACGGACCCCATTTCAGTTGGAGGAGGGAGCACATGTGCAAACAAACGAGGCAGTGGGTGTTTATGGAAAAACTTTTAAGGCATACATTGACCCCAAGGCATCTGGAGTAGAAACAGAACACACCCCGGTTAATGGCAGTCACAGTGACGGCTTCCCCGGGCCCCGACACTGCGGTGTGGTCAGAATCCGGGTTTGCGCCCAGCTTCTCTCCTGAGCCCCCGCCTCAGGTAACTGCCTCCTGGGTGTCTCTCCTGCACGTGCCCCTTTTGTCCCCCGTGTATTCTCCTTAGTGGTAAGTGGCTCCGTGCTCCTCACCATCGTCCTGGGAGTCAAGGGAGCCCCTCTTTATGCCTTTGAATCAAGAGGCAACCACGTTCAGTTGATTTCTGAGATTAAATTTGGAAGACGTCCTGTCTCAGATACTGTGCACATGGACATGCAGGATCTTGCAGTTTTTAAATGTATTTGATAAAGGTCCTCCCCTCTCATTTATTTTTTTATTTATACCCATTAATGTTTAATGGAACATTATTTGAGAAAAGCTGTTAGATACAGCAGTTGATACAATTTTTGTTGTTGTTGTTGACATGGGCTTCTTTAACAACTAAAATTGTTTTTTAAAATAGTGATAGGTTAGTCGTTTTAAAACTTGAAATAGTACTAGAGGGTGAATCACCTTAGAAATTTATTTTAAATTGTACTGATTGGTTTATGTTGTCATTTTTATTATAAATATGAATTTAACTGCTTAAAACCATTTGATATGGAAGTTTTTAATTTTAAATTTCTAACTCATTTTAAAATGTGAGTCTTGTAGTGCAGAGTTTGGATATTAGGAATATGGCCTGTTAACAGAACAATTAGAGACCAGATCTGTAAATTTAAGGAAAATAACCCAAGAAACAATTTCTTTCATCCCATTTACATGCAGAGTGCATTGGGGAGATCAGAGAGTGTGTGCATTTTAATATTTTGATATATAGTGCCTGTCTGCCTCCTTTTGAAACTATGCTTCACATGGTCCCGTGCATCCGGTCTTCTTCTGCGCTTCTCCTCCTGTAGCCCTCCTTCATTTTTGAGCCCCAAGTAGTCTGCTTTTGCTCTTAATAACTCAGTGAATTTATATTATTTTTGATGAATGGTAAATTCAGTGGATTTATTTTTGCTTTAAGGTTTTTACTTCTTTCTCTGTTTATTAAGTAATACAAAATCACTGTAAAATGTGGAAATTTATGAAAATACAGATAAGTAGAAGGCGATATTTCTAAAGTTCTGCCACCCACTGCACTATGTATGGCATGTTCTCTTCTAGTTTTTTGGTTTTTATGCCATTTTTGATTAATTGAGATCAACTTGAATATCCATTCAGGCTGGTGTACTTGGATAGAATTTGTTAAATATTGTGTATGTCTTCTTTTTTATTGCACTCCATTATATCATAAACATTTCCCTGTGTCATCAGAAATGTACTAGTTGTAGCGCTCTGCTGTCACTTTGAACTTGGAGCAAATCTAGAGCATTCAGAACTGATGGTTTGAGGGTGAATTACTTTATTTATTTTAAAGTGTGGGTATGTTACACTGTATGGTAATTTCCTAGTTAAGTTAGATACCTCTTACTAGACATTGACTTTTTTTACTATTCTCTTTAAAAAAAGTTAAAAAATATATTTTATTATTTTCTTAGAGAGAGGGGAAGGGAGGGGAAAAGAGAGGGGGAGAGAGACAGTGCTCTGTCTATCGGGTGCCCCCACAACTGAGGCATGTGCCCTGACTGGGAGTCAACCTTTTGGCTTGCAGGCGCTCAACCCACTGAGCCACACCAGCCAGGGCACTTTTTTCACTTTTTAAAAGTACTAACATTTGTACATAGATGTTTGGTTGAATGATAAATTATTTTTTGTAATTGATTCCTAAGACTATCAATATTGGGTCATAAGGTTTGAAAAAGTCTTAAGGTCCTTAATACAAATTTTCATTAAGCTGTTTGGTAATTAATACATACTAGTTTATCCTCACTTACATTACATGAATGTGTCTTTTAATATATCTTTGTGAGCATTAAGTATTATAGTTAAAAATGAAATTAATTCAAAGGAAGAATCTTCTATTTTAGAAAATGTAAAAACAGAAATGTGTAGAGGGAAAAATTCAAGTGATTCAGAAATGCATGAAGTAGGCAACAAACCTAATGGTCTGGTGCATATTTTCCGCCCAGAATTCTTTCTTTCTAGCAAATGATTATCAGTTAATGTTTTATGGTATTTGCACATATTTGCTTACTGGTTTTTTGTCCCAGCCAGTCTGGTTCTCAGGGTCAGGGAGTTATGGCCTGTCCTTTTTGTGTGCCCTGTGTCTGTCTCGCAGGGTTCCTGCGATGGGGAAAGTGCTTAACAAATACTTGCAAAGAGAACAATTTTTGCTGTCCTAGTAATGCCTGAAAAATCAGAATATCTGCTTTAATATATTTCTTCAGGTGGTTTTAAGAGTTCCTCATTGTTTTCCATTTTCTTTTTTAAATTTTTTAAATACGTTTTTAAGATTTTAATTTTAATTTTTGATTTTAGAGAGAGGAGAAGGGAGGGAGAAACATAGGTGTGAGAGAGAAACATCTACTGGCTGGCTGCCTTTTTATGTGCCCTGACCTGGGACCGAACCCACCACCCAGGCAGGTGCCCTGACCACGAATCAAACCAGCAGCCTATGGGTTTGCTGGATGACGCCCAACCAACTGAGCCACATCGGCCTGGGCTTTTTAAATGTTTTATATTTTTTATTATTTACGTTTCTAATTTCTTAGTGGAAGCAATTAATGATTATATCATATATCTCACATAAGAGAACATAAGATATTTACAGAAAAGATGATGGGAAACCTGAGGTTGGCTACATATTGGCTACATTGGAAAGTTGAATTTCTTAGACCTTAGCACCTTTATTCAAGATGCAGGAGAAGGCAAATAGATGTATATTCATTAGTCTAGATTTTAGGGGTGCTCATAAGTGTACCCCAAAGAGTTTAGTTAGGGGAAGATGACAGCAGGGTATAACTCTTGAATCTCCACTGTTTTCTCTAAAAATAGACAGTCATCAGGACGGCAAAACTAGAAACTCCTGGGTACCCTCTGCAAAATTAGGTGAACAGTATTCCCACAACCACTAAATACGTAGGTGGAGGCAAATCTCCAATAACTTTGTACAGAAGGGTGCCGAAAAAAGCAGTGGAGTGTCTGTCTCTTCAAGTGGGCCTTAGAACAGGAAGGGGCTCAAGGTAGCCAGCAAAGCCCCCCTGAAAAGCGGGAAGCAGGTTCGAGGACGGCCAGCTGAGACTGCAAGACTGTCTTGAGTTCCCAGGATGCGGGGTTCACAGCGATTTCTGTGCGATTGAGCTACCTGGGCCCTATAAATTTTCAAAGCTAACCAGTTGATGCTCCCTTCTGGGTCAAAACCTTACCCTAAGGAGACACTGCTGGGAATGGAATCCAAATGAAGCTGGGAGACGGTGAGGGTGAAGGAGGGGAGGGTCAGGTGAAGGCACCCGAGCCCTCATTCACGAGGCTGTGTCTCAGCGAGGGGGTGGGGGGCTTTTACTGAAGCCAGGAAAGCTGCTCCAGTGGCCTAGAAATTTTTTATTTTCCATGAAAATGAGCAATAAACAAGGATCACAGTCAAATTCCCATAGTGTTTTTTGTAAGAAGAAAGGAGTAAGTAGACTATGTTCCTGCAGACAATGAAAGCATGTCAGAAGGAAATGTCCATACAACACATGAAAGCTGTAGCCTGATGTTTCAAAACAGACAAAAGGACATTTAGAAAATTTCAACAAAACACCATAAATCCACATAAGGAAACTTAGAAATGTAATAACTCAGGAAAGGGAAATAAAAGGGAAAAAAAAATCATTAAAAAGTGAAACTTAAACTAGAAGGACCATGAGCATGAAAAAACAATAGGAAATTTCTTCAGTGAAACAGAAAGTGAGAGAAAAAGTAAACAAAAAGAATTGAAGAAAAGTAAACAAACATTCTAGAGAAAGTGGCAGTCAGTAAAGATAGGCGAAGAAATTTCAACATAAAAATAACGTGAATGGTCTGAAGACGAACAGAGCAATGAAAAACAGTAAATATTAATAATTATAACAAGTAGATTTATTGAAATAAAAAAAAACTGCCACTACATTTGGAAAAGGCATGTTGCATATTTGGGTAAATTGATCCTGAAATGACTGATGTGTAGACACTCTTTAAAAATTATTGGACTTTAAAGAAAAGAAAATTCTTAGGATAATCAGGCAAAGAACCCAAATAATTCTTAAGGTGAAGAATAATTGATTACGTGATTTTGATAGCATCGTTTTCTGCCAGGTGCAATGGAGTGACTTCTGATACACTCAAGGAAAAAAAACAATGAGAGCCGGAAGTTTCACATCCAGCTAAACTGACCAAAGTACAAAGACAGCAGACAAAAATGTTATGAAGATGAGTATGAGTTTGTGAGCTAGTTTTTCTTCTCACTTTTTAAGGACTCCACTAGAGAGTAAACGTTGGCAACCAGGGACTGACTGCAGGGGCATTGATATGAGGGGAACGTTAAATAGAGCCTTGAAGAACTTAAACTAAATGATAGGAGTGAGTGTGATTTGTAATGACTGTGTTCTCTACAATGAAGAAACATTATAAATAAAAAAATTAAAGTAGAATAAAGTTGCTGATTCATAGTTATTGACAGGAAATAAAAAGATATATTATTCCAAAGGAGATGCTTGGAGAAGGGGGGGGGGTGCAAAGTTAGTAGTTAAATTTCACGGATGTTCCCTAGTAGGGGAATTAAAGGGTGTGAGGCAACCACGAGGACAAAACTGGAAGCTCCAAGCTTTGCTCCCTTCAGACAGGGAATAAGAGGCATGATAATGGCAAGAAGACCTCAACACGTGTCGTGCAGAGTGTACGCACAGCGTATGTCCGGTAGATGGGCTCTCCTTCTGTTACTATTTTCCCTCCCGGTTGTTCCCATACTACTTAAGTTTCCCCTTATTTGAGAAATTGGCTTGTCTTCTGAAATTACACATTAAAGTCTCACATTTTATTTCTTCTGCCTGTATTATCAGACTTAAAGCAGTCAATTCAAAGTCCTATCCAATTTACATAATTCAAAATTTTTGTTGCAAGACTTCTATTAGGCAATGAAATTAGCTGATGTTTCTACTTACTGGGATTATTCAGAAAGGATTTGCGGGAGCAGGTTAGGTAGGGAAAATGCGCCAGAAGTGAAGAGCTTTTCTGGGAACCACTTTAGCCAAAAAGTTAACATTTTGGTTTTTTGTTTTTATACTGAGGTATTTGACATGATTAATTAACATCCATATTTACATGAACATAGCAGAAATAATTTTGTTAGGCAGATTTATTGTTGGAAGATATCTGAAAAACTTAAGCTCTCCCTTGTCCCCATTAAGTAAAACATAACATGGTTATAATTTTTTCTCTGAGAGCAGGGACTTTTTCCTACCCCTCACCCTTTTAGTAAGTGTTCTATGTGAATATTTCTTACAGTAATTTGCAGGTCATAAAATCTATACATTTTATGAATAAGTTGAGTTTTTCGCGAATTTATAGTTGTGCAGCTGTCAGCACCATGACCCAGTTTATCTACTTTTAATTAAAAATAGTTCAAGTTCACGTAGAACTTTTGTAATTTTTTAGTGTATATATTGCTTGTTACTTTATATGCATGTGGCTCCTTCAGACAATGGTTAAGAAAAAAATGGGGGTCATATTTTACTGGCTTTTAATAGTCTTGAAATTTAAGCATTTATTTATCAGTATTATTTTCTAGCATCATTTTAAACGGCTAGTTACTATTTTGCAAGTCAGTTGCTACTTCACCTGTTCCCCATCGCTAACCAGTTCATGAATAATGTTTAAGCGAGCCCTTCTGTGGCGGTCTTTGTGCGCATCTTTGATTTATGACTTTAGGTCCAGTTCCTAGAAGTTGCAGTTGTTGAGCTAGAGGATATGTATATTTTTCAGACTTTTAATACATATTTTCAAATACCTTTTTTAAAAGTCCAATTTATGATTCCTTAGCAACCATAAATCAGAATTTTCCCATGCTCTAGAATTCTGGGTACTGAAACATGCTTGCCAATTTGATAGACAAAACAGTAATTTCCATTTGAATATTAGAATAAGTTTCCCATGTTTGTTTTTCATATTTTCTGTGAATTTCCTTTTTATATTCTTTGCTGATATTTCTCTTAGGTTTGTTATTTCTTGTTAACTTATTAGAGTTCCTCATTGAACCCTTACTATCTGCCAAGGACTATTCTAAATGATCCATATTTATTAACTCATTTTCTCCTGATGATAACTCTGAGATAGATATAATGATTAACCCATGTCAGGTAGCCTGCCCAGGTCATGGCCAGTATACGATGGAACGAGGAGGCCAGCCTAGGGGCACGGCTCCTGACCCTAACCATTGTGTCCCTGCTTTGTTTCTCACTGTGCTGGTGCGTTTCCCAGTTTGCACTTGGGTTGTAATTTTTCTCAAAGTATCGTTTTATACTGGAGCTTTTAAGTTTTTATGTGGAGGGATTAGGTCTTATTTAGTTAGTACTGTAATGCCTGAAACATAATTGACTCTTAAATATTTGTTGGACAAATGAAAATAAACCCATTAACAATCTGTTGATGGTGGTGATCTTTTATTTTGTGTATTATACTTCCTCTTTTAAAGGGATTCCCAAGGGTTTCATAGATAATTTACTCTTTGGTTTTGATAAAATACAATGAGCTTATCTGTATTAGCTTTTCTGGAAAGTCTGTGGAAGTAATTAACGCTTTAAAAAGGAATGAAAAGGAACATGTGTTCTTAAACAAGCAAATATGAGTTGTGAAGAATGTGTATTATTGACAATGGTTTGAATTGTAGATTCATGTGAAATGCAATATTTGTTTTGGTTCTAAGAAATAATTTAATGGAGTTTGGTTTTGAGAGTTTTAGAAAATGGATAGATTTGGTCATTGTTTTAAAAACTTCTTGGTTTGCTTTAAGAAGGCACTTTAAAAGGGAAACCCAAACTAAGAAGGCTGATGTAAAAACGCTGTCATTGCGTCGGTTTGGGTGATGTAGGTCAGCTCCTCCGGAAGTGTGAGAGTTGCCCTTTTAGTGCCTTTTCTCTTGGTGGTGGTCAGTCTCCCAGCCGCCCCTCTTCAGTTTGGTTGAGGCTTGTATGTCCTTCATGCTCATCTTTTAAAAAGCGTAGAGACCATGCTGTCGAGTAGATCTATGTTAGAGATTACATTAGAAAAAAGCCCCAACAGGTTTACTTCTCAGTTTTACACACAACAAAAGTCACCACGTGGAATCCCGTACTCAGAAAGCAGACACTTGAAAACGACAGCAGTTATTTTGTTAACGCAAAACAGCAACAAAGGGGTCGGACGCTCGCATTTCTGGAACCTGTTGGTTACAACCAGTCTCTTTTCTTCCTCCGAGTAGTTGTGCTCTTCAGGTTATGCTCAGCTGCCAGGTTAAATGTAGACTGTGCTTTCCTTCCATACTAAACATTAATGGCTCAATTTTCATGCATATGTTAATAAAATTTAATACATTCTGGAAATAAAAAATGAAGTGTCAGTTTTCTTTTCATTCTTCTCACACCTAGGTTGGTAAAACGCCTTTTAATTTTTAAAATGGTTTTCAAATTCATTCTTTGGTTACTTCCATTGCTTTAAATGCAATACTGTGTTTATAGCTCTCTTTATTATTTAAAAAACTAGTGGTGGCTGCCCTCCCTGACAGATGAAATCAAATTACTATGTTGCCCCTCTCCCTGCCACTTTGACCCCTTTTTTAAAACATTTTCTCTTGAGAATAGTCATGGGGATGTAAAGTACAGCTTAGAGAATATAGGCAATAATATTCTAATACAGTGTAACTATGTATGGTGTTAGATGGCTACTAGATTTATCAGGATGATCACTTAATGAGTTACATACAGCCTAATTTCTGGGGTGTACTCCTGAAACTAACATCATATTGTATGTCAACTGTAATTGAACAATAAAAAAAGATTAAAAAAATAAAAATTTTCTGATGATTATTAAAATTCTATAAAGGTAATTTAAACCTTTTTTAGCAGTGTGTGTTAATTATAACATTATCTAAATAAAGGCTCAATCAGTCAACTTTTATATTTCCATGGTACCTGAGTGAAGAAGCAGAAGTATATTTAATATACTTAAATTTTTATTTTTGTAATAATTTTTAGAGAGAGGGAGGGGGAGGGAGAGATAACATTGATTTGTTGTACCATTTATTTATGCATTCATTATTTGATTCTTATATATATATTCCCTGATTGGGCATCAAATCTGCAACCATAACACCCTAACCACCAGCTGAGCTACCTGGCCAGGGCACCATAATGTTTTCTTAAGTGCATTTTTGGTTTGGGAGGGGAAAGGGGGATGCGGATGGGGCCATTTCCCAGAGGTAAATTAACTTGATTCACAAGAATACAATTCAGAAAATTTTAATTTATGTTTATATTCCAGATTTCAACAGTTAACCTTCTATTTTTATAAAACTTAATTGAGAAGGAGGGGGAAAATGCATTAGAATGTTCTTAAATTGGGCAGTGTAGATATCTACTGGGCTTATTTAATCCTGTGTAAAAGATGTCCCACTAAACAATATGGTGGCAGCCTCACTTCATAGAATAATGAATTATAAAGTTGACCAAAGTAGTTGCTCAGAATTAAAAAAATATTTTTTTTTAGATTAGATGGCTTAAAAATTAAAAAGAAAAATACATTTTATCCACTTGGCATTTTAAAGTTACATTGTATTTCTCCCTGAAATACAAAATTGTATGGTATGATTTGTCATTTGAGATAATATTGGATGATTTATTACATGGCAGAATAACTGCCTTTTTACACATTGAGAGAATAAAGGCTGCTTATATATCTCAAGCATCATTAATGCAGATGAGAAGTTAGCAGTTATTTATTCTAAGTATATTTCTTTTTACAGTGTAGCAGAGAAAATGTAATTGGAATACTGTATTTAAAAAAAAAGATTATTTACTTTTAGAGAGAAGGGAAGGGAGAGAGAAAGGGAGAGAAATATCAGGGTGCAGAGATCCAGCAATCTTACCTCCCGTGCACCCCCAAGTGGGGACCTGGCCTGCACCCCACGCATGTGCCCTGACTGGGAACTGGGCCAGCCAACTTTTCGGTTCACAGGCTGGCGCTCAGTCCACTGAACCACCCCAGCCAGAGTGGAATACTGTATTTTTAAAAAGTTAATGATTAATTGTTTACTTAGAAAACTTATTTTCTTTACTAGGAATTCTAAAATACATATTTTATGTACAGAGATTCTAATTTAGTGGATTAACTATTTTTAAGTGTTTTAGATGTTTAATTTCTGATTCTAAAAGTAGCACTCATTGGTATTTTCCTAAACTACACAATATAAGTAAGTAGCTTTTAAAAGAGAAACTGAACCACATTTAAATTGAGGGTGTTTTATCTCAGTGCATCTGTCACTAGACAGAAGATGTTCCCTTGTGTTTCCAAGTCTCAAAGGAAAAATAAGAGTGCCAGGGATTTAATATTTTTCCTTATCAAGGTTGGCAAAATTTCGTTACATGAGGAATGTTTAGGAGTTGGACCAGGATTCGGTCCTTGATTACATGAAAAATTGTGTTTGCTACTGTAGGTTGGAAGACAGGAGGGGTAGGATAGCTTTGTCAGTGTGGAGGGAATAAGAAAGAGAAGCTTCAACTTGGGCGCACTAACCAGAATGTTAAAGATCTATGGACGAGAATGTGAATGAAATTGGTTTAAAAAATAGTTCCCTTTTATTTCTCGTCTAGTCTCTATCCTTAGGAATTAAAGGTGGCTTGTTAGGGTTTCAAGAAGTTCAGAAACAAACCAAATGACATAAATTGGTAGTCTTTTAGGGAAGTGGATTACATTGCTTTGGGTTAGAGAGTGATTCTCAAGCCCTCTTGGAGCTCCTGTGGATGATGGTGTGGAGAATGAGAGACCTGGGGCTCATCTTTTCTTCAGTGCTTAATATTTAAGTATCTGAGGTCTGCCCAGGAAACGTGCAGCCATTGTTGATACAGCGAGGACAGTTTGCGCAACCTCGATGTCACCTGGCAGCCAAGGAGAGGGGACCGGAATGCGCGTGTGTGAACACACTGTGCTGGTCAGCGGGGACTGGGGTGGGGGGGCAGGTGCTGTTTGAGTGCGCACGGGTGCTGTGTGGCCACCGCAGTCAGGGAGCGAGTAGAGCAGCGAGTCTGCGTCAGACTTTGCGTGAAGCTTGAACACTCACTCCTCCGTGCAGACTCCTGGGACAATGCAGAGGCCGCAGCCGTGGGCAGCTGGTGATCGGCAGCTTCGTCACAGCAACGTGCCCACTCACGCGTCACGTCTCGTGCAGAGTTTTTGGTGAAATGTCAAATCACCCAGGTGACTCAGCACCCCCCCCCCCCCACGCCCCCAAGTATAGATTTGGCGCCCTGCGACTTCTGACTTTTCCCAAAGCTGAAATCACCTTTGACAGGGAAGAAATATTAAACTTTTAATGAGATTCAGGAAAATATGATGGGACAGCTGATGGCAAGTGGGAGAACTGTGTGAGGTCCCAAGGTGCCTGCTTGGAAGGGGACTGAGGCATCACTGTCCTGTGTGCAATGTGTCTTGTATTTTGTATCCTTAATAAATGTATCTTTTTCATATTACATGGCTGGATACCTTCCAGACAGACCTTGTATGTTCATATGAAAACAAAGCAAGGGACTTACTGATACCTGACTGATACATTGATTATTCATAGGTAGTCTTCGAAGATAATTTGGGAAGGCTTTGATTTTCATCTGTAGGATCTTTATCTTACATGCTGCGTTTCTAAACATGTAGTTTTCTGTTTATAGGATGACAAGTTACTGTTAGATGATCTTTAAAGTTTCTTTTCCTTAAAGTTCAATTATTGATCCCTCTCTTCCTTCTGAGAAGCTGACTCCAGTTTGATTTCGTTGGACTTGAAGAGGTTTTCATCTAGAATACCTGAGTAGGGAGAACATGTGAAGAAATTCGGGGACAAGTGTGGGTGGTAGGGGCTTGGAGATGGTGAGCAGTGGCTTTGGTTTTCTCAAGGTGGGGATAATGGGCAGTGACAGAATAGGACCAGCGTGCTGTCCTCTTTGAATCTGATAATCAGAGTCTCCTCTGGGTCTTAATTCAGTGTATTTTACAGTCCTAGACGTTCCTCTGGGGACATTTGCAGATGTCTGTGGAAAACTTTTAAGAATCACTACTTCTTGGTGTGGGATGAATCTGTACTTCATTTAGAAGGAGGTAATTGCTAGGGTAGGTGGGACAAGTTGATCTATTTTGAAATTGTATCTTTTATAAAGGTACAATTATAAGGCACAAATGGGAACTATGTCTCCTTGACATGTTTCAAAGCATTTCTCTGAATATGTGAGATAAAGGAAATTCTGTCAACCACTAAGAATTGTCAGAACTGATATTCTTTAAGACTCTCTTTGTAGCCGTTAGTGTGTACTGACAGAGTAGTTTTTTTTTATTAGAAAATTTGCATATAATGTGCTTATATTTTGCCTATATCTTAGTTTAATTTGGTTCCAAGAGATGAGTATTATTTATGTGGTCTCAATTTGTGTATTCGAAGCCTTATAGGTTAATACTTAATTTTAAATTGTTTTTGAAATTATATATTGACATACATCATAATAAAAAACGAAATGTTCCCTCTCTTCAGTCTGATAAAGCTTCGCTGAGACTCCCAGAGAGCCATGCGTTGTTACGCCCACCTTTTATTTAGTCTGTTCATAGTAGAATAAAAGTGCTTTGTAGGCTTTGTCTAGAATGTAATGTTTGAGAATCTCTCTGAATGTATAGAAAGACACTTACAGAATGCTTGGGGGAGAGTTGAATGTGGATTGTAGCTTCTGTTAGTAAGATGTGCCTATATCGTAAAAAGTTAAAATTATAACAGATGCATGACTTTAAGTGTATTTTGTGTGTATTATCAGATTGCTTTTGGATTGGAAAATAGAATATTCTAATCCTTTACAGTTGCTGTTAATTTTGCTCTAAACCTGAAAGTGTTAACAGCAACTTGAAAATGTGACAAAGCTCAATTTCATTTCTTGTTTATTGCTTGTTTTCCTATTGGACAATTGGAAGTAGCCCTGCCCTGGCAACTAAAGTAGGCTATTTGCATAACCGCGTTTGATTGGCTAGCATTCCGACCAACAGTTCCAATCACGCGGTGCGGGTTTAGTGGTAGGCTATGCTAATGAGCCGCTGTTGCTGGGGTTCAGGGTGGTTTCCCGCGCGGTTCTGCTGCATTGTGTTGCTGGGTGAGAGACATTGATAAATGAGTGTTTAATGATCTGCAGCAGTTCCCACTCACTGCGGGCAGGCGGATTTTAGAACAGAAGGGGAAATAAGGATTTAATTGCTCTGTTAAATACCTGTAACCAAAATATGTGTATTACATTATAGAAGTTAAGTTGTATGAAATCTTTACCTAATTAAGTATTTCATAACATAAAGGGAAATACTTTAGCTTTGCCTCTTAAAACATAACTCCGTAGCACAATGTACAGGTTTTCTTAAACTTTGTTCAGTAAAATTGATCTTTTTTTTCCCAGGTTAGAAGTAGTACCATTCCATTAAATAGCATATTTGATTTTTCTCATGATTTTGACCTTTTATAAAGGTACATTTTGTTTTTAATAAATTTGTGCAAGCGTTTGAGAAGAATTTACCTTGTACTGCTCATTTGAGCTAGCAAATAGGAGCCTAAACCTGAAACCCTTTCATGATCTTTGGTTCATTTGGTTGTTATTCACCACCTTCTGCTATTATTACTTTTCAGATTTAATCAGATATTTTAACTATTGTACTGTTTTATCTTTGGTTTATAGTAAATCTGTAGTGGGTACTGTTAGGTGGGAGATTCTGTAGGAAATACAAAGCTTGGTGCTTTTGTTCAAGGAACATCAGAGGTGTAGAATACGTACATACAAAGTTAGATAAAGGTACAGGACAGCTACACGGAAAGTCCCGTAAGGATTTATCTGGAAGAGTGGGGGGGGAGCCCACCAGGTGTTTTGAGGATAGGGACACGGGAAGGGCTTAAAGAGGAAGCCCACAGAACTTGTGTTAAGGTTTTAAATATGGTTTAGGATTCAAGTAGCTGGACAGTAATAGGAAGGAAGAATGTTTTAGTGTGAAGAAGAGAGAGTAACTGAACAAAAGTATTTCTGGTGTTACTTAGTTACCCAGCACAGCAGGTGGTCACAGTGACGGAGGCTCCCAGTCTTCCGGTGTCTCGGTATCTGGGCTTCCAGGCAGACCGGTGTCATGCCTTAAAACAAGAACTGCTGTTCTCTTGTCCTAACGCTCCTTCTCTTTGGCTTTTCTTTATTTGATTTTGTGGCAACCAGTTCTCTTCACTTTTTGTGTCTGTTGGTTAAGACTTTCTAATTTTCCTTCCTCCTTCTCTCTTGGTCTTAAAGCATTGAAACACAGGGTGGCACCCAAAATAATTCATGGGCATTTAGATGTCTATCAGGTTTCCTAAAAAGCTTAATTTCCCCTTTTATTCAAGGCCTAGTAGACAAGCTAATTAGACAATCTTACAGCCTTGTGAAGAATGAAAACAAAAATTAAACCTTAACATTTGATTATTAATTCTGTTTTTCTGGACATATATAATTACGGTGTGTTCTAAAATAAATGTACGGAATCACTTCATTGTACCACATAGTCAAAAGGCCATTGACTCCTGCACTCAGGACATTTATAATTTACTGCAGGTGGATAAGATATTTCTTAACTATATCATATTGTGGAATATCAGTGCTACAAAAGAGGGGAGCTGTCCTCTTCAGATTGGGACTAGAAAGAGATTCTTGGTGGGAGTGGTGTTTTACATGATCTTCTGGGGAGTGGGATTTCAGCTGCAGGCCGGGGAGGGCGCGGTACCAGGTGGAGGCGAAGGCATCTTTAGAAAACCCCGCTTACTGTGGTCGATGGATGGCACGGGGGGCTGTGTTGTTGAGGGCCGTGAGGAGTGGAGAACATAGACTTGGAAGTCTTTCTTATAAAAAGTGGAGGATTTAAAATTTCTTTATAGCAGTATTTTACAGTGTTTTTTAAAACAACGTGCCTTTTACAAGTGTGTATACATTTTAAAGACATTTCTTTAGTTTTTAAAATATGAGAAATATGATAGTGAGTAATTTCAAGATGGCTGAGCTAAGCAGCTGGAAGGTGAGCCGCCATCACATGAGCTGGAATATGCTGCAGGAGAAGCAGATTTGGGGGGGGGGGGTCCAGTTTTAGATGGATTAAAATGTTCAGTGAGCTTTGTTGTATTATGATTGGCATATAATAACTTGGCGTATTTAAAGTGATTTTGTGAATTTTGCATGCAGCACATGTGAAACTTCCCACCACAATCAGGATAATGGACGTATCTGTCCCCCCCGCCTTCACCCACTGTCCCTGTGCTTCTCTGTAGTTTAGCTTCCTGTTCCTCCTTTCCGCCCAGTCCCTCCGGGACTGCTGATCTGCTTTCTGTCCATGTATACATTACTTCACCTTTTCTAGAATTTTATATAATTGGAATCATGTAATATGTTTCCTTTTTCTTCTGATTGTTTTCACTCAGCATAATCCCTCTGAGACCCACCCATGCTGTAGCACAGTCCTGGTCACTGTTTCCCCTACTGAGTAGTGTTCACTGTGTGGGCGTCCCACGGCCCCCCCCTTGTTGAGAGGATGTTGGGGTTGTTCACAGGTTTTAATTGTTAGAGAGTTGCTATGAATATCAAGAAACAAGTCTTTATGCCGACGAGTTTTTATTTATCTTGGGTCAACACCTAATAGCGGAATGACTGGACCATATGGCAGGTGTGCGCTTCACTATTTAAGAAGCTGCTGAATTATTTTCCAAAGTGGTTGTGCTATTTTCCACTTCTGCCAGCTGTACAGAAGAGTTTTAGTTTCTTCCCACCTTCCCATATTTGGCGTGTGCAGTCTTTTTAATTTTAGCCACTCCAGTAGATGTGCAGTGGTAGCTCGCTGCGTTTCCCCGTGGCTGCCGGGCGCAGCAGCGCCCTGCACCCGTCTGCCCTCTGTGAGTCAGCGTCGGGCAGGGGTTTGCTCAACTGCGTGCCCAGCGGTGTTTTCCCTTCTCATTATTAGGCTTTGAGAATTCTTTTATCCGTTTTGGATACAAAAGTTTTTTTTGTCAGATACATGCTTTGCGAAGATTTTCTTTTGGTCCATAGCTTATCTTTTTGTTGTCTTAAAAGTGTCTTGAAAAATAAATGTTTTTAATTTTTATGAAGTCCAGTTTATTGATGTTCTTTATGGGTGATGCTTTTGGGGAAACTTCTGCCCAGTTGTCCTAAGGTCTAAAAGGTTTCCTGTAGTTTTCCTCCCGATTTTAGTTTTGGATATTAGCATTTAAATCTGTCGTTCCTTTGGAGTCACTCTTTGTAAATGGTGTTGCAAGGTATAACTAAAAGATCACATTTTTTTTTCTTAGATTTTATTTATTTTTAGAGCGAGAGGAAGGGAGAGAGAAAGAGGGAGAGAAACATCACAGTGTGGTTGCCTCTCGTGTACCCCCAACTGAGGACCTGGCCTGCAACCCAGGCACGTGCCCTGACTGGGAATCGAACCGGTGACACTTTCGTTCGCAGGCTGGTGCTCAATCCACTGAGCCACACCAGCCAGGGCAAAAGATCACTTTTTTTTTTCTTAACAAGTGGATATCCAGGTATTCTAGAATCGTTTGTTGAAAGGATTTAATTCTTTGCCCGCTGAGTTACCTTTGTATCTCTGTCGAAAATCAGTCTTCCATATGCGTATGGGTCTGTTTCTGGACTTTTTATTCTGGCCCAATAATATATTTGTGTGTCTTGATTCCAGTACCATATTGTCTTTAGTACGCCAGCCTTGTACAACGGGGGACCCCCAAAATCGGAATTTACTTATAAAAAATTGTGTATTTATTCTTACCTATTTAAACTTCATTCACCTTCACACTACTTTCCATTTCATGGAACATACCTGTGAAGACATTTTTTCCACTGCTCAGAACAGTTTGAACTTGTCGATTTTGATGCCTTTTAGTGTTTCTGCTGTTTTTTGTTTTTCTTTTCCCACATAGGCAGACTGTTTCCCTGTGAGGACTTCTTTCATCCAGGGAAACAAAAAAAGTTGCTCCGGGAGATTGGGTGAACAGGGAGGGTAGGGAACGGGGGTCATGCCGTTTTTGGTCAAAAACTGCTGAACACTCAGCGTGTTGTGGGCAGTTGCGTTTGTAAATCACCCATCATCACTTGGGCAAACATGTGGAAAGAGTCTTCAAAAAAAATTCACTGCAGTCGAACACAGCCTCTCACGGCAACGCCAGTTAGTGCACTGGTACAGGTGGGCTCCTAGGACACTCCCCTAACGGGGAAGCCCGGACTACAGGGGCCCGCCCCCCAGAGGGCAATGCTGGGTTTTTGGGCTCCCATACTGTTAATAAGTTTTGAAATCAGGTAGTATTAGTTTTACGACTACTCTCCTTTGCAATTCCATATGAATTGTCAAATTATTTTGTCATTTTATTACAAAAAAATGACTGCTAGAATGTTGATTGGGATTGTGTTGAATCTATGGGTAATAATTTTGGGAGGAACTGATATTTTAATAGTTTTTTTTTTTTTAACTTTTTACCCCTGGCCCGTGTGGCTCAGTTGGAACGTCATCCTGTAAACTGAAAGGTCTCAGCTTTGATTCCCAGTCAGGGCACATGCATAGGTTGAGGGTTCGGTCCCTTGTTGGGGTGCATGCAAGAGGCACCGATGGATGTTTCTCTCCCTTTCTTCCCCACTCTCTAAAGTCAATAAGCATGCCCTTGGGTGAGGATAAAAACTAAACAGAACAACTTTTTATGTATTAGTCTTCCACCTCTTTTGTCAAATTCATACCTATTTTAGATTTTTATACTGCTATAAATGGTTTTCAAAGTTCAGTTTCTGATTGTAGTTGCTAGTACATAGAAAGAAATACAGCTGATGTTCGTATATTGCTCTTGTATTCTGCAACCTTGCTAAAATCACTTCCTGGCTCTAATAGCTTCTTCTAATGTTGTGAAGAGCTGGAGAGGATTTGTTCTTTCCTCCTTCCGAAATACCGCCTGTAGTACTTGGTAACTCGTGGTTGCTTGAACATGTGCGTGAGTGTGTCCGAGCAGACAGGTTGTAGGAATGAGGCATTTTAAGGAAGATTAATAACGTTAGGATAGACTGGAGGCTCAGGAATCTGGAGCCAGGGAAGCTCTTTACGAGGTGAATACAGTGTGCCAAGCATGCATTAGTTTATTAGATAAATGCTTGTTGAGCCAAAGTATAAAACCCTTCAGTAACTGTTTGCAATAGATAAACCTGTGAAAATATCAGAATCTACCTCTGTTCTTATGGACTTCACTGTCTATGACAAGTTATGAGGCGAAAGAACAGTGAAGAGAGATATGAAAGAATTTCCTAAGGCACCCTGGGCAGAACCTGGAGAGCGATTAGCCATGGAGGGTGGAGCACGTCACGTCCGGGTGAGTGGGAGAGTATTGGTAGTAGAAAGGGGAAGTCGGGCAAAGGCATTCTTTGGGTGGGTGGGGGGTGGAGAGAAATTCGTTTGCTTCTAGATAAAATAAGTAGAAGTCCTAAATAGACATTTCAGATGGCAGAAGATTCAGAAACCAATAGTGAGTTGATAGGCGTTGGTCTTGCTTCACCATGAAAGGAAGAAGAGAGATCGTGAGCAGTTAGCTGGCTGGGGGGGCCGGCCGAGAGGGGAGGCCAGGGCTTCCCAGAAAGGGGCTGGGAGCTAACTGGGAGGCGATGCCCTGCTGCTCCTGCTGTTTTATTAATGAGGAAACGGGCCGTAGAGTGAAGAGAGGAGGCCGAGGACACCGTAGAAAGTGGTGGAGCCAAAGTTACAGCCTGGGCAGTGTGGCGCCGCAGTCCGAGCTCTGGGCTCCCTCTGGGCTCTCGCTAATATGTTTCTTTAAATCTACTCCCTTATTTAATATTGCTTCTTTCATAAGGAAACTCTAATAGTATTAAAAAGTTAGAACATCAGCCTCACTTGTCCGTTGTAGAAGGAGGAAAAAAAGAACAGGGAAACCAAAGCAATCTATTAAATTTATACAACTTATAGAATGCATATCTGAAAACAGTGGACCTGTTTATGCTTAGTAACTAATGGATATTCTGTTACATGTCAGGTAGTTTAAGGTAAAGATGAGATATTATGTAAGATAAGCAAGAAATATTTGTTGAGCATTTATTATGCAAAGCATTTTCTCTTGGTGCTGGGTGTACACTTGTGCATAAGGCAGAATCCTTGCTTGTGGTGCTTATATTCTAATGGCTGGAGCTAGGCTGTAAACATCTAAATAAGTACATGGTTCGGGAAAGTACAGTTTTTTCTAGAAGGTCAGGGATGGTTTCTCCAAGGGATTGATTTACTTCATTACCATTTGACTTGTTTCAGATGAACACAGATATTTCTGGGGGATTCTGGTTTCTAGTGCCAGTCACAGCTCTTGCACGTCTGTTCTTGTACCATGAACAAATTAATGTTTTTTCCAGTTGGATGAGAGGAATGCAGTTCATCTGAAAAGGCAGGAAGCTCCATATAGAAGAGGATTCCCACGTAGTCCCTGTCATCTTGTCACAGAGCCAGGGAAGAGGTGGGAGGTTAGCACCCTGAGCTGCTCAGTATTAGCAGTCTCGCCATTCTTATTACTTCATTTGGGGACAAGGGTTTTCCTGCTTTTATTTTCAATTATTATATTTTTAATCCTCACCTGGGGATATATTCTATTGATCTGAGAGAGGGGGAGAGAAACATTGCTGTGAGAGAGAAGCATCAGTCGGCTGCCTCCTGTACGCGCCCTGACCGGGGAGCCACCCCGCACCTGGGTGTGTGCCCTGACCAGGCATCAGCCCACGGCCTTTTGGTGTGAGGGACGGCACTCCTACCAGCGGAGCCGCCATGTTGTTCTTATGTCTCAATAGTTAATGTGGAAGAACATTTATAACTGAAAGTTTGAAAAAGTTTGAAAAATTGGGCTCTGGTCTCTCAACTTACTCATTTTACATAAAACGGATGACACTGTCTTATTTTAAGCGTCTCCTAAGTATTGTAATATCTCTGAAAACAGGCATATTAACTTTTCTCCAGAACACGTTGCCCTAAAGCCATTATTACTACTCACCGCAGTGGGTGTGGCTCAGAAAACAAAGCTAACAAGTTGCATCTTTCAAAAACTGAAGATGAAAATAACCTATTCAAGTTCATGGGGGAAATTTTAAAAAACATTTTAATTGACATTTTTTATTAATTAAAGTGGTTAATGGGAAAATTGGCACTACTTTCAAGCAATTGAAGTGTTATCATCCTGACATTTGAGAATCCACAGCACGAAGGCAGCTTTCAGATCCTTCGTCTTTGGATTTGTGTGGTGCTTAGAGCTTAGAGCGTGGGCTCCAATGGGTTCGCTCCTGCGAGCCTCCGCTGGGTGTGGGAAGGATCTCTCACCCCCTTCACAGAAGGGCGGCTGAGCCCTGGGGAGAAGTGGAGGGTCGCCCCTGCGTCGGCTGAGGCTGCACTTGGTTCTTCCCCAGGCAGTGTTGACTCAGGCCTGTTCCCTGCTCGGGTCGCTGCAGACGGCCACACGTGGCACCCGGGACCTGCGGCGGGGGGTCAGCTCCCAGGGCTCTTGCAGCGAGTCTGGGGTCCGCGGCTCTTCCCAGACCCCATGTTCTGCTGCTGGATATCAGTGTCCGCCCCCTTCCTCGTCGTCAGCCCTGTCCTCCCGGGGACAGCCGAGGCTGGGAGCGCAGGGGAGGGGCGGGCACTCAGCCCCTGACTGTGGACCGTGCCTTTGTGTGTCGTAATCTGCTCTCCTCATAGGAGAGAGTTGCTTCTTCCGTGCTCCCCTCTCTCTCTGCATCTGTGTTCGCGTCTCGAAGTGAGTGAGGTGAGACAGGCAGTAAGTTTTGAGAACCACTCTGTGCCTGTTCACTAGCGATTTGTCAGGGAATGAAGCAGCGGTTCCACCCTTAAGGGCTTTATGCTGTCGTGGAGTGTGAGAGAGAACAACATGAGCACGTGCTACAGAAACGAGTGTCTAAACGTGCAGCGTTGTGTACAGAGATGTCATATAAATACACCTGTGTCCGCATATGGGTTTTCCTATGTGTATGAATGATAATTTCAGTGTGCCTCATACTAACCTTGCAGTTTCTGAAGCCTCATGACCCCACATCCGGTTTGCTACCTCTTTTATAAATACACAGCCACACTCATTGATTTATAGGCATTGTCTGGCTGCTTTTGTGCTACAAGGGTAGGATTGATCAGTTACAGCAGGGACCACATGCTCCTAAAGTAGGTGCACTCTGGCTTTAAGAAAAGGTTGGCTACTCTCTCCACAAGACCTTGCCCACCATTGTACATAAGGGTGTGGTTCAACCTCAGAGCCAGACAGGAAAGCTTGACTGGAGTAGCCGGCAGCCATGACAGGTGGGGGAGTGGGTGGTGTTTACCATCCAGGTGTTAGATAGATCACCACGGGAAGTCAGAAGGTGGGGGTGACCAAGTACCTTTGCTTCAAGGGGGGAAACTGCGCCGCTTTCGAAGGAACATTTGTTTTTGTTGGTGTTTTCTAGTAAGTGTGAATTGTGTGTAGTAATTTTAAAAATGTTCGTGAAAATGATTGTAAAAGTATATACAGGTACACCTCTGGAGTTATGTGGGTTTGGTTCCAGGCCACTGCACTAAAGCAGGTATGACCCAAAAATGTAACATCAGTGACACCCAGTGAAGTGAGCACAGCGAAATGTTGTGTTCCTGTATAAATCAGACAGCGAGAGCGGCTCCTGTTTGCAAGTCTCCTTTTTAAAAAACTTTATTTACTGTTATTCTATTAGAGTTGTCCGATTTCCCCCCCATTGCTCTCCCCCGTCCCGGGTCTCCTTCTTCAGCAGTTTTAGCTAGTAATAGTTGAGAGATGGAATTTTCCCTCTGTCTAAATATTCTCTTCTATCAATACATTTAAAAAATCTGCATTTCTGATCATATTCCTTTACATTGTGACCCCCTTGTTCGACTTGGTTCCTCAAAATGCTAAGAATAGGGGTTGAACAACTAGTGTTTGTTTTGTATAATATTAATATAAAATAGTTAAAAAAAAGATTTTAGTAGAAGCCTCCCCGTGAGTTGAAGATTTGACATTGAACATTTTTAAAATTATGCTTTCAAGCCACTTATTAAAGTATGTTGTGTTATATAATCACTTTTGAGTCTTTCAAATTTTAATCAAAATTCTTGTTTTAGTTGAGGGGCCCCCCATAATCAGATCACCTCGGAAATCTCTGGAAAACAGTGATGTCTGGTCCCCATTTCAGACCTGATATATCTGAGTCCAAATCTTCAGAAGTTGGGATGTCATCTGCATTTTTTTTTTGGCTTTATCATGTTCTAATTATTTTAAATTTTATTTTTCGATTACACTTTACATTTGATATTTTGTATTAGTTTCAGGTGTGTGTCATCTGTATTTATAAAAGCATCCCATGAGCTAAATATTTAGTCGATAGTAATTTTTATACTGAAAATTTGTAGGACAGTAGAGAGTTTATCATGCTTCTAGTATATAGGTCGTGATTTATTCTGGAAAAAAATCTGTATAATGAGTTTCTCTGAATTCATATATAATGAACTAAGGAGGGAAATATATATAAAACAGGGATTATTTAATTTGATGATTCATATCAGTTTCCTCACTTCTGCCTCTGCTTTGTGTACCTGTTCTCTAAGAAAAGTCTACCCTTTCCTAACCCAAAACATACTTCTTAACTTTTGGGAGGGGATTTTGTATTAGTCCAGATCCTTAATGATGGTAAGCGGCGTACATCTGATCAGTGTTTTCAAACTGGGAAATAACATTTCTCAGCCATATTTACCAACCATTTTAGGTTTGTGTCAATTTCTGTGTTCACTAAGGTAGGCTAACGGGTACAACAGACACGCCCGACATTTCGGTGGTTAAATCAGAACTTCATTTCTCGCTCACGTAGTAACAGCTCAGTGACTGTTGCACCGGCGCTGACTGCTCTGCTCCACACAATTACTTATCCAGCGGCCAGACTGTAGGCATGTCTCATATTTTACATCCATGCGGGGTCTAAAGGTCACCCTGGTTTTGACGTTCAGTCATTGGATTGGTAAAGAGCACGGAGGTTTACGTGTGGGAGATTTGGATGGGTGCGGCCTGGCAGTGCCACGTGCCGCTTCTGTCGGTTCTCCGTTGGCAGGTCGTGGTCTGAGGGCCCCGCTAGTCGGAGGGAGCCCGGGAAGGACTAGCTGCCTCAGTCAGGAAAAAAGAAGTGCCTCTGGTTATTGATAAGCAGTCTGAAGCCTGTGGCTGGTGCAGCCACTTTAAACACCAGTAAGACATTGGTTTATTCTGCATTGTTCCTTTTCTTATTTCCCCATGGTTCTGCTAAATTACTCCCCCCCCGCCTCTGCCATGATCCTTTTTGTGGGGGGTGATGGTCACTTGTGTTTTATGTGTGACAGTTAAGGATTCTGGACACAGACAGCAGAAACTCTTCCTTGACTAACTTGGGTAGAAAATGAATTTTAATGGAAGGCTACAAGTTAGCCCACAGAACCTATTGGAGAGCTGATTATGGTAGAAAATAAAGTAGGAACCAAAGTGGCAGGCAGCCTAGATGCAGCCAGGGTCAAGCCATAGGCCCCAGTCTGGTTAGGGTGCTACTCCTGGCCTCCACGGCGCCCATGGAAGGTGTGCTCATACTATTCAGAGTTGAGACCCTAAACTCTGAGCAGGAACATCGGGCTGTTCAAGCAAAGCCCTGCTTAGCAATTAGTAAGGAAGAGGGAACTTTTTGTTACTGTTTGGCTTTTTGAGTAGGGGCACAGTTATTTGGTCTCCCATGATTTCCCCAAACTGTGATGGCTGTCCAGAGATTCCAGATGACCAAAAAATGACAAACACCTATGTTAGGACCTTTTTATCAGGGCAAAAGATCCCATGTTGTGTTGTAAGGTAGGAAAAGTGCTTCAGTCTTGCTTTTGCCACTAACCTTTTTGGACAAGTGATTAAAACTTTCCGGGTTGTGATGCCCCTCTGTGAATGGAGGTGCAGAACCTGATGTCTGATATCTGTTCATCCACTCACTCATTTAATAAATATTTACTGAATGCCTCTGTGCTGGCCTGGAAGGGACGTGTAACACGTCCTGGCCTGCCCCGCTGTTCAGTGGGGGGGGGGGGGGTGAGAGACCAAGCAGCTCCCGGGGCGTTCCCCCATTCCCGCTGGGGGGTGCAGGAGAAAGTGTTGTGGGCAGGGTCAGGAGCCAGTCTGCTTCATTCACCCATGCATGCATGCATTCATTCATTCATTCCGTGTCTGCTGTAAGCCTTCGCATTGCTGTAGTTACGAAAACACACAGACCAGGAAGACCAGTGTTTCCCTCCCCAGTACTATTGTGAGGGCCTCCTGATGGCCTCCGCACAGAGCGTGCTGCTGTGTAACATAAGAATAGGAAGGGGGGATGGGGAAAGGCAGCAGTTAAAGATTCTGGGGGGGCTCTTAGAGCAGATGATGGCAGATCTGGGTCTTGAAGTCCTGAGTTCAAGATTTCTAGGAGCGGAGAAGAGGAGGGACAGCATCCTAGATGGCCAGCTGCACTCTGGCACTGTCAATGCAGCTGGAAGGAAGGTGCGGGGGCCGGGGCAGGATGGAGAGGTGGTGGGCAGTGAGGTAATAGGTGTGAGCGCTGAAGCCCGGCGGCTCTGGGTGTTTGAGAGTGTTGGTGATTTGGAAAGTTAAGTTTGAAGGAAGCAGATTTTGACAGCAGTGGGGGAATTAACTGAAGGCAGAGAGACTGGATAAGGAGCAGTTACTGTAGAATCCCTCCTCATCACTTTCTCCAGAATTAAGATCTTGACAAAGAACATGGAAATTAACAGATGGAGTTATGAGACATTCCTGAGGCCGGAGTCACAGAATGGAGTGAGGTGGGGAGTGTGTGGGCGTGCTGGTCTGTCGGGGAGCAGGGAGGGCAACGGAGGAGTGAGTTAGGCTGAGGTTTCTAGCTTGAGCGGGTGGACAGACGATGCCATCGTTAGAACAAGGCCACACCTGGCACCCCTGCCCGCCGCTCCGCCCCGCCGCCCGGCAGCCGCGCACAGGGCCTGCTGCAGACGGCCTCCGCCGGGCTGCTGGGCTCAGACTTGAGAGGGAGCCTGGGTGCCTTCTCCGTAGTGATGGCAGGAGGAAGACAGCCGCCGCGCCTGCCCCCGCCCAGTTTCTCTTTCCTCGGTTTTCTTCAGAATGCTAGTAATTCCCCAACCCGATTGAATTCACTTGTTTATTGTCTGGGGGTTTCTACCACCACTGGCAGTAAAAGACGAACTCCCGGAGGCCAGAGGCTTTGCCCAGCATCTTCACATTTATGCTCTTAATGCTAAGAACTTTCTTTAGCACAGTGCTGTTCAATAGGAATATAAGCCACTTACGTACTTAAAAAAACAGGGAAAAGAAAGTTAGATTAATTTTAGTGATATATTTTATTTCACCAGTATATCCAAAATATATCATTTCAAAATTAAAAGTTATTAATGAACTACTTTACAATTGATTTTGGTACTGAATCCTTGAAATCCTGTGTTTTCTTAACATTCCGAGCACATCTCAGTTCCAACGAGTGTATTTCAGGCTCTCAGTAGCCGCCCGTGCGACGGGGGCTGCCGTTCTGTGCAGCTCGGTCTAGAGCATAGCAGTGACTTTCGGCGGTGTAAGGGCAGAACGGGTCAGAGCATCGCGTTGCGCACCTGAAACTAGTGTAATGTCATATGTCACTTAAACCTCAATTAAAAACATGTTTTTGAGAAAAGTAAAATTTGTTTTTAGATGGGAAGTAGGAAGAGGTGTTATTGTCATGTATCAATATTTTGGTGTCGTTCAACTAGAAAATAAGTATTTTTTGTATTAAAGGGAACCGAATATGATTTTTAGCTTGGTGATTATATTTGGAACTTTATGAGATTACGTACTGTCCATGTCAGTATACAGTGGGGTTATTTCCACACCTTTCCCTCAGTCCTTACATGCGTATTTGAGTCCCTAAACAGTCTTATGTAGTGGCTCATGATACGGGTATGCTGTCCCTCACTTCACTCTGAGTAACTAAGTTCTCTTTCAGGGTGATTCATAGGCACAGAGGGGCCTCTTACAGTAACAGTTTTGGAAGCTCATGGAGGTCACTTGAGGTAATGAATCCGTACAGAGAAGCTTAACAGATTTTGAAATTATGACCTCATGTTTTCAGGTGTTGATGCTGAAAATAAAACTCATAAAGATTTTTTTTAAGTATCTTAATCGTGTATATACCCTTAGTGTTAATGGAAAATATCCAAAGGTAAAGTTTTTTGTGTCATAGTTACTTGGGGTAAAGTATCCAGTGACAGCATCATACAGTTACTGTTCTGTGCTCTGGAGAACCGAGGTGACTTGACAGCAAACCTGATGCCGGCAGAGGCGCCGATGTGGAAGAAGGTGGTCGGCCTTTGACTGGGTTGGGATGAGGGCCTCTCGTGTGTAGAGACACAGTACTGATCTCATTAGAAAGGGGCGCTCTCCTTGCCTTGGGGGCAGCCTCGGAGTCCTGATCGCGGTCTTGCCAGGCAAACGGGCTGTCAGGGAGCCTTTCCGGTTACTAATGTGGCCCGCCGCCCTGCTCAGGAATCACTTAAGCCAGATAGATCTTCAAAAAAAAGTGATCATGTCAGACCCTCAGTACCTGTGGAGGTGGTTATTTGGGAGTGGGATACTTTTCTGCCTGAGCATGCGGAGCTGTTTAGTTGTACTGGGCAAAAACCAGGGGCTCCCCAAAACAATGAACTGGAGACGGGAGCGAGAGGAAAGTGGCTGTATATAATCCGAGGAGGTCCCCAGTACGCAGTGGCTTTCCCTCTGTGTGGGGTGGGGAGGGGTTACTTGGACAGGTGACATGTTCTCCCCGGTGTCACGCAGTTCGCCTCTGAGCTGGGACCAGAGCCCGGGGCTCCTGCCCCGCGGGCAGGGTTCTTTTTCTCTGCCACACCCTTGTCTCTCCTTTATGTTGTTTTTATACCTTTTCCTTTACATAGTCAACAAAACTTTTTAACTGCCACATGCTTGATGACGTGAAAGCTGTTGAGCTGTACTCAGATGCAGTCTTTTAAGTTCCAGTCATAGTGCCTTTAAGGAGGTGTCATCATTCAGCTTAGTGCCCTTTTCTGAGTTTCCAGTCGTCACCACTGTTTTTCTAAGTCACCTCGGCTCCAGCCTTCTGAGTCATTTATGAATCAGGTTGTCTCTCATCGTCCATATTTAAACAAGTTTTGCAGTCCTTTCAATGCTCCTCACAGTGTGTTCATAAGGCTCCTTCGTTTTCTTTCTCAGCATTAACCTCCGAAAGGCTCTCTTAATCTTTTGCGTGGACTGTTGAAATCAGCCCCTAATTGACCTGTGCTTGTGGTTTCCCCGTTTTCAGGCCATTTTATATGTCAGTTCTGTTATGATAAGCTTACATATAGAACATTTACTGAGCACTCACCACGTGCTAGACACTGTTTCAGACATTAACTCTTCAATTTTTGTAGTAATCTGAGGTTCATGTATTGTTAACAGCCTATTCTGCAGGTGGGAAGGGAGGCACGGATGTCATTACCCAAAGGCGCACAGTGGCTAGATGCTAAGTGCAAAAGTGGATCCAGACAGGCAGAGCGTTCATGGCTGTCACTAAAACCAGCTGGCGCTGGGTCACCCCTGGCACACCTTTCCCGACACCTCTTACCTGTTTTTACCGAGTCCGGATTCCTTAGCCTGGCAGTAGGTCTCTCGGCCCCAGTCTGCCTCTCTGTCCTTGGCCTGCTCCTCTGTCCACATTCTGTTGTCCAGGCAATGACATGTGAGAAATGGGAATTGAGTTGATCAGGGAGGCCTTAATATTTGAGGCAGCTAAGAGAGTGCTGGCGAGAGCTTGGGGGGGCCTGCGGGGGCATGGCGGTGGGGCTGGCGCCCCTGGCAGGAGGGTCACAGGGTGCTGCCCCAGGCGGAGCTTGGGGCCGGGGTGTGCGCACTTCCTAGTCCTGTCTTGTTCCACAGGACGTTTTCATGAGCTTTTTACAAAATTCATGGGTATTAGAGAACTGACCTTTTCTTTTTGTTAAGATGCTTTGACAGATTTGATGGGCGGTTTCCTCATTTTTCCTAGGCTCCTTTTTAAGTTTCCCTCTCGGCAGCCACAGCCCCTCGCCCCCCGTCTCCACCCGGGTTTGAGCAGGCTGTATTTGGGAAGGGACGCCCAGGCAGGGCTCCGCTTCCGAGCCCCGCCCCTCTCCGTGCTGCTGCGGCTGGTCTTCACCCCTTGATGGGGGTTCAGCAGCCTCCAGTCTTGCAGTGGGTGTTTCCCAGGTCCCTTGTGCACTCGGTCACCGAGGCCCAGCTCAGAGTGGTGACGGGGCGACTCAGCCTGGGTGGCAGTACCGCCGCACAGCTGCCGTGGGGCCCTGGCCTGGGGGGGCACCACACCTCGGGCCACTGTGGGGCCGCGACCCCCAGCACCTTCCTGGGTGAAGCGTGACAGGTGCTGTAACAGTGCCACCTAACGCATAGCACTTCGTGGGCCTAAACGAGGGTACGCTGGAACAGTGCTCAGCGTGGAACAAGGGGTCAGCAAATGCTGTTACTGACTTTTATTTTTTTAACTTTTTCTATAATTGCGGACTACTACTCAGCATTCTGGTAAAGGGTCACAGAAATCTGTCTCATCTATATTCTCATTATTGAGGGCACGATTTACCTGGATTGGAAAAATTGACTTGTTTGAGAAGTAAAAATTATATCTCCTTGTTATTTATTTATTGACTTATTATTTGATTTCTAGTGAATTTGAAAGTTTTCCAGTATCATTATTTATTGGTTTGTGAGAATTGCATCTTTTGCCTAATTTTTTCTGGAGTGAGGCAGATCTTAGTGTTTCTAATTGTCGTAGTAGAGATTAAGAATAGTGTATAACGCTTTGGACAGTAACATTCTCCAGGCTCTTTGCTTTTTTTAATCCTCACCCAAGGATATGTTTATTGATTTGAGGGTTGGGGAGGGGGATGTTGATATGAGAGAGGAAAATTGGTCAGCTGCCTCCCATACTTGCCCTGACCAGAGATTGAACCCACAATCTAGGTATGTGCCCTGACCAGGGGTCGAACCCGTGGCCTTTTGGTGTATGGGGTAACGCTCCAAGCTGCTGAGCCACCCAGCCAGGAGCAGGCTATTTTCATTTGGTATAGAACTGAGATTCAAATTTTAATGACTTTTGCGTAGTAGATATGGAAGAAGTAAAGCTAATTATGAGCGCTAAAAGTATGTGTTTATTTGCTTTTGTATGTAAATATACTTTTAATGAAGTTACTGTTTTATATCATTAAACTATATAATCTATCTTGAACAGTTAAAAATTTGTTTAATGCTTCACTTTTAAAGTGTCTGATCAGGTGAGTATCTTGCCTTTGGGGCATTCCGTAATGGAAAATCCCCATAAATATAAGTGTTTTAATTGGAATCACAAAGCCAAATGATTGCCTCATTGGATAATTTTAAGTATTATGCTGCAATTCAATATAGGTACCCAAGTACTTAACTGGATGTAAAAATAGTCTTGTGTTTGACAGCTGTCTGGCTAGAACTAAAAATGCATGAGGAGTCTGTGCGGTTCTCCCCCTTTCTGCCTGGCGCAGAGGGGCAGAGGTTCGTAAAAGCGGAGGTTTCCCCTCTCGCTGCGGTTGCTGCCTGTGCTGGGAGAAGGCCGAGGCGGAGACGGGGGAAGGGTCGGGGCGGCTTTCTTTCCAAAGCGCCTCTCGTGCCTGAGATTCGTAGACTCTCCAGGCTCGTCTCAGAACGGCACGGCTGTGGCACAGCCGATGGTGACGGCAGCGTGCGGCAGGTGCCGTTCTGCCTGCTGTGTTCCTAGCTGCCTCCTCCTGTGCTTTGGTCCTTCCCGTCACGGTGATGGCAGCTAAGCAGGCGACGCTCAGCTTTTTAACGGCTTCTTAATATTTGAGCCCTTAGATGTGTTGTCACGTGTCATTTTTCTTTTTGGGCTTCCCAGTTTCTGGGGGTTCAGCGTTAGTGTGCCTATAGGCTCTGGCAAAGTCAAGGGCGAGAGCTCTGAAATTAAATCCTGGGACATGGTCGGGGGGCATCCTTGGGTAATTCAGGTTACACACACACACACACACACGCGCGCGCGCGCGCTAAAATTTTCGATAGCCCGTTTCCTGGGTGGCTCGGTTGGGTGTCGTCCTGCACAGCGCAAGGTCAGAGGTTTGATTTCTGGTCAGGGCACACTCCTGGGTCGTGCGTTTGATCCTCGGTCAGGGCGTGTGCGAGAGACGGCTGCCGGGTGTTTTTCTCACGTCGACGTTTCTCTCTCTGTTGCTTTCTCCCCCCCATCCCCTCTCGCTTAAAAAATAAAGAATAAAAAATAAAATAAAATAAATGCAATAATTAAAAAAATAAAAAATATAAAAACTTTTAGATATAGTAGTTCACTGGTTTTTTGTAGATTTTTTTAAAAAAGGAACTAAGAATTCAGCCACTGTTTATTAAAATGTGTCTTCTAAGCTCTAAGCAGAGACTTGGGAGCACAGCCTGTCCTTTCCTCTGGCAGCTGCCTGTGTAACAGTTCCGGTCTCTGGCGCTGCACACAGGAAGGCAGACCTCGGATTTCTGTGATTGGGCAAGATGACGAATCATCCCATTTCCTGTACGAGGAAACGGCCTTGTCCTGCATGTGTGCGGGTGCTAAGCACGGGAGAGGAGGTCTGAAACCCTAGGTCAGTGTATTTCTGTAGAGTAGGCTGAACCTTCCAGATGTCTTCCCGTTCTCACCTGCTTTGTAAATGCAGATGTGAAATTTGCATGTTCCAGAGAAGTCCAGGTGTACAAAGCAGGGCCCAGACCCATGGGGCCTGATGCGAGGTGGTGATGAGCACCTTGAGACCTGTAGTCTTCCTGTCTAGATTGTTCCAGTGCTGTCCCTTAACTGCCCCACGGATGACTCTGATTCGGGAGGAAGTGAATGAAAACTCCATCTTCTGACTGTGGACAGAAGTCGCATTCATTGAATGTGCTTGTCATGTTACTTCCTGTTAGGCTGGACTGCATCTTGTTTCATGTGCTGCTGACCATGCCACTTCTACCCCAGCTGATAGTAGTTGGCTCAGCCACCATCAGGGACACATCGTCTGACTGGTACTTGCATGAGAGACAGCTTTGAAATCAAGACTACGTACTTCATAGCCTTGAGCTATATGGTCACTGTCAACTAGCATCTCAGGACCTGGGTTACCACCTAATCTGAATAAGAATTTCTCAGCTTGAAAAAATTTAGTTTATTCATTAAAACCAGCATGTTAGTTTGAATCACATCATCGATATAAAACTTTTGAAATCTTTATGTATTTGTGAAAATTAAACACTGAAGGCCAAATGACTGTGGTGAGAGTGATTAAAAAAGTGGCTAGGCCCTGGCTGGTGTGGCTCAGTGGATTGAGTGCTGGCCTGTAAACTGAAAGGTTGCCAGTTCGATTCCCAGTCAGGGCACATGCCTGGGTTGCGGGCCAGGTCCCCAATTGGAGGTGTGCAAGAGGCAACCACACATTGATGTTTCTCTTTATCTCTTTCTCGCTCTCTTCCCCTCTCTATAAATATAGATAATTTAAAAAAAGAAGTGGTTAGCATTTATTCCAGGGTGGGCAAAAGTAGGCTTAGAGTTGTTCATGTGGAAAAAGACAGGTGGGTTATGAATATTACAACGGCTTTATGAACTCAAAACTGTCACAATGCAACCTACTTTTGCTCACTCCTATACAAGCAGTCTAGTCAGGACCCCCAGTTATTTGCTCATTTTCTTAAGGATTAACCTGAATGCCAAGTAGTGTATAACCATCACTGTTCTGTGTAGATGTTTTAGATTCTTAACAATACTTTTATTCTCATAGTGGGTGTAGATGTTTTTGTCTGTTTTTTAGGAAGTTGGTCTTACTTTAGCTTGATTAGTTACCTTTTCAATGAAAAATATTATCCTAATACTCTGCTGGGAAGAAACTTATGTGCTGTAGGCTCTATGTTTATGTGAGGCACTGTTTCTGTCTTAAGACACTGGTATTGTCTGAAAAGGCTGTTTCAGCAGCTGTTTTCTTATTTGTCCTTCCTTGGTGCTGAAAGGCACCCTTTTCTGCCCCTCTGCAGGGATGCCCAGCATCTAAAATTAAACTTTTACTAGAATGTTTTCATTTTGTTCCCCCAGAGGACTGGGGTGTGGCAAGCAGGTTAGAGAATAGAGGAATTTAAAGTAGTTGTAAGCCAGCAAGGACCATGCAGCTACCATGATTGAACATAAATAAATCAGCTTTTACTGTATTTTCTCAAAAGCATGTTTGTGAGCATTTTGTACAAGTAACTATTTCGGTTGCTGTGTTAAATATGTTGCTTCCTTTCGCATATACTGTAATTTTCTAGTAAAATATTAGTTTCCAGTTTTGATTTCAAAAGTTTTGTCTCATTTAAAATCAGCTGTAAGTTAATTACACCTACAATTCATTGGCTTTTATGTTTAATTTATTATAACATTAATAATCTTCCATTTTGGCTCTGACCAATGGCTCGATTTGCTGGGTGTCATTTAGCAAAGTCAAGGGTTGCTGGTTCGATTCCTGGTCAGGCAGGGCACATGCCTGGGTTGCGGGTTCGGCCCCCAGTTGGGGCGTGTGCAAGAGACAACTGATCGTTTCTCTCCGACATCCACGTTTGTCTGTGCTCTTTACATACCACTCATTTAGTCAGCAGTTACTTAGGGAGCGTCTCCCATGTGCTGAACGCTGTCCTGTGTTCCCCGGACTCAGGAGGACACAAAGCTGGGGGAGAGGAGGTTCTTCTCCTGGAGTGTACATTTCAGTAGCATTTTTGCTCAAGGGCAGTGATTTTCAACCGGCACCACCAGACTTTAAAACATGCAGAACCTGACTGTTTAGCCAGGAGCACTGACCTCTTGTCCCTCTGACTGTCAAATAAGAAAATGACAACAGCCAACACAACAGTGGCCGCCTGGTGTGAAGGAACGAAATTATACCTTTTTTGTTTTAAGATCGGTAAAAAACAGAATATTTTTGGTATGCTGCAGACTTTTCGTAATTAGTTTATGTGTGCCACAAGGTGAAGGCGGCTGAAAATTGCTGCTCTAGGAGGTGGACTTCGGCTTCTTCTAATCTACTGTCAGCCACTAAGTAGCTACCAGGCCCAGTCAGATAATCACTGATCTTCATTTTCTGCAAGGGGTTGGATTTGACCTCTTTAACAGGTTTAATCTGACCTCTAAAATTTCTCTGGAGATTTTGTGTATCTTTGTTTATTTGTCTTTCATGTTAAGCCCCGACCCCCCACCCCATTCCTAGAAACGGAGGGCTCAAAGGCTTCTTGATACCTTGTTTCCTACTAAATGGGGATGTTTTTTGTTTAAATGGATTTACTACTGATTAAACTTTTTTTATTATGGATACTGTAAAAAAGATTTTTTTCCCCACTTGGAGTTTTCGTGACTACTGATAACTCATAATACCAGATGGTATTATCTACTTTACTTATTTTTATTAATTAAAAATAGCTTGTAATTTTAGAATATTGGGGAAAAGAATAAGTTTATACATATTACATGTTATACTGTGTACAATAAAATTTGTGGAATTTAGTAGTTATATCTTGGGTGACGATTTCAGTCATTTTTCTGTTCCAGATGCTATGACTAAAATTTAGTAAGTTCTTGACCTCTTATTTCAGCTGTAAGAATTTGGTTGGTTGTTTATAATGAAAGGGTTAAGGACCCATTTACTGTCGGGTAAAGTAAGATTTTCTGTAATCTAGTTGTTGAAGATAGTACAGTACCTCAAACATAGTATGAATAAAATGCATGCATATTTATACTATGCAAAATATAGTTTCAGAGTATCAAGACTATTATTTTTAGTTCTTAAATAGTTAGTATTCCACTTTTGTTTCCTCTAGTGGCTCATTAGTGTGTCTGTCTGCCTGCCTGCCTCTCCTGTCCTTCATGCTATGTTTGTCATATGTTTTACTTTTGTATATGTTATAAACTCCACAATACATTGTTATTTTTGCTTTAAACAATTATTTTAAAGAATATTGATAAAGAGAAATGTCTTTACTATTTATCTACATATTTACCATTTCTGGTGGTCTTTATTTCTTTGCGTAGATCTCAGCTTTTATCTGGACTCATTCTCCTCTGTGAACTGTAAACATTTTTGAGTGCAGGTATGCTGTTGACAAATTTTTGCACTTTGATTTTGTCTTGAAAGTGTTTTGCCTTAAAAAAAAAAATACAGTTGTCTCTCTCTCTCTCTCTCTCTCTCTCTCTCTCTCTCTCTCTTTTTTCAAAGGTTTTATTTATCTTTAGAGATGGGAAGGGAGGGAGAAAGGGAGAGAAACATCAGTGTGTGGTTGCCTCTCGCGTGCCCCCAACTGGGGACCTGACGTGCAACCCAGGTTGCCTCTCACGTGCCCTGACTGGGAATTGAACCTGGGACGCTGTGGTTTGCAGGCTGGTGTTCAATCCACTGAGCCATACGAGCCAGGGCTCTTTTTAATTTTTTTAAAGTTCCACCTAAGGACATTTTTAAAATTTTCTTTTTAGGAAGAGAGGAAGGGAGAGAAACATGGGTGGAAGAGAAACATCGATGCGAAAGAGAAACATTGATTTGTTGCCTTCTCTATATGCCCAGACTGGAAATCGTACATGCCTGGACCGTGGGCCCTAACCCTTAACCTAGGCATGTGCCCTGGCCGGGAATTGAACCTGCAACTTTCCTGTTATGGGATGACACTCCAACCAACTGACCCCCTGACTGGGAATTGAACTCAGAACCTTTAGGTTATAGGATGATGCTCCACTCAACTGAGCCACACTGGCCAGGGCTTGCCTTCGTTTTTGAAGGATGTATTCACTGGATATAGAATTGTAGGTTAAAAGTCTTTTTTCTTTTATCATCTTTAAAATGTTGCTTTATTGTGTGTGTGTGTGGTTTCTTACACAAAGTCGGGTTCTGGATGTCAGTAGGTGTTTCCCCTGCTCTCACTGCTTTTACAATATTTTTCTTCATCGTTGGTTTTCAGCAATTTGGTTAAGTGTCCTCATTGTTGGGGGGTGGGGATGGGTGTGTGTGTGTACTGCTTGGGGTTCTTTGAGCTTGGAGCAGTGGAATGATACTTTTCATTGAATTTAGAAAACTTCTGTTTTTTTTCTTCATAAATTTTCTTTCCCTGTTTTTTTTTTTTTTTTTTTTTTCTCCTTTTGATACCTTCAAACAGGAACGTTGGGTTGATTTGTTTTGTAGGTTTTGGATGCTTTGTTTATATTTTTTCCATTATATCTTATCCTTATTTTCAATTTGGTTAATTTTTATTGCTTTGCTTTTATATTCACTGATTTTTACTTTTGCAGTGTCTAACCTATTAGGTCCATTAATTGAATTTTTAGTTCAGCTATTTTTTATTTCTAGAATTTTATTTGGTTCCATTTATTAAGATTTGCTGTTCTCTTATTCATGTTTTCTTTTTATATTAAAACATAACCAACTTTTTGTCTGTTTATTTTTATATATAATTTCTGGGTCTATAAATGGATTTTTTTCCTACTAAATACAGGCCACACTTTCCTTTTTCTTTTCCTAGTCATTTTTTACTGGATATGAGCATTAATAATGCTAGGTTTTTAAGCATCTGGATTTTGTTGTCCTGCCTCAAAAAAAGTGTGGAGTTTTGTCCTGACAGGCTGTTAACCTAGTGGTAGACCATCTGATCCTTTGCAGTTCGTTCCGCCTGTGTTAGGACAGGCAGAAGGCAGCCTTCACTAGGGCACAGATTGGTTCGGGTGTCAGTCCAGCGGCCGTGGTGCTGATCAAGGCTTTCCTACCGGAGGCGGCTGGGCCACGTACTGTCTCCCTCCTGCGCAGCTCACAGCTCCCTTCCTGGTTCTTGTGCTTCGCCTCGTGGGCCTCCCCTCGGCTCCCGTGCAGCTTAGTGTTTGGGCAAAGAGTCAGGGATCCCTGGGTATAGATTAATGGGCCTCCTTCTCTGCATAGCTCCCTTCTTTCTGCTGCCTGCCCGGCCTTTCCAGCCAGCTCAGTAGCCTGGCCGCCCAGCCCAGCCCAGCCCAGCCCAGCGGCGTTACTGCCGTCTGGCCGGGTTCCCCCTTTCTACTCGGTACTCTGGCAATGGTCTTCAGACAGGAAGCAAAGGGGACTGTAGGGTTCACCACATTTTTTCTCCCTCTTCTCAGTGGTCACAGTTATGCACTGCCTGTTGTCTAATGTCTGAAAACTGTTGTTTTGTGTGTTTTGACCAGTTTTATAGGGATTTACTGTAAGTGAAGTACCAGGTAATCTAAAATGGTCAGAAGTGGAAGCTGGGTATTGTAGATCTTTAAAGATGCATGTTTTTATTTCTATCCCATTGTTATTCTTAACAATTTCATACACAGATTTAATTAATGTTTTAGAGTGAAAAACATGAGCCTTTATTTAGGTCTGACATGAGCAATTTCGTTGTGTTTGTGGACAGTTGACTATGCCATTTTGTATGTGTGTTCACACCTTCTAGAGCGGCGTGTATTGCTCACTGACTAGAGGGTAATAAGAAATCAGCTTATTTTCTCCTTATCGTTAGTTAATTGACAAAGTCATGACATAGTTTAACCTTAGAATGTATTTAACACCTGTGGAGCCGGGTGCTGTGCTTTGTGCTCAGGATGTAAAAGTGAGTCAGAGGAAAAGACTGTTAAGCAGTAGCTCGAGCCTGTGCTGTGAACAGACTTCTTTATTTCTGACTCATGAGGCCTCATTTTTAAAATACTCTTTCATCCTTAGCCCCTTCAGACCCCTTCCTTCCTTTCTCAACCATTTCTTCATATTCTAAATATTACTGATGGGTTCATTTTGTTTCACTGAACAGCTTTTTATTGAATGCAGGCCATGTGCCAGGCACTGTTCTTGGTACTAGTGAAGGATATGGTGGACAGAATTGACTTATGAACTTATTAAATTCAGTTATCCTCTTGATTGTGCACCTGTATGTCCATCCATCATTAAAAGTGAAATTGCCTTTTCCTTTTTTTTTAAATTGAATTCATCGGTGTGATACTGGTTAATAAAATTCTATAGGTTTCATGTGTCCAGTTCTGTAAGACGTCATCTGGACATTGTATGTTCACCACCCAAATCAAGTCTCCTCTGTCACCACTTATCCTCCCTTTACCCTTTCCTTCCGGTAATTAGCATTACCGTTGTCTGTGTCTGATTTTTTTGTGTGTGAGATAGTTTTTTTTGACAGAAAAATGGTAAAGCAAGCCTCAACAGGCATTTTACGGAAGTGGATATCCATATGGCCAGTACTTAGTGAAAAGATGCTCCTAGTCACTGAGAAAACACAAGTTAAAATCACAATGAAGTACCACTTCACACCTCCTGTAATGACTGAAATTAGAAAGGCTGATGATTCCAAGTTTTGGTGAAGGAGTGAAGCAAAGGGAATTAGGGAATTCCCTAAACTGCTAGTGGGAAAATACACTAATTTTAAAAAGCTAGAAAAACAACAGTACAACATCTCTGTGTATATCAAAGACACTTAACAATTTTCATGGTGGCAGTATTCATACTAGCTCTGAATGGGAAATTATCCAAATGCCAGTCAAAAGTAGAATGAATAAACAAGTTTTCCTGTGTTCATGTACTGGGACACTATAAAGTAATGCTAATGAACAAACCAGCTTAGAAGCATAACATTAAGTTAAAACTCACCCGATTTTGGAAATGATACTTTCTTGGAAAGAGGAAATTTGGTATTGATTGGAAAGCATCATAGAGTGGTTGGGGGAGGGGTTCAGGAATGATGGCCCTTTTTTGACACAAGTTCAAATGATGATAATTGTTTAAGTTACATGCTAAAGGTTTTAGCTTTTTTCTATATATTATAATAAGTTTAATCATAGTATATAATAATGGCATTGATAATAGAAACAGAAGTAATATTTTAAAAAGTGCTTTTCATATGCCAGGTTCCATTCTGCATGCCCACTTGTGGTGTATCATTTAAACTTCATAGAAAACCGAAGGGGATGGGCTTAGTGTCATAATAGCTCTGCTTTGCAGTAGGGAAGCTAAGACCCAGAGTAATTATTTGTCATTCCGGGCCTCAGTCTTTTTAATATTTACTTATAAGAGCTGTATATATTTCTTCCCATTTTTTTGTGTTTTTAACAATGCAGATTTAAAGCCTCCCTTTCCCCCCATTATTTGACATTTAGGTTTTCATTTTTGCTGTCACAAACAGTACTAAAGCTAAACATTCTTCCTTACTATCTTTGTGCACATCATCGATTATTTTCTTGGGATAAATTTCTAGTGGTTTTTATCCTCACCTGAGGACTCCTCCCTCCCTCCCTCCCATTGCTTTTAGCAAGAGAGGAAGGGAGAGAAACATGGGTGTGAGAGAGCGCCTTCTGCGCGCGCCTGTATCGGGAGTCTCGTGTGCCTGGGTCGGGGATTGAACCCACAGCCGCCCAGGCAGGTGCCCTGACCAAGAATCATCCTCAGCCTTTCGGTTACAGGATGATGCCCCAACCAACTGAGCCACAACAGCCAGGGCTAGGTTTTGTTTTGTTTTATAATTTAAAAAATTTGTTTATTTATTTGAGTAGGAAAAAGGAGGGAGAGAAACACCTGTGTGAGGCAGAAACATTGAACAGTTGCCTCTCGTATGTGCCCCAACCTGGACTGAACTCACAACCTATGCATGTGTCCTGACTGGGAATTGAACCAGCGACCTTTTGCTTTGCCAAATGATGCCCAGCCAACTGAGCCACACCAGTCAGGGCTAGCTTGCTTTTTTTTTTTATTTAACTAACAAAATTGCTCCACATGATTGAATTGTGTATTTTATAATGAGTGGTGAAGTGTTTAGAAAAGTTATCTCTTCTGCCATCATAGGAATGTTGCCATTTTCTGTATTTAGCAGATTCTTTATTAATCATGTACTATGAGTCAGTTAAGGGCCTTATGCTGTAGTGGAAGGAACCAAGCTAGGGTCTAAAATCAATGCTAAGTCACTGACCAGTGTGGCTCAGCTGGCTGGGCATTATTTGGCAAAGCAAAAAGGCTGCTGGTTCGAGACCCAGGGCACATGCCTGGGTTGTGGGCTCAGTCCCTGGTCCAGGCATGGAAGAGAGGCAGCTGCTTGGCTTTTCTCTCTTAACGTTGATGTTCTCTCTCATTCTTCCTCCCTTTCCACTCCCTTCCCCTCTCTATAAAAATAAATAATTTTTTTTAGAAAATAGAAAATAAAAGCAGTGCTAAGGCAGGTGGTAGTCAGGTAGGGTGGAAGACTTGAGTCTTGCATTTTAGAAAGGTTACTCTAGTCAGGTTGTTAAAGAAATGCAAAGTTGCAGATGGGCAGAGAGGAAAGACAGGTAACTGTTAGGGATCTCTGTCATCTAAGAGAGGCAGGGAGGAATGGGGGTGGGAGGGGGAGTTGTGTTGGGGTTTCTGTGGGAGATGGGGTCCGCGAGGCTGGGCCGCGAGGAGAGGACTGCCAGGCTCCAGGACCTTGACTCGGGTGGACTGGGCGGAAGACAGGCTATCCGCTGTGGTAGGAGAGAAGTGAAGCTTAAATCTGGGGGTGCTGAGCTTTGTTGTTCTCAGTTTGCAGGGTCTGTGCAGCGTTCAGGTGGAGACTGAATGCCCCACGAGAATGGCCACTGTCACCACCGTCCTTGACAGCACAGTAATTGCAGCTGCTACTGAGCCATTTATTAATTACCAGAGCTGCTCTGAGTACTGTACACGTATTAAAACACTTAACCTTCACCACGGCCTGTTGAGGTAGACACTATCATTATCAGGAAATTCGGTGTGTAGGGCCACACAGCTGGCAAGTGTGGAGCTGAAATTTCAGACCGCAGCAGCCTGGCCGAGAGTCCGCGCCCGGTGCGCTCGGGCCGGTGCTGGTGCGCGTCTCCAGAAAGGCGTCCGTAGGAAAAGTAGCTTGGGGCTGCGCGGTCTGCTCTGCTCTGTGGTGGGAGGAAGCTAGTCTATTCGGGAAGACGACACAAGTACGCTGGGGCCCTGGCGACCAGGGTGTTGTGCTTCCTTTTGGCGTTACTCTGATTGCAAGTTTGGTTGACTGTAAGAAGGTGGGGTTTTTTCTTTTTTTCTTCTTCTTCTTCAAGGAAGAATGAACTTTTATTAGTTAGCTACCACATACCGTTATGGACCAAAAATGTTTTTTATTTCTACTATGAAAAATCATGATCATGGATGGTCCCAGCCTACCTGTGGAATAATTGTTGACCATCAGTCTTGTGGCAAACGTACTAGATCAAGGTTTTCTTAGACCGTCGGATGTCCGGAGAAACCCAGCATTCCTGTGGATTTGTTTTTGTGTAGCGTGTGCTCAGCCTTTTCGTTGCCTGTGTCAGTGGTAGGCATCATGAGAACAAACCTTTCACCTGGCTTGGGGGTGCTTGGGGACACTAATTGCCATACACGTGGTGCTAAGCAGCATCTTAGCAGTGTTCCCTTTCAGCTGGTTTCCAAGGAGCCCAATCCATTGAAGAGGCCTTTCACAAGAACTCAAAGGTTGTTTATGTAATTTATGGTTCCCAGTTGCTGAAAATCTCATGTGAAAACATAAGTATTAAAATTGTTCCTATTGCTTTACAAATTAAGATTTTCTCTTAATACAGATTTATAGATATTCATTTTAATCGCAGTATTTACACCATTTAACATACAACTGTTGTGTTGAATGACGTACTTGTAGTTTTAGAGGTTTTAAATGTCTTTTAACATCCTCGAGTCCTTATTTATAGTCCTTATCAGGTGAAAGACACGAACTTGGGGCTCTAAGGACGTCCTGTAACGCTCCCTTACTGTCTTGTAGGAGGAGAGACTTCAGCATGCAAACCTTCATCTGTTCGGCTTGCACCGTCATTTTCATTCCATGCTGCTGGCCTTCAGATGGCTGGACAGATGCCCCATTCACATCAGTACAGTGACCGTCGCCAGCCAACCATAAGTGACCAACAGGTTTCTGCCTTATCGTACTCTGACCAGATTCAACAACCTCTAACTAACCAGGTGAGTTCATGACATGCCATAAACGACTTGTTGGAATGGTAGTTTATTCCTTAAAGTGGTAAATAGGCAAAATGCGTTAATGGTTTCCGTTTTACATGTCAAGTGGCATTCTGGACGGACAACATGTGATACTAGGAAGTTTGCGTTAAAGAGTTTGTTGGGTTTTTTTCTCTATATTTCACTTAAAATGCACTAAAACATAATCACATTATCTCATTCTATGACGGGGGTAGTTATTTTTAAAGAATATTAAAGAAACTGGAGGACAAATGATGATTGGAAAAAATACAATAGAAAATAAAACAATATTAAACTAAAAGCTTATTTTTATGGAAATGGGGTGGAAAGGTGGTTAAGTAGAAAAATGTAAATTAGAGGAGAACACGTCAGAGTCCATTATTTATGGAGTTGACTTTAGGCTTTTATAAGCTACTTTAGTATGTATACATGTATAAAAATAAGTATTAAACTTTTTTAAATGAAAAGAAAAGTAATGCAGATTAACCTTGGTGTTCATTTTGATAGACTAGAGAATCAGCACTTTTCTAAAAAAATAGATTGTGTAGAGAGAGGAAATGCTGGTATCTCTTGGGGGGGTGTGTGTGTGTGTGTATCTCCCTCACTCCGTTGATCCTGGCGTGGGGAGAATTTTTAACTAGTGGCAGTGGTAGTTCCTTCCCCTCCTGGGACTGACCTCATGAGCACTGGAAGTGGCGGTTTTCCATGTACTTTGGACCTCGGTTTGCCGCGGCTGTGCTTAGGCCGCCTGGTATAGCAAGTGAGGATCAGAACCTTGGACAATTTCAAAGTATTTCTTATACCGGATTATATGAAGGAAATGTGTTTGCCTACAGTTAAATAATGTCATTGTTAGGGAACATCCTTGTTTGTGTTATAAGATTTTGTCACTAGTTGAGCTAACTTTGTTTTTATGAAAGGTGTGTAGCATGTGAATAACAGTTAAGCAGTAAGATAAATCATGGCAGGACTTGAAATGAGAAGTTGTATGTTTGAGAATTGGAAGAGCTGGTTAAAATGTTCAGGTTTGAAAAGTGTTTAACTCTGTACCAGAAGAAAGTTGTCTGGACACCCAAAAAGTAGTGATAGCACAATACTTTATTTGTATTGTACTTTTAGTAAAAGCTAAAAGACTTTTAGGATCTGAAGAGAAACCAGAGCATGTATGGTACTTTTAAGAAAGAGGGTGTATTAGGATTCAATTTCCACTTGTTCAAAAGCAGCCTGTCAGGCAGGATGCCTGTTTTTATCTGTTCCACAGCCGATGGGACTGACTGCTTTAAATGCGGAAGCAGCCCACGCTGGGTCCCGCCCAGGCTTCTTTCTTCTGGCACAGTTCTCTGTGAGCTCCGACACCTGCCCTCTGCGGAGGCTGGGAAAGTTCCAGTCCTCTAAGGTCGTTTGCATAGTTATCGTAGTGGGTCAGTAAGTAACGTGTCTGTTTTTAGATGCAATGAACAACTTATTTGTGGATTATTTTAAAATAAGAGCTAAATCACCTAGTATTTTCATTTTAATTATAAAATATTTTAAAAGGTTTATACAGTGTAAAACACTGTCTTTACTATTCATATCCAATATTTATAATATAGTATTCAGCAAAATATTACTGCTAAACCCCATAAATTTCTGAACCCACTAAGGCAGTCAGATAGAAGAGATCGTTCCTATAATTGATATGTAAAACATTAAAACGGTGCTGCAACTCATAAAACATGGTTTCAAGGTCTTGTCATCTGACTGGTTGTATGACTTGAGTCAGGTCTCATGGACCTTCTGTCTGCTCCTTGAATGTAAGATTGGGACCTTAGACTAGGGGAACCCCACCCCACCCTGTTCGTAACTTCTAGCTCAGAAGTTCCAGAATTTTGTTATTTGACTTCATCATTTCTCATTAATCATCCTAGCATTGTCTTTTAAATTAGGGTTCTTGTGCAAGTAAATGGAAATGAGCTAACTTTAACATTTTATTTTTGGTAATGCTTCATACAAGTATAACACAGTTTTGTTCTAAAGATAAATTTAGGACACAAGAAAAACATAGTAAAGGCAAGAGTAGGGAAATACGATTAATGTTTGGAATGCTGAATCTCTGGGCTGAGTTTTCACAGCACCTTTCATGGTTCTCAGAATTGGCAGTACTCTGGATATGCATTAAATATGCTGTTCCACTTTATTAACAGCTCTCCAAATGACAAGAAGGTAGAACACAGTGTTTCTAATTCTGCATTTATATGTGGGAATAAGAGGTAAATATAAATAAGTGGATGTAATAGATGCTATACTAGAAAATAACTTTTAAATAAAGTTCCGGAGCTTATACTATGGAATCTTTTCAGGGGGAAAAAAAGGATTGTTTAGCTCGTGATACTTATCTAAGCAGGAGGTAGAAGCTACTACTTTTCTTTTGCTTTGTGGTCTGTGTCTTCACACAGAAAGGTCAAGAGATTCGAACCTTGGGGATGTGGCTTTTTCTGGGTCCCACAGCCAGGTAATTGAGGCAGCAGGAGGGAAACCCATCCACTTCCCTTCCTGCGGTGGGCACACCGGGGTGGGGCGGGGCACAGGGCACCTACAGCTTCGTAAGCTTTGAGCCTTCTGAAGCCAGGGGCTTTCTCTCGGCCGTGGACGGCAGGGAGGGAGCTCGCTGCATTGCTGTGCATTCTCTTGCCCTGGTGACGGAAGCGGGACGTGGAGAAAGCGTCAGCTGCCCCGGGCTGGCTTTGAGTCTCCCACAGATCTGTAACTCGGGATTTAGGAAAGTTATTTTCTCGTTCTGGATCTGTGCTCGTTGGCAGCGCAGCGTTGAGAAGTAGGACATTTGGTTACCTAACATGAAATGACAATGGAAGTGAGCGAAGGAAGTGTTAGTTTGTAGAAACTCACTTGCTCTTTGCTTATGTTTTGAGCATCTACCCTGTACAAGGCACTGTTTGAGACCGTGAAATGCAGCCTGGTCCAAAGGCTGATTCTTCTGTGAGCAGAATGCATCTGGTTTATATATACAGATGCCCTTGAAATCGCAACCTCTATTGCCAGAGGTGCCCAGGAGGAGTACGGTGTTTGGACTTAGCTGTTTGCTCCGGCCTCGCACGCAGGGCCCGGCCGGCTGCGGCCCCGGCTGGCGGCGCTCTGAAGGCCGGGCCCGCGGTGGGTGCGCTCCCCGTGAGCGCGGAGCGTCCTCGCTCGGTCGGGGCCACGTTGCCCCCACGTTTGTGGTACGTGCGTGTATGCTTCAGGGTTTCCCCCGTGTATGTGGCCTTGGCCTTTCGAGTGAGTGTGATTAGTCCTAGAAAGATGCAGTCAGTAGCTCTTCTCTCAGATGTTTGAAGCACCAGTGGACTCGTAAACGGGCAAGTTAAAGAAAACACATTCATGCTTTTGTATATAACTAATTTTTTCCATAATTTTAATAAATGCATAGGCTTATTTTGTTGGTATTTATTGTACGTGACTGAGTTATTTTGCCCAACAAATAGACTGAAAACGATTCAACCAAGAGGGTAGAATAGAGGCCTAAAATTGATGGGGGCCCCTGACCTAGCGTTACGGTTTGAGCATCGGGTGGCACGGTGGCCTGAGTTCTTGTCCCCTCGCCTGTGTTCTTCACTGGCTCTAGGACTTGGTCAAGTAATTTTATACCAGAGACTCAGGTTTCTCGTTTGTAAAATGGTGATAGGAACATGACTTATTCTCCTGAGATCGCCTAGAGGGTGACATGAGAGACTCATAGAAACACGCATGTTCACAGTGGAGTGTGTAGCAAATGCGTGCTGCTGCTGTCGCTACTTTATTATCAACGACTTCAGTAATGCGTTCGTTCCAACAGTGGTTGCACCTCCGTCAGCTTTTCATTACGTGAAATGTCTCGCCGGCCCGGTGAGGCTGTACTGCAGCAGTCTGAGTCACGTGCGTGGCGGCAGTGCCGGCCCTTAGGAAAAAGGAAACATGGTAAGGGAAGTTCTTGCAGCATTCATTCACAGAAAAGTAATTGGCATGCTTATTACCGATTCTGTCTATTCATTAAGTTAAGTCTTCAAGGAATGGTGTTAGAATAAAATATTCTGTGAATCTAGCTGAACCTGCTATTTATCTTTAGAAAAACAAAACTATATTAGAAAAACTAATCAGATTTTCTTATTCTTACTGTCTTCAGACAAATAGTTGTAATCACTGGAGGTTTTTTCTCCTTTAACCTTGTTTGGGACTTTGAGAAGAGATCATTACGAGCAGTAACTCTGTGAACCTACCATCTGTGTAACAGGTTTTTAGAGTTGGAGTATAGGTACGGGGGACACTAATGTTAATCTTGGTTAAAGGGACCGGGTACCTGGGTAACTGGTATGTGAACTCTCTTTTCTCACCACAGAGATGGTGAGGTTCTGGTTTTGTTTTTCCCACGACCACCGTCACCTCCCAACCCTCTTCTCTGTCTCTCTGTCTCTGTCTCTCTCAACTTGGTTAATTACCCCAAGACTCCAGCTATTTCTCTGAAGACTTGCTTAGTATGAGTGACCTGGTCACTGTCTCTCTGCCGCTCACACTGACATGAGTGTCCTTTGAGAGCTCTGCCTCGGTGGCTCAGCTTTTACTGGCATAAACGTCTGCAAGAACTAGAGAGGAATCCCAGAATGGCTGCTGGCGGTGACTGTAGATACCTTGATGTCATTAGTTGCTTTTGAAGAATGTTGATTGCAAAAGCGCAGTTGGAAACCCCTTCCATCCTACCCATCGAGGAAGAGTGGGGCGCAGAGCTGGCCATGTGCTCCCTCCGCATTCTTGGGGGTTGCAGGGAGTGAGGTCAGGCCCTGCTCTGTCCCCTGCTAGCAGGAAACTCACCGTTGAACCCTGACTGCCTATTAGATGATCAGAGAGATGTGGTTTTAAGATTGGGGCTGGAAGGAGTTAATGGAGTATGGTGGAAAGGGGGTTTTTTAAAAGAAATTGTCATTAGCTTTAAGGTGTCCTGTGGAACTTGTTTGTAGTAGGTCCTTGTGGAATCCTCAATGGGGGTATTGATTGGTGTCATGGATCCATTTGTTTATTCAAATATTTATTAAATGCCTATTATGTGTCAGGCACTGTTTGAGGCAAAGGGAATACAACGTTGAAAAAAGAATTCCTGCCCTTGCGGAGGTTTCCTTTGAGTGGCAGGAGGAAGAAAAGCCCGCCCAGTATGAGTGTGAGTGTGCAGGTCGGCAGTGGTCCTGCGGGCGGGGTGCGGGGCGGGGGTGTGGCGGGCGTGCGCACTTGGGGTGTCGCAGAGGTGAGGGCAGAGTGCAGTGTCTGGGGGTCCCTCCAGTCCTGCTCCGCGGCCAGCACGCTCTGGGCTGCCAGCTGGGCCTGAAGCCCTGTCCTTCGGAAGCTAGCGCTGGGCTTTTTTGGACTGCCGTGAGCCGGGCCAGGCTTCAGGGGTCACTCAGCAGGAATGTTTCATGGGCTAGTTGTATGGCGGAGATGCCCCCTTGGGCAGCATCTTGAGAGTCTCCAGGACCAGGGGTGGCCTGCAGTCCACTGTTCGATTCGGGGAGCAGGACTGAAGCTGGGCACACTGTCTGCTCATGTCATCGATTCACGCGCCGTTGTCTTGTGTGGGGTCAGTTGAAAGAGATAACAGAGAACATACAGTCCTCTAATGTAGATGCCTTTTTAAAAATAACAGAAGAGGGAATTTATATCAGTACAGTATAGTTAAAGTGCTAGTCTTTTCTGTCTATTTAAGGTGATGCCTGATATTGTCATGTTACAGAGGCGGATGCCCCAAACCTTCCGTGATCCAGCCACTGCTCCGCTGAGGAAACTCTCTGTTGACTTGATCAAAACATATAAGCATATTAATGAGGTAAGGCTGCTGATTTGTTGTCACAGCGTCTCTCTTGCAACAGAGCAGAAGGAAAAGTTATTTTGTGACCTTTTTAATCATGCTAAATAAACTTTTTATTTACCCCAATGATTGTCATATTGATGATTATGTGAAGACTGGTAAGTTAATGATTTATAGACAATATAATTATGTAAAAGAAGATACACAAACAAGCACTGCAAAAATATTAACATAATTGTGGTTAACTTCCCCCCCTCTTCAGAGCTATATTAATATATGCTGACTTACCATTTATATAATAACTTCTCTAAAACAAAGAGGAAAGTGAGGGCACATTGACGCTATAAAAGTATGTTTACGTTAGAGTTTTGCTTAAGACTGTATGTACCTGCCATGTGTGTCAGGGTGCTCTGGCACACTTACTAACCAGTTCACAGGCATCGGGCCTAGTTTATTTGATCTGCTGAATTCCTGTGGTTTTAAATTGTCTTTTTAAATTTTATGTGTGTTATTTTATCTGTATATTTTCACTGTAAGATAATCTGAAGGTCTTTTTGGGTGGAAGTAGGTCAGGTAAAAAACATAGACAACACTTTGAATTACTGATCTTCCACCTTGGCTCTTTGCCACCAGAAATTAATTTTTAGTGTCTGATGGCCCTTTCTGGCTGATGGCCCTTTGCTTCCAGCCGACATGGTTGTGCTCTCTCCTTGTCCAGTGTGAGCCCTCCGCCTTTCACCTCCAAGCCTGACCCTCTCCCGGCTTTAGAGCTGCGCAACTAAAAAGGTGTTCTTACGCATGTGTACATTTTATAGCGGTCTGATGCTGTTTAACGCCAGTATTATTATATGGATGTGACAGGATAGGATGAACGTAACGAGGAGCATTTCTGAGTTGGGCTTTGTACGCAGTAAGTTATAAAAGACGTGCCAAACTGGCTTTTGGTTATCTGAAAATCTCAGATAAATTGTTAACAGTTTATTAATATCAATTTGTTAATATCTGATAAATATTAAAAGCTACTGTTTAGCTGTTGTTAACAGTAACTTTGTTGAAGCTTATTGTTAACTATATTGCCACCTTGTAAACTAGAGTTTTTCTAATGGTGTTCTGTGAAACCCAATTTATAATTTCCTCAAAGTTAGTTACCAATTACTTGGACTGTTGCATAGTTCACCTATTATTTTTTACTGGTCTTAGAAACTATTTTGTAAGAAAAACAGAAGGAAAATAACCACATCTGTGATCAACCACAAGGTTTATGGCCTTTAGTGTTGGGGGAGGGAGTGGCTGTTTTTCATTAATTGTTACATTATTACATGTCTGAGAGTATATCATTTATATACATTTAAACTTGCATTTTCAAAAATCTCTTTGCCTTATGACCAAATATGAAATTGCGATTGACAGAATAAGAGTCATGAGGGATCTTAAACTTGAGGAAGATGAAAATAGTCTTTATTTTGTTCAGAATGCCTCCTATTACACTCCTAAGATCTATGCCGCCTCACTGTAGATAAATTACACGTTAGTTTCAGAAATAAATGTAAGCTGGGTCCTGGTACTCTTCTGTAGTGGAATACTTCGGGCCAGTTACTTACCATCCACTTACAAAATATATAAGCGGCACACTTTTAAAGTGAATTTCATTGTAGATATTTTTCATTGGTTATACATCAGTGTCATTCTGTGATTCAGACAGCAACTTAGGAGATCTTTAATCCAACTTCTTACATTTGTTAAAAGAACAAGAAGTCACTCATTTCCTGCTGACACCAGCTGTGTCTCGCTGTCTGCCCCCCACCGCCCAGCACCGTGGCCCGTCACTCAGTGGGCCCGCGCGGTCTCGTTCCAGGTTTACTATGCAAAGAAGAAGCGGCGGCACCAGCAGGGCCAGGGGGACGACTCGAGTCACAAGAAGGAGCGGAAGGTTTACAACGACGGCTACGACGACGACAACTATGACTACATTGTGAAGAACGGAGAGAAGTGGATGGACCGCTACGAAATCGACTCCTTGATAGGCAAAGGCTCCTTCGGACAGGTAGCTGAGTGGGAGGTGCGGGCCTCCGTGAGGCAGGGCTTCGTGGTGAGCCGTGCGGTTACACCCCTTTCTCCGTGGCGCGCTCTTCGGTGTTTGTAAGGAGCTCCAAGCAACGGGAGTGTGTTTGTGTTACCACAGTTCTCTAAAGATGGTAAAACCCTCTCAGCCAGTCAAACCCCATTGGGCCCGTTTCTTGCTTTAATGACACTGCCCCTTTCCCGTGGGCTTTGTGTGGTCTGTGGGTGATTCTTCACTGTGAACGCTAGAGAGAACTACCTTCCCGCGGGTGGGTCCTCTTCAGAGGGAGAAGGATCGCCACTTTCTGCTGGCACGGCAGGTGCCTCCTCACGTTCTGGAAGCTCGGAAGGCCAGGGGTGCGCCCTGACATTTTCCTTCCCCTTCTCTTCTAACTGTGCCCGGCGTCTGCCTGTTCAGGTGGTCTTCAGGGTTTTCCCTTCCGGCCCTCACAGCCTCGGCGTGGCTAACAGGGCGGTGGGCACTTCTGATGCTTTGAAAGGACCGCGTGGGAGCTTGACCAGGACACCCCAGGGATTCGGGACTCCAAGGGACCTGCTTTTCCCCCTTCATTCCTGGCCTTTTCCGTTACCCACAGCTCTCCCTTCCCACCTGCCTGCTCAGCCCCAGTACCGAGCACAGAACCCTAAGTACTGTGGTCCCCTCCTTCGGCTGTGACCCCGCCGAGCGTTAGCAGGCTTCCGTCCTGTGCTTTGACAAAGTGTCGTCGTCGTCCCCCCCCCCCCCCCCACTTGCAGTTCTATCTCACTGAGCCGGGGGGCTGCTCTGTTTGAGGTCGGGCTTGCCGGTAACCCAGACTCCTTTGTCAATCAGCCTGCAGTCCCCTTACCAGACTTCTTTTGACATTTTAATGAAGAAGATAGAAGGGGCCTCAAATGACCTGTCCTGAACCACCCTAAAAATTTTTGTTGTTGTTTTCTGGTTTATTTTTTAAAATTTTTTCTTTTATTGATTTGAGCGAGAGGGGGGAGGGACGGGGGGAGAGAGAGAGGTTGATTTGTTACTTCACTTACTTATGCCTTGCTTGGTTCTTGTTTGTGCCCTGACCAGGGATCGGGCCTGCAACCTCGGCGTATAGGGGTGACACTTTAACCAGCTGAGCCGCTCAGCCAAGGCGGTGTTGGCTTTTTAAAAAGTTGGGACCTGCGTATTCTTACTTATCTGTTCCTACCTTGAGAGAAAGAAAAACACGCCTCCTTTCAACCCACGTAGAACATTTGTCGGTCAAATCCTGCTTAGGACAGAAAGTATTCTGTAGGCCATTAGCGGCCACAGCCCTAGACCTAGACAAACCTAAGCCAGTAAACTTGTCAGGGGGTATAAACAGGATTGTTAGAGTATTTCTGGAACTCCAATGTGGCTCTGCCAGACCCCAACGTCACATTTATAGTATGTCTGCCCCTTTCCGTGATGTCAAGGAATTTAAGTGACTGTACATAATTCAGAAACTTTTTTCTTCATTCGTAACCCTTTTTCTTGTGAGTCTGGGTTTTTTGGTGTGTGCAGGGTTTCTTTCTCTTCATGAAAGTATTACTTTTTATCAGAAGCAGCTTTATTAGAACTTCTTAAGGGAAGGTTTGTCTGAGGCTCAGTTTTTAAGAAAAGTTGTGAACACTCAGTATAGGATTGCTGTCTCCACCTTTAAAATCACACCCACATTTCAGCAGTTGGTATCGACAGGATGTTTTTACTTTTGTGATGTCTGCCGTAAAAATTACAGCCATGCAGCCTGCTCTCTGAACTTGGTTTTCCCTAAATACTCAGTCTCTGAGCTCAGAGTGGTTTCCTCTTTCACTTTAATTTTCCTATACTCTAGTTCCTATAAGCCCATGAAAACATAGGTCTCTCTGACATCAAACTTCCTTTTACCAGGTCAGAGCGATGCCTCTCTGGTACGATGTGGTGTACTCGGGTTCAGGACCCGCCACTCACTGAAGAATGGACTTGATCAGATTTTCTCTAGAGCCTCTGCCAGGCCCCTGTTCAATAAGTGCCCCCTTCGTTCCGTAGCCAGTGGTCCTCCTTCTTACACAGGGACATTGCCCTGGGAAGCAGAATTGGTTAGGCTCGAAACCACTTAGATCAGAATCTCTGTGACTGGATTCTGGGCATTGGTATTTTTGAAAACTGCCTATTAAATGTGTAAGTCAGGGTCAAAAACAATTGCTTCAGCATTTAGCTGGTTAACTATTTGCTAATTGAGTAAACAGTTGCGCCTCCCTCAATGGCCTTTGTCCTGGAGACCACTGGGGTCTGTCCCTGAGCTGCAGCTGCTGGTGCGGTCAGGAGACAGGGAAAAGCACTTGGCCACATGTTTCTATAGGTACCTCTCAGTTAAAAGATAGTAGAGAGTATTTTTTAGAATTGTGTGCAGCTAGAGGTCCTGCATTTTTCATTCCAAGTTTGATTTCCGCTGAGTTGTTTCTGCATTATCATTGACAGTGTCTTTAACCTTGACTGATGTAAGTCTTGGAACATACGTTCCATTTTCATCCTGTAATCCAGTGGTACCCAGCCCACAAGTTGGAATCACTTGGAATTCTGCCTGCATCTCCTGACTTTCTGATTGTGCTAAATAATGTATCAAAAACTGTTAACTATTCAGATTATGTACAATGTTATAAGTGTTACTCATTTAATCAGTTAATAGTGGTTATTTCTGATTGGTAGATATAGTTTATATTATTTTTTATGTAAATCTTTTTGTTAGTATGAAACTTATTTTAAAACAATCAGTTTTCTAATTATGGTATTTAATGTGTACAGGAGTGGGCAAAAGTAGGTTTACAGTTGGGAGTACATGAAACAGTTTATTCTTGTATTATTATTTATTAGTGTAATCATTACTGTTTATTAATTATTTTTCATATGAACAACTATAAACCTATTTTTGTCCACCTCTGTAGTGTGGAGCTTTATGGTAATTTGTATTTGAAAATTTTTTAGTGTAAGTTAATTTTTATTTTACATACCTGTGTTTTTATCTATGAAAAATCTAATTTAAAGTGAGAAAGTTATCTACATTTTCAGGTAATGTAGAACTTAAAATATTTTACACTAATACTTGGTATTTAAACCATGTTTTTCTCTCCTTAAAAGAATAGTTGGAAGAATTGTCTTACAGTATTATTTAGTAAGAAAGATGAAAAACCAGAGCACTTGTTAAAATTCATAATTTTTTAAGCAGGGAAATAGTTACTCCAATTTTGTTAAGAAAATTATCTATTTTGTGGATATTTATAAATACTATAAGGATGCAAAAGAAATTCAGTTGGAAAGGTTGCCTTAGAGTGATTGTAAAGTAGTAAATGGCTGATACTGAATGGAAACGAATAGGATCTCTGCTAAGCAGGAAAATCAGAAGGTGAGAGTTAGGTAAATGCACAATTAAGGTGAATTGTAAACTGCTGGAAAATTGTTCCCTTTAATGAAATGGAGAATTGTTCCTCTTTCCTCTCTTAGGTTGTAAAGGCGTATGATCGCGTGGAGCAAGAATGGGTTGCCATTAAAATCATAAAGAACAAGAAGGCTTTTCTGAATCAGGCCCAGATAGAAGTGCGGCTTCTGGAGCTCATGAACAAACATGACACTGAAATGAAGTACTACATAGGTGAGCGGCCCCGCCGCAGGAACCTGACCTAGTGGCTGTTTTTATAAGAAAATGTGTCCCTGTTATTTTAAAGTGATTGACTAAATATTCAGCTGTTTATTTCTGTCGGAGGGTGTGGATTTGTATAAGTTGCCTGATCTGGCAGTAATATTCTTAAGCTTGGGGGAATGTGCATTCCAAGTGGCACACAGTTTAGAAACAAATGAGGATAGTGTCTTAGGAGGATGGGGCAACTTATAAGAGCCACTTATTTGCTTTAATCATGCGCAGTTCTTTGGAGTCCCCTTTCTGGTGACTTGGACCATTTCTGATATAGATCAGAAGTGAGGATTGAGCTGGTATGTTCTTAATGGTTACAGAGCCATTCTGAGTCAGAATCTCAGGCTCCTCCGTAGGCAGTTTGGCTTCATTAGAAACTGCTGGACTCTATTACCACAGAAAAGAGACAATAGCCACCATGCATTGCACTCCTGCCGTATTCTTTGTGCTCTTCCGCCATCGTCTGATAATCGTAGCAGTCCTGCAAGGAAGGTGGTAGCACAGATGGTTTATACTGGGGCGGCCAACAGGTTTGTTCCGTTTTTTCCATACGGTGGCCCTCGTAGCGCTTAGTTGTCTTCAACTTCATTCAAAACAGTCGTGCTAGATTGTATCATGGCACATCAGCGTGCATTTTACAAACTTCTCAAAATTGGTGAGTTTTTGTGCAGCCATTTTAATACTGAAAAGGGAAGAAAATACACAACATTTTTGGGGTATTATGCTTCATTATTTCAAGAAAGGTAAAAATGCAACTAAAATGCCAAAAACAACAACAACAACAACAAACCCCCCCCCCCCGCCCCCCCCAAGATTTGTGGATTGTGTGGAGAACGGGCTGTGACTGATTGAATGTGTCAAAAGTGGTTTGTGGAGATTCTTGGTACTACTGACCTTTTGGCCAAATAATTCTCTGCCGTGGGGCTGCCTTATGCACTGGAAGGTGTTCAGCAGCACCCCCGGCCTCTACCTGCAGAAGCCAATAGCGGGAGATCGCCGACACACTCAAAATATCCCAACCAATAACCAATAAAGTTATTGGTGGAAATGAAAAATTTGCCTTTTACTTTACAGAAAAAACTAAATGGACTTTTTGGCCCACCCAATATAAAGAATAACAATACTCAAGGCCTCAGGGCTCTGGAAATAGGATATGAACCTCCCCTCCTGCCTGACTCCAGAGATTGTGTTTGTTTTATTGTCATGTGGTGTTGCTTTTGAAAAGAAAAAGAAGACAGAAGAATTGGGAAAATAGTGAAGTCTAGGGCCAGTTGGTATATGGGCAAAACATCTAATTATACATTCTCTAATACTATTCTTAATTAAATCTAAGATGCCAGTGATTGTAAGACACCAATATTTTCCACCAAGAAATAAATTGCTACCAAGTATTAATATAAGATGCCATCAATTTAATGATAGTGACCTTAGAATTAATTTATAGAAGTTTCTGTAGGCATGTATACTTATCATCAACTTATATCAGAAATTCTGGCTTTACCTGATAAACATGAGGTTAAATTTTATTTAACTCCTTTTTAAGAAAATAAGGGAGGACATTCTGGTGTTAACGGTTTAGTCCCCCCGAAAATGGTAGAAACAAAAGTGTTATGTTTAAAGCTCTCAGGTTCAGACACTCAGATTAGATTTCATTTATGACACGCCCTTCATTCCCTGCTGCACAGTAAAGGGGCTTCTCCTGTTACTTTTTCTTGGTTTCTTCTCTTTAGATACGTGATATAATCTGTGGTAATAACACTAGTATTTAAAACCTTCTTTCTTCACACTTACTGAATGTTCACTGTTCACTGTGACTGTAACTTAGTATAAGTGTAGCCCATTTCCATTCAAGGGGCTTAGGAGCACAAGTCTAAGGATGCTTGAAGCGATTGATCCATATAGTTGACTCAGACTGAGTTTTATAGTCTTAAGACTTTGAACTCTTAACAAATCTAACATAGTTTCTTTTAAGACAGTACTTTTAAAATTTTTATTTATTGACTTTAGAGAGAGAGAGACAGAAACATTGATTTGTTTTTCCACTTATTACCGCATATTCATTGGTTGACACTTCTGTGTGCTCTGACCAGAGACCAAATCTGCAACCTTAGTGTATTGGAATGATGCTTCAACCAACTGAGCCATCCTGCCAGGGCTGGCGTAATTTCTTATCTGGATTATTTAGTACCTACCACAATCTAGTTAAAAGAAAATCCAGTGTAGGTCTAGAACAAAGTCTTGCTGAGCCTTCATTTGTTCTCCCCAAAGTTTAGCTAAAATGACTGAACAAATACACTTGTGTTTGAGCATTCTTTGACATCGTCTTTAGTGCTTAGCACGTTGTAGACAGTACTGAGGAGGGAGGTCACAGGGAGCTGAGTGGATTGACCTTCCATCAGAAGTATTCTAATCACAGAGCTGCTTAGAGGGATTTTCATAATCACATTGGAGTTCTGAGATCAGTTACCTTTTGCGTTCCTTTTGTAGCTATTGCTTAAACATATTAAAACTCTTTCGTGGGCCATGTCTGTGGGGTGTCTTATTGTCACATGGATCCACATTTTTTCATTTTAAACCTATGAGCTTTAATGACTAAGAGCAGATATTATACATTCTTATGTAATCTTTAAGGATCTTTTTATTTTCAGAGTGTTGATTTGTACTATAGATTCCTATAGAGGCATGTACTATTCGTGTTGTGTTATTTACTCTATTTTTAGATCACGTGTATCAGGAGTGATCTAAAAACAATATTGCTACCTGGCAGTGTATCCCCATCTTCAGGGACCAGACATTGCATACTGTAATAATTATTCCAGATAGATCTGTAGAGAGACCTGTTTTTATGATACTGCAAGACCAGAATGAAGGTACCCTTGACAGGTGGTGGTTTTATGTCATTGAAGTTGAGTTACAGTTGCTCACTTTGGGGTATGTAAGAATTTTTCTAGTGAAGGGCAGCACTTTACTGAATGACCTCGTTTGATGTGAAGTCTGTGTTAATACTTAAAGCACAATCTTTGAAGCAATTTAGCAAGTACTAGGCTTTTATAGAGAGTCAACAGTGATAACAAGTAATGTGTTCCCTGCTCTTCCCCTGTTCGTAATCTTCTCCACTCTCTCCCTATTCATAACCCTACTTATAATTTCTTCTTGTAGTTGAACTTTATTTTGAAGTTTTTCTAAACCTTCAGTGTTATACACGATGTCTCGTGTACCAGTGTGAAGATCAAATGCTTTATGAACTTTGTACCTTCCAAAGAATGATTTTCAAACATTTGCTGTATTTACCTAAAAGGGAGAAAAAAACCTCGTTCTTTCTTTGACAGACAGTATAGAAAATTGCTGGTGGAATCTAAGGCGCAGAGCAGCAGTGTGTCTGTACGTCAGAGCCCTCCCCAGGGCGGCTGCCCAGGACAGCGCCGTCACGGAGCGGAGACCCGCGGCGGAACTCAGGCGCGGGCAGCTCCGAGGCAGGGCTGTCAGGGGGCGGAGGGTGCTGTCCCCCACGGCCGGGTGGAGGTGCTGAAGCCTTCTCAGGGCCATCTGTCCGGTCGCCATCGGGCGTTTAGACCTGACCGAAGTTTTCAAAAGCAAGGCATTCTGGTGGCACTTCTTCCCTTGCGCTGCTTGTCGGCAGACGCTGCACTGTCTGATTCAGCAGGGGGTCATTGAGATGTTCCTGCCGACGAATGACTGTGCAGGGTCCGAGCCCCAAATCGTACCTGCATTCTCACTCTGCATTTCACGTTGCTGTGTTCTGGATGAGAGTTCATGCAGACGTTATTCCCATTTTATTGGTTTGTGTGTCATTTAAAACGAAACTTTCTTCTCTTTCAGTGCATTTGAAACGCCACTTTATGTTCCGAAACCATCTCTGTTTAGTTTTTGAAATGCTGTCCTACAACCTCTATGACTTGCTGAGGAACACCAACTTTCGAGGGGTCTCTCTGAACCTAACACGGAAGTTCGCACAGCAGATGTGCACCGCACTGCTTTTCCTGGCGACTCCAGAACTTAGCATCATTCACTGTGACCTAAAACCCGAGAATATCCTCCTCTGTAACCCCAAACGCAGTGCAATCAAGATCGTTGACTTCGGCAGTTCTTGTCAGCTGGGGCAGCGGGTAAGTACATTTCGGGAGTCGTGAATTCACTCAAGTCAGGAAAGCCGGTGTTGGAAGCTCCGTGAAGTGTTAGTACTGTGAACACAGCACAGAGGTAATCACAGGGTGGTTATCTTTAAAATGGAGCACTCGAATCACCTTGTGTTGATACCTGTTTTTGTGGAAAGACCTTTTAAAATGTGAATAGTAGTACTTTTGAATTGGGAGGTACTAGTTTTGCAAAGACTAAGAATAGGCGATGAGTGAATTAAATATTAGATGGCTTGTAACTATATTTCCCAAATGAGGTTTTAGTATAAATTTGGGGATATTCTAATACTAGGACATTGAATCACTACTGTAAATTATTTCCCTAATGATAGATCAAGAGAAATGTTTTTCCTCAAAAACTGATGGATTAAAAACTAGGTAATAACTTGGTATTACACATAGAAATATAGTACAGAAATTACACAGCTGATAGACATACTTCTTTTGATAAATAAGTTAAATTTTTTTTCTTAGTTAAATTCTAAAGCTTGTCCAAATTGGTTTTCTTCAGACTGCTAAAAATAGACATGGCCATAGCAAAAAATAGATTTAGGTTTGGGTGATTTAGGAAAGGCAGTTTTTCCTACTGTTTATTTTTTGTAGCGTTACTTCTAGCGTTATTCTGAACAGCTTGTTTCAAGTTTAAAATAGGAATTGTAGGTTGTTTTCTTCTTGAAAGATTTAGGATCACCACTTGATAATATGTTACTCTTTTTAACACTGTTCCCTTTTGCAGCATTGAAACTGCATTTTTTTAAAAAAAGAAAGGAAAACAACTAACATTCATATATTAGTATTTTATACTAGCTTTCCATTTTCTGTTTTTCCAAATTAGTGAGATTTTTTGTCCTGTCCAACTCTTTTTTGGGTTTTCAATATGGCAGGTTAATTTAACCTGAGGGGACAGGATTGTCCAGCTTTTTATTCTTCTTTATTTTCTGCAGATAAGCTTTCGGCAGCAATGCTGTGTAGACCAGTGAAACACATTTTTTAAATTGAAGGTGTTGGAAGCAAAGTTTGCAGAGTCAGGTGCCTTTGGAAATCGGGATGCCCGTAGTTGCTCATGTAGAATGAAGTGTATCTTGTGCCTGGGAAAGACACGCCCCTCTTGAGAGAGATTTGAATAGATTTTAGACTTGGAAAACTTTCTTCGCTGTTTGAATCAAATCATGGGTCCTGCCCTAATGTCCAACACTACTCTCTCTCTCCAGCCAAACCGAGACAGCGGCCCCTTGAGTACAGTGAGTTTTAACTACGTGAATGTATCAGTCACACGAGAAGTCACTTCTAAAACACATGTACTGGCTCTACCCCAGGCCTTCCGGCTCGCACCTGAAGGGGCTAGGGCAGGTGTAATTCAGAGGACACCCCTCAGGAGGTTCTGGCGCACAGCCTTTTAGGTCACGCAGGCACTGTGTTAGCCAGGCTGAGTGCAAAGGTGACAGACTGACTTGCATCAGCTGGGAAATCAGGTCATCTCAGTAGCAAGGAGTCTTTGGGACTCAACAGTGATGCTGGTTTATAAAAGCGGGTCCCTTTGAATTAGACTTTCTTCCCTGAGAAGGCCCGAAGGTGGGGTTCACCTGCTTGTGGAGCATGAGGTGACCGTTGGGGGCTCGGCTGGAAGTTTAGGTGGGAGCCACGCACTGGCTGCCATGGTTTGAGTGTTCACTTCGAAAGTTTAGTGGGGAGGATTTTATTTCTTCCTGTCCTTTTTTGTTTGTTTTTTATAAGTCTTTCTTTGCTGATATTTCTAGATACGAACTTATAATGGTTAAACAAAGATGAATTGGTCTCTTGAGACATTTTCAGATTACTTCATTGAAAAGAACCCATTTCATTATTTTCTTTTCTAAGAAGCCTTAGGTTGAGGTGGGAGGGGACAGGGCAGAGAAGTGATGGATTAACCAGAAACAATGGATTGAATCTTTATATGGTAGTATTTCCAGGATTTATCTGTGATACTGGGATAGTACAGATGTCTGGATCTTCCGTTACATTGTCCTGAATTTATTTGACTCTTAATGCTGAAATATGCTCCAGCCTAAGTTAACCTGAAGAAGGTTAACTTTATAAATATAGTTTAGGTGTTAAATTAATGGTAAACCAAGTGTCAGCCATAGCAATAAAATAATTAATAGGGAAATAAACTATTTTCAATAGTATTTTCTTATAATGAAGCATAATTGTTTTAAGATGTTTCTTGATTACTAGTTGGGACTGGACTAAGTGAAAGGACTTTGGTTTTATACAGTTCGCATTTCACAGGCAGGTTAGCCACTCGTTGGACATGTTTAGTTCTTTGACCAATATTTGTAGACTGTTGTTGAAATCAGTGAAAGGAACCCTAATTTAGGAGTTAGCCAATTATTACCATTATTTATTTTTTTTGTTGACATAAGATCAGTGTTCTTAATCCAGTGCTGACTACAGTAAACAAAATGTATTTTGGAATTAATACTAGTTTGAAATATGTTTCAGATATACCAGTATATTCAGAGTCGCTTCTACCGGTCTCCAGAGGTGCTACTGGGAATGCCTTATGACCTTGCGATCGACATGTGGTCCCTCGGGTGTATTTTGGTTGAAATGCATACGGGAGAACCTCTGTTCAGTGGCGCCAATGAGGTACATGGTGGATTGCTTTAAAAATTCTGTTTCTGTTTTCATAATTTTGTCTTCAATCTATGGCAGTGTGATCTGAAAGTAGTTTTTAAGAACACATGTCTCTTCAGCAGCATAATCATTCAAATGTTAGAGTGGTTTTGAATTTTTGTTATCCACTTTCTAAATTACCATACAGTGGTGAGATGGGAAGTGCTATCTTTTAATCTGCTAATAAAGGAGAACAATAAAACATGAGAAAATGGTAAGTATTTTGGTGCAGATTTTACAGACTTTAATAACAGGAAAAGGTGCTAATGAGGGAGCGAGGGCCACGCTGACAGCAGCGTAAACGCTGTCCCTTAGGAGAGTGTGGCTTGGCGTGGAAGAGGTGACGACCAGGAGGGCTGGCGGATAACTTAGGGCAGGTTGCTATTAAAGTTTGAGAGCCACAGACTACGTGAAATTCTCCTAGTCCCCGGGTTTCCTGTCTGTGTCCTTAGAAGATTCGTGAGTGCCACTGGGAAGCCCCTGGGAGGGCAAGGGAGAGGCCAGGCTCCCCTGCAGTCAGAGGAATTGGACTTCCATGGTTTTAACACTAATGCCCCGTGGCGGGGGTAATAAAGGGTAAAGGGGGTCACATATATGGGAGGTAATTGACTGGGTGGTGGGCACACGATGCAGTATACAGATCATGTGTCATAGACATGTACACTTGAAATTTGTATAATTTTATTAACCAATGTCACTCCAGTAAATTTAATTTAAAAATAAAAATAAGAATGTGGCCCTGGCTGGGTGGCTCAGTTGGTTGGCGTGTCGGCCCATTTACGGGAGGGGCGCAGGTGTGCGTCGGTGGGGGCGTGTGCAGGAGGCAGTGATGGACGTTCCTCTCACACTGATGGGTCCCCGCCCCTGCTTTCCTGTCTCAGATCTGACTGTATCCTTGGGGAAGGGCTTAAAAAAAAATTAAAATCTGCTTTCTTTAAAGAAAGAAAAACACAAAACTGTGTTCACTTGTGTGCTTTTTTTAATTTTTAGAGAAAAGTTAACCATTGCAGATCTTGATCAGCCCATTCATTTATAAATGAGAAAAGAAAGACCACTGAAATGTAATGACCTTCCTAGGTTATACAGCTGTTAGTAGGGAGAGCTGCTGTTCGGCAGTAACTGCCCCAGTGTGTGTTTGCTTTTGTTTTAATGGAAATAATATTCCTATAAGTTAGTACCCCTTCCTGGGCTTAAACAATACGCGTGGCTTCCATCGCACTTGCTGCCAAAGCCAGAGTCCTCGGAACACATTGAAGCCCTTCCTTCCTGACTTCCGTCCTCTCTCCCCCACACACCTCCCCCTCCCCTCCGCCCTCTGACCCAGCACGCAGCCCTCACTGCCCTTGGGAACAGCGGCCGCCTCCGCTCCTTCCTTCACTGCCTTCCTGTCGTCGCCCTCAGGGCACCATGTTGGTGGGCCTTTCGTGAGGCCTTATTTTCAGTTGTAGTGCCCTTCTCACTCCCCACCCCTTTCCATTTTCTCCGTAGTTCTCAGTTGTCATCTGACAGGATATATTCACTAGTTTTACTGGTGATCTCTTCCCCTGTAAACTTTTTGGTATGGAGACCGCCTGTTCCGTTTACTGCCCTGTTCTTCTGAGCCTGGCTTCTAGCATGTAGTAGACGCTTGGCATTTGAATGGATCTGCACTTAAAAAGTAGTTTATTAAATCCCCACCTTATTAAACTCCTGGGATTTTTTATTTTTGGTAGTTATTTAACCAAGACTCAACTCCCTCCAGTCCTGTTTCTCCTTTTATCCCTGACCACCTCACACAGCAGCAGCACAGGCTTCTGGGCGTGTTTCGTTGTCTGCCCTCCCCTCTGAAGCGCTGGGCTCTCCGGAAGCAGTGACTTCTCCCTCTTCTCCTCGTCGCACACTCGGCGCCCAGAGGGGGCCCGGCGCGCGGGCACAGGGCATGCCCAGTGTATTTATTTATCCCTGACGAAGGCATGAATGAGTTGATGAGCGGAAGTAGGATGTACTATTGTAGAAATTATAAGGTTTTTTATTTTTTATGTTTTTATTCTTAATACAGGTAGATCAGATGAACAAAATAGTGGAAGTTCTGGGTATTCCACCTGCTCATATTCTTGACCAAGCACCAAAAGCAAGAAAGTTCTTTGAGAAGTTGCCAGATGGCACTTGGAACTTAAAGAAGACCAAAGATGGAAAACGGGTAAAATAGGGAAACTAATTTTTTTTTTTTTGTTGAGACTTTGTAATTAGAATTAACAGTTTCAGTAACTTAGGCATATATTTTCTTCAAAAGCTGGATATAGTTTGACCTGAACTATCTGTAGGGACCAGTGTTGGCTTAATGGTCAGACTTCTCTCTAAGGCTTTATTAAAACTACATGTCTGCCTTCAGAGGCAGCTGATCAGATCACTGTGCCACGTTTCCGCAGTAGAAGTGGGAAGTTTGGCCTTCAGTTCTCCCCATTTGGGTACGCCGTGAGTTCACAGCTACCAACAATGCAGCCGTGAGCAGTAGAGGTCATAATTGCAGGAAGGGGCCTTTTGTTCTTTTTTAAACTTCAGATAGAAGAAAAAGATCTTTGACTTAAGCAATATGTGACAAGAATATGAACCGACCAGATGGTTCTTTGATTTTATATTCCTCGTTTGGTGGCACGGACAGCAAGAATTGCCCACCTCTAAAGTCTTTAAAAGTGACACTTTAAAACATTAGGTTTGTTTTAGTGAATTTCTTTTGCCTGACAACTGTTTTCAGGTACCTAAACAATGTCTGTTGAATAAAGTGATGGCATTTTTGCATCTTGATTTAACTTTTTGGGATAGATACCTAAAAATAATCATGTATTTTGTAATCTAGCTTGTTTTAATATAAAATGAATATAATTTATAAATGTGATTGTATATGATATGTATAACAGACGCCTTGTGATTGTAGTTCTGTGTTTTTAACATTTAAGAGATTTTATTTTTGCTCCAGTGTTTATTTTGCCCTTGAATTTTAGTGATACTGCCACCACGTGTCATTTCCAGGGGACTGAAGGCTGTTGTTTGCTTTAATTCACCTTCATATAGCTATGGAATCTTCACTTTAACATCAAGTGATTTTCTTTAGAATATTTAAGAATATATATGGAATTGTATATTTCACAACTGATTTGTAATTTACTGCGTTCTGCCTTATTCTGTAAAGTTCCAGGCAGCTAAATTACGCCTACCTCTCCCCATAAGGAAGGGATAGAGAATACCAAGCAGACATCCTGGGTCCTTTTGCCTTTGTTCATGTAGCTTATCAATAATGGCCCCTTTTCCCACTGAACCAAAACACAGCCTGGGACTCCTCCTTAGCTTCGTCAGCGTTCCGGGGAGCCTCCTACCAGCCGACTTGAATTAGCACGGAGGACATGAATCCTACTTTGTGTCTTATCTCTCTGCAGTACAGGCCACTACTGCTTCTTTCTCCATTTTGAAGCGGTCTTTTTCTTATGCAATGTTTGTTCCTTTTCTAAATGAAATGTTCATCCCGTCTCCCAAATATCTACCTTATAAAAACCACAGTTGAGTCACTATGGGTTATAATCTATCATTTCTCCCAATCTGAGCTATAATTATTATTTTTAATTATTTTAATTATTTCTGTGAGAGTGGGTCATTTCATAAAAGAGTAGGTAAATCTTGTTCTTTCCTAAAATTAGAAGTATCTTAACCTGTAATTAACTGGGTTTTTATGAGCTTTCCTATAGCCACAATTAGCATCTGACTTAAGAAACTTGATTTCTGGAAGTATAAAATAACTATTTCTCTTTAAACAGAAATAAATTTTGTAAAAAATAAAAGAAAACAAAAGGAAAAAACCCACAAATCTGCAGCCAAATGGTTACATTATGAAGGATGTACCAGGAATTTTAACCATAAGTATAAGTAAACGTGCATGTCCTATCATTAGGCATCTGTGCAGTTGGTTTTCTTAGTGATTTTAGTTTTACTTTTAATTTCCCGTTTTATGTCTCAAGAGTCCATTTCATGTTTTTCTTTCGTGGGGAAGGGGGATGAAGAGTTAAGACTATAAATGATGCTGTTTTGTGAAAGTATAATTTATATACAGCTTGATAGTTGTTATTTACAGTGCTTTATTTGTTGAGTTTCGATATCGAGATGCAACATACACTCCCTAAAATGAGATACACAGTTGCATTGTGACTCTCTTTTTGAGTTATAAAGCTATTGTAATAACCATAATCTGCATGGATGTTTCCATACAAACCGCTGTAAACCTGCTGTTGCCCAGCCCCGTATTTCTGCCACCTCGATTCTGTCACCTCACCCTGCTTTTCTGATTTCTGTCTTCATAGCTTAGGTTTGCCTATTCATAGGCAAAATTCATATGACTGAAACTCTCTAGTATCTATTATTTTGTTTCTCTCACTTTACACACGTTGTTTTTGGAGATTCATGTTGTTGTGTGTCTCAGGAGTTACTTCCTTTATTGCTTCGTTGTATTCCATGGAAGGAAAATACTTAACTTATCTTTATTTACCTGTCGATGGATGTTTGCTTTGTTTCCAGTTTGGGATATTAGGCATAAAGCTACTGGGAACATTCTTATATAACTCTCATATTTACATGTTTTCATTTTTATGGCGTGACTACATACAAGTACAGTTATTGCCAGGTTATAGTGTAAATGTGTGTTTTTCCTTTGTAAGAAAATACTAAACAGTACTCCAGAGTTTCATCATTTTACATCCCCACAGTACGTGCGAGTTCCAGTTGCGAGATGTCCTCACTATTTGATAGGGTTGATCTTTTTGATTTGAGCCATTCTAATGGGTGTAGAGAGGTTTTCACTTGCATTTCCCCGTGGCTGATGAGCGCACCTTTTCAGTGCTTCCCGGCCATTAACGCCCCCTCTTAGGGGGCAGTCTCCCCGTTCTCTCACCCTTCTGTTGTTTAATTTTTGAGTTGTAGGAGTTCTTTACGTGTGGTGGATATATGTGCCAGTATTTTTCCCAGACAGTAGCTTGCCTATTTTTTTAGTGGTACCTTTTAATCACAGGAAATTTTAATATTAATGGGATTAAAATTGTCAACTTTTTAATGAATAGTATATATTTGTATTTTAAGAAATCTTTGCTTTCCTCAAGTTTGTGAAGATATCCTCATGTTTCCTTCTAAAAGTTTGTCTGATTTTAGCTTTTACAGTTAGAGTTCTGTGGTCCACCTTGAGTTGCTGTTTTAGTATGGAATGCAGTGGAGGAGTGAAGTTGCCCCCCAGATGCTCGCCTCGTCGCAGCATCACTTGCTGAGAACAGTTGCCTTTCCCTGTTGCCTTCCCCTCACCTTGCATTGTTTTTCCACCCAAACTGCCTTTTATGTCTGGTCTCTATTCAGATTCTCTTCTGTTCCGTTGGCCTGTCTGTCCTTAAACCATTACCACGTGCCGATTACAGCTTTGTGGGGAGTCTTGAACTCAAGTACACTTGAGCTTGAACAACACAGGTCAGGGGATTTGAAAATCCGTGAGTAACTCTTGACTTCCCCCAAACTGTACTGATAGCTTCCTGTTGGCTGGAAGTCTTACTGTTAACATGAAAGGTGGTTATACACTGTATTCTTATAATACAGTAAACTGAGGAAAGGGAAATGTTGTTAAGATCATAAGGAAGAGAAAATAACATTTATAGTACTGTCCTGTACTTATCAATATTGGAAGTTTGCATCATCTGTTTACAAGATGAATTATCTGTCATTACCTATATCAATAGTTTTATATGTTACAAAACACTGTAGATGTTATACATTATTACTAACACTAGATGTCAAAAATGAAAAGGCAGATTCATACTTTACAGGTATGACAGTTCAAGCACTGATAACAAAGAAGCATGACAGAATTGCTTCGTTCGTGCCTAGCCTGTACACGAATGAGTGAGTCATCACAAAATGTTTATGGCATACAGTATCACAGTCATATTTACAAATCAGTATTGGAAACATTGTTACATTAAAAAAAACAACACTCACCTGTGATGATAAGCTGATATGTAGTTTCTCCAATTACGAGAGAGAGAGAAAGAGAGAGGAGCGCATACCATAAAGTCATTCATTCTTTGAAAGCAGAGTTAAAAACAAGCTACATCGTGAGTATTAATTTTATATGAAATATCACACTCACCATGTGCCTGTGTAGGGATGCGCTGTCCACGTCCGTACAAGTCCTGCACGCGATGTTCTCCGGGATCAGCGCGTGCGTGGTGGTGGTGGTGGTGGTGGTGATGACGGTGGTGACAGTGGTGACGGTGGTGACGACGACACAAAAACGTCTGCAGGACTTGCCATAGAGTGATGGGATTTTCACATGAAGACACATACACAGCAGATTAGCCTATTAACTGTACGGCCTGTGATTAATGTTCGTGAAGTGGAATGAGATGGTCACGGAGGTCTGCACCCTAAGTAGACGGAGACGGGTCTTGCTGTCTTGGGCGGCAGAGACGGAAGGGGTGGGGGAGGTAAGGGGGGAGGCAGGAGCGCTTGGTGTAACCTGATGGAAATACGCTGGGATTTCTGTTTGACGTTTGTTTTCTCACTTTTCTAAAAATGTTTCTGTGTCGTAGAAGGGTTCATGTCATAGAACAAGTCAAAAGCAGCCTTGAATGACCAGAACTCTTGTACCAGCTTGTCTGATGTCGGCCTCCCTCCTGGGGGTGCTGCTGCTTCCTCGCCGGGTCGGGGGCGCTCCTCTCCATCGGCCGTCTGCCGCTGGCTCCTCGGGGTGGCCTGCAGCTCTTCATGGCCTGGAGCCCCTGTACCGCCCCCCGCCCCAGTTTATCTGTCTGTGTGTCTCCCTGTCTGTCTGTCTGTCATCTATCTATATCTGCCATATCCACAACCTCATCTCTTCTGATTTCCTTGATGGGCTATATCACAAGCCCTGCGAAGTCATACCCAGTATCTGGACGTGCGTTGATTGTTTGGGCCTGACTGCTTCCGCAGCCTGTGTGTGAGGACAGTGGCATCTTCAGTGCTGTGGTCCTTCCATGCCTTCGTGAAGTTCTCTCTGCTGAGGTTCTCTTCTGTGGAGGTGACAGTCCTTTCCCTGGGTACCATGGGTAATGGACCTTAATGGTCCTTATGACTTTCCTGATCTAGAGTCTAAATTAAGGAAGATGGGTTTGGGAGCAAGCAGACCACTTCGACACTTTCATTGATAGCTCGTGGGTTCTGGATGGCTGGGGCGTTGTCCGGCATCAAAGGACCTTTAACAGGCAGCCCCGCCCTGGCTGGTGTGGCTCAGTGGATTGAGCACAGGCCTGGGAACCAAAGGGTCGCGGTTCAGTTCCCAGTCAGGGCACAGGCCTGGGTTGCGGGCCAGGTCCCCAGTTGGGGGTGTGCAAGAGGCAACCACACATCCATGTTCCTCTCCCTCTTTCTCCCTCCCTGCCCTTCTATCTAAAAATAAATAAATAGAATCTTTAAAGGGGGGGAGGGGCAGTCCTTACTGGGCAGGTCCTTCCTGACTTCAGGGACATAGCATCAGTGGGACTAGTCCAAAAGAGGGGTTCCTGTCGGTTCGGGTCCCCTTGGCAGCCAGGAGCCTGGGAGCTGCTGTTCACAGTCTGAGACTCACAGTCTGCGTGGTGAGCCTGACCACGTTTCCACGGAGCAGCTAGTCTAGCCCTTTCTTCTTAAATCCCCTTCTTTTTCTTACTACAAAACGCCCTTCATGGCATCTTTTTGTCCAGAGTAGGGCACTTCCGCCTGCCTCTGCTCCTGTCCAGGCAGATGTCCTTTTCTCTTCAGTGATTTTCTTACTAGCACCTGGGAACGGTGCGCTGCCCCTCGGTCAGCATAAGCTGCTTCTCCGTCCCCTTGGCCCTTGGACACCTCGCCGCTTTCTGGGGTTCTCAGGTCAGCCTTTGCTGGCATGAAGTTCTCCACTTCCAGAGGCTTCACCGTTCTTTCGCTTTAAGTTGCCGTGGAATGACTTTGCTTCTTCTCGAATTATTAGAGCCTACAGGTAGGCCTTCCTTGTAGCCATCCTGGGCCCACACGAAAGCTGCATTTTCAGTGCAAGATAAAAAGATCTCTCATGAGAAGTGGAGTTTGCTAAGTTTCTTGGGTCTGTTGGTTGATCTCTTTTATCAGTTTTTAAAAATCCTCAGACATTTTCTTTTCAAATATTCGTTCTGCCTCAGCCTTTCTCTCTTCTGACTTCCCCAGTGTGTGTAGGTTGTAGTGCCTAATATTACCTCAGAGGCTGGTTTATGTGTTGGGTTGAGGGGGGGTTGTTTGTTTGTTTGTTTGGTCTTATTTTGGGTAATTTCTCGGCTCTACTAGTTCAGTGATCTCTCCTGCTGAGGCCAACCATCTGTTAAATCCACTAAGTGGATTCTTCACTTCTGATGCTTCAGTGTTTTGCTTTAGCATTTCCACATTTCAATTTAGCCTTTTCTTTTGAAGTTTTCATTCTCTCTTCTGAAGTCCCCCATCTAGTGACACATGCTGTCCACCATTTGAACTAAATTCTGTAACCTTTTTATCATATTTATGTTAAAGTGCCTGTCTGCCATTTTCAGCATCTGGGTCATCATTTATGTGGGTGTTCAGTTTTTTTAAACTTCATTGTGGACCCTTTTTGTTGTTGTTTCCTGTGTCTGTAATTTTTTAAAGGGCTGCCGAACTTTGTTGTTGGTGGAAGCCTCATTATTTCCCTTCCAAAAGAGGCACGCCTCTTACTGGTGGGTCACTGGTGGGGGCTGACGAAAGCTCAGGGGAGTCAAGGCTTTGCTTGCTGGCTTGACTTCGACTGTGCTCTCCACGGTCCCTAGAGGCTTCGAGCAGCGTTTGAGGAGACAGGAGTGACCTCTGTGCGCCAGGGCCCAGCTGGCAGCCCACCGCCACCTTCCACCTCAGGGGGTCTGTGTTCATCCTCCCGCTTTAACCCAAGACTCAGTGCCCTGCGGGATCCTGTCCGGGCCCCTCCGCCTCTCCCGTCCCCCGGCCTCTTCCCATTTTCCTGCCTCTCGCGGTCCTCGGGCCTGTTAACGTGCAGCTGGCAGCAGTCAGTTCGGGGTTGCCTGGATTCTCCCTACCCAGATCTGTAGCAGTCGCTCCCCCCTGCCACAGGAAGGAGAGGCTTCTTGAGGCAAAGCTTTTCGTATTCCAGAATTTACTTAATTCTGGTTTCTTCAGTCCTCAGCTCTGATGGATTTTTTTTTTTTTTTAAAGTAACAATTTTTGTGACTTATCTGCTAGGCTTGTTCTTGCTTTTTAGAGTGAGACCAGTGGTCTTTTGCAAATTTGTCATTGTAACTAAAAGCAAAAACTCAGTGATTCTGTTTTTAATACATTCAGTATTCACAGGGATTTTAAGGGATTTTATTAAAAAGTGAGTTTTCAGAAAAATCTCAACATGTTAAGGTAACTTACTGTTAAACAGATTCTAAAAGGAGGCGTGAATCTAATTTGCTTTAATTCTTTTATGCAAACCCGAGCAGGTAGGGTCAGACTGCGATTCTTTACTTGGGGCGTACTTGTTACGGTCACTGCCGCTGAAGCCACTGTCACTGCAGGAAGTGCACCCACGCTGTCAGGCGCACCGGGCAGGGAAGGGGTTCGGAGCCACTGGGCTGGGGGGGGGGGGGGGGGCTTCCACTGTGCATCCTTGTTTGATTTTGTTTGTTGATCTTTACAACCTTTAAAGATACAGAAACCACACCTGAGGCTGTACAAAAACAGCCCTGGACCAGGTCATAGTTTGGTGACTATACAGGGCTAGGTGATCTTTATAGTAAAGTTTGGTCTCAAGATTATTTTGAGTTTTACTAACTACAGTGCATTTGAAATAGTAACACGTGAAATTACTTCAGAGGACCTAACTAAAAAGCGTTCCTTTTAATAAAGGCTTCCACATACAATATGTTTTAGTGTATTGGAAGTTGTGTAGACTTACATATCCCATCAGATTCAGAGAAAGCCTTTCTCTCTTTCTTCTCTCTAGGAGTATAAACCACCAGCAACCCGTAAACTTCATAATATTCTTGGAGTAGAGACAGGAGGACCTGGGGGGCGCCGCGCTGGGGAGTCGGGTCATACGGTGGCTGACTACTTGAAGTTCAAAGACCTCATTTTAAGGATGCTCGATTATGACCCCAAAACGCGGATCCAGCCGTACTACGCCCTGCAGCACAGCTTTTTCAAGAAAACGGCCGACGAGGGCACTAACACGAGCAACAGCGTGTCCACGAGCCCCGCGATGGAGCAGTCGCAGTCCTCCGGCACCACCTCCAGCACGTCCTCCAGCTCAGGTCTGCCCCGGGCCGGGCTGCCGCGCGCGCGTGGGGCCCTTTGAAAGTGCTGTTAGAGACTCGTTAGTGGGGTGCGGAGGGCTCACTTACCCACATCCGTTCTTCGTGGTTACTAAACACGTCACCTTCCCCAAAGCCTCAGTGTTAAATTACACATGTAACAAATTCCGCTTGGTAGCTGTAAGTAAAACTCTTCATTAGCCAGAATTTTAAATTGTTTTTTAAATAGAAATACTTGGTGCACATACTTGAGTTTTCCCCCAGCGAAACCAAACTTGATCAGTGGTTGATATGGAAGAACTTAGGGAATCTGGTGACGTTTTCTTAATAAAAAAAAAATTTTGTGTGTGTGACACACGTTCGGTTTTAACCTCATAGTTTTGGAATATAGACTCGAACAAAACTAACTTCACATTCACAAGCTCTTTGGTGTCGTGATATTGCAGGCGGATCGTCGGGGACGAGCAACAGCGGGAGAGCCAGGTCGGACCCCACGCACCAGCACCGGCACAGCGGCGGGCACTTCTCTGCCGCCGTCCAGGCCATGGACTGCGAGACCCACAGCCCCCAGGTGCGCGCGCTCGCCACGCGCAGGGTCGGCGGGGGTGGGTGCCGAGTGTCTTTAGGGTGAACGCCGTGTTCTCGGAAGGCCCGTAGCTCCCTCATGTGTGAGGAATCGTAACTTATCTGTGACTGAAGAAGCACATCTTTGTGAGTTCTCCCCTCATTTATAAAGTTTGCATTCACCGGGGGCACGCCAGCCGCTGCTGCGAGGGGGTGTTGTCCCCCGCGCCCCCCTAGTGTTCGTCTCACTTCCTGCAGCATGTTCAGCTTCACACTGTCACCTTGGGAACTGAGACTTTATGGGTCGGGTGACTTGCCCTGGGTCCCCCATCACCCGTGGTCTTTCGGCACCAGCGGTCCGAGGTTCTGAACCAGTTTGTGGTTTGATTTCAGCGCCACAGTGTTTGGGGGGTTTTGCAGGTTGTTTTCCCGTCTAGTTTTGTAACCCCATTAAGGAGGAGGATCTCATTTAGTTAATGCCTACAGAGCACTGTTTCTATGGAACTTTAGAATGAGAAGCTACTGTGTCACTTGCGTGAAGTGAAACTGAGGGTGTTGTTGACTTTGACCCCCCGCTCTTGTGACGGGGGCCCCTTCACACCATCTCGGAAGGGCATGCCCCTCGGAGGCACTGTTCCCTGCTGTTACCTGGCAGTGGGCACCGCCGCCTCCTGCTGGCGGCCGTCCTGCTTCTCAGGCCGTGCCCCCACTCTCTCCGCCTTTCACGCTCTCAGAGGCGCTGCGGGCCTGCTCGGAACCTGGCCCCCCTCCACACCCCCTCTCTCCCGTAGGAGCGCCTTCCTCAGCCTCTGCACGCATCCGCCCGGTTCTCTCGCGCCCCTTTCTTGGGCCCGGCAGAGGCTCCACCCAGCCCGAGGCCAGTCCCCGGGCGCCCTGCCCCGTCCTGCCTTCCCGGGGACTCTGCCCCCCGCTCCCCCCGCCTTCCTGTCCCGGCATCCCCATCTCTTCACCCGAAGCAGAGCTTTCCCTGCCTGCACCTTTCTGGCCCTGTGTTTCTGCTCCCCTCTACAACTCCTCACCCTGGCCCCGCCTCTGCTCTCCCATCACATCCCTCTCCGGTCCTGAGCAGGGCCCCGCCCTCAGCTCCCAGCTCTCGGCTGCTCTGTCGCTGTCCCCTCCTCTGGGCACCCTCCTCCTACAGCCCTGCCAGCATGGGCACCCCCGGCCCGTGCCGCGTGGCCTTTCTCCCTCCCTGCACACACTTCCGGGGGAGCCCACCTGCTCTGACCTCCGACCTCACTCCTGAGCCCCAGGGCCCTTGTTTCTAATCCTTCACAGTACGTGTCACTTGGCCTGATGTCGCCACTTTCCCCATTACAGCTTTTCTACTTTTACGTGATTATTTTTTGGACAGATGGCCCTACATTTACCCATTTGCTCAGGTCATACACCGGGGCGACGGCGGGAACCCTCAACTCCCCTCTCTCCTCCCCCACATGGACTCGAATCTTATATTGCGTGGATTCCAAATGCCCCTACATGTGTTCTCCACGTCACTCATCTGCAGCCTGTCTTATCAAGGCTGTTCTAACCGGCCTCGCGGTGTCTGATTGCGTCACCAGTCAGCACCCTTCTGTTTGCAGCCAGGTGAGTGTTAGCCGGGCAGGCGGGCCTGGCTCTCTCCCCTCTTACACCGGCTTTAGGCTTTCTCTTGCACTTAAAAGAAAATGTAGACTTCCTCTTTCTGTTTCTTTTCCTCCTCATTCCCTCTGGCCTTCCTGGATTTCTTCATTTTCTGAACATACCAGGATCTCTTCCCCATTTCTCCCGTGCGCTGTGCTCAGCCTGGGGGGACAGTCGTCGTCTTCCTCTTTGCTGTGGCAGGCCGGCCGCGGTGTGTCTGCAGGCCCGGAGGCTGTCCCGGCTTCCCTGGCCGGCCGCCTTGCCCTCTCTAGGACCGTCCTCCCTCCAAAGACATAAAACGCTACACACGTGTAACCGCGTACCAAGAGTAACACGGTACACTGTGTGCCTCCCTCCAGAAGGTAGTGATTTGCCTTCTTTGCCTCAAATCCTTTTATATAACCTCTGAACAGTTAATATATTCACGTGGTTAAAAAATAGGTAAAAATGAAAGGGGGTTCAGTGAAGTCTTTCATGTCCTCTAGCCGCCCAGTTTCTGATTCGTGGTGTTGCTTTTGGTGTTTTCCAAAGATATTCTTATGCAGAGGCAAACATACAAATATGTATACTTTACCTGATCTTTGCGTGCTCTGCTTCCTTTCACATCTTTTTCTTCTTACATATCTTACGTATTTGTTTACTGCATATTTTGGAGCTAGTTCTGTATTACTGCACAGATAGCTCGTTCTCTGTCTCAAACCGCTGCACAGTGTTACATCACTGAGATCCCCCGTCCGTAAGTCATCTCTGCTGTCCTCTGTTCACGCACAGTCGGCGTGCTTTCAGCCTTTTCCTCGCACTACTACACGTGATGCTGTAATACCTAATCTGCCCTGTACGTGTGTCAGCCCGCACACGCGCATTTATCTGTGATACAAAGTCCTGGGTGTGAGGTTGCTGGGTCAGAGAGCCATGTGATCTGTAAACTCGGGAGCTGCTGCCGAACTCCCTCCCTGTCGTGTTACCAGTTGCCTTTTGCATGAACGGAGTTCGGGGAAGCGGGCAGTGTGAGCCCCTTTGGGTCAGTCGGGAGTGGAAAGTGCTATTGAGCACAGCATAGTTTTCTTCTGCTTATCTCTTCTGATGAGTGAATTTGAGTGGCTCCATAGACCGTTAGTATTTTCTGAGGACATTCTGCCTGTTTTTCTACTGGATTATTTTCAATTGTATTTTTTGAATTTCAGTTCTCAGACCACCTGTGTTGAGTAAATAATGGTCTGTGCTAGTCTCTGTGACAGAGACACAGGCTTTGCCTTCCTAGAGCTTATAGTGATACAGTAAACAAAATTAATCACATGAATAGAAATTACAGGTACCATTAATTAAGAAAAGAGAGTAAGTCATGGTGATGTAATAGAGACTGGCTATTTGCTGGGTGGGAAGTGTCATGTCAGTTCAAGTAGGCCAAACAGATACCAGGTAGACCCCCAGAACATGGTAGTTTTCAAGAGCAGGAAGTTTCTTATGTACCAGTCTAGAGCAGATATTTAGGTTAGTGACAGGGCTCTCTACCTCTTGGTCCTGGGCTCTTGCCATTCTGTGGCTCCTCCACTCCCTAGGGCCTTGTCGTTCACTGCATCTGGCAGGCAGAAGGGCTAGGGAGGCGCTTTCTAGGCCAGGTCTACCCATGACACTTGTGTACCTCCCCTTTGATGTGGTCACGTGGCCACCTAAGTGCAGGGGAGGCCGGGAAGTGTGGTGCAGCCGTGTGCTCAGGAAGATCTTGTTTTGGACAGCTAGTATCCTCTGCCACAGGAGCTGGGGCAGCCTTAGCCAGAGTGGTCAGGGAAGACTCTGGAACGGAAATGATGATAAAGAAGCATCCAAGCAGAAATTAGAAATCAGAGCATCCTAGGCAGAAGGGAACGTTCAGTGCAAATGCCCTGTGACATTTGAAAGCCCTTTGAAAGAGGAGTGGAAGGGAGACCCTGTGCGTTTGGAAGCAGGAGGAATGGGTATTGGCCAGACTGTGCAGACCCCTGGATGGATTTTGGATTATTTTGTTTTTCTAAGTGCAGTGAGAAGTCATTAAAAGATGTTAAAGAGTGACGTGATTGGATGCGTGTTTTACATCCACTGCAGTTTTCTTCTTACCTTTTGACTCCTTTCACCAATCCCGCCACCCCCCGCCTCTGGCAGCCATCAGACTGTTCTGTGTGTCTGTGTACTTGGGCTTTGGTTGTTGTTTTTTACGGTTCCTCTTACAAAGGAGATCATATTGTATTTGTCGTTCTCTGCCTGACTGACATCATGTAGCCCTTGAGGTCCGTCCGTGCTGTCACAGACGGCAGGACGTAATTCTTTTTCATGGCTGAGGAATATTCCAGTGCATGGACACCACACTGTCTCCAGTCGTCCGTTAGGGGACACTCAGACTGTTTTCATATGTCGGCTGTTGGAAATGACGATGCTATGAACGTGGGGCGCATGCGTCTCTGAGGTAGGGCTTTTGTTTTCTGTGGACAAATACCCAGAAGTGGAATCGCTGGGTCATCAGGTAGTTCTATTTCAGTTTCTTGTGGGACTTGTGGGACCTCTACACTGCTTTCCACAGTGACCGCACCAGTTTCCCTTCTCAGCAGCAGGGCATGAGGGCTCTCTTTTCTCTGCACCCTCGCCAGCGTGCGTGTGTGTGTGTGTGTGTGTGTGTGTGTGTGTGTGTGGTGTAATAATAGCCGTTCTGACTGGTGTGAGGTGATAGCTCATTGCAGTTTTGATTTGCATTTCCCTGATGATTAATAAGATTAATGAAGTTGAATATCATTTCATGTACCTGGTGACCATTTGTATGTCTTTTTCGGGAAAGTGTATTTCAGATCTGCCCTTTTTTTTTTTTTTTTTTAATTTGGATTATTGTGATTTTTTGTTTGTTTTTTGTCATTTTGCTATTGAGTTGTATGAGGTTTTTTAAAATATATTTTGGATATTAATCCCTTATTTGATATATGATGTATAAATATTCATTAATTTGATACATAATGTGTAAGTACTCAATTGATATGTGATGTGCTTATTCATTTTGGCATGGTTTTCTTTGCTGTGCAGAAGCTTTTCAATTTGATGTAGTCCCATTTACTTATTTTTGCTTTTGTTGCTTTTACATTTTGGTCTCAGGTTCAAAAAGTCATCACTAAGACCTCTGTCAAGGGCTTCTGAGGAGCCTTTGCCTGTGTTTTCTTCTAGCTGTTTCATGGTTCTTAGGTCTTCTGTTCAAGTCCTCAGTCGATGTTGGCTTCATTTTTATGTGCGGTGTAAGACAGTGGTTGAAGTCCTTTTTTTTAATGTGGCTGCCCAGCGTTCCCAACACCATTTATTGAGGACACTGTCCTTTTCCCATTGCATATTTTGGGCTCCTTTGTCACCTTTGTCATCAGTCAGTTGGTTGTACAGATACGGGTTTGTATCAGAACTCTCTTCTGTGCCGTTGGTCTGTGGGTCTTTTTATTGTCATTATTGTACTGTTGTGGTTATGGTTGTTTGTCGTATCATCTGAAATCAGGGAGGGTGATGCTTCCAGCTTTGCTCTTCTTTCTCAAGATTGCTTTGGCTCTTCGGAGTTTTCTGGTTCCATACAAATTTTAGGATTATTTGTTCTATTTCTTCGAAAAATGCCACTGGAATTTTGATAGGTTTTTCAGTGAGTCTGTAGATTGCTTTAGGTAATACTGATATTTTAACAGTTTTGATCTTTCCAGTCCATTTCCATGAACATCTTTCTATTTATTTGAGTCTTCAGTTCCTTTTATTAGTCTTTGTAGTTTTCAATATGCAAGTCTTTTACCTCCTTGGTTAAAATTATTTCTAGGTATTTTATTCTTTTGGGTGCACTTATAAGTGGGATTGTTTTCTCTTTTTTATCCTTTTATTTATTTATTTTTTAAGATTTAGTTTATTTTTTAGAGAGGGGAGAAGGGAGGGAGAAAGGGAGAGAAGAGCATCAGTGTACAAGAGAAACATCGATTGGTCACCTCTCACACACCCCCAACGGGGGACCTGGCCCGCAACCCAGGCACGTGCCCTGACCAGTAATCATGGGCTTGTGGGACAACACCCAACCCACTGAGCCACACCAGTCAGGGTGGGGTTGTTTTCTTTATTTTTCTGATAGCTCAGTATTAGCGTATAGAAATGCAGTAGATTTTTGTGTATTTGTATCTTATGCCTTCACTGAATTTGTTTATTATAATAGTTTTTGATATCTTCAGGATTTTTTATATATGTACTTTGCAAATAGTGACAGTTTTGCATCTTCCTTCCCAATTTGAATGCCTTTTATTTTCCTTGCCTAGTTTGGATTTATGTTTTAAAAAAAGATCATTCTTTTGATTTTTTAGGAGAATAGATGGGAAAAAGGCGAGGCTGGAAGCTGGGAGTTGATTGAGGAGGCTGTTGTATTAGTTCAGGCAAGAGGTGGTAGTGGCCTGGGAGAGTGCTGGGTGGGCACGGAGAAGAGCGCCCAGGTTTGGGGTCTGGCATCACGAGCATTGCTGATGGTTTTGGTGGAGGAATGGCTGAGCAGCTGGATGCATAGTAGTGGTTATATTGAAGCAGAAGGGTGGCAAGAGAGGGCCTTTAGGGGGAAAGAAGTTTTTGAACCTGTCCAATATTTACTTAGCTATCCCATCTCAGAGAAAACTTGCTGAGCCCTGGCATAAACAGTGCTTCCAAGGGAAGGAAGTGGCCTGTGAAATACACAAACCTATATATGGGTGTAACTCGCTGAAAATTGTAGCTTTTATAATGACATTTTTCACTCTTGAACACGTTTGGGAGTTTGAATTCTAGAACTGTCTACGATATTATCAGTTCCCAAACCTGCCCCTCTCTAGCTAATGTAAATGTCGGTGTCATAGCTTTTGATTGAAGATTAAAACTTCGGATCAGAACTCTGTATAAATTCTTCTAAATTCTGTTCTTACAGGTGCGTCAGCAGTTTCCTGCTCCCCTTGGTTGGTCAGGCACTGAAGCTCCTACACAAGTCACTGTCGAAACTCATCCTGTTCAAGAAACCACCTTTCATGTAGCCTCTCAACAGAACGCATTGCATCATCACCATGGAAACAGTTCCCATCATCACCACCACCACCACCATCACCACCACCACCATGGACAGCAAGCCTTGGGTAACCGGACCAGGCCAAGGGTCTACAATTCTCCAACAAATAGCTCCTCTACCCAGGATTCTATGGAGGTTGGCCATAGTCACCACTCCATGACGTCCCTGTCTTCCTCAACTACTTCTTCCTCTACATCTTCCTCCTCTACTGGTAATCAAGGCAATCAGGCCTACCAGAACCGCCCAGTGGCTGCTAATACCTTGGACTTCGGACAGAACGGAGCTATGGACGTTAATTTAACCGTCTACTCCAACCCCCGCCAAGAGACTGGCATAGCTGGACACCCAACATACCAGTTTTCTGCTAACACAGGCCCTGCACATTACATGACTGAGGGACACCTGGCCATGAGGCAGGGGGCGGATAGAGAAGAGTCCCCCATGACAGGGGTCTGTGTGCAGCAGAGCCCTGTAGCTAGCTCGTGACTAAACTGAAACTTGAGTTTGTTTCTTGTGTGTTTTTATAGAAGTGGTGTTTTTTTTCCAAAAAACAAAGTGCAAAGCTGCTTGACTCAGAAGGAGATGAACACACTGACCCGCTACAAGAGGGCAAGGCTGACTTTTCTGTTTTAACTTGAAAAGATGCAAAGGGACAATGAAGTTTTTAAAAGAGCCATGTCCAAACCCATCTTCATGGATAGCTCAGAGGTGTCCTCTTTTTGCCTCCCCCATTTTAACTTGCCACATCCCGGTCACAGTGGGTTTTTTTTTTTTTTGTTTTGTCTTTCTATTCCACAAAAGTAATGTTTAGATGTTGGTCTTGGTCATTTGCCAACTAATTTTAAAATAAAAAGGCACTGCACATAATTTGCATAAAGGGCCCCATGAGGGTGTTTTTATCCTTTTTTTTTGTTTTTGTTTTTGTGTTTTGTTTTTTGTTTTGTTTGGGGTGGGGGTGGGAAATTTGGGTTTTTAAGTCCTCTAAACACACTTGGGCACGGAAATGCAGTACTGTAAGGAAGAGGGACCTCCAGCTCACACAAACATCACCTTCAGCTGTATGGAAGGGACAGTTGTATTGGAGTTTGTAAGGCGCAGGAAGCATGCTAAGTGGCGGGGATCAGAACTCTCCTGTCCGAACCTACTGAGGAGCAAAGCAGCAATTACATGGGATCCTGTGGGTCTCCTGTGGGAGCGGCCCCGGTAAGATAGTGATGGAACGTGACTGGTCTCCCAGCCAAGTGCACTGAGAAGCAATCAACGGGATGGTCACGGCCAGTCCTGGGGAGGTCGGAGTGGTGGTCTTGGGGATAACCTTTGGCCTTATGGATTTGGACTCGAAGTTAGAAGAGCCTACCATTTCAGATGCAATCACTTTGGGACATGCTTTTGCAGACAGTCCTTAATGCTGAAAACACAGAGAATGGGTAATTCAAGAGGCCTTTCTTTTAAAATAGACTTTTGTGACCCACTAATTGTAAGGTATTGCAAGGTCACTTTGCGTGTGTCATAAAGTTGACTTCCTTATTGGTTGAAGGTCACAGAGGTAGTGGTTTGCTTTGATGGAAATAGCTACAGCTGTGTCCCTTCCTGCTTTTTACTTTTTCTTTTGCTTTTTCTCGGCACGTGGTATCGCCACCATTTCTTCTGCACCAAGATGTCTTCTGTTCATCCTGAACATTTTTAAAAAAATGCAGAATTTTATGTGACTGCTTTTTTGCCTCACAATTATGCTGTGAATTTTACAAAAATTTATTTTCTTTTTTGATAATTTATTGTACCAAAGCTGTTTTTATAGCACATAGATGTCTGTAACCAATAATGTAGCAGTTCTGCACTTTGACACAAGGTGTAACTAGACCATTTTTAAATGTCAGTTGAAAATTATGGCTGTACTATTGCTTAAACAAAACTGGAACTGTTGTCGAATCCATAGCCAATACATTTACAGCAGTCTGTGTACTGAACATAATAGGTTGACATCTAATTCAAGACTACAACATCTGTTACATTCTAAGTGTGTTCAGGCTTCTGAAGGGAAAGGGACACTGGATCCAGAAGCTATGGAACCAGCAGTCGATTCTTGTATTCCTGATTAACCTACTTGCAAACTTGAAAGCAAGACCTTGGCTGCACCAGCAGGTCCAGAATAGGAGTGCGAGTAAAGCAGAGGCTCCCGCGGGGCCCGACGCAGACAGGCTGGTGGCCAGCAGGTGCCTAGTTCCGAGATGACGCTGCCTTAATGTAACACAGTCCGGCAGTTGCTCAGTTTGTGTTCCCATTTTAAATTGACCAATTTTAGGGTGTTATACTTTTGAGCGGTTGAATTGGGAGAATGAAGATGAATAATTTACCTGTCCAGGATCAAAAGAAGCCTAGAAAAGAAGCAGTAATCTACCTCTGCCGATAACCCTGTTCAAAACAACTCAGCAGAACACCATGTCACTTCTATTGGTCAGTTCCACGTGGCTGGCTAGGTCAGTTTTTTCTGAACAAAAGCAGGTTTTTATATGTAAACAGTAACAAAAGAAAGGCTTAAAACTATGTGAATGTGAATGGAAACTTGGAAATATTCATTTTTATATACCACAAATTTTTTTTGTTATTAATCAGGAAATCCATATTTATTTTGTAATTAAATGTCAAGCCTGTGGATGATTTTTGAACTTGTTAGTTCACAAAGGTTTACAGTGAATAAAAGGACACCATCGTGAGTATAGCAATATCAAAGGGATTCAGCAGTGACTGCTGTTTAGGAGTATAAGGTAAAGCTACTATGTGGGTCAGGTCATTTTTTTCTGTGCTGGTTGCCACATCTTAAAAAGCACCAAAAAACAAAAGCAGTTTTAAACCGCAATTTACATAAAGGAAATCATAAAATCCAGTGCTTCTGCATACTGTGTTACGTTACAGTCCAGTTTTGTGCGCTTTACTACACGGTTTGGTTACAGGACTTCTGTGCATTGTAAACAAACAGCATGGCTAAGGTGAAATACCTGTGTGCAGAGTGTAAGATCCGGTCCGGACTTGCTGTGTATATTGTAACGTTAAATGAAAAAGACACCCCCCCCTTTGTATTATAGTCATGCGGTCTTATGTATGATAAACAGTTGAATAATTTGTCCTCAGACTCTTTACTATGCTTTTTTAAAATTAATTTAAGAACAATGTAAACATAGTAAAAATCTTCCTATGCAATTCTCCTGGTCCAGGTAATGGTCTGGTAGGTATCCTGAGCATAAGTTCAGTCACATGTGTAAGAAGGAAAATAGTTACATTGACCTAGGCTTCAAAAATCTCGGAAAGTAAAAATTGGAGGTTTAACGGATCATTGTGATTTTTAAAATTGATTTTGACACGAATAATCACGATATTCACAGTGTGTCTCTGATGCAAAGTGCTGATAGTTTGTAGTGTTTAAAATGGGTGTGAGAGCTTTGACCCCCTTGGAAGCAATAGGAAACACACGTAATAGTGGTCCTCCTTCCCCAGATCCTCATCCTGGGGCGTATCAGGGACTTCCATGTACAAAGTATAGCATTCTGCCACAGTGAATTAATTTCTAACCTCAAGTCTTCCCTTTTTATAAATTAACCTGCGTAAGTGTGTATTAACGTGGCTTTCAGAAGGCAAAAAACTTAAGAACTTGTGTTGGCTCTAAGAAGAAACCCCCTTTAGCTTTTCCCTAGAGTATGAGCCTTTCACTTAGGTAACTGGCACATTATACACCATACTGGACTTCAAAGAAACCCAGGCTTATTTTTATTTAATGAATATTAGAACTACATGTGAGAAAATCAGTAAGGCTGCAGTAATTCTGTAAGGCCCACCAAACAACTGTTGTGTTTGCCACTGTGCCCTCTTTTCCAGGTCCTGCGTCGTTAACCCTCCTGTCATGAGTCTTATCATAGGAAACGTGGCAACAAAATACACCGACGAGGTAGCAGATGCCGAATTTCTCGTCGGTCAGCGTTCCTGTTGACTTCTGGCTGCCGCCTTGGTCAGCGTTCAGAATACAAGTTCACATCTTGTTTCCAGATCCATCTTCGTAGCGGTTCGTTTCAGATACAGAACTTGGTCTTAGTACAATGGTGAGGTCGAGATTCAGGGGGACTGATCTGGTTGTACTGTGACCGTATGTGGATTTCTTAGAATCCTTGGGATGACTGGGGACCTGATGTTGGGAACCTTTTGTCCTGGAAGAGTAGAGCAGAAGGCCCTGTCTTCTCAGCCACGGCTCTCCTCCCCTAGACTTTTGTTTCCCAGGGTGAAAACACACGGCAAGTGATTTTCAGTACAAAGAGCAAGTAGCTCATTTTATTCTTGATCATCCCTCTTAATGCACAGCAGTGCCCTGTCATTGCGTCCCCTGAGAATTCTGTGGGCGTCCCCTGAGCTCGCACCTGGACTAGGAAGGTTTACATGTGGCTGTGTTGAAGGCACTAGGTATTTTTCCTGTGGAAGAGTCAGTCGGGGTGTGTGTGTGCGTGTGTGTGTGTGTGCGCGTGTGTGTGTGTGTGCGCGCGCGCGTGTGTGTGTGTGTGTGTGTGTCTTTGCCTCCGGCAGTATGTCCAGCGTGTGTGTGTGTGTGTGTGTGTGTGTGTGTCTGTCTGTCTGTCTGTCTGTCTGTCTGTCTGTCTGTCTTTGCCTCCGGCAGTGTGTCCAGCCCAGGTGCCTGCTTCCAGCTGCCCGCAGGGAGAAGTGGTGAGGAACCAGGGTGTTCTGGCATCACCACGGTCAGAAAATGCTCACTTTAGCTCGGAGAGCACCGCTGTTTGTCAATTTCTTACCTTAGGTTTTCTTCAAAGGCGGATGTTTCTCCAGCGAAAACACTGACTTAAATATGTAAATATATAATACCGAATATCTAGAACCCCCCAGGGCTCAATACATAGTTTCTTTATCTGAAAATCGTTGTTTTTGCATAGTTTCCCCGTCTTGAGGTTAAGTCCGTTTAGAAGTCAGAGGGGTGGGACTTGGCATGTCTGTCAGTGGGGCAGACGGTGAGATCCCTGCCACCCGCGGTGGGACTTGGGCGGGCTGCCTGAGAGTGGTGAGGGGACACAGGTGAGTCTTGGACTCTTCCTCCTACTGTCACCTGGCGCCGTGGTCCGGCCCCACCTGCGTCCTGTGGGAGCCCTGCTGGCTAATGAAAGGTCGCCAAGATGGTGGTCAGGCTTCTGGTGCAGGATGAGGAAATGGGACAAATCAGTGGCGCGCGCCCCTGTGCCCGGTGGAGGGTGGGGCAAGTGGGTGACACTGTTGTGGGCACAGTTGACCACGTGTTCTCAGATCTAGAAAGATCCTCAGGTTTTTTTCAGGTTTTAACACAGAGAAAGGCCACGTAGGTATTACATAAAACGTTTTGTCTGTTCGACCAATAGCTGGTTATCTTACCGATTAAATTTTGAAAACTGCTACTTTTGGGATTTTTCGAGTTTTTCTTGAAAAGGTCCCCAATCTTTACTCATTAGTCACTGTAATTGCCTCCAAGTTCTGGAGGTGAAGCTGCAGTAGAAGTGGGAGATTCGGAGCCAAGGGAAAAATACAGTGGCGGGTCCTGGGTGGTGACCGTTCTAAGCCAGGCAGGGCACCCAGGCAGGAGGTGAGAGAGGGCTGTGCCTGGGGCGATCCCTGGGGAAGGAGGCGGTCACGCCTGAAGGGGAGGTGGGGTCGGTTAGCAGAGCCTGGGGCGATGGGCTGGTGAATGACGCAGTCGTTTGCCTAGAAGTGTTCTCAGAGAGGCAACAGCGGGGTGGTGGGGATTGGGCTTTCCCGTCTCAGGTGGACGGAAAACTGCTGCCCGTGGTGTCCAAGGGCAGTGTTTAAAGGTCTTCGCGTCCTGTTGGGGAGGGGAGAGCCTCCCGAGCTGGGTCAAGTATGAACAGTTAGCTTAAGGCCCAGCTCCGCTTCCGTTGACCCCAGTCAGTAAGCAAGGTCCAGGGGAGACGCGGTTTTGGTGAACTGCGGGAGACCTCAGGCTGCTGAGTCGGCACTCACCGGGTGCGCGCCAGACTCCGCTGCAGGCTTTACCGCGGAAGCGCCCATCGCACTCGGAGCTCGTGACGGGGCGTGGAGTGGGGTGCTCACCGCACAGGTGCCCCGCACCTGCTCGCAAGCACGGCTCGAAGGGCAGGGAGGAGCACGGGACTCCCCTGCTAGTGCGAAACAACATCTTCAAGTTTTTGTTTGTGAAGTTTCTGTGTATGTAATTAATTAAAATTCACAGTGTGTATGGATGGCATCACAAAACGAAGCAGGCCTCCGAGAGAGGCAGAAATTACCAGGTGGGCGTATGTATATTAAACTTCCACAGTGTTTCCGTCAACTTTCAAAAGGGGGTTGGTGTGATGCCCTATCAGTAGCTCTCGGGCATCCCGTGAGAACGGCACATGTCAAGGTGATTGCCCAGGTCTCGAGGTCTGTAAGGAGAGCGGGGGAGCTCTAGGATTGGATCCAAATGCTTGCTCTTACCCTGGGCAAGTTACTTTACGTCTCCAAGCTTCTCTCCTTTTTTTATTCAAGGGGATTAACGGCAGGTTCCACTGAGGGATTTTATGCAGGCTCCAATGAGATCATTTACAATAGGATCTTGGCACAGTATGGGGAGTGTTCAGTAAATACAATCTGTACGTAGAGAGCCCGAGTCCACAGCGTGAATGAATCTACCTTTTACTCTCTGAATGGGATGAACGCTGTGTGGGGAAGTGGTGAGGACTGTTTTCTGTGAATAGTTAAAACTGGATTATTTTCCAGTTTCCTTTTATTTCTGGAGTCCCACTGGGTGTTAACATTCTTTACTACTTGATTTTGCTACTGCACAGTGCCCACATGTTTCCTTTGCTTTGATATAAGGTATGATATGTAAATATCTATAAAGGATGGCTTTTGGTAAGGTTTTTCTCCACAAGTTCATGGAGGCTATTTGGAGGAGTTAACTACGGGAGGGTGCTTTTTCTAATGAGCGCTGTTAGACCTGGCACCCTGTGCACATCTGTTACATTTCAGTCTTCAGAGATTTGACTTCAATCGGGGAGGAAAGGGTGTAAGTAAAAATCAGTTTCTAAGCCTTAAGCAGCGGTAATATCGGGGAAGCGCCCACAGCCTCCTCTGCTGTAACCCACACTTTAGAAGCAACGAGTCTAGCTGCTGCTGGGTTTGGTTTTGGTTTTATTTACCTTGTTATGTTAGGGACTCTTAAGGACAGAAATTTTTTTTTAAGAATATTTTATTAATTATACTATTGCAGTTGTCCCAGTCTTTCCCCCTTTGTTCCCTTCCACCCAGTACCCCCCTTCCCTCCAAGCAATATCCCCCCCTTAGCTCATGTCCATGGGTTGTGCATGTAAGTTCTTTGGCTTCACCACTTCCTTCACTGTTCTTAACATCCCCTGTTGTGTACCTACTGATTATGCTTCTTAGTCCCTGTATCCCATCCTTCCCTTCCCCCTCCCAGCTGATAACCCTCCCGATGATCCCCGTAGCTGTGATTCTGTTCCTGTTCTGGTGGTTTGCTTAGTTTTTACTTTTAGACTCAGTTTTTGATAAGATGTGAGTTCGGTGTCATTTTAATGTTCATTGTTTTAATCTTTTTCTTAAATAAGCCCCTTTAATATTTCATATAATGGCTTGGTGATGATGAACCCTGTAGCTTTACCTTGTCTCGGAAGCATTTTAGGACAAATTTCTCAGGACAAAACATCCGTTTCTTTGCATTGGAATGCAGGTGACTGATGGTCCCTCTCAGGAATATATGCATTACGATGGTTTGTGGCTTAGGCTGGATAAAGAGGAAGACAATGGACCTGAGAATGGGATTTTATGTGCTCTCCTGAGATAGGTAACATTCTTTGGGGAGGTAGAGTCCCCACGCTCCTACAATTCCAACAGCGTAAACAGCCTTGTAGTTGTTGACGTAACCAGGCTGGCCTTCGTGCCTGTCCCCAGCCCGGCCTGTTCGCACATCCCTGCTCCCTGGACGTGCCAACGCCTCTGGGATCAGAGGAGGGTGCTGCTTGTGGCTCCTACCACTTTCAGACCCGGGCAACGCTGGGCTGCTCACAAAGCTCTCATTCAATCCGTGCCGCGGCCCTCAGGCTCGTATGAGTTGCACCCAGGCTCACCCCACGTGCAGGAGTATGGGCGCTCGGGACACCTGTTACCAACCCCCAAGGTGTGCCTCTCTGGCGGCACCCCGCCCGTCAAATAATGGCAGTGGTCTAGAAGAGCGAGGTAGGAGCATGTGCCGTGAGGTTCCCATGTGGTTGTCACTAGCTGTGGGCTTTCTCCCAGCTCAGGCGCTCGGCAGGCCAGGGGTCTGCCTGCTTCCACCGCAGGTGGGTGACTAGCAGTGACTAGATCCCACAAGCCACATGGCCACTTGCTTTACTGGTCACATTAAAACGGGGAACTTGAAATATTTTCCCTGCTTCCTGCAGAAGACAATCAATGAAAGTGATTAGTACTAATCCTGGAAAAGGGATTTAAAAGAGAAAAGACCTACTCTCAAGAGGGGTTTTGTTGGTGGAGGGTCTTGGCAGCTGACACAGGACTGATGACAGAAATAACGAACACCTGTCGTGCGCAAGGCTCAGCCGCATCCCAGGGACGACACCAGCAAGCATGGCCCTGCTCTCTGGGGCAGCGCAGACAGGTGGTGAAAGACCCCGCATAAGTCATGTGTTTAAGAGCCGGGCTGTGAGCAGGGACCCTCTTTTGGTCCAGAAGCTGGGGCAGGTTTCCCTAAGGAGCAGAGGTTTATGTTGATGTTTAAGAGGTGAAGAGTTATCCAGATGGTGGTGTGAATGTTCTAGAATCCAGGAGAAGGAAACAGTATGTTCGAAGCCTGGTGTAATGAGCAAATCGCGAGGCCTTCCCGGCACCGGTCTGTGCGTGGCCAGGGTCCAGCGCTGCTGAGGAGGGAGAGCTGATCACAGGAGCCGACTGGGCGGCAGGAGGGCGCTGCGGGGGAGAGGGGTCGGGCTTCGTCCGGCTTCGGGCTGGAGCATGTGGGCGCACGGCGGCGCTCTTTACTGGGATTGGGAACATTTGCAGAGTGGGTTTCCCAGGTAGTCGTGCGTCCAGTTTTAGGACTGAGTGTTCAGGGCTTCTAGGACATCCAAGAGGAGATGTTAAGCTGGAAATTGGGTATAAACAAATGGATGGAAGTCAGGGAAGCCCGGGGTGGTAAGGTTTGGGTCCTTTCTCATGGAGGCAAGTGATGGTGAATGAGGTGACGTGCTAGACCTATCAAGGGCTAGAGGTCATCTAGGCCCTCGCCTCCCAGTGGGGTTGGTCCCATACCATCGACATCACCCGGGAGTGCGATAGAGATGCAGAATCTCAAGCCGCTCAGGCCCCGCACAGACCTGCTCAGTATCTGCATTCGGACAAGGCCCCCGGGAAATTCACACGAACGGTTCAGAGGGAGAATCACTCACGGGCCTCACGGGCCTATGCCTCGCTCTACATCGGGGAAAAGCTAAGAATTTAAGCAACGTGTTCAAGATGACCAGCAGCTCGCCGAGGCCTCTTTCCAGTTCTGCATGGGCTGACCTTGGCGTCGAGGTCACACACCAGCACCTGCGGCTGGGTGACCCCTCCGGCTGCGATGCCACTTCAGCCCGAGTGACGGATGAGACGACCGTCAGTGAACGTGGGCCCGGCTTACAGGCAGGTAAGTGCCGTCACCGGAGAATGACTGTTGTAGAAACCACGTGGTGCCTTCTGTGAGTTTGGAAACCCTGGCCAGGGCTGTCTCTGGTTTTCTTTCCATTTAACTAAAACGGCTTCCAGGAGGCTGCGAAGAGCCACAACAAAGATTCTGTTGTTTCGTCTTCTTCCTTTTCCTCGGAACTCGCTTCCCTGCTGCCCTCCCTTCCCCTTCCATAATTCCTGCCCCTTCTGCTTTCCAGGGTCCATACTTCCTAGCCCAGCCTCAACTTTTCCCCAGGGGTGTCCAGGGGTGTTGGACACAAAGTCCCGTCTGTCCCCAACTGCGCACCATACGTGTGTCACTCTTCAATCCTCATGAACCGCTGTTCGGGCCCTTTTCTTGTGAGGGGGTCCCCAGACCATGGCTCTGGGATAGGAGACAGGGAGGCTCTGTGGGACTCCGGACAAAGGGACAGTCAGGTGGTACATGGTAGACGAAATGAGGTCATTACGTCCCAGGGATTATCCGGGAAGCCGTACTTTTCTGTATCCCCGGACCATTTCAGCTTGCTCTGCTGCCGTTACTTGCATTCCCCCGTTTGTGACTGGCAGCAAGCCCTGGGGACATCCTCCCCGGGTGGTGGGCCCTTCAGGAAAAGCAGGGATGGCTTTGGCCCCTGCTTCCTGTCCATTGCCACTGGTTAGGTGTCGGCCAATTACAGCCAGCCTCAGGGGTTTGTATGGCCCGCCCAGCTGAGAAGGCTTTTTACATTTCAAAACGTTGAAAAACATCCAGCAAATAATATTCCATGGCATGAAGGTTATATGAACATACTTAAATTTTCAGTATCCATGTACTAGAAACAAATAGCGAAATGGCTGTTCTATGGTGGTGTGCTTTAAGTTGCACAGACATCTTGAAATGATTAGAGACAAATTTAAGAAAATATGTGCAAGATTTTACATTGAAAATGAAAAGATTTTCATAGGAGGAATTAAGGGAGACCTAAATAAATGGAGAGGAATGAAAAAAAAAAAAGAATTAACGATATCCTTTAAGGCCTTAAAAGGATATCTCCTTAAGGAGATATCCATATGTATGGATTGAAATATTCACCATTGTCAGGATGTCTTTTCTCCCTTAAGTGATCTGTCTATTCAACACAGCCCCTATCAAAGTTCCAGCAGGTTTATCTGTAGAATTTGGCAAGGCCATTCTACAATGTTTATAGAAATGTCACAGAATATCCTAAACAATTTTGAAAAAGAAGAATAAAGTTGGAAAGATTATACTACTTGATTTCAGAACTTACTATAAATACATAGTAAGAAACTGTGTTTGGACAGAGAAGTGGACAAACAGGTCATTGGCATGGAAGATAGAATCCAGGAACAGGTCCACACTCAGATGGCCAGCTGATTCTCAAGAAAGATGCCAAGATAATTCAATGGAGGACCGGGTGTTCTTTCCAACAAGTGATGCTGAAACGACTGGACATCCATTTGGAAAAAAATGAACCTTGGTCCTTATCTCACACCATGTATAGAAGTGAACTTGAAATGAGTCCCTGACCAGAGGCGGATTAAGGTCGGTTGAGGCCCCGGATGCAGAAGGAAATATCAGGCCCCTTAAAAAAAAAGAGAGAGGGAAAATAAAAATACATGTTAACCGTATTTTTAAATAAAGTGTAAAGATGGGGTCTTGTGGGGCCCTTCAGAAGTCGGGGCCCGGGGCGCATGTCCTGTGTGCCCGCTGTTAAATCCATCTCTGTCCCTGACCTGATTAGAAGGGGTAAAACTATAAAATTTATAGAAGAAAAAAATTCTAGAAGAACCTTTACAACTTAAGAAGATGAACAACCCAATTAAAGAGGGGGCAAGATATTTGAACATACACTTCAGAAAGGACACAATGGTAATGGCCAATGAACTCATAAGTAAGTGTTCAGTACTGTCATACTATTCATCAGTTACATGCAAATTAAACCAGGGATGAGATACTCCTCGAGAGGGTGGCTAACAGCAGAGATGCACAGTACCGAATGATGAGGATGTAGTCACAACTCTCAGATGTTGTCATGGGAGCATAAGAAGTTAGTCTCACTTTGGGAATTCCCCAATCTCTTGGTTCATTCTGGCCACGCTGTCCCCTCCCATCTGGCTGTAGCTTTAAGTATCCACCAGTTCGCATCCCTTGGGGTTTATGCCGATGGATGCCCTGGCTCTCCCTGGGAGCAGGCTTAGAGTCTGGAGTTGGTCACACGCTGGACACCCGGATCGAGCTCTCTGTGTGTGTGACTAGTTTACAATGGAACCGAGCAGCCAGTGAAGACTTGCCCTGACAGGTGCACCCGAAGGAGCAAGCCTGGGCTGTTGCCAAAGATCACTGCGGGAGAGAGGCATAGAAAGGGACCTGGCCTCCCAAGTGGGGGCCGGCAGTTTCTATGGCCCCCTGGGTGCTGTGTCCTGCATGTTTCACGTTTCCAGAGAGAAAAGAGATGAAATAAGTTTGCTCCACAGCAAATGCCAGGGCCCCCCATTTGTCCGGCCATTGTGATGCGGGGCACCCGGCCCAGCAGCACCGTGGCTCTCACAGGGGCAGGTTGAGGGAGGACCAGAGCGGAGGGGCTGCGCCCACGGCGCTAAAGCAAAGACGAAGGAGGCTCCCGGGGACCCTGGAATGTACTAGTGCTCTTGCGATGACCTAATGTTTTCAGTATCGCCTCTGGGCTCACTTGGTCCTTAACCTTCAAAACAATCCAGGGAGATAAATAGGGTTCTTCCCACTTTAGAGACGCGGACCCCAGGGCGACCGGTGGTCCACCCTAGGTTACAAAGTCCCAGCGTGGGAGGACCCAGGCCTGCGCGCTGGGGCTGCCCCGTTGTCCTGTGTGCAGGGGGTGCTGCCTTGACAAGGCCATGGATCTTGTGGGCGCTTCCCAAACTACTCCGGAGTGAGAATCGTCCAGGATGCTCCACAGGGCAATGAGGCAGGAAATGTATGGGCTGGCCTGATTAATGGGGCAGGCAGTGAGCAGTTCTTTGCCAAGCTCTGAACATAATTTAAAGGCACCAACACAGAAGGAAAGGCCCCATAACTCACGTCCTTAAAGAGCTCTTAGAACAAGGGACATCTTGGGTCGCTGAAAACATGCCCGCTCCTCGTGCCAAGAAGCACCGGCGTGTTTCTGGGTATTTCGGTCAAAGAACAAGTCTGGGTGAATATACAGTGCAGGAAAAGTTAAGGAAAATACTTGAGCGGGTCATAAGTTTCTGCCCCACGTCTGCCTCCTTTGTTGTTTTCCTGGTATTTATTTGACCGCGTTCTCGTCTGCTCGCCTCTCTCGCCGTGCAAACGCCATCCTGCGAGCAGAGCCATTTTTCATCGCATGGGATTGAAACGTTACCTGGAGCGGCCGCTGTGCGCAGGGATGGTGTGCAGAGCACGGGTGGAGAGAGGCCTGGAGCCGCCGGGGAAGGCTTCGCTCCAGTCCCCACCCTGCCACCGCTGTCACTTCGCGTTGTCTCTCTGGACCGCAGTTTCTTCCTCTGTAAAATAAAGACTTTGGATGGATTGTCCTCTCTGGTTTGCAAGTTCAGTGAATTCCTTGCTGTCAGGACAACTCAAGATCATTCTGCATCTGAAAGGAACGCTCCCTCTGCCCATCCCCAGTTGTATCTGTGTGTTTAAAAGTGACATTTATCACTTCTTATCTCAAGTTTTAGTTACTTACGAGCCTTGTTTTTCAAGTCCTCCCAGTGGGACTCTGAGTGTCTTTGGCACAGCGCCTGGCACGCTGCGGCCACCGGTCCCCTGCGAGCGTGAAAGAAAAACGAAGGAATGACATCGCCGTTCCTTCACCGTCCTTGGGGCGCGTGACCTGACTTTTGAGTTTTTCTTACTAAACAAACATTCTCTCTGTTTGATATAACTTAATACATGTTTCAAAATGTAGTTAGAAATAAATTTCACTTTTGTAAGGCACCGTGATTTTAGAAGAGTCTTATTAAAATCTATCCCTAAGGCTCTCTTCCATTCCAGACTTTAAATCCAACCAAGACTTTAAATCCAACCAATACATGTTGCAACTTTTCTGGAAGATGGTGCACCACACATTTGATCTGGGCTGCTCTCCTGGCCCTGCGCCGAAGTGATCATGCGGACTCTTGGTCAGCGGTAATGCCCCTGTCACTGCAGACCCATGTACCCACGGATGCTGGCTCCACCGTGGCCAGCGGGGTGTTGGCTGATGGGATGTGAGCAGAGGCCTTACAGGGAGCTGTGCGTTTTTTCTTGCCTCTCTTGCCCCTGCTGTTTGTCATGAAAAGAACTGGGGGGTGGGAGGGGGTGGGGAGACCAGAACTCAGACTGCAGACTGGGCAGTAAAAGTGCACCTGCCCTGTAACATCGAGGTCAAAGCCAACAGTGAGAGGCTGGGTCGGGCTGTTTGCTGTGCCGCCAGAGTTGATCAATGCTTCTGATTTCCAATTTCATTGTTTCTTTTTTAGCCTTCAAATTTTATTTTATTATTATTTTTAAAGTATATTTTATTGATTACATTGTTATAGTTGTCCCAATTTTTTTCCCTCTGCTCCCCTCTGACCAGAACCCCCCTTCCCTCCAGCAATCCCACGCCCCTTAGTTCATGTCCATGGGTCGTGCATATAAGTTCCTTGGCTTCACCCTTTCCTACATTATCCTTAACACCCCCCTGTCTATTCTGTACCAACTGATTATGCTTCTTAATCCCTGCACCATTTCCCCATTTCTCCCCCTCCCCCCTCCCAGCTGATAACCCTCCAGATGATCCCCATACCTATGATTCTGTTCCTATTCTGGTTTGCTTAGTTGGGTTTTGTTTTTGTTTTTTAGATTCATTTGTTGATAGGTGTGAGTTTGTTGTCATTTTAATGTTCATAATTTTGATCTTCATTTTGTTAAGTAAGTCCCTTTGACATTTCATATAATAATGGTTTGGTGATGATGAACTCCTTTAGCTTTATCTTGTCTGAGAAGCACTTTCTCTGCCCTTTCATTCTAAATGATAGCTTTGCTCGATAGAGTAATCTTGGTTGTAGGTCCTTGCTTTTCATCACATTGAATACTTCTTGCCTGCAAAGTTTCTTTTGAGAAGTCAGCTGATAGTCTTATAGGCACCCCTTTGTAGGTAACTCTCTCCTTTTCTCTTGCTGCTTTTAAGAGTCTCTCTTTATCTTGAAACTTTGGCATTTTAATTATGATGTGTCTTGGTGTGGTCCTCCTTGAGTATAGCTTGTTTGGGACTCTCTGTGCTTCCTGGACTTGTATGTCTATTTCTTTCTCAAAATTTGATAAGTTTTCCTTCATTATTTTTTCACTTAAGCTTTCAATTTCTTGCTCTTTCTCTTCTCCTTCTGGCACCCCTATGATTCGGATGTTGGTATGTTTAAAGTTGTCCCAGAGGTTCCTGAGCCTCTCATTTTTTTCAATTCTTGTTTCCTCTATCTGTACTGGTTGACTGTTTTTTTCTTCCTTATGTTCCAAATCATTGATTTGAACCTTGGTTTCCTTCCCTTCACCATTGGTTTTGTGTGGATTTTCCTTCGTTTCATTTAGCATAGCCTTCGCTTCTTCCCTTATGCCTCTGCTGTACTTAAGCATATCTGTCAAGCCTGTGAGCATCTTTATCACCAGTGTTTTGAACTCTATGTCTGTTAGGTTAGCTATCTTCTCGTCACTTAGTTCTGCCACTGGAACCTTGATCCATTCCCCCTTTTGGGCCATACTTCTCTGTCTCCTCATCTTAACAGGCTTCTGTGTGTGTTTGCCTCTGTGTCTTAGGTAGAGGTGTTGCACCTGTTACATTGTAAGAGGCTGAGCCTTAGGGATCCGTCAGTGCAGGGCGACCCATTTCACCACGTTTTGGCGCTGTGTGTAGGGGAGGGGTCTAAGGGAACAACGCCGCTTGCTCAGCACTCACCCCTTTTCCAGGAACTTCTCCCACTTCTGTATGGGACTGGCTTCTCTCTAGCTGTTGCCCTGGCCATTGTTCCCAGGGTGGGTGGGTCTGCGGACATTCTAGGACCGTGGGGGCCCTTTAAACAGGCGAACTCTGCTGAGAGACCAGCAGTTTCTTCCTCCACCCCAACCGCCACTGGTCTGCACAGTCAAAGGCAATGAGGCTTGATTTTCCCCGGTGCTGGGACAGTGAGCTGCATGGTCTGGTCTGGTGCTGGGAGTGCCCCCCAGGTGTCCCTCCTAACTTTTTAAAACATGTGACTACACTTTCTGCCACCCCACTGCTGCCGCCGCCACACTGCGTCCTCTCTGCCTGGGCTCCGCCCCTCCTACCTGTCTGGATGAGTATTTCTTCTTTATATCTTTGTTTTTGGACTTCCATGCAGCTCGATTTTCTGGAATTTCTGGTTGTCTCTAGTTTTGAGGTAGTTGTATTCCTTCATAGTTGTGGAGGGAGACGCAGTGTGTCTGTCTAGGCCTCCATCTTGGCCGGAAGTCTCCAATTTCATCTTTATATATATATTTATTTTCCCCAACAATTCTTCACCTTGTATGTCTTTGTGGTCTACTCAGACAACTAGTTTTTAAATTTAATTTTAATATTTTTCAATTACATTTGACAGACAGTATTATGTTAGTTTCATGTGTGATTAGACATTTTTACACCTTACAAGGCAATCTCCCAATAAGTCCAGTACTGACCTGGCATCATATGTAGTTATTACAATATTATTGACTATATTCCCTATGCTGAACTTTACATCCCTATGACTATTTTTTAACTGGAAATTTGCACTTCTTAATCCCTTCACCTTTTTTACCAAGTGTACCAAATCCCCTCCCCTCTGGCAACCATCAGTCTTTTTTGTGTGTTTGTTTGTTTTTAGATTTTACATATAAGTGGCATCATGTGGTATTTACCTTTCTCTATCTGATGTATTTCACTTAACATAATATCCTCAGGTCCATCCATGTTGTTACAAAGAGTAAGACTTTATTCTTTTTAATGACTGGGTAATATTTCACGGTATATATGCACCATATCTTTATCTATGGCCACTTAGGCTGCTTCCGTATCCTGGCTATTGTAAGTAATGCTGCAGTGAACAGAGGGATGCTGATGTCTTTTCAGATTAGTGTTTTGGATTCCTTTAGATAAGTCCCCAGAAGTGGAATTGCTGGATCATAAGGTAGTTCTATTTTTCATTTATTGAGGGACCTCCCCACTGTTTTCAGACACCTATTTTTTGTAGCAACAGGTCTGTGAAGTAGGTGGCTTATGGAGACACAAGTTGAGAACTGAGTTGAGTATCTCTGATTCTCTGTGGTTGTATCCATATGAAATCTGTTGTTCTTTATGGATTACAGTAATTTGGAGCACTGCCTTTGAAAACTACATAACTTGCTAATGTTTCTTTAAAAACTAACACAGATCATGTATCACATTTTATGAAATCATAAGTTCAATTTACTCTTATTAAGTCAATGGCTGAAGCACTTTAGTGATTTAAAAATTAAAAAACATGAACTAAAATAAGGGTATTATTATGTTTTAAACTAGGTGAAATTCATGTAACGTGGACCAAACCATTTTAAAGATGGGCATTAGTCTGAATCCACACTAATAAGTGGCTGGTGACTCCTTTCATCGTAAAGGTTATAAGTATACCAGAGTGAGGTGGGGGGGAGAAAAGCCTAGAAGTAAGAGAAGCTCCCTGGGGAACCCTGGGCAGCTGCTCTCTGCCCTGTGCTCTGCCCGCCGGGGTGGGTCTGCTGAGGACTCTGTTCTGCGTGTTGGAGGTGGGGGTACTAACCCTCACCAGCACCCATCAGTTAAAACAGGAACCAGTTTTTATTCCATATTATCTTGGAACTAGTGGAGGAAAACTGGAACTAATGAACAATGAGGGGTTATTATTATTTTCATTTCTGCTCTTTTCACCTTCGCATGTCAGGGTGGGAGGTTATGACTTTGCAAGTCCTTGACTTGGACCCAAGTTTGAAACTCCTTATCTTTTCATTCAGGCTTGGGGCATTTTCCCCTCCTCCTCCCACATCACAGTGCTCCCCACCCCCCATCGCCATAGCCCAGGCGGGTGGTTCTGACCCTTCAGCGCAGTGGTCTGGGAGCTCCTGGGGGTCTCAAGACACTTCAGAGGGTCTGCAAGATCAAAGCTATTTTTCACGATAATTCTACCACGTCATAGCTTCTGTTCACTCGGGAGTGTAGTGTGGGGTTTCCAGAAGCTACGTGATATGTGATGTCGGGACAGAGTGAACACAGAAGCAGACATGAGACTCCAGCTGGCTTCTGTTCAGGCAGAAGAGAAAGAATCAAGATATGTAAAAATTTTTTAAATAATGCCACTCTTACAATTGTTTTCTTTTGGAAAATACAGTTTTTCCCCCCATAAAAATGTTTGTTACGTTAGCATATAATGCATTTAGTGTTTTAAAAAATGTGCGGTTCTAAGGTGGAGAATATTGACAGCTGTCCCCCACAGAAACAAAAGTTTTGGGTCCTCAAAGTGGTGCTAAGCCCCGTGGGATAAAAAGAGAGGATTGCAGAAGGGGTCCTCAGGTAGGTTCCACCTCTGCTCTGGGCCAGGGCTGCGCAGGTCTGCACCGTGCGACTGCCTGGCATGGCCCTGCTCTTGGGGCCTTCCGGCTTCCTGACGTGGGGCTGTGCAGACCACCCGCCCCAGGCCCTCTCTCTCAGACCCTTCCCGGCTATGGGCCTGGCAGCACCTGGGCCCCGTGGGAGGCGACGTTTCACAGAGAGACTGAACAGGAATGGATGATAGATCATATATATAAAAATGACCCACATCCTCTGCAGCAACCGGGCCCAGACAGTCAGGACTTGGGCCTTGACCGCCATCTTCCTTAATTTGTGCCCCTAGTTCCAACCTAGGACTCACTAGAGAGAGTAAATGTCGCTCATCACCAGTCACAGAGGTTGGCTGCTTCTAGGTGCCTGTCTCCACCTGCTCCATGCCAACCAGCTCTGGTCAGGGCCACCGGAAGCTTCCCTCTCGTCCACGAGAGAGCTTTCCTCCACCCCGCCGGCCTGTGAGTCTCCGCCAGAGGCAAGTGTTAGGGCCTCCTGCCCCGTGCTCCGGAGCCAGCGCCTCTGGCCCCACACGGCAGGCCGGCGCGGGCTGGCTGGAAACCAGCTATTTTGAGATCAGCACAGTCTGCGCAAACAACAGCAATAGTATTTTATTGCTGAAGTAGTGTGAGAAATGTTGGAGCGGGTGGGGGGAGAAGAATGCAGATGAGTTTAAAAATAGGAGGCTGTAATTAGCCAAGGATGCATTTGTTCTAGAAGGAATCGATTGCTACGGCAACCACACATCCAGATTTGTCAGGACAGTCTTGGTTCTTTGGAATCTGATTCTTTTCGGTAAAGGTGACCTGTTTGCTGTCTACCTGCAAGTTAGTTATTAGAAATTATATGACATTATGCATAAATTAACCCACAGATCCAAACACGTGCTTTGGCATGTCCACATCCATTTTTTTTTTCTTTTTTTTTAAGTGAAAGTACAGCGTGGGGCAAAAGTAGGTTTACAGTTGTTCACGCGGAAAATAATACAAGACTTAATAAATAATAACACAAGAATGAGCTCTGTGTTTTGTGTACTCATAACTGTAACCCTACTTTTCTCCACCCTGTACAGCTGCGTGTCTGGGGCCTTTTCCTGCAGGTTGAGACCAAGGATAACTCAAGAAGGTATGTGTTGGCGGTCAGCCAGGGGCAAAGGGTAGCGTTAGACTCCAAGTTCTTGGCTAGAGAGTGGCCATGTTTAATTGGACCAAGTTTTGCTGTATTTGGCACATTGTGTCTCATGGGAAACCGGCTGGCTCTGGGGAACACACGTGTGAGCTGCTGTGGGCATTGATTGTTTCGGCTTCTATGTTCCGCTTACCCACAGAGGTGTGTGATAAGTGGGATTTGCATCCCTGCAGAGCCCAGGGGCCAAAGAGATCAGGGTGATGTGTGGTGGGACCAGCATGGGAGGGGTGCTCTATGAGTAGGGGAGACGTGCATGTGGCTAAGAAACCATCTTTCCTGCCTCGGTTCCCAGAGGAGGCGAAGGCTTTGTTGGCCGGTACATGGACGGGGATGCAGGCCAGCAGGAGTCCAGGAGGTGGGGTGGGGGTGGGGGGACACCCCCTCACCAGTGGGGGGCCGTCCTCTGAGCACCAGAAACCTACACTTTGGAAACTTGCATGTTTGTTGCCATTTGTCTTTTCAATAAGGGTTCCCCTTAGTTTTCTGCAGCATTAGTTTTATTAACATTCTTCTGCAAACATCAGCTACTTTTGGTTATACTCAGGGGAGAAGAGGAAAGAGACTTTGATCTAGGATTGGAATTTGGAGGGGCAGAATGGAGATCAGAGTGAAAAAGAAAGACAGCTCCAAGGGGAGGAAGAATCTTGGTGGGGAGAGTGGGAACCCTGGCAATGAGTTGAAAAATACACCCCTTCCACCCCTCCACCCAATCTCGTCTAGACCTCTTCTCGGCTTAAATGTCGGCAGGGTTTGCCCTTGGGGTTGGAAAGGGAGCTGTTCTGTGCTGTCTCCAGCTGTCTGTGCCGACCCGGAGTGCTTCCCCAACACTGCCTTTTGGTTGCAAAACGCGAGTCAGCTGCTGAGAGTGTGCTCTGCGGCCCACCGGCAGCCGGAGCTCGGGGGGCCTGCTACCTGCAGAACCCCAGCTTCCTCTGAACCTGGGGCTCTGGGTCTCAGGTCACACACACCTAACTGACGGTTAGCGCACCGAAGTGCAGGAGCCGGCGCTGCACAGCCTCAGGACGCAGCTGAGCTCTCTGCAGCCCCTAAACTGGGAGGATTATGTCAACGTGCCAAGGCTGCGTGCCTGAGTCCCTTCCACTTGAGTGGCGTGAGCTCATGTGTGCCTTTATAAGGCTAACACCCAGCCAAAAGGTGACCACAGGCGGACATACTCTCAGAGGGACCCAAAAGATGGGCACTGTTTCCTCCAAGCCCGTGGTGCTGATGACTCGGTCTGTCTGTCTGTGTGCATGGGTGCACACAGAGGCCTCAGGAAGAATCTGGGGGGGGGGGGTACGGAGCATTCAGCCAGCTCCAAACTTGCCATGTTCTCAGGGCCCTAATGTGAGGCCACCATGTGTCTGCGTCTGTCCGTGTAAACAGTGGCGAACAGCTGACAAATGCTTGTAGCAAGCAGAACTGAGCCATAACTTTTACAAATGAGAGAAAACACCTGGCATGGTTTCTTGTGGCAGTGGGACTGTTATTAGTCCCATCGACAGATGCAAAGGATAAACCACAGAACCCCAGTTGGTTCTGGCGAAGGGGTACCAGTGGTGCCGAGACAGGGAAGTCAGGGGACGTCAAATGTCACCCCTCCATCTGAAACAGCACGCTCTGCTTTGCTTTCTTCAAAGCACTCATTGCTCTCTGGCAGAAACGCGTGTGTTCATCGCCAGTCCCGCGAGTGGACTGTGAGCCCTGAGGGAGGGCGCCCAGGCCCTGCTGATCACCGCAGGACCCCAGGGCCCAGAGCGGTGCTGGCGCGCTGGGCATGCTCAAAGAATTATCTGTTGCATGCGTTGACGGTAGACCAGATATCTCAGAGGAAGAGCCACAGGTGGCTCCTCGTGCCTCCAAGGGGAACCTACTCAGGGGAGCAGGGGATCCCCAAGTTAATGCTTTGGATGAGTCTGGGTGATGTCTCAGTGCCCGGCTCACCTAGTGGGATACAACACGCATGTGTATGTGCAGTTGTGGACGGTATACTTCCACCCCTCTGCCTTGGGGTGAACCCCATCCATGTGCTTTGCACAGTGTCCCCCAGTGCACATGGTTCTTACGTCCCTCTCATGGCTTTTGCCCTCTCATACCTCTGACACATCAAAAATCTTCCAGTTTTCCAAGGCCAGCTCCAGCTCAGCTGTCCGGGAGACGTCATTCCTTCTGCCGTGACACCAACCCATCTGGGTCTTTGCTGACTCCCAGTTTCCAGTGGCCTGGGACCACCTCCCCGGTACCCTAACTGTGTATGCTGATGCTTACTCAGTGGAGGTTTAGTGGGCACCTACTCTGTGCCATGCCTCGGGGTGGGGTGGAGGGTGGAGGAGGAGGGACGAGGAGGGATGCTCATATCAAGATGTAAAAGGCCTTGAGACTTCTGCGTGCATTCACCCTCCATGCAGTTGGAAGTGATGAATCTTTATTGGGGGGCCAACAAGGTTCCTGGCTGTCAGGAGAGAATAACTTCCTCTGTGTTTGCTGAGCCCCGTCAGGTTGATTCTGATCAGAGAGCTAAGCGCAGCTACCCCTGAGCATTTGCTGCTGCTGCTGAGGCCTGAGTATGGATTTAATCTCCTATGGACCATATGCTTTATTTAGATGATACCATTTCTCAAAATTTATGGAGGTGTTCTTGCTATCTAAATATATCCTTTATTTCTAGAAGGGGGGTGGTGGGATCAAATTTCTTCATGGGATGATAAATGACCAGTAACCCTTCTGTGACGTCCACACTCCCATCCTGGGGCTTTTCTTTGCTATCAGCAGGCGTCTGAGCAGATGAAGATATGAGTCAAAAGCATGTTCAAACGTTGCAAGTTTTCCCATATTAATCACAGTGTTTCTTGCTTATGTCACCTTGGGGTTGTTGGTTTCTTCTTGAGAGCCACACACGGTTGATTTATTGACTTGTTTTCCTTTTTGGTTTATTTTAATGGCTCTTTCTCATTATTTGCAGAATATGGCTTCGCTCCGCTTCCTAGAATAGGAAAAAGAAATGGTCCCCACGAATCCTGAGAGAGGCTTGGTTTTGAAATCTTGCTCTCTGATGACGTGGCTGCTCAGAGGGACATCTGGCCAGTAGAGTGCTGGGATTCCTCTTTAAACACCCGGAACATGGCCACATTGGCTGTGCGCGTTCTCTAAGTTCCTGTGGCCTTAGAACGCGACGAAAGGCAGACAAGCACCCCTCTTAGGCTCAGAGAATACTGAGCAGGACAAACCGGGAGTTAGAACCTCCTGAGTGATTTGCACCAAGTGGAGAGATCCCTTAGGTTCTCTCCTGAGTCCCTCCCAGGAGGGGGAGCCCCTTGCCCCATGTTTGTATCCTCTCCCCTCTCCTTAGGAACCCGGCACTTCGGTTTGCCTTCTGTCCTGTCCGAATTTAGGGGGTTAGTACATGCCATCTATGAATGAGTTTAGAGAAGATGGTTCTCAGTCTCAGAGAACTGCTATTGGTGGCATCTCCGGCATTTCCATGGAGTGTTGTAGATGGTGGGGGGCCTCTGAGTCACTGCAGGTGGCTGAAGATGACTGGTTTGGCTCTGCCGTGTCGGGCCTGAGACATTTGATCATTTGACACGAATGGCTGTAAGTCGGGACGATTTTAATATCCCCACAGGCGCTCCCCTAGAGAGGCCTATGTGAGGGAGCCCAGTTTTCACCCCTGGCCGCTCCGAGCCACAGCAGAGCAAAGCACCAGCGCCCCAAGGCCAGGGGCCGCCCGGGGCTCTGCGCTCGTGGGGACTGGGGCGCCCCGAGGTTGGGTCTGGCCACCGGCACCTCTGGGACAGAAACAGCAGTGGGGTGCTCTGGCTGGAGACGCCCCGTGGCTCAGATGTAAAGCCTGGCTGTGCGCCGCCTTGGGCAAGTTCCTCCACCACAGCCGCGCCGGTGCCTTCATCGCTGCCACGGTCAGCGGGGGCCCGCCCTGCAGGGTGGAGACGGGGCAGGGCCGTCTGGGGACCGGCTGCAGCCTTCGCGGGACACACAAATGCGGGGTGCTCTCATCCGATCTCGGATGCGGTCGGCCCCAGAGGAACGGCGGGGACGTCCTCTCCTGCAGGGTTTCAGCGGGTGCTGACGAGCACACGGAAGGGCCGGGAAGTCACAGATCCGGACCCCGAAGGACGCCCACTCATCCAGCCAGCCGAGCGTTCGGCCGGGGCCCCCGCTGTGAGCTGGATGCGACAAGGTGACCCCAGCGCGACATGCAGCCCAGCGGAGGCAGCTGCCGAGCCCCCCGACGCTCCGGCGCTTGACCCCGATGGAGCCGCAGCAGGTCGCAGCCTGCCTCCCAGGGCGCGGCCCTCCGCAGCGCGGGGCACAAGAGCAGACGGGCTTGGAGTCGCTCTCGCGAGAAGACCGCGGCGGGGGTGGTACCCACGGCCTCTCGGCGCGCGGGGCGGGGCTGCAAGGCGGAAGACGGAAGAGCCTGGCCGCGGGCCCTGGCCACGTGACCGAGCGCCCGCGGCTCCTATTGGCCGCACGCTCCGGACCGCGCCCCAGGGCGGTGCTGCCGGCAGCCCAGACGTGTCCTCAAGCGCCCTTGAGCGGGCGGCCTTGGGCACCGCGCCAGCCGGGTCACCGCCGGGCGTCTGCTGCTGGGTCCCAGGTGGCCCGCCCCGTAGGTGCGCTGAGCTTTGTGCCCTGCAGGGCTCCGTCCCTCGGTCCTCAGCGACGTGCAGGGCAGCTGTCCGGAACGGGACCTTCCCGAGACCGGCCCGGGGCTCGGGGGCTCCGCAGAGCAAGCCCGCCGCGAGGGGCCGCTCCTCCCGGCCGTGGGCCCTGTCGCGGGGCCGAAGCAGGCTCTCGCCGCCCCGAGGGCGCCCTTCCGGGAAAATCCGTGCCGAGGCCCCGTCCCCTGCCCCCCTCCGCCTCCCCTGCCGCCAAGCCCCGTCCCAGCCTGCCTTTCACTGCTCCCTGGGGGAACGCAGGTCGGGCCTCGGGACAGCCCCGCCTGCCCCCGACGCCCCCAACCCCGGGTTCCCGGAGGCGGATCTGCGGCGAAGCCCCTACGGCGACTCCCAGTTGCAGACATTTCCCTCCTTCCTGGCGGAGGGGCGCAGGCCCCTGCCGGCCTCGTTTCTGTGCGAAGCCACAGGGGCGCCCGCCCCGGATTCCCACCAGCGCCCCCCGCTTGAATAGACTCCCCTCCCGCTCTTTGCGGCGCCCAGGGCAGGGTGAGCGGGGTTCAGGGACCTGAAGGAAACGGAGCCCTGCCCACGGGGGAGCGCGGGCTAGACGGGGAGAGAAAACAGGCCCCTCGGCCGTTCCCGTGCGGTGCGCGCAGCTGCCACCGGCCAAGGGGACCCGGGCGGGCACTTCGTTGCTGCTGCCGCCGAATGCAGTGGCCCCGTGAGTTAGATGTTCTCTCCAGAGTCGCCCAAGGGACTCAAGAGGCTGTGAATTACCCAGGGCCCCACGGCTGGTGTGCGACAGTGGGGATCTGAATCCAGGTCACCTGACCCCAGAATCCAGGCTTTCTTAATCCGGCCTTTCCCTCGCCCCTACTTAGCACAGTGGAGCGCTGGGGGGCCGGAGCTGCGTGCCGTGCCTGCAGGACCCCAGCTGCGGCTCTGCGGTGGCCTGGGAACTGCTGGGCTTTTAGGCAAGCGGCCTTGGTCGGCGTGGAGGAGAGAAGGCTCAGGCCAAGGGGACAGCGCCTGCAAAGGCGCTCAGTACCAATGACCAGGCTTATTCCAGGGGACTCTGGGACCCACATGGGTTGTCCCAGCGCCCTTTCTGGGCTTGACACTCCGTTCCCAGCCGCCGCTTGGCATCCCATGGCTGTCCTGTCTGTCTGGAGCTCAGAACTTCCCAGCCTGCCGCTTCCGGTTTGTCCTGCGCGGGTCTCTCTGGTCCTGCATTCTTTTATTTATTTAGTTATTTATTTTTTGTGTATATGCAACTGCACGTTTTTATTTTATTTTATTTTATTTTATTTTATTTTTGCAGGACCCCAGGCTTCAAAGATCAGGTTGTTTGCAAAGCTCCTTCTCACACCTGTTGGTTTGCCAAACTAGCATTTCCATTGTCTCGTGGTACTTTTCCCCACAGGAAGGTGTCCTGGCTCTGCGTTCTTCTCACCTACTTGTTTACAAGGAGCCACAGTTAGACCTTGTGAAATGCCCTGTTGAGTTTTCCTCCCACTAAGCCAACTTCTAAGGTGTTTCTGTCACAGTTTTGGTTGTAAATGGTCCAAGTCCTTTGGGGTCCCCTCCAATTTCTAATCAGTACCAGAGTTTCCTTGAAACCAACAGGGGTTCCCAACCACCAGGGGACCCCTGTTTACACTGGCTTTTACTGATGCGCAATATAAACTTAACTCTCAAGCTTCTGGGTGCAATCCAAGGAGAACACAGTGGACACTTTGCTCCACAGAACTCTGAGCCCCCAAATGTGAGAAAAGCCGCAGGGACCAGGGGCCAGACTACATTTCCCAGGGGGCTGCTGCTGGAGGGAGGTTCAGGGGCAGTGGCTGGGCAGCCTTGCTCTCTCCCCTAATGTGAGAATTAGACCCTAGATCTTGGCTACTCCGAGTGTGATCCTCAGAGAGCACCCCTGGGAGCTTGTGGGAAATGCAGAATCCCAGGCTCTTCCCTAGACCTACTGAGTCAGAGCCTGCCTTGTCACAGCATCCCCAGGTGGCGCGTGCGCGTGCGCACGCAAACACACACACACACACACAACACTGGGGAAGTGTGCTCTTGCTAATAGTGTGAATGTATAGGCTGGATCCAGGGGCCGGGGGAGAAAAACAGCAAATTAGTTTTGATAACAATTTCAGGAGAAAGAGCAGGAAGAATCATCTCTATTCTGTCTATGAAAAACAAAAAATCTTCCCAGGTCCTCTATAATTTATCAGTGTCCGCCCTGAGCCAAGCTGACACTTCTTTGCCTTCTAAAGAAAGTCCCCTACCTGGGCCCCTCCTTCCTCCTCTCTTTCCCCCAAACCACCATGCTCACACCTGTCCAGTCCCAGCATTAATGACCCATCTTCCGGTGACTTCTTGAATCTCTTCCATGGGTACCTTCCGCTTCTTTATTTCTCACTTCATTTTGATCTGCTACCTATTCATTGGAAGGACTTCCTTTGGAGTATATCAATATCCTGTTCTCAATTGTTATTTGCTAGTTGCTTTGTTTGATCGTTGGTAAGCTCATTTAGATATCCTTAAGTTGGAAAACAATGTCAGGCTTTCCTGTTCCAAAGTATATTTACAAAACACGCCTCGAGCAAGGGCTGTTGCTATGGATGTCAAATGGTGCTGTAGATTTTAGTAACTGACAGGTGCTGGCTAGTGTGTCGGGGGTTGGCTTGATCCCAGGGTGGGCTATGTTCTGGGTGCACATCCACCTTGGAGCAGGCCTCCGCTGTTTCATGCATTGCTGAGTTAAATCCAACTCTGTAGCATCTTAATGAGATAGAGAGTTTGCGATGGTTCTGTATTTATCATTCTGTTTGATTACAGGGACTGCTGTGGATTTCACCAGGGCTGCTCTGACATGTAAGGTCTGTGCACCTTATTCTCTTTCGGAATCCAGAATATTCTGAATTGCAGAGCATCCCGGGAGTTTGGGTAGGGGATTCGGGACTGTACAGCTTTCACATCTGCAGACGTGCTGAGCACAGAAACGGCTCCTGTGGGCTCCATGAGAGGACGTGGTTTGAGGTCAGCACTGTGCCTGATCCGATACAGGTCCCCAGGAATGAATGGGGGCTTGTGTATTCACACGGCTGCTCAGATTTACACGCGCCTAAATAATTTGCTCGTCAGGTAAGACAGAGCCCCACCCCCCAATCTCCTTTGATCTGTTTCGTCCATGCCCTGAGAATTTTGTTGTTATTATTGTGTTCTCAAATATTTTTGCCTGAACAGTTTTCCTCTCTAAGGACTTTTCTCATCTCGAGGAGTGACTTTTGGTTCTTTCTGTCAAAACTACTCTCAGATCTTTTCTGATAGTTGCAAACACACCAACAAACCGCAAGTGATCTGCCCCGGATCCTCCGCAGGTGTGGAGGCGTTCTCTGCGGGGAGGCCCGCCCTGCTGATCGCAGGTTCTGTGTCAGAAACCCGGGTGGGCGGATGTTTGACAGGATCTGCCACGCGCCGCAGGATGACTTCCCTGATTTGGAAGAGCATATCTCAGACATTTCACACATGTGCAGGTGTTTTAAAACAGTCCTTGTAAGATGCAACCTTCACATTTACATGATCTTGGGGTTCTCCAATACTTATTGAGAGAAGAGCTCTGTCATGTTTATACTGAATTCGGGGCGTGTTTTGTGACCCCCCCCCTCACTTCTCACCCACCTACTTCTCTCTGGTTCTCAAGCTCCACTCACCTGGGACCCCTAAAGCAAATGACTGACTGTTGACCTTGAGTCTCATTCTCCGGGATCCATTCCTCCCTCGGGTCTTTGGCCAGGGTTGTTCTTCTGCTAAACCAAACCTGCCCCTTCCTTCAAGATTCTATTCAAAACTCCCTTCTGCAGGGCCTGTCCTAACAACCTGACTTCATAGGCTTATTTTTCATCGCTAGCCTCCCTGCACCCTTGGTAAAATGAAGTTCAACACACCCAACTCCCTGGCGACAAACACTTGGGTTCCTATAACTTTTCTCTTCCTTTGAATAATTTGCTCAAATTGCCGGGAGTGAGTTCACTGGATCAAAGCATACAGGTGTTTTTATGGCCGATAGAGTTCATTCATTCAAAACCATTTGTCGAGCCTCTGTTGGGGTACCAGGACTGTGTGGCAGCCGCTGCTGTGACAGCAAACGAAATGGCAGACTCTCAGCTTTCCAGGAACTAACCTCCAGGGGAGGGAGAGAACCACAGCCGACCAGAAAAGCAGATATACACACTGTCCGACAGCATTGAGACAATGCTGTGTGGGTGGGGTGGCGAGGGAGTTGCTATTTTATATGGGAGGTCAGGGAAGGCCATGGGATCGAGGTCATATTTGAGCAGAGACCTGGAAGAGGAAAGGGAGTGAGCCATACTGACAGATAGAGGGGGAACAGCTCAGGCTGAGGAGCAGTAGGTGCAAATGTCCTGTGGCAGAAACGCCTTCAGGACTTCGGTGGTACACGTGAGGCTGCCCCACCAGTCTCTGAGGCCCTGCTCGTTTTTAAAAAGTTCTCGTTTCTGTCTGTTGTGGGCTGAATGTTTGTGTCCCTTCCAAATTCATATGATGAAGCCCTGATCCCCAATGGGATGTATTTAGTGGTGGGGCTTTAGGGGGTTATTAGGTTTATATGAGGTCATGGGGGTGGGGTCCATGATGGGATTAGTGTCCTTATCAGTAGATGAAGGGACCAGAGCTCATCTCTGCCACAGGTGGACACAGCAAGAAGGCAGCCGTCTGCAGGCAGGAAGGGGACCGTCATGGGTGCCCTTACCTGTCAGCCTCCAGGACTGTGAGAGAGAAACGCCTCTTCAGCTGACTGCTCTCTCTCCTTCCCTCCGCCTGGATAATCAGATCTGTCTTCAAATCTGCCAGTGAGCCCCACTAGCCTGTTTTTCATTGTCGTTACTAACCTTTCAGCTCCAGAATTTATGCAGTGTGTGTATTTCTAAGAAAATAATTTCTGACTCTACTGATATTATCTATTTGGTCTGACATAGTTCCCACCCGTTCCTTTCACTCGGCAGACGGCAGACGTGGCCTCCTTTCCTTCTTTGACTGTGTTTGTAATCGCTGCTTTAACATCTTTGCTTGGTAAGTTCAACCTCGGGGCTTCCTCAGGGGCCCTTTCTGACTGCTCCTTCTTTTCTCATGCTGCGGCTGGCCGCATTTCCTGTGTCTTCACAGTCTGATCACTTTGTTGTTGTTGGAAACTGGAACAGCTGCTCTTCATCATGTGTGGCCGCTGGGATTTCAGGGAACTTCCAGACAGGACAGATAAGGACACTGTCTGGGAAGCAGGGCTTTTGGGGGCGCTGCATGCCCGTCCAGCCCCAGCTGGGAAGGGACGCTGGGCCGAGAGCTAGTTAAAATGCTGCCAAGCTCACAGTTCTTAGTGAGGTTCAGCCTGCTTTTCCTGACTCCAACTCTTCAAATTGCTGCAAACCTTTGGGTTAGCGTCCGAAGTTCTGAAAACGGTGATTTTGACAGTTTTCTGTCATTGGCAGCCAGGCCTAACCTCAGCATTTGCTTGAAACTTTTATGTTGCTTTCGTGCATTCAGTCTTTCATCCAGCTCAGCCGCACACCTCAGACCCTCCCTGGTTGTTACCTCCGCGGTGAGTTACCTCCCGCGGTGACTCTTGTCTTGCCGGAGCGCTGGCCCTTGTCCCAGGCCTTTCCGCATCCAGGCAGTTTGCTGCCAATCTCCAGCCAAGGCCTGGCGACCAGAAGGGCCGTTTTCTGATTATATAATATCTTCCCATGGCTAACTGATGGGAGATTTGACTAAACTTCATGTCTAGACCTCCAGGTCAGTTTTCTTGATTCACCTTTTTAAAATTGAAGAATAGTTCAGATGAGCTAACACTTTATTGGGGTGTGTGTGCAGAACATGAAAGGTTTTGCAGGAGCGAGCTCAGTGAGTCCACCCAACGCTTGGACTGGGAGAGAGGACGCCAGGTGGAGTTGGGGGTCAGGTGCAGCTCACACTTCTGGCTTGCATCTCTCGGCCTGCTTCCGCAAGTGCAGACTGGGGGTGACAATAATACCGCCCTCTGAGGTTCGTGCAAGGGTCAAACCTGTAATATGACCCTGAAGCACTGCCCCTCTACAGATCTTTGTGACCAGCTTATCCACCATCAGAGAGTGCTGTGTCCCCTGCGCTGCCGACACAGCTCATTACGGTCAATGTCATGTTATGTTTGGGATTGTTGTGAAAATTGGGACAATCTGTACTGAGTTTCCTTCACACGTGAGCTTTAAGACTTCAAGGAGTTCCAATTTTCTAGTAGTTTTTTTTTTTTTAAGTATATTTTATTGGTTATCTTTTTACAGTAGTCCCAATTTTTTCTCCTTTGCTTCCCTCTGCCCAGTAACCCCCTTAGTCCATATCTTTGGGCTGTGCATATAAGTTCTTTGGCTTCGCCCTTTCCTATATTATTCTTAACTTCCCCTGTCTATTTTGTACCAGCCAATTATGCTTCTTAGTCCCTGCACCATTTCCCCATTTCTCCCCCTTCCCCCTCACAGCTGATAACCCTCCAAATGATCCCCACATCTGTGATTCTGTTCCTATTCTGGTTTGCTTAGTTAGATTTTGTTTTTATTTTTTAGATTCAGTTGTTGATAGGTGTGAGTTTGTTGTCATTTTAATGTTCATAATTTTGATCTTCTTTTTCTTAAGTAGGTCCTTTTGACATTTCATATAATAATGGCTTGATGATGATGAACTCCTTTAGCTTTACCTTGTATGGGAAGCACTTCCTCTGCCCTTCCATTCTAAGTGATAGCTCTGCTGTATAGAGTAATCTTGGTTGTAGGTCCTTGCTTTTCATCACATTGAATACTGCTTGCCAGTCCCTTCCTGCCTGCAAAGTTTCTTTTGAGAAGTCAGCTGATAGTCTTATAGGCACCCCTTTGTAGGTAACTCTCTGCTTTTCTCTTGTTGCTTTTAAGATTCTCTCTTTATCTTGAACCTTTGGCATTTTAATCATGATGTGTCTTTGGGTGGTCCTCTTTGGGGCTAGCTTGTTTGGGACTCTCTGTGCTTCCTGGACTTGTATATCTATTTCTTTCACCAAATTTGACGAATTTCCCTTCATTATTTTCTCACATAAGCTTTCAGTTTCTTGCTCTTTCTCTCCTCGTCTGGCACACCTATGATTCAGATGTTGACATGTTTAAAGATGTCCCAGAAGTTCCTAAGCCTCTCCTCATTTTTTTCAATTTGTGTTTCCTCATTCTGCACTGGTTGACTACTCTTTTCTTCCTTATGTTCAAAACCATTGATTTGAACCCTGTTTTTCTTCCCTTCACCATTGGTTTTGTATGGATTTTCCTTCGTTTCATTTTGCATAGCCTTCACTCCTTCCCTTATGCGTTTGCCATACTCAAACATATCTGTCAAGCCTGTGAGCATCTTTATCACCCATGTTTTGAACTCTGCGTCTGTTAGGTTGGCTATCTCCTCATCTGTGAGGTTGGCTGTCTCCTCATCTCTTAGTTCTCCAACTGCAACCTTGATCCATTTTGTTCACCTTTTGGGCCATACTTCTCTGTCTCCTCATCTTGACAGGCTCCTGTGTTTGTTTTCCTTTGTGTCTTAGGTAGAGCTGTTGCATCGGTTACATTGTAAGGGGTGGAGCCTTAGGTATTCACTAGTACAGGGTGAACCGTTTCACCACGTTGTGGTGATGTATGTGGGGCAGGGGTCTGAGAGGGAACAATGCCACTTGCTCAGCACTTGCCCCTTTCCAGGCACTTCTCCCACTTCCGTATGGGCCTAGTGCCTCTCTAACTGTTGCCCTGGCTGTTGTTCCCAGAGTGGGTGGGTCTGTGGATGTTCTAGAACTGTGGGACCCCTTTAAGCTAGTGGACTCTGCCGAGAGACCAGCAGTTTCTGCCTTCGCCCCAACCCCCACTGGTTTGCACAGTCAGAAGCAATGAGGCTTGATTTTTTCTGATGCTGGGAGCGTGAGCTGTGTCGTTTGGTCTGGTGCTGGGAGCACTCTCCAGGTGTCCCTCCTGACTTTTTAAAACACATGACTGCTTTCTGCTGGCCTGCCACTGCCACCGCTGCTGCCACCACTGCACAGCCTCCTCTCCGCCCCGGCTGCGCCCCTCCTACCTGTCTGGATGAGTATTTCTTCTTTATATCTTTGTTTGCTGGACTTCCATGCAGCTCAGTTTTCTGGAACTTCTGGTTGTCTCTAGTTTTGAGGTAGTTGTGTTCCTTCTTAGGTGTGGCCTCAGACACAGCATGTCTGTTTAGGCCTCCATCTTGGCTGGAAGTCTCTGAGACTGTTCTTAAGTAATATCTGAACTGACTTTCCTCACTAAGCAGATGGCCACCAGTGTCCTTGTTGTAGGGGCATGTGAGCAGTTTTACCTCGTCTCCCTCCGTGCCAGTATTCAGCCACATAAACAAGAAATGGAAATGTTATTTCCATGTGTTCCTATGTGTCACTTTTCATTATTCATCGGATAGCAAAACATTCAAGAATCTATTTATTGTGTCTGTTAGAAATTTATTTATTTGTCTTAATGATTTATTACTTTTGGTATAATCTAAACTTTTTGTTACAAAGTTCTCTTTTCAATATTGGAATAATTTCTGTTGTTCATTTTTCACCTTTATTGCTTTTCAAATATTCTATTAATTTTTAGTGTGTTTTCTGTCAATGCTCTAACATATTTTAAAGTGTCAAGAAAGGGAACTTTTTTTTTTTAATTGTATTTATTTGTTTTTAGAGAGAGAGGAAGGGAGAGAGAAAGAGAGGGAGAGAAACATCAATGTGTGGTTGCCTCTTGCATGCCTCCAACAGGGGACCTGGCCCACAACCCAGGCATGTGCCCTGACCGGGAATCGAACCAGCAGCCCTTTGGTTCACAGGCCAGAGCTCAGTCCACTGAGCCACAACAGCCAGGGCGAAAGGGCACTTTTTATACATGTTCACATATGGGGTCTATACTTCCTCACTTGTCTCACTGCAGCATTCCAAAATATCTTTTCCAATTGCAGTGAAATTGGCATGTTTAAGTATTGTCAACTTTTTGAATAATATTTTTGTATTCCTATTGTGTTTGGGCTTCCCTCTTAAATCTTTGAAACATAATATTATCATATCCAGATTGCAAGGCTTGGGCAGATTTATAATAGTACCTTTCTACAAGTGGACTCTTCAAAGGGAGATCCAGTTGATTTGTGTGCTTAAAATACTCCATCAACGAACCTGAAAAGAAAACATAACTATTGCAAACTATCACTGACGTCAACAGCTTTGGGTCTTGTGCCGGCAGGTTTTTCTCTCCTATGAGATTAAAGAAATGAGATGCACGAGGCAAATAAGTTATGATAGTCATGTCCCCAAGCCAGGTGACTCGGAACAGTGGGAAAGAGGAGGGTTCCTGGAATCATTTCTGCCCTAGACTCGCTCTCAAGAACTTAACTTTATATGGGGGAGACTGAACCACACCCATTGATCCCATCAGAGCCACGCTCACACTCCACTTCTCCTCCTCTTAGCCAGCTCTCCAGACCTGCTGCAGCCACTCCAATGCCACCAGGCAGGAGGGGACAGCGTGACATGGAGCAGTGGTCTGTCTAATTCTTGGGTCCATGTGTTGATGTCATTCATCAGTTCTGGGGAAAATAATTCAGCCAGTGTCTCTCCAGATATTTATTCAGACCCATTCTCTCTCTTTTATTCTCGGGGACTCCAATGACAAGTATATCAGACTGTTTGATATTGCCTCATGGTTCTCTCGGCCTCTGCTTTTTTTTCATACTCTTTTTTCCCCCCGGTGCTTCAATTTAGAGCATTTCTGCTGATGTATTTTCGCGTTCACCAGTCCGTTCTTTAGTTCAGTGTGCTCTGAAGCCCACTCACTGAATTGTTTACTCTGGTACTCTATAATTTCATTTTATAATTTCCATTTGGTTCTTTTGGAAGTTTTCATTTCTCTGCTAAAATTCTCTATATTCTCACCTGTTTTTGCCTATATTTCCCTCTAAAAGTGTTAACACATATTTTAATACATTTACAGTCTTTAAGTGAGCACGTGTCACCTCTGGGTTACCTTTGGGCCTGTTTCTATTTACTGTTTTTTCTCTCAATTATGGGTCATATTTTCTAGCTTATTCACATGTCTTGTAGTTTTCTTTTAAATTAAAAACCGCAGCAATGGAGACTGAAAAAAATAATATATATTTTTCCAGGAAGTCCTTGCCCTTTTGTGAGCCAAGTATTTTGGACTAGGGTCTGCTCTCTTCAACCCCATCATTAGTTGAGCTGAACTAGGACTGGGGTTACCACTCTAGTTAATCTTGTTTGCCTCTCATTTGATGTGTCTCAAGCATGGGGTCACCCTCCTTCCGTCAGGGCGGTGAGATCTAAGCACCAGGACACCACGGACCTCTCCCTGCTTTCCTGTGCCATCTTCTGTCTTCCTGGACACCATCCTCTCAGTGCCTCTGTGGGACAGGGTCTGCGGATGGGAGGGGGGCCAGCTCCGTGGTTGGCACCCCTCCGGATTGCAGTCCACACATCAGCTGCTAAACACTCAGTTTCCCTTTCTCCTCGTTAGACTTGCTCTTCTGACGGTCCACGTCCCCATACTTGGCCATGTGCCCCGGGAATGGAAGGGGCCACTGGTTCGTGCTCCCCTAAGATGGGCTCATGCCTCTCTGAATTTTAGTGTGTTAGGACTTCTTTGATCTACAGCTCGTTGATGGTTTTAAAGAAAAGTCCAATTTAAAGCTTTTCTAGTGCTTTGTCATTGCTCTACCGTAATGGAGGTCTTTTGTGACCTGTTATATTTTCGTCATTAGGGAAACCTCTTCGTTTCTTTTTTATTTTGTCAGATCTCCTGTTTTACATCTTGTTCTTTCAAGCTATTATTTGTTTTGTTTATTGGTTTCAATGTGCCTTCAAATTTAGCTTTTATTTCTGAAAATTTCTGTTGGACTTCTAGTTCTGTTTTGAGGTCTGTCATCTGTCCTTTTGAATCTTATATTTCTGAATATTTCTAATTGTGATTTAAGTTATACTTTAATAACATCTATCATTTTCTTATTTCCTTCTACCTAATTCTGAATATCAGGTTGCATTTGCTCCTCCGTGTAGCACGCCCCTCTGTTCTGCTTTCATTGTCTGTAGGGACAATATTATGTTCTTATTCTCTTCTCCCTTCTAGTAACTTTGTGTTAGAATTGACCATGATCCCTTTCTACTGCTCTCTCTCTCTCTCTCCCTTTTAAGTAAAATGGATATTTCTGTACTTACAAGAGGGAGAGATAAGTCGATAGGTTTTTCGACTTCATGGCTCAAGCACTCCCTCTTCTGCTGCTTTTGCAAAGTGATAAAAAATTGCCTGGGTTTTCTGAGATCTGACATTCCAGCCCCCTCCCCCCGTGTTTTTTCTGTGCCGGGTCTTCTCTCTGCACAGTTTGCTCCTTGCCATGGGGCTGATGGCGACAGGTAAGTCCAGTGTGCTGTTTCTGGGGACTTACACACTGCTCCCTCCCTGTCAGAAGGCTGTAGCATGGGCCCCTGTACTCACCTGTGAACTGACCCTCCCCCTCCTCAAACCGGACCTCAGGGCCTTCAGTGAGTGGGGGTCAGCACCGCTGGGGTTTTCCTGTCTTCTGGACTCTCAGAATCCCTTTCTCATTCGGCACAGACCCTCAACTACTCAGCTCTGGTGGCCACTGGCCATCTACCCCACAGACTCCTTTGGTGACAGTCACTGGGAAACCTTGTCACTTATTTTGTTGGAGCAGTTCCAAAGTCTTTGATTTTGATACACTGGTTGCCTGGTGTGTTTTTATCGGGGAGTTTGGGGGATATTGAAATATTATGTCCCATAATATTCCGAGAATCCTCGTCGTAATTAATTTCAAAGGATTACAAAAAACCCCCAGCTTACTGATGATTCACCACTGATACCAATCAATTTGGATCTTTCTAGAGAGGATGGTTTTCTCCCAGTTTGGTGGGTAGACCAGGCCGTGTTACCACCTGGGACTGTTTGCGTGGGGGCCCCTCAGGCGCTGAGCCGGCTCCCTCCCAGCCTGCCTTCTCGCTGCTATGGGCTGGGTCACGCTCTCCCCAGATTCGTGAGCTGAGGTCCTGACCCTCAGCGTGAGAGGATCTTAGGTTTACACGTGGTTACTGGTGTCCCTATGAGACACGAGGGCATTGGACACGGAGGGACAGAGGAACGACCCTGCTGACACCTGAGCGCAGACCTCTGGCCTCCAGATTGGGAGGAGTGAACAGCTGTTGCTGACCCCACCACGCCAGCCCGTGGGGCTTGGTCATGGCCGCCTGAGCGGGTTGGTCCCACCTCCAGCCCTCCCTCCCTCTCTCTCACCACCTGTGAGCCCCAGAATCTGTTCCCAGTTCACGAAATCCTGAGTCGAAAGACTATATCAGGGTTCTATTTTCACTCTTGGTGTCTAAGAATAGCTCCCGAGACCTTTCACTTTCTTTTAAACACTCATTTTGTGGAAAGAATAAGCTGGAATGATTTTTATTTTACTTTGTGTTCTTGGCTCAGGCAGAACCAGGAGGTGATGGGCCTTTTATCTATTTTCTCATTATCTCTTTCTATTATAGTCGTACCTAAAAGTGCTTAAATTATATTAAATATAGTCTCTGCTCTCTCACTCGCTCTCTCAAAGGCTTTCTGGAGAGGGAGCGTGGTAGCAGGAGAGCAAGCCTCGCTGGCCCAGAGAGGGGGGTGCAGCCCCTTGTCTGCCGCTCACGATGGGGTGCTGGGTGCGGCACTTAACGTCTCTCAGCCCTGGCTCCCTCCTTTGTGACTGTGACATGACATCCTCGCGTGGAGGGTGGGCCTGAGGGTTACACGAGATAAAGCTGTAGTTTGTTTTCCGGCACCCATTGGATACCAGATAAAAGCTCTTTTCCATTTTCCTCTTCCTTCTCCCAACCACTGCCACCAGAGAAAAACCAATTACGGACCAAAGAAAACTCCAGTTGAGATCTGTGTCCACTGGAAACATATTACTCACTGCCCCCAAAATAAATGACATCAGCAGGAGTTCAAGGAGGTGCTGCTTCCGAAGGGGGACGCACAGCAGGGGACTGTCCCACCAGCTGCTTTCTGAGTCCCATCCTCTCTGCAGAAACCGGCCTTTCAGGAACGAAATGTGCGCTCTGTGGATTCAGCAGCCGGCAGGCTGGGGTCCCCCCTAGTGGTCAGCGGGAGGTAGCCCACTTCACAAAGGGATGAGAAGACATTTCCTGTTAGCGTCCACTGGGCAGAAGCCCGCTTAACTGCAACCAGTTTATCCTTTTTCGTCATTGACAGAGGCCTGGGCTTGGTCAAGGCCAAGGTGTGAGACAAGGGGGCGTGAAGCACGGGCATGTGCCGGGCACCTGTGGGGCTGAGAGAGGAAGGAAGGCTCGTTAGGCCAGGAGGCACACACCTGTGAACGGTGTTCTTCCCGTACAAACCATTTCACGCACACAGAGACGTTCCTGACCAATGGGGCAGGTGTGCCACTCAGCTCCACCGAGCTCTAACCTCCTGTCACACCTGCTTCCTTCTTTAAGGAGCAAAAGCACATGAGTGCTGGCAAAGCTCCCCTCTTCCCTCCCATGATCCCTTTCTCTTCCCTGCCCACCCCCCGCTCTGGTAACCCCCATTTCGAATTAGATCTACCTTGAATGGTATCTAAAAATCCTGTTAACACCCACGTGCGAACCTGTGTGTTTGCGTGTGTTCAAAAGTTTGTTCTGCCACAGCGTTGGAGACTAGAGGTCTGGAGCCCGCTCCGGGCAGGGCCGTCCTCTCTCCCCGGCCCGTCTCTGGCGGCGGTGCCGGCCGTCCTGGGCGGCCCTGTGTTTGCAGCTGCATGAGTCTAGGCTCTGCCTCGGTCTCTCCTGGCTGCCTCCCCTGTGTGTGTGTGTGTGGGTGGGGGGTGTCACTCCGAGGTGCTCAGGGCCTGTGCCACTATGCACCCATCATTCTCGTGGTGTTGCAACGGGCCAGGATTAGGGGGTGCGAGGCATCTGGGCGGAACTCGGGATGCATGATGAACCACCATCCTTTCTGTTCATGCAGGGAGAGAGGCCCGTCGCTCAGGGCGCTTCCAGAAAGCGGAAGGTTACTCCTTCTTCCCATGAGATTCTCAGTCCTTTTTAGCCTTTTAATCTTCTGATTTTAGGGGCTGAGTTAGCTCACATGAGAGAGATTTAAGGGAAGAAATGATAATGTTCAATCATGCCCGAAATATTCGTCTCGGGGTGGTGATAAGCAGAATGTTGCTAATGAAATAATCAGGAGTGGCCGCTCCAAGTGTCCTCAGTCTTAATAATGCTGACATTCGTAATTTGCGGTGACAAATGCGACTGACAGGCATTTTGACAGTGAGACCCACCAGAAACAATTAGTTTGTAGTTAAATGATTACCATTCAGGCATTCAAAGCTTCCAGAAATTTCTGTCAGCGAATGGGTACTGGGTGCGCGGACATCTTGGCTGCAGACATCTGAGGGTCTGAACATGTTTGGGGAGGACACCCATGTTGCTCTGGGCAGATGTTTGATCAGAACGTGGACTAGAATCTTGGCTCCTCTGCCTGGTAGCCGAGAGGCCTGGGGCAGGTGCCTGATGCTTTCTGAGCCTCTGTTTCCTCGTCTCTGAAATGGACACTATTCAGCCGAGCCCGGCAGGCGCTGTAGAGAGTGTCACGAGTAAACACACGCGAAGCCCTCGGCTCAGGGCCCGGCAGCCGGAGGCCAGGTGCCTGCCGTGTGTACTCTGTGCTCCAGCTCCTCACGGCGGATGTCCCGGTGTTCGCCACGGCACGTGGGCAGCGGCTTTGCTTCGTCCAAATGTCTTTGTTTGAGGGATGGATGAGAAAAGGGCGTACAACTCTAGACTTCAAGGGGGTTGCTTGCTCCAGGTAGGGCCTGCCGGGACTGATGATACTGAAATCTGGAGAGGCTGGCAGGTCGGGGTGTGGGATCGGCTGCTCTCTGCTCTTGCACGTCCCAGGAGGGACTGTCTTGCCACTGCTGCTCCTATCTTCTCAGGGTCAGGGGAAAATGGAGCTGCCTCTGACTTTGCAGTTGGGCAGCCGCGGTCCTCCATGCTGTGCTGGGCAGCGGTCGGCCCCGACGGGGCAATGACGCCAAGCACGTCTGCCTTGGTCTCAGGCGGGCGAGGAAGGTACCAGGTGGGCTGTGGAAGGCAGGCCCGGGTGATGGGCGCCGTGGGTCACTCTCCTGCCCCTTCTCTGGGTTCTGTGCTTCGGTTTCCTTGGGTGGAAATTCCACACGGCGACTTGGACTTTTCAGGCTCAGTGGCTTGAATGGTAATTGATGATCGTGTTTCTTAACTATGATTGTGGATGCCAGGACGGGCCAGGAACTTAGCGAAGCATTTGCTCCCAGTCTGTCACGCACCCTCGCATAACACTCACAGTGGGTCCTGCTGAGGGGGCTGAGGCTCCGGGAGGTCGAGGGGAAAATGGAGCTTGGCAGGGGCGAGCCTACCTCCTCTCTGCACCCAGGGTGAGTGGGGGTAACCGCTGTGTGGCCTCAGACCTCCAGGGCTGTCTCCATCCGTCAGCCCCCTCCTGCCCCCTCTCGGCCCACCCCGGGTGGCCTCCCGAAACTCAGAGCCCATGCTGACTGCGGGGCCTCCGTCCCGGACAGTGAGCCACCGGGACCTTGTGTCCGAGGAGCTGGCAGGGTCGATGTGCACAGGTGCCACAGAACACCGTCACCCTGGGTGTGATGCGAGGTGCAGGCGAGTGTGGATGGCAGACTGACGGCAGGAGGTTGGGGTCCTGCTTCTGACTGTCCCTGCTGGGAACGGGGACTCATCCACCTGCCTTTTCCCCCAGCCTTCGGCTGTGCAGGCTGGTGTGAACCCTCAGCATCCCAGATCTCTGAGGAGCTTCAGGAGAAAGGGAGCCTCACATGACTGGATGGAGTCAGGTGTGCATCAGTAGCCTCGGCCAAGCGTCAGGCTGCGGAGCGTACTTTCCAGACTCGTCCAGGCTTTCTACTGCCCCTGCCCCCACCCTGTGACGCCTGGTGCTGGGCCAGGTGACTCCTGGCACTGTCCTTGGGGAATGTCTGGAAGCCTGTCATGTCCCAATGCCACCTAAACAGAGAGAGCCAGTCCAGCATCCAGCAGAGGCAGCCCTGGCTCCGGCGCCAGGGTCACGGAGTGTGGCCGCCTTCACCTCTCTCGGGGCAGCTGTCCCACAGCCCTTCTTCGTCCTGGGGTGAATCGTGCCAGAAGGACCCCAGGACCCCTTCTCCCTTGTGGGGTCCCGGGATATCTGTGCATGAGAGGGGGGCAGCTGCTTCCTGTAGGGAGGCCCCTCCTAAGCCTGTCTCTGGCTTCCTGCAGACAGACCGTGACCCCCAGAGGACAGGTTGTAGCCAGAGGAGAAGCCAAAACAAACCTCAATGCTGTTTATCCTTTTATTTTTGCAAAAGTGTCACTAACACATAGGCAGCAGGAAGAACAAATACCGCTCGGAGGCGGGCGGGCATATTCCTGGTTTCCGACGGCCCCCTGCGCCTGGCTGACCTCCCCTGTCACGCGGGCTCTCCCTCCGAAGGAGGCACGTGCAGTGCTAGTGCCTGTGGTCGCTGCGCAGTGGCGGCTGCCACGTGCCACACACAGCAGTGGCTTGTGGTTTGATGGAGTTCCAAGTTACGCCAGCCGTCTGGATAGTGCCAGGCCCCTGAGTCCCTGGTCCCTGTCCCTTCCTTCTACTTCCTTCCCTCTCCTGGAGTCACACAGGACACCCCACCTGGGCTGTTCTTTTCTCTGGGTGTCCACAGGGGCCTCCTAGGCAGGTTTCAGTCCCTTCTTCCTTCCCAACGCCCCCTGATCTGTGACACAGCCTAGACAGCCCCCCACTCCAAGACCACCCACTCAGATTTGACCTTGGTGTCGCCTCTAGCTAGCCTCTACATGGACGAGTGACTTTACCCCTCGGGAAGGGCATGTCATTGCCACGCGGCGGGGTACTTGTGGCTCCCCCTCACCTGGTGGCTGTGGGACTGAGTGACAACGTGGGTCTTCCACCCCTCCCACAGGAGACACGGGGACAGTGCCTGTCACTGGCAAAACTACAGGAATGAACTGGCATGGCGGTGATGCCTTCTTGGTGGGAGGAGAGCGGGAGGGACGGAGACAGAGCAGTGGATGGAGAGAGGGACAGAGGTAGGGGAGGGATGGAGAGACAGATGGAGACAGAGAGCGAGAAAGAGAAGATAATTTCAAACCCGTGACCCTATCCTTGAACTACGTGTGGGAGATCAGACATCCTTTGTGGCCCCGAGGAAGGATATGGGACGTCGAACAAATTCACCGTCCCACCTGCAGAAAAGGCCGCCTTCTTTGAACACACGCACACATACACACACGAAAGCAAAGCCATGTCAAAAGATTTTTATTATTCCAGTAAAAAAAGGAAAAGAAAAAAAGGACCACCTCCATATGTAAATAGTTTCCCTACCACAGGGCGTTCTTAAAAATACAGGTGTTCTTCTAAAAAGATGTGGCGTGGTCGTGATTTTGCCCTACGGGTCTGGGCTTTTGAATTCAGCATGCTTTCGCCTCGTCCGTGCGCAGACGACCTTGGAGGTGAGCGAAGAGGGCGACGAAAGGACCGAAAGGTGGCTCGGGAGCCAAACCCGTCCTTGAGCCCCGCCTGGCTTTCCTTCTCCAAAGCCTGGTGGGAGGGTCGGGGGCGCGGACTTCAGAAGCAAAGCCCCCCGACTCGGCCCGAAGAGCAGCCGGAGCCGCGGCAGGAACAGGAGCGGCGCGGGGTGCGCTCCCTCGTTCCTTCCTGCCGCCGCTCCGGGGTCACTGCTGCTGCCCGACTCCAGCGACATTTCGCGCATCGTGTGGTCGCTGCCAACGAACCTCTCCTGCGCTAACCCTGGTTTGATGATCTTGCCGGGCATGCAGTTTACTATGAAAGGCTGTTAAATTCCACTGTTCTTCGCAGGTTCAGTGAATCATTTCGATATGTTTGACAGTTTCGTCAAGGAGATTTTGCTTTTTTCCCACTGAAAGGTTCTCTTTCTTTCTTTTTAAAAATGAGTCCTGAAGACCTAAGGGCCTTCGAAGCGCAGCACGAGGGCGGGTTGGTTAACAGATGCCGCTGTGCCTCCCCTTCCGGGCCGGGGTTCCTTGGCCCAGAGTCCCAAGTCTTCCCCAGCGTAACGCCAGTGTTCAAAATGCGCGTTTTAGCAATTTCTGCGATAAGCCATCCCACCGCATCCAGGCTGGCCCTGACCCCACCCCGGACTCGCTTTGTGCACGTCTATCTCTGGACCCTCCCCCACGCGGGAGGAAGCCCCTCCCTCTTGGATCTCCATCTCCCAAATCCCAGCCCGTCTTGAGGACGTCAGGACAAATACTAGCTCACAGGGCTTTGGTGGGGTTTGATCTCCCAAATCCCAGCCCGTCTTGAGGACGTCAGGACAAATACTAGCTCACAGGGCTTTGGTGGGGTTTGATGCCCTCAGCACAGAGTGGTCGCATGGCGACAGCTAGTAGCCATGAGGCTGCAAGCTTGCTGAGGGCAGAAGACGATGACCTGCTTCTTAGAGTCTTCTGAATAACGTGTCTAGGACAGCACCCACTGTACCACAGTATTTGGGGGCCAGCACTCGGTCAAGGAAATGGAGACGGAGAACAGGAAAGTGTGAGGCACCAGCCAGCTCCTAGAATACCCTGCGTGAAGTCTTGTCCTTGCCTGGTTTGAACTGGCTGTCTGGGTCCCTGAGCACAGAAATACAAGTGCACGTCTGCTCCCAGCGTTGGTGAACTTCATGGACCTAGAAAATAAAACATTTTGCTTCTCTGTAGGATGCGAGCATTTTATCAAAAGTTCAGGTTCTGAAAAGGATTTCTGGGGACAGTGTTGGAGGGCAAGCGCCTTGCCTCTTTTTAGGAGGCTTTCGTTCTCTGGGAATTGGAACACCGACGTACACCCAGGGGCACCACAGCTTGGTGAGCCAGTCCTGGGAGGGGCCGGGTTTGGTTTTGTTTAAAAAGTTTCCAACAGTTCTGTGTGTTGGTAAGGACGGAACTTTCAGGTCAGTAAGAACATGAATGTCTACACACATGCAATCCTCAAACTAGATTAAGATTTATCTTCAGTTTCATAGATTCCGGATTTAAAAAGACTATTGGCCTAGTGAACTTTCCAGAATAATTTTCTTTCTGTCTTAGGAAATGGATCACAGAACAACCTCATATTTTAAGGGCCACAGAACATATTTCAGGCCTTAGAATTGTGCTATTTTATTAGGAGAGGCAAGTACAATAAATTACCTTTCAATTGTTAATGGAAAAGATTGATGTGGCTGAAATCAGGTTTTAAAAAAAGAATTTGTAAGTAAAAATTTTAAATTGCTGCTTTTTGTGGTTAGGCTTGTTATTAGAACACTGTTTATTTGTTTTGGGTCAATCTTAGACTTTTAGGCAGAGTTTATTAATGATTAATAAGAGGGCAGCTCTTTGGGCATGTGTTACACCAGATAATGTGACTTTTGCTTTGGAATCTGTTATCTTAAAGGTGGATGTGATTTGGGTGTGGAGGTGACAGCTGAAAGAATGTGTTTTTTGCAGGAGCAGTTTGGCCACCTAAGCACATGCCATCCTGGGAAGGAAGGTTAGGAATACCCTGCACTCGGCAGGCCAGATGCGTACCTGTTTGCCTGAACACTGCCCACGTCCCCTTGGTTTCCTCCAAGTCTGCAGGGGGAGCAGCCTTCAGGAGCGCTGACCCCCCCCCCTCCAACCAGGGCCGCTTCTGGTTCTCCTGGAGACCCCATGGAAAGAGCCGAGCTGAGAGGCTGCAGGTTGCCATGGCAGCAGTCACGTGTGTCCTGGGTAACCAGGCACCGCATGTGTGCTAGGTTCCCCCCCCAGAGCACAGTCTGTGCAGATAGTGGGAGAGGAAAGACCACTTTGCCAACACAGGCAGATATTTGGGTCATTGTTTCAGAACCCTGCAATGTGTGTGGGCTCTCCATTGTCCCCGAGTGGCTCTCATCTTTGATGTGGAACCACTGGGATGAAGAAAGATACCCAGGGCCCCCTCTGGCAAGCTGGCTAGCTAACCAGATGTTGCAAGGGACGGGAAGATTCCCCTGGAGAAAGAAGCGCCGCTGGCCTTCGGGACAAGACCCCACCTGGTCTCTGCTGAGTTACGGGCTGATGTCATGATGCCCGACCACCACCGCTGGGCTCTCCAGGGGTCTGTGCGGCGGGAACAGACTCTTCAACGTTTCTGATACCAGGCTGTGAATATGTCGCATACCCAGTTAAAACTGGGGCTGGGCCGGTCCCAGTACCGGTCCCTGGCTGCGGCTCAGGAACGCTCGGAACTCAGAAGAGGGAGCCACGAAGGATGACTCTTGCCGGGGGGCCAATGGAGGAGATTCAGGAAGACGAGCTGGTACCAGGCTTGGATGAGACCCGCGGCGGCTGCGAGCTGAGTGGCACCTGGGACATAATCGGCTGTGTCTCCAAGTGTTGCAATCCAGAGTTCCTGGCAAATAAAGGGAAGACTTGGCATTGCTGTACCTGGCGGCTCTGTCAGAGGAGAGGGACTGGATGTTACGCTTCTCGGCCAGGGCGGCCTGTGTTTTGGTTGTGGGGTGGGTTTGAACTGACCAAGCCCCCTTACTTAAAACGAAGGAACAGGGTCAGATGGTCTAGGGAGAGGTCTGGGATGGCCTGAGGAACCAACCGAGTTTGCTCACAGCGTCACGATACCGACAGCATTCCCAGAGGCTGCAGAAGGAGTTATGTGAAGGGGAAACACTGCACCAAGAATCCCCGCGGAAAACGAGAACTCGCGTGGGCCTCCTTACACTTCCTCCGCTTACACAGGAGTGGGAGGGGTCCCCCGGTGCACGGGGGGGCTCAAAAGGTCTGTTCGTTCTTCTAGGGGAGTGGTCATCCCTGACCCTGGCGGGGGCGCCCTGGGGCTGAG